>NC_081827.1:74340000-75590000 GCF_030867095.1 Alligator mississippiensis
GGCCCTGCTCCAATCTCTGCTCCTCACCCCTCTAACTTCTGTCTCATTTCTCCCTCTCCTGCTTCTGGCTCACTGCCACCTCCGACACTTGTCCTGAGCTCCTCTCTGCCTCCAACCCCCCTGTTTCTTTGCCACTGTCTTAACCCCACTGCCTTTTCCTTTTCCCCTGAGCAACCAGGTTTCTGCCTCAGTTTTCCTGTCTATCTCCTCTTTGCCACTATTTATTTATCACCCCCCCCCACAATATCTCAGCTGCCTGCCTCAGTTTCTAGCCCCAGTCTACCTTAAGTAAACCCAAGCCTCAGTTCCTCAGCCAGCTTCTTTGTAGCCTACTGGTTCCAATCCCAGTTCTGGCAAATTTTACTCCTTACACTTTAACTCTCTCTCTCTCACTTGAACCTTCTCCTAAGTATCCCAGGTACCTCAAGCACACACATACATACTGTACCATCCAAGTTAGGAACTTACCTGTGTGTGTGTGTGTGTATCATTGTGTGCATGATATATGAATTACTGATCTGTGCCTAACTTTTGGGGTGTATAGTGTATGTGCTTGAATTGGTGATAGGTATGCATGTGTCTAGGCTGCTTTGGACGTGTATGTGCCTGAGCTGGTAGTGTGTGTGTGTGTGTGTGTGCGCGCGCGCGCACGCGCATACACCCAATTGATTTGTGTGTTTGTATATGTGCAATTGTGTCACACCCTCCTGTCTAACAGTGCAATATTGGGATCCTGAGAGTTGGCCTGACCCCACAGGGCAACAAAGGAAGACACTGTCACTGGCATTGACACATGCTTTGGCATGAAAGAGGCCTGTTCCCACCTAGCTACGAGGACATGGGCTGCTCAATAAAGTTTTTCACCATCTCCCACCTGCCTGCATGCTGAGGGGTGGGAAGTGGGGAACTCAGGGGCCAGGGGAACATAGCTGGCCTGGGTGGGGAGGAGGAGCACCAAGGGGGAGCAGCAAGGAGGAGCCAGGGCTAGGAGCAGGTGTAGGTGCATGGTAAGTCCTCCCCCCAGGGTGGGACTTACCATGTGGGTGAGGCTAGTGTGCCCAGCAGCTCCAGTCTGTCTCAGCTGGTGGTGATGGCATGTAGCTCCTAGTGCTGTCCTTGGGCAGGGGGTGTGGCATGCAGGTGCCTGGGCAGGACCTCCCTCCCCCCAGGAAGGAGCTGGTGCTCCTGGCAGCCAGCAGTGACATGGTTGGCCGTGCCTTGTGGCTGGGGCTGAGGGTGTGGAGCTGTTGAGGAAGGTGCTGGCCCGGGCTCCCCGAGCTTCTGGTGGCAGCTGGAGGCAGGGAGCTTGGCATGATGGACTGCTGGTGCCCCAAGGCGCCTTCCCCCAGTGACATATCACCATGGGTGCCAAGTCACAGCTGGGGCATGGGCAGGCTGCCCATCCTGCTGTACACAGCATATCTGTGGCCCTGGCTCCAGGGAGCAAGGATCTCAGTCATCTACCATGTAAAGGGCATGGTCTTGCAGGTGCTCCCTGACTGACGACTGTGGTTGGTGACTGTGACTCACTGTGCCCACAAGGCCTTGACCTTTATGTGGCATTGCTGCACTGACTGATCATGCCCATGTTCCCACATCCAGCCCAACAGCCCCTCACAGACATGGGTGTTGGAGCACCCACCCCATGTGAACTGACGCTGCATCTCCACTTTACCCCACAGCCCCACAGGGTCACCTGTCTCCTTCTGCAAGCAGTTGGGGTCCTGGGTGTTGGCAAATGGCATTGACGATGAGGCCATCAGGGCTCCTGCACCAGCTCTTTGGGCCCCCATGCATCTATCTTTGTGGTGCCGGGCCTGGGCAGCTGCCTGCAGCACCCAGTGCAGGGGCACAGCATGGGACTGGGAGCCACATGGTAAGGCAATGCCCTGTAGCACCTACAGACTCCAGGCAAGCTGCTGGGGGTTGGCTGTGGGCAGCTGGAGCTGACCCCAGTAGCTAGAAGTTAGCTGTAGCTGGGCCTGGCAGGAGCCTGCAGTGCCAGGCAGTGGCACTGGGGTGCAGGCAGGCTGGCACAGGTAGCTCACAGCCTGTGCAGGGGCAGCAGAGGCCAAGAGTCCTGCCAGGAGACAGTACAGACAGCCCTTAAGTTTGCAAGCATTTCTCATGCAAGCTGAGAAATGGGATGAGAATGGGATGGTAGTTGTCCTTACGAAGAGAAATGATTCTGGTGTCATAGGTAAAAGTACAACTAAACAGACAAGATGGACACATTGGAGTCTCATGCTAAACAAACATGAAATCTTCTTGGAAAGTGATATTTCCTTTACTCAAAAAGAGAGAGTGCAGAAATAGAGGAAAAACAGACAAATTACTGAAAAATATGACTGATTAAATAGTATTTTTGGAGGCAGGGGAATTACAAATACACAATTAATTCCCCATTTCTCAGATATGTTTATATTTGTCATTTGGAAATCATACTAAGCTCAAAACATGGTTTATATTACTTTATTTTCTTGCCATACTTGTTTTTCCTCCATTTTACCCCATTTGAAATAATGACAAATACACATTCTGAAGCGATCGATGAGCAATGCTTGACTGTAAATGTTCATTTGCTCTCTGGACTTTTCTTTTTATTTAACTATTGGCATTTAACATTCTAGGGTACATAATATTCTTTATCCAATGCATCTTATAAAAGATTTGGCAGCTCCACTGATCAAGCACAAACAAATTGAAACTGCAACTCATTTATTAGCAGTACTGTTCATTTCACATTGAAATGTATAAATGATGCATCTGTGCAACACTAGAATATGTTGTTTCCTGCATTACTTTAGCCTGCTTTATACTGCAACATGCAATACATAGTAAGAAGGGAAAAGAGAAGTGCTAGCTGGGCTCTACATCTTGCTGTCATTTTCTTGCTACTGCTAATGAGTCCTCTAAGTATGAAGACTTTGAGACAGTGGTAATTCAGCCTCATTCTGAAACCAACTTTTTGAGTCTCTTAGGAATTCCCGTTTCAGCAAGGCACAGATCTTGGTAAAGAGTACAAAAGATGCTCTAAGAATATTGGAGGATGAGACCATCAGGGGGAAAAAAAAAGAAGAGAAAAAGAACTACTCATTGAAATATTCTCCCTCTTCCTAGCTCTCAGGGGAGGAAAGCAGATGTACAGAAATACAAACCAAACAATGTCTTCCAAGAAAGAGTTACAGATAAGTGCTTTTACCCAAGGTACCATTAGGCATCCTAGTCTGCAACTGAACAATTTGAAGGGAATCTCCAGATTCAAAGATTTTTTGATCATGAGGGAAAGAAAAAAAACCCAAACTGTTGTGAGGCTGGAAATATTTAATAGGCTATAAACAGCCAGACTTAAGACCATAAGGTCTTACAGTTGAAGGTGGTTGTACAGCAAGACAAATAAAAGTTTGCATAAACTCCAACACCGAGCCAGCCACTTGCAGAGCAACCTAGAAGATGTCTTTACCTAGGCAAGGCTCTTTAATACACACAGCTTTGGGCAGGGAGTCTCAGTTCTGGCCAGTTCAGTGTCAGAAGCAAGGTGTTCTTATGTGTGGTTTAGAGGGGAAAGACCACTACCACAGTACAGCTGGTTCACATCACTCAGGAGTTACCAAATTAGAGAGGGGAAATAGACAATCAGTCTTACCTTACAAATATCTCTAAGCAGTTCAGGAATTTGGAGGCGATAAAGCATTCAGTTTCTCATAATCATTGTGCTTCCAGGTCTAGGAGTCTCCTGGCTTCAGCTCCCTTTTGGGTTAGAAGAAAGTGAATTACTAGTCCTGTGGTGTAACTAAACAGTCCATTTCCCAGGATCTTCATTGTCTTCTAGCTTTCTCTCCCCAGGCTGGGAACAAAGAAGAAGAACATTTCCTCCTTCCTTAAAAATCCACAAAGTTGCTTCCCCTTCCTGTTTATATAGCTGTTTTGGTGAACCCAGGTGGGAATTCTCTCCAGAGACAGCAGCCTGAGTGCTCCTTAGGGATGGGAAAGCTCTTTGGTCTAGCTCCCCTTGCAAAGCATTAACCCCTTCCTTATCAGGAGGTATTTCCATTAACTACATCAGTGAAGATGAAGTGGCATGAGCATTAGCGTAGGTTGCACATGTCTGCCAGAACCCTAGGTACTGCTTACTCAGTGTTTACGTGGCTTGAGTTACTTAGATTGGAGATAGTTCACTTACATCTTTCAGTCATGCCTGTTACTTGTGGTAGAAACCAGTTTGAGGGCAGTCACCACTCTTCAAAGGGCCCGAAATCTTTAAGAATTGGGGGAATTGTGGCCAATCTCAGCATAGGGAATTCAGCTCCAAGTGTGGGGAACCAATCATTGTGGCATCTTTAGAGAAGAAAAGCTGTAATTTGTTTTTAATAGCTTTTACAGCTGCAGCATCTCTGGTGCTGAAATTCAGAGTTATTAATCATCCACACTGATCAGAAAGCTTAAAATTAGGTCAGAATAAAGCAGCTCAACAAGTTTTATTTTTACTGAATGCTCTCAAGGGTACATTTTTGCATAGGAATTGAATACACAGATCTTACTTACTGACAATAGATATTATGTAAGCAAAATTACTATAGTGTGGGTATCCTCAGAGACAGTTCTACACACGTATGCAGAAATCAGTAACACTTCCTTTTCACAGTGCACAAATAGCATGTAATTACTGTTTATGTCTTTGGCAGTTACTTAGGGCCCAAATATTCCACTTCCCAATCTCACAGAAAAACCTATTTTGGTAGAATGATTTTATTAATCTCTAGGGACTGCTCAAATTCTACAGGAATGGTTTTCAAACTTTTGAGTATAAGAACCTCCTTTTCCAACCCAAGATTGCTGTTCCATCTAACCAAGAACAAGCTGGCTTTCTCCTATTTAGTTATAGGGAAGGATAACGAGATAAAGAATCACAGCCACTATTCTATTGTGATGAGGTTCATGTAAGTAGATAGACAGAAGCTACGGTCAAAATATAGAGTTTAAGGACTGTTGCTGAAAACAGGATCATGCAAATCCCAAATTTGTATTTTTCAGCACCTGAAAAGGTTTGGAATGACTTCAGTTAGGTGAAGAATTCAAAGGAAAGTTCTGCCATTTACTTATAGGACCAAGATTTTATTTTAATTCTTTTTAAGACTTTATTTCACTGAAAACAACCAACAGCTGTCTAAGATATGAAAGGAAGATCTAAACATTGCTGCTCTGATTTTTATAAACTGCAGCCAGACCTTATAGCAGCAGGGGCTTATTAAATTAATATAACACAATAACTATAACAATTTGTGGAGTTATGATTTGTATGACTCACAAAAAGCTGCTGTCTAGTATTACTAAGAAATACCAAAGCATACTAAAATGTCAGGCTTTGGTAAATAAGCTATTAATACTAGAGGGACTCTATCAGACTCTGCATCTTAATAACAGAAATGACACAATGTATAAATAGCATGCATCACATAAATATATTTGTGCATGCTCTAGGCAAACAGCCCTGCACTAAACCAAAGTTAAACTGCTAAGTATACCAAGAAAAAAATTGGTAATAGCATTGCATTTTCTTTTCTAGGTTACTAATTGCCTATCATTTTAATCCATTATAAAAGGTCATTATAGTTTTGCTGTAGGTACTACTCTGAGCCATTTTAGAAGTTGGTAAATTTTGCAGAGAGGAATAAATGTCTTTCACAGATTTATGTGTAGGTATGTTCTTCTGTAGGGAATTCTCTTGTTAATTTGTGCAATCTTGTGCCTCCTGCAGAATTCCAAAGACAGTGTCTACATCTGTTATAAGTAAGCACTGATAATTGCTATGAATGCCATAGATTAAAAAGTAATTTACACAAGGATAACCTGCAATAGTGTTATTAAAATATATGGGGAGAGAGCTGGATGACCATAAAAATGGTGGCTCTGTTTCTAAAGCACTGGCCCACACATTATCAGCTCTAAACAATACTTGCAACAACATCCAGCAGCAGCCGCAGCCGCAAATCTGCCACCCACCTTAGCACCTGAGATTATCATCAATCAGGTTTATTGTAGTAATTCCTAATGGAAACCCGAGAATGGGGCCTCACTGTGCTAGGTACTGTACACACTCAGATTGGTGGATTGTCTGTGTTTGGAAGCACTTACAATTTGAATGGGTAAAATAGACACAGGATGGGAGGAAAGGGGTATAATCCACAAGCACTATGAATAAAGTGTGCCAACTGTGTTAGCTTTATGTTTTTCTATTCCAAACATTGTGTTAGCTTTATGGTTTTCTATTTGGTGGGTTTAATCAGAGAGGAAAACTGAAATGGAAGGAAGAGAAAAGGACAAGGCAGATGGGGGAGTGAATAGGGCAGATCAAAGTAAGAGGGTCAGGTGTGACATGAAACTGAGGTGAAATGGGAGGGAGAGGGATTTGGAGCAAAAAATCAAGCAGCAGAGGGTATGCTTCCTAATTTAGGAATGGATCAGGATCAGTGGGTTTGCAAGGATGTCACTGGAGGCAGAATTTGGGAACAGTTTACAAGACTTGCTGTTTAAGATTCTTCCTTGTCACTTGCTTCTGAGTGTGTTCTGCATACCAAACACTCCCAATCACAAACGCAAGTGAAATCCTTTAATGCTAATGAAATCCAGATGCTATATTTATTATTTCACCTCTGCTGCTTCTGAAAGTAGATATTAAAATACTTAAGCAATGCCTAAAGCAGCACTTTACCTTGTCAGCTATATTTAAAAATATTATTTAAACAAGCATTCAGGTTTTAAAAAAAGGGAGAAAAAAAATCACAGTGCTACTCAAAAGTGTGTAATGTGCTTTTCCTTAAGCATACTGTATAAATTACAATTTCATCCACTGTAGCTATGCATGAGTCTAAGATATAATTTCATGTCTCCTTAAACAATTTGTTTCATATGACATGGTAGTTATAGCCAATTAATAAGCTTTTCAATAAATATTTTAATTGATGCCTAATTAACCTGCCTTGGAATATAAGTACATTTATAACTGCTGCTAAGGGGACATTTCTAAACAGTAAAATAATGGCATTTTACAGAAATGGGGTGCATAATAGTAGTGTAATTATACTCCTAGCTGCAATGTGCATAATTTGTAATCTTGAGGTTAATTCTGCCTGGGCTGCACTCCAGTATTCAGCAGTAACAAGTAATTACCAGTGAGACCTCCCCGGGACAGTAGCTCACTCTTGCCTTTGTATGCATTTCTTTAGTCAAACATTAATTCCAGAAACACCATACAGGAAAATGAGGCTGGGCTTGAAAGGGTAATTCCTAATTACAAAAATGAGAGGGATAATCTAGATCAGTGGAGTAAGAACCAAGCCAAAGAGACACTAAGGGCGTGTGTAGATGAAACGGGGGTCCTAAACTGAAGCGGTAGGTTTTTAAAAACACTGCTTCAATTTAGGGCCAAGTAAACCCCCATGATGTGCACATGTTCATGCACTTACCTGCTTCTCTGGTGGTGGGGAGGGGAGGGTGAGCTGCTGGATGGCAGAGTGGTCCCTGGGCTGCAGGGGGGAGGGCTGGTGCTTCCCTCCACAGCAGTGGTAGCTCCCCCCACAGGAGGCACCTGCCCACAGACACCCCACTCAAGCAGTCCCGGGGGGCACCGCAGCTGTGGAGGGAAGCACTAGGGCCCCGTTCAGCTTAGGCAGGCAGGCAGGCTCCAGGAAGGAAAAAAAAAAAAAGATCACTGCTTTTTTTTCTCTTCGGCAGAGCCTGCCTTCCCAGGCTGCTGCCAGGCTGCCTACACTGGCTTCCTGCAGAGCCCCTGACCTGCACAGAACCCTGTGCTTTGCTCTGCATCTATAAGGGCAGCAAACTAAAACTCCTCCTCAGAGTTTTAGTTTGCTGCACCCCAAGTCATTTAAGGTGCATTATGCCTCTGTATTTGCTACAGTGGCTGGAATGACTATGCAACACACCACCGATGTGTGGAAATGCCAACACCATTGAAGCGGTGCAAAAGCATTTAACTCACTATAAAGTGTCATGCATACATGCCCCTCATTTTGTCTACACACGGCCTTAAGTTCCACTTTAAGTACCTAATTTCTACCTAGGTGGCTAAGGTTGTGAACAAATCTAACACTTATACCAGTAGTAAATTATACTTGTATAAGCTCTTTAGATACACCTGTTATGTTTGTCTGTTCCTACCCTGCTATAAGTGGAGGTGAATTGCTGTAACCTCCATCAGTACCTTATTTTTTAACTCCATACTTTCCCAGACACCAGGAGTTGGATCTAGAGCAGTGGTTCCCAACCTCGAGTTGCGACCAAAATGAGGGTCATGGGGGCAATGCCAGTGGTGCCACACACAAACGACGAGCTGCACCATGTGCCGGGATCTCCCCCGCCCTGGGCCACTGCCATCACCACGCTCCATTCCCAGCAGCGGGTCATGGCAAAAAAAGGTTGGGAACGACTGATCTAGAGTTTGCACGTACCAGATCTGCTCTAGTTGTGACAGGGCTGATCAACTCAGTGCCATGTAAGAGCCACAGAGATTCAGAAGCTAGGCATCTCCCCATCCTAGTCCCCAAATGGACTTGATCCAGGAGGTTGTGGCTGCCATTTTCTTTTGAAAGATTTTATCCAATGGCCCAGTGGTTAGGACACTCCTTCAGGAAGTGGGTAACCTGAGTTTAAATTCCCTTCTCTAAATTAGGAGATTCAAAGCCACGTTGCCTTCAGAAGTGCTCTAATTATCTCAACTAGTCTTGTTGGGGGAAGCAATCTCCATTCCTCCTGCTAATGCTGTCCCACATTGTGGAACAGGATTCCAGATTCTTTGGGCCAGAGGAAAAGAGCCTTTAGCTTAGTGGTTAGGGCACTCACTTGGGGTTTCGAGTGAGGGAAGTGATTATTCCCCTCTATTTGGCACTGATAAGGCCACATCTGTGTCCAGTTTTGGGCCCCCCGCTACAGAAAGGATGTAGACAAATTGGAGACAGTCCAGTGGAGGGCAATGAAAATGGTTTGGGGGCTGGGGCACATGACTTCTGAGGAGAGGCTGAGGGAACTAAGCTTATTTAGTCTGGAGAAGAGAAGACTGAGGGGGGATTTCATAATAGCCTTCAACTACCTGAAGTGGGGTTCCAGAAAGGATGGAGGGGTGGGCAAAATGGTGGATCTGGCTGGCAGCCAGACTCCATTTCCCAGGAGCCCCTGCCCATGTCACTGCAGCTGGTTTCCATGGATATCCCAGAAGCAGCGTGGCTGTGACAGCGTGGGGCCAGGGTTTCCATGGAACCAGCCCCAGCAGCATTGGCAGGGTGCGCAGCTGGGCAGAGAGCTGTTCCAGGGCTGAGGCTGGGATCTTGTAGTGGTGACAGCATGGTCTGGAGCTGGGGCAGAGTTACGATCCACTGCCTGCCCAGGGTATGCGAACAGCAGAACACAGCTCTGCCCCGGCTCCAGACCACACTGTCAGTGCCACAAGATCCCAGCCCCAAAGCAGCTCCCCACCCAGGTGCATGCCCTGCCAGTGCTGCTAGGGCTGGTCTCCATGGAAACCCTGGCCCTGCGCTATCACAGCTCAGACGCTCCTGGGATTTCCGTGGGAACCAACATGGACAGGAGCTGCTGGGAAATGGATTCTGTTGCAGGCAGCACATGGCCCAATGGTCTCAAGTTGCATCAAGGGAAGTTTAACTTAGATATTAGGAAAAACTTTCTCACTGGGAGAGTAGAAAGGCACTGGAACAGGTTACCCAGAGAGCTTGTGGAATCTCCATCCTTGGAGTTTTCTAAGACCCGGCTAGACAAAGCATTGGCTGGGAGATTCTAGATGGGGATGGTCCTGCTTTGAGCAGGAGATTGGATTAGATGACCTCCTGAGGTCTTTTCCAATTTTCTTTCCTAATTTTCTAGGATTCTGTGATTTTAAAAGAAATAAAGAGAAGAATGCATGAAGAAAGGCTGTATGTAGGTCACCTACTCTCAGGAGAGAGTTCCAGATGGTGGATCACATGTGAATAGCAGCACTTTCTTGTAGACCTAGGTGGAGAGTCTTAGCCCTAGAGAGGAGCAGAGGTTCTGATACCTCTGTCCTTAGTGTTTCCTATTCATCAGATCTAGGCTTCGCTAGCAATGTGCCACTTATTTCAGATCCTGTTCTAAAGCAACCGACTATAGTTCCCTCCAGTCATTGAAGGGAAAGACCAGATACATAAACAGGTACCTAAAAGTTAGGTGTTGCAGTGTCCAAACGCTTTATTGGATCTAACCCTAAAAATAACCTTTATATTGCAGCGAGTAGACAGGATGAAAATTAAGGGAACTCTGATACCTTATTGCCATGTTAGGCACTTACATCCTAAAGTGAGATTCTCAGGAGCCCTTTCTAAACCTGGAGGCACCTGAATTGCTTGGGCACCCAAGTCTCCCCCAGTAAAGTTCTGTCAACATTTAAGTTTCTGCCATTGAGCCTGCACTCAGTACCATGCTTGCCTCATCTAAGACGGAGTCCTAATTCTCCACCCCCACAACTGGTGAGACCTGATTTGGTAAGCATGCTCTGAGCCAAAGACAGAATAGTGAGGGAGAGCACTGGCCCTACCCCAGCATTACAACTTTTCTAAGGAAAAGGACTGACTTGGGTTCAGCAGCTAGCTCCAAATATATGGCTGAGATCCCCCAGTGGACATAAGAACCTCTCCCCAACTGGGAGGTAAGTGCCTAACTCTTACGGGGTTCCATAGCTTAGCAGCTACCTAGTTTAGCCAGCTCCTCAGCAGCAAGCTGGCTTTTGTGAATCCCATTAGTCTTTACACAGATTACATAGAAGAATAATCCCCTAAATCAGAATTCTGGGTTTCACTAACATGGAAGGGCACCAAGAATTAGGCATTGCTGTGCTAAGCCAAAACCCACCTTATAAATCTAGCCCCAACTTGGTTTAATCCCATCGGCTTCCCAAGAGATAACATTTCTGCTCTGTCACCTGGATACGCCTTCTCTTGATATAAAAAAATATGATATTCATGCAACAGAATACACAAACAGACCTACAGTTTCTGTCTCTTTCTCCCCATGTCCCCTCTTAGTTCCTTTGCAGACATCAGGAGTGTCCAACAAGCAGAAACAGCACCCACTGCAGATACCAGTGCTCTTCTCCATTGTGGAGAGAGCAGAATTTGGCCATTTGCATTTCTACACATTCTTATATTTCCATGGCAATACTTTCATTTATATTATCTCCATATTATCGCCAGCCTCCCACTTGTATTCTTCAGGTACCTTCTGTATCATAAACAAGGGCAAGGCCCAAAGGAAAAAAAGTTTTTCCTTTATATAAGGAACCAATTTAGGAGGAGAGGACACAAAGGAGCAGAAGTTTCTCATAAAGATATGGGGGAAGGGATCCCCTCTGGTTTGATTACAGATCTCTTATTCACACATATCTGACCTTTTCCAATTTATTCTGTGCTCATGCATTATGCAGAATTATCAGTCAATAACATCAGCAAATATTTACCCTATATGGTTATGTTTCAAGCTCTGAGCAAGGCATGCTATTTACTGCAAGAGGGAAGCCACTTTCTCTTTGAAGAGAGAGAAAGAAAGGATGAGGGGAAAGAAACACATTCTTTGGAAAAGAGTCACTTTTTAGAGGAAAAGAAAACTGCTAGAAAACTTGTCTACCATTTTCCTGCATCAAGTAATAACAATGCAGGATTACGTCTTGCCCTAACTTGTACTATCTGGGGATGGTCAATTAAATGACTGGTAATGAAGACAATTCCCATTTGTTCTATATAATCAGACTGCCCATCTGTGGTGTGAACTCAGTAATGATTCCACCAAAACTGCATGCCTGAGCAATGAAGATAATTCCACATCCTTTGTCATGTAAAAAACCATATGGGATTCTGATGCATTTCAGAAGCAATTTTTTAAAAAGAATGATGTTAAATTTCAGGTAAATATGAAATGCAAACATTTGTTGGAGACAATGTATATACAAATAGCAATTGTATACACATAATTATTGTCAAATGATTTCCTCCAGTTTTGCATCTGGTAATGTTGATATACATTTCTGGATTTAAATAGCCCAATTCTACAATATAAAACAATTCAGCATCAGTGATGTGCTATCATGCCTGAAGTTCTATACTCTCCAGATATACTGCCAGCTATGAAATACCAAAAGTACTGTCTATGAACCATAAAAATAAGAAGTATGGCTTTTCACAATTCCTTGGCCATGAAAGTGGTTATTACATAGCTTGTCATGCAGTGCATTCTGTAGCAGAGAAAGGAAATGTCAAATATAGAAGTCTACTGGCTCCATTAATGCTGAGTCTGGTGTCTAAAATGGAAAATAATATAATCAAATTTAATGTCTTTGGCTTATGTCTAAAGGCTATGCTCTTAGTGTTGAGCTTGTATTCAAGTAAGGTATTCATGTGGCATATCACTACTCAAACGTAAAACACTATTAGAAAACAAGGTGAAGGGAAAGAATTCTAGTATGAATCATAGGAAATGATCATTTCTAGTGTCTAAAACTAGAAAGAGAGTGTCAAATTCAGTATATAGGGTGAAATCCTGACCCTTTCAAAGTCAACGCAAGTTTTGCCATTGACTCTAAGGGGGCAGGGATTCCACGCACAGAGTACTTCTGTTCAAGAATAGGATGCAGAGAGTAGGATGCAGACCAACGGCTGGAAGTTGCAGCACATTAAGTTTAGATTAGATATCAGGAAAAAAATATTCAATGTTAGAACAGTGAGGCAGTGGAATAGACTGCCTAGGGAAGTTGTGGAGTCACCATCACTGAAGGTTTTCAAGAAGAACCACTGGTCAGGAATGGTATAGGTGTAGCTGCTTCTGGGTTTTGCTGGTTGCATCCACCCCACCTTCTGCTGCATGTGTCAGGGTGTTTTTAACCTTCCTCAGAGGTATTAGGGATTGGCTGCAGCCATGGCTGGGTATTTTGACTGGGGTGTGCCAATGTTTCCGCTGGGACTGAAGCTGGAGGTTCATAGCTAGAGGGTCTCGCCTCTTCACTTAAGGTCAGACCAATCACCATATTTGGGGTCAGAAAGGAACTTTACTCCTTGGCCAGCTTGGTACAGACTGTGGGGGGTTTTGCCTTCCTCTGTGGTAGAGGGTCCACAGCTTTCAAAAAAGAGCTGGGTAGTGGATGAGCCATAGTTCTAGCTGCCCAAAGACGTTTGTTCCTACAATGGAGCAGTTAGAATGAAAGAGTCATGGAGTTTGCCCTCTGAAAGCGGATACCAGGTGTGTCTACACGAGATGCATTACTGCACATTAGACTAATCTAATGTGCAATAAAGCGTCAGAATCTACACCTGTGTGGGATTTACTGCACAGTCATTTAGGCTAATAGGCTGTTTGCTAGTACCAGAAAATATAGGTACTGTACTAGACTAATGGCATATTAGCTACTGCGCAGTAGCATGTGTAGGATGCTGACTGGGAGAAAATTGCTCCTGGTCAGCCCAGGCAGCAGGGGGCCTGGTGCTGCCTGGCTAAGCCCCAATGTGGGGGAAGCTGTGCTGGCTGCAGGGGCAGCTGTTTCCCCCAGTCCCTATCGTGGCTGCTGGGACTGCTGTGTCCCAGCCACACGGAGATTGGATCCCACCTCAATCTCCACATGACTGAGAGAGCTGTCCTGCTGCCAGGACAGCTCTCCTGTGCCCCATGCAGAACCAGACCCCATGCCCTTTGCCAGCCACTGCCTTCGCTGTTTCAGGGGGGCAGAGCAGGACAGGAGCATCCCTGGACTGAACTGGTCCCAACAAGAGCAAATTTGCTTCCAACAGGCACACATTGACATGTGTGCTGAAGTGCAGTTTAATGTGAAGAAAATTCAGGCATTAACTGCATGTGTAGATGTGCCCAGCATAAAGCAGCTGTGTAGTGTCTAATGGTTACTTCTAATCACTTACTTCCTTCAGGATCTACAAAACCCCGGGCAGCTGTGGAACTCTGCTAGGCTCCGTAATAGAGCTCACAAATAGGGCCTCAGTAGGTTATTTTATTTCTATTCAGGGAATAAAACAATCTTGGTCTACTTAAATCTAACCCTGTAAGTGCCCTACATACTTCAAACATGTTTGCTACTGGATAATATTTAAAAGGTACTGGGCCAACCTGTCTTCAAACATGCATGTACAATATCACTGAAGTCATGCAAGGTTGTTCACAATATGTAAGAGAAGAATTTAGCCCTCCAGGTTCAAATTCTGTTAAGCCTGTCCTTTTATTGACATTCGATTTATGATACTGCAGCAGCAGAAGGAAGAAGGGCACAAGCCCTAAAAACAGCTATGGAGCAGAAATGTTTGGACATAGCAGGTATGCACACCCCAGAGCTTTCTGCAAGCTCTAACTTACATGGCTTATAAACCAAAGACACCTTGACCTTGGGGGGCACCATTACATTACATAAAGATTATTCCTGTAGATGATTGTTCTTAAATAGCTCGGAGTAGTTCCATTGACTTAACCGGGTTTAATGGAGGAATGAATTTGATCCATTGTCTACTATGTGCGGGGCAAAAATAGGCTTTTCTTGAATGTACATATTATATGACACCCCTAAATTGATTATAACTGTCTTTATTGTGGGCAACATAAAGAAAACAAATCTCCATTTATAAGGGAATTTCTTCATGTCCCATTTACTGTAACAGCCTAAGGTATTCATGCTGTGGAGAATATACAATACATCCTTATATCTTTGTTCCCTTCAAGGCACCAGAGCCATACAACAGCTGGTAGGATTTGGTGCTATGTTGTGCCAGTAATTCAGCACTGAATCAGCAATTAAAATTACCCAATAAAACAACAGCTTGCTACTTAATTACATTAAAGATAACTTAAAATGAAGAAAAACTGGGCCAAACTCTGCTCTCACACAGAGTGATGAAAATCAAAGGTAAGTTTAGCAGCAAAATTTAAAATATATACAGTTTAAAATATACAGTTTAAAATATACAGTTAATATAACAAGACTAAAAGAAAAGCAAAGCATTTAAAATGGAGGAATTAGAAAAAATTAAAGAGTTTAAGGAAAAATTGGAAAAGAGAGAAATAAAGTGAAATAAAATCTTCAGTGAGTATCTTACAGGAAGAGTTGAATTTAGTAAGTTAAAATAATTTTTATTCATAGACAACAAGAACTTTTTCAGATAAAGTAGAAGCCTACATTAGATCTCATTTTCTTCAATTAAAAAAACATTCCAATAGTTTATTTCCTAATTGCATTGACTAAATTGCTTAGAGAATATCAGTTGTGTAACTCAAAGCAAAGCACTCAACTCTCCTATAGAGGTAGCTGGTAATACTTTAACCCTGTCTTTGTCAATTTTCTATTGTGTATACCTCTAATTAGATTCATAGCTCACATTAATATTGTGGTACCAACCATCCAGCAGGCACATCAATATTTCTCAAGCTTTCCAGCTGAAAACTATTCATAATTCAGTGTTACATATTGATTTTTAGGACTGATGACATTTGAGCTGCTGTGAAAATGAACGGGGTTCACCTGGGGTCATGTCTTTAATCAGTAAATGTAATAGATATTTGGAATTTGCAGCTCCTTCCCTAAACCAAGAGGTAGATAATGTGACTTTGTGGTGCCTAATTGTTATCGCAGTCCAGGAAGCTTGAGAACTGGCACTAAGCTTATGTTTGTGCAGTATTCATAGCAAGTAAGACAGAGAGCACTTATGGGACTCCTTTCCAGACTGGAAAGAGAAAACAGACCTGGGAAAAGATAGATCACACTGAGACGAGCTGCCTGGGAGGCATTATGCTTCCAGATGGCACAGACAGGGAGTAACACAGGTTACTTGCTACATTCCCAATATCACTCTTTATCCATATATCACATACTACTTCGCATCTCTCCTTCTTCCCAGTACTTCAGCACTTTCCAGTCAATATATTTCTGTCTTGCTTATGGGCATACTCTGAAGAAATGGGCTGTCTACACTCACTACCCTGGTCTGGCATGCCAGACAATCCCATGCCACAAAGAACTTACTATCTTAATAATATAAAAAAAATAAGAGGTGGAGAAACAAGACAAAATGGAGTGAGAAGAAAGTGAGGCAGGGGTATAACACTAACTTCTAATAATGCATTTGTACAAAATTATTTGTAATAGTATGTTGCCTTAACCCTGCAGGAAGCACAGAAATCCAGTTCAACTATGCAAGTACCTTATAAAGGTGCTGTGTTTGGACAACAGTCATCTGAGGAGGTTTTATGAAAATTCTAGTATATAGTGTTTTGAATAATGACTAATTTTCACATTTCTTGTTGATTTTCTACGCCTCTCAAAATAAGATGTGAAATTGCTTTTAAGACTTTTTCCTAGAGGCCTAAGAAAAGGTACTGTGATACCCCAAAGCTTGTCTATGTCTATATCTATAATAACCATGCACTAGCCTAATAAAATAAATCATCCACAAGAATTCTTGAGTCTCTTATATTTCCTGGACCATCATGGCAACAAGATCAATTCAACACTTAAGACTTTGGCATTAGAACCATTATCAAAGCTTCTGGTTGGCCAGCTAATTACAGAATGGTTTACAGTATTATGTGAATGAAGGCATAGTCATCATTCTCTGCTAGTTGCTTTGAGAGTTGTAGCAGCTAAGAACATGAACCTTACTGCAGTGTTAACATTTTTTACTTAAACCTTCCAAGAGTACTAGACAACAGTAGGAAGGAAAAATAAACACAAAGAACTTAAGACTGATGAGAACCTAACACAGTTATATTCTACTAAAATTTCACAAGAGTTCTTATTTCCATTAAGAGGATCCCAAACTGATCTTCTGTATCCTCAGGGGAAGTTTTCTGCATTTAGGACTGACATGACACTATGCCACCTCCTACTGCAGTATTCATCCCCACATACAGTATCTTGCAAAACTGGTTACGCTGATATGTGTACAAAAATGAGAACCTATGCCACACACTTATTGTACCAACCTATGCACATGCTTTTCCTAGGACTATTCCTAGGGGAAAAGGTGAGTATGCGTATACTACTGTGCAGGATCAGTTTCTCTGCAAAGTTATATATTAGAGGACAGAGCTGAGGTATGAATCTATTAGCACTAGAAATTGGTCTATTAAAGTATTTGTGTTGGCAAGACTGTAAAAGACTTCAGAATTCTTTCCAAAAAATGTAAAAAGTGAAATTACTGTAAGCAGATATTTTAGGAGATGATCCCAAGATTATTTAAGTCAATGGAAAGACCCGCATTGACCTCTGAAATGGATCCTTCATTCCCCAAAGTGACCACTGGTACTCAGACAAGTACCCCCCCTGCCTCCCCCCCAAAAAAACCAACCCCAAAACATTTGATGTCAATATATGGACACTGAAGAAGTGTGGGCACATTTCAATCTTTTGATTTGTTATAATACATTCCTAGATGTATTTTGGTGGGGAAAATACAATGTGTTATTCATCCCACAGGACAGGAAATCATCTGCATGAGAAGTGGTAGTCTAGGTCAATAGGACTAAATAACATATTTAAAAATATGTATTTTATTAAGAAGGAATCATTACATATTCAGTCCAGCCTCTCTCTATGTATGAATTATTCATGAGAACATTTCTTTTAAATTTTTGATAAAGTAATAAGACCAGTTTTCAAAAGAAAAGACTCTGTTGCAATGCAAACATTACCAGTGATCATAAATTCATAGGAAATTAGGGCTAGAAGGGACCTCATAAGTTTATCTAGTCCAGCCCCTTGCTCAAGGCAGAATCATCCCTGCATAAATCATTCCAGCCAAGTGTCTCTCCAACCTGCACTTGAAAACTTCAAAGGATGGAGATGCCACAATTTCTCTGGGTAGCCTGTTCCAATGCTCAAAGTCAGAGGGTGCATCCAGACAAGTACGCACGTGCCTCTTGTGACGTCTCAAACCAGTCTGAGATGCTGCAAGAGGAACACTGAGACCAAAAAAAACTGTTCCCCATGCTGCATATTTGCAGCGTGGGCTCAGAGTTTGATACCTGGATTTCCAGGTGTCAAATAAAGACACCCAGAAAAAAGCAGTGCAGGGCACAGTTCCCTACCGTACCCTGAGGCAAACCAGGGCTCGGACCTCCAGAGACACTTTGGCATCCGGCCACAGCATCTCTATGGTGCTCCCTGCTGCCCTACCAAGCTGTGTTTGCATACAGGGCAAGCAGAAGGGGCACAAGGCTGTGACCCGGGCACTGTCCCCGGTAAGTAGAGACTGGGGGTGGGTTGGGGGGGGTGGCTGTAGATGTGTGAGGGTTGTGTGGGAGGTGGGGAGGCTGTTCAGGGGGCATGGGTCCCCCACATGGCCCACAGTCCCCCCCACAGGGCCCCAATTTCCCCCCACCACAGCAGTGGCCATGTGGTGCTCAGGGTCTGGTGTGGCCCCCACATGGTGCGGCATGGCCCCAATCACCTCAGAGCTGCTGCTGCTGCCACTGCCTGTGTTGCCTGTTGCGGGGCCAGCCAGGCTTGGCGCAGTGCGGCGTGGGGCTGTGCGGCTTCAGGCAGCACCGGGGCTGCTCAGGCTGTCACCCAAATCCAATTCCGAAGATTCGATGTTGATTCGGAGAATCAGCAATTCAACCATAGACACAGCTTTAAATGTTTTTTCTACATACCTCAAGATACCAGGTGTGGCTCGTGAAGGTGTGGTACCAGGCAGGGTGGATGGAGCATCCCACAGGAGCATGGGGTGGGTCCCCCGCATGCTTGAGGGCGAACCCGGAAGCAGACCGGAAGTACTTCTGGTTCACTTCTGGGTAGTCCACTGAGTGTGCCAGGGGTCGGTCCCCCCCGCCCCCCCCCGTGCCCGACCAGCTTGGTGATTGCCCACAGGGGGACCCTGGGTGCCCCCCCCAGACCCAGGAGGCACTAGTCACCAAGCTGGGGGCTAGGGGTGGGGGGAGTCCTCTGTGCGCTCTCCAGCAGACCCAGAAGTGGACCGGAAGAGCTTCTAGTCCACCGCCGGGTCTGCTGCCAAGCGCACTGGGGACCCCTCTGCACTCCCGTGGGATGCTCCATCTGCCCCGGCATCTCAGCATTGACAAGGTGCCTGGTACCTTGAGGTGTGTAGAAAAAACATTTAAAGCTGTGTCTATGTTCGAATTGTTGAATCTTTCCAAATCTCTCTGAATCAATTCAGAGGGTTCCGATTCGATTTGGAGAGATTAAAGGGTCTCCTGATTTGATTCAGAGATTCAGCCACTGAATCAGGCCAAATCTCCACTGAATCAAATCAGCAACCAAAGTTTCGCACAGCCCTATTCGGCAAGTGCTAAATTGTTTTAAAAGATAACTGTTGTGTGTTTATAGGGACCACAGTTTTTCAGTTAGATTTTTAAAAAAATCAATAGTCTATATTAAAAGCTTCAGGAATTAACAGAATTAAGTATGTAGACTGCAGACTGTCTAGACTAGCCAAACAGTGTTCAGCATAAGACTGAGGGGGCAAAGGTGGCTTTAAACTGTTCATGGATTTCAGCTCCTCATAGCAGGAGCTGGTCTAGAATAGATTATCCTGACTTGTCAGCCTCAGAAAATGACATGCTGTGCACACACAGAAATTATGAGCAATGAAAGTGTCACACAACAGCTTTCTGAGTGCATAAGTGCAATTAAATATAGTGGGCCCAATTCACTTTTGACATTTGCTGATGTTAATTGGGAGTGACTACATTAATCCAATGATGTTACAACAGGGTGGAGGTGGGAGAGGGGAAAGTCAGTTCATTAGGAAAAATAGATTCTGCACTCCTTCCAAAATTCAACATGCCATCTTCCCTCTTTTCCTAACCACATGCATTTTGTATACAATTTGAAGATAATTTGAATGCCACCTGAAAACTCTATCTTAAACAACAGAGCTGGGTAACACATCAATCATTCACTTTCAAGTGCCTTCTATGTCTTATTAAATGAAATGAAGGTTGTTGGTCTCTGGAAGAGGATTCTCACAGTGCATACTGAGTGAACAGAACCTGTAACAATTGTTATATCCATTTCCCTACAGTACCAAGGCTAAAACATTAATCAGCTATTCACTAACTTTTGTTAATTTCTATAGTTTTGAGAGGACTGATCTTTGAGCATCAGACAAGAATCTCCACAGAAATCGCTTCAGAAGTGTTTACTTGTTTGGTCCTCAGTAATAAAGTTTGTCCGTATAGGATTCTTGTATCTGTATCTTTTGTATCTGTATCTCTTAGGCTAGAGACAGACATTACACATAAATTGGTTTAAGTGATCAGAAAATGTTTTAAACCTGTAACAAAACAGATGTTCCGTGCACATAAACTGGTCTGAAAATGGCTGAAACCAGTTTGAGATAAACCTGGTTGAATGTAGTATCAGATTTAACTGATTTGGGTCAAACCGGTTTATGCAATATCTGTTCCAGACCCCTTGCTGGTTTAAGTTAAATCAGACTCCCCCAGCATCCTGTCATACTCTCTGGGCTGGGTGGGGCTCTCTGCTCCACATCAGGGCTGGCTCCTCCCCTCTGCTCCTTGGCTGCAGCTCCAGCAGAGACTGCAGGCACAGCAGGGTCTGCCTGGCTTCCTCCTGATCTCCCACTCCCTTCCCCACTCCCTGCTAAGCAGGGATCCCCTGTCCCCTCTGCCTTACACAGACACCTCAGCATTAGCTATCAGACCACAGGCTGGCTATGGTCCATGCTGTGACAGACAGCCGTGCCAGTTTAGGGCTTTTTGGAGCTAATCAACAGCTCAGCTGGCAATGTCCCTCCCTTTCTTCTTTGTTTAAGAAGAGCTTGAACTAATGAGAGAGGCTGTTTGTTTTCTGATGAGGTGATAAATACAGATAATAGATCTGATAAATGCTCTGTTTTCAAGGGGGGGGAACCCCTCCCTAATCCTGATGAGGCCTGGCCATGTCCCCCTCAGGTCAGTCCTGTAGAAGGGAAGGGAGGGCTACTCTAGCGACCCATGGCATGTTCCTGCATGCCTGGGATGTCTGTGCAGTTACAAAGTGATTTAGCCTAGCCAGGTTAAACTAACCTGCAAAGATTGATTCAATTCAGGCTCAGGTTTTTTGAATGTCTGGCCCTAGCCTTAAATTTTGTAATCTCTCTATCCTTCACACAGAGAGAGAGAGAGAGAGAGAGACAGAGACAGAGAGAGACAGAGAGAGAGAGAGAGAGAGAGAGACTGACAAGTAACAAATCCAAGATGAGGCGGATTATTTGTTTCATAGGTGCAGCAAAAATATTCATTCTGACTAAATAATCTGCAGCTTGAAATAACAGCCTTTTAAAGATCTATGTCAACAAGTCTACTATACTGCTGGTGATCTGGGAGAAGAGCACTCTGTTTTGTGCAAGAAGTGTATTATGCTGCGTGTTTAATTGCATTTGAATTTAATAGGATTTGGACATTTACCTCCTTCAAAATCCTTCATATAACCCAGTTTATGAGTTTTTTTGGTTGAGAAGTATGAAAACCATCCATGACTAAAATACACAGCAGCTGCAGACCTACAGTAATAAAGATGTGGTTTTTTCCTTATTTGTTCATTTTCTACTACTGTTGTATTTCCCCACACACCACAAAACAAACAAACAAACAAACAAACAAATGAAAAACAGAGAAATTTGAGGTTAAAATGACTGGACTGCTAGTGCCTATTAAAAGAGAAAAGACATTAACTGAGCAACATAGACAGGTATCATTACTTAACAGTTAAACCAATACAACGTATCATTTCTTTATAAGCCGCATTTGGAATATACTTAATAAGAAAGAATCAAATTTTAGCATTTAAGCAGTCTTAATGTTTTGCTCATCCTTTCCCCTACTTTCACTACTTCTTAATATATATGTCCAGTGATAATTAGCACTAATAATTAGCCAGCTTCCAGTAGGCTGTGGCTGCAGGGTTGGCCTCTGTGCAGCATTACTGCCATGTGTGCCTCTGACTGACCATCTGGACAGCTATCGCCCAGAAGATGTTCCGGATGTGGTGGCCTGCTTTGAACCATCAAAGCATGTCCTCCTGGCTCCATTTGGCCAGGAGGTCAGCCACAGCCAGATGTGTCCAAGGTGCCATCAGGGTCCTGCCACTGGCCTCCCTAGCAGGAATTCTGGTGTTCTCTACTGGAAAACTGAAAAATCCCTGATAAAAAATAATCCCAAAGTCACTCTGTAAAATCCCTCAAAATCCATGTTCCTCCACAAGTAAAACAAAAGACCACTATAAAGAGACAGAAAGAGTAAGACAGAGACAGTGATCAGTTGGGCAATGTTTTATTGATATATCTTACAGTGTTAAAGCAAAGTGGAAGCCTACCAGTGTCTCTATCATAATAATAAAGTGAACTCTAAATTCATGTATTTCTGAATTCATGAAACATGAAAATATATTTTGCTGCCCTCCCACAGGGGCTACGGCCCCCACACAGGGGTTACGCCCCCCCCAACAGGGGCCAAATGGCCCCCTCAGGGGCTACCCCTGCACAAGGCCCACAGGCTCTACCCCAGACCCTCAATGGCTGCCCGACCCCGTCCCCCACTTGCTCCCAACCCCAGGCACCATCACTTTAAAGGGGAAAAAAAACAGGAAAAAATGAAAAAAAAAAAACCCCTCTACTTACCTTAGAAGCTGGGGCTGGGGGGGGCTCCAGGGCCTCCTGGCAGAGCCCCCCCCCTCCCCCCCCCCCCGGGCAGCACAGGGAAGCAGGAGGCAGGAGGGCCCAGGTTGGGGCCACTGGTGCTATCCCTTTGCCTTGCACTGTGCAGGCGGTGCCCTAGTGACCCTGACAGCAGCTCCAACTGCCGGTAAGTGCCATGGTTTTTTTGTTTTGTTTTGTTTTAAACTGTTGGGATGCTGCAGGGTGAGGAGGGATCAGTGGACTGGGGGACTGAGGGGGGGCCGAGCAGGGCAGGGGTTGGAGGGGTCTGGGGGACAGGTGGGGGATGGGGCTGGGCAGAAAAGGGATATGGGGGACTTGGGGGGCAGGCGGGGGGTGGGGATGGAAAGGCAGGGCTGGGGGGGCTGGGGGAGTGGGCCAGGCCAGTGGGGGTCCTCCCCATAGTCTCCTCCCTCCTCCTCCAGCCCCCGACCCCTTACACACAACATGGAGCCCTGGTGCTAAAGCAGCTCCTTCAGCACCAGGGTGAGGGGTCAACCACAGAGATGCTCTGGCAGCCAGAGCGTATCTGTGGAGGACCCAGCCTCCAGTTGCCTAAGGGCACTGCCCTGCTTTTTTAACTTCGTTTTTTTTAGACAACTGGATATCTATTTTTTCGTTCCCGCACGTGCCTGTTGCCCCATCTCAAGAAGCTTGTGCATGCTCGTCTGGACGCGCCCAACAGGTCTAATTTAGTTAAGCAGTCATATTTTTTTTAAATGACCATGTAACTCCCAGGAGGACTATCCTCTTGGATATTATTGTGGAATATAAAACAATATGTTTTCATACATGCATACCTATTATCTAATAGTAGTAGCAACCAAACTCATCTGCAACTTTTGAAATGAGCCAGGTGTTAAATGCAAATGACAGAAGACTTCTACACAGCCATCAAGCAGATCATCTGGTACTTTATATGGTCCTAGTTCTTGAGGTTTATACATTGTTTAGGTTTACTTTTGCTTCAGGTAAAACCACAGCATATAAAAGCAGTATCTGCATAGCACAAAGGCAATGTTATTTTATACTCGCATATCACATTTAATGATCTGACACAATTTTACACGCATTAATTACTTCTCATAGTTTTCCTGGAAGTAGGATACTGTTGTTGAGGCTCATGAAGAACAACTCAGTCAAGGTCATGCAGGGAGTCTTTGGCAAATCTAATTAATCCAAATTCCCTAGAAACTAGTCCTGAGCTGGAAATACAAGAGCATCCTTCTCTCAGTCTTTGGAAATGAACACTTGGAATGTCACGCTGATCTCTCAATATCAGCAAAATGTTGTAGGTGGTTGCAGAATGAAATCCTAAAAGATTTTAAAGCCAGCAGAACTTATTTAAGGAAAGTTTATTTTAATTCTGCTCCAGCATAAGAAAGAATGAGACCTGCAGATTTACCAAGAACAACTGATGCTCATCTGGAGCCGTCAAAAAAAATCACAATGGAACAAAAGGAAAAAAAAATCATCTCTGTATCTGAGCCTTCAAAATACAGCAACTAGAGCTGTGAGGGATGACTCAGAGGATTAAGCACGCTAGTAGTCACATTCTTATTGGATCTTTCTTCTGCTCATGGTGTAGCAGTCAGTGGGTGCATCTACACATATGTGCAGTCATTTAGTACTTGCTTTAGCATCATATTTTGCAAACTTTGCATCAGTCTTTCACCACTGGAGTCAGAAGTGGACTGGCCAAGTTCACCAATGATACCAAACTTTGAGGTAAAGTTTTGTTTTAAACAGGTGTGGATACACTTTTAAGCAGGTGTGGATACACCTGAGGACAGGAGGGTGATCCAAGCTGACTTTGACAGGCTTAGAAAATGGGCGAATGAGAACCTGATGGTGTTTAACTCTGAAAAATGCAAGGTTCTCCACCTTGGGAAGAAAAACCTGCAGCATACTTACAGGCTCAGCAGTGCTACGCTGGCTAGCACTACAGATGAAAGGGACTTGGGGGGTCATGATTGACTACAAGATGAACATGAGCCTTCAGTGTGATGCTGCAGCTAGTAAAGTGAGCAAAACACTGGTTTGCATCCTTAGATGCTTCTCAAGCAAATCCCAGGATGTCATTCTCCCATTGTACTCGGCCTTGGTGAGGCCGCAGCTGGAGTACTGTGTCCAGTTTTGGGCTCCACAATTCAAAAAGGATGTGGAGAAGCTTGAGAGAGTGCAGAGAAGAGCCATGCACATGATCAGAGGTCAGGAAAACAGACCTTATGACGACAGGCTGAGAGCTATGGGACTCTTCAGCCTGTAAAAGTGCAGGCTCAGGGGTGATCTGATGGCCACCTATAAGTTTATAAGGAGTGTCCAGGATCTGGAGGAACGTTTGTTCACCAGAGCGCCCCAAGGGATGACAAGGTCGAATGGTCATAAACTACTACAAGACTGTTTCAGGCTGGACATAAGGAAGAACTTTACTGTCCGAGCCCCCAAGGTCTGGAACAGCCTGCCGCCGGAGGTGGTTCAAGCACCTACATTGAACACCTTCAAGAGCAAACTGAATGCTTATCTTGCTGGGATCCTATGACCCCAGCTGACTTCCTGCCCTTCAGGCAGGGGGCTGGACTCAATGATCTTCTGAGGTCCCTTCCAGCCCTAATGTCTATGAAATCTATGAAGAAGCATTTAGTACGCTCCCCCTAAATCAGTACCTGGGGCTAGTGCCCCATCTAGCCCTTCCTGGTACTACTGCATGAATGTGAAAACTGAAAGAATATGGGCTCTAACACTCTTGTGTTATCATACATTAAGGATGGATGAATGGACTTTAGCTGACTCGCTAAAGCAAGTAGTAAATGACTGCACAGTAACCATAAGTACTATGCAGTCCCAGTGCCACACAGGTTGTTTCTGAGCTTACTATGCAGTAGCTATGAGCTACTGTGCAGTAGCTTGTTGTTACTGTACAGTAGCTGCGGCATCACGGTTCATGCCCACTGCTGTTACATCACCATAGCAACAAGCTACATCACAGCCCCTCATTGCTATGGCAACATAGCATCTCAGGTAGAGGTGCCCACTGTTAGCAACCAGTGTGAGTTAAGGTTATATATCAGTAAGGAAGTAAAAAAGAGAAAGGAAAAGAAAAGCAGGTAACACCAGCTAACGTAAGAGGTTATGGGGACTCTCATGGAAACATATTTTTCCTGCATCTACATAACATCATGCATTGTGGCTACCAGAACCATATACATTGGTGCACCTGCACATGCATTTAGTGTGACTGAATAAGCTCTGGCACAGTTCATGCTGGAGCTTATTGCTCCTGGGTGTTGTGTTTGCATGCATGCCTGGGACTGCAGGATGTTGAGCTGGATCAGAGCAGTCAGTGGCGATGATTAGAGGATACATGGGGGTACACACACACACCCTGAGAGTGCTGGTGCACCCCCTGTCTGGCCACACTCCCCATTTAGCCAGTGGGCAGGGGGGCAGGTAGGAGCACCAGTGCCCCCCCTGTGAGCACTGGCCAGGAAGTGGGACCACCAGCAAAAGCGGCCATGCTGCTTCTGGAAGTGGGCATGTGATCAGCTGTTGGGGGACTCTCCCGCACCCCCCACAGTCAGTGCGATCGTCTGCTGGGGGACCCCCATCCCCCAGGTCGCTGACTGGTATCGGGGGGGGGCAGCCCCCCTGACTTGAGGCACCAGTCACCCATGAGAGCAGTCCAGCTGACAGGGAGTCCAGGGGGTGGGGGTCAACCTACCAGCCCAGGGCTGCTCCAGCCAGGTTCAGTGTGCCACAGATAGGTCTGCTGGGGCACAAGGTTTCTCCAGAGTGGGGTAGCTGCCAGGCAATACCTGCACTAAAGCACCCTTATGCCCCAGCCAGCCCCGTCAGCATCTACATGTGTGTTGCGGTACACTAAGTAATGCTGCCATAGGATAGTACTTGTGCTGATAAATACTATCCTACAGCGGTGCTTATTAGTTTACTGTGACCTAATAGGGCCGCACATGAAGATGCTGAGACTTTACTGTGGAGCTAATTAGTCCGCAGTAAATGTCTCATGTTGGCATGCCCACTGAAAAAGAAAAATTCCAGCTTTTCCAACAGGATGAAGATTATATTTCTAACCCTATTGGTTCATGACATAGGGTTCAGCCTTTTGCTTGACCTGCTTGAATATTCCCCTTTTGGGATTTTTGGGAGGAAATTCCACATGGACTTGAGAGGGGAGCAATCCTTTCTAGTATTGGGAGTTAAAAATAATGGGATTCCAGGTACCAGAGGTCTGAAATGTTCACCGTCATCATATAGGAGATGGATTATTTGGCTTGGTGCAACTGATGTGCTCAAAGGTCCATGATAAATGCAATTGCATGTTTTTCCATAAGGGCTATCACCACTACACAAACAATTACACTCGCACCCAAATTTTACATATAAAAGGAAGTTGCTGATATGCAGAAACTCAGATACTTTAAATTCACTCTCACTTTTTTTGACCCAATCCTTCCACTCCCACCTTACCCCATTTTTACACACAGTGTCTATGGAAACACTCTTCAGTAACACAAAAGCTATGAATTTCCTTACTACAGTCAGACTTTGCAAGTACCAGCCAAAATCTAGCTAAGAGAATTGGTTTAATTATGGAGTCAGGAACTGACTCAGCTCAATATATTTGCCTTCACTCTCTGCATCACATGGGCAGCCATGGCAAAATGTGACTACCTTCTGGCATTTGGGACTTCTTGATAACATTGTGAAAGCATCATTGACATAGCTGGGCTCAGCCATGTGGGTGGGAAAAGCAATTTCTTGACTGTGTTGAACTTTTAATATTTTCCAAGGCATCTTTATAATACATTCACTGTCAGCTGGTAACATTTAACACTATAATGAGTCAGAATCACGATGCCAAAACTCAATTGAACTTCAAAGTTAGCCTATGGGAAACACATGAAAGAATTAAATCAGAATCCCAAATTGTTCACTGAAAATTTAGAAAATGATTATTAGCTTTCTTTCCTTTTCAGTTGCATAAATCTCCGCACTTTCTGATTTCATTCATAAAGAGAAGCTAAAGGATTGAAATAGCACATGAGTCTGCTATATTGACAGTGTCACTTCTAGACCAGCCAAATCAAGAACCATTGGAAACTTAGGAAATTACATTCTGTCAAGGAGATTAAGATCCCAATCCTTCATTATGCACAAACTAAACTACATATAGGAGTATTTACAGGATCTTGATCTAAGTTCGTTACTTAAGATTTTCCCCCTACCCACCATGGTGGGACTACTGGCAACACTCCCTTGTCACATTTTGGTTTCAAATGAAGATGAGGTACAGCCAGGTTCCTTGGAGTTCTGCTGCTCCAGTCTTATTTTTTTATTTCAGTTTAGTGATAGAGCTGTTTGGACTATGAATCTTTAACATAACCTGAAACTTATTTAATATTAGCCTAAATTCTCCTATTCTCCTGGGCTAGGGACAGAAGTTATACATAAACCGGTTTAAGTGATCAAACTGGTTTAAACCTGTACAAGAACAGAAGCTCAGTGCACATAAACCAGTTTCAAAATGGCTAAAACTATCTTAAGATAAACCCGACTGAATGTAGTATCAGACTTAACTGATTTGGGTCAAACCAGTTTATGAAACTTCTGTCCCAGACCCCTTCATGGTTCAAGTTAAATCACAGTCCCCCAGCATCCCAGCATGCTTTCCAGCCCTGAGCTGGGTTGGGCTGTGCTGTCTGCTCCAGACAGCAGAGGTGGCCCTGCCCCTCTGCTCCCTAGCTGGAGCAGTGAGGGCTGGCCGACAAGAGGCAAGCCCAGATGGGGATGCAGCCCAGTGTGCAGCTGGGGGCCTTCCTCAGGAGGGGGGTTAAACACTCCCTTTCCCCCACTCAAATTTACTGCTGGCTGTGACTGTGGACTACAAATCCCAGAGGCACCTGGAAGCAGGAAGAGAAAATGATAAGCAACACTGCGGAGTTTGGCTGCTGTGATTTTGGACTACAAATCCCAGAGACCTCGAGAGGGCAACAGGAAAAGGAAGCAAACAGACAGCCCGTGCTATCTATGTGCAAGACAGCCATGCTCTAGCACCCTCTGGCTTCTGGCCTGAGCCACTGCAGGCACGTGGCTGCATTCCCTGAATCAAAGGTAAATGTGTGTTCACTTCTGTTTCTATTTATTTTCTGAAACTTAGACTAACCTGCAAAGACTGAATGAATTCAGCCTCAGGCTTTTTGACTAATCTGTACTCAGCCCAGATGTGCAGAAGATTTAGAGTAACTTTCTTTTTACTTTAAACAGGGTTACATAACCTGCCCAAACTTATCCATCAGAAGGAGGACAAACCCTAGATGGTTTTATTTTTTAATACTTTTAAAGATTATGAGGACTTTCTGAAGATCTTTTTTCTTTTGAAGCTCGTTTTAAAGATAATAAGGTTTTTGACAGGTAGTAAGAACATATATTTCCTACATGTTTAAGAATAATTTCTTTGGCAAATCAATGTCCAGTTTGTGATGTGGGGAGAATGGGATAGAGAAGACAAATGCAGAGGTGTTATTAACAAGTTCTGTGCCTTGGGAAAAATGCCCCTCCATTCCTACAGCTGGGTGGCATGGGGCTAGCAAAGATTTGGTGGGGGGCAGCCATTCCTATACTCCACCTCACTCAGTGCCTGTGGCTAGTGCCCCTCTAGCCTTCCCATGTACACTACTGCATGAATGTGAAACATAAAAGAATATGGGCTCTAACACTCATCTTGGGTGGTCTTACATTAAGGATGGATAAATGGACTGAACTCAAATTTGCTGACCATCACCACCACCATTTCTATAATATATACCAAAACGAGAGCAAATTCTATTGCTAATATTTTGTTCTGTGTTGGTTTATTTTCTTTCAGATCTAGAAATAAGTCAAAGCCACTGAACTTGCTGAACTTGTTTTTGGTCTTTAGTGTCAGTGGGAGTTCATGTTGTGCAAGTCAGCACTGAATTTGGATCAAGGTTTCTAGGAGCCTGGGAATGACTTCATTAATAAGACTGGATGGCAGACTGCTTTGATATACTAGACTTTAGGAGCAGTTCCTGAAGACTGAGCTCAGGCAACTGGCCAGCAACTGACTTCAGTATGACGGTTGCTTCACTAAACACTGCAAGATGGGTTGACTGGCACTCAATAAGGTAAAGTTGGTCTATTTTTTTTCTGAAGCAGCACAAGTTCTCTGTTTTTATGAGCATACCCAAGGAGCTTTGTAATAGTGCTTATTTTGCCTTTTAGGCTATTTCGGACATGTTACAATGCACCTCAGAATTTTGTTTAAATACGTGAAAGCTTTACAAAATGCCATCCCCTTTTCTGAGCTGACTCAGAACCAAACAAGAAAAAGGAGAGATGACAACAGGAAAAGCAATTTGCTTAAAAGGCAAAAACATCCATTTCAGAGCGCCTTCGAAAAATTTTGTCACTGTTAGGTAAAACAGACTTGTGTGCAAGATCCCATAGATGTCAAGTATTAACAGGGAAAACACATTAAGGTTCCAGTATTTTCAGAGGCAAAATAAACCAGATGCTGTCTCTGGAAGCAAGGTGTTTGAACAGTTATGATTCTCCCAAGCCTGCACTATGCCACATAAATACTTCTCATTATGAATGCAAAGATCAGATCACACAGCTATTGCCAATGCAGTGTAGTTGATAGGATTGTAAATATGCATCAGTATACTTGTCCCAAAAATGTGCTCAGAAAACAGTGAGATGTTAGAATACAGCTGGGGGGTGGGGCAGAAATCCCACAGAAGTCGAATCTTCTTCTTTTTAGTTTATTTTTAGCTAGGTTTATTTTTTTTCCATCTAGAGAAAATTCAAGGACTTGCACTGCATATAAAATGGAACTCAAAGTAGTCCTGGAGAACGGGACAGGTGTTGTAACTCATTGGACAAATATGTATATCTTACACTGAGAGATATTAAAAACACATGCTGAGCTTCTGGAAATTTTAATTCCTTGTTCAAATTCTTTCTTAGAGGCTTTGTTCTGTTTTTACTTGGACTTGGGTGGGGCACAATGCAGGTTAGGATGGAGTTCCTGCATTTTGAAAGCCTCACTGTTGACTTTACAGTTTTGTGAAAGCTGTTTGTATTATTCAGAGGTCTTGAGCCTTTGAATTCCAGGCACATTCTTTCAACAGTGGGATAGTTGTTATAGCCAAAATAGATGAACAAGTGATCAAGCAAATCAGGAAGTGACAGTGGCCAGGATGCTGCCTGTACACACTGCTAATGGAGGTAGCCTAAAGGGAAAAAGGAGATCATTTAATTTAATTGCATGGTATTGCATAAAATGAGCTGTATTTTAGGTAATAATGATCTGACTGCAGAGAAGAAGGATTATGGTCATTCAGTTCTCACCTGGCCCTAGAGTCAGCCCTATGCTACTCAGCAGAATATACCGCTTGGCAGAGCAAAATATATTTTGCAACTAACATTAAAGGGATCGGATGCTGCCATTTCTATCTGAATTGCCCTGACAACAGCCAGTCACTTGATTAGTGGCAATACACTTGGAGAAAATTATTTGAATCTGCATCCTGGATAAACTCAGCGTAAAAATTCCTGCACGATAGCATGGCCCTGCAAGGGGGTTGATGATTCATTCAGTTCCCACTGCTCATGGCAGTTAGGAGGGACTAAAAATCTATGGTAGTGGCTCCTGACAAGATTAGGATGGAGATTAATTGGAGGCTTTTATACCCCAAGGGAATTTATAACCAGAATGATTTGCTCATACGTAAGTGTGATGAATGTAAGTTATGCACCACTTAAAAGTGGGGCTTGACGAAACTGATCTCTATATACATGGGTTTGCAAAGGGCCATTTGTGCTGGCACAGAAAGATCAGGACAAACACATCATAGTGCCTCTTATCAATGGCTTAGCATTGAAGATACTTGTTGAAGGGAAAAAACATATCTTTAAATATACTACATAGGGAAGAGAGAATTAGTTTAGTGTTATGAAAAACTATTCTTGTCAATCTTACCATCAATAAAGCTAAATCATAGAAAATTAAAATCAGAAGGGACCTCAGGAGGTCATTTAGTCCAACCCCTGCTCAAAGCAGGACCATCCCCAACTATATCATCCCAGCCAAGGCTTTGTCTACCCAGGTCTTAAAAACCTGCAAAGATGGATATTCCACAACCTCTCTGGGTAACCTGTTCCAGTGCTTTACTACCTTCCTAGTGAGCAAGTTCTTCTTAAAATGTAACTTAAACTTCCTTTGCTCAGGGTTTGAACTACAGGGGAGGTTCAGGGGGGCTGACCCCCCCCCATAAGAGATGAGAGCCCCCACATAAGCAACAAAAGCCCCACAGCAGCCGGGCAGACAGTGCTGTTTATCATGGGGGGAAACTGACCCCTCTCCCTTGTCACTGCTGGGTGCTTTTTGCTGCTGCTGCTGCTGCCACCACCTCTTTTGACCCCTCGCAAGAGTCAAAGTGTAATTCAAACCCTGCCTTTCTGCAAATTGAGACCATTGGTCCTTATTCTGTCATCTGCTACTGCTGAGAACAGTCTAGCTCCATCCTCTTTGGAACCACCTTTCAGGTAGTTGAAAGACGCTTTTAAACCCAATCTGTCTTCTCTTCTCCAGATTAAATAATCCCAGTTTCCTCTGCCTCTCCTCAGAAGCCTTGTGCCCCCATCCCCTCACCATCTTCATTGCCCTCTGCTGGACTCTCTCCAATTTCTCCACATCCTTTCTGTAGGGGGCCCAAACTGGACACAGTACTCCAGATGTGTCCTCACCAGTGCTGAATAGAGCAGAAGAATCACTGCCCTTGATCTGCTGGCAACACACCTACCAATGCAGCCCAGTATGCCGTTAGCCTTCTTGGAAACAAGCGCACACTGTTGGCTTGTATTCAGTTTATTGTTCACTGTAACCCCCAGGTCCTTTTCTGCAGAGATGCTGCCCAGCCAGTCAACCCCCAGCCTGTACTGATGCATGGGATTGTTCTGTACTAAGTGCAGGATTTTACACGTATCCTTACTGAACCTCACAAGATTTATTTGGTCCAATCCTCCAATTTGTATAGGTCTCTCTGAATCCTAACCCTACCCTGCAGTGTATCTACTATTCCCCTAAGCTTGTCATCTGCAAACTTGTTGAGGCTGCACTCTATGCCTTCTTCCAGGTCATTGAATAAAACTGGCCCCAGAACTGACACCTGGGGCACTTGATACCAGCTGCCAACTAGACATCAAGCCATTGACTATGAGTCTCTGAGCTTGATGATCCAGTCAGTTGTCTATTCATCTTATAGCCCATTCATCCAATGCATACTTCCTTAGCTTGGCTGCAAGAATGTTGTAGGACACAAAAGCCTTGCAAAAGTCTTGCTAAAGTCAAGGGCGTGCTCGGTAGCTGTGCTGGTCTGAGACAAAAAGACATACAAAAAACTAGAACTCTTGGTTCCAAATTGATACCTTTTATTAGACCAACTGGAAAATGGCAAGAAAATTATCCTTTTCTGCAAGCTTTCGGGATCAAAGTCCCTTTGTCAGGCTCTGGGAAAAGTGTAGATGGTACAAGATGGTAAAAGGTCCCCGTAGATAGGAAATAAACTTCATTTTTGCACAGAGGGAACTGAAGATAGAAGTCTGTCCCTCTGGGTCCATGAGTGTCTTTGTGAGCTGTGTTGAGTAGCTCTCTGATGTGTTGTTAACTTTCTTGCCATTTTCCAGTTGGTCTAATAAAAGGTATCATTTTGGAAACAAGAGTTCTAGTTTTTTGTATGTCTTGCTAAAGTCAAGGTATACCACCTCCACTGGTCTCCCTACATCCACAGAGCCAGTCATCTCATCAGAGAAGGCAATTGGGTTGGTCAGGCATAACTTGCCCTTGGTGAATGCATGCTGACTGTTCCTAATCACCTTCTTCTCCTCCAAGTGCTTAGAAATGGATTCCTTGAGGATCTGCTGCATGATTTTTCCAGGGACTGAAGTGAGGCTGACTAGTTTGTAGTTCCCTGGATCCTCCTTTTTCCCTTTCTTAAATAAGGCACTATATTTTCCCTTTTCCAATAGTCTGGGACCTCTCCCTATCACTGTAAGTTTCCAAAGATGATGGCCAGTGGCTCTGCAATCACGTTAGCCAGCTCCCTCAGCACCCTCAGAAGCATCCTGTCCGGCCCCATGGACTTGTATATGTCCAGCTTTTCTAAACAGTCCCTAACCTTTTCTTTCATCACAGTTGGCTTTCACCTTCTCCCCAAACTGCTGCATGATACAATAATCTGGGCGCCAACCTTGTCTGTGAAGACTGATGTGAAAAAGGCATTGAGCACTTTAGCCTTTTATGTGTCTTCCTCTAGGTTCCCTCCCCCATTCAGTAAGGGACCTACACTTTCCCTGATCCTCCTCTTGTTACTGATATACTTGTAGAAACCCTTCTTGTTACCCTTCATGTCCTTTGCTAGCTGCAACTAGAGTTGTGCTTTGGCCTTCCTGATTTCATTCCTCCATGTCCGAACAATACTTTTACACTCCTCCCTAGTTATTTGTCCAAGTTTCCATTTGTTATAAGCTTCCTTTTTCGGGTTTAGTTTGCTGAATAGTTCCCTGCTAAGCCAAGCTAGTCTTCTGCCATGCTTGCTAATCTTCTTGGTTTGTTCCTGCACTCTCAGTAAGGTTTCTTTCAAGTACAGTCAGCTCTCCTGGACTCTTCTCCCCCTCAGACTGGCTTCCCAGGGGATCCTGCCCATGAGTTCCCTGAGCGAGTCAAAGTCTGCTTTTCTGAGATCCAGAGTCCTTGCTCTGCTGCTCTCCTCCTTTTCTTCAGGATCCCAGACTCATTTTACAGTTAGAAGAGCATGCATTGGCACATATTATGGATACCAACAGATCTAATAAATAAGTAATGAACAACAAAGGCATGTTATTGGTAGGTGTAAATAACACAGGCATAACTGAGTTGGGTCTGGAAACATTTAATCATGAAGAGTTATTGTTCTGATAAAATTTAAAAGCAGTTCATGTTTTTAGTCAAAAACCATTAGGACAAGATATGAGCTCATACTCAGTTTCCCAGCTCTTTGTTGATTAGTACAGAAGTGCTGAGAACACTGAAGTTACTGCACTGAGAAGGCATGCAGGGAACCAGTGTGTAAATTATATCATTGGTTACTCTGACAAAGAGATCTGTTCTGTATGGATCCTACATATATCCTGTTACACTCTGGTCAACCCAGTTGATCTGACAAAATCAAGAATTGTTCAGTGCCTGACTTCAATTATAGCCTAAGGCAGTGGTTTTCAACCTTTTTGGTTCTGAGGCACCCCTTAGAAAATGCCAGCTCTCAGCTGTCACTCTTTTTTTGACTAAAGAAAAATAGTAGACGTTTTTCAGTTCTGAGTTTTTCTGAGTTGCAAAGAACTCAGAAAGACCATAACTATGGATTTCTATTGGAAATTTCTGGGTTTATCTTGTGAATTATGTCTGCATACATACCAGTGCTAAAATGGTGTGGTACCCCAAGGCAATCTTGAAAGGATCTCAAGGCACCAGTACCCTGGTTGAGAATCACTGGCTACTGAGAGAGGATTGTAACAGCTGGAATCAACAAATTCACACCAAAACCACAAAGCTGATCACTTGACAGAGAGTAAATGGGAAATGAGCACATAATAGTAAACATCATAAAGAAGAAAAGAAAGTCTCTCACTCCCTCATGCCATTGACACCAAAGGAAGGTACCTGCCATGATGGACAGCTCATCCAGAGCAAAAAGTAGTGAACAACTTGATCCACTGTCAAGCCAACCTGACTCATCTGCTTACGTATGTTAGGAGCTTTGACAAAGCCTTCACCATGTGGCTTCAGATAATAACCAAGCAACAATCACCTAAGTCAAAGAGTCCAATAAAAGGAGGAGATGGCATTCAAACTCATTATTTTCCACCTCTGTTTAAAGAAAGGCACAACTTAATTTCTTGTTTGTATTCAGCTGTGTATATATGTAAGTGTATGTGCATATGCTGTGCCTTCAGATATTTCTTAAAAATAAAGACCAGACTGTCACCTCATCAGTCAGTAGCTTCTTCTAAGTTAAAAGGCAGTGCTACTCAAATGCTGCAATTATGTAATATTGAACCATCACTTCTATTGTAAGTCCATGGAAAGACTGTGAAGGAGAGAAAGGAGAACAGAACTGAAAATATGTAACAGGGAGACTGAAAAATGTAAGATGGAGTCATTGTGAAATGGGCTTCCAAGGGAGGTAGTGCTCTCCCCTACCTTGGGGGTCTTTAAGACGAGACTAGACAAACACCTGGCTGGGGTCATATGACCCCAGTGCTCTTTCCTGCCCAGGGCAGGGAGTCAGACTCAATGATCCATTGAGGTCCCTTCTGACCCTAACAACTATGAAACTATGATACTGCCTTAAACTGAACCTAGGGACTTCATCCCTTGCATTGGACATCTTCCCTTGCAAAGGGTCTAAGACAGGGGCTGGCAATTATTTTGGGCAGAGGGCCGCTTACTGAGTTTTGGCAAGCCATTGAAGGCTGCATGACAGGCAGCCCAGGGCAGATAAATATTAATTTTCTAAATTTTTAGGGGTCCCATGGGCTGGATAGAATGGCCTGGCAGGCTGCATCCAGCCCCTGGGATGCATTTTGCCCCCCCCCTTGTCTAAGACAAAGACAGATACAGGGTTCTTTAGACATTTAGGCCGTGTGTAGACAAAGTGAGAGGCTTGTGTGCACGACACTTTAAAGTGGGCTAAATGCTTTGGTACCGCTTTAATGGTGTCAGTGTTTGCACACCTTGGTGGTGCATTGCACATTAATTCCAGCCGCTGTAGGAATTTCAGCATTGTAATGCACCTTAAATGACTTGCTTCAACTTAACTGCTTCAAGGAGTTTTAGTCTGCTGTCCTACAGCTGTGGAGTGAAGCATCAGGCTCCATGCAGCTCCACAGCTCTGCAGGAAGTCCTGCAGGCAGCCTGACAACAACCCGGGAAAGTAGCTCCACCCAAGAAAAGCAGTGAGCTTGATCTTTCCCCGCCCCTGAAGCCTGCCTTGGTGGCTGGTGCTTTCCTCCATGGCTGCGGTGCTCCCTCGGACTGCCCAAGCCAGGTACCTGCGGTGGGTGCCACCCAGGGGAGGGTGGGGAGGGCACTGCTGCCATGAAGGGAAGCACCAGCCACCCCCGCAGCCCAGGGACTGCTCTACCCACTGGCAGCTCACCTCCCCTTCCTGCTGAAGAGCCAGGTAAGTCAGTGGAGTGTGTGCATGACACAGGGGTTTATTCAGCCCTAAATTGAAGTGGTGTTTTTTAAAACCCACCACTTCAATTTAGGGCCCCCATTTCATCTACACACACCCTTACATTTATATGTTCACCTACGTTCTTCATGAGTTAGGTTGCACTGTATTGGATTGGATAGCTCCACCTTAAACTGTCCTAAGACTAACACAAAGTAATTCCTTCTAATGTCAGCTAATAATTTGATTCGATCACCTGCTAGATTTAATTGGTGGTTGGATCATTTGAACCTATAGATTTATTGACTTAGTCTTAATTGTAGCTTTATATGAACACTGTAATTTTCCACCTTTATTAGTTGTAATAAGTTAGCCCAATAATATATTAACAACCTTTTTAATAAACTTTGTAAAAAAACCAAAACAAAACAACATGCAGGACTGGCTCATTTAATCAAATTGCAACACAGGGTACAAGCACCAAGGCTAAGTACAGACAGTTAAAAAGTATGATGTGGAATCAATCCAATCTACACAAATTTTTCTAACATGCATAGATTAGATCATTAATGAAGAGATGCCTCACGTTCACTCTTCTGTTGGCTAAGGCAGGCAAATGCCTGTACTGTCCATGACACTCCCATATGTTTCCCAGCTCCACCAGACAGTGAACACACCAACCCCACCCCTTTGCCAGCTCCCTGCCTCTCATCTGGGGGGGAACAACCCCCCCCTACCCCAACCGGGGTCTGCAAAGTGGGTGAGGAGCAGTGGCATACCATGCATCTCTGGTGCCTGAAGGCCAATGCCTGCATTTGCACCCTCCTCTCCCACCAGGGATGATCCAAGCAGGGTGCGGAGCCCCCTCTCTCACCCCACAGCACTTCCATGGGGAAATTAACATCGCAGCACACCGTGGGAGGGGTGGCGGCTGGAATTTCCAGCTGTAACAGGTAAAGAAACTGACAACCCACCAGGCGGGAGTGTAGGCCATACACCAAACATGGGAGGTGCTGTGGCCTCTCGGCTCTTCCACCGCCCGCCCCCCAGGCCAGCACCCAGGGGCCATGGCTGCCTCCTACACCCCACATTGCTACTCCAGTGATGAGGAGAACCCCCACAAGGTGGGGGCTTTCCCGTGCATGTAGCTGGCTCTGCCAAGCAGAAAATACCCCAGCCCCACAACCTCAGGCTGAGAGATGGGGGGTGGTAAGGGGGCAGGACTGGGGCATTCACTGCTCAGCAGAGCTGGGGTCTGCCGAGGGAAAGCCCCTACCTCGGGGTTCCCCCCTCCCCCCTACTTGCTGTGCAGACCCTGGCCGGGGGCGGGGGCAGAGTGAGGAGGGCCATTTCCTGCCCTCACCTACCCCTCACAGCATTTGCTGCCAGGCAGTAGCAGAGCCAGGCTTTGGGGGAGAAAGTCCCCACTTTGGGGGCTTCCCTCACACATGCTGTGAAGACCTTGGCTGGGGGGCAGGGCCCGAGGCCAGGGTGGGGGTCTGTTCCTCCCCACGCCCACCCCCTGTGCTGCTGCCAGCTGGACTGGGGAGCAGAGGCTTTGCTGCCTCCGCTCTTTGACAGTCTAGGGGCAAAGCCACGCAGCTTGGCTGGAGTGGAGATGAGCATGCCCTACAATGGAGGGTTAGCAGGGAGCCACAATGCATCCTGGGATGCTGGGGGAATGTGACCTAACCTGCGTCGGGAAGGGATCCTGAACAAAAGTTTGATAGACCGATCTAACCTAAAAGTGATTTAGTCTGATACTACATCCATCTACGCCTATCTTAAACCAGATTCCACCATTTTGAAACTGGTCTGTGTGCACTGAATTCCTGTTCTGTTATATATTTAGACCAGTTTCCAATCACTTATATTGGTTTGTGTGTCATTTCTGTCCCTAGCCTAAATGCACATTTTAAAATTAAATTAGCCCATTCTGCTTTCAAATTACTACTCACATCCTTCCCTAGAGAGAGACCACCCCACTAATGAATTTAACATTTCTCCTAAAACTTTTTTTTTGATTGTTCTCAGTAAAATTCTTGTCTACATCAGCTCTGGTGGGAATGGAAACAGCAGGTTCATTTGCACAGATTGATTGATACCTCCGAAGACCCTTTTAAAATTCAACAACAACCACAGCCATTTCCTATCAGTGGAACAACTGCATTTCATCCTCCAGCTTTGCCTTCCCAAAAACTTGGTCCTTCTGATTCTATCTGGGTATTAGCCCTCCATTTTTGGGCAGCAGGTCAAATCTACAGGGATGATAATTTAATTGAAAAGTTCTCAAAGCTTAGGTAGCTCTGCTATTTCCCATTTATGCTGTAAACACACTACTACAAGAAGAGGCACAACAAGAGTCTCACATATCTGTAATATCTGTGTATGATGACAGATATGCAGAATTGCAAGCACTGAGGTGGAGCAAAAATCTCAACACTGGCTGCTTCTTTTTTTTAATAGAGTAAATTAGATGTTACATAAATTACAGGCTCTCCCACTGCATTCCACCAACCACAGGATCAGGAGACATTGTTTGACAAGTCAAGCCAACTCAAAATTTGTGAACTCATTGCCAGAGTTGCACTGACATCCCCAGATTAAATAGTAGAATGAAATGTTCCCAAGCAGAATTTCACAAAAGGGACATTTTCTCAAAGCAGTGCTATAAAAAATGAGTGCTAAAGTGTTAATTTATGGTACACTGCTCTGATTAATGTCTAAAAAGATAGATAAAGAAAAGAGGAGAAATTAAAGGAAAATGACTGTATCAAACACCTTTCAAACCCGCCCTTTGGTTTTTAGAGGCCCCTGCATAATCCCCAGTGCTTGCCCAAATCAATAGAAATCCTTTCATTGCCTCTGGTAAAGCACAGGAGGTCACCTTCTATGACCTTATGCTTCTCTGCCATTTACTGCTAGTTCCCTTTTTTTCTACAGTGGAAGTAACAACCACTTTGGTTTAGTCCATTACCATTTGTTTATCTTTATGAAAGATGAGATTAGTGCTTTCTTCCAGCTGTTGTCATAGGAATGAAATATCAGAATGGGAATGCCTCATATACTCCGTGAATTGAGGAAGTTCATTGTATTGCTTTGATCTTTCCATTATTCTACAGAGTCATTGCCTGGCTTTTCAACCCCTTCTCGACAGCTTAGATCATTAGGAGGAGGGATATTAATTTCTATAATGTATATGCATTATTAAAATACAATCTGTTTTCAAGGTCAAAGAAAAATAATGAAACACTGTAATTAACAAAATATATGGGCCATTAAAACATGATGCCTCATTCTCCTGACAGGTATACTAACAAGTAAAAATTACCTAATTAAAACTTCCATGTTCTTGTAATTCAGAGGCAATGCTTCTACAGTTTGCTTCTCTACTGCTACACACAGAGGTTCTAGCTAGCAGCATCTTGCGGGTGTACCTTCCCCAGCTCTGTGATTCAATGAAGCTTTACAGTCGACATGTATAACTACATTAGAAAAACCTCAAGAATGTTAATGAAAGGCAATTCCAATCAGTGATCTTCATTATAACCAAAAATAACTTGCAGCCCTCTGTATTAAAATGCCACAAAGAAGTTAAAATTAGCAGTTGATATCAGTATAGAAGAGCTGTGTGATCTTACTAAATCTATCAGGAATGTGCACCTGTACCCACATGTGCATTTTAACACTGACTAATAATGGAAACAAAAATGTGACCAATGCTACAGGTACTTTTTGCTGAAAGTAGTTCTGAGTAAGTATCATTATCCAAATGGTTAAACTAGGGAGCCTGGTAGACTGAGGTTCTTTTCCTTGTTCTCCAGCAGCCTGCTGTACAACTAATTCATTTACCTCTTTTATAAAAGGGGGATTTTTCTATTCATTTCGAGAGCACTTTGAGATCCTCAGAGAAAAAATGCTGTATTCCAGTTATGACTTCTGGTGATCGCTGATTTCTGGTATGTTGCACAAAAAACTGAAAAACCCATTGGCATATTACATCTATCACTACAAATCCATTTTAAAGGGTTTGGGAAATAATTTTTCATTTGCAGCAGAAAAAACAAGCTGTGGTAACATTAGGAAGAAGTTCCAGCTAATTGGAACTGCATGTTCAGCAACAGCTGGAATAACAGAGAGCGGTGTCTGGCTGGGCAGGCAAGAACATTACAGGCCCAGCAGATAGAAAGAATTTAATTTGGTAGAATCTGATGGCTAGTGTGGCAGTGCTCCTCCACATCTGGGAAACAGTCACCACACGTACTACAAATGATACAATGTCCTAGAACTAAATACTGTAATCCTAATACCAAATCCTTGAACCAGAAAGAACAATGCCTAGAGAAACAAAAGAATATGTTTCTCTGGAAATATTAGCAAGATGTAGTACCTGGCAGCTCCCAGATTGGAACAAAAAAAAAGTCACTGAAGATAACCTGGCATATATAAATAATATGTATTAAGATAGTATTGCCCTGCATTAAAAATGACTTCCCGGGGCCCCTAAAATGCTGAGATTGCTTAAATTGTTGACTGGAAAGATTTAGTCAGGGATGTTCCTGTCCTGAGCAGGGAGACTGGACTAGATGACCTCATGAGGTCCCTCACAGCCTTACATTCCTATGATCACAAGGGATCCTGCTGGTGCCCCTCACCATTGGTGACACGTAGGGGGTGCATACGATTGGCTGCTGGGGGACCTCCCATCGTCAGCGATCTGGGGGACCCCCCCAGACTCAGGAAGCACCAGTCACCCATGCCTGTCACCCCCCACCCACAGCTCCCTCATCCCCTATCTACAGCCTCCCAACCCCCTAGCCCTGCCGGAGGGGCCCCCAGCTGTCAGGGCTATGAGGCCAGGGACCCAGGTCCTCAGCCTCTTGTCCCCTGCGGCAGTGCACAAGCCCCAGCTGTCGCATGTAGGAGGCAGCAGCAACTGCTGTGGCAGAGTGGAGCATTAAGCCTGGCTCCCATGCCCCATTGGTGGCATAGCTGGAGCAAAGCCCATGGAGGGGGGAACGGATGTGGGCTATCCGCTGCAGGCTCAGGCTCCCCACCCTGCTGCCCTCCCCCTGGGGCCTCTGGGGCCCAGGAGGTGAGACCTTGCATGGCAGGGCAGAGTGGGGCCTGGCAGGGAAGCTTGGTGCTGCTGCCACAAGCACTGTGCCACCATTGCAAGGCACCCCCCTGCCCACCCGGTGGCAGCGAAGGGCACAGCTCTGTGTTGCTATCTCCACTGCTGCTGGGAAGGCAGGGGGTGCCTCACCATGGCAGTGCAGGGCTCGCAACAGCACCACTAAGCTTCCCCACCCCACTCTGCCCTGGTGCAATGGGTCTTGCCCGCTGGGCTACGGAGGCCCTGGGGGCAGGGCAGTAGGGCAGGGAGCCCAAGACCACAGCGGGCAGCCCATGCCTGCACCCACCCCCACCCCACGCACAAATCTGAAGAGCACTTGGCCCCCCTGTTCCCTCAGGGAGTGCACGCAGTGGTGGGGAGCTAGCCTCCCCCACCCCACAGATGAGCTACTCGCAGCTCCATTCTGCTCCCTGCCTGGGTCCTGCAACTGCACTTTCTGGCCCCAGGCACCACCCCAGCTGGGCAGCAGCCCCAGTCCTGCCCAACTCCCTCCCTCGGGCTCTCCTTACCTATGGGGGCCTCAATCTCCCCAACCCCACCAGACTTACCTGCAGGGAGCTGCTTTCCAGGCTGCCTGGTGACCATGTGCATATGTATGTGAGCACATGCACGTGGCGCCCCCACCTGATCACTCTTCTCTTGTTCCCCCAGCCCCTGGCAGGCTGGAACTCTGACAGCCTGCAAGGGTAAACCCATATCCCATGTGTTTCTTCTTTAAAAGGAAAAAAATCTGGGTCTTTCTCCTTAAAAAGAGGAAATCCGGGTTTTATCGCATTTCCGTGGTGAACGGAAAACCCGGATCCCTGATGATCACAAATGACAAAGTATATATCTTTCAATTGTCTCCTGGTTTGAGACTTGAAAATACAATGGGTTAAGTTTCAAATTTTCTCTGTAGTTATGAGGACTAGAAAGGTCTTTCAACTGAAAATTGAAATACTCATGACTATTATGGAAGAGTCTAAGGGAATGATTCCCAATTAGTGTGATGCAAGAGCAGTGGAAATGTACGGTGAAAAATGACACTATTTCAGTATCAGATCTGGCCCACAGAGCTGTATCATCCAGCCCCTGCGGCTCCTGATGAGTTTGGAAATTTTGGTTGTGGGAGACCAGTGGCAGTTAAAAACATAAGAACTGCCATTTACAGGGTTAGACCATTGGTCCATTTTGCCCAGTCTACTGTGTCACACACTGGCAGACTGTGCATGCTGACAGGGAGAGTAAACAGGGTAAGACTAGAGTTTTTTCCATGGTTTCTGTCTCACTTGTAGCCTCCAGCATTTAAGGTCTAGGAAGTTCTGATTCAGAGGCTCCATCCCTAACTCCCGTGCTCAATAGCTAATGATGCCCTTTTCCTTCAAGAATTTGTCCAATCCTTTTTTTGAATTAACATTGCCACTGTTCCCCTGTCACCAAATTGTGCCCCAGCAGGCTGGCTGACACAAAAGGACAAGGCCCCGGATGTTACTGTCCTGCATGGCAGGATCAGGTCCCAGCCACGCCAGCCTCACACAGTGGGATTGGGTTCCAGCTGTACCCTCCCCATACAGAGGGATCAGGCCATGCTAGCCCTGTGTGGCTGGACTGGGCCCTGCCCATGCTGCCCTCACACAGAGGCCAGGCTCCAGCTGGACAGGCACTGTGCAGAGGATCAGGCCCACAGACTGGATTCAGCTTGTGGTCCAACTTGGCACTGCTTGTCCAGCCAACAGGGCCAAAAAGCTGGGCACCAGTTTGTAAGTCACATATATAGGTGGAAGAGTGAAGTGTGCCATTAATTTTAGTCCAGAAAAAGTGCCCCAGATATTGAAAGTTTGGGAAACACTGCTCTAAGGGAGAATCAAGAATGACTGGCCCGTCATGTACATAGAGAGGCCTTGAACAGGTGTTCATTAGTAGTGGTGGAAATTTCTGAAAATTTTTCACCACTAGAAATGTTTCCAGGAGAGGAAGCAGTGCTGAAGCATGAAGCTGCCCCTCTCCCCTGATCCCCATACCTTCCTCAGACCAGGATGATCCATGCTTCAGCACACCCCTGGCTTTACATTGCCATCCAACTGGCTGGCAGGGCAATGATTTTAAAGCTGACAGGTGCCAGCTTTGAACATGCCATGCACGGGGGATCTCCCCACACCAGTCCCAAAAAGAAGGCAGTGAGTGCCAGCTTTGAATGAAGCCAGCTCTGAATGTTCAGAGCTCTTTACCCACTCACCAGACTGGGAGTGCCTAGTCAGGAAAGCAGGTGTAGGGTTTTGACCCACTGCTCCAGTTCCCTCGTGGACTAGTCCAGGACTGGACTGGAGCAGCTGCCAAAGCTTCTCTGGACTGATCTCCTGGACTGGTCCCCTCCCAGAACCAAGACAAGACAAACAACAGCTATTCCCCATTCCTTCCCTAGACAAGGTTAACTCCCATCTCAAGAAGGCACAGGGAGAATTTAAACAGGGATATCTCAAGTAAAGGGGAATTATACAGATACCAGCTAATTGCCCATCAGGAATGATTGGGGGGGGGGAGGGAGGGGCAGGCAGGGACAGAGCACTGCTGCCCACTATCCCGTGCTGCCACCATCTCCCAGGAGTAGGGGGGTGGGGACCTTGCCCTGCCATCCCCTCTGTTCCCTTCAGCCAGCACCCCATGCCACCGCCTGCAGGGAGCAGGGCCGGGGCCGAGGGGGCAAGGCCAATACTGCTGGCCTCACCCCTACCCCCCGCTCCAGCCCAGCCATCACGGTGGCACTCTGCCATGACACCACTGCCACCTCCTGTCCGGAACACTCTTGGAGCACTCTGATTGGTTGTTTCAGGCAATCAATCAGAGTGCGAATAAAGCATTACAGACAGACAGACAGACTAAAGCTTTTATAATATTAGAATTCTTTCATGCAGAAGAAACTCTTCTATGAGGGAGATCTTCCTCATTGGAGGAGGAAGATCTACCTCCCACAGGAGACATTTTTCCTGCAGGAAATGTAATGAATGCCTGTACATTTGTGGTTTCTATTGGGAGAGCAGTGATTCTTCCAGTAGACATGTAATGCTTGTATGTGATCAGAGTAGAACCATTTGAATTTTGATGCCAGTTTTCAATAAAAACAGCTGTTTATCATTGAAAGTTTTAAAAATCTGAACAGTGTAATAGTGCTTTGTAACATTTTGCTAGCCTATAGCAGCTGCAATCAGATTTAAGCATTTTATGATCATTAATGAATTAATGAATCATGTTGGGGAGTGGGGGAAAAAAATCAGTATTATCATATGCCCCAATTATATTAATATGGAAAATGAGATACAAAGTAGTTATGTAATTGGCCAAAAACTGACTCAAGCCTGAGAATAGAACCAACAGTACTGACTGTGCCTTAAGTACAAGCCAGTCCTTTCTATGTATACAATTTAGATCTTATTTCTGTGTTGGAAAGCAAGCTGTGTTCTGTATCTCAACTGGCAAAGTACAACTACCTAAATTATATCCCATATATGTCCATGTCCTAGGTTTAACAATTCCCAGTTGGCATTTACCCATAATGGTTTGGGTGGGGTTTCTGATAAATATGACCATTGGTACTGCAACTTTAAAAAATGTTTTGCTAACTTGAGAAAAGAGGAAGGTCAGGGAAGACGTGGCAGGAGAGTGGGAGAGTTGTTAGAAGCCTGACTTCTGAGATTTGTGTTAAACAAAAGGAGCTCTGTTTTGACATTCTTTCTCCATTACAATCATGCTAATCCATTATCCTGTTCTAAGCTTCTTGTATTTATTTATATAAGTATAATTGGCTCAAATCTTAGATCTGCTGACATAAGATTAAATATTAATCCTGTGTTCAAATGCATACAGGGATTCCATGAGGAAAGTTTTCTTAAAACAGGTTCACACAGGAAAAGTCAACACAATTTAGCAAGGGGTAGGTTATAGATTTTTTACCTGGGGAGAAAGCAGGGTAGTGAGGAAATAATTTCCTCTGCACCCTTGAGTCTAGTGTGAGGTACAGGCCTCATTCTCCAGATACTTCCTTTGCAACCTTGTCACCATTCATCCATGCTCTCCTCCTCACATGGAGTCATGAAGCAAGCTGGATCTTTTTAAGGACTGCCTTAGGTAGTGACTGTGGCTTTGAGAAACAATCCTTTCCCAGGTTTGTACCTAGTGTGAAACAGCTCTATGTCACCCCTTAACCCAGACTCAATTTAAAAGCTCAGTCTGTCTCAGTAATTTGCTTTTCCTATCCTTGCATCAGCAGTCACAGAATGAACTTGAACAATATGATCATTGAGAAACAAGCACAACTGGAAATGTCCAAGACGCACAGATTTTTTTCCCCCTACAATAGCCAACATTCAATGTATAAAATGCAAATTGTGTCACCTCAGTCACATCAGTTGGCTGCTCCTCCCTGACCAGATAACCATGACTTAAACTGGAGCACTGGCAGAAGAGATGGCTGGCTCAAAAAAACCATTAGGGAGTGGATAGAAACAGCGGGGAAGCATGACTATGACACATCAGGCACTATGCCGGAGCCACTGCTACTGACTTTCATGATCTGCCTTTAGGGTTTCGCTAGCTCTTGTCTCCCCGAATGTCTCTGCTCCTTGCTTCCTCCCCTCGCCCCACCATTCCTCCTTCACGTGGCCCTCTTAGCTGTCATGTTCAGAGGCTAGAATATGTTCAAACCAGTCATTCTGCAGGACTGGTTTCCTCCTCCCATTCTGCTTTCATCGCACAAACACCTCCCCAAATCAGAAAAATACTGACACCGCTCTTACTCAGAGAGGTTGGAATTATTCAGTAATAAAATATGAAATGTATAAACTTGCAAGTCTCAGGGCAATGCAGTTCGGAGCAATTTAAGTCAGTCTGGGTTTTAGAACCTTTCTTGGTCTTCCTTCCCTGCCCACTCCATGTCTTCCCCCCTGCCCACCCCAGCCCCAATATGAGATATCGCTTCCATTTTATATAGTATGTTAGTTGGCTAAAATCCCCCCACTTGTTCTTGCTCTCTACCTCTGCTTTACTTCTCTTTGTGGGCAAGTCAGAATCAGAAAAGAGCAAAGGTCTGTGGGCTGTAAAGCCTAGCTCTGTACAACATCATTTAAAGTACCACAATAAATAAAAAGAAGCAGACATTTTAAAACAGCCGTAGAACCATTGCCTTGTTAAAGAAACATATTGCATGCTACTGGTGGTTGGCACATTTGCACCTGCTAAGTATTTTTTGGCATGAAAAATGCCTGCCAGCCTGATGTCAGTCCAACTATTTATTTATGGAGCCATATCTGCGACTCCTGACGCCATGGGCCATTCCCTATGTTCTGGCTTTAATTAGAATGAAGCAATGGGATTTGACAGGATCACAGTTTGTTGACATAATGTGAAAATGACAGAAGTCTTCCTTATGAAAAAGGAAATTGAGGAGCAAGTCTCTGCACAGATTAAAATCAGTCCAATCCCAAAAGCTCAAGCAATCTTACATTTAGCCTGCTCCTTTAATGAAAGGTCCAAAATGTCAGCTATCATTTTAGTAACCCATTGTGCCAGCTCTCAGTAAGTCATTGTTGGGTCAGTCAGAAGGAAATGGTATCTCATTTGAATTCAGGTCTTCAAGTGACTTAGGAAAAAGGTGGAAATGTTACTTGAGAAGTTGTTAATATGTAGGATGTTCATGGAAAGTTGCACCGGGAGTGTGGAAGAGGCACATCTGAAAAGATTTGTGTTGTCACAGCTTCCAAGAGTGGATGCTTCAGTTTTTGGAGACCTAACATAAGATGCTTTGGGGCCTCATTTGAGAAATGGTTAGCTCCCATACTTACAAGTAACTTCAGTGGGAGGTTTGAGTGCTAAGTGCTTCAAAAAGTTGCCTCATGCTAAGCATCCCAAAAGAGAAACCCAGCAGCCACTCTTAAAAACATTGGCTTGTCTGCCAAATGCATGTAAACTGCAGAGGACAAACTAAAAAAATATAAATCTGAATGGTTCAGAATTATGATGTATTTAAACATACAATTAAAAAACAGGCTACAAATAGGGCAAAATGTGAGCCCAGAACATTATCTAATTCATGCCTTTTTATTTGACATTCAATAACTTCAATGTTCCTATAGCAGTGCAAAGCTGGAAGAGAATAAAGAATTAGGCATTTTCTTCTGTATAAATGGCAATTTATATTTTTATCAAAATGTGTGTGACATATCATCATAGCCTCAAGACAAACATCTGTTTCATTTGTGATTTTTAAAGCTATTACAAAACAGTGCTGTTTTATTTGTCAAACATGCAGACAGATCACATAACTGGAACCTCCCCTTAATTTCTTATGCATTAGACTATTTCTGCGTGGTAATAAAATAATGCACTTTATTTATAATGAGTCTACAATTAAAAATTAAGCAGTGACTTTTCAAATGGTTAATCTCCTTTTAAAATGTTTCTCTCAAATAGAAGTAGAAAATTGCTTCATCCATAAAATGAAATAGTCTAAATTAATGCTCAATCTGGTACTATTTCACTACAGTCACTATTCACTGTTACACTGAGGGAAGAGGCCATCCCCCATCCCCAAACACACACAATACCTTTGCTTTTCCCTTTTTTTTTTGGTTTTGGTTCCTAAAGAGATGAAATTGTATCAGTGGATTTCACATTGACAACTGGGAGATACTAATAGCACTTCCTGGTGTTCTGAATGCTTTGCCAGCAGGTCTCCATTCTGCCCTCCAAAACGCCACTGCCCCTTTGAACAGAAGTTGTCATGCAGTGATTTTGTGATGTTGACAAGCATGTTGTGAGACCCAGCTGGAGATCACCAAACGTATTTTCACTTGTGGTTTCAAATCAAAAGTTGGATGCAGATCTCCAAAGATGAGAAGCTGACCACCTACCTCCCTACAGCTGTATGAAACGCATCAGCAAGTTCAGTGTCAGAAGCCAGCACACCTTGAATGTAACATAAGCAACAGTGAGAATTACAAATTCTGTTGGCACAATAGCTATCATTTTTTTCTGACTGAACTGGATTATATTTTAACAGTTACTGTGCTGCCTGGGTGAGTGAGAGAGATGATAGGAAGGACCCCTATGAACATACTGAGGCATGTGTGAGGAGGATGGGGGAGGGCAGAATATGCTTCCTAACAGGGGAGAAAGGAAATTTGTTATACAGCAACAGAAGGGAGGCTGCATTTGTACCAGTAATAAATCAACAAGCTTCTCTTGCTTACTAAGCTTCTGCCTGTGTCATTATTTCTGGGCCTTTTTCTAACCCACCAAGTAGATGATATGTCACGTAACATTCAGTGTAGTAACTGGGGAAAGCTCTCCTCTCCCCATGCACTGCTTTGTTAGGTGTTCATACAACAGATTTCTTTCTTTTAGATCCCTGTGCTTCTTTTCTGACAAGAATAGCAGGTCTGTCCTGCACCTACCCAACAAAGGAGGATGTGGGCCCAAATCAAAATGGCCCACAGTATTCAAGAGCCAATCCCCCAAATTATCTACAAAGCCAAAGGTTAACATCTTTGCTCCAGTCCTTTATCCACCCCCAGCAAAAGGACCGAGATCTAGCATAGGATTTTGAAGTGAAGTCTCTCTTCTGTAAATGGAAACAGATTTCATTCTCTGAAGCAAACCTCAGCACTGGAACAAAATATATACAAGGAGACCAACACTGGCCAACACTGACTCTTTATCTTACAACACTGTAGAATTATATGCTAGCTTCTTGCTACCCTCCCCACAAAAGATGGGGGCATGTTAGCAGTGCTGGTGTGTACACCTAGCTTGAAAGTGCTTCAGGATTGTTCAGGCTGAACAGTGACAGGGGCTCTACAGCATTGTTTCTATTTCCGGAAGACAAAGGGACAATGCAGGTAGGCCTGCCACAAGGCAATCAACTTAATTCCTGACGCGGAACAAAGTCATGTGAAATTCAGCATTGTGTTCTCCCAGGGGCCCCTTAACATTTCTTGCTGCAAAATGTTCACTTTGCGCTGACCAGTGAACTCATCTATAAGTCAATATATCAAGTTGTTTTTGTAAGCATTTTTTGTGAACTGAATGCTAGGGTGGCCTGTTTATTCAGACTCTGTTTCAGAGTGGTTATTAAAATTCAGTTACGTATACAATATGAATCTCTCCCTCTCCCCCTGCCTTCTGTCTCTGTATATACATGTACCAGAATGTTTAGCAACAAAGAAACTTAGGGCTAACAAAATTCATAATTGTAAAGGGGGAAAACAAAACAAAACAAATCACCCCCTTCCCTCCCCCCACAACACTTCCAGCATTTGAAACATAAGCATTTCAAATAACTGCACTCAACAATAATGTTACAAAATCAACTGAGGAGGCATCATATTGAACATGGATGCATCTCTCATGAGAGGAGCTGTTCTTTTCCCCTCTTTCAGTATGACTGTTTTTTCTGAGTGTTTTGCAACAGAAGAATTTCCCTATTATTTTTCTGTAGTCAAAATCAGATAACAACTAGGAGCTGACATTTCCCAAGGATGCCTTGAGTCTAGAGATATGCCTTGAGTCTAAAAAGGTGAAGAATCACTAAACTGACGTGTATTAAATGCCAAGCTCTAAATCTGCAGAATGGGGATAACTACACTCTTCTATAATTGTGGGGCTTTTGGTGATGGGAAGGCTTCTACCATGTTTCTGCACAGTGCCTAGCACAATGGGACTCACTGGACTCTGGCCTTGATTGGAACCTCTGCTCTAGCATAGGATGGGAAGAGACCTTTCAGGCCACTGAGTCCAGTGCCCTAAATATGTAGGCAACCATTTACCCAGTAATTCCAGAGAATCTCCACTTCAAGCCCTAAACACACAATTATGCAGCACAAAAACAGACACGCCAATGAGCCTCTACAAACTGCCACAAGTAAGAAGATTGGGAGATGAGGTCATTACCACTGCATTACAGAAGTCATTGGTTAATATAGTGGCAGCCAAGCTTTTGGCAGGCTTGCCACATATTACCCCTGCACCCTCCCTGAGTGCCACTATGATCCCCCAAACCCTGCCTGACGTGCTTCTCTACTTTCTGCTCCCAGCCCTGTCCTCCCAGCCTAAATTTCTACTCTGCTTTCTGTTCCCTGCCCTACCTGACACTGTGCTCCTGTGCCACAGGTTGGCCACTCTGGTGTTAATATATACTCAGAGGATCTTAGGCCAAGCACCATGCCCCACATTATAGACAAAGGCAAAAACCTCCACAGACTTTCCCAATTTGACTGAGGGGAAAAAATCCTTCTTGACCTCAAATCCAGCAACTGATACACCCCTTAGTGGAACAGCAAGACCCTCTGGCAAGGAGTTTTCTAAATACTAGGAGGAATGTCAGCATGCCCAGTTAAGAACTTCCCACTGGGTCCAACGTCCCAGTGCTTCAGAGGAAAATGAACCTCTTCTAGAAGCCAAATGATAGTATAGAAACTATTACAGAAAGCGTGGTTCTCCTCACTGTCATCAGCGTCATGCCTCTGACTTAAGCAGCCTCACTAAAACAATACAGTGTTTGAGGGAAACCAAGTCTAGCATGCCTCCTCAGGACTGTCCAACCTTTATTATAACCCCCTAGTACAGCCTGTCTAGTAGGTGTGGAGGACCAGCACTACGATCACTGCACAAAAACAAAATCTTGATCATAATGCCAAGGGCTGAATTGGACCTTTGCTTCTTTTACATTTAATTGAACAATTGCTCTTGTTTAAAAAAAAAAAAAAAGGGAGGGAAAGACAGAGAGAGAATTTGAAACTACTCAAAAACATGGGACTTCTTCAGAATCTCTAGTTAGGTGCTACCTCTCCATGAGCCTGGATAATGAGATCTCTGCCCACCTAGGCACATGGGAGAACCTTGCTCTGTGTTCTGTAGTAAGACTCATTTGCCAATCTAGAAGTATATGGCTAGATTAGGGCTTGGTAACCTCCAGCCCACAGGCCGGATCCCACCATGGAGCCTATTGACATAGGACTTTGGCAGTGGTGGCAATCTTCATCAGCTGTTGTTCTCCCTGTACTGCCATGCAAAAGAAGTGGAAGGGGTAACGGCTGTGGCTGAATCCTAGCACCTACCAGCCCATTTGCCTCTGACCCAAATTGGGTTTCTAGTATATACTCTGAAAATGTTGCCAAAATGCCAACCATTAGATTAGATGCATTTTTTGTGCCTGGGATACTTCTGTGCCTAGAGACTAACATTAACTATATATATGATAAATGTATACTTCTGCCCGCCATGTACCTCATGGACAAGTAATATGTTAGGTGGGTTGACAGGGCTCTCACATATGGACAGGTATGAACCTCAGGGATACATTCTGGAGACAGAATATGATGCTAACTCTACAGAGTCTACTTATTGCAGGGCGGGCCATTATTTCGGCTGGTAGGCTGCTTAATGAGATTTAATGTGCTGTCAAGGACCGCAAGGGTAGCCCCACCCCTCGACAGATGGAGACAAATGGAGGCTTGCACGCAGTCTGCACAGGGACAGGTGTGAGCCTCATGCAATGCAGCAAGGCAGACCCTGTGCCCAGACCCTGCCACCCCACCCTGGGTCCTCGCTGGCCCCAGAGCACTGGCACAGGCTCCGTGCTTCTGCCCACCGCCACCACTCCCCCACCACTTCCCTGCTTTCCCTCCCACCCGCCCACCACTGCTCATGCTGCTTCCCAGCCTCCGCCACTGTTCCCCCTGCCCACCACTGCCATTTGGATCTGACCCAACCTGGATCCTGCAGTGTGGGCTGATTGCGGTGGTTCCCCCTCCACTCCCCACATCTGATCTTATCTGAATTTCCACTCAGACAGAGAGAAGGCAGGGAACAGTCAAGGGGTCACCAGGCCAGAAACCACAGAGGCTTCCAGCTGGGAGCTAAGGGCAGGGCAGGGCTGGGCAAGCCTTGCTGCTCAGCATCTGGGGCTTGCCGCTGGTTCGTCCTGGGTCTGGCTGCTGCTGGCACCTTGTCATCCTTGACAGGCAGCCATGCACAGATAATAATTAATTTTCTAAACTTTTTAGGGGCCCCATGGACCGGGTGGAATGCTGGTGGACTGTATTTTGCCTGCCTCTGACTTAGAGCAAGGTTTCACTGGCATTTTGTAGGGCTGGTAAAAGGCTGCATGGATTCAGTTGAATTAGACAAAGCACTCTATTACTGTGCATCTTGTTCTTCTGTATGCAAGAGGATATGCAGTCTAAGTTCAACATTAAGGTTTTTAAAAAAAAATACATTTGGCTTTCTGGGGACACTGCTGCAAAAATTATACCTGTAAAGTCTCCTGTCAGTTGGCAGAAGTGTAAGAGCAGAATTTGAAACACTGTGGGTGCACCTACATGAGACGCTACATCATTGTAGTGACAAGCCACAGAGATGGAGCTTGTCTCTATGGTGATATAACATCGCTGGACACAACCTGTGATGCCGATGCTATTGCACAGTAGCAATGAGCTACTGTGCAGTAGTTCATTGCTACTGAGCAGTAGGGTCGGAAATGACCCATGTGCCTCCGGGACTGCACAGTAACAGTGGTTACTAAGCAGTCATTTAGTACTTGCTAAAGTGCTAACAACTTTGTAGTCTAAGTCGGGTGCACATGTAGACGTGCCCTGTTTCAATAAAGAAGCATGTTCAGCTTTCTTGGCTATGAGGTATCCAGATCTAACTGTTATGTCTGAATGATCCTGTCACAATACAAATTAACTAATTTACCCTAATTTTGATCTTGAATAAAACAGGATTCATGTCTAAGCAGTTTTGCTATACTATGGTGCTGACATAATAGTTACATTATAACAGCTTGTATCAGTATCCTTTGATATCAGTACAATTGTTACATCCATCTATATCATAGGTCTTTGGGATGAGCTGAAAATTAAGAGAGATTTCCAGAAGCACTGTAGTGTCTTTGAAATCTGGAGTGACCTCTTCAGGGCACAAAAGCCTGGGCACTGTACATGGAGACACTGAGCTTCCCATACATCAGTATCCCCAGACTTGCTGGTTTAATCCAAAGGGAAGGCAGGTGCCAGTGCGTTTAGATTGTAGTGTCAAACACCTGGTAAAAAACTATGTTCCATTTTTGCCTTAAACTGCATCGATGATTAATACTGGGTATATTTTTTAAGTGTTCCTGGTCTCATTAAAGGCAGAGTTTCCTTTTAGTGTTAGTAATAAGTTGGTTAACGTATTTACAAACAGCTAAAAAAAGAGATTGCAACTTTGCTTGTAGAGTATGAGTGTATTGCTCTGGTTAAGGACTCCTGGCCATAACACAGTTGCTCCAAATTTGAGGAAATGAACTAGGAGAGAGTCCTGAAAAACCCTCATTCCTTGGAGTCTCAGAACAGCAGAGACTCCCTATGCCTGAAGAAGGGTGATTGAGCCCAAAAGCTTTCTAAGAACTTTTTTCCAACTACTCAGTTGGTCTAATAAAAGACATCACATCTACTCAAAGAATCTTGCCCTGAAAACAAAAATGGTTTTAGAGTCCATTTGACGTTGTTTTGTTTTTTTTAAGAAGGAACCTCCCCTCCCCCACCCCCCCAAGGTTGGACTCAACAGTGTAATTATCTGTAATATTAAATGTACATGTACTAAGAACAAAAAAGAATGCAATATACCTACATGACACTCACCCACACAGGAGTAGAGCATGGTATGTCCAACTTGATCCAAACAGTCAATGCAGGTACAATTTCAAACCCTTTGTGTTATCAGCTTACATTTCTGGGCTTCCATGGCATGAAATAATAACAGAAAATGAGCAGAAAACTGAGTAACTAATGTCCTCTTTGCATAAAATCGGGTGGGAAAATGTAAATCTATTCTCTCACACTGCATAGCTGAGCTAAGATTACAGTGCCATGAAAAGCAGTGTATCCAATGTCCAGACTGAGTCTTTTCATTATGACACCCTTCATTAGTAATCCTCCTGGTTGTATAAAATTCCCTTCATTTCCTTTGCATGTCTTGTGCCTCCCCACACCTGTTAGTTTCAAGGCTAGGCTAATGTAGTGCACATCCCAAGGGAATTGACAAGATTGGCATGGCATATTTTACTTGCCAGAAAGAAGTCTGTGTCCACAGCTCAGATATGGCTGTCTACATAGATCTCCTAGGATGGTTGCAATCAGCACTACATTTTTAATTATGAAATATTACCACTCTTTTCACACGCAGGTTATCAATCACATCACATCACATCACATCACATCACATCACATCACATCACAGGACTAGCTCTCCCTTTCAACTAATACATCAGCTTGGCCCTTTTATAACAATTGACAAATCCCTCCATTTTTTGTTCAGCAGTGCTCAAATAATAATACCAATAATGATGGCAGTTACCGTCAGCAAGACTAGCATTTGCATACGGTCCCAGCATTTTAAGGAATGGAGGCCCAATTTCAAGATGAGTCAACCCATTTTATGCCAAAAACAGTTGGCAGGAGTGCTGCTGAACCTTGTATGTTGCCACATTGGGTTCAGTCATTTTAGTTTTGTAATCATGGAGGCAAAACAACAGGATACAAGTTAATTCACCTTTCATTGAAACTCAGACTAGTTTTAGCTGTTAATGAAAATGGGTGTAAGAATTTGTTAGCCATCCAAGAATGGAGTTCAAGTTATCTGGCCTATTTCAAAATCTATTTTTATCAGCTGATTATCTGCAACAAAAATCAGTTCTTCTAAACGAGTTCCTGTATAATGTTCTATAGAAATTATTATTGGACTGTGCAGTTAAGGAATCTGACAGCAACCCACATCATATTTCAGTTCATTGAGACAATTTGGTACTTCCTTTCCACTTCAAAGATGGAATAGCACTTTCTCCACATTCAGTACATACATATTCCAGAAAAATTATACCTAAATAAGAGGACTCACTGCTTTTCATCTGCAAAGATGGGGGTTTTTTTTATAAATCTTGGTCCCAATCTTGCCATCCTTACTCATATAAGTAGTCTTGCTTGAATAACAATGGCTGTAGGATTGGCCTCACTGACTGATTAATCTTCATGAAACTTAGCACAGATACAAAGAGACTAAATCCTAATCCACTCACTAGAGGTCTAATATATTGGGACCTACTCAATTCACGATTTCACACGAGCTACCATTAAAGAGTCAACAGACACGGGTTTTGGTTATCTACCATTTTGGGGGTTGACACAGAATATCTGCACATCCATAGCAAAACTGAATTGTAACTGAGCATAAATGCACTAAGGTGCCCCCCAAGACAGCACTGAACTGCTTCAGAGCATGTGGAGTAGGGATAAAATTAATTGCCTAAAATTAAAATATTCACATCTCAGATCCAGCCATATGCGATTCAGAACATTATGCGAGGTGAAGTAGAAGGTCATCGAGTGACTTAGACACTGAAAAGCTGTGTAACACTAAGATCTTACCAATGAGATAGAATTTGTCCCAGAGCCCGGGAGTCCATCTGCATGGAACTCATTACAGAGCTGGCTCTCTGGACAACTCCACTGTTTTTCAGTCTACAAACATGTAATATTAGTCAGAGCTGCTTGACTACTGGCAATAGTGGAGAAGGCTTGCTGTCAAGTAACTACAGGGCTTTCCCTGAATGGGGTCCAGCACTGGGTACTTATTTCTTCTATCAGCATTTCACTTTTGTAGTGTTGGCATCCTTCAGAAATATCTCAGTTGGCTGAAACCTGGTGTATAAGTAGGTTTCTAATACAGTAAGGATGACCAATCCATCAACAGCATTTTATGTGAGAAAAAGAGATGTTTGGATTAATTTTTTTATAGTTTAAAAAAAAAGAAATTAATGTCATTATCCATAAACAGAATTAGACTTGAGTCATATCCTTTGCTTTGCCCTTGTGTACGTGTGTTTGCTTTAAATGTAGACAGACTGGAAGGAAGTCTCTATGATTCAACTTTGGTTAGTTAATAGTATAAATAAGATGTGTGTGGTTTTGTTGCAAGTCTGGGGAAAAGGAAGTTTGCAGGTAATGTGTCATTTGTAGCATACTAATCATAAATGATCCTTTATCTGAACATCAAATCCAGTCAGTGCTGCTATTCTATCACTCAAACAAGAGGTGAGGAAGCATTATCAGGAAATCTGAGTGCTCGGATTGTGCTGGTGTTAGACTGCTAGGTCATGGGACATAGAAAAGCTGAAGATTTACAGTCAACCAGTATATAAAAGCAACCTACTTCCACTTGAAGTTTGGGTGGAAATGAAGCAGCACTGACAGGAGCAGCACAGAAAGAGCCAGTGAAATCAAGCAAAAAACTAACGTCTTTGAAATAAGAAAGAAGCTCCATGTCCTTTGCAGCAGGACAAACTAAATTAGAGAGAAAAAAATGAAACAGCTGCTTTTTCAGAGACAGACAACCTTATGATGTAATTTTCACAGTTGATCAAAGCTCATGTTATGATTCACTGACCGTGAGAATGAGATTAAATGAGAGGTATTGTTAACAGGTTGCTCTTTTCAATAGCTAGGAGAAGTTCATATCAAATTTTGCAAGACACTCTCATCCTTCAAAAGCTTTCTAAAGCATCCCTATCCAGAACAGAATGAGAGAAGTTCCAGCTACCAAACCTCATGCAATAATGCCCAACACTGCGTAGAAACAGAACATTCCTCACATGCCCTTGAAATCACTGAAGCAGGTTGACATACTTAGCTAAGAGTTTGTGTTGTGTAAGTTGTGCCTGATCCACAATCCACAGAATTCAACAGGACTCTTATTTGATTTTAACAGACTTTGAATCAGGCCCCTTTTGCATAGGAAGAGTTCGGTAGCAGAATATAAATGATAGCTAGACTTTTGAGAGGCCCAAATTGGAATTTAGCTTTTATTATTATAGTCACCTTTATTTAAGCACAATTCTTGATCACAGAAAGCTAGAAATACGAGGGAGAAAAAAAGATCTCTCAATGACCATGTGTATATAAGCTAGACTGTCTGTTCACTGAATAATGAGACCTCTTCCTCTCACTGGCAACCTGCACAAGACTTTCCAGAACCAGATGTTGGGACAGGAAAAGAATTGCACCACTCTGCAACTATGTTTCACTGAAGGTTCATGAGTATGCAGCATGCCTATAGGCTCGGCAGTGCTACGCTTGCTAGCACCACAGCTGAAAGGGACTTGGGGGTCATGACTGACCACAAGAAGAATATGAGCCACCAATGTGATGTCGCAGCTGGTAAAGCGAGCAAAACTCCACCTTGAATCCATAGATGCTTCTCAAGCAAATCCCAGGATGTCATCCTCCCACTGTACTCAGCCTTGGTGAGGCCACAGCTGGAGTACTGCATCCAATTCTGGGCTCCACAATTTAAAAAGGATGTGGAGAAGCTTGAAAGAGTCCAGAGGAGAGCAACACACATGATCAGAGGGCAGGAAAACAGGCCTTACAATGACAGGCTGAGAGCCATGGGACTCTTCAGCCTGGAAAAACACAGGCTCAGGGGGATCATGGTGGGCTGCCTATAAGTATATAAGAGGCGTACATCAGGACCTGGGGGAATGCCTGTTCACCAGAGTGCCCCAAGGGATGACTAGGTCAAGTGGTCACAAACTCCTCCAAGACTGTTTCAGGCTGGACATAAGGAAGAACTTCTTTACCGTCAGAGCCCCCAAGGCCTGGAACAGACTTCCCTTCCACCAGAGGTGGTGCAAGCACCTACTCTGAACACTTTTAAGAGTCAATTGGAGGTTTATCTTGCTGGGATCCTGTGACCCCAGCTGACTTCCTGCCCCTAGGGCAGGGGGCTGGATTCAATGATCTTCCGAGGTCCCCTCCAGCCCTAATGTTTATGACATCTATGAAAGTAGGAGGAGCCATTCTGATCTCAGGAGAAGAACATTATATATGAGAAGTGAGGTGGTATTTTTAGGGCCTATTCTGAAATGACAATCTAGTTCACAACCAGAAGTACTCTCCACTTCACTTGAAACTGCATGATGACTTTCATGTCATAGTCTGTTGCCAGCAGCAGCCACAGGAATACCCACCTACTATAGACCACCGAAGTGAGGAAGGAACAGCTGCTAAGAAAGGGAGACCCCTGAAATGATCCTCAGAGAGGTACCACATAGGGAAATGGTTTGTGCGCCGAGAAGTAATGACTTGATGGTTGGAAGAATATGTGTACTTGGGATAGGGAACAGACAGTGGATGGAGGCTGGAAGAGGTAAGGAGAGTATGCTATTCAGGGAATATTGGAGGGTTTTGAATGAAATGGACAATTTTTGAGGAAGACCCATGTTAAATTCTAGCAATTTAGTACTAGCAGTCAGTTAGGTGATGGCTATATTCCCAAATGCTTAATCTAATGTTGAAAAACTGGTTAGTCAGTCTGTGCAGTGTTGGGTGATCATATCTCCAGTCCTGAACATAATTGTCCAATATATAGTAGAGCTTCCTAAGGACTAATTTGCACATGGGAAGAGGGTGTCCCAGAAAAAATGATTACACATCTCAGTTGCTTCCGTTTGATGGCATCTTTCTCAGAAACCCATTGAGTGCCTATGCCCTACTGTTGACAAAACTTCTTTCAGGGGTTACAATTCACACTGATGATTCCTCTTCACAACTCCAAGCACATGCCCTTTCTATTCTCCATTTATCTGTAGACTCATCTGAAGATACTTTGGCCAAAACCTTTCTTCACCAAAAATGTGAAGTCCATTTCCACTTTTGTGATTTTGTGTCTATCGTTCTCAGTAGGATTAACTTGCAGAGCTCCATATCATCGCAGCTAAGCTGCCTCCCATACCCAAACTACTTTAGTGGTTGCCCAGGTATCTCTGCAGTGCAGGCCTACTCCAAGATAAAACATGTTCTCTCCATGCCAGCCTTTTGAAAGGGTGTGCACCAGATCGCTAACTCCTCTCCAATAGCGGAGAGCAAAATATTCCTTATAAACTTTAACGAGTTTTTTTCCAGTAGATTCATAAAAAAATTATTCACAAAAGGCCAGGCATAGTTGCTTAATTCATAGATGTCACTGTTTGTGCCATCATGATTAATCAATACTCTTTGTTCCCTTTCAGGAACAAAGGGTCAGTTCATCAGATGAACAGACCCAATCATCGGAACTGCAAATGGTTAATTTAATTTTATAACACCATGGAACTTAAATAACTTGCCTGGAACAAAAGGACAGAAATCTGGACTCCATTCCAACTTCTGATGTTGACTTGTGTGCCCTTGGGCAAGGCAATTTAGAAAAGGTTTAAGAAAAATGGTTATTTAACTTTGGATTCCAAAATCCATATTTAGGGACCTACATTGAAATTAATGGAAGCTTCTGACTGATACACGCTTATTTAAGAATTCAAAAATGGATTTAAGAAATGTCCATGTTTTTAGAATCTTAGCCTCCATTCTCCAAGCCTCTGTTTTCTTCCCACCTGTACAAGGGGGTTGAAGAAATGTAATTCTGTGCTAGGAGCACTGTAAGACCTAACTATAAGAAAAGATACAAATTGCTAAAAGAAACTGTAGCTGAGCGTTCATCCCCTGGGAGCTCAGTATAGGATCAGGCCAATGTATAAAATTCTGAATTGCTAAAGGGCAGTGTCTCAGCCCCTTGCCATCTTTTCATTTCAAAGAACAACTTCTGCAAATATCTGCCACCCTCCCACCTCTGATCAAGCTTGCCTAGTCCTTGACATTTCATAGTGCTGTTTCTAGTTGAATTTCTGCTCAAACAAATGGAAAATTAATTAAGACTTCTGCACTAGTTTTCATGGGGGAGTTTCAAGCAGCACTGTGGATATGGTGCATATCAAAATCTTATAGCTAAAACACAGCAATTTTCTAGTGTTGTGAACATCGTAAAATCCAGAGAACATTCAATTGCACCTTTCCTATCCCTTTTTCACAAAGAGCTCAGTGAAATGCTGCAGAGCTGATATCATGGTTCATTTATTTTCCAATGCATCCTCCTTTCATAACCTAAGATATGTAAAACACTGTACTAGCAATTTCAATATTTTCTTAATTGATACATTCCCTTAGAGTCAGTCTGCACCACTGAAGCAGATCAAAGAAAATTGGCTTTCACTCTCAATTCTGCAACAGAGGAGAAGGCATCATAATTCCATGAAACCCAGAAAGATTTCTTAAACACTTATTTTCATTGTCCTGAGCACTCAACTATCAATAGACAGCATCTCTTATGCGTTTTCTTTTCCCTCCTTCCCTTTCACAGATTCTTTGTTCTTTTTCTTTTACCTTCTTTATGCTTGAGATAATTTTCTTTTTCATCTTATTTTTATAGCTATTTCTCTTCCAAATCTAATTATTGCTTCATTTTTCTCTTCCCAGGCGTTACTTAATCGCTGCCTGTCTGTCTTATTCTATCCAGCTCTACTTTCCCTCTATTCATTGTTCTCTTTCCCTTTGTCATTCTTCTTCAGCCTTTCCTTTCTTTCCATTTGCCTCTCCCATCTCTGCTTCCTGCTGTTCTCACTTCAATCGTTCATCTTGGTTGCTTTTCCATTCAAATGCTATAAATCTGGTAGGATATTGCTATTTATTGGTTTACCGTAACACCCATGAGCCTCAACTCAGACTGGGACCTCACTGAGCTGGGCACTTTAAAAACATGCTAGGATACAGCCCCTGCTGCAAACAGTTTGCAGTTTAATGAGAGATTTTGAAAGGCATACAAGTGAATTATCCACACAGCTCTTGTTGACTGTGCTTTGGGGGGGGGGGGGGGGGCTTGGGGGTGCAGAATCTCAGCAGGGAGGAAGGAGAAACTGAGGCATCAAGTGACTAACCCTCCAGGATGCCCTTGGCTGTTTAGAACCAGAAGTAGGCCATGATGTCTGTCTTCAAGTCCAATGTTTGAATCTCTAGACTAGGGGAGTCCAATTTCTTGATAGCCAGGAGCCAGATAACAACTTCCCTGGCACACGCTGCCATGCAGCAACAGGCCAATACCAAGGTACAATCACAGGAGAGATGGCAACAGATGTTCTCCTTCCTGATCCGTGGGGATAGCCCCACTCAGACCTGCAGCTAACAGATCTCTGCCAGTCCACAGACACTGCCAGAGGCCCTGCTCACTTGCTTAAAATCAGACCATGAGCACTGGGGCCCCTCACTTCCTCAGTGCAAGTCCCACTAGACTGCAGCGCTGTACCCATGGCCCAGGAACTGCCAGCCTGTACCAGCTGGGCCATGCATAGGACTGGGAAGGTAGGGTGTGACAGCACAAATGGTTGGGGTCCTACTTCTGCCTAAAGCTGCCCCTGCGTCTACTGTCAGTTATAGTACCCTCCAGCCCTAAAGGGAATCATACAGTCCCCATCCACCAACTTCCCATGTACAGACATAAACAAGCCTTCTTCCCCAAAACACAGTTTAACACCCTCACAACATGTTCGCCAGACATGCTGCAGACACACCCATGCCAGCTCTGTCTAGACTAGCACTGGCAGCAGAAGCACCATAGTCCTGCGCATGTTCTCCTACTTTGCCTGGGTACAGGGCCATACAATTAGAATTATGCTACTTCTGCTTTTGGATTTTGGTCCTAAATTTTGCTTGCGTATCTCTGCACAGCACACGTCAGGTACAGCCCACAAGCTGCCAAATGGGCAAACCTACTCTAGACCACAAATAAGAAGCCAAAAATACTTCAGACTGTTTTTCAGGAGGAAAAGCTAACCAAGAAAAATAGACCAAGAGCAATAAACAGCATCTTCAAGAAACGTTGTGATAAATTAATATTTATGTATGGTAGCCCATGGGTGGATATAGAATTTTGAAAAGGGGGTGCAGATGTTGTATTGCGTTATATATGATGATGTACCACATCTCTTCTCCAGTTAAAAAGAAACTAAAAGCTTTGCTAATAACCTAGGGAACTAGGACGATATCACTCAATTTAGAATCAAAGTAAAAACAAAAATTAACTTTATTGGAATATACATTAATTTGTTGTATCATATTTTATGTATAAAAACACAACAAACTTGGTAAGAACAATCAAAACATGTTTTTCATTAGTCCAGCAGTCATTAGAACTAAATGTATATCTCTTTTACAGATTCATAAAAGAAAATCTAGCCATCCTGAGCATCTTGACAATGCATCCATAACTTCACTTAAGTAAAGTGTTATTTACACACCTGAATTACACATTTCCCTACCCAGATTAATGTTTCTCAGTAGTTAAAAAAAACTAACAGTCTGCAGGGATGGCAAAAAGGAGCTACCATAGCAGGAGCAGCTTACAGACAAAAGAATTATTGCAAAACAAAGGACAGCTTGATTAGTAGAACCATTAAAGACCACTTAAAAGGAGAGCAGGAGTCTTTAATATCTGTGGAATAAAGCATTTAGAAAGAATCAGGTAGATTATGATGAGCTATGATGTCATTTGGCTCTCTTACTGCTGCCTGAATACAAATGTTGCTGCCACTACCAGATAGTTGTTTGTAAACCTTGGGTGGACCAGGAATCACAAGGAGGGGTGGGGGCGGTGCAACTGCACCACTGTACTTCCCCTGGGTCCACCCCTGTGGGAGCACAACCAGCAATAGCAGCCCTTTCGCCAGGTACAGAAATTACACATAAACAGGTCTAAACTTGTAGCAGAACAGAAGTTCAGCGCACACAGACTGGTTTAAAAATGGCCAAACCTGGTATAATACAGACCTGGATGGATGTGGTATCAACACTGAATCAGTTTAAGTTATACCAGTCTATCAAACTTCTGTTGCAGATCCCCTCCCAACTCAAGATAGGTTGCAGTCCCCCAGCATCCCAGGCACCTTTGTGGCTCCCCTTCTCACCCAGGGCTAGTTGTGGCCTACACTCATCTGCTCCAGCTGAGCACTGGGGTACCCCTGCCCCTGGGCTGTCACAGAGATGGCAGGAGCCAGGACTGAGACCTATGCAGTGACAGGAGGGTGGGAGAGCAGAGTCCTCCCAGCTGTGCTTACTTGGGGTTGGGGAGCTGGGCCTGTGGGATAGGGGCCTCCCCCCACCCAGGCAGTGCCCAGCTTAGCTGACACAGGCAGACAAAAGCTGAGACTGAGCCACGTGGGGCTCTCAACCAAGCCAGAGTGCCAGGGGGCATGGGGGAGCAGAGGCCCCTGCCCCATTGGCCAGGCCCCGGCCCCCCTAGACTCAAACAAGCACAGCTGAGAGGGGCCCTTGGGGTGGGGGCCTCCACTGCCCCACCCCTCCGCCATGCTGCCTAGCTTGGCTGTCACAGAGACAGTAGGAGCTGGGACTGAGAGCTGCGCAGCACCCAGGGGGATGGGGAAGCGGAGACCCCCACTCCAATGGCCTGGCCCCGGCTTCTCCAGACCCAAGCAAGGTCAATCCTCTGCTCCCCAACCCCTCCTGCGCTGCCTGGCTCAGCTATCACAGACACGGCAAGAGCTAGAGCTGAGCACCATGCAGCATGGGGGGCAGGAGCGGGGGGTGGGGGAATGGAGGCCCCACTGTGCGGGCTCAGCCCCTCAGACATGAGCAAGCACATCTGCTCCCCCCCCCCCCCGGGCCTCTGACAGCTGGCTGCTGTGGGGGTAAGGCCAGGGAGAGAGGTTGTGCTAGGAGGCATGCAGGAGCACCCCCCAATCTTCTGGCTTTGGCCACTGTAGTCATCTGTGTTCCCCCCACCCCAGCAAAGGGCAAACCTGTATTCTGTTCGCTTATGATACAATACACACAGTGCAGAGAAACCTGCATAGATCAGATTGATCCTGCCTCAGGCTTTTTGAATGTCTGTCCCTAGTTTGGGACTAGTTGGAGCTTATGAAGAATCAACACTACTCCCCTTCCAAGGACTTTCTCTGGGAATATATTTACTGGGTAAGGAAAGCTGCTAATGGGTCTCAGAGTGAATTTTGTGAGAAAGAATTACAAAGAATTACATCTGTTTAGGGCCCAGGGACCAAGACCAGAGTGCAAAATTCCACATGCACAAGAATTTCTATTTGCCCAGCAACAAGGGCTATTTGGGAAATGTAGTTTCCTAGGGCCAGATTACAGGCCTTCGCTAGAGCAAAACATGCAGAGGGAAAGGTTTAGTTAAACCTAACTTCTCAGCAAGTGAGGGGACGCTTGAGCTGGGTGGGCTGAGGAGCATGGCCAATAAGAGGGATCAAGAAGATCTTTGTGTTTTGGTTTTCTCATTTTATGGGTACTGGTGCATATTATAGAAAGACTGATGGCAATCCTGCTGAAGAGGCCAGGCACCTTACAGAGAAATGGAGAAGGAGAACCTAGGCAGGGACAGCTTGTTTTTCGACAAGAGCTATATCAGCACAGTGCTTTATTCAGTCTTGGCACAGAGCAATAGTATACAAACTAAGACAATGCGGTTCTCCATTCTCCCATTTAAAAAAGATCTTGCTCATAAGCAAGTGTCAGTAGAAATGGACAGATAGTCCATTACCCATTGCACCTACCCCTGGGGCATCAACTGACAAGTTATACCTAACCATACCTAAAACTATTATGTTCCCACAGACAATACCTGATATAGATTTTGGGCTCTTAACAGATGCTCCACAGTGTTAAGAGAACTGCATACACATACTCAGGATCTCATTTCAAATACGTTAGCACAGGGTATCAAGGCCACACAGGTATGGCTGTTTCATTTTGCAAGGCTCTTTGTAAACCTTTTCACTAGTGTGATACAATGTGTGGCTCAAAATTCATTCAGGAGGCAGTCCCCTGAGCAGAGTTTGGCTTGATATTTGGGGCATAAAAAGCTGAACAGTAATTAACTTTATGTAGTGCTGTATTTTTAATGTTAACAAGCCAAGATAATCTCTGGTGTAATTCCAGTGAACTGATTTTGACCTACTAAATCTTGCTAAAGCACTGAGATCTCACTGGCTCTATTGATTCTGCAAAGTGCATCTTAAATACAGTAATAATCTGCCGGAATTCCCTTTTGGTTTCCTCTTCTAGTGACGTGAATCCTATTCATAGGAAACAGACCTTCATGGCTGAGTCATATCAGTGTTTTTTCCTCCCAGTCAGCTACAGAATTCTGGACCCTGTTCAAAACAAAAAAAATGTCAGCCGCAATGGGATTTGGTCGAGCCTGTGGGTGGGTTTACTCAGGCATAGAAGTCAAATATGGGTATAGAAGCAATGCTGCAAGATAATAGAATGAGTTCTGTCTGCAGCTGGAATTGCTGTTCCTTGTTCATGTAAAACACAAGCTGTCATGATTGCACAGAAATAGTGAAACACACAATACTCTCCTCCTTGATGTTTTTCTTTTTAGAAATGTGACTTGCATCACACAGGGTCTCTTGATGATTACAGATTAAGTTTTCCCAAAGGGCGAATGAATAGAGAAATCGAATTTGCATACAACACTAAATAATTATTTTTAAAAATGGGAAATAACTATGTGTCTTGTAACTTTAGTATAGATCCTTTAAAGTATTATTATGAAAACAACCACATTCATTTAGATCAGTGTAGAAAATGTAAACAGGCAATCTGGTCATTGGTAGTTTGCAATCATTTAATTTTATATAGAGAGGAAGCTAAGGGGGTAGGGAAGGGAAACATCTAGCAAATGCTCTAAGCATTTTCTTATAGGTTGGCCTGATTCTTTTTATGCAAGATTAAATTACCAGTTTTTTCCAACCCCCCCAGCAGCAAGAGAGATCAGCCAACAGTAAAAATTAAGGGCCACATCCAAAAAAGGGTTTAGGTGCCCAAGATACAATTTAGGTGAATTTTAAGTGCCTACATCCAAGTGAGCAATCCACAGCCTGAGAGTCTGTAGGTGCCTACATTTTCAATTATACTCATCCTGGACTGCCCATCATCTTGGGAAATCTGAGCATCTCCACCTATGCCTACTTGGAATTAACGGACTAAGCATCACTACACTTAATTTTGAGGGCCCTGGTCTGGTAGGCAGCCCTAGCATATACTGAGAGTATTGAGTTCAGTACAACACCCAGGAACAACAGCCATTTCCCTTAAAAAAAAAAAGTGTCCAATCATCCAGGAAGTAGGAGAGTTGGGTCTGGTGTCCCCTCAGCCTGAGGGGGTTAAAACTCCACAGCTTCTACCTTCCAGGAGAGTTCCCTGCTCCACCAGGTTATAAGTTACGTGAGGGAGTACACTCCACTCCTCCTGTTTGTACACAGGCCACTATGCGGTCACTAATACAACATTCCTGAGGCCCAAGGACTGAAATTAAAAGTAAGCCTGACTAGCCCAGATAGGGCAGTACTGCATCCTGCTCCCAACATTATTTATCCATTTTCTCCAATGACTTTGTAATGGAAAAATGCATAAGCAATGTTTGGAGCAGGGACCAAATCCTAGGTCTCACTCTCTGAAGAGAGTACCTCACTGAGTTAGGCACCCTCTCTTTGTCTCTCTCTGAGCTCATGACCCATTCAGGGTTGGCTGTAAAGTGGCCCAGTTTCAGTAGGAAGAATAGAAAATGCTTCCAGAACAGCTCTTTCCTTAGCCTCATAGCTACGAATCCCATTGCCAAGCATCTTACCACCCCCATGTAAGGTAAGTGCCAGAGTTTCTTATAATTTGGATGTGTGAATCCGACGCCTGGAGTCAGCCGCCAAAGCGTTAGGCACAGCAACAGTCTTAAGTTCGTAAGGCATAAGTCTTAATTGCACCAGGCACCTCTCCTGCTTGCTTCACTCCTTGAATGCCTGGAGGGCAAATAGGGGAGCTTTGCAGCTGCTATGGCATATGCACATTTTTCAGTAGTCAGATGCCTTTAACCCCAAGTAATTCTTGGAGTCAAGAACATGAAGGAGTCGAGAGGTTACATCACAAATGAAAAAAAAGGCAAGAGTTTCAAGTAACACAATCTACTCTTTCCTGCACTCTCTCTCTACCTAGGACACATCCTTCTAAAAATACAATACAGTTTATAACACTGTATTTTGAAATAGGAATTAACATTAAGAGAAAGCAGGAAATCTAGAGCCTTAAATTCACTGCTTGGGTACACCACCTTCCTTTTTTTGATGTTTTAATAAGGATTAAAACATCAAACATACCTCCCTTCCTTTTTTGATGTTTTAATAAAGATCTCTGCTTCATGTTGTTTGATTAAACTCTTTGGCACTGGTAACATGCCCTTATACTCCTGATTAAAGGTCACATGCGAGACTAAATAATTACTATGGAAGTTAGCGATAAGGAGGGTATGATGTTTCACGCAACTTCAAGACTTATAGAAGTGGCTAACCTAAAAAGAGTTAAGATTATAAAATGACAGAAACAATGAGACCTAGACACATGGGTAGAAATTATAACTACCCAACTCCAGAATGAGTGAATTACTGTACTAAATACAGCAGGGAAGATGTTGGTAACAAGGCTCATCCATACACTGTTACAGCATAATGAACACAACATGGGAATGAGAGGTTCATAAACCAGGAGCTAGAGGTCATTTGGCTGTCTGACTCCTTTCTCTCCTGTTTTAGCATTAGCCCCAAAAGATTGCATTGTTTGACTACTGTTTGACTTGGAAGTAGTCCATTCTCACCAGGTCTTTCCTAGTACACTTCTGTGGGAAGAAAGCATTGCCAGCTTCCCGCAGCTTTCTTGGGATGTTTTACTAGGTATGTGGTAAGCATGACTTTACTGAATGAAAAGTAGAGTCAAACAGATGGCAATAACAGTTTCTCTGGTGTACAAGAGTAAAATACATTGTGATAACACTTCAGATTTCAGTACTGAAAATACTGTGTGGAATCACGTGTTCACATGATCTATATAAACATATGATTCTGTGGTTGTTAACCTTGCCCCTTCTTTGTCCTCCTTTTCTGTCATTTGTGACATTCTCTTGCTATGAACAGTTTGTCCTAAATTACAAATATAGGAAGTCCTATACAGTGCCTAGCACAAAAGGTACTATGAAAAAAGAAATAATATACACCAGGAAAAGATGGTTCTTAACAGTTAGGTCTAATAACACTTTCAACCTCTAAATTTCACTTGACTTAGATACCTATAGTCGTATTAAAGCAAATTCTCTCATGCCTTCTACTGTAAGTGACAAGTAACTTTATATCAAAGGCAAGGCAATAAAATACATATAAATCTGCAAATAACAGATTTCAAATGTAGATTTCTAAAAAGCGGACTCCTTTTTTATACAGATAATACCCTCAAATTGAAGAAACCTTTTTATTTGTTTTATTTCAGCATAAGTGAAGCTTTGTCACGCCAAGAGAATTTATATAGCTTCTTCCTTACGGTGTAGGCTAGCAAATATATTTGGAAAATCTGATGGCTGTAACTTAGTATTTTAATTAGTTAGACTACAAACATAGATGCAAATTTATCTTACAACAGATATGTCTGACAATTAAATTAATTCCTAATTAGATATTTTTGTGGGACTGCATATTTTAGTTGCAATACTCTAGAAGGATGGCAGGAGTTATTTGCAGAGGTTGTGACCTGGCAAGCCACTACTTGCCAATGCCTGCTTAAACTTTGTGCTGGTCAATAGTCCTATTCATTTCATTGGGGCTACCCATGCTTACAGCTGAACACATGTTTGCAGCATTAAGAGCCTTAGCAATCAAGAAATAAACATACGGACACTGTCAAATGACATTTGTTACACAGAATACATTGATAAATCACCGAGAACAACGGCAACAACTCATTTCACCATTACTTAGGTATGAAAACAGTACTTCATGTGCCTACAGGAGGCTCCTGGAAATACCTCTCCATGTTCATCTTCCCTCCTTCCTTCCATTTATGAAAGTTAACGAAAGCTGAAAAGAACCCCCCCCCTCCCCCCCACTGCAGAACAGAGACAGCAAGCCACCTGCAGATGCAATTAAGCATGGTTCAAAACAGGCTCAAAGCTTTTAAAAAGACAACTCCATGACAGCGCTTTGTCTTCATAAAGTATGTAAGTCAAACAGCAAACCCCATATGCCTCTGACATTGATTTGTTTGCTTTTCAGAGCTGGGTAGTAAGCCAATCAGCTACAAACCTCACAGGAGCCGCTGTAGATGTTTTGAAGCAGGAGTGCACCGAGTCATTCCAACATGCTCTCCAGATATGTACCTTGAAATCTGGCACCAGCAGCACTGACATTTTAGCATTGAACCAATCCCCGCTATCGTGGTTCGATCCACTGCCAGGCTACCCCCTGCCTGTGGTGCCCAGACCAGCTTCTGCTTCAGCTAACAGAGTTGTAATTATTTATATCAGATCATTTTTTACCAGTGTAAGTGAAAACAAAAGAATCATTTCTTCCTTTTTTTTTGGATGAGCAGTGAACAGAGTTGCCTAATATAAATACATGCAGGTATTGCATGCTTGTTGTCCAGTTCCAATACAAACACTAGATATCTAGGAATGGCTTGTCCAGAACTGTTCATAGCTCAGCCTTTTACGCTTGAAAGCTTGAAAGGCTAAATAAAAAGTACCCGTCTAGTTATTAAAAATCACCAAGCATTGTGGCAAACGTTGTTCTAAATGTATGTCTCCACTAAAAAAGCAAATAAAAGCTATCCTTGAGTAGGTTCTTGAAAGTTTACCTGAAATGCCACTTCTCTGAACCATACTGATCACACTTGGAAGTTAGATGCTTATGAAATCAAACTTAGGGGCAGAAAACAAATGGCTAAACAATGATTTGAACCAGAAAAATTGAATACATACCAAATTCCTTGTTGAATCCTGGAAAATCCCCCACATCTTTTCACTGCTGAGGTTGTCTTTTTTTCCATCCCAAAAGCCTCTTATCCGCTTTCTAAGCTCCTTATTGGCAAGTGAATGTCACTTGGCCTGAGTAATGTAGACTCTTTAGGCACTCAGATGTTTTCACTGAACTAGGGATTTCCCCACTCCCAGGGTCCCACTGGATTAGATTTAGCTCCAAGATTGGGATTTTAACTTTACCATAGAAACAGAGCCAAGATTTTCAGGGTCTTTTCAGTGACCTGATTCTGACTTTGCATCGCCACTCCAGCAGATGTTGTTTCTCTTACCAGAAAACTTAAGGTGTGTTATGACACAGGGATAGGCCTTATCACGTGATCTCAGCACAAACAAAGCACAAAATTCAGATTACATTTCCACATGTGCAAAGAGCTATGCAAGCCCCCCGCTCCCCCCCCCCCCCCAATATTGCACACTTTCTTGGGGCAAGATTTGCCAAAGGTGTCAGTCAGTTGAACAAGATGAACAGAGTTATTTATGCCAATGCAGGGAAACTGGACCATCCTACTCTGATGGGTTATATAAAACAAAAAGACTTCATGCTGACCCTCTGCACAGGCTGAATTTCACCCAGAGAAAGAGTGAGTTAAGAAGTAACTAGGCCAGTATTACCAATGAAACACTTGCAGTACTCAGATTCAAACATTCCCCCTCATCGATTTCTGAAGAGTCAATAAAGGAGGGTAAGTCATTACCTCTTCTCTTTCCAGATTGTCTCTAACTTCAGAGTATTGCATATGCCCACCCAGTAGTGCTCCTGCTGACACATTATATGTTAAACTATGTGTTTAACATTTATAGGTCATTTTGTCTTCATTTGCATTATAATTTTGTTGCGCATCATAAATGCAAAACGAGTTTCAGTGCTCCTCAATATGACTTTGCTTTATCGCATTTACATAAAGCTGTCTAACATTTATGAGGATTTTTATAACTTTATTAAATTAACTTCTTTGACCGCCAAGGAGATGACATTTCCGTAGTAACACTTATTTCCCAAACCCTATTTTCCAGTATATTTGGCCTCACTGAAGTGGCACATTTTTCATTAAGCTTAGCGGTACATAAAGTCATTAAGGTGACAATAGTGTGCCATTCTGGCTGTTGTAGTAACGTTGACAGTGGCTTCACCCTTGGGCCATTTGAAACAATTAATAAGCAAAACTTCAGGAAGTATTGAATGGCATTGAAAATTCAGAATTGCTTTGTTGAAATCCATCTTCTATGCAGAAAGCATAGAAATATTACCTCAGAAGCTCAACAAATTTTCCAGAAAAAATAGAGGTATCTATCAAACATGGCAACCAACACAGCCAAAGACAGCAAGAATTTTTTTCTTCCCTCTCTAGTATCTTTCACTAAAAAGATTCACTAAGCAACATGTTTTTCTCTGAAATTTTTCCTGCTCTAGTGATTAAACTTGCCTCACAACCCTCAGGGCTCTGTTGATCTTTATGCATGTCACAAACTGTATCATCAGATTAGGGCAACAGAAAAAAAGAACTCTAAATTTAGACTCACCAAATACTAACAAGTTTGTAGCAACATACTAACAAAAAAAAAAAGAGATTCACATAATTATATTTTAAACTGTCGGGCCTGATTCAAAACCCCTTAAAGCAATAGGAGTCTTACCACTAAATTCAGTAGTAAGATTGTATTTGGTTTTAGCCATAAACAGTATTTTTCCCATCAAAAATCTTAAGGCACTTTTGAAGTCATGGATAAGCTGCATTGTCTTCATTTTATAGCTGAGGAAATAAAAGTTAAATGAATTCTTAAAGTCACATAGCAATTAAAAGTGAGAGGAAAAAAAAACAGACCAAATGATTTCTATACCTGTACTTTTATCCTTAGCTTACGCTGCCTTACTTTATAACCAATTCAAGCCTTTACAGTGCATCCAAATCCCTTCAATGAACAGTGGAGTCACTGATCCATCACCTTGCATCTTGTATGGTAATTTCACCTGGTCAAATGAGGAGGCAAAAGGGGAACATTTTAAAACCACTTTGCATAAGCTTAAATGACTGCCTAAAGATGGAAGCATCTGCAAAAGTCAGTCCCAGCAGTCATTAATTTATGTAAATCTAAACTAAAATGATTAATGGAGGATGGGAACTTCTTAAAAATATGGTTTCAGTCAGCATGGGTTTGCATCCCACATCTAAACTTAAACACACACACACACACACATATAGTAGGCAACTGTTAATCCATGATGTATGCATAAGAGGTCTAGTCAGATGCCTGATGAATCCGCTTGTAAAGAACCCTGCAATCATCACACCAAGACCTTTGATGTGTACACTAGGTGAGAGTATGGAGGAGTGGAGGCTGCCCAAGACCTACCATCCCTGCTTTAGACAGAATCCAAAGGCCAGACTGAATCTAGATGTTCAGTGCCTTGATGGCTGGTTGTAGCTTCCACCAGAGAGCAACAGATAAGAACTGCTGCCAACTGCCTAATGCATCGGTGAGGGCACATTTCAGTCATGGTAATGTCTTTTAGCCTTTCTCCTAGGCAGTGACAGCTAGGGTTTTGAGGCACCCTATACCAGGGTGGGCAAAATACAGCCCGTGGGCGGGATGCGGCCCACGAGGCCATTCTATCCGACCACGTGGCTGCCCCGCACCAGAACTGCAGGTAAGTGTGGGGAGAGAAGGGCGGGGGGGGCCTGGGCAGGAAAGGAGCGTGGGGTGGGTGGGAAGCAGCCCCTTCCCCATCCCACACTGCAGCTGCTCACAGCCTGCATGGGGCTGCCTGTGCCCGCTCCAGACACCCCTGAGTGGGCTGCGAGCAGCTGTACCAGGGAGCACCGGCCACCGGCCATGGGGCGAGGGAGGGGCCGCTTTTCCCCCCGCACTCATTTTTTCCCTGGGCTCTTTCCCTGCACAGAGAAAAGCAGCCCCTAGCCCACCCCATGGCCTGCGCTCCCTGCTGCAGGTGCTCACAGCCCATGCGGGGCTGTCTGGAGCAGGCACAGGCAGCCCCAGGCCAGCTGACAGCGGCTGCAGCATGCGGCACCAGCCATGGGGCGGGCGAGGGGGTGCTTCCCCCTTCCCCCCACGCTTAGCACCACCTTGTAACCTGGCCACACAGCCAGGCTGGCAGCAGGGGTGGGTTATAAGCTGCTGCTGAGCACGAGGAAGAGCAGCCCCTCACTCGCCGTGTGGCCAGTGCCCCATGCTGTAGCCGCTCACAGCCCACCTGGGACTGCTGTGCCTGCTCCGGACAGCCCCGCATGGGCTGCGAGCACCTGCAGCAGGGAGCGCCGGCCATGGGGTGGTTGAGGGGCCGTATTTCCCCGCGCTCAGCACCAGCTTCTTCTCTGACAGCAAGCAGGGAGCTGTGTGCTGCCCCCCGCCTGTACCGCAGGGCTGGGGAGCACTGAGTGTGAGTGGGTGGGGAGCCAGTGGGAGTATGGGGCCTGCACCAGTGCCCTTGGGTCAGTGCCAATGGGGCCCAGAGCAGGGTGGCAGGAGCATGGGGTCTATGAAGCCAGGCCAGCTCCTGCCTCTCCCTACTGGTGCAGCCCAGCCCAGCTCCATGGACCCCTGCCAGCCTGTGCCCCGCTTTGGGCCCCACCGGTGCTGGCCCTGGGACATTGGTCCCAAGATGGTGACCAGGGGGTGGAGCACCTGTCAAGGGGTGGGACTACCCACGAGGCCCTCAACAGCCTGCCAAAACTGGGTAAGTGGCCCTCCACCCAAAATAATTGCCCCTGCCCTATACTCATCTTACTCTGGAACTTGCAACATTGTAGTATTTTATAGGGGATATAAATTTTACATATATCAAAAAACACTGAAGGCATGAAATATTATATGGTTTATATACCTACATTTATTTTATAGATTTCATAGACATTCAGGCTGGAAGGGACCCTGGAGGATCATCGAGTCCAGCCCCCTCCCCATGGGCAGGAAGTCAGCAGGGATCATAGGATCCCAGCAAGATAAGCATCCAAATGTGTCTTGAAGGCATTCAAAGTGGGTGCTTGAACCACCTCTGGCGGCAGCCTATTCCAAACCTTGGGGGCTCGGACAGTAAAGATGTTCTTCCTTATGTCCAGCCTGAATTGGTCGCGGCGGAGTTTGTGACCGTTTGATCTTGTCATCCTTTGGGGCGCTCTGGTGAAGACATTCCCCCAGATCCTGATGAGCACCCCTGATAAACTTATAGGTGGCCACAAGATCACCCCTGAGCCTGCGCTTTTCTAGGCTGAAGAGTCCCATGGCTCTCAGCCTCTCATCATAAGGTCTGTTTTACTGACCACTAATCATGCACGTGGCTCTCCTCTGCACTCTCTCAAGCTTCTCCACATCCTTTTTGAATTATGGAGCCCAAAACTGGATGCAGTACTCCAGCTGCGGCCTCACCAAGGCTGAGTACAGTGGGAGAATGACGTCCTGGGATTTGCTTGAGAAGCATCTATGGATGCAAGCCAGTGTTTTGCTCACTTTACTAGCCACAGCATCACATTGAAGGCTCATGTTCATCTTGTGGTCAATCATGACCCCCCGAGTCCCTTTCATCTGTAGTGCTAACCAGCATAGCACTGCCGAACCTATAAGCATGCTGCAGGTTTTTCCTCCCAAGGTAGAGAACCTTGCATTTTTCAGTGTTGAACACCATCAGGTTCTCATCCGCCCATTTGCTGAGCCTGTCAAGATCTGCCTGGATCACCCTCCTATCCTCACGTGTGGATGCTTTACCCCAGAGTTTGGTGTCGCCGGCAAACTTGGCCAGCCCACTGCTGACACCAATGTCCACATCATTGATGAAGATGTTAAACAGTATAGGCCCTAGGACAGAGCCTTGAGGGACCCCACTGGTGAACGCGCACCAAGATGATTGGCTTCCATCAGCCACCACCCTCTGGGTCCTACCGCAGAGCCAATTCCCCAGCCAGAGGATTGTGGTGAGGTCGAGGCCACAGTTAGCCAGTTTTGCCAAGAGGTGATCATGGGATACCAGATCGAAGGCTTTTTTGAAGTCACGATATACAACATCAATCTCTTCCCCCTTGTCCAGGTGATAGGTCACCTGGTTGTAAAAGGAAATGAGATTGGTCAAGCAAGACCTACCATGCTAGGTATCCCTCGGGATATTGCCATCAGCTAGTCTGTTAAGGATGGCCTCTTTGATAATCTTTTCCAAGACCTTCCCCAGGATAGAGGTCAGGCTGATGGGCCTATAGTTTCCCGGATCTACTTTCCTCCCTTTCTTGAAGATAGGCACCAAATTTGTCTTCTTCCAATCTTTGGGCATTTCACCAGAGCACCAGGAGTTCTCAAAGATCTGTGCCAGGGGCTGAGCTACGATGCATGCCAGCTCCTTGAGTACCCTTGGATGTAAACTATCAGGGCCAGCTGACTTGAAGGTGTCCAGCCTGTCAAGGTGTTCCTTCATGAGGTCAGCTTCGATGGAGGGCAAGGAATCTCTCACCCAGGCCTCCTTGACCCACAGTGGGCAGGAGCATCCCGTGGGACTGGTGAAAAACTGACGCAAAGTACCCATTAAGCAAGTTTGCTTTTTCATGGGCATCAGTTGTCAGTTGTCCCATCTGGTTTAGCAGGGGTCCAATGTTGCCCTTGTTTTTCCTCTGGCTCCCCACATATCTGAAAAAGGACTTTTTATTATCCTTGATATTTGTAGCTAGCTGGAGTTCCATCACAGCTTTGCCTTTCTTGGTTTGCTCTCTGCAGGTCCGGACCAGAGTAGAGTATTCCTCCTTGGTGGTGGTTCCAGTCCTCCATTCTTTGTAGGTCTTCCTTTTAAGACACAGGAGGTCCACCAGTTCCCTGGAGAGCCAAGGAGGCTGCTGCGCCCTTTTGCAGGATGGACATTGCTTGCGCATCCAGGATTGCTTCCTTGAGGAGCAACCACTCATCCTGAACTCCCCTCCCCTTTGGGTTGTAGCCCTTTAGGACCTCACTGACAAGCCTCCTTAGCTTGTCAAAGTCAGCTTATTAATGAACTTACATTTATTTCAAAGGCCCCAAGTTTTTCAAATGATTCCCTATGATCTCCTTATGGAGATTTTCGTATGGCTTTACTATAGAATTATTTATTTCTCATGTTCTTGCCTTGCTAATTAAATCTATTATTAGATAATGTATAAATCAGTAATTCTCAGTTAGGGTTCCATGGCACCCTGGGATGTCTTGAGACCCTTTCAAGTGTGCTGCTGGGTGCCACACAATAACACTGTTAGATATGCAAATATGACTGGTAATATAAACCTGGTGATTTCATAGGAATCCATGGTTCTGAAAATGTTCAGACCTCTTGAAGGCTTTGAGTGCTTTGCAACAAAAAAATTGTTCTGTTTCTCCGTAGTCAGAAAACAAAGTGTAAACTAAGAGCTGTTGTTTCCCAGGGGAGCCTTGAGCCTAAAAAAAATTTGAGAACTACAGGGAAGTCTCAAGATCTAGTATAAAAAGCAAGATAAACTGGATTGTTAACTCATCGGGACAGGAATCATATGTTCTGTAAAGAGAAAGGCCAAGATCCTGTTCCACCTACTAAGTGACTAATCAAATGCCAAGCAAGAAAAAATGTACCCATAAAGAATAATGTTTGCAATTGTCCAGAATTTGTGAAAGTAGGAGATTATAACAGAAGTTTCACTATAAATCTGCCCACAGCGTTCATCACCAAAAGCTAAAATTAAGAAGATACTAGCAAAATGAAAACCTGGTAATGTTTATTTTCATTTTAAAATCACAAAGAAATGCTTCTTTATTGAGAACCATGCTTCTCAAATGTAAGTTAGATGTGGATATTAGAAACAGTGATTGTTTGTTACTGCAATATAATGTAAAGCTAGTAATTCACCTTGCACTTGATGCAGGTGGTGGTGAGGTTTGCAATGCATCATGATTCCACTGTTCTCTGTCAGGATGACTTGGCAAACTAGTCTGAATTAGGGAAAGCATTAGCCTTACCTGCTCCAGAGTTAGCTCAGGAATTGAATACAGTGTTGCCAACTCCTATGGTTGGACCACTACTGTCACAATATTTAGTAAGTTTCTTAAAGCCCCACATTTACAGGAGAATTTCAGCTATCTATTCTTTAGAACAAGTTTTTAACCCTCATGACTTTAAAAAAAAGCTTGAAAATGTGAACTGGAAAGGGATCAAATACCAGGAAGCAAAGAAGCAGCCAAATCCTTATTACTTGTGGAAAACCTCATGATTTGTGTCAAATTCATGATTTTTTAACACTTCTGAACAAGTAATTTTCCCCGTTTCTCATTTTTCTAGTTAAAATCCCATTTGCTAGATTATTTATTCTGCATTTTCCCTTACTGATAGCAAAGATGCAATGTTCTGCTTGTTCAAAGGCTTTAAAAAGACATCTACACTTTCTCTATCCCTCCAAATTCTCTGCTAACAACGCTGCCTCTTTTCATGTGTTGCATTCCCTTTTGGAATGTTTTTTAGCAGTCTATCGTTATCACCTCTCATTTGTAAAAGAGTATTATCCTCTCAATTTACTTTACTGCAGTGCTTTTATCTAGCATCTTTCTCACTCCTTTCTCTTGGCTTTCTGCAACTGCTTTAAAGCAGCGGTGTCCAAACTTTCAGCCCTGCTGGCAAGATGAGTGGTGTGAAGTCAGTCCGTGGGCTGGATCAAGTCCACGGGCCAAATCTGGTGTGCAGGGCTGGAGCCCAATCCAGCCCCACACACCAGGCCTGCCCTTGCATAGAGGGTCATGTCATCTGATCTGCAAGGCTTGGAAATTTAGTGGCAGAGAAATGGTGGTAGGATTAGTTGCCACCACTCCTCCTGCCACCAAATTTCCAGAAACACGGGGAGCTTTGCCAGCCAGATGATATGGCCACACGCTAGATTTGGTCCAAATTTGGGAGTTGAGCCCCAGTGGTTTAAAGCAGCAATACAGATGGCTTCACACAGGCCATCAACTCAGTTTTGTTTTAAAAAATAAAAAAAGCAACTGTTTCCTCCAAGTCCAATCATATATAAATATAAGAGTTTCCAGTTAGAATGTACCTGACATTATTTAGATTAGTCCAGTTAATTGATTACTTTTTGTTTACAGTCTACCAAACCAAAATCTTTTTCCAATCAATCTTCCCAGCAGTCTCCATTTATTGCACTTAAAGTTCTGCTTTAATAATATTCAATCTTCTTCAAAGCAAATTCAAATGAAGAATGTTCCCATGGATTCTTATAAGCCTGCAATACCTTTCTATGAAGGGAATGATATAGATGATAAATGGACAGTGGAGGCACCATTAAAGTTTATAATTTCTGTAGGCAAATTAGCTAGACACTGGTATAAAATGACCAGCATTTGCAAAGTTAAAACCGACATTTCCAAGAAGTCTTCATATAGGTATTATTGAATGGATGAGACATTAATTGCACTATTAACAAGAATTCTAGGAGGTAATGTATATCAGCATTATATTCAAGCTTTGTGAAGTGCAGCTTGTCTGCAATGATTACATGCAACCTTGAATTTTATGTGCTTTCCAGTTTAAATCTTCTGGAAACGTGCAACTACAGCAAATCAGGTGGAGTCACAGTGGTTAGGCTGGTTTCAGCCTGAAGCGAAACATAGGCTGCAGGTATCACTGGTTTGTCCTTGTGATGAGTAGACTACCTGCAGCTCAGAACCACGTCCACTTTCCCCACCCCCAAGCAGGTGTTTGGCTTCTTAATCAGCAGCAGCTCAGTAGTGACTAACATCAAAAAATGTTCATTCAAAGTTCAGTGGATATGACGAAGATCCAAGACAAGAAGAGTCTAAAAATGATTTGCTGTTTGTAAATTCTTATAACTTCTTGGACAAGTCACCTTATTTATGTAGAATAAGCCAATTCAGACCAATTTGGCCCCACTGAACATTTCTAAGGCACGTTTTTCCCCGCTATTTAAATTAATTATTTTTGGGAACTTAGAACCCTTATAAGATAACTCATACTGTTATTTGCTGATTCATTCCCTAGGTACCAAAACCTTTTGTTTCAAATTTTCTATTCAATCTGTAATTATTCATCATCTTTCTTTGACACCTAAAAGATCAAGAGCCTTAGTTACTGATAATGACCAACAACAACAAAACCTCAGAAGGATGATAGTTACTTCCCACTTATCTTTTGAGCCTCATTCGCCTCCAAGATGAGTTCTTGGAGACAGTGCACCTAAAGTCACACACTTGTGGCCTTTTTAAAAGCCTCAGAATACAATAAAATTCTGCACACACATTTAAATACAGCTCTATTGAGTGAAGAGATCCTCGAGTCAAATTGTGCTTGAATTTTGTCCATGGCACCAGAAATAAATGAAAAAAATCCAGGACACTTAGGGATATTCAGAAAAGCAGTTTCAAATATACCTCAATAACAGTTAAGAAACCTTAAAAAGGCATGATATTTCGCATTCCAAATCCAATAAGAAACAACAAGTACTGATAAAGATTTTACTACAGATTCAGGCTTGCCTCTGAAAAAGTCAGGGTTATTTAATGGATTCCCATCCTTTTACAAAGAACCAGATTCAGCCTCATCTGGAGTGCATCTAATAACACTAAGACTGAATTTGATCTAATGCCTCAAATATCTGTGTATCCTCAAATGCATTCAGGATGGGTTATTTTAGAGTACCTTAAAATTCAAACTAAATGGGCTATGGAATTAATTGCCTCGGGGTAACTCAGTTGCATAGCAGAAAATTGGAGAAGAATCTTCATTTATTAAAAGATAACCAAGAGAAGGGGCAAAAAAAGATGGACTTGATATTGATCCCAAGCACAGTTTTCAGAGCTGAGAACTAGCAATTATGAATCAAATACAATAGAAACCCATAACTGTGTTGCCCCACACAATCTTTTGTAACACAGTTAACCATGGTGTTCTAGTTAAGCTGCTCATAGTCTCATGTGCATATATATTATTCACACACACACACACACACACACACACACACACACACACACACACACACACACACACACACACACATCTCACATAAAGACCCCAAATCAGGATAAACAGGCTACAGCATGTGTACTGGAAAAACTGAGCATCTTAATTATGGAATCATTAAAAAGTAGGGTTGGAAGGGATCTCTAGGGCTTGGGACAGAAGTTACCCATAAGCCAGTTTAACTGATCAGAAACTGGTTTAAACCTGTAACAGAACATAAGATCAGTGCACATAAACCAGTTTCAAAATGCGCAAAACTGATTTAAGATAAACGTGGTTGAATGTAGTATCAGACTTAACTGATTGGGGTCAAACCTTTTGATGGAAATTCTGTTCCAGACCCCTTCCTGGTTTAAGTTAAAGCAGAGTCCCACAGCATCCCAGCATACTCTGCAGCCCTGGGATAGGCTGTTCTCTCTGCTTCAGAGAGCAGTGCTGCCCCCGACCCCTCTGCGCTCTAGCTGGGGGCAGGGGCATGGCCAAATGCCAGCCAGAATGGCCCCCTGAAACGAAGAGAGCCGGGAAGGGATTTATTTCACCCATCCCCTCTCCCACCAGAGTACCACAGCTGAGGTCTGCCAGGTCAGGGTGTAGCAGCCCATCAAGCATTTGCCCCCCTCCCCAATCCAGCAGCAGGGGTTGGGGCATGGCCAGGGCCATCTGCCTTGGCACCACCATCCGCCTCCCTCACCTGTAGCTGTGGGGCTGGGGCTGTGGACCTGAGTTGGGCTGGCTCACAGGCACTGCTGAGGGGGGATGCACAGGAACTGACCCAGGCTGGGCCATGGGAGCCGGGCCCTTGGCTCAGGCTGGGTGGCATGGATGGTGGATGCCAAGCAGCGGGCTGCCTGGGCCAGCTTGGAAGTGCCGGCGGGCCCAAAGCCCACCAGCCACCCACTGTGGGGGCTGTGCAGCACCCGCCGTCTGCAGCCACACCACAGGTTGTGCGCTGGTTGGGGCCAGCAGGGCTCTTCTGCCTTTGCCATGCAACTCTGGGTGGGCAGGTGGAAGCTTTAGCCCAGCAGGTTTTGTCCAGCACATACAGCTCTGGCTCTAGTTCCAGGTGCTTTCCCCCTCCCCCTAAAGAGGCTGCTCATTGCACTGGAAGGCAGTGCCACTACGGGCAGTGGAAGCTTTAGCCTGGTGGCTTCTGCCCAGTGCCTAGAGCTCTGGCTCCAGATCCAGCTGTCTTCTGCCCCTGGCTGGGGGGGGGGGGGGGGAAGGTGTGGAAAACAGCCAGAACTGGACCCACAGCTCTGTGCACTGGGCAGAAGCCACAGGGCTAAAGCTTCCACCTGCCCACCCAGAGCTGTGTGGTTGTGGTAGCAGCAGCTGGAGGTAAGGGAGGCAGAAAAGTCCATTGTCCCCGGCCAGTACATGGCCTGTGGTGCGGCTGCTGCACTGGACAGGGGCACAGCAATGGCTATGAGCCCCCATGGCAGGTAGCTGCCAGGCTCTGGGCCCATCAGTGCCTCTGAGCTGGCCTGGGCAGCCCACTGCTCAGCCATCTGCCACCTGTGCCCCACATCTCACGCCAAGGGCCAGGTCCCCATTGCCCAGCCTAGGCCAGGCCCTGTGTGTCTGCTCTCAGCAGCACCTGTGGGGTGGCCCGGCTGAGCCCCACAGCCCGAAACTTAGCCCTGGGCAGATGGCAGGGCCATTCAGGTTGGCTCTGGCCAGGTCTGCCCACCATGCAAGCAGGGAGTAGGGGCAAAGCTAGGTAAACCCTGACTGGGGTCCCCATGCCCAAGAGGGGAGACAGGGGAGTTTAATCCCCCTCTGCCCCTTTTTGGCAGCTGGGGACAAGCCTGGCAAGACCTACTTCCCCCCTTCCCTCTAGGCACAGCCTGTCTGGGGTCCCTGCAGGCCAGGCCATGTGGGTGTTTAAACCCCTCCACAATCAAACTTAGTGGCCTACCAGGGCCTGGCCACTCCCCCCAGGTCAGCTTCCTTCTAGCCTTGTGGCTGCTGAGGAAGGGAAGGGAGGGCTCACTCTAGAGCCCCTGACTTCTAGCCTGAGCCACTTCAGGCATGTGCCTGCATTTCCGGAATTAAAAATGAATGTTTTTTCACTTGCAAATCAATTCAGTCTACACATGTTACATTAACCTGCAAAGATTGAATCAATTCAGGCTTGGGTTTTTTGAATGTCTGTCCCTAGCTCAGAGGTCATCTAGTCCAACCCTGCTCAAGGCAGGAATATCCCTGTCTAAACCATGCCATGTAAGTCCTTGTCTGACCTAGATACAAGGCATATTGCCCAAAGACAACAAAAGTACCCTGGCCTGCCAAAGGTAAAGCAGGGGGACAAGAGCTGTCATAGTTCTGCTGTTGCAAGTGTTGTTAAAATACCCTAGGGAGACTCCAGGAAGAGTGCCATTCTCCTTCCCCTATCCACCCCCCTCCCCCTGCTACAGAGGAAGGCAAAAAACTCCACAGCCTATACCAGCCTGACCATGGGGGAAAATTCCTTCCTAATCTCAAACATGGGGATCAGACTGACCCTGAACAGAGAGGCAAGACCTTCTAACCAAGAACCTCTGGATTTCAGTCCCAGCAGAAACAATAGTACAACCCAGTCTAAATCCCTCAGCTTTGGTTACAGCCAATACCCAACGATTCTAAGAAAAATGCAAAAAAACCCAAAACAAAACAAACCCTGACACCTGTAGAAACACCTATGGAGACCTGTAGGTCTCCGTTCCATGTGGCAACCAGCAAGGCCCAGAAAACTGGGAAAAACCAAATATCCCTCATTCTGCTCTACAACCTAGGGACAGCAAATGTAACTTCACACAGCATATCCTCTAACTGGACAGCCAAAACTCCCCTTTCTGTAGCCTCTCCATGAACTTATCTTGAATGTTTTCATTTTCTTTCATCAATTAGCTGGTTGTGGAGCGCTGCTTTATTCTTCTCTGACTGAGATATGTCTAATTTGAGATTGGAGAGAATAGGTTCTTCTTATAGGTGCATCCAATAATGTTTATTATAGATCTACCAGTGACTCAATTTTGTAATTGAAGCTGCTTAGAAAATGTCCCTTTATTTTTACATTTGTCATCTTTTAAAGTTGTTGAAGGTCAAAGAACAAACTTTTTCTTCCACCCATCTAATTGTATGGCACCTGCTTATATTTCATTGACATGCAAAGACACCCGATCTCATTCCTGCCACTGAATTTAATAGTGATACTCTGGATTTACCCTACTGTAACAGTATCTGGCTCTATGGGTCTCATATTAAACAAAAATAAATAGCCAATTATATGCGAGTTTGAAAAACGTGCAGTGAGCATAGTAATGGGCATGAGTATAACTACTATTTATTTGGAGAAGTACAGCAAACATTCTAAATAAATGGAAGCAACTGATAATTATTTAGATAGCCTGAGGTTTTACAAGCATCACATGCCATTAAAGTAATATGGCCTAATGCATCTTGCAAACATGAGGCTATAGTATATTAAAAAAAAAACAGTAGTGTGTCCAGTCCAGGCACATCTCCACTTAACATTTTTGTTTTAAGGCTACTTGTGATATAGAAATGTATTTAGGTCTCAATTACCATGAAGTTACATGACCTCTGTGAACCATTTGTTTTGAAATTAATAACCAGGGACTTGAAAGCCTCCAAAAACTAAATTTGTATAACTTGCCTCTTGTGTGTCTACAAAACTTCTGCTGCACAGACTGCAGTTGTTTCTTTTTCCATGGTAGGGAATCTTATTTACTAGGATAACAAGATCTTGCTCAGATAATATTAATATTAATGAAACACATTCTTCTTGCATATTTTAAGGTACTATCTGCTTCAAATTTAGGAACAGCGTGTCATAGACTGGAACCAAAGTACATTAGGTATCTTTCCATTAATCTTGTTGTCTTCAATAGGCTTTGGACTAAACTCTTAAAACATCTCAAACATAAGGTGAAGAGAAAAACAAATTCCAATTATGGCAAATAAGATCAGGTAAAATCAAGCCAGAGCACCTACACTCATCTTCTACCTCCACCTTCCTGGCTAATGCTACCCAAAGGAGAGATTTCTCAAGACTTTCACAATTGCAAAAGTGATAGTGAACAAAATAGTGAAAAAGTAGGCTGAGTACTTTTTGGTTAGTTAGCAAAGAAAGTGTCCTACGTTGAGCTGTGTAACTAACACATTCATCGGTGTGTCTAGAAACTGCCCCTCCCACCCTCCCCAAATTGCCTTGGTTAAGAAAGAATATTTTATTTAACCTGATTAAGAGCTTAGCTGCATTTGTTTTTATCATTTAAAACAAATGGGGATAATTTTTTAAATGAAACACTTCAAACTGAAAAACCTAAACATTTCAGGGTTTTTTTCAGAATTTTATTAATTCCTCCTCTGTTTGTCATATGACAAAAATTGATGTCATTTTTTAGTCAATTTTCCTTGGCGGGGGTAACAAAAAGGGGAGTTATCTTGGTTCGACACTGGTTCCACATAACCTTTCCAAATGTTTCATGGTAACATGAGCAAGATACAAATGCACATACACACATACAAGTCCCCCTAAGTACCCAAGAGCCTGACCATTAGGGCACAAACCTCTGATGTGAGAGATCAGAGTTGAAGACTAGCTAGCCTGATCTGATTCACAGATGTTAGGGTCAGAAGGAACCTCAACAGATCATTGAGTCTGACCCCCTGCCTAGGCAAGAAAGAGTGCTGGGATCAGATGACCCCAGCAGATGCCTATCCAGCCTTCTCTTAAAGACCCGCCAAGGTAGGGGAGAGCACCACCTCCCTTGGAAGCCCATCCCAAATTTTGGCCACCCTTACCATGAAGAAGTTTTCCTTATATGTAGTCTAAATCTGCTCTGTCAGTTTGTGACCATTGTTCCTTTTTACCTCAAGAGGCACCCTGGTGAACAAAGCATCTCCAATCCCTTGCTGTGTCCCCCTAATGAATTTGTAGGTGGGGGATTTAGATTTGAAGCAAATCTAAATCTTTCAGATTACAAATTAGAACCACTGTCATTGCCTACCCACATTTTGCTGAAAAAATTCTGACCATTTTTCCTCATAACCTCTGGGAAGGAAGTTCATTGTACTTAATGACTAGTCCTCAATGACTCAAAGCCTAGTTGGGAGGAGACATCAAGTGGAGTTCCCCTGGCCTCTGTCCTATGCCTGGTATAGTTTAATATGTTCATGAATAATTTGAAAAATGGGATCGAGTGCACACTTTGCAAATGTAAAGACAACACCAACTTGGGCAGAGTTGCAGATGCTCTGGAAGGTAGAGATAGGATCCAAATTGAACAGGAGAGACTGGAGAAATGGCCAACAATCCATCAGTTGAGATTCAATAAGGACAAGTACAAAGTCCTGCACTTGGGATGGAATAATTGCATGCACAAAAGAACTGGTGAATGAGTGGCTAGGCTTCAGAAGCAGAAATTTAGGTTGGAGATTAGGAGGAACCGTCTACGAGAGTGGTCAAGCATTGGAACAGGCTAACTAGGCAAATTATAGAATTCCCATCTTTGAAAATTTTCAAGAGCAATTTAGACACAGTTGGTTGGGATGGTTTAGTCAGGGGTTACCCTGCTTACAGCAGACAGCTGAACTAGAATACCTCATAATATACCTTCCAGCCTTTCTTTACTATGATCCTGTAATCCTAAATTTGATTGATGAAAGAACATGGAGAGAAAGTTTGATTTATGTTTGAATATATTTTCACAACCATTCAGTATGAGTCATAGTCATGCATTATTTTCCTGGCACAGGAAGACACGTCACAATTCAGTGTTTTTTAGCATGCAGAGAATTTTCCAAATACATAAAAAATTGTAATTGGTAAATTTTAGTCTATCTTTAAGGCTGAGATTTGAGTCACACAGGAAAAAAGAACAGTAAGAGTTAAGTTTGCCATTGCAGTGCCCTCATCCTTTCTCCCATGCTGCTTTTCCTCAATCTTGAGAAGAGCTTTAAAAAAAAAAAAAAAATCAGCAAAGCTACCTCACCCTTCTTCTTCAAGTCTTTTAGCATAACCTGCTGATTCAAATTATTAGGATACTGGGGCTATGGCTTGGGCTACTGACCCAAGCAGTAGCCTCTGCTTGAGCTAGTGACCCAAGCAGTACTTACATTGGTTTTTTTCCCCTTGTTCTCTCTTTCTACCTATATCTATTTGTGGTCTCTTGCCTTAGACAGTAAACACTTCAGGGAAAGGAGCATCATTTTGGTCCTTGCTGAATAGTACTGAATAGAGGGGACGAATCACTTCCCTAGATGTACTGGCAACACTCCTACCAATGCAGCCCAGTATGCCGTTAGCCTTCTTGATAACAAGAGCATGTTGTTGGCTCATATTCAGTTTATCGTCCACTGTAACCCCCAGGTCCTTTTCTGCCCAGCCAATCACCCCCAGCCTGTACTGGTGCATGGGATCGTTCTGTCCTAAGTGCAGAACTTTGCACTTGGCTTTATTGTATCTCATGAGATTTCTTTTGGTCCAATCCTCCAATTTGTCTAGGTCTCTCTGAATCCTTACCCTACCCTCCAGCATATTAACTACTCCCCCACAGCTTAGTGTCATCTGCAAACTTGCTGAAGGTGCATTCTATGCCATCTTCTAGGTCGTTGATGAAGGTATTGAACAAAAGCGGCCCCAAGACGAACCCCTGGGGCACTCCACTTGATATCAGCTGCCAACTAGGCTTCAAGCCATTGACTACTACCCTCTGAGCCTGATGAACCAGCTAGTTTTCTATCCATTTTATGGGTCATTTATCCAATCCATTCTTCCTTAGCTTCCCTGCAAGAATGTTGTTGGAGATCATATCAAAAGCCTTGCTAAAGTCAAGGTACACCACATCCACTGGTCTCCCCACATCCACAGAGCCAGTCATCTCACTATGGAAGGCAATCAGGTTGGTCAAGCTTAACTTGCCCTTGGTGAATCTGTGCTGATTGTTTCTAGTCACCTTCTCCTCCAAGCACTAAGAAATGGATTCCTGGAGTATCTACTCCATGATTTTTCCAGTGACTGAGATGAGGCTGACCAGCTTGTAGTTCTCCAGATCTTCCTTTTCCCTCTTTCTTAAATATAGTCACTATATTTGCCCTTTTCCAACTTTCCAGGACCTCTCCTGATCATCATGAGTTTTCAAAGATGATGGCCAGTGCCTATGCAATCACATCAGCATATTAATACTTCTGCAACAATGGCAGCAGACAGAAGGTGCCCCAGATCAGGGAAGTCCAAATGTGGGCTATTCCATGACAGTCAGGAAGAACTGCCAAAGAAAAAGATATATCCTATCATCTTACCTAATGACTGACAGAACCAGAGATAATCTTGGCTGGTTAATAACCATTGTATTTATTCTTGGTTTGGAAGTTTGGTTCAAATATATAGTTGATCATGAGGAAAAGTTCTTGGACTGCCAAGTTGTTGGGCACTTCATTCTGCCAAAGAGTTTGCCCAACAAGTTACACTAATGTAACAAAAGTCTTGGGCTAAAAGCTGCAGGTGTGCTTCATGCATGTTCGGTCCATGAGTACAGAGGTATTTTTGTTGAGGGTTGGTGGAAAATAGTGCATTTATCAGACCATACATGATAAGAAGTCATTCTGCCATATAGATACTAGGAGGCTAAGATAATATGGTGCAACTAAATGGTGATTAATAGAATGACATAAATTATTTAGGTGATAATCTTCAAATCATTAATAAATTTGGAAGATGGGAATGCACACTTAGATTTGAAGATGGCACCAATTTGGGTAGACTTGCAGACTAGAGAGTAGGGTTAAGATCCCGAATGACCTTGATAAATTGTACAAGTGCTCTGAAATCAATCAAGTAAAATTAAGTGAGGTTAAGTGTAAAGTCCTGCCCTGGGGATAGAATAATTGCATTGATAAATATAGACTGGGGAATGACTGGTGAGGCTGAAGTACTGGAGAAGGACCTGGGGGATAATAGTGGATTATAAAATGAATATGAGTCAACAATATGCTCTCATTGCAAAAAAAAGGCAATGATATACTGGGCTGTATTAATAGGAGCATCGCTTCCTAAGTCAAGGGAAGTGATCCTTCTGCTCTCTTCAGAATCAGTAAGGCCACATCTAGAGTAATGTGTCATTTTGGACACCACACTTCAAGAAGGACATAGACAAATGACAAAGAATCCGGCCAAAAACAACAAAAATGATTAGGGGTATTAGAAACATGACTTAGGAGGACAGCCTGAAAGAACTGGGATTATTTAGTTTGGAAAAGAGAAGAGTGCAATGCAAGTTGATAATAGTCATCAAATACCTGAAGGGTGGTTATACAGAGGATGGAGGTGGACTAGCCTCTGTGGCTGCAGGGACAAGACAAGGAGAAATTGTCATAAATAACAGGAAGGGAAATTTAGGTTTGATATTAGAGTGGGTTATATCAGGGCTGTCCAAGTGGTGGCCAACGGGCTGCATATGCCCCCCAAGGAGTTAATGTATGACTCCGGGGATTCCAGTCTAGGCACTGCTCCTCCCTTTGCTCTCCTGCAGCTGCCCTGAGTCTATAGGCCCCCTCCCTCCTCTGGCATTTGCTTCTGCCCCCACTTCTGGAGGTTGGGCAGGGCAACTCACAGGGCTGAGGGAGCCCACAGTCAGAAGGTTCAGGGGAACCTGGGGTTGCCCGCCACATAGCAGAATGGGGCAGAGGGGGGCATGCCATGCAGTGGCACCAGCACAGGGTGGCAGGGGCAAGCCTATGCTGAACAGTGCCACATGTAGCTTGGGCAGCATGTGGCCAAGGGGCCTATGAAGTAGGTCAGCTCTGGGATAGCCAAACACTTGTCTGGGCTTGTTTAGAAAAGGATGATTTTGCCTGGAGCAGGGGCATGGACTGGATGACCTCCTGAATTCCCTTCTGGCCCTACATTTCTATGATTCTACCCTTCATTACACTATTTTCTGGCATCTTAAGTGCTGAAGTCTTTAGCATTAGTTAGATTCATGCCCACTGTACATGTTAACTTGCTCATTTTAGAGCTGGGTCAGCAGAGGAAGTGATGCATTTGGAGGCATATGTGTTCCAACTTCTATCAGTTATGAATGATTTGTATAGAAAAGATATAATCACCACTATCTCAAAATTTCAGTTTGGAGGGACAAATTCCTGATAGCCTAAGTAGTAATTAATCTTTTTACTTTAAATGAAATTTTTGGGTCATGGTTAGTTCTCACCACCCATGTCATTTCAGTCTATAGAGAGTGGATGGGGTGGTTTTACACATTTGAATAGATTCTTTATTCCTTTTTGTTTTGCTACATCTGCTAGTCATTGAAAACATTAAGAATCCTTCATGGATCACTGAAAAATATTAAATTACATTCTTTGAACATTCTGCTAAGATAAAGTCGGAGGCAAAAATAAGAACACTTTTTGCCTGTGCTAATTTGCATATTTTAAAAAAGAAAATGGGTTATAGACATTTTTGATAAAACAAATTAAAAATTGAGATATTTTTACCTTTCTTTTTGTCCATGTTACATCATCTTGTTTGGGTTAGTGAAACTGGAACAACACTGTTAGACTATTCCACCAGATACAAAAGATCAGAGAGGACCTGTAACAACTGATCAAGTGATACCCCACCAAGAATCATGTGTTTTGTCAAGTAACAAAGCTATTGCCAGCATTACAGTAAAATTGCTTCTGCCAGATAGCTTTCTCATTGTCTGATGCTGTGGGATTAAGGAATAAAAAACCCTGTTGTATATATGCAAAAGATATATATATATGTATGTATGCGTATACATAATATATGTAAATATACACTATATACATCTAATTATGTATATTCACGAGGCATTTACAGAAATTGTCCACAACTATTAATGACTTGATATACTGTACTTTAGGGCATTTGGTACATAAACATAGGTTGCTCTAGTTTTCAGAATAACATCCTTTGCTTTCAATTAATTCAGTGACTGCCTTTATTCATTTTATACCATTCCCAAATTTACTGAAATAAATAGCTTCACACCAGAGATAAACTGGGCCCTATGTTCTAAAAAGTGCTCCCAACTCTAGCTTTTTCTTAATGGTCTATAAATATTTCATTTGCGGTGGCAAAAGACTCTATTTTATTTTAGAAGCTTAAGAGTGATGTTGTAGCTGTAATACTCCAGAAATTATGAGAGAGGCAAGAATGTCTTAGGGTGATATCTTTTAATGAACTAACTGTGTAGTTGAGATAAAGTTGGACAAGCTTTCAAATGCAAGACATTCTTCATCAGGTCTCTGATCACTGTTTTCCAATAATGAGAATTTGCAGGCATGTACATATCATATGGTGATGTGGCTTAATAATAAAAACAGCATCATATGGGCACTGTTATCAAATTCTTAGTAAGTAATTGCAAAGAATGGCCAAGATTTAATTTTTTTAAAGACCTATGACAGATATCAGTGAAGAAGGATATTCTCAAAGCACAGTACTCATAGATTTGTTATTATGCTTCAGCAGCTCAATTGTCTAATTACTGAAGTATGTGAGTAATATATCTATCACAAGTGCTGTTACTAATCTGCTATATCAGCACAATATAAACTGCTTTCTATAAATTTAAAAGCCAGCAAGGACACTATTGAAATACACTGGTTTCAATTCTCAGATGATTTGTAAAATGTACTTACGAAGTATGAACAAAACTTTAAAACTCATTTCTTCATTATTGAACTGCTTACACCAGAAAGCTATTTTCTAAGTTCATGTTAAAATAGTTTACTATAAGATTTGTAGTCAGAGCCAACAAATTCCCAGCAGCAGTACAAAAAGCCTCCTAAGCAATATTTCTATATTACTGGCTATAGTTCCACAGTACATACAGTACAAGTACACGTAATCAAATACTTAATACAAAACTTCTAAATAATGTTGAATAATAGTCTTTGAGTTTCAAAGCTTTGGCAGACAGCCACTTATAAATAATAGACTGAGTTGTAAAAGCAGTGTGTTTTGAAATCTGCTTATTACTTAAGCTATCAGTATTGCTTTTCCATTATAGTCTAGATATGTGGCTTTTATAAGAAAAATTATCCATGGTATATTCTTAAAACTAAGCTTAGATGTACTGAGCCTCTACTTGGGCCCGAATCTACAAGGTATCGAGTATATCCTGAGACTTGGCAAGTCTACTGATACCACTACATGTAAGGACTGAATGCTTTCAAACCAGTACATGGGATTTAGCTACATGTGTCTAGATCCTTTGCAGTCCTTTTACAAATGTCAGTCCAGGATCCTGTGCAGTCAAGGGGAGTTGAAGATGCTCAGGTATGTAGATCATATGCCCAGGGCACAAAATATCAAGATGACACTAACTATCATTAAAGAATTGCTCTAAGAATCAACTCTCTCATAATTTGTTTCTTAATACAGGTTTCCCTTGTTTTATGCTGTACATGCGTTCCTGGAAACCAGTGCATAACTTGAATTCACATGAAGGAAACCCACTCCACAATGTAACAAATAGGGATATGTTCCAAGGCCTTGACTGTACTGACTTCCAGATTCATTTCTACCACTTTTACAAGACAATTTTGGTACTCACCAACAGCAGTCAGTACACTCAAGCACAGGGTGATGGTAAACGTTACTATAATGGAGATGGCAACTACAGAAACACGTGTCGTAGACAACAAGCGAGGAGCACAGATACACACAGAAGACTATATTTTGGTGCTTCTTACTTCCACAATGCACTGCACAAAGCAGCTGACTGCAGGCTTCCAACACACCGATCATGTAAGAGTGATTCTACCTCGCATATAATGAATTTTCGGTATAAAAAGGGTCATTGCATAAGAGCGAATTCGCATGTACAGAACCCGCATAAAGGCGAGGGGAATCTGTATCCCCTACAGCCCTTGTAGATTTTGAGGCTGCATACAATGGAGGAGAGATTTGGCCTTAGCAGAGCTTTGAATCAAACTATAAAGAAAGAATAAAATTCCAGAACAGGTCTTTAAACAGAAAAACATGAGGCTCGACAAATCTGGTGAACTTCTGCTTGCGGTTCTCTGGTACCCAAATAGTGAAAAAATCCCAAGCTCCCCCAATTCAAACTTCAGCATAATCATTTTCCTCTAAGTATCAGGGCTCTCCCTCATTTCTCCTGGATTGATGGTCTTTCCATGGAGAGATCCACAGGGGTGGGGAAAAAATGAACTAAATAGAACATAGTCATCCATCACAAGGGAAACAAGGAACAAAGCTGCTAGAAAGGGTTACTTCATGAGCGCAAATACTCAGGGAGAAAGGGGGAGGAAGAAAATTGAACAGGATTTCTCTTAGAAGAGTGTCACTGTCTTTTTTGATGCCCTCCCCCTTAATGTGGTTTCTGTTTTCCTGTATTCTCAGTGCTCCCACTACAATATTTTTCCATGAGTTGCCACTCTGAGGTCAATGCAAACTAAGAATGGCCTTTAAGGAATTTCCAGGATGTTTTTATGACTATTAATTATGTTTGCTGCTATTTGAGCAAACAATATTTCATATTGATCAAATTGCATGTTTTTGGGCATAACCCAATTGCTTGTGGAGGCAATAACAGAGTTTCTTTATATTATAGGATTTTAAAACAGCCAGGTACAATGTTGGTTTTCTTGAGGGGAGGAATCAGATGTTGGGCAATGACAGAAACAGGAACCAATACTGGGTGGATTTGAGGTAAAATTTTCAGGAGAACCTAAATGACTGAGCCAGAACCACAACGGGGCAGAAGTTTCACAACATTCGGCATTTTTGTGCCCGATTTCTAGATGCCCTTCCCCCTCTTCGGAAACCTTAGCCTCTACTAGGTTCCCAGGCTCTACACAACACATGGGTTAAGCATCTAATAGGATATTGCTAGCATGTTGAGTAAGGAGCTGACTAAAGCTAGCCAGTAGGAAATCCCAAGGGGGTGAGACTTCCTAGGCTAGGTACTAATGAGAAACCAGAGATCCCTCAAGGTTAAAGTCCTGGCTCCAATGAAATATTCAAAGGGGAACAGCTCCAGCAGCAGAGATTGAAATTCATTTCAGAACACCTGGGAACCTGTTGTTAGGGTCTTCTCCTGGAATGTGGGAGACCCAAGTTCAAGTTCTGGCTCATAAATCCCCTCTGCCCTTGATGTGGGCCTCCCACATCCCAGCAGAGTGCTTTAATCATTGGAATATTGGGTAAAATGGGAATATACATTTTTGTGGAACCCAGGCTACCTCTAGTGCAAAATCCAATCTAGTGGGCACCTACAAGATTGGGTTCTTATGCCAAGATAAGTGGAAGAGGGAATGCCTGGTGTGAGAATCCTGCCAGGGTGTGGACACCAAGCAGCTATTTAGAGGAGTTTGGGGCAACTGCAGGGTGAAGCAGCAACTGAGTGAGGGTTTTGAGGATGTCACTGATCATAGAGCAGATCCTCAAGGAACTCATCATGAAGCACCTAGAGGAGAACAAGGTAATCAGGATAACTAGTATGGATTCATGAAGAGCAAGTTATGCCTGACCAACCTAATTTCATTTTATAAGGTGCCAGGCTCTATGAATGAGGGATGGATTAATTGAGTTTTAAATACATAGAATGAATCAACTTGGTTCACTTCCTTTACCTATGGTCTTTTTTCCCATTAGAATTATATGTGCTCATTTATCTTTCATAAACCAACACATACACAAAAAAGCACACAGTAGTATTAATGGCTATAGAGGTCCCATCATTCTCATGAGAAGTGAAATGAAGCTCCTGATAGAGAGGAAGGACAGATTTGTAGTTAAAGCATTAAATTGGGCTGTGGGAGATCTGGATTCAATTCCTGCCACAGACTTCATTATATAGCTTGCCCAAGGTTATACATATCACTTGTAAATTAGGAACTCTGCTTCACCTCTCTGCGTCACCTTTTGTCTTTTTAATTCTACCTATTTACATTTTCACTGACGTCCTGCCACACTTTTAGCTTCTTTCATTTCTTGGAGTCTCAGAACATCAGGGACTCCCTATGCCTGAAGAAGGGTGACTGTACCCAACAGCTTGCCGAGAACCTTTTTCCAACTACTCAGTTGATCTAATCAAAGATATCACATTTACTCAAAGAGCTTTGCCTGCCCATGTCCTTTGACCAACATGGCTACAACCAAAAACCCAGGAACAGGAATACCACTTTTCTCCTACTGTGTTTCTGGCTTTTTTATTTACATGTTAAATTCTTCTGGGCTCTTCTCTTGTGGAAGTCTCTCACGATAGAGCTCTAATTTCAGTCTAAAATATGCCACCATAAGCATGTATGTGTAGTCATAAAAGATCCTGTGGCATTTTTCCTAAGCATAAAAGTGCTGGACATAGTATCCCATTTAAATTCTAGCTAGTGCAGTTATACAGTCCCTATCTCTATTAGAAATTTCAGCAGAATGGATGCACTATTTTCCACTTCCTGCTGATAGTAAGGAAACAATTGTGGGTGTTTATACGTCTTGTGTTTGCAGCTTCCCTAAATCTGTATAATTCTTCAATGCAAAGTTTCTGAAATATGCCTTAGAGCAACAAAAGTGTATTTTATGTTTCTTTAATAAGTACTGCCCCTTAGCTGATGATATTATGGTAGAGGTTCTGACATTGTAGAGTGCGTATGTATAAGCATAAGATGAGAGCTGGCCCCAATGACCAATTTTGAAGAGTGAAAGGTGCAAGGTGGAATGTAGTTGTTTCTAGTGAATATGGGGTTTGTTTTCATCCCAAAAGACAGGTAAGTATGGAAGGGCAGATGCCATATATTTAAAAAGAAAATGGTACTCCATATGCAGACTATCTACCTTTGTGCAAAGCTCTACAAAGTTAGATGTGTTATTGCAGGTTTGTTTCTGGCATATTTAATAATGAGTGAGGTAAACATTTCAGAAAGAGCACACCTTTTTAAGTAGATAAGAACATTTTGGAGGGAAAGCAATGAAAAGCTTCTGTTTTGTAATTTATGAATGCATTTTAAAGACCCTTTTTGCTGTTGGCTTCTTCCAATTGCCCAAAGGAGAAGCTGGCTTTACCAGGAAGATGCTCAAGAATTTGACCCAAAACCATGAAATACATTTTAGAGTCAAGATGACCAATTGTACAGCTTAATGGTACTTGTACATGATAGCTGGCCAACTCTGATGTCTGAAGGCAATAGCAGGTATCACTTAATGGACTAACTTTGGAATATGATTTACAGCTGCAAATCATTTTTGTAGGCAGGTGATATCTCATTTTGTTCTGACAGCTTTACATGCTCATATTTTGGAAGACTGCAATTGCCTTCCATGCTAATTGGATTCTGCTTCTTTAGACTCTGACACAGACATTTAGCACAAAAAATAGATTGCTCTTTCCTCAGCCATCTGGCAAGGGAGCTGAAACAACAATTTTTTGAGTAAAAAAAACCCCAACAGACATCTGAAATAATGCCACTGTATTATAAGCCCTCCCAGTGTACAAAGTCAGCAGTCAGGCAAGTGTGAAAATGATGAACACACTGTAGGAAAAGCATGAAGTACACAATATCACTTCATCATTCTCTCACAGTAAACCCAAGTGTTGCAAGGCAGAACTTAAAGCTATCTTTTCTTGTAAAGTAAATCCCATGTGCTGAACATTGCAGCCCCAACACCAAACCCCGTGTTAGGAAAACATTAGTAAAAATGGGGTTTTGGCAATGAGGTTCTAAGTGGTGATAAACCATGTGTTTTCCTCAAAAATAAATAAAACTAAAGCTTAAGTTATGGCTCCTTGCAAACATAGTCAGTGTGGCTCATTGTAATGTTGATCTGTATTAGGAACAAAACCTTCCTAACTGAAATCAGTCTTAGGAAAGTGTTTTTTTAATTAAAAAATTCCTATACTCCAGGCCTGTGAATCTGCCTCAGTCACTAAGCATAATATAAGAAAGTCTAAGGACAGATGGTTTAATCAGATAAAAAAGTTAAGAAAAAAGGATAAGACAGCGATAATAAGTACCTGGATAATTACGACTTTCTAAAGTACAGGTATTCCTCCTTAATGGTATACTAAAATAGAGGAAAGGAAAACTCAAGGTCATATTCCTAGACTTTCCCAAGTCCAGGAAGGGCAGAGTGAAATGCTTCTCTGACAGCCAAGCACAATTATTATATTGTGGGTTAAGGACACTAAATATTAAAATGCACAACACAGGCTGATTTTCTATACAGTTTACGTGTGTTACATCCACAATTCACTATGGATGATAGCCAGTGATGGACACCATAACAGTTAAACTCAAGAATCCCAGGATTATAGGGAACATGATAGATGTCAGACCTCTGCTAATGAAGTATTCAATTTTTGCTTGCATTTATCCATATGTACCTTGTACTCAACAAAACAGTAACTGTGTTGACAAAACATAGCTATTGTTTGAGAGCATTGTGGCATTTCAGTTCCCAGTATGATTTTTCTAGAAAAACATAGCTATCTAAGGGATCTAAAGGGACTATCATGGCAGCATTTGAGTACTCAGAACTGAAAAATTGCTCTGGGCATCCATTTGACAGAGCAACTGCTCAGAACAAAGTAAAGAACATTTGACAGAAACTCATTGTTCTAAAACACACATTGTTTAATCAGAGATAAGCTGAGGACTCAGCATTCACAGAAAGGGTGCAGTAGAAGAGTATCCAAGTAAAGCTCTACCTTGATAAGCTATGCACCAAAAGAAGCCAAAATTAAAGTGATGCTACAAGCACATTAACAAGTTCCCCTTTTCTGCTTTTCTATATAATCTATTGTTGAGATATACTTTGATATTATTATTTCCATTTTTCTATGGGTCAGTCCCATCAGCTAATGGGATGATTCAGGCAATCAAGTACTTTATGATAAGTGTATCAATGTCTAGCCCTACATACATAAACATACATGGCCACCTTAGCAACTTTTACATACAACTATCTCCAGCTACCCTAACCGTGCTTCCAACATCTGTGTGCTTGAGCATGCCTACATGGCATATTAGCAGAATATGCTTTCTCCCAAGTAAACAGTAACAGTTCACCTCCATTATCTTCAGGGGAAAATTTCAACTTGCAAGATATTCAGGATTGATCTTCAGATAAGTCATGACCAAACTATGAACTTCCCCATTTAACACTGCATTCTTTCTATTGGTGGTAGTAATGCAATAGGACAAAGTAAAGGACTGTCAGACAGTATTTTCAAGCAAAATTGCAATAGCCATCCCTTTTTGATAATTTAGCTTCACATTTAGGGGGTTTCCAAAAGACTGTTCAAACTGGGGAAAAATGTGGAAGTGAAGCTAACCTTAGGGAATAGCATCTCTGTCTAGTAGGCTTCCACAGATTACCATCAACTGTCAAAAACTGCTATGCATCTTTTCCAGTTCTGGGAACTGAGCAGATGAATGCCTAGATGGACTATTTAGTGGTAGCCATAGTAACCCTCAGTCCTTTGAAGCTCCAGCTAGCATATTTCTCCTTCCTGTCAGATGTGGTGAGCAATACACAGGAAAGCAGATATATGATCAGACTGAGACACAGCAGAGATTTTACAATAATCATAATTTCCTAATTTCAAATATTTCAGTTTATATAACACCTAGAAATACTCAAGGTACCCTTTTCAAAGAGTCAATTGTACTGGTACAAACAGGCAGCGTCAGCAGCATCCACAGACGAAGAAAAACAAGCCACACTGACACACCAAGCTCATCACTCAGCTCTCCTCTTCCTCCCCAGATACCCAGGAAAAGCAAAAGGCTTTAAAGCATGCTTTGAAAGTCAACAGATTTGACCTATTTCAAAGCAGGGGAAGGTTTATTCAGGGGTGCCTTGCCAATAACTTCCTCTTGCTTAAGCTAAGTGGGATCCAGCTTGAGCACCCCACTGCTCTTACATGCAGTAGTACAGCATAATGGAGTCTCAAACCGGCAGCTTCCAGGCTATTGATACCTTAATCAGCCAAACCCACCACCTTAAATTCCTCCAGGAACACAGGTGACAACTGAAGCAGAGCAGGAAGCAGTAGACCCCCTCCAAGGAAGAGGCTGACTCCTGAACCAGCTCCAGTCTGAGTTAGCTGAAGGAGTAGCATGACATATGGGTCAGTACATTCAGAATAAATTCAAACCTACTGCTTCACTGATACTTGAGGCCTTTTATGCATTCAGTGAGGCAGAGCTCCACAGAAGCACGTTTAAAATGCACAATGAATGAGGCAGGTGCATGTCAAGGGTAAGTTTACTTTTGTGCCCAGCATGACACAGATTCCATCTAGGCATTCGTCTGCTCAGTCCATCTAGGACATACTCTTCAATGGTCCATCCAGGCATTCATCTGCTTTCACATGTGCACACATGTGCGTATTGATATATACATACACTCAAATACAATTGTAAAACTAAGAAGCAAACCATGGTTTCACCTTCTGATGTGCGTATGTGTGCACATGCATGGGCAGATCCAGGATTTTATAAACGGAGGTGTGGGAGCAGTAAATCACATTTCGGGGCTGGCTGCAGCCCCTGCTCCCAGGTTCCCCCCACACCAAGATGGGCAGACCATGCAATGGGAGCAATTGCTGGGGACTTTTTTTTTTTAAGTCCTTGGATCAGGGAAGAATCTCCAGCACACACAAATGCTTTCTGTTCTCTCTGCCTTCCCCTCTATGCTCAGTGGCACTTCCCCTCCAATTCCCCCCTCCCCACCCACTGCCACCACTGTCCCTAGCTGATCTGTACCACTGCCCCACAGCCACTCCTGCACCACTCCAGCCAGGGTGTGCAGGGATCTGGGCTCAGCTTCAGGCAATGGTAGCCTCACTGAGCCTGCTCCCAGACTGACAGGGAACACCCTGGGGCACTAGATGCAGAGGGAGGAGATGGGGGGAGGAGACATGGGAGGGACACCTACCCACTGCCACTGTTCCTGGCAAAGCCCAGCTTCTTGCACAGCCTAGCTGGAGTAGGACAGGAGCAACCCTGGAATTGCTCCCATTGCAGCTCAGCCAGGGACAGTGATAGCAGTGGGTGGGAAATAAAAGGAATGGAAGGAAAAGGGACGTGCCACTAAGCATGGAAGGGGAAGGCGGGGGTGGGATTCCTAACTGCTTTGGGGACCTAAAAGAAAAAGTCCCCAACCACTGCTCTAACAGCATAGTCCAAAGCGGAGTGCAACCACACTACTGCACCTGCTCTCGGTCAACCCGTGTATCTGTGTGCGCATGACAGAGTGTGTGAAAGAGAGAGAGAGCGGGAGAGAGACAGAAACACAGATATAGTACATGATAGGCTATAGTTATAGAGTGAGAGGTACTAAAAAATCTGTACTTTACTATTATATAAAAAACTATGCTTAAAGCAATAAGATTGCCAAGCCAAGCATTCTTGTTTGGAAGTGCCAGAGTTATGCACTTTCATTGTGACAGAGCCTTTCATTACATGATCACAAACTGTAATTTTCTCCAGGGGCCCTGTCTCATTTTCTAAACAGGACGGATTTGCTCTAAGCATCAATCAAAGGTTTGTCATGAGGGAGACTTATGTCTGCAAGTCCAGGCTCATCTGTTGCAGAAGTTGAATCTGAAAGCATAAGGCAAGGAAGTACAGAGGGAGAAGAGATAGTTTTGTGGGTAAGACAACTGAATGCTGTCTTGGAGACCTGCATTCAGTCCTTGCCTCTGCCACAGATTTCCCATGTGATGCTGGGCAAATCATTTTCACCTAATTTGTCGCAGATGTTTCCTAGTTAGTTCCCTCTGTTTAGTTTGATATCCTGGGGTCTAATCTGCAGAAGTGCTGAGCACTTACAACTACGACAGAACGTAATGGGAGTTGTGCTTTGAACATAGGAAGCAATTACATATGTTACATACTCTGAAAGATCAGAGCATAAGTGCCTCAAATTGAGCACCTAAAGTTTAGTGGATATGTTTGCTCTTTACCTTGGTGTCTTCCGTGCCTTATGGAGGAAAATGTGGATATCACAACCCCCTCACGTCATATGGATGTTGCAAAACTAAGTTACCAAAATAGTCAGCTGCAACAGTAATGAGGACCAGAGAAAAGTCCATGAAGAAATTAATCATTCTGTCTTCAGAGGAAGGCTTGAACAATGTCCCTATAGAAGTACATACTGAGCAATAAGGAAAATGTTAAATAACTACTCATTAGAAGTGCATCATCCATCCTCTGCACTGAAGGAGACAGAGGTCTTGTGAGGAAAAAAATAGTACCTGATCATGTAATTAAAGACTGCTTCATAATGAATACTTATAATTCTGAAACTACTTAACTAGGGACCTACTCAAATAGAGGAGGCAGGCAGCCAATTTTGCAGGCAGATCATGGGGCCAGCCACCATTTTCGTGAGCTTATCATGGCAGGTCTCCTCCACGTCTCTGGCTCAGGGACCCCAGTAGCTCTTCCCCTCAGCACTGACTAACCGAGAGGGCTGTCCATCATACAACCCTGCCCATCACCGCTGATTGGGGCAGGGCTGCATAACAGGATGCCTTAACCAATCAGCAGCGAGTGGTGGGTGTGGCGGTCATCTTTGCAAGTCTCCTTTGTGCCAGCAGGCCCTCTCCCTCCTTGCCCCCAGCCAGCAGCCAGCAGTGTGGATGGGCCATAGACGCCATAAGAACTGCTAACTTCCAATAGGAAGCCAGCATTTTATTTTTAGTAAGATTTTTATTTTCACAGACATTGCCCAATTTCACAATTTCTGCAAAATCTGCAAAACTGTGAATTGAGTAGGTCCCTATACATAACTTCTGAGTGCTTGACTTGGCAATCTTATGGTTTTTACCTTGTTGAAGTATGTGGTGTAGATTTATTAAAAGCTATTTTTATAACATGGCTGCAAAACGTATTTTAATTGTTAAAATAATGGTTTGCTTATAATACTGTGTAATCATAATTAGATACTATATAATTCAAAAACACAAGGGGACTGAATTAAGGATTCACATACGTGGACTTTGCAACTTTAACGTGTTTGTAATATAGTTTCTGTGTAATTTACTAGGCTTTAAAAAAAAAAAGCAAACTAAAAAAAGTCCATGAACTATCTCGTCTGAACCTTTCGTAAGGTATTTTATACACAAGAGGATGCTAGGAGGAGTGGAACTATGCATTTAATACAGAAGCTAATGCTAAGAATAGCTTTTAACCTGGAAGAAGTTTCTGGTGCCATATCCATTAGGCCTGTGTGAAGTGGCTAGTATTCACTCCAGGTTCAGATTCGGCCTATTTGGGGGACAGTGATTTGATTCAAACAGGCCCCATCCCTTGCCTGCTCTCCCAGCCCCATCAATGGCAGCCCTGCCTGGCCCCACTTTTTTTTTTAAAAAGCCCCGCACTCACCAGCTGCTGCCAGGCAGGGGACAATGCCCACTGCCCACCACTGCCCCATGCTGTATGGGGGGCTCTTCCATGATCCCCCAGAAGCCCCAACAGTCACTGTAGCAACCAGTGAGTACGGGGCTTTTTTTTTTTTTTAAAGAGCTGGGAGCTGGGGCTCACTGGGACAGCCACTAATGTGGCTGGGAGAGCAGGCAGGGGTCACCCCATGGTCCCCTCTCCCCCTACCCTTGGCCCCTCCCAAACCTGCCCCCTACTTGCCAGCATGGAGTCTGGGCCCAGCTACCTGTGGTGGCAAGTGTGGACTGCCCGAATCTCCAAAGCTCTCTGAATCTTTTAAAATACAATTTAGAGAGCTTTGAATTGATTCAGACCTTTTTATTAGTCTCACAATTTGATTTGAATTCAGAGATTTGGCCACCGAATTGGGCCTAATCTCCTCCAAACTGAATTGGCACCCAAAGCTTCACACAGCTCTAATATCCACTGCACACTTATGCATAGGGGCCCATCACAGTCTAAACCTAAGAGTATTTAGATTGATATTATAACACAATGTGACAAGGATACAGTGCAGGGGTGGGCAAAATACAGCCTGTAGGCTGTATCTGGCCCACCAATTGATCCTATCCAGCCTGCCAATCACCTGCTATGATGAGCCACTGCCATTGTGGTGCTACTAGGAGATCAGTCCATGCTGGTCATGGGATGGGGGCCTGGCCTGGGGCAGTCACCTACAAATTTCATGGTGTGGTGCAGCAGAAGCAGCTCATTGCAGCAGGTGAGCGAACAGGATGCCTACTCAACACCCTGCATTTTGCCCTGTCCTGTATGGGCCCGGCTGCCAGCAGCCATGGTACCAGGACTGTACAGCACCAAGAGGAAGCGTGGGGGGGGGGGAAGGGGGAGAAAGGGATGCAGGGGGCGGGGCAGGGTGCATAGGACTCTGTGCTTAACCCACCCTGGCTGCAGCAGAGTGAAGCAGTACAGGGTGCAGCCCTCCCTCCTCAGTCTTTCAGTGGAGGCCAACGGACTCGATAAGATCAATTGGTATTTCCCCCACTCTCCCCGCTCAGGCCCTCAATAGCTCACCAAAATTCATTAAGTGGCTCTCTAGTCCAAATAATTGCCCACCCCGATATAGTGTGTGCAGGTAGCATGCCACCAATAGGCATGCTATATTCTCTGTGACTCAAATGAGTATTGAGTAGTTTGGTATAGTACATCTGTGCTGTCCTAATTATTCTTGTTTGCAGTGCTTCTTCATCATCCCTCTGGACATTTTAAGTCAGCTCCAGCCTCTCTCAGCTTGGTTGTCTTCTTTAAGTAGAACTGCTAAATTCTAACATATCTTTTCTTAGTAACTCTTTTTTTTCTGGCCTCTGTTGCTGAAGCAATCAAACTGAATAAAGAAATCTCTAATTCTTCTTTCTCCCTCCCCCCCCCCCAGCATTTCCTCTATCTTTGTTAATTATCCCCTCTCCATGTACAGAAATAAGAAACATGTTCAGAGTTGTTGCATTGTACATAAAAAAATCTACAGAAAAATCCATATGGGCCTAAATATACTGTATATAGGAAACAATATAATAACTGTATTAACAGAGTGAGGGAGTTTTCATTAACAGGTTGGGATCTAGGAAAGTAGCCAAATAGCTCATTTTAATACATGCATTAAAGCCACGCACTTTCTATTTGGTTTAAATGTCTATGCCATACACATTTCTTCTTTCCCCAAGATAATATATTTTGCTTTTGGAAACAAAAGGCATATGCTTGCCTTGAGCAGTTTTGTGTCCAGTGTCTGCTCTGTCTTATAGACAGCTGATCATGTCAACTCCAACGGAAACAGATGGTGCTTTTTGCTTTAAGGCACAGTTTTGATATGCACTGATACCAAAGCTAGCTATGCAATGGAGGCCTCCACTTTTATATCAAAAGTGAAAACACTTACAGCCCCAATCTGAGATCAGCCTATTCAACATTTTCCCACTAAGATTCAGGGGGAAAAGTCAAATTGTCTATTTTTATTAGCGCATACCATGTTACATTATCAGAGCAAATTGGTGATAGTACTTCCAGGGATAGTAATTATCTCAGAGCCAGTGCACAAATTCAGTGTGCTACAATTTGTTTGATTTTCTGCATCACTGACTAACTGCTTCCCTTCCCACCCTGCATGTGTCAGATCCATTCTTGATATCTAAATAAGTAATGCAAATAGCAAATGTTAAAAGGATGCTTAAGTGTCTTCATGAACAGAATCCGTTGGGACAGATTCCCAGCTTGTGTAGTCACAACAGGTCATTGATTTACCATGATTTACAAGACATGAGGGTCAGGCACAATCATTAACACTAATTCTTTAATAGAGCACATATGAAAAAACTCACGTTTGGAGTTGTATCAGTCTTCATTCAAAAGTAGTTGTACAAACCGTGTGCCAGCTCTGAGGTAATTACTTCTCAACATATGCCTTGTAAATGATGAATGAGGGGAGGGGTGGTTGGACGTGGAGAGAGAAAGGGCTAATTTGGTTATTACACAGAAAAGGAATGTCACTCATCAAAATGTACACATTCAGCACCAAGTCCCAAGCCAAGCATTTCCTCCTGAGAGTCTACAGGAGTTTGAGATGCTCAGTACCTCAGAGAATTTGGCCTTTAGATTTTAAGTTTGAGATTTCCTTAAAAGGGGAATAAAGACTACGAATATAGGAGTTCTCTTTCAGGCAGTCCCCTGTGCTGAACTTAGATTACAAGTGGCACTAGCCTCATGTAATTGCAATCACTACTTTGTGTCTCCAAGGCAGCTGTATGCACACTTAGCACAGTTCGTTTTTTTTTTAAGTGCAATTCCTATTTCATTAGGGAGCCTTGTTTCAGTTTTTACCTGTAGACCCCAGCTGAGGTATAGCTTTGATACAGTTAGGCCTGTTTGCACCAGGACTGTTTAAAGAGGCAAAGAATTCTTTCAGAGCTGTATTTAAAGCGCAGGAAACCAATGCTCTGTATATCCTGAGAAGGGTTGAAGAAGAATTCAACTGACTAGTTGTTACTGATATAGAATTCATTTGATCTGTTTATACATTTTTACTAGCTAAAAATAAAAGAATGTTTTCTAAAGAGATATGGCTGGCTTATCTCTATGTCATCCCACTAGACTCTTGAATAGAAATAGCCTGGTCTGCAAGGAGTCATTTGCCAGTGGCTTTCATCATCACCTCTGTTTTATTTTTTTAAAGGAGTTTTGCACTTATACACATGTGTATTTGTGAAAAATTAATGTAGCCAGACAACATCCATTAGAGGTAGGTGTCATCTCCCTTCCTCAGATGAAAAAACCCCCCAAAACTCAGCTGATGACAGGCAAAACTTGTGACATGGGTACTTGTGCTAGCTAGCTACTGTGTTATGCAATCAATCATGATTCACTCAGGGACCAGCTCAATACACAGTAGCTAGCGAGGATAATGAGTTAATGAGCAAGGATTAACACCTACAAAACCACAGACTAAGGAGAGGAAAGAATCAATACAGAGCCAGGAACTGCTTCTGTCCCAAGACAGATGCAATCAGTTGCACAAGCACCCATGTCACAAGTTTTGCCGGTCAGCAGCTAGGGGTGCAGGGCCCCAGAACCCCCCTGCACCTACCTCCTTAACAGCTGGCAGGCTTTGGGGCCACAGCAGGGCCTAGCAGCCAGGCCTGCAGTAGTTTCCCACTCCCGCTCTCCCCATGCCCCAAGACAGACACAGTTGCGCAAGCACCCATGACACAAGTTTTGCTTGTCAGCAGCTAGAGGTGCAGGCCCCCAGAACCCAGAAGCCCCTGCACCTATATCCTTGAAAACTGGCAGGCTTCATAGCCTCAGAAGGAGGTTGCAGGCCTGCAGCTTTCACCCTGCTGTGCCTTAACACACACACTGTCACTCATGTCATGAGTTTTCCTTGTCCGCAGTTTAAGGTACAGTTTCCCCCAAACCCCTGCACCTATCTCCTTGAAACTTAGAAGAATTTGTGGCCTCCACAGGGGCTAGCATACCTGAAGTTTTGACCCTTCTGTGGCTCAACACACACATGTGACATGAGTTTTGCTTTCAAGAATTTGGGGTGCAGTTTCCCCAAACCCCCTAAACCTATCTCCTAGAAACTTGGCTGGCGTTATGCTCTCAGAAGGGCTACCCTTCCTGCAAGTTTCATCCAAAATCAGGCCATAAATGACAAAGTTATAGGCTGTTTTGTCCTTCCCCACTATAGCCTATGGGTGAAACATTGAAACAGTGGTGAAACGGTGAAATGTTTTGACTTGCCTCGTTTTTGTTTTGAGGCTATTTTGACTATATCTGTTCCATTTCAGTTTTCTGGTTTTGACCTCGAAATGGGTCAAAACAGCATAGAAACAAAACTGGCAGTGAAATTTCACACAGCCCTACTAGGGACTTACTTAAATTGCAGTTTTGCAATTTTTGAGGAAAACATGGAAAACTGTGATCACTATGAAAAATGGCATTGGCCACAATTTCCTATGGAATTGACACCCCCTCCCCCCACAAAAAAAATGCTTACTGGAATACAAAGATTTAGATTTAAATTTAATACTTAGATTCATAATATGGTAATTTATATGGTATTTCCATGGAATTTACCAGTTAATTATGTGGTTTTTGCCTCTTGGCCAATCAGTGGTGAGGGATGAAGCTGCTGGGACCCCTCCACCAATCAATGGCAGGGGGCGGAGCCAACGTGAAATGCCCACAAAAAAATCAGCTTTGTGAGCCACAAGCAGGGCATAAAAAAAACCCTTTGTCGCACCGCGATTTAAGTAGGTCCCTAATTATAACCCTGATCCAGAGCCCACTCAAATTCACTGAAACTCATTTGATCAAATCCTGGCACTTCAGAAGTCTATGGAAAAATTCCCACTAGATTCAATACAACCAGGATTTGACCAAATGATTTCAATGGTCTTTGAGCCAGGCCTTAAATTACTTGTACAAGGTCACTCAGAAAGACAGTAGCAGTCAGAAATGACAGTCATTAGTATGCTGCCAACACAGTATTTAGTGACAAAACCCAGCTGTCACTGTAGTTAAGAATGGTGTTTCTTTAGCATTACTGTAAGTCTTATTAACATAGAACCAAACGTACATATGCATTTTCATTTCTGTGTCAGATCCCAGGACAAGATTTTCTATTAATCTTGATGGTTTACATTCAACCTAGCCTCCCTTGTTTGCTCTCACACTGCTTCTGAAAGAACTACAGGACTGCACAAAATAAAGAGACTTTCTTAAGTCAACACATGCTAGAAAACAGCAGCTGGGCAAAAGCACAGAGGCAAGCAGCATTTAGCCTTCCTTTACTTAGTACCCTATCTTTTAGATGCTCTGGCTTGAAATGCTGTTGCTATTGGCAGCCTCTCATTTCTCCCTCAAGCAGAGAAATGTGCTTCAGTCTGTTTGCCAGTGATGGCCTTTCCCAAGCAGAAAGACTCAAAACCTGTCATGTTGCTTGGGATTTTGTAATTTGGGTCACTATCGACTAGCAAATGAGATAATCCACTAAGCAAAGTTCACTTCAGGCCACTAATTGGACTGAACTCAATTCCTAAAAAAAGAAAAAAGTCCATTTATTTTTTTCTCCATCCCCCTGCCCCCCACACTGGCTTTATCAATTTATGGGAATAGCAATAAAGGAAAGGCAAGATATAAGGGTTATTTAAGAATTAATGCATCACTGCTCTGTGAACCCTGATGTTTATCTTGACAATGGACTGATCATATACCAGATTCCTGTCATTTACATCTGTGTAAGATCAGAAGTAACTTCACTGAAGTTGGAGTGACTTGCTTAAAACCTGCAGAATCAAACCAACATCAGGGTAAAGAACTAGGGCTGCACAAAAGGGCACTGTTCCATTTCAACTTGAGTTTCAAGGTTTGGACAGAACAGCATTTTGTTTCGAATTTCATTTTGAGTTAAAACAGCTGTTCCATTTCGTTCCGTCGAAACAGTGAGGCTGGTTTGACATTTCACCCATTGGCTATAATGGGGGAAGTTCAAACAGCCTCTCTCATCTGGCAGGCAGATTGGGGCCCAACCCCAGGAGGGCTGCCAAGACTGTGTCAGTCCTCCCAGGGCTGAGGGCCCCCCGATCTGCCTGCCAGATGAGGGAGGGAAGCCGGTACTACTGCCTAGGACTGGGAAAGGGATCTGAGCCTGACTGCTCAGTTCCCCTCCCCAGCGCTAGATTGGGCTGGGGAAAGGAAGTCAGCCCAGCTGGGCTGAGTTTATTTCCCTAGTACATGGTCGTGTTGGGGTTGGGAATTCAGCCCAGCTGGGCTGAGTTGCCTTCCCAAGCCTGATCATAGGGCTGGGAAGGGAAACTGAGCAGTCCAGCTCAGTTTCCCTTCTCCAGCCTGACTACAGCTCTGGGGAGGAGAACTGAGCCAGGGCTCAGTTCCCTTCCCCTGCACTGTGATCAGCTTCCTCAATGGGAGGTGGAGAAAGCCAGGGATGCGCTCCCTGCCTGGCTGAGCCTGGAGCTGGGAGCATAGCTCTGGTTCTCCCGTCTCCCTCCACCTGGCTACTTCGAAACATTTCAACTAGCCTCGTTTTGGTTCAAGACTGTTTTGAAGCCCTTTGTTTCATTTCAATTTTGCTGCTCAAAATGAGTCAAAACAGTGTTGAAACAAAACAGCCGGCAAAATTTTGCACAGCCCTAATATAAACCTGAGGACACTCTTACTTCCTTCAATAAAGCTATGATTTCAGATCTAATATTTACCATTGAACTGTTGATGCCCAGTTCTTTTGTCTGACTTAAAAACTAAAAACCCAACAAAACTTAAGAGCTCATGGATCTAGGGAACAGCACACTTAAACCCATTAAAACTGGAGCATACTTTCAGGATAGATGCTTATGGGCTAAGTGATCTAGAGTGCACTAAGAAAGTAGCTATATTGCACATTTGCAATTTCTCATAGGATACTAGATAAACCACAGACGTGTGGTTACAACAGCAGACAAAGCACAGGGAACAAAGAGAAGGGGCTAGGAAATGAAATGTCCTCTCCATCTGGAGATTCCCCTCTCAAGATATAGTTCAGTTATGTTGCCTCTGCCCACTAAAAATATCACTTAAATGCTGTTATGACAATACTTGGTATAGATCAATAAGGGACTGAATTTGGGACCTCTGGGTCCAAGCTAAAGAATCAGGGCCATTAATTATCCGTTGAAGATTTCAGGGGAAATAATAAAGTTCCAGTATCATAGTAGCAAGTTTCGTAATTCAGTTTATGTCCAGACCTTACAAATGATTACTTTCCTGAACTATGGCACAGGAACATTAAGAAATGTAGCTGTACATCATGAGCCACTCAGAGCTTTAGAAAAGTTGCATTGTACATCTGCTGGCTTTTTTTGTTTGCTTTGGTTATTTTTACAATAATTACAACTAATTTCAAGAAACTAGTGCAAGAACAGCTGTTGAAGTAGGTATTCCCCAAGTACCCTGTCATAGTCAGACATTTTCCAAAACGTCTTGCACTCTTAAAATGCAACTGATGACAAAACTATGGCTAGTGAACAGACCCAAAACAGTTCACTTCAAGGTTTGAATCTTACCACTGAGCTTTTTCTTCTCTTGGCCTATGAGGCAGTGTGTCCAGAGGGTATGGCTCTTCCCATGAATCAGTCATAAGTAAGTGGTGAGCTCACTCTCCCATTTGGTATGATGTGATGACATTAAGAGGCAAGCTTCCAGAAACAGTCAGCTCATTCTCTATGAAATAAATTCCCAGGACTTGGCTTTAGCCTAGTAAAACTGAGGCTACAAAGAAATCATCAGAGTGAATGGGCATAGCTAGTAGTTAATTATCAGAGGATTACAACAGGTAGCATTCCTGAGTTGTTCCTATTTTTGCTTCTGACTAACTGCAACACCTTGTTCAAGTCATATAAATTTCTTTGAAACTCTGTTCCTGTAAATTCAATTTAGCACTCTTTCTTCAGGTTTATGCAAAATATTTTCCGATTCACTGTTGTTGAATATGAGTCTAAGGAAAGAGAGATGGCAGATTCATTTAAATCAGGGGTGCTCAACCTCCAGCCCGCAGGCCAAACATGACCTGCAGAGCCATCACAACTGGCCTGTGGTGCTCCTTCAAGTTGGGAAATTTGGTGGCAGGAGAATGTTGGCCATTAATATGGCCACCTCTCCCCTGCCAAATTCCCAAATCCCAAAACATGTGTGGTGGCTAAGCCCTCTTCCCTCCCCCCCCCCCCCCGGGCCAGGCCATGCCCCCCTCCTCCCACAGCTGCATCAGTGCCTGGTCATGCCCCCTTCCCACCAAAACTGGATCAGGGCCTGGCCATGCCCCCTCCCTCCACAGCTAGATAGGGGCCTGGCCATGCCCTCCCCACCCACAGGGCTGGTTTGGGGCTGTATCAAGCCCCCTTCCCCTCCTGCAGGGCCAGGCCACTCCTCCTCCTCTGAAGGGATGGGTTAGAGCTGGACTGTTCCCCACCCCCAGCCAGATCCAGGGGCAGACCTGGCACTGCCCATCCAGCCAGCCAAAAAAGGTTGAGCATCACTGATTTAAATAACCAAGTCCAAGGAAAGAGGTATCTTAACTGAAGATGAAGGGAGGCAGGTACCAAAAGGAGGCAGTGTAAGCTAATGGCTATTGCAGTGGACTGGTACCAAGACACCAGGGTTCTGTTTCTGGAAGTACCGCACAGAAAATGCGCAATCAGGGCCCAGTGACTGCAACTGTTTCTTGGTTTATCCACCTACAAAGTGGCGCTAATAACAACATCAGCACTGGATTTTCTCCTGTAGCACATACCCCCAAATCAGACACACATCCCATTTTTGGAAGGCAGAATACAGGGGAAAAAAGAGTTTTCCAGAGTCATGGCTGAGAAACAAATTCCTGCAACAGCTCATTTGCCCTCAATCAATTCAATGGCTGCTTCAGGCAAAAGCTAGTGTTAACCCTTTCACAGCTACTGCTGAATTGGCAAAAGCTTTTGGCAACTCTGCGAAAAGTTACTGCCATCTCACCAAAGCTATGAGAGGGTTAAAAATAGACTCTGCCCCTGCTGCTTGCCAGCCCAGAGACAAGTGTCAACCATTCTGGAAGCCATTACAACACAGTGCCGCCATGCATCTCTTCTTATTTGTTTCTATCCCAGCTTCCCTGTTTAAGACATGCACTTCAATTTTGGAGGGCTGATTTTGGGGGAAAGGATGTCGGCTCTATGCGAGTAAATGCATATTTGAATCTACAGAGTTACGCAGAGGACAATTAAAGCAGCTCTACCAGATTAAGAAAAAGAAGATCTACAGTTCTGTTATACATGAAAGTACAAAGTGTAGTTTGATGGTATCGCCAAGAATGGTGGAGCCTCTGGAAAAGGAATATATAGCAGCAGGTATTTCTACATGATTACTGCAGCACTGGTACTGGTTAATTTAATAAATATTTAGAAATCTATGTTCCTCTAGTAAGTAGAACATAAAGATAACGTGCCCTTTTGTTCAGAAGGATTGCAGAAATAAGCAACATAATTAGGACTGAGTGCCCCTGCTTCCTCCTTTTTCTTCTTGAGGTCACAGACAAGAGACGTGTGTGTGAAAAAGCCAGCCACTTGTTACTGCAATGTTGATTCACATTGTTTAGTGCCATGACAGCCCACAAGCAGAAGTTCATACAGGAAACATGAGTTTAATGCAAGAGTGTAAAGAATATGACCAATAAAATGAATGACAAAGCTCCAGAGCAGTGCCAGGTATTAACTGTAAAAAAAGGCATACTTACCAGTGAACACAACTCAGATCATGCCTCTGGCAGTCCAAGCAGCTAGGTTCTGCATTCAAAGTGAGAAAAATCATTCCCCCAAGACACAGAAAGATAATGAAATTCTTCTATTGCTATTGTGATAGACATAGGTCTGAAGCACTATCTACAACCCTCAGCCACGGCCAGATGCAGGAACAGGCTAATGGTTCTACATAGTAAATGATCTCCAAACAGCATCCTTCTCCAGGGCTTCAAATTGCTACTGCATGATAGCTTATAGATACCATTTTCCACATAAACACACTTCCTCACCGTCATGGGTGAGATTTAGAAATATGGGACTGGACCATCAAGTCCAAAATCTTGCATTCACAACCATTTGTCCAAAGGGTCCCTACAATTCAAACTTCACACACTAACACACAGTAACCACTAATCAAGCTATGAGGAAAAAAACTCCTACTAACTGTCAGAGGTCAAGAGCAGGAAAGACAAAGTTAAACTTGTTAGGCATAAAATATACTCAGAGGATCTCATGGAGAGGACCTTGCCCTGCACTACAGAAGGCAAACCTCGAAGTTTTCACTATCTGACCGGCGAGAGGAGGGGCGACTCCTGACCTCAAATCTGGTAACAAGGTTGATCCTGAGCTTAAGTAAGATCCTTCAGCCAGGTACCCGAGAGGTTTTAAAGTACTAACAAGCACATCCCACCCAAACGCATTTTTCTAGCTATGCCCAATGTCCAGTGGTTCAGGGGAAGCCAATAAAGAAACAAACAAACCCCAGATGCCCTTAAAGCATTTTTACCTGTTCAAGAAACATATTTCTGAGGAGAGAACTGAGAACTGATAAATAGCAAAATGATTGAGAAGGGCAGATTTCTGAAAAACCAGAAGAGAAAATGGGAGTGAGAATCAGATAGGCCAAGTATGAAGTCCAACCCTACAACCATTATTCAGGAAAAAAAATATTCACACTAAACTTCAGTGGGACTGAAAATTAAAGATTCCATCCATGGACCCAGATACTGAACATGAGCCAATGTAGGAGCAGAATACCATTGTGGTCTCCAGAAAACAAATGATGTGGTGACAACTTAGGCATTTTTCCTGTTTATGAAGTAATTATCAATCCAATTTTGAATAAAACTTCTGCTTCCCAGTCCTTACCCTTTCGAGAGCAAATTACAGCCATAGTGTTAGACAAGCAGAATTCCCTGTTGGTGCCTCCCTTTTAACCCTTAATTTTTGTCCTTTCACCTTGGGTACATCTACACTGAGTATTTGTAGCCCATTTTGGTGCCCAGGATAACTTTAGACTAGATAGTAGAGGTACTGGTAGTGTAGCTGTGGCTGCACAAGGCTCTGCATGGGCTAACTGCTGGGGGGTTTTGCAGCTTCCACAGAGCTCCATTCTGCCACAGTCACATTGTTGTTAGTACCCAAGGCAGCTGGTTTACAGCTAACTCTGGCATGTCTACACAGGCTGAAGTCACTCCGTTACTCATTCCCTCCACTTAAGATGAATTGCCCCAACAGAAAACGATCATTCCTCCTGTCTTAATAAAAATGTACTGTTATTTATTGAACATCTGGGCTTAGGTGGAGTAACAGGATCAAGTCAGACATTGATTCAGCCTTGTTTATGATTTCCATATGGCTGAGCAGGAGCTTGTCAGAGCACAAGGATTTAGGCTATCCAATCAGAGCAGAAAGATTTGTATAGAAGGGTTATTGGGAAATACCAATACAAACCGTTGCCTTCTTACTGGCTGCTTTTCAGACAGTTTACAGATGTTTGTATGCTGTACAGTTGAGAAACAGCTGCAATTTTGCAACACAACTTATTGGCCAATCAGAATGCAGGAAATTCTGTAATTTAGAAATAAACATCAAAGTTGGAGTCAGTGACTGCATAGCCTCCCAATATTTCAACTGTTGGCTCATTCTTGGTTAGTACATTGAATACTCCGTTCTATAAGATCTTGATTTAGTCTGAACAAACCACTGAGACCAGTTCCCCTTTATAATAATGGCAAGGCCAGGCCCGCTAAGGAAGCATGAATGTTATGTCTTTAAGCCAATATATCAAGATTGTTCTTTAAGGGAATGTAATGTACCTTTTAATAAAATGGGCTAAAGGACAAAGCTCTCCATAAAGAGACATTCCTTTTGATGCTGGAATGGGCAGGCAATGTAATTGCTTATTCTGATAAGACTACAAAAGGAAATCTCCTTTTAAAATATGTTAAGGGTCTCCACCTGCCACAAAGATCACCCACGGCAGGCAGGACAGATAGGTAATTGCTTCGATGTTACCAAGCACAGTACTTTCCCATTACAGAAGGAACAGGCTATTCCAGTGAATCCATTTGGAATTTTTTTTTAAGGAACTAGAAATAACTTCCGACCTTCCACTTCACTTGTTGTAGGGGCATGAGGGGAATGATGCCACTGATGAACAAAAATAAGAACCTGGGGGGTAGTGTTCACACAAAGTAACTGCATTTATAGCTGACTGTCATACTCCAAGGACTTTTCCTAGGTGGTGCAAACTTTTTTTTTTTTTGGAAGTGGAAAAAAGGAGAAAGATTTCACCTATCCCTTTTTTTCTGACCATATATACAATCCAAATAAAATGTCTCCCCTTTTTAGAGGAAAAGAATAGATCAGTAGAAGCCAGACTCCGGCTTGAGACATAAGCAAAGATACTTCCTAAATTAAGTCTGCTTTCTCTCTCAAGTGGTACCTCCTTTTCCTCTTCCACCTCGTGTGTGTGTAAACTAGATTTTCTAGGTTAACAAGCTTCACCTGCATGTGTACTACTGGCCTGTAACCCCTTCCTGACTCTTTGTTCATCTCCTGACATCAACAAATGGGTTGGGAGTGCTTTGGCTGTGGCTACCCACACACAATCATTGCTCTAAGACCCTTCCAAGCTTGTTCTACATCCACTTCTACAGAGGCTACATACCTAAATCCTTATGCCATGTAGCCAGAATGAGAAGTAGATGCTGATCCTCACAATAGACGTAAGAGGCTTAGCACCCTGAACTCCCATGGACTTCAGCTTAGCACTTTGTAGGCTCACTCCATTTCTGTGGCTTGCATCAGGCATCCTGCTACGTTGCATCAGAAAGCACAGCAGGGTCAACTAAATATCTGAATGAGTTATGGACTAACTCATTCAGATATTTAGTTGACCATCTGAATAAATAGCATAACGTGTATAAAATATAAAATGACCCTTGTCAAACAAGCACTTTGGGCCAGAGTTTCCACCCAAGTCTCCTAGTTCATCTCAGAAACCTACATCAGAGGCTGTATTTCTCTAGCCCTGTGGATTCTAATTTTAATTGCCTTTCTGTCATAAAATGTCATGTGTTAATAAGCCCTCCTCAGAGGTTTAACAGAAGAGCTGGACAACCCTCACTGAAACGGTCTTGTTTTCCCCAAGTGCTGCTGTCCAAGGATATTGGAAATGGGCAGGAAACAGAAAACAATGGAAAAAAGTTGCTTTTACTTCTATTTCTTCTTGTGCACCTTGACAGTTTGACACTGACTCACCTTGGGAGGATATAATTATGAAGCTAGAACCTGCTGACCAAATTGGATCAGCAGAACATTTGTGAAACTCAATTGCCCAAGACTTGAATCTAATAAAAGGGACAGGATTAAAGTTGGCAGAGATCTGCTTTAGCTAGGCATACCTTTTTCCTTTTGGACTTGCTGGCTATTAAAAATGCCTAAGTCCAACAGCTGCTCATCCATGAAGCTGCTTCTTTCTATGGTGAAACATCCATCCACAGAACAAGGTGAAGAACCTCTCCCAGCCCATTGCTGCACCATCAGCTCACTAGTTCCTCCACTTCCCTTTGGTCAATTTTAATTCAGCGGATTAAAAAAAACAGTTTTGTTTAGAGAATAATGCTTTTTCAGAGGGGTACAAACTACTCGTCTGCCAGGTTATGCAAAAGTGATTTTTTCTTCTACAACCTAATTTAGAAATTCCTTAATATAATGGGTACAGACATTGCACCTTAAATCATTATGTAATATGGGGGATTAAAAGTATGATAATTAAAATCCCCTTTATGGGTCCACATGTAACGGGAGCTTCCATTGATACTTGAAGTTAGACCATCCAAGCCCAACATCTGCTTTTTTTTTTTTTTTAAGTGCATGAGTAAAGCTCTCTCTCTTTAGCAATGACATGGTCTTGCCACTCCTGGTAGCCCGGGTGCCCTGCTACCAAAACTGATTCATTGTGTATCACCTCTGCTTTCATCAAGGGGGAAAGGAAGGTAACACACAGCAGTTAAAAAAAAAAAAAAAAAAAAGCAAGAAAGATATTACCAAAAAGCCCTACTTCATGATAGAAAACTCAGTAGCTCTTACATTTAACCTCACAAGTGAAATAAAAGTGAATATTCTAAATGTCACACATTTAAAATTATCTGCCTAATTCAATAAAGCAGGTACAATTTGTATTTTATCTGACACAATAAGTTCCTGTATTCTGGAGTTTCAAGGCACTTGGTTCTTCTGTCTCAGACAAGCAGCAACCCACTGTCAGGTGACTCATTTTATTCTCCTGAAGGAAGAATCATTGCTACATTAAAAGTACAGGCAGCCTCTTTTCATTACTACTGTCATACAAAGGGAGGTGGTTAGTCATAGCAGCATAGTGACGCAGCTGAGCATCCAGGGCACAGGGACAGCAGTGACTTCTGGCTGCCACCTTGCCACTGGCACATTACTGATTGCAAACATGCAGCAGCACCCAGGTTTTTCACGCCCCACTTCCCCCAAGTTGATACCCAGGGCAGTTTCCCTGGTCACCCCACCTTAGTTACATCACTGATTAGTTAGACAGAAGGTAGGGCTGGTGGCACCTGGCCTAGAAACTAACTGGTTCAACAAGGAATACGTTTTCGTAGGCAACAACCTGCTTCGTCAGATATCATTGTGATAAGCGGAAATGTTGACTGATGTCTATTGTCCTGTTGTCATAATAGATGCCTATTGTGATAATGTGTGATGGGGATGGTAGGGAGGGAGGTGTACAGGATCCAGGTAAACTCAACACAAGCGACTAGGTAAGGGACAGTCCAGGGAGCACAGTTCTTTAGCACCTGCTGAATACAAAAGACTTCTTCTCCCTGGCCTAGGGAAGTGCTATTCCCCATCCTTGGACTTGCCCTGAAGAGGTGTCTTTAGAGCAGCAGCAGCTGAACCAGGGGATAGAAAAGCAGCAACACCTCAGGGGAAAACAAAAGGTTTCCAGCCAGGACTCCCATAGCTACAGTCCTTCTTTCCACAGAAGATGCACCTAAGCCTCACTGCCTGCAACTGCTCTGAAGATGTAGTATAACTCTCCTTTGAGCTCAAATGCATAGGAGTTAACTTCTCCACAAGGTAAAAGGTAAGAGAGAATAAGGCTATATTCACTATTACTATAAACAGGGGGGAAAATATCAACACCAAAGTATTTTCCAAAGTGCTGCTCTCTTAACTGAAACAGAGTTTACCCATCATTTTCACCGTGAAATCCACTGCCAACATTATATGTGGTGTGTCACACTAGAAAAATAATAGTGAAAACCCTTGTTTGTCAAACCCTTTCTTCATTCCCTGAACCTGAAGACATACCCATGTGGAACAAAGCCCACTGACATCAGGTAGTCTTCATTAATTTATGTATCCACCAACATCCATATGATTTCAGGGTTGCTAGGGCCTTAGCCTGCAAGTTTATTATAGTTTTAAAAGAACTAACTAAAAAACTAGCAAAGCTTCTGCTCCAGTTTGTCAGCAAATCATGGCAGTTACAAGAGCAATTGCAGCTTTCTTTTATTCAGCTAGTTATTTTGATTCTTTTGCATAAATGGATTTCCCCTGAACTGTGGTTTGGAAAACATTCTGTGGTGCTATTTCAAAACTATAGCATGTCACATTAGGTGGCCTTATATCTGCTCTAAGCAGCAGATGGGTGGGGAGGACTGCGGCATCCTCCTGATGATGCCCTGGTGCTATCAGTGAGGTCTCATTGACTTGCCTGGGAAATAAAGAACAACAAAATATAAATGCGTGGGAAGGATTTCCAAGAATAATTTGTCTAAACCATTTCTGAAAACATGATAACACAATTTACTCAAATACGGGAAGCCAAAGATGGTAATGAAGGACGAAAGGAAAAAACAAACTACATAGGAGAAAGATTAAATATGTTTTTCCCCCTTTTTAAAAATTATTGTTTGTTGTCTGGATGATATCACTCTCTCTCTCTCACACATACACACAAGTTCTTAGCTGGCGTTATTTGAAGTTCAAAGCCTGAGGCTCTTTCCAAAGCTGCCTACAGTATCCTGTAGAGGACAGCCCAGCAGCTGGATCTTTACCAAAACTAAAACACTGGTGTATTCAAGTCTTCCAGGCATTTTGCTAGTTAATCCAGCCAATCAGAAAGTTAAAGAAAAAAGAAAAAGAAAAGAATAACCTATAAAGAAAAAGATTAAAAAACATTCAGGATCATTTCAAAGCACATATTTATTTCTTCTGTTTATATAAATGATAAATGCATCTGGATTAAACTTTGGATTCAGATATGGATTCCAGCTGTTTGAAATCACAAGGAGTGCATATTCCCACCACCAGTGTAAAATGAAAATAAAATGCACACAGAGCCACCAGCTGAAGGGAGAGGAGGAGCTGAGGATGCCGAATAGTTCTCTGAGCTTTTCTATTCCACCCTTTCTTGTACTCCTGCCTCCTTTATAGCAAGGAAGGTCTACACTATTTTGGACTCTATAATGAGGTGATGATTCCACTAGCATTTGCTGGAATCAATTTCCTACAATGCAGTTTATTAAAGGACAGCAGCACAGGCTTGCAGCAATTTGCTTATAAGAGGTACTTTCCTAGCTGCTCTGGAAAGTGAAGTCTTTTATTTATATGATGAATAAATACAGCATGGGAAGTGTCAGTGTAAGATTCACAATGATCCATCCCAGAGATATCCCCACGTATTATTAACCACTGGTTGAATCTCCTAAGACTGATGCTCTTAAGACATATGCATTTAGTCTCAGAAACATAAGCACTCGGTCCTAAACTAATTCCTGTTGACTTCAGTTGATCAGATTAAGAGAGCCATCAATGAGTTTATCAGGAGACACTCCAGAAAAAATCCCCAAGATACGGTCTTTAAAAATAGGAGCCCAAAATTACTCACTTACCCCTTTATTCTGCACCCAAATATATGTGATCTGATTTTAAAGATGATGAGTTTCCATTCAGATTAATGAGACCATTTGGGTTGTTTAACATTTTTTAAATTCATGCTATGTAGGCATCTCAATGTAGTCTCAAGGGTGTATGGTTGCAATTTAAAAATCTTAGCCTTAGAAAAAAAAAAGCTGTCCATATGGTGTCAGGTTCCTAACTCTATCCTAACATTGATCTACACCAAGAGTAGTCAACTTGCTGCACACATGCCATGAGTGGCAGGGGCAGTTTGTGTGTGTGGCATGTGGAAGATCAGGAAAGGGACAGGCAGCACAGTGGCAGATAAGGCAGGAAGCAGAGCAGCCAGTCAGGCAGAGGAAAAGGAGCTGAGTGACCCCTGGAGTGTAGGGTTCATTTGTGCAATGCCTACCCAAAAGTTTGGCCCCTACTGATATAGACAGTGAGTGCACTAGCCTGGTTATCAGCATGTTTCTCTCCTGCACAGCAAATTTGGTCCATTTATAAAAAATGTTTCTTCACACTAAAATGGCCGATTAAAAAAAAGGGGGGGGGGGGGGAGAGGAGAGGCAGTTTGCAGGAATGAGTGAGAAGGGTAAAGTTGGCAATACAAAAGTTAATGACTACAATAAAAAAAAGTCACTCTTAGGGCAACGTAGGTTTAAGGTCTATTCAAGGTGGATGTAGCCCAATGAAAGCCTGAAGAAAAGGACAGCCATAAATAGCACCTTGGTCTAAGATATAACACGTGTAAGGTGATTCAAGGGTGTTTGATAAAATGTCACTTTAATAAGACTCTTATACAAACAGGAGGAGGCCAAATCAGTTCAATGAACGTTGAGTAACTTAAACCAGCTGGGTGCCTGTTGATACCTAAGGTATTTTCCCACCCAGTCTCTGGCATGGCTTTGATCACAACAGGCCTCTAAAACTAACAGGACTGGCTGAGGCCAGAACTATAAACAGCAGTGTTGCAGGCTGATATCTATTACATGAGGATCGAGGCTCCTCCACTACAAGAAATGTCCATACACATACCTGGTACACACTGTAGGGAGCCCTACAACCCAGATGTCTGATGGTGAAACCACCAGCCAAATGCCAGTTCCTGCTCTTGGTGCCTTCCACACAACAACTAAAAGGTTCATCCTCCTCTTGCTGCCTTAAAGGCTCCCTTGCTACCTGGTCATTCCTGCAGCAACTAGTACAGTATTGTCCCTGCAGCTCCCCATGATTACTTTGCTTCCCAGGCTGGGTGACTGTAATTAAGCATAGCTTCTTCACGCTAATAATAGGCAACATAGTTGATAACTGGGCAGGGAGGCTGAGCACACAATGGGTCTTGGCCTGAGAAAGCTTCATACAATGAATGTGATAGGTGACACCCATGGGATAAACTGCATCTCCCACTAGTGAGCTACTAGGGGCATAAAGGAGACCAATAATGAAAAGAAAGCTTGCTTTGGGGCAGTGATCAGAAAATGTTTAACTTGATTTTTTTTTACCAGATCTCTTCTTCCCTATGAAGATATTTTTTTTTTTTAGACACTTTCTTTGGGCAATCCCCTAGGAGAGGGGTCAGCTACCTTTTACTAACAGCTGGGTGCAGCTTGTGGCCAGCCACTACCACAGGCTGCCAATCTCCTGCTGCTGCCCCAGTCATCCCTGTTCTCTGTGGACGGTTGATCTTTCACCACTCCTACTATTTTTCAGTCACCACTGCTGAAACATGTGTTGCTGAAAAGCAAGCAACATTTGGAAGATGCCACAATAAGCAAAAGATTGGGGGGGGGGAAAGGTTGGAGGCAGAAATGTGTGTTAGGCCCCATCTACATGTTACACTTAAGATGCAATTAACCAGTTAATCATGTTTTAAGTTGTAACCCAGCAACAAATTCAATCAATTAGTGGTGTGATAAAACTAGGAATAAGCCAAAATTATTCCACCAAAAAAAACCAACCATATAACAACTTTGGGGCCCATTCTTTTGACACCATTAATTGAACACAGCTGATGGGGCTCCCAGCCACAGGGGTGCACCACACATTGCTATGATCCTGGACTCCCCCTGTACCAGCAATAAGGCGTGATTTGATTTGATGTGTGATCGGATCTGATGAGTGATCCCACAATCTCATCTCCTGCTATGAATGTGGCATGGCAGGAGGCATGATTATGTGGATCATGGATCAGATCCTATCACGCCTTTACCTGAATGCCTAGTGGGGCTCCTAAAGAACAGCCCTCAACACAGAGCAGAGGAGCTTGTCATTAGTAAAACATAGAACATGGATTAAATGAGAAGACTGGATAGCAGCAAAGGATTTGCACATCATATATAAAACATGGGCCAGAACCAACCTTTGTAGGCTGGATCCAATCCCTTCATGAGCAGGATCTGGCCCATGGAGCAAGCAACAGGTCACAGGTTGTTGACCCTGGCTCTAGGGTATCTGCAAACAGTGGTCATTTTTGCAATCGATCCATTGCAACATAAATTTGTTCAGTGATAAGCAAAAATTAGATGAAGAAGAAAACACCCCTTGTTTTGTGGATCTATATTAATATAAAGCTAAAAATGTTGCACAGAAGCTAAATTAATGCAGATGTGACTTAGCCACTCTTCTTGCAACAATATGCAATTACTTTTCCCTTAACTACATAGCAGTGCAGTTATCAGATATGGTATTAGAGGGGTGACATTAGAGAGAGAATATGTCATTAATGATATGGTTCCAAAAGGAAAGCATGATTTCTTTTATATTCCTTTATGGCTGCGGCTGGTAATTGCTTCCTGTCTCACACCTACACAAAATCCATGAACATAATTATAGTGTTGCAGTACAGAGTTCAATCAAAGGAAGGTATTGATTCGTGTATAAATCAGAAACACCATTTTTTTCTAGTTCTCTTTTTTGTAAAAATTAAAATCACTTTAAAAACTCACTCAAAGTCATAGAAAAATCACTTATTTAAGACATTCCCAGTCATACATTATAAAGTCAGAAGGGACCACTGTGATCATCTAGTCTGACCTACTGTATGACAAAGGCCGTGAGATTTTCCTGAATTAATTCCTGTTTGAACTACATCATCTCTTCTGACTAACATCACATCCTGATCTAAAAATATCCAGTGCTGGGCAAGCCACATCAAGCTTTGATAGGTGGTTCTAGTGATTAATTAATCTCACTGTTTAAAATATGTTTATCTAGATGTATCTAGCTTTAGTTTCAGCCTACTGGTTCTTTCCTAGCTGTTATACCTTTGTCTAAAAGACTGAAAAGCTTGCTTTTCACCAAATTCTGACTCCTCATGTAGATAGCTAGAGAGTAGGAGCAAGTAGCTACTCCTTCCCTTTGATCACAGAATCATAGAAAATTAGGGTTGGAAGGGACCTCAGGAGATCATCTAGTCCAACACCCCTGCTCAGACTAGCACCATCCCCAACTAAATCATCCCAAGCAGGGCTTTGTCAAGCCAGGCCTTGAAAACCTTGAAGGATGGAGATTCCACCACCTCTCTAGGTAACCCATTCCAGTGCTTCACCACCCTCCTAGTGAGAAAGTTTTTCCTAATATCAAATCTAAACTTCTCATGCTGCAACTTGAGACCACTGCTCTGTGTTCTGTCATCTGCCACCACTGAGAACAGTAGAGCTCCAACTAGATTAAGTTCCCAAGTCTCTCACACTATGGGACACATTTTCCAACCTTTTAATAAGTCAGTGGATCTTCTCTGAACCCTATTCAATTATTCAACATTCTTGCTGAATCACAGACACCAGAACAGGATATATTATTCTGACACCATTTATACTTGTGCAAAATACAGAGGCAATACAGCTTCCCCGATTTGATTCAATGGAAGCTCGAGGACCACATCAATATCTTTGGCTGCACAAATAGACCTCAGGGTAGTTACTCACATCCAGCTAATAAGCCACCATGACCACCAAGAGCTACATCTACACAGGGACATAAGCACCTTCAGTAGCCTAAATCTAACATTTAGGTGCCACTAACATTTACAAGACTCCCACCCTGCTGTTGCCTACCTGTAGAGATGCCTAAACTCCTTAAGTCCACTCTATTCCACATAAACCCAGCTGTATATGGGTACCCAATCCTAGGGATAACTAGGGAGTCCAAGGCAGCCAGAGCCTTACCACATCGCTCCCTTGTGTGCCACTGGTGGCCACAGAAACTGATATGGTTTAACCACACTTGCTCAATGGGCTAACAGGCTCTAATCAGGCCTGGTCCTCTAATCCTCTAATCACTTCTGTCTCTCTCTGCTGTCCACATGCTTCTTGAAGTGTGATGCTCAAAACCATGGGCAACTGGTGCCTCTTGAGTCGGGGGGGGGGGGGGGGCAGGCATGTGCCCCCGCTGACACCAGTCAGTGACTGGGGGAAGGGGTCCCCTGTGTCTGATCACACTGACCAGGGAGGGAGTCCCCCCACAGCCGATTTCACTCATCACTTCCAGAAGTGGCTGCACCACTTTTGCTGGAGGCCGCGCTCCCCAGCCGGCACTCACAGGGTGGGCACTGGCTCTCCTGCCTGCCTCCCTACCTGTTGCCTACACAGGGAGCATGGCCTGACAGGGGGTGCACCAGCACTCTCAGGGGGTGCACATGCACCCGTGTGCCCCCTACACGTTGCCACTGCCCCAAACTGGACACAATACATTCTTTCACTCTTATATGATCTAGATTGTTATACCCCACTCATCACCAGTGTGATGTGAAAGAAATCTGTGTTTTTGCCTGAGGTCCCTAGCTGTGAAAGCTCATCCTCATCGCATGCAAAGGAATCATTTAGAAGCCATTACAGCATTAATGTTATTTGTCACACTAAAGATTTATTTCTAAAGAGTTATTTTAGTCATTAATATTGAACATGCTTTTGTAGAGTCTCATCAGATGTTGTAATAAATGCAGATGAACAGACTCTATGCAAAGCTATGTTGCAGAAGGATTAGAAGCTGATCAGTTATGACATGACATCCTTGAATAAGAGTTTGATGATTGTTCAGAAATAAACGTGATAGTACGCCTGCTATCATCATGCACATCATGTTACGCAGCAGTCTGTGGTAGGGCTGCTTGACTAGAGTTTGTAAAATGGGTCTATTAAAACACTGTTCTAAAAATAGCTAATTAACTAATAAAATTATCTTCCCTGCAACTGTCATTCTATTTGAGCAATTGCTTTCCAAATCAATCTCTATTGGCTAGGTCAGTTAAAGAGAAAAAGCTGCTGCAGTAAAAATACATTATAAAAAGATTTAGAAGAAATCACACAATGAAACATGTGATGTGTATTTTTTTAAAGATTTTTTTACATCTTAAGTGAGGTAAAGAAGAAGAAAAAGACTGTAAATATCTTCACTTTTCAAGCACAAGGAAGGGCCACTGATAGACTGTGAGCCATAATACAGAAACACTACTACTCAGATTCTGTTCACCGAAACAGCAGGCTGCATATATTAATGATGGTATCAAAGGCCAGGATCCTAAAGTGACCTATGCACCTCAGTGTTTCCAATGAGCTCAAAAGGACTATGCCTGTCAATAAGGTAACTCACCTGCTTTAAGGCTGGCTATACAAAGGGAATGAGGCATTTAAAGATACAGATAAGCACTAAGAAGGATTTGCAAAAAAAAGCACCTAGCTCCTACTTAAATCAGGAGCAGGGTAGGCACTAAATCTGCTTAGGCAATTTTCAAAATCCCTCTTGATACTTATCTGCATCTTTAGGTTGCCTAAATAACCTTGAAAATTTAAAAGCGTTTTAGAGAAGAATCTACATCAATAAAGTAACTGGGGGAGGGGGTGTGCAAAAATAGCTGCTTTTGTAACAGGGGCTAGCTGCATAATGCAAGAATGTTTTCTGTATACAGTTAAAATTCCCATCTGCGGAAGTATATATAGTTCTAGTGATCTTCTCAAAAGAAGGATTAAAGTTAGGAAAATATCTAACCAAAAATGTTCAAGAAGACTCGCTCACCCGAGGAGGCTAAGTCACTTTGGCTGTGTTCATCCTTGATGTTCCCTTCCTCAGAGTATTCTGCAGATTAGTTCCAGGATTGGCACGTTCAATAGAACTGAAAACTTTAGCTGCCCCTTGTAGAATATTTGCAGAAAGTGAATTTCAACTAAGCAGTCCCAAGTACATGCACTGGATAGTCTAAAAGTGAAAGCTAGCCAGTTGGGGTCTACATGCCATGTGACTTCCTTGTTCAAGTAAAACATATAAGTCCAACAGCAGGCAGAGCTAAAGTAAATTGATTTAGGGAAAGGTCTCCAAGAGGATTCAAGCACTGCAGTACCTAACTCCTGTGCACTCTGTTGCCCTGTCAACTTCCATTTTCCAGGCTTGTGTTTTAACCCCTAAGCTATTAAACAATAAGAGGCACAAAGGCAGCAGCTGCATCTCCTCCTCTAGCTGCATTTTAAGATGTAAAACAGCTGTCACTGCTTTTTGTGCCAAACTCAGTCCTGTTGGTGTGTATTAGGCATGTTCTGAGTGCACAGACTCAATCAGGCCCCTCAGGGAATTTGTTGCTCCTCTGACTTGTTTTTAGATGCCAATGGAGCTTAGGCAGGAGGTAGGTGCAGACTGCACAGGCTGGGGTAGTTCTGGGCATGTACAAAACTGCTGCTGTAGATGCCTAGGAAAATTTCATGTCATAAGTGGGGAAAGTAGCACTTCCAATGTTAGGCAGCTGATGCATGTTTATGGTGGTTAACAACCAGGGGAGCTACAACTACTAGATTGCTGGTTAGGAATAGGGGCAAAAGCAGTATCCTGCAGCATTTTGTACAGGGCCTGATACAGAAGCCTGTAAGAGAACACACACTGGAATGGGCTCTGTAGGTGAGGTAGACAAGGGAACATCAAGTCTATAGCTCCCAACAGAGCTTAGGCCTGATACAAGCACTTAACTCTACAGCACTGCCAATTCTTTGGCAGTTTTTGCATGCCCATTTGCAGAAATATAAGTGGGTAGGAAACTTTACATGTGGAACCTTATGGTGCAGACAGAAGTGCAGCTCCCAGCTGTAACTCAGGACAATTTTTGCAAAGTGGTCTGAATTATAACATTAACCCAGACCAAATAGAAGTTCACTGTTGGTTCCAGGGGAGAGGGAAATCTAGCTGGTTGGAAACCTGCAGCCACCTTCCCATAGCAATGGCCAAGGCTCTCTGCCAGTGCTCACTGTCTTCAGAATGGGAGAGGGAGAAAGCTGTGGAGGCAGCTCATTTTTGGGGCTCTCCAGCTGGTGCTGAAGGGTGGGGTGGGTGAATTGGAACCCCCCTCCTAGCGGGGGCGCTGAAATCCCCCAGACTGATCTCCCTCTGCTCTCTTTCCCCACTCCCATTCTGAAAACAGCCATAGGCTGGGATCTTAGCAGACACAAGTTACAAAAATGCTACATTTTGTAACATCTTTATGTGATACCTCATGCAATGAGGGGTCAGATTCTCACCCAGCTTGCTATTTTTTAAGCTGTTTGCAGCCATGCACTTGTGTTTGGTCACAGCTATAAACTGCTTTCTGTGGCCAGATCAGGCAAAAATTGTCACTTCTGTCTACACCTCTAGGTGTCTAGTGACTTTTATTCCCTCCAGTGATAGGTAGCCATTGAGCAGGGGTTTTGAGGGTCTCTGGTTTGTACTTAGACTCCTAAAGTGTGGTTAGGTATTTCATAGATCTAGGCCTGAAAGATTAAAGGAAATGTTCTTGTAGAATCAGAAGGAACAAGCTGTACTCTTATTACTAGTTAGCACACAGTTAAAGTCTGCTAAAGCTTTGTCCAAATTCTGTAGTCTTAAAACACCCAATTAAAAAATGAAATCTGAATCTTCCTAGTTATTTACTCTATAAATACCTAAGGCCAAATCCTGAATTGGTTACTGTGGTTCTACTCTGCTTACACAGAGCTCTCCTTTACATAAATTAGAGCTTATCCTGCATAACAACTCTGAAGAGCCTGTGGTAGAACTTGAAGGATTTAGCCTCTGGCTAGTAATGCTCACTTTATAATTAAATTTGTATTCAGTTAGGGGTTTGGCACTTGTCCCAGAACACCCAGAGATAAACCTACCTATTGCTTTTATCGAGTTCTTCCTTCAGTAAATGTATCCAAGGTAAAAGATAATATGTACTGCCAAAATATAACCAGTTTATTAGCAGGAAAAACTCATATCTGCAATTTCCCTTTAAAAAACTTTTGTTTTTTAGAGGCAAAAGCATTTTTGTTGCCCAGGGAAGTTGTTTTACAACAAGACAGAAGATCTAAAAAGAAACGTGATAGTCTATTAACTTTCCATCCAAAAACCTAAATATTACAAAATAAAAAGGTAAATAGCACCATAGAGGTTACTTTTCATTTAAACTATACAACATAGGAAAAACATTTCTGTTTTTGGGCACATGTTGCTGTAGGTGTGAGTAATATGTACTCTTATACAAGTTTGCCTGTGTCAAAACCCCTGCCTGTGTTTAAAAAAAAACTTTAATAGTCCTGAGGATAGCTGAATGAGAAGGCAAATTACATGCTAAATATTACAGCCAAGGAAATTACATGCTAAATATTACAGCCTGTTTTAAAAAAACAGGAACTAACAATTAGAGTCCCTGAATCAACATGTAGGCACCTGCTTAAAGTTCAAGAGGTGATTTCCTAATGAAATCAATGGGACCTGTTGGGTATTCAGCACTTTGAAAGTCAGGCAGCTGCCCATGCTTTGAGTAGAGAACCTAACTAGGCTTGTATTTTTAAATATCTTGGCCTACAGACCTTTACTTTGGTGTTTCCAATATATTCTACTGATTAAAGCCCTGGCCTGCGAATCAAGACGTTGGGTATTACAGCTAGCTCTACTACAGACTTACTGCAAGGCTTAGGGCAAGTCACTCTGTCTTTCTGTACCACTCTATTCCTAATTGTCAGCAAATATACCAATCTTTACTGGTGTCACAAAACCATTGGGAACTTACTAGGCAATCCTTCTCTAGTGACATCCATGCAAAAGCTCCCATTAAAAATGAAAGTGAGCCCTCTAGTCCAACATTCATAAGGTATTTTGATGTCCTCAAGAATTTTAATAGTTCCTATCTCTAAGTATTCGCTGAGGGCAGAGTTGGTCTTAGAATTTATTCCTGTGCACCGACATTAGGATCACAGGAAAGTAGAGCTAAATGGGACCTCACAAGGCCATCTAATCCAGTCCCTTGCTCAAAGTAGCATCAACCTCATGGTGCTCTGGTGTGGTGCCAGAGGACTGGAAAAGGGCCAATGTGGTTCCCATTTTCAAAAAAGGGAGGAAGGAAGACCCAGGAAACTATAGGCCAGTTAGTCTTACCTCGATCCTGGGTAAGCTTTTTGAGAGAATTATCCTGGCGCATGTCCACGAGGGGCCAGCAGGGGAGGTTATGCTTAGGGGCAACCAGCATGGGTTCATTAGAGGCAGGTCCTGTCAGACCAACCTGGTGGCCTTCTATGACCAGGTTATAAAATCCTTAGATACAGGGGTAGCAGTGGACGTAGTCTTTCTGGACTTTAGGAAGGCCTTCGACACTGTCTCACACCCCATTCTCATTAAAAAACTAGGGGACTGTGGCATTGACACCTACACAGGCAAATGGGTCACTAACTGGCTGGAGGGCCGCACCCAGAGAATGGTGGTGGATGGGTCATTTTCGACCTGGAGGGATGTGGGCAGTGGGGTCTCCCAGGGCTCAGTCCTCGGGCCCGCACTGTTCAACATCTTCATCAGCAACTTGGACGAGGGGGTAAAAAGCATCCTGTTCAAATCTGCAGATGACACTAAGTTGTGGGGGGATGTGGGCACACTAGAAGGGAGGAATAGACTGCAATTGGACCTAGACAGGTTACAGGGGTGGGCAGATGAGAACAGGATGGGTTTCAACACTGACAAGTGCAAGGTGCTGCACCTGGGGAGGAAGAACCAGCAGCATACCTACAGGCTGGGGAACTCCCTTCTTGTCAGTGCAGAGGCAGAAAAGGATCTTGGAATTGTTATTGATGCCAAAATGAACATGGGCCGACAGTGTGGGGACGTGGTCAGGAAGGCCAACCACACCTTGTCATGCATCCACAGATGCATCTCAAGCAGGTCCAAGGAGGTGATCCTCCCCCTCTATGCGGCACTGGTCAGGCTGCAGTTGGAGTACTGCGTCCAGTTCTGAGCGCTGCACTTCAGGAGGGATGTAGACAACATGGAGAGGGTCCAAAGGAGGGCCACCCGCATGATCACAGGGCAGCAAGGCAGGCCCTACGAGGAGAGACTATGGGACCTGAACCTGTCCAGCCTCCACAAGAGAAGGCTGAGGGGGGATCTAGTGGCTGTTTACAAACTAGTCAGGAGGGACCAACAGGCATTGGGGGAGTCCCTGTTCCCCCGAGCATGACCAGGAGTGACTAGAAATAACGGTTACAAGCTGGCAGAGGGTAGATTCAGACTAGACATCAGGAAGTACTACTTCACAGTCAGGGCGGCTAGGATCTGGAACCAACTTCCAAGAGAAGTGGTGCTGGCTCCTACCCTGGGGGTCTTTAAGAGGAGTCTAGATGAACACCTTGCTGGGGTTGTTTGACCCCAGTACTCTTTCCTGCCATGGCAGGGGGTCAGACTTGATGATCTGCTCAGGTCCCTTCCAACCCTACCTACTATGAAACTATGAAACCTTGACTAAACCATCCCAGCCAAGCATCACTCCAACTTGTTCTTTAAAACTGTCAGGGATGGAGACAACATCTCTAGGCAGCCTGTTCCAGTTCTTGACCACCCTCTGAGTCAGAAAGCTCCTCCTAATCTTCAACCTAAATTTCCTCTGATGAAGTCTGAAACCATTACTCCAAAACTGGACATTCTCTCACTTTTGCACAGTCTAGATTGTTATACTTAACTCATCACCAGGGTAATCTGGGTTCAGACTTCAGTAAGGTACTGCTACCAAACCACTGATCAATGAGCTCACAAAGTCTCACAGACCCATATTACATTTAGGAGTGTTTCAAAAATTGTGGTTCAGGGGAGGTACGTAAATCAGCTCTTGTAATTACAGTAAACATAATGAATATGTTGGAAGGAAGAGTAAGAATCAAAAAGGCTATAAAATAGGGAAATGCATGTAAAATAGGAATAAGTATAAAAGAATGTAGTATAATGCAAAGTAGAGACTACTGTGAGAAAATTGAATGCGTTTCACTGATGGCTTCAATGACATAAGACATTGTGAAGAAAGGCAAGAATATCTTTCTAATGCTATTTTTATTTATACACTGTCATTATATAGACTGCATTTTAATTGCTCTTAGGCAGCAGACTAACTGTTACCTAAAGGTAGCTCACCCTACTTTCCTTGTACAAGCAATCTGCTATGAGGGCAAGAAAAATAAATAAAGCAAACCTTGTAATTAAGCAAATAACAGCCCCTCTAGTCTTTTGTTCAAGGGGGAAGAGCAGATAAGAGACATCAGATGGCATAGTCAGATGCTCCGGGCTAAACTGTGTTTGCTTTTCATGCTGTGTTTTGTGGCTTATGACTGTGCACTCCAGTATCTAGCACAGAAAAAGGGCACATCCTGGCCTCCCGACCCATGGGCGCGTGCCTTGAGGGCCATCAGGTTTCAGTGTTCAAAGATGTGATGAAGAACAAAGAAAGCCTTTCTGCAGCTGTAATTGCAACATTGGATTTCAGTTTTATTCCCAAATATGAGCTGAGAGAAGCCATAAGCACGCTTCTTAAATCAGCCCTGGCAAAGATGAAAGCTTGAGAAAGGCAAGCAGTGTGTCTGTGTAAAAAGGGTTCATTTACATTAAATAATTAGCCTTAAAGAGGCAAATGGCAAGGGAGTGATTTTTTAATTATAAGAAATAATTGCAGTCTAGAGAAATGAACAGGATACCATTTTTATTTTGCAAATATGTAAGTAATTTATCTATAATGAAACCCAAACTTGCAGGGTTGGGAGGCAAAATGTATCTATTTGTTGTTGTTACTCAGAGCAGAATTTATAGTGCTGTTTGTGCTATCGAAGAGGATGATGGGGAAATACTTTTGTTCTCCCAGTTAGTTATTGCATCTGTGGTGCGTTCTACATTCATCTGTGCAGGGACACCGACATTGCATAAATGAATGTAAACAGAACTTTTCATCCCAAAAGTACCTGAAGTCTTTTATGCTCCTTACTATGAAGATAAAAGTTTTTAAAAGTTTTATCTAAAAGATATTTAAAATGCACTTTATGCCTACAAGTGAACATTTAAACACATATGCCCTGGCATGTGCTTCCTGGTTCTTGAGGCCATTTATCTTTCAAAAAGTGGATGAAGATTGTACTCAAATGTTCGAAAAAAATTACTTGTGGGTTTAGACCGAGTATAATTGTATGCACCTTCAAAATCACAGAAAGCTTTTTTCTGAATGCTCTGAGCATCTGAGGGATTAGGCTTAGCTATAACTTTAAAAACACACAGAAAGATTATAGCTAGTGAGTTTCCCCTATCAAATTTCAGTCCTAATTCTTCAGGTACATAACTGTGAACAATGTAAGTAGTCCATTTACTGACACTTTTTTTTTTCCCACAGCATTTGACAAAGTGAGTTCAAGTTCATGAAAATTTATGTTCTATATGTATATATATCTTATTTAGTCTGCAAGGTGCATATTATCTACCTTGCCTTCTACTGAAACTATGCACATTGGTAAAGTTTCTTGTATGTATTCATGACTGCCTGACTGGGCCAAGCCTTAGTATGTGCTTAACATTAAATACTTGAGTAGTTCTGTGGATTAAATGAGGCTATTCATGTGCTTTTACTTAGACCCATGCCAAAGTGCAGCAATAACATTTACATGGATATTTTTTCAGGTATGTTTGCCATGGCGCTACCTACCAGGATGATTTCTGGTACAGAGATGAACACAGGCAATAAGGACATGATGCTATAGTACTAAAATTTATTAATATCATGATCCTTCTGAAATCTGTGTACTTCATAGACTGGACTCTTCTACATTAGTGCACATTGCTAAAAGATAAAATGCAGTGGAGCACCAAGAGCCTTTTCCTTATGTCATATAATCTCTTTCTTAATTGGAGTCCCATTTTATAATATGAAAAAGGAGGTCCCTCTTAAAACACCCATTGTAAAATGCATTACACAGATCTTACTGAGTGCAAGGCCAGAAGAAATCATTATGATATTTTTTTAGTCTGACCTCCTGCCTTACACAGGTCACAGAATTTCACCCAGTGATTTTTGTATCAAGTCCATCAATAATATTTTTCTGCCTCTAGGCATTCACTTTGCCCTTTTAAATTATTTCAGGCTTGGACCTTCATGCTAGGTGCATGGATCCCTTCTAGAAACACATTGGCTAAGTATAGACGGTCGAAAAGCCCAAGGCTGAATCATAGAAAATTAAGGTTGAAGGGGACCTCAGCAGGTTATCTAGTCCAATCCTCCTGCTCAAAAGCAGGACCATTCCCAACTAGATCATCCCAGCCAAAGCTTTGTCTAGCCAGGTCTTGAAAACTTCCAAGGATGGAGATTTTACCACCTCTCTGGGTAAAATGTTTCATTGTTTTACTACCCTCCTAGTGAGAAAATTCTTCCTAATATCTAACCTAAACTTCCTTGCTGCAACTTGAGATGGTTGCTCCTTGTTCTTTCATCTACCACCACTATCGAGAACAGTCTAGCTCTATCATCTTTCAAACCCCTCCTTCAGGTAACTGAAGGCTGCTATTAAGTCCCCTCTCAGTCTCCTCTTCTCTAGACTAAATAAGTCCAATTCCTTCAGTCTTTCTTCATAAGTCATGACACCCAGGCCCCTCATCATTTTTGTCACCCTCCTCTAGACTCTCTCTCCATTTTGTCCACAACCTTTCTGTAGTGGGGGGCCCAACACTGGACACAGTCCTCCAGATGTGGCCTCGCCAGTGCTGAATAGAGGGGAAGAATCGTTTCCCTTGATCTACTGGATACACACCTGCCAATGCAGCCTAGTATCCTGTTAGCCGTTTTGGCAACAAGGGCACACTGCTAGCTCATATTCAGCTTGTTGTCCACTGTAACCCCCAGGTCTTTTTCTGCAGAGCTGCTGCCCAGCCAGTCAGCCCCCAGCCTGTACCAGTACATGGGATTGTACCATCCTAAATGCAGAACTTTGCACTTGTCCTTGTTGAACCACATGAGATGTCTTTTTGCCCAATCCTCCAATTTGTCTAGGTCACTCTGAATTCTAGTCCTCCCTTCCAGTATATCTACTACTCCCCCTAGCTTGGTGTCATCTGCAAACTTGCTGAGGGTGCATCCTATGCCATCTTCCAGATCATTGATGAAGACATTGAACAAAACTGGACTGGCCCCAGCATCAACCCCTGGGGCACTCCACTTGATACCGGCTGCCAACTAGACATCAAGCCATCAATTACTACTCTTTAAGCTCAATGCTCCGTTCAATTTTCTATCCACCTTACAGTCCATTCATCCAGCCCATACCTCCTTAGCCTGCCTGTAAGAATGTTGTGAGAGACTATATCAAAAGCCTTGCTAAAATCAAGGTACACCACATCCACTGGTCTCCCTGCATCCAGAGCCAGTCATAGAAGGTGATCAGGTTGGTCAGGCTTGACTTGCCACTGGTGACTGTTCCTAATTACCTTCTTCTCGTCTGAATTCTTCAAAATGGATTCCTTGAGGATCTGCTCCATGATTTTTCCAGGGACTGAGGTGAGACTGACTGGTCTGTAGTTCTCTGGGTTCTCCTTTTTCCCTTTCTTAAATATGGGCACTATGTTTGCCCTTTTCCAATCATCAGGGACCTCTGCTGATTGCCATGAGTTTTCAAAGATGATGGCCAATAGCTCTGCAACCACATTAGCCAACTCCCTCAGCACCCTCAGGTGCATCCAATCCAGTCCCATGCACTTGTACACGTTCAGCTTTTCCAAGTAGCCCCTAACCTGTTCTTTCACCACTGTTGGCTGCTCACCTCCTCCCCAAACTGTGCTGCCCAGTGCAGTAGTCTGGGAGCTGATCTTGCCTGTGAAGACTGAGGTGAAAGAGGCATTGAATACTTCAGACTTTTCTGCATCCTCCACTAGGTTCCCTCCCCCATTCAGTAAGGGACCCACAATTTCCCTGATCCTTCTCTTGTTACTGACATACTTGTAGAAACCCTTCTTGTTACCCTTCACATCCCTTGCTAGCTGCAACTCCAGTTGTGGTTTGGCCTTCCTGATTTTATTCCTGAATGCCCAGATAGTACTCTTATACTCATCCCTAGTTGTTTGTCCAAGTTTCCACTTCTTATAAGCTTCCTTTTTGTGACTTAGTTTACTGAAGAGTTCCCTGCTAAGCCAAGCTGGTCTTCTGCCATACTTGCTATTCTTCCTGTGCATTGGGATGGTTTGTTCCTGTACTCTCAGTAAGGCTTCTTTAAAGTACAACCAGCTCTCCTGGACTCCTCTCCCCCCACAACTGACTTCCCAGGGGATCCTGCCCATGAGTTCTCTAAGGGAGTCAAAGTCTGCTTTTCTGAAGTCCAGGGTCCTTACTCTGCTGCTCTCCATCCTTTCTTTCCTCAGGAGTCTGAACTCTATTATCTCGTGGTCACTGCTGCCCAAGTTGCCATCCACTACTACATTTCTCACCAATTCTTCCCTGTTTATGAGCAGCAGGTCAAGAAGACCACAGCCCCTAGTTGGCCGCTCCAGCACTTACACCAGGAAGTTGTCCCCACCACTGTCCCAAAACTTCTTAGATTGCCTACACCAGGGGCAGGCAAAATATGGCCCGCGGGCCAGATCTGGCCTGTCAGGCCATTCTATTCAGCCCATGAGACTCCCAATAAATTTAGTAAATTAATGTAGCCTGGGTACACCCAAGGGTGTGTCCTATTCTCAGTTGGATGGGATGGGATGGGTAGGCAGGAGGGGGTGCTGTGAGAGGGATGCCAGAATTTCGAGCAGATCCCTCTTTCCTCTTTAGAGTTAGCCCAAGCCCAAAGTTCTTAACTATATACAATTTATTGAGTTATAATTTACAACATCACAATATAACATTTCAATTATAAAATATAAGGTGCAAACATGAACTATTTTAATAACATCTATTCCTTAATATAGTCCCTGACCCATGGCAAGAGATAGTCCTCCTTCAAATGGGGTCCCTTGGGGGAGTGTCCAGAAAGCACCAGGGGCCCCTCCAATTAGGGCAGGGGTAGGCAAAATGCAGCCCAGGGACTAGATGCAGCCCTCCAGGCCATTCTATCTGTCCTGCGGGGTCCCTAAAAATTTAGAAAATTAATATTAATCTGCCCTGAGCTGCTTGTCATGCAGCCCTCAACGGTTTGCTGAAACTCAGGAAGTGGCCCTCTGACCAAAATAATTGTCCGACCATGACTTAGGGCCTTGACTAGATGCGGGGGGTGAGGGTGCTGCTCACCCAGCCCCTTCTCTGGGTTTGCCCACCCCAAACATCTTTCCCCTGTGGGACCCAAGGGCCCAATGACTCACACTCCCTCAGGTGGCAGTGGTCAGGGTGCAGCTCGATGGTGATCACTTCTGCTGGATCACCTCTCCCATGCCGCTGGGTTCCTCCCCACCCTGTGCCCCACTCTGGGCACCAAGGACTCAGCTCCTTTCAGCTGCTGCACCACCACTGCTGGCTTCTGGGTGCATGGTCTCACGCTGCAGCATTACTATTTCCCCGTGCCCTGGTTACAGCACCAAGGGCTCTTTTAACACTGGCCAGGCCCTTCAGGCTCCGGCCAGCTGTCCTCACGCTGGGTGGCTAACCCAAGCAGCCTCCACTGCTCCCTGGCTCCCAAGGCTTGGGCATGTGCACTGCCCTGCGTACCATGGGACCCGGCTGCTTGCCGTGAAATGGGGTCTGAGCCGCCCTACTGCAGTCCCAAGGCCTTTGCCCCGTGCACTGCCCCATGCACTGTGTGACTCGCTGGCCCTGCTGGGGTTGCAGGCTCGAGCTGCCACTTGTGGCTACCAAAGCCTGAGCTCCATGCACCAAACCATGCACCATGATGGGCCTGAGCAGTCTCACACCGCTCCCAGGGCGGGGTCTCCATGCATCATCCCTATGCGCCATAAACAGCCTGAGTAGTCTCTCACCACCCCCAAGGCTGATCCTCCAGTAGCAACTTCAGGAGCCTTGGGCCTATTGTGTACTCCCCAGCTTTTCTTGCCTCCACTCTTCTCGAGTTCCTCACCGCATCTGCCCCTTGTGCTGGGCATGCAGCTCCTTTTATACACTCCAGGGCTCCGCCCCTGAAGTCTTCCAGACCTGACAGTTTACAGTCTTCAATCAAGTCCAGGGGAGCTCTTCTCCCCCTCCCCTCAGGAAAGGGGCGTGACTTCTCTTGCTGCCTCCTGATGGGTGGATGGGCTCCACCAATCAAAACAGCAGTATCTCAAGCCTGGGACTCAACCCAAGGTCTGAGAAGTGAGTCTGCTACATTAATATTTATTAATGACCCAAGGGGAGCCAGAGGGAGGCTTCAGCAGGCTTGAGTTGCCCAGCCCTGCCCTACCCCCAGCTAGTTCCCTGCTTCCTGCCCCTGCCCCTGCCCTGCTCCAGCACCACATAGCTCCCAGTTGCATCACCGGACTGGAGAGCAGGGGACCACACTGGTAGTGGAGGTATGTGTGTGTCTGTGTGCACATGCATGTCTGCAGGCACGGGGCAGAGTGTGCGTCTGCAGGCACAGGGGCAGAGAGTGTGTGTGTCTGTAGGCATGAGGCAGAGCATGTGTGTGTGTGTGTGTGTGTGTGTGTGTGTGTGTGTGTGTGTGTTCATAGGGTGAGTCTTACACCCCCCCAAAATACACAACACCCACAGCTCCACTCGCAGTGCTGTACAGAATCCCCACATATCCACACACATACCCACGTGCTCCCTCAGCCCCCCATACCCACAGCCCCCCATAAACTTATCCCCACCCCCCCACAATATACACACGTAAGACTTCATTTTAAACTATTGTGCAGTCACCTCTATGTACACTACACAAACACATGTAAACAAGGACAAAAATATTTTTTAAATCAAATTAACGAACGTTGTAGATGTTTGATATTTAGAATACAATTAGGTATTTTTCTGGTTCCAAAATGGCAAAACCCCTTGCTGAAAGGAGTATTTCTGGGGGCAAGGGAAGGGACTTCTGGTGGCAAAGGTCAGGGGCTAGGGGGTGGGACTTCTGGTCACAAGATGGCAACCAAGGGGTGGGGCACCTGTCAAGGGGCAGGGCTACCCATGCGACCCTCCTCAGCTTGCCAAAACTTGGTAAGTGGCCCTCTACCTGAAATAATTGCTGAACCCTGGCCTACACACTGTTTTATTGCCCTCGCAACAGATGTCATGGTGACTGAAGTCCCTCATGAGAACCAGGACTTGTGATCAGGACACTTCTGCTAGCTGGTTAAAGAAAGCCTCATCCACCATTTCCTCCTCCTCTGGTGGTCTATAGCAGACTGCCACCACAACATCACCCTTTTTGCTCTCCCCTCTGACCTTAACCCACAGACCCTCAATAGGCCTATATCCAGTTTTATACTGGAGCTCTGAGCAATCATATCGCTCTTTTACATAAAGTGCAACTCCTCCTCCTCTTCTCCCCTGCCTGTCCTTCCTGAATAGTTTGTACCCATCCATGACAGTGCTCCCCACCATGAGCTATCCATCATGTCTTTGTTATTCCAATCATGTTATAGGTCTGTGACTGTGCAAGGACTTACAATTCTTCTTGCTTGTTTCTCAGTCTCTGGGCATTCATGTACAGGCATCTGAGTTAATTAGCTGATTGCCCTGATTTCTCAGGAAGTTGCCCCTTCCTGCTTGTTCTGCCTCCAGGTCTCCCACTTCCCCACTTACCTCAGGGCTTTGGTCTCTATCCCCCAGCAAACCTAGTTTAAAGCCTTCTGCACTAGGTTAGCAAGCCTGTCTCTGAAGACATTCTTCCCTTTCTTCGTCAGGTGGATCCCATCTCCTCCCAGCAATCCTTCTTCTTGGAAGAATACCCCATGGTTCAAGAAGCCAGTTCAATCTTCTCAGGTTAGTCTAAGCTGTGTAGATTGAATTGATAAGCCAGTGAACAGACATTCACTTTTGATTCTAGAAATTCAGCCACAGACCTGCAGTGGCCCAGGCTAGAAGCCAGGGGGAGCTAGAGCAAGCCTCCTTGCTTGGTTGGAGCAGGCAGCTTTGGCCTAAGCTAAAATGCCCACCCTGCAAGGGGAGTTTGCTAGAGAGGTGCAAAGCATCCTGGGATGCTGGGGGACTGTAAATTAACTTGAATCTGAAGTGGATCTGGCATAGAAGTTCAATAAATCATTTTAACCTAAATCAGTTAAGTCTGATACTACATCCATCCAGGTTTATCATAAACCCGTTTCAGCCATTTTGAAAACAGTGTATGTGCACTGAACTTCTGTTCTGTTATAAATTTGAATCAGTTTCCGATCACTTATTCCAGTGTATGTGTAATTTCTGTCCCTAGCCCTTTTGGTTTCCCTTGATTACCTATTTTGAACCAGGTTCAGAAAAGAGAGACCAATTCCTGTGAGAGTTTTTAATATCCCTAAGTAGGATAAATGTATTACATCAAGACATAGTGGACTTGAAAACAATCATTTATACATTTAGATAAGGACATTGTTATGCATAAAGATAGAGAAAAATCAGCTTCTCAGAAATCTCATATCAGAAAACAGCCAAACACAACTCACATGAGAACAGATTTAAAAAAAGAGAGCAGAACTGAAAACTTGATTTCAGTGGGGCCAGGATTTCACCTCATGTCCAGAGTAACTATATAAATTTACAGAAATATAAGGGGCATCTTATCCAAGATTAATTTTTTAGTGTTGGTGTTAGTATGTCTGGTGTTTTGCTGGGTGGATGGTACAATATTGACAGATCAGATTCTGCAACTCTTCCTTTCCTTTATTAGCTTATTCTTGAAGTAGTCTTGAATTCCTGAGGGTGCCTGTAGACATGCAGGGAGGCTGCTCCAGCATGCTTTAATTACAGTGCCTTGGAGTAAACATGATTGAGTCAGCTGGAGTGCGATAATTAATGTGCTCCAGCAGCTTCTGTCTCATGTACTCAGTCTCCCCACTCTTCAAAATGGCAGCAGGGGTGCTTTAACTTGTTGAACAAGCTTTTGTTAAAAGCACCCCCAATGCCATTTTGAAGTGCAGGACACTGAATACATGAGATGCTGTTGGTGTTTTAATTAGAGCTGCTTTTGAAGCTGTTCTAATTAAAGTGCCCACACCCCACCCCACCCCTGGAGCACATGTAAAGACACTCTGCAGTATTACTTGAGGGGTTTAGGCATTACTCAAAGTTAGGAAGTGTGGCAGAAATGGGTATGTATATTTTAAAGGAGACAGGGATCCTCCTTTATATTATTCAACCTTGAACACAAGAACCAGAATATACAACACAGGTCTTCTCACTTATTACATCAAGTACTATTATATTTTCTGAGTACAGTCAAGTTCATTTTTAATTGAGACTAATAATTTCCTGATGAAGAAAATATAAAGTCGAGTTAAAACTGAGTTAAAAGTAACTCCTTGTGCTGGCTTCATGGGTCTATAAAAGCTGGTGGTGAGGTAGGATTTTTTTTTCACTCAAATGGTACATACAGGCATTACATTTAGATGGACTTAAGCAGGGTTAGGTCAATCTAGAGGCCCACTTATACAGGTGTTCAGAAGGTTTAATTCAGCCCTAAAATGATGCTTATGATCTAAAGTTAGTGCACCTCAGGAGGTGCATTAACTTAGCTTGAGAAAGGGTTAACCCAATCTCCTGAACTGGATACATTCTCAGCACAGCCCTGGGGGCTGGTCAAGCCCATCCAGTTGCCCTAGCCCTGGGGCTGTGCTATTGCCACCCTCTCCACCCGCAACCCTGACTGAACTATTTTTAGCACTCCAGCCCCCAACCTCTTCACTATTTATAAGCTATTTATCACTACACAGATCATTTAGAAAGATCCCATTTCAGACTGTCACTCATGCAAACTGGACCCCACATTCTAGGGGGGGAAATGAGCAGGACAGGAATGTGCATTAAATATTTAGAATGCCAGAATAAATGAGAAGCAAATTGTCCAGCTCAGTCAAAGGCATTAATTCACTACGGTTAGACTCTGCATCTTGATGCACGCTGGGATATCTTACTCCAAGTCAAAGGTCCATCCCATGGCTCATTGGACAAGAAATACCAGCCAATATCACACAAAGGAGTGGCGTGGCTACTATGACATCCACCTGTCTTTGATTCCTGTGCCTGAATAACCAGATACCCATTTACAGCAGGATCAACTGGGATGGGTGGTGGTATGGGGCACCCATTTCAGTACAAATCCAGAACAATACTAAAACTTACACCTCTGGAGCTATAGCAAGATGTCCTAACAGAGGGTGTTGTGGTAGCAGGGCATTACGCATGACCATTGACATTAGAAGACCAACAAAGAGTTGTATCTTGCCCTAAATTCAACTAAATAGTTATGCTATCTAGTCTCTTAAATTTAGATCATTTTTAAAATCACCATCATAACAGGGCAAAGACAGCCCTGTTCCTTTGATGTTACAAACAGCCAGGGTTCTCCACAACCTGCAGGGAAGTTACTAATAAACCAATTTTCTTTTATCCTGCTCCTGGGGTGATTTACTACACCCTCTCTCATTGGGGAATTAACTTCTTATTCTTCCATCGTTCCAAAGCATGGCAGGCAAGCCCCAGGGACAGAGATTTCATTATTCACCCCACCCGGCCACAATCATTTTAAACTAAATAGTATTCGATTTTCTGAATGATGAGCTGTTCCCTTTCCTTATTCTCCCCAGTTTGATATTTCTGGAGTTTTGGTCTGTAGTACTATTTTCATTAGAACTCCAGTAAAGGGCTTGATAAATATGAACAGGGATAGTAAAGTGGGGCACTGCAGTAAGAGGAGAAGTTAACTGTAGTTGGTTAAATCACCTGCTGGATAAAGTTAATGAAAGAGAATTTATTCCAAAACTTCTAACAACTGACAGACTGTTGTGGAATTGTTAACATGAGCAGTGCAAACCCAAGTGAGTGTAGCAAGCTACAGAGCTGGATACTTGAACTAAATTAGTTCTGCATAAAGAGAGCTGCTGCCATATGGCCTAACTAGATGCATATATTATACATGGATGTGTTTTCCATAAGTAAAGAATGATTAAATTAAAGTAAATACTGGCAAATCTTTCCTAGAAGCAAGCCAGGCATTATTTTAGTACATGATTGTTGAGACTAATGTATGATGTGCTGGGAAATGAGTGTGAGGTCATGTTTTCAAAATAGCCCGGGACAGTTTAACCAGCTCCCCATGGTATTCCGATGAGTAATGTCCGTCCTTATCAGCTTGTAATGTGATTCATGCCCAGCAGCACCAAGCCATTAACAGTGTCAGAATGCCAAAAAAATATCAATGCCCGCTCCATTATGGGGGAACATGGAGAAAGACGTTCAGGCAAGGCTGCTGTTAGGCAGTGCTGAGAGACAAATAACTTTGTCAGTTGTAGAAAGAAATGTTTACGCTGGGATTGTATGGGATCTCTGAAAGATATATTCTGGGCTAGAAGGGGAGAGGTTGGGCATGAAAGCATCTGGTCTGGGACAGCTTTCGTTAGTAAAAGAACAACTTCTTTAAGTTTGAGAGAGTCTTTGTTCAGTGTTTGCACAGTGCCTAAACCAAAGAGGTCCACATCCATGATGAGGCTTCCTAGTTGCTAACAAGAAGAATAACAATCACCAAGTTACTTCTATGGGGGAATGCCCACATTAGTACCAACCTTCAGATAGCGCTCAGCTGCAAATGCCTTCACCTGAACTCTGCCACCCATGATACTCTGCACCTTAAAGGTGTAGTCGCTATTGTAAGCTAGTGCAGTCAAAGAACTGGAATGAAAAGTATTCTGGAAATGCAACACTTCTCGTTCCACTTCACATTACTGTATATGGCTTCAAGGTCAAAGACAAATGTCTTTTATTATTTTGATTATTATTATAAAGCTTCAGTGTGGGGGTGCAGAACAGCCTGATAAGAAAATCAGGCATGTTCACTCTCTCAGTAACTGAGGCTAGAGTAATACCATAATGCCAAGACTTGACAGCTTATCTCACTACCATACTACCAACCCTACTGCCACAAGAATGTATTTCCCCCAAAAAGCAATTGGTACCACAAAATAATATTCAGGATCACACTGCTGTGCTAACCATTCTACTGCCCTGGCTGAACATCAGCTCCACCATTTTCAACAAATGGACAAAGGCTTGGCATAATGTATTCCAGGAAGGGCAACCACTACAGCAAAAGGAGTGTGTTAAAAAGGAAAAGTGCATAGTTAGGAGGCTGAAGGGCTCATCCACTACAATTTTACTTACTTCCACACACTGCTAAGCAGACTGGATGGTCTGACAGTCTACCTAGCTGGCCTCATGAAGGAAAAGTAATGAGTATGTTAGGAGGAGATAAGGACCTCTTGAAAAGTGACATACTCTTAGTAACCCTGGGCACCTATAGACATACTCCGACATGTTCTAATTAGAACGCTCCAGTGTGCCTCACCATCACATGTATTAATCATCCCATGTTTCAAAATGGAAGCAGCTTTAGTTAACACACCCCCATGGCCATTTTGAAATGCATGATGCTCAATACACATGATGCTGCAGTGTTTTAATTAGAGCAGCTCTCCACAATCTGCTCTAATTAAAACACACCCCACCCACCTTTGAGCACATCTATAGGCACCCCCTTTACCCAGAAAGAGGAAATCAAAGCACATTCTGATAAAAATTATGATATCACATGACCAGACAGCCAACATTGAGAATAGCAGTAAAAATGCCCTTAGCAAACCTAAACGTAGCAGCAAACAACCAAATGGTATTTGTTTACTAATTAGTTACTCTAGACCAGGGGTTTTCAACCTGTGGTTCACAGACCTCTGGGAGGGCCACAGAGCATGTCTAGGAGTCTGTAAAATGTGGCTGTAAAGATGTTGGCCCCACCCAAAGGCAAAGCACTGCTAGTGCTGCTGCTGCTCCAGCTCCCTGCAAAGCCACCCAAGTACAAACAGCAGGCAGAGTACAGCTGGGCAGCCCCATCTCATCCTGCTGCTGTCGCTGCTTCAAGTGGGACTCAGTGATGCTGCAGCCCCATGGCCCCTCTGCTTGCCCAGTAATATCAATCTACAAACTGGAACAGGCGGGGACGCACATGTGCACGCACATGTGTGTGTATCAGAAACAAGAAGTAGAGACTGAAACCAGAAGTAGGGGCAGAGCATGTACCAGTTTGGATGGAATTTCCATTGGGAAAATTGGCAGTGTCTCGAGGCACTTATGGAAAACTATATTTGGAACAATAAGAACTGCACACATTTTTAATGAAAGGTTAGGTCCTACAAAACTGATGGGAGGCCACCAGCAAAAGCTTGATGGGGTATCAGGATATCTACTAGTTCAATCTGTGACCCGGCTTTTCATCTTCACAGCACATCTAATACATGTGAATGTGTTAGGGTTTGACATGGCAATCTGGGGGAATCCCTGAGTGGATGTTTGCCTGTGTGTACCTGATGGGTTTTGTCAAGAAGCTTCAACTCCAGGTTTCTCAAGTAAGAGAAAACAACTTTAATATATTCAAAACCCTTGACAGCTTTTTGCCTGAAAATGAGTTGATGCTGGATAGAGATGTGAAAAGTGAAATAAAAGAACTCTTGCTGGCACTCAAATCTCAGTTTCACCAGTATGTTCCTGAAATGGGCAATGAGAATGAATGGATCTGTAACCCCTTTGTAACAGACTGCAACTAGGTCCTGTCTAACAGCTAAAGAAGAGGAGCAATGACTCTAGTTATCCTGTTACAAGGGACTGAAACTTGACTTCAGGCAGGAACTTTTTGCCCAATTCTGGTTGAAAATAAAAAAAAGGAGTATCCCAATATGACAGATAAGGCCATTAAAGCCTTGATGCTGTTCACCCCCATGTACTTACGTGAAAGTGAGTTTTCAGCCTTCCTATCAATAAAAAAGAAATACTGAAACAAATTGGATATTGAAGGAGATCTAAGACAAACCATCACCTATCATACCAAACTTTCACATGCTTTCTGCCAAGAAGCAAGCTCAACCATTTCATTAGACCCAACAACAAAGTGGTATGTTCACAAAATTGCATTATTGTTGATATTATTTTTAATGCAACAGTTTGTCAGTAATTATTGACTTAGGTTAACTATATACACAATAGATTTCCATAGGGGTCTGCACCTTCATTTGAAATTTTTTATGCCTAAACCAAATGAAAAAAGGTTGAAAACCACTTCTCTGGACAGATACAGATGCCTGAAACTAGGTAAATCACCAACATTTTGTCTATTTGCAGAAAAAGAATTTTTTTCTGCCACCTCCCACTCCAACTTCCAAAACTCAAACTATACCAAGGAAAACTGAATTATAGTAAAGTGAATTAAAGCAAAATTTCCAGATTATCTATAGCAAAAATCAAATTTATAGGGACCTCTTAGAGGCTCATCCAAAACCCAGCTAAGATAGTTAGATGGGCCGCAGAGTCAAGTTATGTATGAAGAAACTTATTTTTTCTTGCATGGAGCAAGTTGCTAGGTAAATAAGAGTTCAGCATACATAGACAGTCTTTCAAACCCAGATAATCTCTAACATGAATCACTTCCTCTGAAGTTAACAAAATGGAGGTATACAATCATATCATATAAAAGGTACAATAGGCCTTTTATTTTTAATTTAATAGCAAGAGACTGAAATAATCTTTTTTTCAATAGAATAGTTTCATTGTTCTACCCACATACTATATTTGTTGAACTGACATGTATATGACTGAAGCAGAGGAGGAAAAGGGAAATGAAAGAGAGAAATAAAACAGATTATAATATTTGGGATCTACTTGTGAAAAACACTACCTATTTCGTAGTTACTTGATCTAAGCATCATCATCATCAAACTTGCAAACAAACAATTTAAAAAAAAGCAGAAAAAACTTCACAATAATTCTGCTGCAAATTCTGTTATCACCCATATTATCAAACTCACATTCTCATTTTAATTTGCTTTTAAGGCTTTTACCGCTTTGGGTCTAGGTTTCCGTTTTGGTTTAGGCATAATTTTTACTGCACAAAAGTAAAGAATTAGGCTCAAAGGGCATATCTCCATGAACAGAAATGTGAGTTTCTCCAGAAACAACTAGCGGCGGCACTATTTGTGCCACTGCTAGTTGTCCCTGGGCACTCCACTGCAGGTGGGATAGGGGAAGCTGGGGGTCCTCCCAGGGCAGCAGCTGCAGCAATCTGGACACCCAGAGCCTGGCTAGCAGCTGGAGCATGGCTCTGGCTGGCCAGGCTCCAGTTTCTGGTGGTACACACTGCTGCCACGTGCAACACCCCACTTTTTTTCTGCCACAGGTTTTTTTAGATACTGGGATTTCCCAGTATCTAATTTTGCTGCTGCACTGCACAGATGCAGTGCAGTGAATGAAGGTACCACAAAAGGCTTTGAGGCACTGCAAACTGCACGTTCCTGCTCAGGGGATGTGGCCAAAGAGGTAATTCTGCTAGAACAGGTGTATATTTGGCAGTGGCTCATGGAACTTTGAATAGAATTAAAAAGGGAGGTTTAGGCTTAATTTTCAGTTGTAGAGTTCACAGCCCCAAACTAAGACTCTACAAAATGCTTAGGGAGAGTTCACAATCCACAAATGCAATTCACAAAAGGCAGTAACTTAGGAGGCGAGACATCTAAGGTAACCAGTAGGACATGCTGAGAAGAGGAGCATGGCTTCAGCCCCATCCCTCAAAGAGAATTGGCCACATGACACTGGACTGGATAGATGCATCCATCACCACTTGAGAGTCACAGCATGAACGCAGCCCTAGAGCTGGATGCAAACTTCACGCAAGGACTTTGGTAGCAGTTAGATACCTAACTGCTGCTTTAAGCAGCCACATCCATAATGTAGCTCCTCAAACACTGCCCTCCTGCCCCCCCCCCCATACATTGAATACTTAACCCTGAAGATGCTACCTTCTTACCAGGAAAGTTCTCTAAGATCCTAAATGTTCGTTGATGCATGCCCAGAACTGCCAGACCCTTGACCTTGCTCATCCTTAAATCCCGTGTCACACACTAGATAGTTCTCTGCATACCTAGCCTGCAGGGCCTACTCCAGTACCAGTCCCAAAGCCTATCAAACCAGATTGGGCCTCTTATAAGATATGGGCAGAACACTCTCCCAGTTAGAAAACCAGTTTCAAATCCCTCTTTTACCTGAGAAGATGTGAGTGCATGCCTTCCCCCTTGTAGGAGAATTGCTTCTGTATGGGATGTAGACCCTGTATGGTCTATCAGAGCAGGGATTCAGAACGTATAGTCCTGCATTGGACAAGGGGACACATTGTGACTTTGATCCTGTCCGTAAGCCAGATTCCACCCTGCACTCATGCAGCGTAGGACTTCCTTCTTCAGGCAAATCTAGTGAAGTCCGTGTGGTGAAAGTAACTCTCTCTGGAGTGTATATAGTAGAATCCAGTCCTGTGCTCTTCCACTGATGCCTGGTATTAAAATTTAAGGTTCAGGTTAGAGCTAAGTGAAATTAAAATCAAGGGGGACATGGAAAAAAAATCACGACAGTTGGATATTCTTGTAAATTATGAGCCAAATCCTGTTTCTCTCGTTCATGCAAGTGAGTTTGTTGAAATCCATAGGATTGAAGAATTTGTAAACAAGGCAAGCAGGATTTGTTTCTGTCCAGGGAGTTCCCTGCAAGTGTTACCAAGCTTCTCCAGCAACATCTATATCCCTGCTTGATAAATATCTTCTGGCTGTAGCACAACTGATAGGTTAATTAGCGTGTGCTGTTCTGTGCAGACCAGCTGTCCAGTTTCAGGAATGCAAAATCCTATGGGAACCCCCTACAAGAAAATGTTCTTTGTCTTCCACGAACAAAACTGATTTCTTTTAATATCCATATAAACTGTAACTCATTTAGCTTATAAAACTTGACAGCAGATTTGGTCACTGATGCACTGTTTTCATAGGCTAAGCCTTTTTTTCTCCTTCTTCCTCCAATATCTTATACTCTCTGTTTAATTGTGAGACGCAGCTGTTTCTGCCAGCAGGGGGTCATATAAAAATCACAAAGATTTATACAACAGGTGTTCTACCAGCCCACTGCTCTGACATTTCCTCAGTGAAATGAAACAATATACTGTGCAGTGATTAAAAAAAAGGAAGGAAACATTTGCTAGCAAGAGATAAGACTTGGCTGAGTTCCATCTTAAGAGAAGAATCTCTCTCAGATGAAGCCAAAATTGCCTGCTTAAAAGCAGATGGGTGAAATTAGTCAATAAAAGCCATATCAGAAACAGCCCTAATGCTAGTATGGGAAAAAGTAAGAAATAAGCTAACTGCAGGATAGATTTCTTATGGGCACATACTCCCTTTGTCCCACCACTGTTTTATTTAATACTTGGGGACTATTAGCAACAAGAGGAACAAGGCTCAAGCCGAATTCTGTAATAGTGTAATAGGACCACAGCAGTGCTGAAGTAATCTCCTTGCCTTCTCAGTGAGCTGAAAATGGCTCCTAATGAGTCATTAGACACTGACCTTTCTGTCAGGCCATGGCAGAAGTGGAACAATCTTTGAATGATTTTATAGGGAGTAATAAAGAATTGCTTGAAACGCTATGGACAATATGTACATTTGACACTATGGACAGTATGTACGTTTGACACTTGGTACTAAAGCTCTCAGTTTGATCAGCCTAAGTGTCCCTTAGGAGACAGCACTATTAGCTCAGGAAATGCTTGAGCACTTATCTGCATGCTTATTTCTGACAGCGTGTTCCAAGGCAGAAGATGGGGACAACACATGAAACAGGAACGTCACAGAGAAAGTCAATTTGTTCTTTCTGCGTGCTTTCTAGGACAAGGATCCAAATGGCCAAGATTTTTTAAGATATTTTTAGATACTGAACTAAAAGTTGAATTAATCAGTCTCTCTCTCTCTCACACACACACCTTTTCACCATAGTCACAAGCACTCACTCTTTATAGCTGTAAAAAGAGATAACTGGCCCTTTCTTCTCTTTACAATATATATGTAGCTATTTGACACCATTAAGGCTTAATATTTCTCAGCTTTATATATACCTAAAACCCAAGTATTTATTTCTGTTTACAATATTCACCTTAGTGTTTAATTTTAAGAATGTATTTGTAATATCATAATCCTTTCCCACCCTCCTATAGAAGCAAAGTCTGAGTTCCAGAGAACCACTTAAGCCACCACTAACTTAAACATCACAGCACCTAAAAAAAGCCTACTCCTCTCTGATACTTATGTACCTGAGTCAGGCCTCCAAATTAGGCCCCTCCAGTCATTCAGGACCCAGCACTGAGTGTTTATCTGAGGGTGAGCACCTGGTGCTATTCACCTTTTGCATGTTAGGCCAGTGCACCTACCCAGGAGTAATTTTTATACATTGATTGTCTAAACCAGCGTTTCCCAAACTGTGGTACATGTACCACCAGTGATATGCAGATAACCTGCGTGTTGTACATAGAAGGCCGGGGAGAGGGGCCACACACACACAGAGCCCAGCCACAGCCGACTGCACACAGCCAGGAATGAAGCACTGCATGTCAAGCAGCACCCAGAAGGTAAGTATGTTGGGGGGGAAGGGGAAGAGGGAGATCAAGGCCCCTACGGTGAGGGAGAGAGTGAGTCAGAGGCAGGGGTTGGGGTGAATGAGGCCCTGGGGCAGGTGGTGGGATGATCAAAGCCCAGGCAGCTAGTCCAGAGGTATGCTGGGGAGGGGGCTCCCTGCCATTGTGTACACTTCAGGGGAGGAACGGGGGGCACATGCCCCCCAGATCTCTGTGTGGGGCAGAGGCAGGCTGCCCAGTACACAGGGCTCTGCACCCTGCTGCCGTTGCAACTGCTTTGGGAGCCTTGCATGACACCATGTCCTTCCATGCGCTGCCTGCCCAGAGGTAGAAGGCACATGGTGTCCTGCGTGGGTCTGGAGGCAGTGGCAGCAAGACGCAGAGCCCAGCATGCAGCCCGCCTCCACCCCATGCACAAATCTGGGGGCATGTGCCCCTGGGGGTGCATGCAATGGCAGGGAGCCATGCCCCTCCCCCCCCCAGCGCCACTGGACGAGCCTCCCATGGCTCTGTCCCACAACCCGCCCTGGCCCTGGGGCCCCATTCACCAGCCCTGCCCCTGTCCCACTCCCTCCCTCACCATGGGGACCTTGATATGCCCCTCTCCCTCCCATCCCTCCTCCTGCAAAGCCTCATCTCCTGGGCACTGTGTCTGTTTGTCTGTGTTATCATGTGCATGTCTGCAACTCCCAAGCTGCAGCCCCCTCAGCCCTGCTGCTGCCCCTCACTCCTGAGGCACAGTACCCTGCATCCTGGCAGGGAATGTGGGGACCCACCTCCCCAGGCTCCAACCCCCGCCCCCCCCCATACACACACACCTTCACAAATTTCTCCCCCAATACAAACCCGCCCCCACCCCACCCCCCAACCATACAAAGTACCTACATACTTTTAAGTTTTTCTGAGCATAATTTTGAGTTTTTAGCTGTGCAATTAAAATCGCAATTAATTTTTTTAATCATGCAACTAATCTCAATCTAATTTTTTAATTTTAACTGATTTATATTGTAACTGATAAAATAATGTTTTATGATTACTAAAGGTTTGATGTTGTTTTAATACATAACCTGTTACCTAAGACTGTATTGTTTTAAATTGGTGGTACACAATCTGTCAGTGTTTGGGAACCACTGGTCTAAACCACTGGTCTAAACCCTAACCACTCCTGAGAGCAGTGGCTAGAAACCCAGTACTCCCCTTCCTACACTAAATGTCCCGATTACGAGGCTACAGATTCAGGCTCCCATTCTGTCCCCATCATTCTTGCATTCTCTGCTCAGACAGTTTCAACCAGACGTGACCCCTCTCCTGGTTAGGGCTTTCTCCTAGGAGGTGGGAGATGTGGGTTTGAAATTCTTCTAGCCAAGGATTACCTAGAACCCAGGACTGAGGGCTCTCACTAGAAGAGTGCTCAAACCACTAAGATATTACTGAAAATGCTGGCACTACTGCTGCCTCTGTTTTTGACTGAAAGTGACTATCATTTCTATGCTTTGTACCAAACCCAGTGCTCTCAGTATGCATTAGGAGGGCATCAAAGTATAGCTAAGCCACTGCTCCACCTTCAATCTGGATCACAATGGAACTTGACCAGGTATCGGCACCTACCTACCCAGACTGGGGATCCCATGCATAGTTGGCAAAGCATAGGAGCTTTTTATTCAAAATGTGGATGCTGAATGAAGTTTGGCAATTATAGGGTTAGGCAATCACTTAAAAGACAGGTTTTCTCCTTTGGTTTTTGGACATAGGCACCTAGAGTCTGTCTTGGTGCCATTTTGGGACTGTAATATGCTTCTCTGGAGCTCACCCAATAAATAGAAACCACCAAAGCTAAACCTGCCATCCCTACCATCACGCAGGAAATGTCCACAGGCAGTATGACATCCATTAATATGCACATCAATTTGTCTTAGCCACTGCACATGTGGTTAATGTCCATCTCGTTGTGAAAGTGAATTAAAAAAAATATTGTGAATTTGCCATAGAAAAGGATTAACCATTTAAAAATAAGGGAAAGCAAAAGGTGTAAATTAGTGGTGATGCCCAATTTTTGTGTGTAATTATTGGCAATAGCCCCTAACTTCATCTCTTTGGACTCCACGTCCTTTTATTATGCCAAAAGGCTCTTTGACATACTTGACTTCAGTGAGTCTCTGCTTTCTAAACCAGCAGGAAAAATTTTCATTGACCAATTTTGTAGGAACATATGCCTCCATCAAAATTAAAATCCCTCACGAAATTAGGCTGGTTTTGTCTAAATATTATTTCAGAAGCAAACAAGAGGAAAGTTCCAATAAAATTGGAATGGCCTGTTTTGATATTTGGGGGGTGAAAGTTATTATATTTTTTCCATTGCAAAATGGCTTTTCATTTAAAGATCTGAGAAAACTGAGAAATCAAAATTGTAATAAAATACTTATATCAACCTGAAATGTTTTTAAATTGGGATTTTTTTTCTTCAGATAATTTCACATATTTAAATTTTGTTCCAATAGAAAACAAAGCCAAAATGGGATACCTCAAAGTCTTTTGCAAATTAGATTTTCATCCTTTGCACAGCTCTAGCTGGAGCTCCTCTTCTATCTCATCATGCACATGAGCACACTATCCCCTCCAAAATGAACAATTCAAAAGACAGATAAAGCTCTGCACCCTGTGCATTCACCAGACAAATTAATACTTGCAGATCCACTAACCAGTGGTAGAGATTTCAAGCCCAGAAAAAGAGGGGAAATTAAAAAAACTAGAGGTGCACCAATACATCAGTCCGATATCAGATTGGCACCAGTATAAAGAAAATTGACCTGATGCAGCCGATAACGTGGCCAATAAATGCCCCCTGCATGCACACAGCTGCAGCACAACACATAGGCAGCGAGGAGCACAGCCCGGCAGCTTGGAGAGCTGAATGCAGCTGGTAAATCTGTTGTGGAGGTGGGGAGGGAGGACAGCAGAAGCATGGGGGAGCAGATCAAGGCCCCCGCAATGAGGGAGGAAGTGGGGCTGGGGCAGGTGCTGCCCAGCCGGGGTGGGGCAGGGCGTGGGGCAGAGCTGTGGCTTGTCTGAGGGGTATGGTGGGGTGGCTCTCACCGCTGTGCACACCCCAGGATGGCATGGGGGAATGCCACCAGGGCTGGGGCCAGGGCTGTGCCACGCTTTTCCCACTGGGGGTTGCCCTGGACTGGGCTGCACTTGGGGTGGGCAGCAGTGGCACTGGGAGAGAGAACTGGGGGGGCTACGGTGAATATTGTAGCGGCTGCAGCTCCCCCCCGCCCCCATAGCCCTCTTCCCAGCGCTGCTGCCACCTGCCCCAAGCGCAGCCAGGCCCAGCCCCCATGAGGAAGAGCCCAGCAAAGCTCCAGCCCCAGCCCCAGCCACAATAGCAGTCCGCACAGATCCAGGAACACCCCCCCCCCCGCCACTCCCCATGCCCTCCTGGGGTGTGCACAGCAGCAGGAGCCACCCCATCATCCCTGCCCCCCCCCACCTTTCCCCCAGACAAGCTGTGGATCCATTCTGCACCCTGCCCTGCCCCAGCTGGGCAACGCCTTCCCCAGCCCCTGCCCCCACCCCACTCCCTCTCTCAAAGCAGGGGCCTTGCTCTGCCCACCCCCCGCCCATGCCCCTTCCCTCCCCACTCCCCTTCCACAGCAGACTTACCAGCTGCACCTGGCTCTCCATGCTGTATCAGAAATTGGATCAGTATCGGCCGATATGCCTCTTTAAAAATTGGCTATCAGTATCGACCCCAAAAATCTCTATTGGTGCACCCCTAAAAAAACCTGAAAGAATCTCAATATGTTTGCTTTGGTGGATTGTTAAAAATGGCCTGAGAATGACTGTCAGCCTACATACACAGAAAAATGTGTTCATCCTACGTTTCAAATAAAAAGAAAAACACAGAAGATTGTGTTCAAAGATGAAGATGCCACCCAAAATTCAGAGAAAAGTATGGCAAAGTTGCTCACATAAAAAGAAACATGAGAGAACCTGCTAAGTATGGCTACGTGTGTTTCTGATTTACAGGTGCTCAACACACTATTTAAATAGTGTTAAGATTGAACACTCAGCAGTCCTACAGTGCATTTGCAAGTTCAATAACTCATCTACGATCCTTTTGAATGGGTGATTAATTTAAAAAGGAGAATTGGCAGCCTGGCTTCCAAATGACACTCAGCAGCCATCTCAGAAAGACTGCAGTCTTTGCATTTAAACATCACGAACTGACATACAAAGGCAAAACAGGAGAAAAATACCAAGTCAAATATTAGATAAGAAGATTTAGCCAATACCTTTCATATTAAACCTTTTGTAGTGACTGACATTTAATGAGTTTTCTAAGATACTGCAGGTACTTAAAGAAATATTATATGCCCAAATCCAATGGGAGTTTTGTTTTCATTAAGACTCTGTGATCAAGCTCTAAAGCTCCATGGGTAAACTATACCTTTGTGCATCTGTGACAATTACAGTTGTGATTTGGAGGTATTCCTTGCTAATCATGGTATTAAAACCATTCTGTATGAGAGTTTATTTCATTAAGATAATCACTGCCTATCTATAGTAAGTAGAGATGGCTGTGGATTACTTTCAGTGAGAATGATCTGGCCTTCAAATACATGGTATTTCATACTGCTGGGTATTTTAAATATAAGGAAGTGCCAATCACCATAAACAGGGCAGTGTTGAATTTCATTCTTCCACTGGAACTGCTTACGTCATCTCCAGCTCCTGCAGTAAGTCACCAATGTTCATTTTGTTTTATATTTTCCATTTTTAAACAAAGTGCTGCTTCTGCCATATCTGGAGTCCCCCTTAATTCATCCCTCCCTATCACAACCCTAGGTTTCAAGGGCATTTCAATCCCTATGGGACAAATATCTGTGTCAATAACTGAGGCAATAATCCCTCTCATGGCTAAGGGACTGAATATGGCCAAAGATTGATTGGACCTGAGAGGATGAAGCATGCTCTCACTTCTAGAAGCCAAAGTTGAAGAACATTAGCTTATATTGTTATTACCTGAATTACATCCATTCTGTGGATTAAGGTTTGTTAATTTCCATTTTACCGTGATTAAAACATTCACTGCAAATACATAAAGCCAAGCTGGAATGTAACTTTGTTAGGGTGTATGATGTACTCTAGACACACAAAAATGGAGCTTAGACTTGACGTGCCTCATCATAGCTACAGCATTATTGACTTCTCCACGTGCCTGCCTTTTCCTCTCACTGAAACCTAATGTACCATATGTCATTCCCTTGCACCTCATGTTCTTTCTAATTAGATTTTCCCTGTTATGCTTACCATTACCGCTGTAGGCCAGTGGCCTCGTGGTGCTGGTGTGAAAGGTCAAGCAGAAAGCCGAGCGTGGCTTTGGAACAATTTTTAGATTTATGTCCTGCCAGGAAAACAGCTGGGAATATTATTTGGAAAAGACTCACCCAGGAGCTTACTGTGCTGTAGTTAGTCAACACACTTGCCTTCTGCTTTTAGTTCCTTGCATTTATAGCTATTAAGGGCAGAGCTGCAGAGAACGATGACAACATTACTAGGAGTTTCAGCATGCTGGCAAAAGGGGTAGGGGTGAGAATTCAAGTGTTTTCCTTAAGGATGCTTTGCAGCAAATAGGGACGTGAAATCTGACATCACATGACACTGATTGAACCAGTCCAATATCGTGCAACTGAATTTTGCTGGATAACACAATGTGTCTGGGGAAAGTGTTTAGTTATGTTCCCTTTTGTCATCTCCACCTGTCCCACCACTCTCAGCAATGCGTGTGTCATGCCAAATGGGAAGTCAAAGAATCCTCATATGACTAAGTTAATCAAAATGGAGACTATGAATAAAACCCAGCTTTCATGCACAAAGGAAAGCAAAGGGAAAGGCAAGGACCAGCAGCAATAAACGGTTCTATTTCTATATTGCAGCTTTAAGGATGTTAGATCCTGCAGTTGAGCTAATCTTCTGAACAGAAAACACAAGGAATAAGCCATATCCCTCTAGCTTACTGATACTGATACTGGAATTCAAGCTAAATCTCCTGGTTTAGTGTAGTTATCTTTCAAAGAGTAAATAACCAGTGGTTCAGAATATGAACAATAACAAAGGTATTTCTCTCACCCCACTGTCAGTCATGTCTGTATAGAGTACCAGCCCTTTCGGGCTGCGACTAAGGCAGAGGTGGGCAATTATTCAGGCCAGAGGGTTACTTAGGGAGTTTTGGTGAGCTTTTCACAGGCTGGGTCAGCACCCCACCCCACTCCCTCACAACAGCTCACCAAAACTCCCTAAGTGGCTCTGACCCACATGCAGCCAGACGAATGGGATGGGGCCATGGGCAGGGAGAAAGCAGCATCCGGAAACAGGACAAGTGGGCAGGGCCAGGGCAAGTGACAGTGTGGAGCTGTGATCCGCTCCCTGCATGCCCCTGCAACAGGTGCCAGTTTCATGGGAAAGGGCATGCAGGGACTGGATTGTGGGTCTGCCCCAGGTCCTGGCCCCACTCTGTCACCACCCACAAAGCCTGGGGTCTCCACGGAGACCAGCCAATACCCACACAGGCAGGGCATGCAGCCAGGCAGATGGGATGGGGCCACAGGCAGGTGGGAAAAAGTGTCAGGAAGCAGGATGGGTGGGCAAGGCCAGGGCTGAGTTCAAGATTGCAGGGCCATGACAGAGCAGAGCTGGGGCAGGGCACGGCAGAGTTGCAATCTGCTTCTGGTATGCCCCTGCCAGAACCGGCACCCATCACAGGGCAGCGTGGGCACCAGATCGTGGTTGTGCTGTGGGCCCCAGCCCCATATTGTCACTGCTCCACGATCCAATTCCAGCCCTGGCCTTGGTCCTGCCTGTCCATCCCACTCCTAGGTGCCACTTCCCACCTACCCACAACCTCATCCCATTTGCCCAGCTGAGCACACCCTGCCCATGCGGGTCTTGGGCCCTGCCCATGTGGGTCCATGGAGACCCCACCCACCTGCTCCATCTGATGTTCTCCACAGTGAGGGTGGGGTGCACGAGCCAGGCTGCCTGGGCAGCAAGGCCATGTTTGGCAGCAGTGGCAGAGATTGGCAATGGCAGATGGAAGGAGCCACTGCTGTAGGGGGAAGTATGTCCAACTGCCATGCCAATCCAGCCCTGCTGCATGCCTGGGGGTGGTGGGACTGGCAGCATGTGCCACAGCTCAGGCTGCCCACTCCCCTCCCCCATGCCTGGGCTAGGTGGGGCTGAAGGACCAACCATGGGCCAGACAAAATCCCTTGGTGGGCTGTATTATAATTATCTATATTTACCTATTCAGCCACCAGAAGTCTAGGTACATAGTTGCTCCAGTCCAGGGCCCAGACCACATACACGGTTCTTGTGCTTCTGGGGGCTCTGTGCAACTCCATTGGGCAGCTGTGTAACCAGAGTATTAAGTACACCCTGGGAAGGAACCAGGTTGCTGAAGGAACTTGGAAGCTAGCAGAAAGTATAGGATTATCTCCACACACCTTCTGCTGGCTGATGGGTAGCAAGAGAAACATTGTTCTACCCAGGAGAGCTGGAATAGCGCTGTCCACAGAACAAGGAGCTCAGCCAACACAGAGGAACCCAAGTGCCATTCTACAGGCAAAGTTGTGTAGTGTAGATCAGGCCTCGTTCGTTGTGCTGTGCCCGACGTGATGGCATCTTAATCTCAGCTGGGCCTTAGGCCCCACCATAAAATAACAATAAAAAGGATAATAAACACCTTGTTCATTTATATAGCAGTTGCCTTCCAAAGACCTCCAGAGCACTTTACATATACAGTTGAGTATTACGTTCCCCATTTGGTAGGTATAGCAACCACAGTGCAGACAGATTTAATGACTAGCTCATGCAGCAAGTCAGTAGGAAAGCCAGAAATGGAACTCCAAGCTCTTGACTTCCATTTCACTTCTCCAGCCCATAGACTCCCAGTAAAAACCACACACAGTAATGGGTTTCACCTCCTCAGTATTTGTAGCATGTGTCTGTGTTTTAGTAGCAGTTTCAAAAGCAGGATGGGTGCCTTAAGTGGGACAAGAGGAAGTGGCACTTCCCCTTTCATCCCAGAGCTACATCATTGTTCAGCCTAAACTAATATCCGTACTGGAATAACAGATAGGTTTAAGTAGTGTTGCTGATCTAATCTCACATGCTAGTGTAGAAACATGCTACAGAATATATTAGCTATAGGAATCTAAGCATCACACTGCTTTTTATTACCATCTCCCTCACCTGTGTCATTCATGCATCTTTCACCTTTAGTAAGGAAATGGCACTTTTTGATATGATACTAAGAGACCATGAAGTTTCAAGTACTTCTAACTCCCAGCTACGAGCCATAATGGGTTAGCAGAATAAGTACTCACATGAGTGAAATTCAAAGACACTTTCAAAAGCAGATTTCTTCAACATATTGCCTTTTCTGGTCTATAAAATACATTTTTCCCAGAAAAAGGATGTCTAAAATTATCTTAAATGCTGTGCCTATGTAGTAATACATTTAAATCATTTTAATAAATTTTGTTCAACTTTTATTACCAGTTATGTTTTAGAGTGGGGGGGGGAAGTTCCGTATACACCAGAAAATACTGTGTCTGTTATATTCTCCAGTGCTGAAGGGGTAAATCAAAGAAAGCTCTCGTGACCAGGAAAGTTAAATGCTCTTGGTACTTCGGCTGTGCTGTCCAAGGGTCAGGTGTGGCCTCAAGGTCTGTTTGGAGAGTGTGACTGCACTATCCTGCTTCTTGATGACTCACTCTACAAGTCATCTTCACTGCTTAAATGGAGAGGAAATAAGTCATAACTAGTGACTTTTACCCCTGCCACAAGAGATATATGTACGAGCACTAATATAACTTGAGCCATGGGAATCACACCTGCGGCTTTGTTGTACATTAAATCCATATATGTTAAATCTGTAGAATATTATGCAGTATTAAGGTTAGAACATGCTCTATGCAGTCACACGTTAAGGGTCAATATGATCTCTGACCTGCACAGCTCTCACTTGCAGCTAGAGGGCTGGTGAGCAGGGCCATGGCTAGGAGCCAGGATTCTATCCCTGCTTGGGGAGGGGAGTAGGGGTTAGAGCAGGGGTGGGCAATTATTTTGGGTGGAGGGCCACTTACTGAGTTTTGGCAAGCCACCGAGGGCTGCATGACAGGCAGCCAGGGGCAGATAAATATTAAATTTTCTAAAAATTTTAGGAGCCCCGCAGGCTGGATAGAATGGCCTGGCGGGCCGCATTTTGCCCACCCCTGGGTTAGAGCAGGCTGTGTGACCGTGGAAGTATGTGCTCTATGCTCCCACTCAGCCATGTTGCGGTCTGCCTCCTTGGGTTCTGCTGTGCTGGAATTGCCCATAGCATGGGCAGAAGCCCAGCTAAAGGGGGAAGCACATGCTGAGATTGCACCACCATGAGCCAGTAGGCAAGGCAGAACTCCAGACTGGCAGGGCTGGAAGGATGCAAGTACAAGGGTCATCACCTCTGGGCAAGTGTGTTCCAGCTGTGGGAGTCCCACAGGGCACCCACTGCTGCAGGGGCACAGGAGGGGAAAGCCCCTTACACAAGCACATGTACTCAAGCACCGCACCAGCCCATTGCCACAGCAGGTGGCACACCCGGAAGGGAATCCCGCAGTCCTGGCACCTCTAGGCTTGTCCATCAGGGTTGAAAAAGTTAGCTCCCAGCCTAGAAGGAAATGAGAGTTAGTGGACAATTGAGACCAGATTGTCAACCGCTGCCTACAACCAGTCCAAAATAAAACAAGAGCCCTTGATGTAGGATACAGTTAGCTACTGGAACTCACAGCCAAAGCAGACTAATCATCATGGGAACAATGCTTTATTTTAATTATGTTAATGAATATTTTTCATGTTGCCTGCGATGCTTAGCCATGAACAATTATATACCTGTGCTAAGCACTGTCAGATGGTCCAACCTAAAAGTTTTTATAATCTGCCCTTCAGTTGGTAGTGATGAATGTAGCAGAAAAGAGGTCAAAGCTGTAGTGACAGAAGACTTCCTCATTCTCTTTCCTTCCATGTTCTTTTCAAGACCAGATTCAGAAAAATCACTCTGGCACGTGTTTAAATTTAAGCACATGGACGACTTTGGTACTTAAAGCCACAAATGTATTTAAACATTGTGCTGCATTGGGCCTTAAATTCTGATACCTTCTTCTATTTAGATAGGATAGAGACAAGGCCAGAAATCTCTTCCACAGCCCAACTGACTACAAGTATTAATGATTTAACTTCTGTCCTTACCCAAAATCTGAACGTAAGCTATAATGAGCTGGCCAGTTTTGAACCATCAGCATGTGATGTGTTTTATAATATTAAATAAAATATAATAATCCAAGGTGCCTAACAGATAATCTGAGCAAAACAGATTGTTTTAAAGGATGCACAAAGCTTTCACAAACAATGGTCATATCAGTAGCTGACCATATGGGAAAATGAGGAATAGTTGGTGTAACAGGGAACCCCTCCCCCTGTTACTAGGAGGACCACCTCCCCCAACAACCAACAGAGCAACACCAACGTCATAGGAGGTGAGAGACTGGGGGTACGGGTGGACTGGATAAGGACCAACAAGTGGGGTGGACCATAACAGGGATCAGATCCCAGGGTGGCTACCCCTACTTTGGGTCCTACAGTTGGAAAGACGATGGAAGAGATCATCAAGGAATCTATTTGCAAGCACCTAGAGGATAACAAGGTAATCACGAAAAGCTGACATGGATTTGTCAAGAGCAAGTCATATTTGACCAACCCGAGTGAATGTGATATATTTCAGTTTTATTAAAGTTTTCAACACTGGCTCCCATGATGTTCTCATTAGTAAGCTAACAAAACAGTCTAGAGGAAACTATGGTAAGGGGAATACCTAACTGTTTGCATCATCATGCTTAGGAAGGATGGCGATAAACTATTCTGTGGCCATGGGAGACGAGACAAGAAATCACTGTATTAAATAGCAACAAGGGATGCTTAGCTTGGATATTAGAAAGAATTTTCTCACTCTGTGGGTGACTAAGCACTGGTGCAGACTACCTAGACAGGCTGTGGAGTCTCTATCTTTGGAAGTTTTTTTTAAGAGCAGGTTAGACACACACTTGCCTATAGTTGTCTACATTGGGATGCTCCTGCCTTAAGCAGGCATTTGGACTAGATGACCTCCTGAAGTCCTTCCAGCCCTCTTTTTCTATGTTTCTATGACAGTAGTCAGCAATGTTTTCGAACAAAGTACCACTTTAATGGAGCTTAGTTCTGAGTTCAGGCCTTTTCCAAACTGGCCTGCATCGTGCAGGCACCACTCCATCCTGCAGTGCCGCCACTACCCCTTATCCCCACCACCCAGCTGCCACATAGGAAAAGTCCCCCAACATCAGAGCCCCCCACTACTGAAAAGCTTCAGAAGCCCCCTGGGTTCATGGGCCAAAAAAATACAAAGGGTTGCCAAGCCCTTTGTATTAATATTATGATATTTAAAAGATAATGCCATACAATATTGTTTTGTGTAGTCTTCTATATAAATGACTATATCCCTTAATGCTTTGCAGAGTTACATGCTACAGATACAACAAAGAAAGACTGACAGAGCTAGAGAGAAAATAAAAGAAATAAGAAGTGGAAGAAATAGAATTTCAGTTGGGTCTCAGAAGGAGAGAGAGAGACTCAGCAAGGTACAGAGATAGATGTAAATTGTTCCAGATGGCAGCAGCAGCTAAACAGCAGGCTCTTGGACCAAGAGTAGTGACACTTGATGGAAGGGCAGAGTGGAGCTTTTTCACTGAGGCAGTAAGTTACTGAAGATCCAGATGTATTTGTACATGCAAGATCAGAACCAGAGTAGGAACTAAACTTAAGTTAATAATTAAGCCACACTCCACTGTATTGTGACTCAAGCATTAGATCAAGAAGGCTAGAGTCCAGCAACTAGCAAAGAATAGGTTAAACTGCATTTCTGATAGGATCTCTCATTAAAGGTTTACTGTATAAAGTCCCATGAATTGATTTGGGTCTGAGAATTCAGGAAAAATAAAAACCTCAAAAGTTACCAGAATCATAGCTATACTCAGCTCTCTGCCCTTCCCCCCTCTAATATTGAATTTGACCCCTGCCACATCAGAGATAAATTTCCAGGATGTTCAGGCCTGCAGCATGCCCAATAAAACCATCATCTGAAACACCTCATTAGACAGACAGGAATATCACAAGCAAGCTCTGCTATTCAATTTTAAGTTCATATAATGTGCTGCTGCAGTGAGTGATTGCAAAGGCAAGCCACTCTAATTCCTTTATTAAGGGAATAAAGTGCATATAGTGACCTGCTAGAGTCTACCACCTGCCCAGATATATGTAATTTTTTCACATAAGTAAAATACGATGTCTGATCCTCAATTGATAATAGCAGACAAAAAAAATCCCAAACTAATTATATTTTTTGTTTTAATTAAAAGATATAAGAGGTATAAAGTGTATCCCATACAAAGGATAGAAAGAGGGACAGCAGAGAGATTTTTTTAGACTAGGTCAAGCTTTCAGGATTTCCTAACAGGATTAAAAGTTGCCCTGAGCCACAGAGATAGATTTTAGATACCCTGCACTCAGAACTTTTCATAACTAAAATTTTTATTTAGACCTTTATAGAGGTCCTGGAAAAGTACAAAACTTGGATTTGGGTTCTTATATTGGGCCTGCCCATCCATGGCTCAGAAGCAGTTAGAACTGGGACAGTGGTTCAAGTTCCTCTCTGAATAAACCAAAACTCATAAAGGCTGCCATTCTGTGAAGTTGACAGTTCTAAGCCAAAGTCAGAGGCAATGTGTAAGGAGACTGTAAGTTTGACTCATGCCTACTTATCAACCTGTACTTAACAATAACTGAGTCTGGCCCTCCGTTAGACAGATAGAATTCTCATCAGTTGGGTTCTACCACACGGTGTCAGGGCGGCCAGCAAGCACCTGGGCGTGCCGTGTGTGCACCACCCACACGTAGAGGCCCTTGTGGGGCAGGATGCCAAAAGGGCAGCCCGTATTGCTGCTGGGGGGCACCGGGAGCCTGAGCAGCGTGTTGGGCCGCTCAGCCAGCTCACTGGGTACCGCTGGGATGACGGGTAGTGGTGGGAAGGCGTCTTGTGCAGCGTCCGCAGCGGGGAGGGTCCGGCAAGTCTGGAGATGGACTTCCAGGGCGGTCGCTGCTTCCGTCAGGAGGGCAGCCCTAACGGCCCGCAGAAGCCGGCCTGCGGTGCGCACGGAGTGCATCGCCAGCCGGGCAGCCAGGGCTTTGGGTGACAGCCAGTCGGACCGAGCAGGGTCCAGGAGGTGCTCCAGGTGGGTGGTGTGCACCTTGATGAGAGCTGCCACAAGGCTGGCGGAGGCCAGGCTCGGCACAACACGCTGCAGGGCCGGGTTGTAGACCAGGGGTTCCCGAAGCAGTTGCGGGAACCGCAAGTGCCTGGCCTGGGGACAGAGATGGAAGGCCGCCCACCAGGCCCGCACCATGCTGCGGTAGAATGGGGGAAGGACTGCCCCATTCAGGAAGGTGAGGTCCAGCTGAAACAGCTCCCGGTCAAAGCCGAGGCCCCCGACTCGCCACAGGAAAATCGGCACGCCAGCCGTCGCCACGGGAGGTGGCCTTCGGTGTACAGGAGCCGCTGGAGGGCCTGCAGCCGGTAGGCAGCCACCCTGCTGGCCAGGTCAATCAGACCCTGGCCCCCCTCGCCGATAGGCAGGTAGAGGGCAGCTCCTGGGAGCCAGTGGAGTCCGTCCCACAGGAAATCCACCAGGAGTCACTGCATTCTCTCCAGTAGCTCCGGCGGAGGGTCCAGCACCACGCAGTGGTGCCACAGGGTCGTCGCCGCCAAGTTGTTGATGACGAGGACCCGGCCGCGGTAAGAGAGGGCGGGCAGGCGCCAGTGCCAGCGCTGAAGGCGGGCCTCCACTCCGTCTGCCAGGTCCTCCCAGCTGCAGGCCGCAAATGCCGGTGGCCCCAGGAACACTCCCAGGGCTTTGAGACCTTCCCAGCGCCAGGCGAGGCCTCCTGGCAGGTTTGGAGGTGGTGTGCCGGCCCATGTCCCGAGCAGGAAGGTGTCGCTCTTGCCCCAGTTGATGCGGGCCGAGGCGGCGAGCTCGTAGGTGCGTTGGCAGTCCACCAGGGCCTGCACATCCTTCTGGCTGCCCAGGAAGATGGTCACATCGTCCGCATATGCCGTCAGCTGGATCGGAGGGCCGGTGGTGGGGCCTGGTGCTGGTGGCAGGGCTAGGCCGGTCAGGCGACGTCGCAGAGAGTGCAGCAGTGGTTCGATGGCCAGGGCATACAGCATGCCCAACAGGGGGCAGCCCTGGTGTATGCCACGACACACAGGAAACAGGGAGCACAGCACGCCATTCACCTTGAGCAGGCCGGAGGCATCGTGGTACAGGACCCAGAGTGCCACGGTGAAGAGCGGCCCGAAGCCAAAGGCCTCGAGGGTGCCAAGCAGGTACCAGTGGTCAACACAATTGAAGGCCTTCTCCTGGTCCAGAGAGACCACGCCGACGTCTAGGCCAAAAATCTCCACGGCCATGAGCAGGTTGCGCAGCAGAAACAGGTCGTCCTGGATGGTCCTGCCCGGCACACAGTAGCAGGCCTTGAGAAGAAATCGAGATCTTGAAGTAGGTACTGAAACCTTGCAGGGAAGAAGCATAAAGGGAGAGTTGGCAGAGGCTGACCAAGGACCAAGTGAATCCAAACTAATAACTTATCTTATTTGTGTCTCGGCCGGGTAGAGCCGACCGAGGGAAATGCTGGTTAATTAAACGAATGTCAGGCAGGCTGGTGGATGGAGAGGCGAGACAGCGTATTGGTTGGAAAATAGCTTTTACTTACGCCGCTGGTGGCCGCGACACAGGCTGTAAAGGCTGCTTGCGTAGTTGCAATGAGTTGCTCCAACTGGCAAAAACCTGAGCCAGTGAGTCCACAAATGAACCGGGCATGCAGGGAAAGGGTATGTCGGGGATAACCGTTCAGTGACGGGGAGAAAAATCGATAGTTGATCAGGCTATTGATTCGCTCTGCCACGAGTCAGGAATTCTTTTAAGTCACTCTGCAGTGTGCTCAAAGTTCTCCGACTTGGGCGGAAGTCGCGCGGATTTTTATACAGCTAGCGAGCCAATTACTAGCCGTCAAGTAGGAATAATTTAGAATCAGCCAATAATGGGGTGCGAATTTACATACAAATGGTGGGAAACTTTTTGTACCGGAGTTTACTCTCTGCATCAGAAAATTCCACCATGCAAAGAATCTCTAGTGTGGCGGGAAAATTCCACTGTGCCGAGGCACTAAAATCATTGGGTTATGACAATTTGCACATAATTCCATCGCAACTCAGGACTTTATACCAGTGTAAATCAAAATCACTGGTGGGTGAACTTCAGACGGAAAAAGCAAGTAAAAATAACTAACAAGCAGCAGTGAAAAAGAACTTGTGAGGTGCCTATTGGCAAACAAAATGAATCTAAGGCAAGAGGAATCCAGGCTCCTGAATAAACTGGGTGTGATCCAGCTGAAAGTAATACTCTCCAATCGAAAATTCAGCCCCCTTTCTTCTATTTTATTCAGCACAGCACTGGTCAAAGTGTCTGAGTGCATTTGCAATCATCATTCCACCCCACTGCAGGGTTAAATTGCTCATACAGTGTAATTCCACCCTCCTACACTGAACTGTCTGGCTTTCTCTTCTTCAGTGCACTGATATATCTCAAGCATGTTAAGGTACAAAGTGGAAAGGGACACAGTCTGCTGAGCTGAAAAATCATTCCAAGCTGCATAGCTGGCAGCTGAAGAATTTTGTGTGTGGCTCCAACCCCCAAGGTTAATCTTATTTCTGCACAATATTTAGGGTGCTTAATAAACACTTCTCCAAAATGCATGATGCTCAGGCCAGGTCCTTGTTCTGCCTCAGCACACATATTGTGACCAATGTGTGTTCCATTTATACAACATGAAATCAAATATGGTTGAATGAGCAGGACTAAACATGTGTAGCACAGAGATTTGGGGAGCTGATTTCCATTACAAGAGGTAAATCTCTAGCAGGTGGTATTAGTGGTGCTTCATGATGTGCGTGGATTTAACCTTAATAGGAGCAGCATGGTTTAGTCCTTGAATAATTTGCATTTTACTGAAAATGCCCTCTTTATTGCAAAGCTTTCCTCAAGTGCTGGATGTTGTATTTACTATATTTATTAACAGTGTGAAGAGTCATGCAGGAATCCATTGACACATACTTTCAAAAAGAGGCTACAGGCTGTTAGTTTTGCAGGCTTGAAATAATGGAGAAATGGCAGGTTTCCATAATTAACGAGCAGTTTGCTTTAGAAAAAGACATCACCAGCCAACTTTAAATTTGTGCAGAAGATCAGGAACATGCAGTTCACTGAGCACCTGTACTGATGCTGCCCAAATGTCCATGCAAGGCCAATTTTCAAAGGAGCCCAGAGCCACCACCCACAACTTGGAACCGGTTTTTAAATCAGCTCTCAGTTATAGCACCAAGACCCAGATATCAAACCTGGTCAGCACCCCACAGTGATGGCCCAGGTTTTAAGGAGAATTCATCACATTAGCATCTGGGCTCTTGAAAAACTGCCCGTTTGTTCTGGTACCTAGCATTCACACAGATCTTGCTCACAGCATCTAAAATTTCTAACAGGAAAATGGATGTATTCCAGTTTAACTCAATTAAGTGATGCTCATTCCACAATCAACAAATGACTGTGTGGCCTCTGGGCAGTTTGATTTGAACATACTAGTGACAATACGTGTAACAACAGGCAAAAAGAAAAGTGTCTAGTGAAATAAGTTCTAATCAGTTTTCAGATAAAAAGCTGAATCTACATAGCAATGCACAGACTTTAAAGGACACTTTCCAGCACACAAAGTGAAACATAGGTTTTGACAGAGAAAACACAGTTCTCTGCTTGTAGCTAGACAATGAAGGGGGACTTTTTTTAATAACATTAAAATACCTTTTATCTTTGCAGAAATGGTTGCAATTATACAGCCCAGGAAAATCCTCCATTTAAATTTTTAAATTTTCTCTTTTGCATCTTTCCATAGAATTAGATTTAAATGGCATAAATCTTAAGTGGCAACATATTCTTTATACAAGCTGGGGAACTATACAGTACTTCAGGATGAAATTGCTTTTTAAGATTAAAAAAAAAAAAAAAAAAATCACTGTCAATGAAGTTTTGCCATGGACTTCCCTGGGGCCACAATTCTACCCTTAGCACTTAATTAACCTTTATTTCCTTGAATCCCCACTTGGCTTGCTTTGGCTGACTCCTCTCAATATTTGGAAAGATTTAGTCATTTAATCTTCTTCTCCCCAAAGCAGAGCAAATATCTTCACTTCAGATAAAAGAATTCTCAAACAGGAGATCAAGCCCAGAAAAAGTCTGTGGACTAAATCCTCTCAGGATTGTACTGTGGCTTCTGTTAGAGCTGGTTCTTCAATAAGTCCCACATTGTGGGCTTGTTGCTATTATACAGCTGATGCAATTTTGTAGTAAAAAGCTGTTTCTGCTTGTTTGGAGAGGATCTCTACAGAGAGCTAATTACCATACTGCGCACACACAGACACATATATATAATGTCCCAGTGGTACCAGTAGTGCCAGCAACCATGGATTAATTCAAAATAAAATAAACCTAATTGACTTTATGGAGTTGCTCCATAGAAGTCAGTGGCTGTAAGCCAATGATGGGAGGCCTGAGTGAAAAATCAGGGTCTATGGTTTCTGAAGTGTCAGTTTGCTTGTTTTGATGCCATTTGGACAGGCTTCCTCTTATACTATTGCAGAATCTAGTTAGAAGGATAGTGAATGGGAGGGAGAGGCACAGAAGTCCTGCAGCCTCTGGACTTTGCAGTGAATAGACACACCACTTGGAATCACAATATTTCTTAAATCACTTGACAAATGCACTGCTTCCACCACACACAACTGAAATTCTCCATATACTGCCAGATTATAGGAAAGATATTAATTCCCTTCCCCATCAACATCTACATCAAATTAATGTTCAGCATCTTTCTTTTAGCCTGTGAGATTATACTACTAGGGATATATCTCTGCTTAACTGTGAAGTAAGTCTAAAATATTCAGTCTTTCTATTTTTGACTTCTCATTCCCAAACCCAAAAAAGCTCCCAGGATTTTTCATAATCTTAAAAAAAAAAAAAAAAAAACCATACAAGAAACTTGGAGGATGGCAGAACATAGTAAAGGAACTAAAATGTTTTAATCAGCTGTGTAACTGAGGGCAGATGACTAGGGTAGCAGCACTTGGTGCCTCCATTGTAGCGGGGTACAAAAGTAACCACCACTGCAATTGATATGGTGACTGCTGGTGCTGCCCCCCCGCTCCACCTCCAACTTTAATCCCTCCTCCAGAGAAATTAGCCAGTGGTGGCCTCTTTCCCTCCCTTGGCCAGTCTGGTGCCTTATGGAGCATCCTCATTCACCACCAGTGGTCTTTGCTCCTTTACACCACAACTCCCCATGACAGGAAGATGCATATGAAATGTGACAGTAACAGCAGGACACGCTGCATTCCAGAAATAGAGTGAAAAATGTTTAAGTTATCTCGTGTCACACGGCAAACTGTGCATAGAGGCAATACCAAACATTTTTGCTTGGAGAAGTGAATACTCCTTTGTTAAACAAACACAGGGCTGGAAATGCACTTACTCTATGAAAACTAACAAGTAGAGAAAAGTCTGAACTGCCAGCAGGGCAAGAACTCAATAAAGTGTCAACAGAATGGGTATTTGTAGGCTTCGTGCTGGCATAATGCCCTATTTCTGGCTTACCTTAAAGACAATCCTTTTTAAATTGCAGTAGATTACCAAGCACATTTCATATTGATGATCCTGGGTTCCAAAAAAGCCACTCTCAGCAAAAGCTTCCAGCGTTACTTAAATTGGCAGTTGTTTCTAGTTTGTGTTAACTGTGCATGCTTATAGGCATATAGTTGTGTATACTCACACAAAAATGCAATTGGAAACACACATACATATACATGCAGGCAAACATACAGCCATCTGTCTCAAGACAAATATCAAACTACTTTGAACCTCACATCTTTATAGCCTTCAAATCTGAACGAGTTCAGATAAGAAATCCCCTTCCTTCCCCATCCCTGCCCCCCCAGAGTCACAACCTTTCTAGGGGTTGAATATTTCTGGAAAACTCTTCTAGATTGGTTGCTGTCCTCAGGTCTTTCATTAGGTCAGTGGGTTTGCCTTGAAACACAAATATTTGGGTGCCTCTAACTTTTAGGTGTGCCCTCACATGAAAGTACTGAATAGGAGAGACAGCCAGATCATGGATCTGAACATACCCCACCAGACCCCAGCTGTTTGTGACAATGTCAAATAACCAGGATGGAGGGCTACAAAATGAGAACCTGAAGGAAGGATCAAAGAAAAGAAGACAATGAACTGGAAAGCTGAGACTGGAGAAAAGACTGTACAAGCTAAAGTAAGCATCCCAAATCTTAGGATCTTGTCAGAGCTCTTTGAGCTTTGACCATCTCATATTGCATAAAGCAGTGGCGTATGGCCTGTCAATAGTTATAATTAATCATTAGAGTACTAACAATTTGAAGTTGCACTGGGAACCAACCACCCTCCTGCTCCAAACAAAATTTCAACTCTAGTTCATGCTAACATAAATAAAGAGTTTAAAAATATATAGACTACATGAAATCCTTGAAAAAAAGTACTCTAGAGTATTTCTTCCTTGCAGCCCATCTACTGCTTGTTCAACTGAATGATTTCATACAAGTAAAATACAGGGCAATAGTTTTGAGACTGCAGACCAACCAGACTAGCTGATTAAAGTGTGCTGTACCTTTCATCTCCATTGAAGTCAGAACAGCCTATATAGTTAAATCATCAGGCAAAGCAACAATGCTAGTACCTAATGGCCAAGGAGGTACCCTTCTATTATGTAGTCAGCTCCTAGGTCCTGAAGCAGCTTTGATCCTTAAGCCTCAGCATTCATAAATTGTGAATTTTCCCCTGCATAGCTCTGGTTTCAGCACAATACAAGCAAAGGCCTAATCCTGCTGTCTGTAAAAGAGCTATTTGAATGCTTAAAATTAAGCACCTGCTTAAGTACCTTGATGAATCAGAGGTGTAGGTTGTAGCCTTGTTGGTCTAAGGACATAGGCAGACAAGGTTCCTTGGGTGAACAGGAACTTCAAGCCTGCACTCTATCATGGGAGGGTGCTTAAATGCAATTAGGTGAATAGTACTTACAAGCACATTCACTCTCCAAAATGCTGCCTCCCAAACTTAAGACCTCATTCCCTCTAACTTGAATGGGCTTTAGATCAGCATGTCACTGTTACTGCACAGAGCAAAAGTCAAAGTTGATAAGAACATAAAGGTAGAAGAGCTGTGGAGAGGGCCAGATAAACAGACAGTACTTGGGAAAATCGTCTCAGCTTTCAATTTGCTTGAATTTTCTAGTGCCTGTGGCCATCACTACTATACGAAAGAAAATGGCAGCTGCAAACTGGATTACACCTTAATGAATAGCATTTAGCAAGCAATGTTGACATCTTAGTGAGAGGAACAGCAAACCAGCCTCCTTAACATTTGTATACAATTTTACATAACCATCACATGAAGCTGTGGAAAACAGGACAGGTGGCTAGCACATAATTGATGTGGAAGGGTTTTTGCCTCTACCAAGTGCAACTTGGTGCAGGTCTTAATACTTTTTTCTAAAAAGACAATACATTTATGAGGGTTCACAAACACCTCCCCTCAGAATAGGAGATGTCAAGAGACTATTATAAGCCCACTGCAACACTTCCCAACCAGGAGCAAGGTGACATTTCCACTCCATACACCCAGGCTAAAACGTGGGAGGCTTGTGACAAATAAATTGAGACCAGCACCCATCTGTGCTGAAGTTTCATTTTTCAAGGGCAAGCCTAACATGTACCATACCTAAGGCCAATCAAAATATATGATTACTTTATGAGACACTAACCTCGCCAATACAGCATGCAAAGAGAGAGCTTGGGAGCAGCTGTTAGCTTTATGTATTACATACAGATCTGTATTTTGTGTGTTCAGCTTGGGGCGGAGGATGTGAGGCAGGCAGAAAACTAGTATTATCCATATCTAGAAGACCAGATTATTTATCTCCAATGAAATCATGTATCTTGATTTAAGGTTCCCACCTAATTTTTGTAAACATGTTGACCAGTAAGAATCCTTACAGAAAAGGTAATTAGCTAGAACTACCTGCACCCCCAGAAAATCAGATTTAGAAGAAAATAAAACATTTGAAAGTATGGAAATTCACAGCCAATTACAACACAAACTCTCTAACAATGTATCAGCCTCTCTGTTGCTTCATTCCTTTTATACCTGCTCTGTGCTGTTTTATGTTGACATGCATACATAAAGGTTATACACAATCAGTGACAAAAAAAGTATTTTTTTAAATCTAACTTTAAAGTGACCAAATTACTTCTGAAACTTCATTTTAATTAAATAGCTTCTGGTATTGGAACCTGCATACTCCAGGTTATTATTAACAAAAGCCTCTCATGTTATCCACTACTTTAAAGGACTCTTTATGATCCTGCATTACTGACCCAATGTCTGTGAAACGGCTGCCACAAACCTCTGCTCTTAGCCAACCTAGTCTTCTGATCTCACTCCTGTTTTCTAAAATAAAGGCAAGTAGAGGAGAGCTTGAGTGCTACACTTGCTTTCCTGTGCATGGACAGGGTTTTATTTATTCACAGAGTTGATAGCTTGTCCATCATTAAAACTAAAATGTGTTTTTACCTTATAAAACTAGATCATGCTAGGGAAATTCTCATAATGTCTGAGTGGCTTTGCCCAGAAACTTCTCCATGGTGAGATCTCCTATTCAGGACAATTATAAGATGGGGAAGGGCAGACCTAGGAAGTCTTTCACTACCAAAGCAGAAATGTTGGAATGATCTCTTGGCATGACTTTTTAAAGGTGCAAAAGGACCAATGAGACTTACTCTGGGTTTCCTTTAAATGACACTGTATCTGTCCCTTTTCCTTTTGAAAACACCTTCAAAATTAAAATAGGTTTCCCTGTGGCTTGCCACAATGGTGTTTAAAATAAAATGCAGCCTCATCTGGACCCCTGGTAATTTATCAGGTATCCTGCCTCCCTAGGTGGCTTCCCTGAGTCCTCTGTCCCCAACTCCATAGCTTCCAGCTTTGTGACTGTTGAACCTTTGAGCTTCTTTGCGGTTTAGAGTCCACGTGTCCAAGGAAGGTGGGAGGATGGCAGTGATCACTGTATGAGTACAATTTCACAATTTAAGAGGTCTGTGGTCAAAGTCACAGAAAAATGCAGCAGATAGATTTCTAAATTGTTTAGAAATGATTGTATCCTCTTGCCCAGTGTAGAAGTTACACACTGGTTAGCAATTTTGCAGTTACTCCTGCTTCACCTGCCTCAGCACTATTAAACACGAGAGCAGGGTAGGACATTAATTGCAAAAATACAACACTTCTGCTGACTCTCAGGTTTGGAAAGCATGAACTGGGTGGAGGGAAAGAGCAGAATAAAAGTGCAACAGAGGCTCATTAAGATGTCTCCATCTTAGCAGCACTGCACATATTCAGAGCTAAACTGATCAGTGTGAGTTTTTTTAGTGTTTCTGACAAGTTAGTACCATTTGCTGATTCATTAAGACAGAAGCATGTATTTTTACCCCGCTAGCCATGTAGTACGTCCACCTCAGAGGTGCTACCTACTGAGCCTGTGTTCTGAGAATTACAAATGTTCACTTTTCCTCTGCAGTGTTTATTAATAGACACTCTGAGTTTATGATTCAGTCTCCAGCTTTGAAATCGGTTGGCAGACCTCTTTCTCTATCTGCTTTTGCTGCAAGTGGACAGTTTTATTTAGAGAACCCCATAGAAATACCAGTTTTCCCAGGCTCTCTCAGTGCCCTAGTGAAGAATGCTGACAATCTGCTGTCAAAGACTGAGGCTGTCAGCATTACTTCCCTATTGCTGATCTTTCAGTCATCACTCGCATAAAGGACAAGTATGCGACCCACTGCTGTGTGACAAGAGCTGTGACTTTGTTTAGGAGCCAAGTGCTAGGAATGAATATTAGAGAAACATGGCTTGGCATAACAGGAAATCTTAACGATATTAATGTGATAAAAAGAGAAAAGACTTGCATGTGAATTTGTATTTCAAGGCATCGCTTCACGCTTTGCTAACATTCATAAACCAGCACTGAAAAAGCAAACAAGTTTGACTTTTCCCTTGAGGCATTCCTTTAAAAAGAACAAAATTATTTTTCTTACGTTCCTTTTACTTGATATGCAAAAAACTCCTAGCAAGGTCATCTGCATATTGCAGGAACTGCCGGCACAGGAGAGCCTGGAATATTTTTCAACTCTGCAAACAATTTAAGGAGCTGCTTGCAAATGCATACAAGCTAGCCCTTCAGAATACCATTCATATTCTGAAGTGGGTTAAGATAAATACATTTGTCTGTGAGCTACTACAACCTTTCGCTTCTATCAGATATTTCTGAAAGGGAAAAAATTGTTTGGAATTTGCGTTTCTATCCAAAATTATTTATTGCAATGTTTTAAATCTGTATCTCGGAGTATATCAGGCAATATAACCAGCTGTATACTAACAGAAAAAAATCATGAACGAGAAAAATATTCCTCGTAACACTAAGTGTTTGTTTTCGTTCAATCAGTGCTATGCCAGGTTAGAACAGGAACCATACCTAACTAATCCTTTTAAATTATTATGATGCTGATAACCTCTGCTCCTCCTTGTAATGCCAGGTAAAGTGAGGGACTTAATGGGTCAGGAAATTGGCTGTAAGCTGCAGTACTTTTCACTTACAGTTCATTGTTTGCAGTGACTAACACCGCTAATAACCAGCAGTTCTTTTAAGCAAAAGGCATCTGATGACAGCTGCAGCCTAGCTAAAATGTCATTCTTGTACCATCTCACTCCAGTTTCAAATGAACAAATATCTGCATCACAGTCTTTCACAGCTGGGACTCAACTGGCAGGCAGGCCAGGAACTCAGGTCCCTAACCCAACCCAAATCCTTTGGTGTTAGCAGGAATCTTTCAGCTGATTTCAGTCTGGAGGTTGGAACAGGCCTGTAACAAGCATAAAGAATGAACTACTCTACCCTGTGAGAATGCTCCCTTGCTCCAGGTCAAGGCAGACTGGCAAGGAATCTTGCATAGCTGTATGTGCTATACTTGTTCTGTGGTTAAAGACAGGACTTTATTCTCAACGAACAGGAAAGAATAATGTCCTGGTATTAAAGGTACAGTAAAGACGGCCAGAAGATGCAAATACTATTTCTGCCTCTGCTGCAGACTGCTGCTGCATCACCCTTGGACAAGTGATTCAAACAGTCAGTACCTGAGTTTTCTCAGCTGTAAAATAGAGATGCTATGCAGAAGTAGATTGACAGCCTTGTACAGAAAGCACTATTGTTAAATGCAAAGAATCATCACACACACACGCAGAGCAAAGATTCTGTCAGATGAGGATCCTCTCTTACCCATATTCTGACCTAATCCTTGAAAGTTAAGTGGTGATCAAAAACATATGTTTGGCTGGAAATACTGCAGACATTTACAAAACAGTGCCACAATTTTTTAAACAAAAATAACAATTTCTTCATTTTGCTGGAAACTGGGAATGGCCAAACTGTATTGTAACGTTGGATCTTTTAAATACTATGCTAATTGCAAAGCACTGTATGTTTTATTGTAGTGATTAGTCATCCCATATATATTTACTGGTAAGCAACCAGCCATAACAGATTAAATTAACTATTGCAAGATAAAAATTACAAAGTAGGGTCAATTAACAGTTGTATTATTTATGTAGCAATTCAGTGTTGCCATGATACATTATATACAAAGGTAAATCATCAGAGTATTATCCAAACAACCATTTCCTATCAATCTTTGGCTATCAGAAAGGGATGCTGGAGAAGATGGTATCAAAATAATTTAGGACTATACAATTACACTTTTTTAAAAAATGTCTGTGATTTATGTTGGGATTAATTTTTTGATTGGGTCTGTCCTAAAAAAGAAAAGACAATAGAGTGTTGTTTTAAAGCAAGTCTTCTAATGACAGCTTAGAAGTGTGATAACCTGGCCAGGATGTAAAATTGCATTGCAGGTACTTTAGGAGTTACATCTGGAAAGTGATTTCATTGGATTCAGGCTTATTTATTGAAATAATGCCGCTTTGCTACACAATGAAGGTCTTTTCTTTGTACATTCCAAACACAGAACTAGGGCAAGATTCTGCAAGTTGTTAAGTATCCTTATAGGCACTGAAAGACCGACTGCAGAATCAAGGCTTTAGTCTTCATTTAGCAACTCTCTTAACATCCACAAGAACAAAGCAGTTCTGTGAGCATAATAAACGTGGGTGTTTGTTATTTGGTAATGTGTTTCCGGTGCTTATCTCTCACAATTAAAAAATCTCTAAATAAAATGATGAATGGAGACATTAAGAAATCGAAGCCCACTCCCTGCATTATATTTTACAATTTTCAAATAAAATTACTTAAAGGATACTATAGTAGCAATTCTTATTACTATTGCTATCGAGAAATGTGTAGCACAAAAGCTAAGCCATTTCTGAATGTCATTTCTGCTTCAAAAAGAACATGAGGCATTCCACATTCCAATTACCTTGTTTTCTCACGTACAATATACCACCATATAGAGTACACAACCTGTTTCTGAAGGGAAATCCAAAGAAAAAAAAATTTCCTGTGTTGGCTGACTAGCAACAACTAGAGAGCAGAGCTCACTCTCAAGCCTGCTGCCAGCCCTATGAGCCAGGCTGGGCCTGCAGACCAGCCCTGCAAGCTGACCTGACCTAGCACATACAGACATGTAATCTGGTCAGGGTTTCCCCATGGGTCCAGAAATTTGGCAGTGGAGGAGCTGCAGCAGCAGCATTTGCTGTGGATCCCAGAGCCATGGCAATTAATTGCTGCTATCACTCCCCTGCTACTAAATTTCCAGATCCATGGGGATCCTTATTTCTCACACATAATATGCACCTGGTTCTGGGGGGCAAAGTAGGGGTTATATGCAAGCAAAGATAGTAGCTTTGCCTTCAGTTTACTATAAAGAAAGGAAAAGGAAAAAGCCGTAATGAGTCAAGTTATTCTCCTCACAACATTTCAAAAGAATTTAGTGAAAAAGTACCTTCATTTTTTTTTAAAGCAATCACCATTTTTGTGATGGCATGAAAGTAACACTGAAAGTATTTGCAAATCGGTGTCATTATTATAAATTCAATCATGTAAATAAAAACTAAATAAATATACTTTATGCATAATACCAAAACATTTACAGGGCCTAGGCCAGAGAAAGATAAATAGAAAGATTCCCATTGATTTTAAGTAGGTTTTGGATTGGGCCTATAAACATCTTTTCCTCTTACAACAATTCCTGATGTTTTCAGTAGCACTCTTGCCATCCTGCTTTGTAATGTAACCTATGTTTGGAAGACACTTTTGAAAAGATAGCCCCTTTTGAGGGAAGCAGTCAATTTACCTAGCATGCACTTCACTTCAATGCAGAACACCCAAACCAGGTCTGTGCACCACATAATCCAAGTTAAAGCAGCAAACTAGGATTTTCCTGGAACTCAAAAGCTAGGGACAGACATTACACATAAACTGGTTTAAGTGATCAGAAACTGGTTTAAACCTATAACAGAAGTCCAGTGCACATAAACCAGTCTGAAAATGGCTGAAACTGGTTTGAGATAAACCTGGTTGAATGTAATAAAAGTCAATCAGACTTAACTGATTTGGCTCAAACTGGTTTATCCAAGGTCTGTCCCAGACCCCTCCCTGGTTTAAATTACGTCAGACACCCCCAGCATCCCAGCATGCTCTCTGGGCTGGGCAGGGCTCTTTGCTCTACAGCAAGGCTGGCCCCTGCCCTCTGCTCCCTGGCTGCAGCTTGGCAGAGACTGCAGGCTGCTCCCCACCCCCTCCACCTCACCACTCCCTGCTAAGCAGGAATTCCCCCCTCCCCTCTGCCTTGCAGAGAGGACTCGGTGTATTAGCTAGCAGACCTCATGCTGGTGACAGTCCCTACTAAATCAACGGGTAGAATCAGCAAGCAGAATCAACAGGTAGCTAGTAATGTCCTTTATTCTTCATGTCCCTCTGTTGTTTTCTTAATGGGGTGATAAACATTGAGTTAGGGGTGATAAGCACTGTTATCAGTTCCCTGCTGAACTAATGGAAGGGCCCCGGCCACACCCCCCCACCACTCAGTAGTGTGCAAGGGAAGGGAGGGTTGCTTTAGCGCCCCACCCCGGCTTCTAGCCTGAGCCACTGCAGGCATGTGCTGACATTTCTGGGATGACTGTCCAGTTACAAAGTGATTTAGCTTAGCCAGGTTAGACTAACCTGCAAAGATTGAATCAATTCAGGCTGAGGGTTTTTGAATGTCTGTTCCTAGCCAGGGAGTTCCCAAACCTTCTATACATCCTTATGCCACAGGAAATGTCATTGTTATTAGAGGTAGTGAAACAGGAACAAATAATTCCAAAAACTATTTTGGAAAAAAGAGTTATTTGGTATTCTTATACTTTTTTCATACATTTTCTCACTTAAACATTTAGCTCAGATATTTTGAGCCAATAATGGGCACTGTCCAGTCAAAGCTGTAAGCAACATTTTCAGCCTTAGATACTCAAGACTTAGGAACTAAATCTTTAGACACCCATTTAACAGTTGGTGAACGTTTCTGAAAATACACCATCTGTTTATGGATTAACGTACACTGATAGCTGAAAAAAATTGACCTACGCTTACCTTAGGTATTATTGCTGACTCACAAATAAGAGAGAATGGCAAAGGCATGTCATTGTATGCAATTATGATAGAGCCAGAGGTGAGACTGAATTTTGCTTCTAAACTTTATCTGTTTAGGTGGTAAAAAAACCTCCCATCTTTCTGTAGCACAAATTATTTTTACTGTCACTCCATACACTTGAATGCTTATCATTCCACAGAGGTCAGTTGCACGTTTTTATTTTCAGACACATTTTCTCTTAACATGAAGTAGTAAAGAAACAGTGCTGTTAGAGGAGAAGGCTCCTAATGTTTGAAGGGTCTTTTCTGGACCACTTAAAGCTTACTTGAAATTTCCTCAGAGCCTTTAAGATGCTAACAGAAGAGTGACAAACCAAGTCTAAAGCTGCACTAAAACTCTTATCAAGCCTCCTTACCTCACACATGGAGATTGTCACACAATTGCTGATAAGATTACAGGCAAAGGTCTCCCTTCTACAACTTTTTACATGTAGGTGGGCTTCTGTGCCAAGCAGAACAACATTGAAATCAGAGGAACTCTGTGTGGGCACAAAAATCAGCCCTGACTGAGGGACCTTGTCCCATACAACAGCACTGGGTATAAAAGAAGAGTGACTAATCACTACTGTTAATGCAGTCATCTTTCCCCTTAGAAAAGATCTGGACAGATTCCTGTTTGAAACTACTGGTATATTTTTCCTTAGGGGAAAGGGAGGGAAGCTCCTCCCTTCCCGCCACAAAAATCATCATAATCTGATAGGCCTGCTGAAGTCAATGGAAAGGCTTTTTAAGATCAGACCTTTAAACATTTCTAATCTGGGACCCCCCCAAAGGATAATTCCTTTCAACAGTTTATTTCAATAGATACCTCTTTATTGGAAATGGAATGCATTTTGAAAAATATGAAAAATAAATCATATCTCTCAGAAATTATTTATGAGTCATATTTACACACAAATTTGTTTGACAAACCACTGATATTTCTGCTCACAACAGGATATGCTAAAAAACATTTGGTACATCACTGCAGCTGATTTTTCAGAAGCTGGCATTTGCATATCATGAACTTTAAAGAAAAGCAGTTACTTCAGGATGTAACAGAATAATGTCGTCTTTGATCTTTCTGCTGAATGCTGAGATACAGAATGGCTCAGCAGAGCTTGGATTTCCTTGCTGAATCCAGCTTGCTCCTTATTCAGTTTTCACTGTCTTTACCAAGACACACATTGACCTCCTTCATTAAGCAGGTTTCCATGTCACTACTAGCTAAATCGAGCACTTTGAGTTTTTATTGGCATCATAGTTTATTTCCTGTTAAATTGGAGTCCTTTGTTCTCTCAATCCCGCTCCAACACACACACACACACACGCACATAAAAGGAGAGGCCAACACAGTTATTTTCCTTATGAACCTCACAGAAGATTATGCATGTTGCTCTACCACTGATGATGCAGAACGCACTGGACCTATTTTAGTGGCGGTTGCTTACCAAGAACATGCCAATGATAGACAATATTTCACAAAATAGATTCAGAGAAGATATTCCAGGAAGGAGAAAAAACACAAAACAAAACAAAACATCATTATCAAAGTCAAAAACGGAAAATTTTGGTATAAAATTGCTACTGTTCTCAATGCTCCCCCCACCTGAAAAACTCCAAAAAACCCATAGTGAATTTAGAACTTGAGAACATTGCCAGATTGAACACCATAGGAAAGTAAGTCTTATTTACACTGGTCAGGTAGGAGCTGCCTTCACCATGCCCCCACCTAAACTTGCTTCAATCCTGTTTTGAAGAGACAGCCATTAGAAGAGAGAAGGATGTACACATTAACCCCTTCCATTTATGCCGTCAAGGCTGCCACTGACTCAAAGGGGACTTTAAAATGCAATCATCCATCATGGCAGACATTTGGCTGATCTCAGCATTTTCAGGACTCTCAGCAAGTAAAAGGGAACATGTTTGGCAACAACATATAGCAAAACATTTGTTCATAATGCAAATTATTATATTGAAAGTAAGTGATCAGAGTATGTTTCATACCAATATAAGCCAAAAAATGCAACAAGAAAATGGGCACTGACTGATCTTGAACTGGGTGTAAGTGTGAGTAAGTGTGAGCTAAATATAAATAACTTTAATTTTAAGTTCTTGCCCTTTATCAGTTACACATTGTTGAAAACTTTCCAAAATTTTCTTGATGTTTTCCCAGAAGTGTGTGCTTTGAAAACAAACAGCATTCCTGATTTAGGCCCAATCCAAAAATCAATGGAAGTCAGTGGAAAGACTTCCATTTGCTTCAGTAGGCTTTAGACCAGGCTTGTTTGAAGTAGGAAGACTCGACTCTCTTGGAGAATTTCTCTCTCAGATCCCATGAAGACATACATTTAACAATTACATGAATTCTCTCCTAGAGTGAGTACATATTCTGGTCAATGAACTGTTAAGATTTTATACGTAGCATTTCTGAAAAAGTAGGTTATTAGCTGACCAATAAACCTTATTTAATGAGTCTTAAAAAGTTTTGACCACAAAACAAAAGGCATTTTTTAAAAGTTGGATGTCTGGCATAATAAAGGACAGTGGTTTTAAAGGAACAAATTAACAGTATCTTTTGTGAGTTTGAGTACCTAATCAGCAAACTTCCAGCTCCATCATCTCAGAGTGAGAACGGAGACAGGAAATGTGCCAAACTGTGAAAACCAGTGATTGCAGGATTTTTTTCTTTTCCATTTTCTTTCTCCCTTTGCTCAAAGTTGAGGGTCCAGTCTTACTAGGAGCCGAGACCCTCAGTTTAGTTTAACCTCAAAGTAATAGCATTTTTAGGACAATTGCATATCTGCCTCACAAAAAAAGCCTGATCCCAAAGCTGGGTAGGGCCATCTGTTCACATAACATTTTCCAGGATGTCACTTTTTCATTGGAACTACTCACATGAATATTAATGGAACTACTTACATGCTTAAAAATGTTCACAGGATCAAGCCTAATTTATATATCATTTTGTTCATCCTTCAAGATGCTCTGTACCCTCATGTAATCAGAATGCAGGCAGGCTCTTGAGGGCTGGGACCCTATTTAGGGTGGGGAGTAAACTGAAAGATCCCCCTCACTGTTTTTAAACTTTCACTAGGCATGTCACATTCATCTTTTCTTTGATGTGCTTTTTACATACTACACCACTAGTATGAATTAATTATGCAACATTTTAAAACTGCACCCATTTCCTATTTATAAAATCCCATTAGAACTTTTCATTTATAAGATTTTATTTACATTTGTGTAGCTTGCAATTAGCCAGAGCAATTTCCCTAATATGTTGACAGAAAGAAGTATTTCCCTTGACTCAAAGATAACAGGCCATGCTTCATGATCTGTTTCAAAAGAGAACTCCACTATGTATTTAAAAAAAAACAAAGGACTTCAGTTACAGCAGCGTGAACTGGGTGGCAAACCACCACATAAAACTTACAGGAGCAACATTGTCCATTTCAGTGGTGAGGACTGATCCAGAAAAGCAAGTTAAGCACATGGGTTTGTGTAGTTTACTTTTCTGGGTGAGCCCTTAATGATAGCAGGAACATGCACCAATTGGATGCTCAGTCCTTTTGTTTTCTACCATTTCAGTTTCATTAACATATTATGAACACGACTGCAAACACTTCCAATCAGCTGGTAGCAATATGCACCGAAATAATTCAGTTTCTCTAAGCAATAGAGCAACTTGCAGTTTATGAAAATGATGGCTAAAATGATCTGTTTGAACACTTCTAGACATATACAAGATGGGCTTTAAACTAAGAGCAATTCCAATGCAAGGCATTTAAAATCTGTCACAAAAGTGTATTTACAGGCACAAACGTGACCCTTTCAGAAATGCTGGGTATGGAAAAAACCTGAACTCAGATGCAGAGAAATTGTAATAAATATTTCAACTCCTACACCATTTTCATATCATAATATGAACAGGTGCAGAAACGGATAGTATTAATTGGACAAAATATTAATCAGAACAATAAACAAGTTAGTCAGATTTTCCTTTTTAACTTTTACAAGTAACAAAATATCACTGTTTAACTTCTCTAGCAACAATCAATATTCATTTTTTCCCCGTGTAGTCAAACAGAGTATCAAATTTAATACTCCTCTTCCAGGGGCATGCTTAAAAATATGCATCTATAAGCACACACACCACCTTCAAATTGGGTTCCAAAACATTGCTTTCCTTGGAGAGAATAGTTGTCTTGTGCATGAAGATTGTTATCCAGATCCTAAACTGCATGTTATATTTTCCTTGGTAACCTTAAAAAACATTTCTAAAATAATCTTGTAGGTACAAATAAAAAAATCTTGTAGAACTGCATGTGAAAAAAACCCATGGTCATATAAATCATGGCTTTTCCAACAACCTTCTCCCTTTTCTCTCTCCGCCCTCCCTTCCAAAGGTTTCAATAAGTTAGGAAGCTACGCATGTTCTCTGAATTTTGATTTTTGTTGTTTGGACAATGGCCTACATTCAGAAATGTCTTTCAAAACAAGCCTCAAAAGAAGAATCCCTAATAAATAATCATGAAATAAAATACATTAAAATAAAGTTACAGTACGTCATATGTTCTAGGAGTCTTCTAGGAGTCTTGTCAAGCCAGATGAGCCTTTCCAAGGTTCTTAAATAATAGTTGGAGTCTATATGACTTTAAATGCTTCCCTGCAACAAGGATGGGATTGTGCAGAAAAGTAGTTGGCATTTTCAGGTGGCCGAACAGAAGCTCTCCAGTCTATGAGCTCTCTTTTGTTTGCCAGGTTTTTTGATCAAGCGACTGATATGCTCACAAGGGGGACTGCGTTCAATCCTCTTGCCTGGAGGGCTTCTTTAGTTCAACCTGGAATAAAATAATAAGAGCATAAGGGGGGGAGCTGAAGAGCCTGACAAACACTGTGTGTGCAGATCTTAGACTTTAAGTGCTGGAGCCTGCAAGTGGGAGAGAAACTAAGGAAAACACCCTGGTCAGACCCAGTTCACTCTCTCCATCAGCATGCACTCTCTGCTGGTGCATGACAACCTCCGAGGATCTCTGGTGTGACCCCGCAAAAGGCAGTTCTTATGTTCTACGATTCTTCCAGTTGTCTTTGCTAACAATGGTCTAAAGAGGCATTTGGGGGGGGGGTCTCCCTTATTTTGTTCGCATCCCAAATCGTGTGTGTGTGTGTGTGTGTGTGTGTGTGTGTCAGGGTGTCTGTCTGTCAGGTGTGCATGCGTGTGTGTCAGGGTGTCCCTGTGTGTCCATGTTTTTATATGTACCAGGGTGTCCGCAGCTCTGCCAGGACAGTGCATGAGTGTATCAAGGTGTCCCTGTGCATGTCAGGGAGTCTGTCAGGGGGTCTATGTGTGTGCATGTCAGGTGGTGTCCATGCCCCTATATATACCATGGTGTCTCTGTCTGAGCCAGGTCAGTGTGTGTATATCTGTGTGTCAAGGTGTCCCTGTGACTGTCAGGGGGGAAATGTGTGTGCATGTCAAAGGGGTTTCCATGCCCCTATATGTACCAGGGTGCCCCTGTCTGAGGCAGGACTGTGTGTGTGTGTGTGTGTGTGTGTGTGTGTGAGAAGGTGTCCCTGTGTGTGTCAGGGTGTCTCCGTGCCCCTATATGTGCCAGGGTGCCCCTGCCTGTGCCAGGACAGTGTGTATGTGTCAGGGTGTCCCCGTGCGTGTCAGGGGAGGAGGGGTCTGTGTGTGCACGCACATGTCAGGGGGTGTCCCTCCAGATGTAACAGGGTGCCCCTGCCTGTGCCAGGGTGTGCGAAGGTGTCCCTAGGCGCGTCAGGAGAGCGGTGGGTGCGCGGGGGCCGTGGGGCGCGGGCGGGCGGTACCTGGGCGGGCTAGGCGGAGTTGGAGGCGCTGCGCAGGCGGGGCCCGTGCTGCTGCACCAGGTGCTGCTGCTTCTGGCGGGTGGAGCGCACGGCCAGGATGGCCTGCCGGTTCTTGTACTGCACCAGCTGCAGCGTGATCTCCGCGTTCCAGCCCTGCTCCTGCGGGCACCTGAAGTCGATCTCCTTGCCCTCGGCCATCACCACGGTGAAGTAGACGTACTTGCCCTTGCGCTCCACGCAGTCCACCGTCTTCATGCGCGAGAAGTGCAGCTCCTTCACCTTGGCCGCGCCCGGCTCGGCGGCGCCCGGCTGCGCGGGCTCGGGCGGCGGCGGCGGCGGCTTGGGCGGCACGAGCAGCAGCCCCTCCTCGGTGAGGATGCAGCGCTTCTTCTTCCAGAGCTGCAGCAGCCCGTCGCTGCGCTTCTCCAGCACGCCCTCCTTCAGCGCCTTGCAGCCGCCCTCCAGCATCCTGCGGGCGCGGGGCTCCGCTCCTGTGGCGGGGCCGGCGCTGTGCGCTCGCTGCAGCCCGGCAGCGCGGGGAGGCGGTGCCGAGTCCCTCCTGTCCCACCCCCGCCCCTCCCGCCTTTTGAGCGCGCTGCGCCCACCCCAGAGTGACACCCAGCGGAAAAGGCGGCTCCCGCCCGGCCCTTTCCCCTCAGCCCGCTCCCCAGCGCCGGCTCGGTCAGGCAGCCCCAGAGCCACCGCTGCACACATGCCCCAAGCGAGGTGCCGGCATCTGGGGCTGTGTTTGCCAGGCACCGCCAGAGGCTGGTGAGGCGGTGGCGGCTTCCCTGGTGCCTGGCCGGGGAAGTTTTGGGCAGGGGAAGCCAATACCCAGCTGGGCAGGCAGAAGGCGTTGCTGTGGGGGGATGTAGTAAGTTGGGGATGGTCCTGCTCAGGTGAGCCCGGCCTGGGACCAGGCTAGATGCTCTCCTGCACGCCCTCCCAGCCCTCGGGGTCTGTCATCCAAAGAGCGCTGCAGCAGCTGCTGGCATCAGGCACTGACTGCACCAGGCTTGCAAAGAAGTCAAGGGCAGGCTAGCAGATCAAATCCAGTTGATTTCTATTGTCTTTTTCGGTTTCCCTTTTCCAGTTCCTCTCAGAAAGTAGCTTTGGTTTGAGTTCCTGCATTCTCTCTTCAATACCAAAGAGATGGTTAGACATGTTAATCTGAAATCAGGCAGAGGGTAGGGCATGATAGCACCTTAGGCTGTGTCCAGCCCAGTGTGGAGGTGCACTGTATGTGGTGCTGCAGACCCTTCTGCGGCCCCACAGGCTGCACACACAGATGTGCCCCACGCTGCTACCTTGCAGAGCTGGGGGGGGGTGTTGATCCCAGAGTCAAAAAACCCAAGTAAAAAAAAAAGCCGGGCAGTGCACATGGTGGCAGCAAGCGCCTCCCAAAACCAGAGCCTGGCTAGCCTGAACCACACTCTGGCTGCTGGTAAGGCTCCCAGCTACAGGAGTGTTGCGGCCACAGTTCCCTGAGGCCCTCAAGTAAGGCTGCTGGGGCCAGCATGATTGCTGACCCCAGCCTCCCCTATCCCACCTGGGGTAACCTGCCACACACGTGGCACAAGCATTTTCTATGGACAAGAAGCGGCATAAGGTGTGCCACTGCTTCTTGTTCCCTGTGAAACAAATAGCTATACTCATCTGGACATGGCCGTAGAGACTAGCTGATTTAGAGGCATAAGTTTCTGTAGGCAACAACCTGTTAGTTTCTGAAGTGCCATCTTGCCCTGCCTTTAATAGTATTACATTCATTGACCTATCCTGTCTGAGAATCCCCTTAGATTTATAACTATCATTTAATAAAATTAAGACAGATTTAAAATTGATGTTACTATTCAGTGAGGATCTTAACTCAACTTCAGTTGCTTTCCTAGTTGAATAGTGCCATACCACCTCAATGATAATACCCTGTACCTCTCTGATATGACCAAAAGGCTGGAGAGTAACCACATCTTTAATATTAAGGTTAATTTTATGAATGCTAATTGAAGGATTATTTACACCATGTAGTGAATTGACCTAATGTGCTAATTGAAGTGCCTTGTAAGAAACTTGAAGTATCAAAGAGTGTAAAGCAAATTCTCTGCTGCAAAATCTGACTGTACTGGCAGTACAAAGTGACTTAAAGCTGAGAATAAGGTGTAATACATATAACTATATCTGAATGGTATAATGAGGCAGTAAGGCTTTATTGTCATTCCTATAGGAGCAGGCACTTAAACCTTTGTAATTCTGAGCTCTAGGGAAATTTTAATCCCATGCCATGTTTGAATGCACTCCTAAATCTGTGGAAATATCTGATGTACAGGTGCCTCCTAGTGCTAAACTTCAATATTACAACGTGGAAGCAAGCCTTATTCCATAACTCTAGTAATTTTTCCTACTACTTGCGTATCTAGGGAGGTTGTAATGGGAAAGTTCATCTGAACAGTCATGGTATCTGTGTACACAGATGCAATGAGCCCCCAACTTCAGGTGCCACTATGCCTGAAATATATAGCTGTGATCTTATAATAGAATGGATTCATTATTATTATATTTTGACAAGTATGAGGCCAATCAGGCAATAGTTTAGGAACTACACCAAAAGAGAAAGAAAGCGGGTGACAATAATACATTAATAATAGGGTCTGTCAAGTTAAGAGGACCACACATTCTTCAAATGTTTATAAAACCTACAAGTCAGAGATGTGGCCTGTCAGACTTAGCTTGTGCAGAATTTAGGTTTCCATTAAAGGATAAAGATTCTAGCCTTTGTGGCTATAGAGATAATCCTTCAATCATAAACAGATCCACTGTTGATCAATTAAAGGATTGTAATGGGGGAAAAAAGAGTAAAGCCTGCAAAGGTATAAACTGGGAGCCGCTGCATGGAAAGAAAGAGGAGGGGGAGAAAAACAGAGAAGTCATTCAAAAAGAAGAAAAGAAACCATCCCAAATGTAGAAAGTTTGGAAAGACAAAACAGAAGCAGCAGTGTCAAGCAGGGAACAGATTTTCTCACCAAGCACAGTAAGGTATATTAAATACAGAAGTGTGGTTTCTTCATGAAGAATAATTATGTCACGCAAAGGATGGTGTCTTCTTCTCTTGACCTTTGCGCTAAACTCCCACAGAATGCAATTGAGGACCCGTTGTGGACTAAGTAGTACAATATTCTGAATTTAAATAATTATTTTAGTCCTTTTCAAATGAATTCTGTCTATAGGCACTCTTCCCCTAAGACATACATACACACACACAATTTGAGACATCCCAGAAAATGTAGCTGTAAGCTCAGCCTACCCAGCGAGATAAGACATTATCACATAATGAACTCTGTTGCATGCTGTGTGGAAACTGAATTCACAAGTCTGGACTTGCTCAGGACAGCTCCTTCTATTGCATTGCAGACAGCCCCACAAAGATATTGAAAAACCAGCACTAAGAGCAATCTAGAGCTATAAAGTGTGAATGACTCAACTATTAGTCAAGTCCCATGGAACAATAGGCTTATAACCTAGAGGCTCAAGAGTGGATAGCATGTATATCTGAAACCTCAGTTTCGGCAAATGGCACAAAGCTTGTCAACATGAGGAAGACCATGAGCAATAAACCAGTGTTAATACACAGCCCACCAGCTAATCCTTCAAAATAGAGTAATCTCTGCGCACCAAATCCTACTACATACGTTATTAGGATACTGTAAATTTATACCCTGGCTTGCTGCACGCTGATGTCCCTGTGCAGGCAGCACCTACAGAGATGGAGGCTTAATTTAAGAGACAAGCACTGCTGTGTTCAGAGGAACAATCATTCCTTCTTCCAAGATAGGGGACAGGAGAAACTCCTCATTCCAAAACACAAACCTCAGATTCTGGGGTGATATCAGACTAGAGAAAAACATGTCTCAGGATTACTTGTCTTCAACTATCTGGCTCAACTATTAATAGTGTAAGAAATTCCTTTGCTAAACCCAAGTTCCTTTTCTTCCTGCGTTGTTATCCCTGAAGCTTTAAATTAAAATCATAGAGCATAATCCTAGATAACAGACACTGGTTGGGGGGGGGGGTGTCCTAGAGAAAATGGATGAATCCATATACCAAGGAAAAGCCTAAGATGGGTCTGAGCCTGGAAACATGTCCTACAGCCCCACATGTATCAGTAAGCGCAGTGTCTGAGCTCTGCCCAGAGCCAGTTGGCTTGGAGTACGTGGGATTCAAAACTTGGGTCCAACTGTAAACATCTTCCTCAAATGCCTCTGGAATGCAGACTGGTATTGGGCAGGATCCAAAAGAATAAAACAGTTCCAAAGTTGACATTCCTTCAGACAGAATATATGTCCCATGTTTATAATTCAGGAAGCTCCAGTTTCAGTACCTCCCTTGACCTTGGTGGTGTTATGGGATAGGGAGTTCCTACATCTCCCATGTAATCAGGCCTCCAGTCATTTTGGATTTATCAACAGTATGCTGTTTTACCTGGGAGCTCATGTAGTGTTCTAGATTTACAGTTGACCTCTTGATTTCCAATGGAAAACTCATTAGAAGCCAGCGTATGCCTACATCACTGATTCTCTATCAGGGTGCCATGATATCCTGGGGTGCTGTGAGATCCTTTTAAGGGTGTCGTGGGGTGCTGCTCAGTGTCAGCATCATTAGGTGTACAAATACCCACACACAATTTGCAAGATAAACCCAGAGGCTGTGTCCAGATGAGTGAGCACGTGCCTGTTGTAGCATCTCAAAGCAGTGCGAGACACTGAAGGAGGTATGCTAGGAACAAAACATTTTCCCTGCGCTGCATACTTGCAGCGCAGACTCTAAGTTTCATACCAGGAAATCCCAGTATATATAAAAAGAAAATACATGCCAGAGAAAAGCAGTGCAGGGCGCACTCCTGGAGCATGCCCTGAAGCAACTGAAGCCTGGGTCCTTGAAAGAGATGCTCTAGCACTTGGCCAGAGCAGCTCTATGCCAAACTCAGCATGCTAGAGTAAAAAAAAATGGGACAAGGCTGGCAGCAGTGGCCTGAACCCAGGCTCTGTGCCCAGTAAGCAAGCACATAGAGGTGGGGGGGACTGTGTGGGGGTGGGGGAAAGGGTTTGGGAGGGGTGGGTCCCCGTCCTGCCCACCGTAGCACACAGCCCTGCCGCAGCAGCAGTAGCCAGCAGCAGGCCATCAAGCTGCTCATGGCCTGCACATGGAGGCAGGAACTGGCCTGGCCTGATGGCGCGCTTGTGCATATGGTGCCAGGAGCCCTAGGTGGCAGCAAGAGCCAGCCCGGTCTCACCTGAAGGTATGCACCACACTGGCCAGCTCTGGGTCTCAGATGGTGCTGTGCACTGCCGGGGGTCTCTGCCAGCAGCACACCATGGGCGCCCCGATGGTCCACTGCTCATTACTGGTGTGTGGGGGGGGGAGCACTGTGCAGGGGGATGGGCAGGGGACCCACCCCTCCCACACAGTCCCCCCATACCCACAATCCCCCTCCCACAATCCACCCACAAAACCTACACCCTCACCCACAAACTACCCCTAGCAACATACCCACCTACAACCCCCCCCAGAATCCACTCATAAACCCCACCCCCATCCCCCACACAAGCCTCACTCCCTCACAAACCTCACTCACAAACCCCCCCTCCCCTCCCGGCCAAATTTCGCACCTTGTGTACCCAGCCAGCAGATGGAATGGGACCTGCTGGCAGAAGCTGGGGCTACAGGATCAACTGCCACACTGCAGCCCTTTCCCATGCCCATACTGGTCCTGTTGGGGGCGGGGGACTCCTAGTCCCAGGAACCACATGGGGGTGCTGAACCACAGGTGCTGGAGTCACCCTCTACCTCCCCCTGGCTGAAGATCTGGGAGGAGCTGGCCAGGGTCAGTTTGCCTCAAGTGGCACAATGTGCCCCACACCAAAGGGCATGGTCAGGCACATGTGCTGAGGCACAAATCTTTGGGACAAATTTGTGCCACTGCTATTTGAGCTTTTGTGAGCACTTGTGCCTGCATGCGTGGACACACCCAGAGACTGCTAATAGTAATCCATAGTGTCAAGAACATTTTGACTCGTGGCTTCTGAGTTTTGTAACAGATTTGCTCTGGTTTATTTATTTTTTGGCTACAGAAAAACAAGTGAAAGCAAAGAACTGGCATTTTTTGAAGGGTGCCTCAACCACTGTTCTAGTTGAATGGAACACCTACTCAGTAAAGAGGTCAGGAAGGCCGATCTACATGGAACAAACCTGTGGTAGAGGGACTAGATTTGTGCATCACAAGTTTTGCCCAACAGCAAAGCACTTTCTGGGCTCTCATGGCCACCTCTGGACCTAATGCAACAAAGTTCTGGAAGACAGTTTTAAGTTCTATCATTTTATTAGGGGATTTAAGGGATCTTTCCTATGGCACTCTTGTCTACCTTTTCACTATATGTACCCAAGGATGGAGCATCAGTGTATCTTGTTTACACCTGGCCTTACTTGGGTTAGTAAGCTTTCTCTACCAGTATTAGTCTATTCTCAGCTGAGGTGCTGCAGGGAGCAAGGAGGTTAGCATGTGTCTGTCCATGTAGCCCTGAGGAGGTAAACACAAGCTGCTCTTCCTCCCTTAGTCACCAATGATTCAGCCCTGTTGCAAAGAGTAAAGTGCACACACAATCCCTGCCAGACTGCTTCTTCCCCAACTGGCTCCATGCACAAGGAAGGAATAATTAGCTTTTGAAATGGGGTGCTGCTCAAAATCACAAAACTTACAGAAGGATGCATGGAGTCTTAACATGTAGAGAACAACAGGTCTAAAACAGGGGTGGCTCAGCCCCTGGTTTGCAGGCCACATCTGGCCTGTGGAGCCATGTCATCCAGCCTGTGGGGCTCCCTATGGGTCCAAGAACTTGGTGGTGGGGGAATGGTGGCAACTAATTGTTGCTCCCTCGCTGCCAAATTTCAGGATGCCAGGGGAAGGGCAGGCAGAGAAATGCTCCATGAGCCAAATAGTATGCACCTACATGCTAGATTGGGTGCATGGGACTGATGTGCAGAGGGGAGATTCCAGTTCATGGGGGCCCAAAAGGTTGAACATCACAGATCTAAAGCATTTAAACTGAAGTGCATTTGCCCATATATCATTACTGCAAACTACTCCTGCTTTAACTGTAGATAGCAAGAAAAGGACATCTCTGCCAAGATTAACCACACTGAGAGCACCTCACGTAAAATTTATAAGATTTGTAATACAGGAAGAATTACAATAAAGGATGAAGCACCGTTATTTTGAAAGCAACCATCTTCTTTAGCACCTGGCAAAATGTATTAGATGGGAAAGAATGGCAGGGAACACCCATTTCTCTGATGACCTATACAAAATCAAATCCATGTCCTGCAAAGGTTCATTTCAATTATACAAATAATAATTAAAAAAAATCAAAGATATTAAGTTCAGATGTCTGTGATTATAAAGCCTGATCTCATGCATAACATGGACTGTAGCATTTCACCCAGTAATTCTTGGAGGGGAAATAATATTGCATCTTAAATAAATGAACACCATCTACTCCAATATTTTGTGACTTAACTAGAACATCTATTTGAGAAAGTTGTCAAATTCAGTTCAAAAGTTTCAAGTGATGAATCAGACACTTCCCTTGGAAATGGATAAATTAGTCTGAACAAGTTTACTTCCTTTTTGAAAATTCCTACGTTCAAGCTTCTAGCCATTAGATCTGGTCTATTTAATAAAACCTTTACAATCTATTCTTTTCCACATGTGACTAACTACAGACTTAAATTTTAGTCACCTTAGCCTTTTCCTTGAAGAAATAGAAATTGATTGAGATCCTTTGATAACTATGAGCCCTCTTCACCTCCTTCCCTTTACACCCAGGACTTCACAGATCATGGGTGTGCCTCTTTTTTAAGCCACTGCCTATTTTCTATTTCCTTCAAAGCAGGCGCTAGAACTGGACATAGCACTAACTGAACTGCCAGACACAGTAGATAACATTATCCCTATTCTTACTGGATATTTCCCAGTTTATAAAGATCTCAGCCGTTTCACAGGCAGAAGTACATGAGAACTCCCTGTTAACTGCCTATCTACAATGATAATCGCATTTTTCAGGACTACAGTTCTCAAGGGGTTATCTAATCCAATGCCCTGCCAGTGCAAGATCATATTTGTTTAATCCATTCCCAGACAAATGTTTGTCCACCCTGAATTTAAGAATATCCTATGGTGGAGATTCATTCCATAGTTTCTCTAGGTAATTTGCTCTAAAGCTTAACCATTCTCTTCCCAATCTGTTTTTTTAAAACCCTTGCCTTTTGTCCTGCTGTCCGTGGGCTCCTAAAAATTGAAAGACAGCCCTCATCAACCACTCTTTTTTGAATGTGGACTTACCAAATCCTCCTACTCTTCCAACCTTTCCTCATACATTGTCTTCTACAACAGGGGTAGGCAACGTTTTTTGGCCGGAGTGCCGAAAAACACAATGCCTACCTTGGAAGGTGCTGGAGCGCTGGCATGCCAGGAAAACAAAATGAGGGCAGAGGGTACATGGCAGGATGCCCTGCTTGTGCCCCTTGCCCCCCACCCAAAGCCCTGCTTCCCCTTGCCCCCCACCCAAGGCCAGTGCCCCCCGTCCCGGGCCCTGTGGCTGTCAGCAGCTACCCCGGCTCTGGGTAGCTGCTGGAGCCCGGGCTGCTCCCAGCACGGCTTGCAGCATCCCAGCTGCCTGCTGGCAGCAGCTACCCAGAGCCGGGAGGCTGCAAACAGCTGTGCCAGGCTCCAGAACCCAGGCATCAGCTCTGTACCAGTGCGTGTAGGCATGCCTCAGAGTGGACAGTGGTGACAGAGCTGGTGAATGGCGGCAAGCGTGTGTGTGCATGGAGCCGATACCGGAGCTGTGTTGCCACTGCCCAGAGCCCAGGCTGGCTACAAACAGCTGTGCCGGTCTCCGGAGCCCAGTCACCAGCTCCATGCCAGGAGCAGGGCAGAGACCAGGGTTGCGCTGCCTCAGGGGCCTCCCCCACTGCCCGCTCCAAGGCGCATGTACACATGCCGGTACAGAGCTGATGCCTGGGCTCCAGAGCCCAGCACAGCTGCTTGCAGCCTTCCGGCTGCCAGCTGGGAGCCCGGGCTGCTCTCAGCAGGCAGCTGGGACACTGCAAGCCCTGCTGGGAGCAGCCCGGGCTCCGTCACTGGCAGCAGCTACCCAGAGCCAGGGCTGGCTGTGGCGTGCTGAGCAAAATGACCTTGCATGCCATGCTCGGCCTGCATCCTGGGGGTTGCCGACCTATTCTACAATGATACTTGTAATGTAAACCTTTGGATTCTTTCCAATTGATAATAACATTCCTAAAGTCTGGTGCCCAAACTGGATCCCATAGTGCAAACAAGGCCCCACCAGTCCTAACCAGAGTGAAAAATTATTTCCTGACTTGCATGCAACACTTAAAAACATCCTAGTATGGCACTTTATTTTTTTTGCAACAAATATTACTTTTGATTCATCTGCTAAAAGCCACTAGTACTTTTCTGGAATACTACAGCTAGCCAGCTTCACAACTTAATAAGGGAAGCTGCCCACCTAATGCTTCCTTCAATTATGGACATGACCCACAGCTGGGGAAAAAATGGAGGGAAAGTGAAAAGAACGAGTCAACTTCTCCACTCTATGCCAAAAGTTTAATGTTTGTTACATACTGCCTTCCATAACAGCTAAACAAGAATACTTTGAATCACATAAAAATCAATATAAACACCAGAACTGTCATTTTTTTGAAAATATTTTAAGCCCATAGTATTGGTATTTTTCAAATTTGCATTCCTAGATGTAATATTTTGCTGTATTTGGGTCAGGTGGCGTAAGAATAAGTGAGGTTGTGATTCAATCCAGGAAACTCCTTATTCCTGAGTTCCTAGTCCCTGCTCCCCGACTGTCCTATGTATTTAATATTAGACAATAACTAGACAAAAGCCAAAGATAGCCCTGAAAGCAGGAATCAGAAGCAAGTACCACCCCACCTCCTCAGCCAACCACTCTCCAACTAAAGATATATTTCTCGCATTCTTCATGGCCCCATGTATCTTGTATCCTTCGCTGCACGGTGGTACAACTTCAGGACGGGGAGGGAAGAACGTCCCATCCAACCAGGTGTTTAGAGCACTGGGTCATCTGGGAGGTAGGAACCCCCTCAGGCTAAGGAGAGTCTGAACCGATTTTTTTTACTTTCTGGGCATATGTCCTACACTATAAGCAGTTATGTAATGAATGAGGGACAAAGCCTCTTCCTTCTGCAGCTGTGCTTTCAAAACAAGCCAGCGAATCCTGATCACCTACAGATGCCTACCCTCAGGAGAGTGCCCCCATGTCTGAAATGAAAGTGCTTGCCTACAGCTCTGACTGAGATACCTAAACATCAGAGAGGCCCAGCAATTGAGACACCTTTGTCCTAGGAATTTCTGTACTGACTACCTCTAGTCAGCTACCCATTCAGCATATTAGTTACTTTTGTTCCTACTCAGACATTTAATCCTTCCCACGCACTGGATGGGGCACCTAGACTCAGGTTCTGGATTCCAAATGATGGCTGAGATGCCTGAAGAATAGGGAATGTAGTGGCCAACTTGCAATACTTCCCTTTACTGGATCTAGCCTCATATCTGAAGCTGACATTTGTTTTCTTAAATGGCACACAGCGCTGACTGTAAGCCAGTGAGATAACTGAAATTCATGTCCACTTATTATCCCTATTGCACTGACAACAAAATCATTGTGAATAGTCATGCTTAAGTGTTTTAACAGTTTGCTTATAAGAAGTTATTTAAAAGTGAATTTGCTGCTACTAAGAAGAATGAACTACAGCATGAAAGACATGTACAAACATACACAGAGCATAATAAAAGAAGACTAGCTTCTGAAAATACTAGGTTTTATTCACACCCCAGTGGTAAACAATAACCTTAATATGATGACTAGTTTTTTTCTTTATTTTTTTTTTTGTAGATCACTATGTCACATAAAATACAAAAACCCATAGCATAAACAAGCTGACAGTTATGAACAGTTAATGTGGTCTTGTTGGGAAATAAAATGAATTATACTAGTCTTCTCAAGTAGTCAAATTCAGAATACATCATCTCCTAGTTAGTATAAGTCACCGCCATTTCTATAACAAAGTAATGAAGGCACAGCTAGTGCAAGCAGACTTAAACCCGTTCAAACTACTGGGCTGCAAATACTTTGGTTGGTTCTTCAGGAGAGGATTTTTTCCTAAACAAATATTGGTCTCAGTTAACAGTTCCAATAATCTTCACAGCTGCTGTCTAATAGCTACATGACAAGACTTCACAAGAACCAAACTATGTAGCAATGAATTAACATTCATGCTTTAGGGGGCTTACTGCATTCTACATATTGGCAGAAAATTATACTATTAAAATACTAGGTAGAATGAACCTACATTTTAAACTGGTTCTTATGTTTTTGATTTAATTTTTAACAAATTGTTTACTTAATTCTACCAAGAAGATACAAAACATAAGGCTGTAAGTAACTAATAGTTGTGTTTAGGCTATTACAGTGCAGGTAATCCTCAAGGCCACATACACACTACTTCACTGCTGCTTGCATTCTGCTGGGTTTTGATCTTTCTGTTGAAGAGAGAAAAAAAAAGAGTCAGTGTACGCAGAGTCATTTTTCTAAAGCATCAATCAAAATCAGCAAGTATGTATTCGCTTGCAATACGAAAACTCTAAGGAGCCTATCTATACATAACGGGAATAAACAGAGATGCATTCTATATACAATAATATTACTCAGAAAAAAAATAAATGCAGTATAAGCAAGTTAATCATAGAAATTAGGACTGAAAGGGACATCAAGAGCACATAAAAAGTGGAAACAGGGTGAGATCACTAAAGATGAATATACCTCCTCTGCTCGTGCTTGTAGGGAGGCAGTTAGGCGGGCCAAAGCTACCATGGAGCTGAGGATGGCAACCCAAGTAAAGGACAACAAGAAATTGTTTTTTAGATATATAGGGAGTAAAAGGAAGGCCCAGGGAGGAATAGGACCCCTGCTAAATGGGCAGAAGCAATTGGTGACAGATAGGGGGGACAAGGCTGAACTCCTCAACGAGTTCTTTGCCTCAGTGTTCCTAAGCGAGGGGCACAACAAATCTCACAGTGGGGTTGTAGAGAGGCAGCAGCAAGGCGCCAGACTTCCATGCGTAGATCCTGAGGTGGTGCAGAGTCACTTGGAAGAACTGGATGCCTTTAAGTCGGCAGGCCCGGATGGGCTCCATCCGAGGGTGCTGAAGGCACTGGCCGACGTCATTGCAGAGCCACTGGTGGGAATATTCGAATGCTCATGGCGCACAGGCCAAGTCCCGGAGGACTGGAAAAGGGCTAACGTGGTCCCCATTTTCAAAAAGGGGAGGAAGGAGGACCCGGGCAACTATAGGCCGGTCAGTCTCACCTCCATCCTTGGTAAAGTCTTTGAAAAAATTATCAAGGCTCACATTTGTGAGAGCCCAGCAGGGCAGATTATGCTGAGGGGAAACCAGCATGGGTTTGTGGCGGGCAGATCGTGCCTGACCAACCTAGTCTCTTTCTATGACCAGGTTACGAAACGCCTGGACACAGGAGGAGGGGTGGATGTCGTATACTTGGACTTCAGGAAGGCCTTCGATACGGTATCCCACCCCATACTGGTGAACAAATTAAGAGGCTGTGATGTGGATGACTGCACAGTCCGGTGGGTGGCAAATTGGCTAGAGGGTCGCACCCAAAGAGTCGTGGTAGATGGGTCGGTCTCGACCTGGAAGGGTGTGGGCAGTGGGGTCCCGCAGGGTTCGGTCCTTGGACCGATACTCTTTAATGTCTTCATCAGCGACTTGGACGTGGGAGTGAAATGTACTCTGTCCAAGTTTGCAGATGACACAAAGCTATGGGGAGAAGTGGACACGCCGGAGGGCAGGGAACAGCTGCAGGCAGACCTGGACAGGTTGCACAAGTGGGCAGAAAACAACAGAATGCAGTTCAACAAGGAGAAATGCAAAGTGCTGCACCTAGGGAGGAAAAATGTCCAGCACACCTACAGCCTAGGGAATGACCTGCTGGGTGGCACAGAGGTGGAAAGGGATCTTGGAGTCCTAGTGGACTCCAAGATGAACATGAGCCGGCAGTGTGACGAAGCCATCAGAAAAGCCAATGGCACTTTATCGTGCATCAGCAGATGCATGACAAATAGGTCCAGGGAGGTGATACTTCCCCTCTATAGGGCGTTGGTCAGACCGCGTGCAATTCTGGGCGCCACACTTCAAGAAGGATGCGGATAACCTGGAGAGGGTACAGCGAAGGGCAACTCGTATGGTCAAGGGCCTGCAGACCAAGCCCTACGAGGAGAGACTAGAGAAACTGGACCTTTTCAGCCTCCGCAAGAGAAGGTTGAGAGGCGACCTTGTGGCTGCCTATAAGTTCATCACGGGGGCACAGAAGGGAATTGGTGAGGATTTATTCACCAAGGCGCCCCCGGGGGTTACAAGAAATAATGGCCACAAGCTAGCAGAGAGCAGATTTAGACTGGACATTAGGAAGAACTTCTTCACAGTTAGAGTGGCCAAGGTCTGGAACGGGCTCCCAAGGGAGGTGGTGCTCTCCCCTACCCTGGGGGTCTTCAAGAGGAGGTTAGACGAGTATCTGGCTGGGGTCATCTAGACCCAGCGCTCTTTCCTGCTTATGCAGGGGGTCGGACTTGATGATCTATTGAGGTCCCTTCCGACCCTAACATCTATGAATCTATAAGAGATCATCCAGTCTATCCCCTTTCCCCAAGGCAGAATAAACTTTCCAGAAGTTAACCTGTTCTTAAAAGTCTCCAGTGATAGAAATTTCACAGCCTCCTTAGGTAATCTATTCCAGTGCTTAAACTATCCTTATAGTTAGGATTTTGTAATATCTAATCTAAATCCTACTTGCTGCAATTTAAGCTCATTATTTCTTGTCCTATCCCTAGTGAACACGAACATAACCAATCCTGAGAATCAGACCATGAGCTGGCATATGGCCTTTCCTGTACAGGTGTCTGCATAAAAAAAGGAAAAGGATTAGCAGTATAGTTCTGGTATGCAGATGAATGCAGCAAGGCATTACTACGAGAATGTGAACCTGCTACAGTAGGCGCTGAAATGAGATATCAGGTTCTAGTGATAAAGAGATAGGTTCACACCCTTGTAGATAGCATGGCACCATGCAAGGAAGACAGAAATGTTATTTTAAGACCCTTTAATTGCTTCTCTAACTGAAGCTCTTAATCACAATGGAAAAACTTGGTCTGGTACAGTTGTTTACCCATGTGCACTAAGCACAGAATGTGGGGGTTGTTGGGACATTTGGACTGCTTCCCTGTTTATTCTATCAACTGCCTGACAGCATTCAGAAAAGATGCTATACTGGAGGGGGACCAAAAAAGGTGTCTGTCAATACTTTCTGGAAGTAATTGGAACACACCTCTTATAAGATTATATTGCTTAGCCAGCCAAGCAGGAGTAGAAATGAACCTAAGCAATCATCAAGCAAATCCAAGGAGATGAGTAATCCTTTACAGTCAACCCAGCAATTGGCACTAACAATGATGTTTAGTGTTACAACACAAAGAATTGATGAATGAAACATACAGGATTGCAAAATTGCTCAGTATAAGTGAAAAGGCTTCAAGGTAAACTGTAGGTGTTTTGGAAGGTTAAAGCAGAGGCATGAAGCCTTAGCAATAATCCAAATTGCTTTAACTGGCCACAGCAAAAAGCCAGGAAACTATTTCTCACAATTGTGCATAATGAGATGGACTGAAGGTATGTTTTATCATGGGAAGCAAGTACAGCTACTGGCTTGAAACCTACTTCATTGCCAGGCAGTGTCACTTTCTGTTTTGCTTGTTACAATACATCACCTGATATCACAACTTTTAAATCATCTACTGTCTGCTGCTCTGCACCTATTTTCAAGCTTGTTCAGGATAACAGAAGTATTTATCCTATACTTTAAGAATATTATCTCCTTAAAGACAAGGGCATTGTTTATCTGCCCCGCTCACTGTTGGCACCACAATTCTCAAATTTAATGCCCAGCTCTAGCCCTAATTCTGATCATTTTCACATACATATAGAGATAGAGCTTGGTTTGGACAGGGCTGAGAGAAAGGGACTTTCATATCTATTTGAACACGCTAATTCTTCTCTTTGGTTCCTAGTTAGCTGGACTGAGCAACAGCTAACCTTCAATTTCCTCTGAAAGAGCTTTGGGGCTGTAGATGCCCTGGTAACAGCTAATATCCAGTCAGCATATAGGGATGAGCAAACAACTAGCTTAACTGCAACAAGCAATTAAGCCCTATCTTGTCTCAACTGTTAAGTCAACTTGATTATTTCTGTCATGGCAGATACAAGTAGTTCAACAGGACAGCCAGTATCTACTGTTGTGCTCCAGTATCAACTGCTTTCACTGCATGGGAAGGAAAGGGATAGGAAAGAATGGTTTGGATACAAGAGATCAGTGCAAATGGAAAACTATTTAATTTTAGCTTCAAGAGCAAGCTTGAGCTTCCATGTTTTTAGTATGGAGCCCATTAAGAGCATCTGTACCTGCAACCCAGATATCCAACTGCAGCTTGGATAGACATACCTGAACTAGCTTTAACCTACTAGTGTAGGTACCAATAGGAGTGCAGCTACAGAAGTGCACTTCAGCCACAAAGTACTTCGCAGGGCCCCAGGCAACTCAACAAGCCTAGGCTGCCATGCTACACTATCAGTACTCATCCTGGAAGCAGAAAGTTAGCTTGGATGCATCTATACAAACTGCAATTAGATCTCTGGATTACAGTGCAGACATACCCCTAATGTTTACTACTGTTTTACAAATATTAACAAGCCTCTCCTTGTTGGTTGAAACAGCCAGTGAGAACTCTTTCTTCTTGGATATAACTCTTCTTACCCTTGCAACAGCAGTCCTGGCTACTGTGTAGAAACAGAAGCAATTTCTAAATGAAAGCCACTTTTAGCAATCATTTCTTTAACTTCTTTCTAAGTATGCTGTAATCCTAAGTGCATCCTTCCATCTAGTCTAGCACTGCTGGAACAAGTCATTACCATATGTACCTTCTTTATATATGACAACATACATAACAGTATGACAACTTAAAAATATCTGATCTTATCCTAGCTGTCACTGGTGAGAAGCATGATGCATCTGTACAACCCACTGATTTTTGCTATGTGGAGATCCTTTCATTTGTGCCCACTGAAGCACAGCACTACTTAAAAGTTTTCCACAGTGAAGGCTGGCAAAATCCTTCAGGTCAGTTTGCGAAGCAAGTGGCTGATACATTGCACATTGTTTAAAGGAGGTTTCTAGTACGTAGGGGAAACTTACAGGCCTCTGCCACAAAAGCGTGTCTAGTGCCTGCCTGCTTCACAGACAACATTATCTTCCACCCCCATTTCATAGCCATTTTCCAGATAAAAGCAGAACTTTCACAACTGTGGGGGGACTCACATTGGGTAAAACAGTAATCTGGGTTACAATACAGCCTTGCATTTTAATATGTTGGGAAAGTAGAAAACATTTTTCTGTAATATTTCTCCTGAAACTAGTCTGAGAAGTTGACCCAGTTTCATATGAACAACAGAAATGCCACTGGTCATAGGGTAACTTACTGTACAACTGCCTATATCTGTGATAGGGATATATCTGAGGGAAGCCACCAGAGCATACCTCAACACCAGAGTTCAAGTGTTGTATTCACTGCTGTTAGTGAAGTTACAACCAGAGATCTACTTCAATGGCCTGAATGAAAACTGCCTCACTGATCTTCTCCCACCAAGTCAGATAATCTAAGAGATTCTCCAAAGGGTCCATTTTGATAAGACAGAAATAAGTCTCCTACTACATTTCCATCTGTGGTACTGAGACTCAGTAAGAAGTACTGATCAGCTTGACAATGGTTAGTCAACCCAAATCCTTAATGAAGTTTAGAGACATGCTTGTACTACTAAAGCAGGAGTCCTTCTCCTAATTGATTTTTATGATACCTGCATAAGAAGGTTTGTAATTCCTACCACGCATATCTAGGCAAACCAGAGAAGGTAGATACACCTGCCTGACCATGGGTCCCTTAAGGCCTGCAGGCCACCCTGGAGCAGGTGCTTCTTCTTCATTGTCCTGCGGCACAAGGGCAATGCCTTTTAGTGTTGCCCTTCAGCAGGGCTGGGGGGGGAGGGTCATGTTTTGCCCTGTGTAATTCTTTTAAATTCTACAATACATCGCTGAGGAAGACAAGGAGATTGAGTGAGTAGGGACCTACCGAAATCGCAATTTTGCAAAACTGGGAATTGCCAGCAAAATCCATGGGGGGAAAAAAGAAAGAAAAAACTCACAGAAAATAAAATGTTGGCTGTCCCAGATAGAGCCAGAAGTCTTCATGGTGCTGTGGCAACCCACTGGGGCAGGGAATGGGGAGCTGCCTGATCAAGGGGCTGCCAGCAAGATGGTTGTCACCTCTGCTCCTTGTTGCTGACTGGCTGTGAGTGCAGTCTGTCATGTGGCCCCATCTCTCCAAGCAGCAGTGAGGGGCAGGGCTGTATGTCAGGCAGTGCTCATAGCTAATAAGTAGTGAGGGGCAGGGCCACCATGGTAAGACCCACCACGCTCAACCCACAAAATGGCTGCAAGGCCCCGAGATCTGCCCGCAAAAATTGGTGGGCACCACCGCAAATTCAGTAGGTCCCTAAGAATGGGGTTTGGGACCAGCTGTGGCCCCCTGCTGTGAATAGGAGAGCTAGGCTTGTGGTGGACGTTGTTAATCACTCCATAACAGTAACCCTGTTGCATGGTCCAGCAATTAATACCAAGACAAAAAAAACAGCCGAGTGACTTAAGAGCTTCTCAGCCATTCCTTCCAAAGAAAACAGTTTAAGCCACAAAATAAAGCAAACAAAACCAAATCCTTATGCCGTCCCAGGAAAAACCCTTTGGCTCTAGCCCCCAGCACAGCATCCTGGTCCTATGCAATAGCTAGTTGTTTTGCTTGCAGCTGGCTTCCTTCCCTGTAACCTATTTTTTCATAGTTCACCCCTTTCTGCTTTCCCCTCTGGGTTTTAAGCTGCCAGAAGGACACTCCCTTACTAGCAAAATGCCCCACAGCTGCAGAACCTTAACCAGATTCCCTTCTCAATACAGATATAATTATCACTTAAAAATTATTTGTTTAGCCTCTAGTTATACTGATTAAACAATTAACTGATAACACAGAAGCTCAGACAGCTGCTGCTGTGAGTGGGTTCTGGGGCCCTCTGATGGGAGGGGTGTAGCTGGGCTTGCCATCACCTCCTCAACACAGCCCACATAAAGCCCAGAGCTGGGAAGGAGGGAGCACCTGTGAAGGAATAGCCATTTGCTTAATAGATAAGCAGGGATCCTGGTTTTCTCTGATAAAAAAAGTCCAAAATGTTCTGATTTTATACCCCCCCCAAATCGATATTTTTCCATGATTAAAATGGAATGCCACTATAGCTATATCTCTCTATATAGAGAGATAGATACAGATATAGTGGCATTTTGTTATAATCATGGAAAAAATGTCGATTTGGGTTGTTGGGTTTTTTTTAAATCCAAAATTTTCTTATTGACAGACAAAACCAGGATCCCTGTTGATGAGTCATTAGACTGCCTGATGTTTTCCTCTTTAACCTATTTATAGGCTATGGGTACTAGCCCCTCTTCACTCCTCCCTCCTGCTTTCTGATTCCTGCGCATCTTCCCTTCCCCTGCCAAACTGAAACCTGCCTCACTAACCGGTAAGCCAGTGATAACAGGTTGGCTTATCAGCCAAACTATTAATCACTTAACCTTTCACATCCCTATTTCTCAAGGAGACACCAGCCAGTTACACAGCAACAAAAAAATGTTACCCCATGCCAGCTACCCACCACCTTCCCAACATGCCTGCTGCGTAATCAGGATCTGACAAATTTTATCCTAGTTCTCAAAAAGGTCACCTGTTCTTCCGTTCATATGTGGCATGGCAGAACGTGCCATTTTTGAGACCTGGGATAAAATTAAACATTTCCCAATCCTGCAATTATATTAACAACTGCCAGGGGCCCTAGAACGTCAAAGAACATGGACCCTATTCCTCACAGGGAACACTCAATCCTAGTCTGAACTATAAGTGGCATGCTGCCTAGTCAAATAAAGAACAACACAAAACAAAAACCAACATTTTAACAAAATTATTTCATGAATGCTGCTCACCTTCGGGTCATAATCTGGGTCATTTTCTTCATCTGCTTCTTCCTCCCCTTCCTGAAGAAGAGAAAGTTTCACATAAAAAATATTCTTGTTCAGATTAGTTAAGTGGACTTCACAGGTTAATATTAATCCAACATTCAGAAGTTTGTCAGTACAGTAAATATCTGTTTCCATACAGCAAATTACAAATCTTTTACCTACTATTGATGGTATCTTTGTCTGCCCAAACTGCTGTAGAAATTTACTCTACTGTAATTGCAAATAAGGTCTACTGCTGTTGCCAGTGAAGTTCCAGCAAAGGTTAGGGTTTTTTTTCCACGTAGCCCATCTAATAACTTACCTCATCATCTGCCTCCTCACCCTCTTCATCATACTAGGAAAGAGGGGAAAATAAGCATTTTTAGTAGTGTTGTAAGCCATTTACAATATAACCAATTCTTCATCTATAACACACGGACAATAGATAATTTAATTTCAGAGCTAAATTTTGTAAGTAAGCTTGTGAAATATCCAGATACAATAGCAATTAGTGCCATGAAAATTCAGTACTTCCATCTCCGCTCCCAGTTTTGATTAGTGTTTAATAAATAAGGCACGAGACCCAAACAACAAAGAGCGTCAAATGAAACACTGAGCAGCTACTCATTAATTAAGAGCTACTCATTCTGTGGATCGAATAAGGTAGGCTCTTATGGAATAACAGTATAACCGTATAGTTCAAATGCATTATTAATGCATACGCATGTATATGAAGATCTACCTTAAGAGCACAGACAACCATAATTCTATTTTCTCCTAATATTTTAATACTATAATTCGCATCTTTAATAATATGTTCTTATTTGAACAGAAGATTAGGTATCTATAGAAGGAAAGTTCATTATAATGATCCTTCAGGGAGTGACAGTTTATTTTGTTTTAATAAGTTTTCTCTGCTTTCTCATTTGTGAGCATGGAGTAGTGTTCCAAGAAGGACTGCTTAGCAGAGATGGGGTCCACCTGATAAAAGTAAGATAAGAGTTTTTACATATACACTCAATAAGTTAGCAATAAAAGTTTTAAATTTGGTTTAATGGGGAGCAGAGATAAAAGCCCACAGGTTACATAGAGAGTACAGGGTAGAAAAGGAACCAAGCAAAATTATATAGGGAGCCTTTATGTTCTCAGCAGGAGATAAGTAGGATAGTTAGCGAGCCATCTAAGATGTTTATCTATTAATGCAAGAAACATGGGCAATAAGCAGGAAGAACTGGAAGTTCTAGTACAAAGAAGTATGATGTAACTGGTATAAAAGATTTGGTGGGATAGTTCACATGACTGGAATACTACCATAGAAGGGCAAAACTCAGCCAAGAAAGACTGGCAGGGGAAAAATTTGGTGGTGCTACAATCTAAAGTGCATGTATATATATAAGAAGTATAAAGTATATCAAATGTATGTAAAATACACATGGGTACATGCATGTGTGAGCAAACATACACACAAAAATAACACCACCCCTTTTTCCACCTGCCTGTCTGCTGTGTGTGACATACATTTGTTTTGAGGTGTATTTTGAAGCAGGAGGTAAGCTTATTCAAAGTCTAAGATAAAAAGGAAAAACAGCAAGGATCACGAGGCATGTCTGCTAGTGACCAGCAAGCCAGTAGGAAATGGTGGGCAAGGTTTCCTTTCAAACAATGAACTGAAGTATCCAAATTGCAGGGCCCAAAAGGGGGATTTAATTACTGGTAGAAGAGTAGCAGGAGTGAGCTGACAGTCCAGCAAGATCTTGAAGATCATTAAATATTTTTTTGGTGCAGATAATAGAAGAACAGGCTTGATTTGCTGCTAGCAGGGGAGTGGAGAGAGGGATTTGCTGCTCAAGAATAGGGAGAAATTGGTTGAGAATGGAAGGTGGATGGCAACCTGAGTAACAGTGACCATGGACAGAGTTCAAGATCTTAAGGAAAGAAAGGAAGGAGAACAGCAAAATATGACACTGGACTTCAGAAAAGCAGATTTTATCAAAACAGGAAACTAGTGGGGAGGATCCCCTGGGAGGCAGGTCTGAGGGTAAAAGTGCTCCAGGAGAGCTGATTGTGCCTGAAAGAGAACATATTAAAACACTTAAGAGATGGTTATCTCGGTGAAAGGAAAGAACAGAAATGCAGCACAGACTGGCCTGGCTACAGGGCTCTCTCTAACAAGTGGAAACTCAAAAAAGAAATCTTACAAAACAGAAGCTGTAAGATTCACTTTACAGTACTCAAGGAGTTGGCTGAGGTAACTGCAGAACCACTGGCTAGTCTCTTTGAGAACTTGTGGAGGTCAGGTGTAAACTCAGACAACTGGAAAATGGCAAATAATGTCCATCTTTAAGAAAGGGAAGGAGGAAGATCCAGGGAGTTACCAAGCAGTCCAGTCTGACCTCAATATTTGGAAAGATCACGGAGCAGGTCAACCAAAACTCTATTTCTAGGCACGTATGAGAGTGACAAGGTGATAAGCAGGGATCTCGGTTTTCCATTTCCTGCAGAAAAACCTGGATTTTCCCGTTTGCAGCAGGAAACCATGAGTTTCCCCTTGCAGAGTGGCAGAATTCCAACCTGCAATGAACTGCTTGGGTCTAGCAGTAGCTAGGGGAGAGTGACTGGAGGCAGGGCCAGGCTCTCCTCCTCCTCTGGGCTGGGACTTTGGCAGCACCTCCCGAGTCCCTTTCTCTTTCAGGCATGGTGCCTGGAGTGATAGCAGTGCAGGTGCCTGATAGTGTGGGGACCAGCAGGCCTGGGGTGCAGTGGGCTGTGCTCCCCATGGGAGCTGTTGCTGCTGGCACCGTACACGTGCACACACACACAGCGGTAGGCAATACAGGTAGGTTGGTGGGAGCATCCCTGGCAGCTGCATGCAGGCAAGTCTATAGAACAGGGTGTGACGGGTGAGGGGATGGAGGGGGCAGAGGGTGGCACATGACTGGGCACAGAGCAGCAGCAGTGCAGGGTAGTAGCTGGTGGCCGCATCCACCGCGTGCAAGCTTCCCTTACCCCTTGCATCCGACTGGCCAGGCACTGCCTGTACTGGCCCTGTCCACTCCATCCCCGCCTGCCCGTTCATACCCCCTAGGGCATTGCCAAGTACCCCGAGGAGTACACATACGCCCAGCTGACAACCCCTCCACTACACCACTGTTTCGTTTTTTTGCAGCAATAGCACACTGTTGATTCATGTTCAACTGGTAGTCTCCTAAAACCACCAGGTCCTTTTCTGCAGTACTAAAACCTAGCAAATCATTCTCCTATCTATATTCGCGCCTTTGAGTTTTCCATGTGCAAGACTTCATACTTAATCAATTTCATTCTGTGAATATTGGACCATTTTTCCAGTTTATCATGGGAAAGGTGCTATGCCAAGCAATAATTTTTACACCGTTTCACTCCCTGAGCTCCTCCATTGCATCTTCTTCCTGCCCTCCTCTATTCTCATGTGAAAGATGCATTACAGCTACTGGTGGTGAAGAAAGGAAAAAGGAAAGATAATTGGTACTTTTTTTTTGCGTAATAAAAAAAATCTGGCCCTGAAGACAGTTTATTTACCAAGAATCTAGCACCACTGCTACAGAGGGGCAAGGATTGCTTCCCACCCCCCTGCAGCTCAGGGCTGCCTGGCCCGGCAGCAGCTCGTTCCTGGCTGCCAGGCAGCTTCACTGAAAGCAGGATTGGGTGCCTTGCTGCTTCTGCCTTCAGCAGGTGCCTGCAGGATGCTTAGCGCTGCCCAGGAAGGGGCTGGCTTGCCCCAGGGGTAGCGCAAGGTGTCAGGCAGCAGCAAGGCAGAGGCTGGCAGCTGGGGGGAGGGGGGGGGAGGGGAAAGGTGGGTAGTGGTGGTCCTGCCTGATACCCGTAGCCTCCCCCTCTCATGCCTGACACCATAGCCTCCCTCCCTGCCCTTGCCCAACATCCTGCGCCGCCCCTGGGGCAAGCCAACACCTTCCTGGTCAGCGCCAGGTGTCCTACCAGCTCCAGGTGCCTGATGAAGGAAGAAGCAGCAAAGTGCCTGATTCCTGCTACTGGCAGAGCCTCCCTGTCACTGGGTCAGACATCCTGTGAGCTGCAAGGGGTCCAGTCCTTCCCTCCATGGTGGTGGTGTCCCCTGGGGCTGGCTGGTCAGGCTGCCAGTAGGCCAGGTGCTGCCCACAGGGGCCCAATCCAACTTCCTGGGAGGTCACCAGCATGCCACCACTCCCATAAGCCCACGCAAGCTTCCAGCACCTCACATGCTGAGGTAGAGTCCACATATACAAATCTTTTTTTTTTTTTTTTTTTTTTTTTTTTTTTTTTTTTTTTTTTTTTTTTTTTTACACACAGAAATATGGGGTCGACTTATACAATATGTTGATCTATACACCATAACATATGGTAACTGTATTTATTTCTCCTTAAAGATTTTATCATTAGAAAATTATTTATCAAGTTTTCACACACAACTTTATTTAAAATATGGAGAGCAAAGAATTATGAGAGTTTTTGTATATATCAAATGAGTTGCCATCTGGATTTAGACTGGAAGACTAATTCACTGATAAGAAAGATTTAAGTGCAACAAAACTACTTTCTATCGTCAAGAACTGGTAAAAGGCATTTGCTGTTACTATGAAAAATTCTTTACAAGTTTTGTTCTAATGAGTTTCTTCTGTACTGTTTACTATATTCCAGTAGCCATGGCTTTGAAGTATTTTGTTGCATTGATATTTCCTTAAAAATAGACTTTATTATGACCTGATAACACCTTTAAGTGCTAACTTTTTAAGTAGGTAATTAAAACAGATCTATTAGCATGACTGATTCCATACATTGTTCTACCAGCATTTTCTGCAAGATTGTTCTGGCAAAACAGGTAACATCTATCTCCCTCCCCATACTCTTAAATGGCTAGGTGAAGCCCTAGACTGTTCTAAGCCCTTAGACTGTGCAGCTTGGGGAAAACCTGCACAGAGCTGAAGATATCACTGTAGATAATATTTAAACATTGACGAGTTACACACAAGAGGTGCCTTAAAAACGGTAACATACTAATCAATCAATTTTAACAAAACACCATTGTTCAAGAATGTTTGGACGGCTGGAAGTATTACTCACATCATCATCATCATCTTCAATAGCTTCTCCTGTGAAGTACAATACTGATCGTGGGACTATGCGCTCACGTAAAAAGTGACCGATTTCAAAATCTGCAGCAAGGATTGCCTCAGCATCGTCATCCTGTATAAAAGACAACAGTACTTCAGAAACAGTAAATTCAATAATTTTAGAAGTCTAAATACAAGTCGAGACAGTACTCTCATGTTTGATACCAGTCAACCAGTCGTAGGCTGGGACTACCAGTTCTTTATTCAGAACCATCAAGTTATTCAAAGTTTAGAAGAATAAACTGCAATTGCCTTGTAAAACTAAGAAACACTGAACAGGCTAAAACTTACAAAGGAGAGTTCTCCTCTTGCTGGCTATGGGTATCACTTCCTAACAGGAAAGTCAGAAAAACATGCTATATCAGGAGTCAGCCACCTACAGCCCACAGGCAAGATCTACCCTGCCAAATGACTTAATCCAGTCTGCAAAATCAGGACATTGGCAGCAATTCAGCAGCTGGGTCACAAGTAACAAGCCTGCTGCTGGATCAAATTCCTTTAATTCTGTCCACTTCTCTTAAAAGTTTGTCCATCCTGTGTTAAGTAATATTACAGATATGGAAAAACCTGATACAGCAGTTTAATACCTTTCCAAACCATCACTTATAGTACACACATTCCATTTTCAAGATTTACTGTATGCTGAAGGGCCCCCCCCCCTCCCCGCATCCTCACCCCCAACTTACCAGGTCTCCACTTTCAGGAACTGTAAAGGAAGAGGAAAAGAAGTGATTAAAAAAACCCAAACCAAAAGCAGATGCTACATTTAAAATTAATGGCAAGCAAATCCAGATACAATTTACCTTCAGGGGGGCTAAAGAAATTGAAGAAAGAGTCATTTGACACAGTTTTTGTCACTGTTCTAACTGTTCCACGTCCCTTGTGTTTCTGCTTCTTTTTAATGGTTTTTAAAGTAACATTCTTTCCTTTTTTCCAGTCTATTTGGCATCTGCAGAAAATAAGGGAGGAAAAAACATCTGAGCTTCAAGTAATACATTTACAATGTTATTCATTCTGCTTACTAAGACAACCACTATTTTAAACATATAGTTAATATAAACAAGTATAGCAAATTAAATGGATTTTGAAAGTTATTTTGATTATCACCAGAAATTTGGAGCCAGAAAATTGCAGACTAATGTGACCAATGTCACTCAATCTACTCCGAAAATTATCCCCACCTACAAAAAGTTTACAAGACAAGCAGAAAAAAAAGTTACAAAGAAAAAAAAAAAAAAGAGGGTAGAATAAGGAAACCTAAAATTTTGCCAACACAAACAGTTTTTTGAGGTTCTTTCATATACTGTTTGATTTTTGAGCTTTAGGTTGTATAAATCAATATCAATTTTAGTTTAAACCAAGGATTACACATTCAGCACTATTCTTCTGCTCTGCATTCTACAAGACTTCAGATAATTCTCACGCCACAGACAGCTCTCTTCAAACAGTACACTAAACCAGGTGACATTTTCCTTTCATGAATCATTCAGATGCTGCATGAACAACATACTTTTTTTCCCCCCAAGGATCTGAAGAGACAGACAATTTAGCTAGTATATGCATAAGAGTTTTTCAACCATACAGACCATGGGGGATGGGAGAGGGTGGAGGGAGAATATTTGAGACATAACCTAAAAGTTACGGTTTGAGGAGTCTCAATTTAACAAATTGTAGGATTTCTTCTTTACCAGAGTATTTAATCTAGAAGATTAATTTGGAAAAAAATGCCACAAAGATAGGACTCAAATCAAATATTGTAAACATGACCTCAAAATTAATCAAAAACAATGGATCAAGTTTCCAAAATCAATCCTGATTTCAGAGGGAAGTTGCCTAAATCTTTTGAGTGCTTTAAAAAGTTCAACCTACATGTCTTGTAAATAGGGGTGTGCAGATAGAGATTTTTGGGGCCAGTACTGATAGCTGATATTTAAGGAGGCATACTAGCCAATACCAGTCCAATTTCTGATACACCTGCCTCCAACTGGTAAGTCCAGTATGGTGGAAGGTGAGGGGGGAGGTAAGGGCATGGGGAGGAGGGGCAGATGAACGCCCCCACGTGGTTAGGGAGGGGGCAGAGGCAGGGGCTGCCCAAGCAGGGCAGGGGTGGTGCAGAAACGCAGCTCGTGGGAGGGGAGGCAGCTTCCGCTGCTGCTTGCACCCCGGGAGGGCACAGGTACTGGGTTGTGAGGGGGCCGCTGTTCTACCTCCACTCATGCCAGGAAGAGCCAGGGCTGTTCGAGGCAGCTGGCAGCAGCTGCGCTGGGAGCGAAGCGGCAGTGAAATTTTGGGTAGATGCAGCATCCTCCCAGTGCTGCCGGCGCCTGCTCCAAGCCCAGCCCCCGCCGAGGAGAGCACCATGCAGCCCTGGCTGCAGCCTGCCCCACTCCGCACAGATCAGGGGGCACTCCCCTCCCCGCTCCCAAGCCCTCCCAGGGTGCAAGCAGTGGAAGGGGATGCCTCTCCCGCCCCAAAGCCATGGCAACAGCCCCTCTGCCCCATTTGGGCAGTGCCTGCCTCTGCCTCCTCCCTCACCAGAGAGGAATTGGATTCCCCCCCACCTCCCCACCAAGCCCCTTCCCTCCCCCTTCCACCACACTGGACTTACCAACTGAAGGCAGCTCTCCATGCTGCCGGCTGTGCTCCTCGCTGCCTAAGTGCAGCGTGGGCATTTATCAGCCAAATTATGGGCCCCATTGGGCCGATATCCAATACAGCCATTTTTCTGTATATCAGTACCAATCCAATATTGGACCAATGTATCAGTGCACCACTACTTGTAAAGACAGGAAAAATAGCAGAAAGCCTATAATTTCATAATGCTCATATTTAGACACTCAAAGCATTGTAGGAAATAGAACTATTAATTACAGTTCTATATTAATACTTACCCTGTACAACCCATAATTTCTGGTCCATCAAAGGAGAAGGGATCAGAATCATCTGGCTCTGATCGCATTCTATACGTTTTTGTCAACACTTCATTTGTGAAGTAGTCGTTTGGTTCAAAGTGAAATTCTAATGTAAAACTCTAGGAGAATTGCAGAAAAATACTGCCATTAGCAATAAAACAATATTTACATCTTTTAACTTCGGTCATAATGAAAGAAAACCTAATATCCAAGGAGCTGATGTTATATTACAGAATATGTCTTTTTAGCTTTTCACCTAAGTGCTAGAACAATTTACATCTGAAACTACAGCAAGTTTACTTTTTCTTAATCTGATATTGCCATTTAGAATTATCAGGAAGAAGATCAAAGTTATACTTTCAACTACCAATATTCTGCTTGTGATGGCATCTGAAGTTAAATCAACTGGCGAGCAGTAGTCTTTGTGCTAAGTCTATGGACTACTGTAGAAATAATCAAGCTCATTTTACTCAGCATACCATGTCATTTCTTGCAAATCAATTATATTCAAATGATTTTGAGCAATTTGGTCTTAGAAATCAGTACAAATTTAGAAATTCAGTCTTAGAAATCAGTACAGCTGGCTAAAGCTAGTTTCATATCTGTTCGATTACAGAATCACAGAGAAGTAGGGCTGGAAGGGACCACTTGGTCAAGGCATGATCATTCCTATCAAAACTAAACTATATAAGCATTAGTCTAATCTAATCTTAAAACTACACAAAGAACCCTGTCACAAAACTGACAAGCACAAGGTCCCAAAACACCAGAAACAGTAATCTGCCACAAGTAAATCAGGGGGGTGAGGGCACTGTCAATGATGAAAGGACAGGAATGGTTGTTAGACTGAAATACTATACAGGTTGTTATTCCTTTATATTGTACTGTGGTAACAGAGTACTAGTACTATTTTGTTAAAAGGCTGATTTCAGAGGAGTTCAATCAAATATTTTATACCTAAATTAAGAACCTTATTTTGGTGTCCGAATGTATTTTTTTTCAATTACCATGTAGCATTAGAAGCGTCAAACATGTTATACTTACCATAGGCTGACCAGCTTCTGAGAACTTCACTTTGATATCTTTTAAATGTTTTAGGATAGGCTCATCATGTTCCTTTGAACACAAAAATGTTAATCAATATAAAACAAAGATTTCTCAGAGTTGACTAAGGTCAGTTACAGAAATTATAAAAGTACAAAGGCATATTTACATGGTCTTACATCAGACAAGAACAAACTTTTGATAAGCATCTTACATAAATGAATGACCAGCAGAGGGCAACAGCAGCAACAGTACAGAATTTCAAAAGTAATTTCAATTGTAATGCAAACCTTAGTCTTATTTAAGTATAAAAACTATATAGAATTACATCTGATATGCAAGTAATCACTGAATGATTACACCTATGTGTGTACAATGTAACTGGCAACTTAAAGAGTAGGATGTGTCAGATGTAATAAGAAAGAACATAGCAAAAAATACTGGTTTAAAGAAATGTCAACTGAAGTACCAAAAATTGGACTGAAAGTTACTTTATCTACCAGCAATAGTACCAAATCTTCTCACTTTCAATAAATTTTTAGGGGAACACAGTTACCTTTAGCCTCACGTTTAAAATCTGTAGTCCTAAATATCTCCATTTACCTGAACCATATCACTGAGCAAGTCAACATTCTTAAATACAGTCAACCAAAATTCAGGAATTCCTTTAGGGTCTTCTTTTTCTTCATCCTTTTTCTCTTCTTCAAGCTTTGCCTTTTCTTTCATTTCATCCTTCAAAATAAAAAAAAGTTAAGCTTTCAAAGATTTAAAAATAAATATGCCCCAGTGATTAGATATTCAGCTAACACAGACACAACTAAACACAAGCGCTAAGTCAGCATGTACCCTAAGTTCACAGCTATTCTTTAGAGATTCAGAGAACTGAATATGATAATTTTATTGTTGGCATTTTGGTTTTACTACCCTACCAGCTCCTACTTAGTGGTAATTCCTGAAAAAAACAAGCAATTTCTTAGATACTCACTGAAATTTCTTCTTCAACATCTGCTTTCCATTCACACTCTTCCTCTGTAGGTTCGTAAATTGCATTGATGATTTCACTTCGCTAGAAAGTTAAACCAGAAAACCTTTCAGGTTTACTTAAACTATGCAGTCTGTAATATCCACATTAAAAAACACTCCTCATGCTAAAAGTTCTTTGTAAGGGTACAGCACCTCATCTGCTTACATCTTTATCTTTCACTTGCGGGTGGTTTTACTAGCTTCATTTATTCCTTTCTATAGCATCCAATACCAAGGGGCTTTCTACCTCTTCTGACATCTGTCTACAGCATACTGGATGGGACCCAAGACAGTGGAATTGTTTAGACCACAGTCTGGTAGACAGGCAACTCCTTAATCACTCTGACTCCAATGCAGGCATCTATGTGAACAGGTGTTAGCCAATCTAGACTAGTATGGGTTTAAAGTACTTTTGAGCACTGACATTCAACACTGATATACCATATTTTCTCATGTACCAAATGCCCCTAAATAAGACATGCACCTTGTTTTTGGGAAGGCAGAATGAAGAAAAAGATTTTGCTGGAGTTATGACTACATAGAGCAGGGACCTATCATAACCTTCATATAACTCACTCTCCCTTTTCTGTTTGGCTGCTGCTGAAGACTGGTCTCCATGAGAGACTCAACTATTTTGAAAAGAATTAAAGAGTCTCCAGGGCTGTGAAATAGGGGAAGAGACACCGAGAACAGCTAGCAGACAGCAAATTTAATGGATTATCAAGTCCAGTGAAAAGGGGAGTTGATCTTTAACACCTGTGGAGTGAGGAAAAATCAAGTCAACTGATTCCCTCAGCTTCCTGAATAGTAACACCACTGCTGCTGCTGCTGCATGGTGGGGCAGGAATCAAAGCAGGGTACTTCTATTCTGGGCAGAAAATCAGCTTCCCTCCTTAAGACACACATCCCGATTTTGGGAAGCTGATATTTGTGGAAAAGGTATGTGTGATATGTGAATATCCATAGTATATTCCCTTGGAATCTTTTCTTTGATATTTCAGTTAAATCCAAATGGCATGAAGTTATTACCTTATCAAATAAGGGTTGATAGAGAGCTGCGTATTTTCTTTCCAGTTCATGAACTTCTTCATAAAACTTTGCTTCAATCTGTGCACACTTAACTTGAAGATTCTTGAGAGCATTCACCCGTCTCTTAACTACTTTGGGCAAGCTGAAAGTTTCAGTTATGCAAAATTATTATTACCATTTTGTCACTGAATTTCGTAAGAAAACCACCAAAACAAAAGCACATACTGACTCATCAATTGCATCCTCACTAGCCAACTTCTGTCAAATAGTTATGTTGCATTTACTACTTTTCATACTTCAAGCTATGAAAGCAGAACATACCCGCTCTATCCCATGCTAAATCAAATTGTTAGTGCAGGCTCTTATGAGGTTTCATTAAGGTTACGGAGAAAGTAATAAAAAAAAAAGAGGGGGAAGCAGTTTTATTGCACAAGTTCTTGACTTAAGTCAGAATCAATAATGCAAGACTGCTTTCTTAACAGGACACATTAACTGAACTCAAATTAGATTAACACTCCTTTGACTCACTTGACTATCAGAGTACTGACTTTCTTGTGCAAAGTTGGGTCACACTATCAAGATGACAAACTAAATTCTTATGCTTCCCTAGGAAAAGCCAAGCAACTTTAGGATTTATGTCTGGTTTTTAGCCAGCTAAAAGCCTAGAAGCTATTACATAGGATTTCCATAAGTGACAAGGATTGGTTTGTCAAGGAAAACAAATTATTTTATAAACACACTGAAAAGTGTTTAAGTAACCTTTACTATAGAATAGTCTAGTGTTTTTCAACCTTTTAAGGCTCAAGCCACCCCGCAAACTTGAGGCAACCCTTGGAAAATGCCAACTCTTAATTTTCACTTGTTTTTTGACTACAGAAAATACAGTATAGTATTTCTGCTGTAAAGAACACACACAGACCACAACAGGCCAGAATGTTTCAAAAACTACAGATTCCTATTTGAAATCTCTGGATTGATCTTGTTAATCATGTCTGAGTACCTAACAGGGTGCCACAGCACCCTGGTTGAGAATCACTGAAATAAGACTAATCAGTTGCAACCCCCTGAGCTGTTATTCTTATTTGTCACTACAACTTAGATATAACAAGTAAGGCAAGTACTAGTATGTTACAAAGACTAAGACCCAGATCCTCAGATACACAGTGCAGTCTGCAGGTGCAGCGGGCTGTATATATGGTTTATGTTCCAAATCCTGGACCACGAGTGAGCTGGTCTAGTTCTGCAGAATAAGACTGCAGCTACCTGATTAATGTTACACTGGATTACCTATATTAGTTATTATGAGCCTATTCAGCAGACTAAACAAAAACCCTAGCCTACCCTGATAGATGACAACTTCTAAGTATCACAGGATTGTTTAGACCAATTGTTTTCAACCTTTTTCATTTGCAGATGTCTAAAAAGAATTTGAAAGGAGGTGCTGAACCCTCTGAATGGTAAACGTAGGTATTCACATACTTTTCAACTGATCACAGTCATCTTTTGCAGACCCCTTAGACCAGGGGCGGGCAATTATTTCGGGCAGAGGGCCACTTACCAAGTTTTGGCAAGCTGTGGAGGGCCATATGGGTAGTCCCACTCCTTAACAGGTGCCCTGCCCCCTGGTCGCCATCTTGGAACGGAAGTCCCACCCCTACACTCTGACCCTTGCCACCAGAAGTCCCTCCCCTTGCCCCAAGGAGTACTCCTTCGGGGAAGAGAGTTTGCCATCTTAGAACCGGGGAAAAAAAAATATATATTTGTTTTTAGTACATAATTTAATTCAATTAAAGAAAAGGTTTGTCCTGATATGTGTGTTTGTGCTTTATATGTAGCAGCAACTGCATAATAGCTCAAAATGCACCCTTATTTTTGTATAGTGTGCGCGTGTGTGGATGCATGCACACATGGGAGGTGTTTGTGGGATGTGCAACTGTGTGTGGAGGAGGTGTGTGGCTGTGAGGTTTGAGAAGGGTTTGAGGGTATGTGGGGTGTACATGGAAGTGTCCTGCACACTCCCCACAGAGCCCGTCAGCACCCCCCCCTGCAATAGCCCAGAGCCTGAGCGTGCTGGTGCAGCTGCTCAGATCCAACTTTGGGGGAGCCTCCCCAGGCTTCTAGTGCCCCATGCCAGGTCCCCACTGGCTTGTGCTGCCCCCAGCAGCCTTGGCCACACCCCTGCACTGTCCCCAGTGCTGGCCAGGCCCTTCCCAGACGGCCCCGGGTTCCTGGCAGCTGCAGTAACCTCTGGAATGCAGAAGTGTCCGTGGGCCTAATCCTGCTCCTGGCAGAGCCTCCCTCCCCATCCTAGGGCAGGGGGCAAGCTACTGTCAGGCCCCTGGTCTGCAGTCCCACCTGGGGGCCTAGGCCTTCCCCCGCCAATGTGACACCACACCCCGGGACTGGCTGTGGGCAGAGCCAGCCAAGCCCTTGCTGCCGCAAGCCTCGTGGCAGCATTACATCCTGCACCTGAGGCTTGGGACAGCAACAGCCTGGCTGCCACCTCCCCACAAATAGCCCTGGTGAGAGCTGGTGCGGGGGGGGGGGGGGGAAGGAAATCAGGCCCCCCTGTCCCGCAGAGGCCTGCTGGCAGCTTGCCCCCCCGCCCTGGGACAGGCAGAGAGGCTGTACCAGGAACAGGAGTGCGGCTGCTTTTCTGCTCCAGAAGCTCCTGCTGTCACGAGGAGCACGGGGGCCCCGAGAAAGCTCCTGGCTGTCTCAGGGGACAGCGTGGGGGGGCTGCCCAAAGCCGCTGGGGGTGGCACGACCTGGCAGGGACCAGCCCCAGAGAGGCAGCACAGAATTTTTGACAGGAGCCCCCTGCCTTACACAGTCTGCAGACTCCAGGGTCCGTGGACCACAGGTTGAAAACTAATGGCTTGGACTAATGATGCTCCTAGGGCCAGTTTGGTGACTTTTATGTTTATGTTCCAATGGCAGTGGAGCACAAAAGCAGCTTGTTATAGTCTCAAATCTGAGATCAAGTATTCTGCATAAACCTAATATAAAAATGCAAAATATACTTCATAAGGTCTCAGGATAGAGTAATATGCACAACTTGAAATTAACAGTAGAGCCAATATTTACACCCTAAAAGTCCAAATTAAATATAACTCTCTCATCTATGACTATCGATACTGTGCTAAAAAACCTTTCGCATTTCATTCTTGGGCAAGTATGAATGGCTAAAAAAGGATAAAAAGTAAAGTCAGTCCTTTCACTGCCTCTCTGTAAGTAAAAAAATATATATATATATATTTTTAAATATCTGATGCATTTTCACAAAGGAATTATTTAAATGCTACCATAATACACCAAATAATTTCAAGGTGTAAGTAAGTATAGAATTAGGAACTAGATTTTCATCTAGTTCCTAATCTTAACATTTAAGATTGTTAGGACTCGTCTACTTAACTAAGCAAGGTGCTAGACTGGCCACAATAAACTGAGGATGAGTGCTTTTGTTACTCTACCCACCTCAACGTTGATGGCAGAAGTGCAGAACTGTCACCCTTCCTTAACAATTTTAACACACAAGCACTTACTCACTAGTAAGATATCAATTTCTAGTTACCAATAATTCAGCATCTACCTTGCCCTTTTCTGATTTTGGAAGAACATGTCCATAGAATGTACTACCAAAGAAATTCATTAATGAAAATTTAGAAAAGTTTTATATTGTACTCATCTATAACGCTCATGTTATTTTACATTCTCCAGAAGACATGTTCCATAAATTATAGTCAAATCTCTTACTAAATGTTTTGCTGCAAACTTAACTTTCAGGAATGGCAAAAATAAGAGAAACTTCAGTGACTGGCAAAAGGTTAATGGTGAAAAGGGGTTAAGAAGGAATGTTAGTAAGACTGAAGTAGACCATACAATTATCACTCATTTGAATGCCACATGCAAGTATTGTTTTAATGTTCAAGGACATTGGACAGGTTCTAGTAACTGTATATAAAATATCAAGAAAGAGATGCTCAAAAATCTATATTTCCATGCAGAAGCTTTTATATAAATCAAGAGTAAGCCACAGTAATTTAATGCAGGTGAACCTTTCACAATAAATATCCTAGATTCCTTAGCATAAATTATATTTGATAGAAAAGTAAAATACAAAAACTGCCAATGCCAATCTCTTCCAAGGTTCAACTGAAACTTATGTACAAGTTTTACACATTTTTTATTTTTATGACAAAACTGATAAGCAGTTATGAAGAAAGTCTCTACCAGGTTACAGGCCTAAAAGAACTACAGCTGAAGGAAGAACATATGCAAGACAACCAATCATGATTTGATCTGCTTTTCAAAAGCCAACTGAATGAATACAAAAGCAGAACAAGGTCTCCAACCTCTGACCTACAGAAAGCCTTTAACATCACGTATGAAGCAAGGCTTCAGTGATATTAGTGTAATAACACTGAGGAGGGTTGCAAAGCAATTACTTCGGTGTAAAAGTCAAAATCTAGACATGGTTAGAAATTCTCTAACAGAAACCTGCCTGATTTTCTGATACCCTGCGTGTCCTGTTCCTCAGGGGCTACCTGACAGACTGCTAGAGAACCTCTCCTCCTTCCTCAACAACCCAGACTTCCAGAAAGTTTTTACTTCAGTCCCCCAAAGTCATGGGGCAATCCCCAGAACCAGGACTTCTGGAGTATAAATTCAAAGTTGCCAAGGCTTTAAGATAGAGGTGCAATAATGTATCATTCCATATCAGATAGGCACCGACAAAAGGAAAATTACCATTATCAGCAATCAGCCTGTTTTGGTGTAGCCAGTAACGTCACTGATAAACGTTACACACATGCATATGGACGCAGCATGCACACAATCAGGAATGCAGCTGAGAGAGCAGTGTCTGCCAGGAAATCTGTGGGGAGGAAGGGTGGAAAGAAGGGGGAGGGGGCAGATAGAGACTCCCAGTGAGGGAAAAACTGGGGCTGGGGCAGGTGCTGCCTAGCCAAAGCAGGGAATGTGCCCCTGCCAGGAGTGGGGTGGAGCTGCAGGCAGCTTGTCTCAGGACATGGTGGGGGGCAGCTCCCTGCTGCCACATGCACCCCTGAAGGAGACGGGGGGGGGCACATGCCCCCCCCCGCCGATTTCTGCATGGGGTAAAGGTGGGCTGCCCGCTGTGGGCTTGGGGCCAGGGACTGTGCCTGCTTCTTTCTGGCAGGTAGGCTGAGCTGAAGCTGTACTCAGGGTGGGTAGTGGTGGTGTTGAGAGAGGAGGGCTCTGGAGTGGCTACAGCCACCCCAGTATTCCCTGTAGCCTCACTCCCAGCACTGCCGCTGCCTGCCCTGAGCATGGCTCCGGTCCAGCTTCCCGCTGGGAGTGAGCACAGCAGCGGGGAGCTGTCCCCGCTCCACTCACTCCCTGGGCGAGCTGCCCTTGGCTTCACCCTGCTCCCAGCAGCAGTGCATTCACTGCCCTGGCTGGGCTAAGCCCACCCTGGCCCCAGTCCCACTCACTGGGGGGGCCTTGATCTGTGCTCCCCACACCTCCGCCCTCCCACAGACTTACTAACTGGATTCTGCTCTCCAAGCTGCCGGGCTGCATATTGGCTATGAGATAGGCATCAGCCGATATGGCTTGTTAATAATTGGCCATCAGTATTGGCCAAAAAAATCTTGATTGGTGCACCCCTACTTTAAGCAGTTCCAAAACCCTTCAAAAACACCTTTCAGAAGGATCAAAATAAAAAGCTGATGTGTTCCAAATGGATTTCTGAAGCTCCCATTCCATGAGAACTATTAAAGTTGTTTGTTACATTCTGGAATGGAAAGGCCAGTTTCTGATAAATTCTAGTAAAGTCTTAAGAGGAATTTGTGGGCTGCTTATATTGGGGTGGCCCAGTTATTAAATAGAGTTCTGCTGCAAAACAGTCATCTGCTGTAGTAGTCTCATTTTGCAGCAAGAGATTTCTAGTTGATTAAAATCCATTTATAAGCTTCAGAAAATAAGAAAGCATAGCAGATGAGTTAATATACCCTCATGGGGCAAAGAAAAGAAAGACTCAATACTGGCTGAGAACAAACTTCCTGGGTGCTCAGACTAGAGAACAGAGGCATGCATATTACACAGCCGTAGAATCGTTATGAAATTTGCTCCTTGCCATGCAGCCAACTCTAACCAATGTCCAGGGAAGCGCACACGTATACTTAAAATACTAATTGGAAAACAAGAGCATGAGGGACATTTTGAAAGCTACATGCATACATATATTTGAAAAAAGCAGGCTCAACAAGTTACTCTTGTTACTTTCTCCAGCATCTTTTCACTGAACAGTTAGATAAGTTTTCAGTACAATAAAACCAAGTTAAAATGCTTTTATAGTAGAGGATGTGCTACTGTACTTGAATAGATGAAGAAATGGTACAGTATCTTAGTGGAAGCAGTTGACTAGAGGAATGGCATGAAAAAAAAAAAATCAATATTATGACTTATGCTGTTCACTTCTTAGATGAAGGACCTGGAAGATTAGTAAAGGTTAATTAATACCTCAAGAAAAACAGAAAAGAGAATACATAAAATTCCAATATTATACAGTATTTAGAACAGAAGTATAGCATTCTGGTACACAGATTTTGAATTAAATGTTTAATCCTAATGATGATGCACTTTTAAGCTTCTCCACTATCCACTGAGAAAATTCCATTCTGAAGTTTCTTGTCAGGAACAGGAAGTGCCTGCTGCTCTGACCGCAACTTTGCTTTTCTGCCTCATTGTCTCCTACTACACCTAAAGCCTGAAGAGCTTGAAATTATGTTTCCTCCTGTACTTTTACCCTTAAATGGCGTAGCAGTAGTCATCTACAGGTTTAAGGCATTTCCCCCTTCTGCTTCATGCCCACTTGGCTACTTTCCTGGATGTTATTATTTTTAGACAATTGGCCTTCCCTTATACCAGGGGCGGGCAACTATTTCAGGTGGAGGGATGCTTACTGAGTTTTGGCAAGCCATCGAGGGCCTCATGACAGGCAGCCAGGGCAGGTAAATATTATTTTTCTAAATTTTGGGGGGGCCCCGTGGGCCAGATAGAATGGCCTAACAGGTCAGAGGGCAAGGGGTTGGGGCTGTGTACTGCCCCTCCCCACCTGTACTGCAGGGCGGGAGGGGGGCCGCGGCACTGGGAGTGAGCGGACACAGAAGCACAGGGCCCGCACCAGTATCCTGGGGCCAGCGCCAGCAGGGCGGAGAGTAGGGTGGCAGGGGTACAGGGTCCTGGCCGGCAGGAACTCTATGGAGCCGGACCAGCTCCCCCCTTTCTCTGCTGGTGCATCCCAGCCCAGGTCTATAGACTGCTGCCAGCCTGTACCCCACTCTGGGCCCCACCAGCGCTCGCCATGGGACACTGATCCCAAGATGTTGGGACATTGGTCCCAAGATGGCAACCAGAGGGCGGGGCACCTCTCAAGGAGCGGGGCTACCCATGCAGCCCTTGACAGCTTGCCAAAACTGGGTAAGCAGCCCTCTGCCCAAAATAATTGCCCATCCCTGCTCTATATGCAAGCAATTTGCATCAGCCACTGACAATCCAACATTGACAACTCTGAAAGTCTTTGTGGCTTTGATGCAAAAAGAATACCCCAAAACAAGAGGACCAAATCAGACAATTTTTAAACACCAGTTCCAAGACCATTCAAGATACTGATACTTTTTAAGAAGCCAGTGCAGGGCTGTAAAAACAATCTTAAGGCAATTAGAGGCATCTTGTAAAGACATAAAACATATGCCACAACAAGCTCATTATCTCCTCTCCCTTCTCAAAGTTGTCATGAAGAGATTCAGTGCCTGGTGTTTTCCATCCTGAAGTTTATTATATGCTTTTAGACTAAAAGTTAGCTGTTTCTCCACTTATTATGGCATGAGCAGTAATTTAAAATTACTAGCATTAAATATTGTTTAGAAGTAAAGAAATTCCCCGAATAATGTTGAGTACTTCTATATACCTCAAGATTACTTCCTAACAACAAAAAAGTAAAATAATATAAACAAACATATTGCAACAAACAGCAAATGAGAACAAGTCATACCTTTCTATATATCCTGTAGATGTTCCTACCAGACCATCAAGTCTTTCCTGAAGGGCTGCAAGAATCTGAGGATTTTGCATCATCTGCACAGTCAGCTGTCGAGCTAAAATAAAAATATAATACTATTCTTTTCATACTTGAGCTATAAACATTTTAACAGTATCTTTATCATGCTCAAATAGTTACTTTAATCTAGCATTTCAACAGATCTAGCAATTCTATAATAGATTTTCAGCTTTAGATAAAACAAAAATCATTTGTTGCTATTCACATAAATCTTTATCTATTTACTTTTCAAATTCTTTATTAGACTCCAAGGAGCAATTGTATTACACAGAAAACTGTCAAGCAAAGCGTTCTAGGATGAGAAGTTCTTCGGTTTTGCTTTTACTTGTTTTTACTCATTCCCCATTTATTGTAACAATTGCTTTGAACCTGAATAGTTTATGAAATTAAGCTAAATTAATGGTAAGGTTCATTTGTGAACACTGAAAGACATGGAAACTGGCAAAAGCTTTGTCATGCATTGATAAACAGAAAATCTGCTGAACTGCTGCTTGCTATGGCTAATAAAAATAATGACAATAGACCAGGGATTGACAAGTTTTTTTGGCAGGAGCGCCAAAAATGTCCCAACCTTGACCCATGCCTCCACTTGACAAGCCAGGGGTAGGCAGCAAGGGGGAGCTGCAAGGGGCCTGATCCTCACTGCTGGTGGTGGGAGCATGCGCACCTCTGGGCAGACACTGTGGGAAGGGCCGAGATTGCATTGCCCTGGCCTCTTCCCCACCATCCGCCCAGAGACATGTGCAGCCACCACCACCACAAAGCCCAGTCAGGGCGCCAGACTATGGTGCAGCAGTCTGCAGCCTCCCAGTTGCCTGCCACAGTTGGCCTGGGCTCTGGGCAGCTGCGGCAGGCAGGCTGCAAACAGCTGCAGCAGTGTCTGGAGCCCCAGTACCAGCTCTGTAGCAGCAGTGGGTGCATGCACACCTCCTGGCTGCCTGCCACAGAGACCCTGTGAGCTGCCTGCAGCAGGGCTCGCAGCTTCCTGCTGCAAGCAGCCCAGGCTCTAGGGTTAGCAACAGTTGCCCAGAGCGTGGGCCACCTGTGACGTGCCAAGGAAAATGGCCTTGTGTGTCATGCTCTGGCATGTGCGCCAGGGGTTGCCAACCCCTGCTATAGACACTTCTGAAGTAGTAAATAATCATTGCAAATCATGTAAAACAGCGGTTCCTAACCTCGGGTTATGACCCAAATGAGGGTCACAGGGGCCTTGCAGCACTGCACACAAAATACAAGCCGTACTGCATGCTGGGAGCTCCCCTGCCCCTGGGCTGCCAGCGCTGCAGCTGCACTCTGCTCGCAGCAGTGGGTCGCGGCGAAAAAAGGCTGGGAACCACTGATGTAGAAGAATAATATTCTGTGGTTAAGGAATTTATGACTAATATTAGGATTCGTATTAGCTACTTTAGGTGCCTTTAATATTTCTTTGGATGCCAGTATGCAATAGTTCAAAGTGTCTTAATATATGTATTACCTTTGCTGTTGGCATCCTCACCGGTTTCTTCTTCTTCCACTTCTTCAACATCTTCCATATCCTGCTGGTCAAGTTCAGCCTGTTCTTTGCTATTAGAAATATTAAATTTGAGGGTCAAGAGGTTATTGTTACCTATTCCCACCCCTATTTTTTTTTTTTTAAACAAGACACAATTTAGAGTTTGGTCTACAAAGCTAGTTACAAATACTATATTAAGTCCCAGTATAAACAACAGAATGATGCATTCTATTTTGGTCTGAATTTCCTTCCCCAAGTAAAATCTGACCAGAAATAAATCTATTGATTTTACCAGTCTGATAATCAAATAGTGGTTTAGCAGTTCACAGAAAGAAACAGAATTCTGAAAATGATTCCTATCTAATCCCATTTTGGAGATTCCCTTCCAACTGTCTGGTTGACCTCAAGCAAATCAACCAATTTCCTCGCTCACAGCATTTCTCCATCTATAAAATGGGTATATACTCCATAGAAGGTTACTATTTATTGATTTGAAAACCACTTACTACAGGGACAGAGAAGTTATGTCCAGCCTGATAGCAGTAATGATAATGCTGCTAGCTTTAGTCCTTTATTACACTACTTAAATTACATCTGGTAGTTAAATAAATTACATACAAGTCAAATTTTGCTTAATATCTATTGCTATGAAGATCCTGGCAGAACACTTTGTGAAATACAACATGAAATAGATTTTATGGCAATGTAATATTTTTACATTAAGAGAACTATTCAGTTGTAACAGCAGTTGGAAGAACAGAACAGCAGATAAAGTAAAACAGAAGACAGAGCAGCACCTTGAAGATTAACTCATTCAGAAAGTGATGAGTTTTCATAAGCTACAGCCTACTTTGTTAGAGGCTATGACAGTTACAGTCAAACTTAGTGGCCAAAAGACTTTACTTACTTGTCAACGTCTGCCATGTTCTTAAATCTCAAGAACCTAAAAAAATAACAGCATTAGATTTTTGCATACAGCATCTATGTACCTCAAACAGCACTTATATTAAATATAAAGTTTGGAAACTGCATATGCTCTGAAAATTTGAAGCATTTGAATTGCCAATAGATAACCCAATACTACCAATACAGACTATTTGAATGCAAGTATGAAGCTGCATCTAACAGCACACACCACTTCCAATCAGAGAATTGAAAATGTAGACATAACTAACGTACTAGGGTTTGTTGTTGTTTTTAAATAACCTGTATTGTCCTGACAATATGAAATTCAGCATACCCGAAAATAATGTTTTATGACTGTTCAATGGCCACAGAAACACATTCTATACATTTTACACATTTTCTCCAGAAGTAGTTTTGTAGACAGGTAAGTATTTTTCATCACACCAAAAAAAGCAGATTTTTTTGACAGGTTTGCAAAAAACTGACAATTTTAAAAGACTGCTATAAACAAAGATTCCATCATTTGAATGCCTAAAGAAGTGGAGATGGCCAACTCAAAACTTCTATTATTCTGATTTAAATCTGCCCTATAAAGAGACTTAAACCTTTACCAAATTTTACAAAATTATTATCAACCCTCTGTAGACTTTGACAAGTGGAACAGTGTTCTGATTTCATAGGCGTTAGGGCTGGAAGGGACCTCCTCGCAATATCATCAGGTCCAGGCCTTGCCCAAAGTGCAGGGAGTCCATTAATGCTGACTTTGTGAAGGAACATCTTGAGAAGCTGGATACCTTCAAGTCAGCCGGCCCTGACAATCTTCACCCCAGGGTACTCAAGGAGCTGGCGAGCATCATAGCCCAGCCTCTAGCGCAGATCTTTGAAAACCCTTGGCGCTCTGGTGTAGTGCCCGAAGACTGGAAGAAGGCCAACATGGTGCCTATCTTCAAGAAAGGGAGGAAAGTGGATCCGGCTAACTATAGGCCCATCAGCCTGACTTCTATCCCGGGGAAGATCTTAGAAAAGTTTATTAAGGAGGCCCTCCTTAATGGACTGGTCGACGCCAACATCTTAAGGGATAGCCAGCACGGGTTTGTTGCGGGTAGGTCTTGCTCGACCAATCTCATTTCCTTCTACGACCAGGTGACCTATCACCTGGACAAGGGAGATGAGATTGATGTCATATATCTTGACTTCAAAAAAGCCTTCGATCTGGTGTCCCATGATCGTCTCTTGGAGAAACTGGCCAATTGTCGCCTTGGGTCCCCCACGATCCACTGGCTGGAAAATTGGCTCTGGGGTCGGACCCAGAGGGTAGTAATTGATGGAAGTCACTCATCATGGTGTCCTGTGACCAGTGGGGTCCCCCAGGGCTCTGTCCTTGGACCCATACTGTTCAACATCTTCATTAACGATGTGGACACTGGAGTCAGAAGCGGACTGGCCAAGTTCGCCGATGACACCAAACTTTGGGGCAAAGCATCCACGCCAGAAGACAGGCGGGTGATCCAGGCTGACCTGGACAGGCTCAGCAAGTGGGCGGATGAGAATCTGATGGTGTTCAACGCCGATAAATGCAAGGTTCTCCACCTTGGGAAAAAAAACCCGCAGCATCCTTATAGGCTCGGCAGTGCTATGTTGGTTAGCACTATGGAAGAAAGAGACTTGGGGGTCATCATTGACCACAAGATGAACATGAGCCTGCAATGCGATGCTGCGGCTAGTAAAGCGACCAAAACGCTGGCTTGCATCCATAGATGCTTCTCAAGCAAATTCCGGGACGTCATTCTCCCCCTGTACTCGGCCTTAGTGAGGCCGCAGCTGGAGTACTGCGTCCAGTTTTGGGCTCCACAATTCAAAAAGGATGTGGAGAAGCTTGAGAGAGTCCAGAGAAGAGCCACGCGCATGATCAGAGGTCAGGGAAGCAGACCCTACGATGACAGGCTGAGAGCCCTGGGGCTCTTTAGCCTGGAAAAGCGCAGGCTCAGGGGTGATCTGATGGCCACCTACAAGTTTATCAGGGGTGATCACCAGTATCCAGGGGAACGTTTGTTCACCAGAGCGCCCCAAGGGATGACGAGGACGAATGGTCACAAACTACTACAAGATCATTTCAGGCTGGACATAAGGAAGAATTTCTTTACTGTCCGAGCCCCCAAGGTCTGGAACAGCCTGCCGCCGGAGGTTATTCAAGCGCCTTCATTGAACACCTTCAAGATGAAACTGGATGCTTATCTTGCTGGGATCCTATGACCCCAGCTGACGTCCTGCCCTTTGGGCAGGGGGCTGGACTCGATGATCTTCCGAGGTCCCTTCCAGCCCTAATGTCTATGAAATCTATGAAAGTCACCTGACAGATGACCTCAGCATGGTAAATATTCAGGCATTTCTTGAACAGCCCTGATAGAAAGGGTAACTATTAACGGACTGTTTTGAAAGTCAGCAGGCACTAATAAATTCACCTACGAAGATATTAGCATTCTTGCTTGTGATCGATGTTAGATCGGGCATATTCATTTATTTTTTAAACAGATACAAGAGAAATTCAGAATGTAAAGACTGAAATCCTAAACATTACCACACTGTGTATGGACAGGGATTCATAAAAACAACTGGACCAACTTGACAGCTGCCCTATTCTTTTACACTAAATATATGTACCAGACTGGCAGATATTACAAAGGAGAAGCAAAACAGTCTTTACTCCAAGTTTTACTTCATAATCTTTTAAACTTTGTTACCTATCCATGGTTCTAGCATTAAGGAATTATGGGAGCTTTCAAGGGGAGATCCAGAGGGGGTGCAGTCGTGCAACCACACCACCTTTCTGGCCATGCCACAGGAGCAGCAGCCAGGGAGCTTTATAGGTCCCCAAAGAATGCAAGAACTCTACCTCCCAACTTCCCCTCCATGCTCTCCAGGGGCAAGGGGAGTTCCTGTCCTGCTTATGCAAGGGGCTTAGCTCATCCTAGGACAGTGGCAGCAACGGTGAATGGGCAGGTTTCTCTTCCCTGCCTGGTTCCCCCAGAGTGTTCCCTACAAGCCTGGGAGTAGGAACCTGTCTGCCCACTGCTATCTCAGGTTGAAACTGGCCCCTGCACAGCCCAGCTGGAGGGGGTCTGGAGCTCCCTTCGTCCCAGGACACCAAGAATAGTAGCAGGTGGGGGACAGGTGGAACATGCCTCTGAGAAGGGAGGGAATTTTTGCCTTCTTTGAGGACTTAAAAGTCCCTAGTCTTCTACCAAGGTGGGGGGGGGGGGGGGGGGGAGGAAGGAAAAGGAGAAAGAGTGGTGGGTGCAGTCATTCCTGCTGCTCCCATACGCAACTGAAAAATCCTAAAGCCATTCCTGGGAATCTTCCTTTGGAGATATTCTGAAAACGTTCCATCTCCAACTGATAATGGTAGCCTAGTGGGAAAGTATCTGGCTTCATTTTTTTTTTTTTTTTTAAAAGGTAAAGACTTCAAAACATATGACCTGCTAAAGTTGTGTAAAATTATATTATCGATGTTCTAAAAGCATCTCTGTTCAAATAAAATGTTCAAAGATTAACCATTTTAATCAAAACCCTTAGTCTGCATAAATCAAACTGATGACATGCACCTTTCCTCTTCAATGTGGCTTTTCCAAAATAAAGCTCCCAAAGCCAGGCCGTTTAAATTTACAATCTGTCTCCAGACAAGCTCCTAATAGGTTAACTAAACTTATTTTCAAGTAATAGTTCGAGTTAATTTTTAAAAAATGACTGTATGAGCTCTCGATACAAAATCTTTGTATCATTTTAGCTAACAAACTAGGAGTAACTTTAGCTCACATGTAAATTAGTCACTCAAAGCAAGTGGCTTAAGTTTTGCACCAGATAAATCTGCTTTTAGTTGCACTGATAACTCCTACGTTGACACAAACCCTTGCAATAGCACTACAACTAACCGCAACATGCTGTCAACTTTTGACACACCTGAAAAATCTACTCCTCTTATACAGTCTTTTCCACTTTTAGCTTTGTTTGTTTATGGAGTGTGCATCTTTGCACTGACAGTCTCATTACCCATTACCTTCCCCTTTTCCTCTCTCCCAGGATCATTCACCACTTTCCTCAGAGAAACATTATTACTCGCCCTATATCTTCGTTCTACTCCCATGCAAAGCTTCAAAAGTAAACAAACTATAGCAGAGGGACCGTTTGGGGCCAAAGGGCCAACTGAGAAGCCACTGGAAATTCATGGAACTGCACAAATAAAGGTCCACACTATGGACTTAACACTGAGAGCTGGAAATTAGATACAAGGAGCAAATGAAACACACCTTTAGACACAGGTATCAAATGAACTTCTACAATTTTACTCTTCTGCTGATTAAAGCTAAAATATAAGTCTATTCACTCTAGCCTCCCTTAAACTACTCATAATTCTCTCCCCATTCCTCTTTCTCTTATTCTATATTTCCTCTCTCCTGCTCTTTTTGTATAATATGCCTAATATACTATAAATGTAGAGTAATTGCCACCCAAGCATTTCACAGGAACAAAAATTTAGGAACAAAACAGTGTCTGAAAACTCTCTCCCCCTACCCAGCTCTTCAGACATTGTCTTCAGGATTCACCATGGTTTTTGTCCCAAGAGAACAAGCCTGGTAGTCATTTAATTTCAGCTATAAAACCCAGAAATCTGGATGCAACCACACCAGTACAAAACTATTCATATATTAATTTACATTGTTGTCAGTCTTTATATATACCTTCATACTGACTTACCAGCATGCATAGCTGCCAAGCTTTAGCTAAACTGGTATAAGCCACCACTGTGTTTTAACACTGCATTGCACTAAGGTGCCCTTGGACCTTGGTCATAGTGTTCAGCAACGTAAATAGGATAGTATAAAATATCATGACCACCTCCAGCTGCCTATACTTTGGGTCCTCCTTCCTAGATAATACTTGTACTGCTGGTTATGATTTTCCTCTGAAAAACCACACACCAAAAATGTGGTAGGGACCACATTTCTCATCAGCTTCCCCAGCAACTCTTACAACTGTGAACAGTAACTACATCTTGAGAAAGTCATGATGAAGGGTAGCCACTGGTAGCCAGGATTCCTGCTTTCCCACCCCTAAGCCACGTATAACTCTGTTTGGTCTCCCTGTTTTAGAGGAAGCAGCACAGGATCTCTTGGTTCCAGCAGGGAAGCGCTCTGGGAGAAGAGAGGCAGAGCTGACAGGAGAGCACCCACTGACATGAGCTCCATCTCTCTCCTCTCCTTCCCCCATGGTGAAGGGCAAAGCAGAGCCACAGCATCTGAGAAACAGGGATAAATGGCACCAACAAGCCACTCCACTCTACTCCACTCACTGCCTATTCTGGAAGGGAAAAAGGAAGCAAGAGAAGAAGGTGGTAAAGCCACAGGTAACCACAGCCTCCTGGCCAGAGAGCAGACTCCTGCAGGCACCCACACCAGTTTTGAAGTGTGATAGCTAGGAAGTATGACCTGGGAGGGGGGTGGGTGGGGCAGTTGTATGCCTGTCCACAGCTGAAATGGTCCATTTTTAAATGCTTCAAAATGCAGACAGGTATCCAGGTTGTAGCCGTATTGGTGTAGAGAAAAAGGCAATCAGGACTCGCAGTAGAAATGATAGTTTTTATTAGACCAACAAGATATTTACAAAAAAATGTCTCTAATTGCAAACTTTCATGCACAAACACCCTTCATCAGGCATTGGAGAAAAGACTGTAAAAGTTCCTCTGGGTAGAAATGAAAGTTCATATTTCACAGGATTTTTACAAAGGAGTCAATAGATGGAAAACTCCTCTGGGGAGTCGGTTCATAGCTGGTATGGAGCTTCTCACCTCCTGTGAGTATCTGTGATGATGCAGATTACCTTGAAACAAAGGCAGGAGCAGGATCTCAGGTGGTCACAATCTTTTTACACTCTTTTCTCCAATGCCCGATGAAAGGTGTTTGTGTCTGAAAGCTTGCAATTAAAGAATTTTTGCAAAAATCTTGTTGGTCTAATAAAAGATATCTCTACTATGAGTCCTGATTGCAAATGTCACATCTGTCTGCACCATGTTTCTACTATTGTGATTTTAATACAGGGTTAGTGATACTGCCATTTTATTAGAGCCTAAGCTTCTGGAGAAAATGATCACTTCAGCCTGAACTTTCATCTGATAGCTTCTAATATTTAGAAATAGAAATGCGACAAAAGTACCTACACTCGTATCTTTAAAAAAAAAAAAAAAAAAGAAACTCTTTTATAAAGTCTTATGATTTGACTGGGATTGGCAACACTACAGTATGTATTGCTACAAGGAGGATTTGATTTAAATCAAGTTTATTTAAATCACATTTTAAATCACTGGTCAGGAAGGCTCAATTTAATCAATGTTTTCTACAAAAAGTGCATACTTGTTGTTTGATATAACCTTCATTAAAATATTCCCAAACAGGGTCTCTTTTACAACCCGGGAAGCCTGCTGCCACGATAGGTTTTTCCTTCTACTATAACTGTACCATTCCCTCACTAGATCTCAAATTAATGGATAGGCTATACTCAGAAACTTATCCCTCAAGACTTCTGGAATATTTTGCTCAAAATGTTTCCTTTTTGTTTCTATTGCCTCTCCCTCCTTGCATTTATCTCCATATACCTCCTCCTTGCCCAGATCTACTCCACCTCCAACAATCCTCTATTAACTTCTTAGAACCTTGTACCTTTAGAGAGAAGTAAGGGCTTAACTGACTACACAAACTTGCAGAGACAATAGGGTAAATCAGGTCTGTCATCTCTCATCTCCATATACTGCTGTTAACAAAGATGTTGTCTCTGGAGACACAAAATTCACACTTTGAAAACTGAAACTAAGCATCACAGAGATACTTGATGGGAACTTCTAGACTGAGCACTGAGTCCCATTGGGAAGGGTGGTTTTCTTTAATCTTTACTAATCTATAGAGGAGCCTCTGAGAACCCCATAAGATTGGGCCCCTAATATAGTCCACAGCCTGTTGTGACCTATTTATAAAACTTTTCTAAAAAGTTTACATGAATATATTGTTTCAAATAGTATATAAATTAGAAGTTATAATCCCTATTCCATGACGGCATCTCTGAGCACTAACATATCTTAACTTAAAACTATCTTTATATAGGTTTTTTTTTAAAAGTATCTTCACAAAAAAATAAAAAATATGATTAAATCAAAAGAATCTAATTCATATTTTAAAAATCATTAAAAAAATTTTTTTAATCGTTTTTCACCCACCCTGGTACTGCTGCAGTACTGTCCAGAGGTTGCACAAGTGCTGTACAAAGGTAGAGAAACAAAGCCTGCACCTTGGAGAAATTATAATAAATTTAAGATGAGACTCAAGTAGATGCTAGAGGCAGGAAGATGCGTAGTAAAATCAGATGGTGCAAAGATTTTGATGGTTTCAAGTTGTGACTTTTTCTATACACATAGGAAAACAAGACTACCAGTACTAAGGGGAGATTCTTTGTAGGTGTCCACCAGTTGCATTACAGATAACACTGAGAGGCCTTCTCATTTTAAAAGGCTGGCTTAGAAAAAAAAAGAAAAATCCTGATATGTACTTTCACTGTTCTCAAATTTGCTAAAACACAGGGGGGTCAAAGAGCAAGGTTAAAGATCCAAATCCATAATCCCTTGCTTGGTCAGATGACTACCAAGAGACAGCTTTTTTTTCACCCCCAAACCAGTTAAATTATTACTATTTCTAAATACATGCTTAGATTGTGCATTTTGGAAGTATATTGCAGACTTAGGAGAAAGTATAGGAAAACAAACACTGTAAGTCTAGACTAGATGAGAAGCGTCTTGAAGTACACTAGCTACAAGGGCAATTAATAAAGGGTATTAAATTTTTGACCAGATGTGATACCTTAGCCTCATTCCTCTCTAACAAGCTAGGCATCCATTCCTCAGCTACTTAATCACAAAGCACACCTTTGCCTTTAGAGGATTCTGCTCTATTCAATGTAGTTTCAGTAAAATTCAATTAAACGTGACTGGCATTACATAATACAGTTTAAACAAAAAACTGGCACAGATGTACAGATCAACTGTGATAGGATGTCTCCTGGCACGGCTCATCTGCTTCACTGGGCAAACCCCCCCCCCCAAAACCATATATTACCCACTGCAGGATGAGGCCCCTGCTGCTACCAGGGCTTCAGGGGCCCAATCCTGCAAAATAACACTCAAGGCATGCCTCTGCAATCAGAAAAATCCAGGGCTCCCCCATTTGCTGAAGAACACCTGTGCAAGCAGGGTGCATCTGGCAGGGGAACACGCGTGGATTCCGACTCAGGATGCACCTCTGCAAATGAGAAAACCAGGTCGGGTACTTCTGGGGCTTCTTGGGCCCAATCCTGTGTATCCTGGAAAAATCCCCTGCAAGGAATTCCCAGGGTGTGCAGGATCAGGCCCCAAAAACCCCAGAAGTACTTGACTGGGTTGGCTGGAGAGCACAGGCAGCTCTAGGCTGCCTCCACTCTCACCTTAAAACAAAGAGCTTGCTTCAAAACAGAGACATAGGTGTATACTACCTTTTATCAGTGCCAGAAAATTTGGGCATTTTTAGCATGATAAAGGACACAGAAGTCTCTCTTCTTTTACTTTGTGACACCATAAAAAAAAACATTATGGTGGCATGAAGCTGATGTCTGTTTGCAGCTACAGTCTATTACCATAAAGACCACTAAGACATACTGACTCCTTCACAGCAGTTAAGGGATAGAGCAACTATTTATGGGCAGAATACATTTCTACTGCAGAGAGACCTTGAAGTTGAGCAGAGGAGAGTTAGTAGCCCTAAGTCACAGGGAGATCAGATAATTTACTGGACAAATAAGCCAAATCATATTGAAACAGAGCACAAAGTGCTTCTCTTTACCTCAGGGACAGTGATCAAACTACCATCATGGGAATTTACTATCATGGAAAGAAAATGCAATGTCACCTTGCATGCTACCTTCTTTTGTATGCTAGGGACTGACAACCTTTGAGTAACAGCTGGCTGAATTAACAAAACTCAGTCTAAGGTGGAACAGCACCTGCAACTGAGCCTCCACTGCTGCATCCTGCCCTGGGCTGGGGATTTCCCCACCACCAAATGCTACCGATGAACTTCTGATGCACCTGCTCACTGCTGAATGTCTCCACTGCCAAATCACCACCACTGTCCCTGCTCTGTGGGCTGGTTACAATCCCTTTGCAAGCTGTAGGTTGTCATCCCTGGAACAATCCAATTCATGGTCTTAAACTCAAACAGTGGCATGTGCTAAGAGATAACAAATAACTTGGCGTAAGTAAAGATAAGTTTCTGCTTCCACTTGTTCTACCTCTTCTAGAAAGAGTAGAGCACAGTGAGACTGGAATTTCCCAATGGTATCAAATCAGGTAAAAAAAAATAATATCCTTTATTTAGTTGAAAAAGTGAAGAAGTAGTTATGTTTCCCTCATGGCTGCATATACCTAGCTAGAAAAACAAGGACTTTTTTTTAACCTTTCCTATTGATTTATACAAATTGAGAGATGACAGAATGGTTAACTTGTACGCAACTGGAATTCAACTTCTCAATTATACTGACAGATTCTTAACTCTTAAGAATACCCAGACAAACTTCAGACTTAAAGTAGATAGTTTAATGAAAGCTGTCCATTTACCATGCATACATAACTATAATTAAAAAGTAAATAAATAAAAAGCAAGAATGATATATTTTGGGAATTTAAGGTGAGAAGTTTAGGGGAGTCATTAACTCATGCAACGCAGTCAAATCTACAGAACCCATTCATTCATGAAATTAAGACATTATGCAAACGAACAGTTTTACAGCATCCTGCAACCAACAGAAACACTCATGCTTTTCATGTTAGAGTGGTTAATCTACAATGATCAATAAGCTATACAGAACCCCTTATGTAGCGAGCTTTTCTGCGTGTTCTTCCTTCTGCAGCAACACATTACCACTAGAGGCAGTACAACTAGAACACGGAGTGGTTCTCAACCTTTTTTGTACCAGGACCTGTTTGTAAACATCAATGGCCAGTCCCAACCCAGTGCCCCTCACTCCCGACCCGCTGCCCCCCGCCCCCAGTATGTGGGGCAAGATGGAAGAGCTTGGGGCAGGAGGGCCCCAAGCTGGAACTCTGCCACCCTGTAAGGGAAAAGTCACGGTTTCCAACATTTTTCTCCTTTAAAGGAGAATCCATTTTATGGACCTTTCATATATTCTTGCAACTCACTTTTGAGTCATGACCCATGGACTGAGAAATGCTATAAACTGGCCAACAGTCCAACAAAAACAGTATCAAGGGAATGAAACTTGGCCCTGTATTTTCCTACGTGTTACTCATTTTGAAAATAAAGCGCACAAGTTAAAGGTGCCATGCGTGTCCCAGATGTCACTGAAGTACATGGGAGCTGCAGATGTCCTGCAACTCAAAATGAATCCAATGTTCCTAATGAAGCCAATGGCTCACTGCTTCAGGATAAGAGGTCCAAGGCTCCTAAAACATTCATTCATCCATCAAATTTACACCTTTTCTAGCACCACCAGCTCCTCCCTCTATGAGAAGACAGCAGTACCTTCCCATAGCCTGTAGTTTTTAAAATCTCATAATAGCAAGCTACCAGTTACGAACTGATGGAATAACAATTCAGTTTTCAGTATCTTACAAAAAAAAAGCCTAGTAAAAGGGAAAAAATTATGGAATAATTCTACGGCTGGTCCTAGCAAAACGATTCATTTTTAATCTGTATGGGGGGGAGGGGGGAAAGTATGCAACATTTCCACACTGAAGTCCCAGTCATGAAGCAAAGGTTCAGTTAAATAGCACTCAACTCCTCCACTGCTTTGTGATGCCTGGTGCTCACGTTATTTACTTTTGCAGCAAAGAAAGGATTCCCAGACTCTGTTCAACACAAGCTAAAAAAAAAGAAAAAAGAAAATGAACTACAACATTACAGTTTAAAGCCCTGACTGACAATTAAGGCTATGTGCTTATTCTGTTACTGATCTGGGCTCCCAACATGTTCTAAAAATAGCAGTTAACAGACAAAATGTGACCAGAGTTCTGGATGCCATCTTGTTCTAGCAAAACACTTAACAGTTGCTCTAAAAAACCAAGCTCCCGTTATCAGAAGTATAACTAGTGAAAAAGGTTAGAATACATATCTGTTTTTAAAACACCTCCTGTTTCCAGCCAATGAACCATTATTTATTGAACGAGAGGGCCACCAACAGCAATCTTGTGTATACCAGGGATTGGCAACCTTTTTCTAAGTCAGGGGTGAGCTGGAGGGCTGCTTAATGAGTTTTGGTGAGCTGCTTAGGGCCGCAAGAGTAGCCTCCCCCTTGACAGGTGCCCCACCCCCGGTCACCATCTTGGGACTGCCCCTAACTCCTGACCTTTGCCACCGAAAGTCCCTCCCTTTGTCCCCCAGAAAACACTCCTTTTGGGAGGGGAGGGCTGCCTTCTTGGAACCAGAAAAAAACCAAAAACAAATCATATACTAAAAGTCAAATACCTACTATAACATATTTAAATGTTATTACAAAAAATATTTTTGTCATGATTTGTTTGTGTAGTGTATACAGAGGGGAATGTATGCTGGGAGGGTGTATGTGAGGGGTTGTGGGAGCAGGGTGTGGGTGTGTGGCACTTGTTGGGTATGAGGGAGAGTGGGGACCCCTCACAGCCTCCCCACAATGGCACATAGTCCCCATCACCAGCCCCAGCAACAGCAGGAGGTAGGGTTCCTCAGGGTGCTTGTGACCTATACAGGCGCTGCTGCCCAATGGCACAGCTCCAGCCACAGCTGCACATGGTAACAAGGAGCGCAGCCAGGCCAGCCCATTTTGCTGCAGGGAGCCCCACACAACAGCACATCCTGGCACTTGTGCACCACTGGAGGAAGCCTGGCACAATGGAGCTGGCTGCCACCATGGAACCAGAGGGCAGGGCTCCCCACCACTTCTGGTGGAGTCCTGCCAGCTGCATGGGGCAGGGAAGGCAGCCAGCTCCACCACATGGGGCTTCCCATGGTGGCACGTGAGTGCTGGGAGCTGCGCATATGCTGTGCGGAGAGCTGCACAATAGAGGCGGGTTGGCTTGCCACCCCCTGGGCGCAGGCTCCATGCTGCTGCCAGCCCCAGCCCCAAGCTCCCGCCCAGCTGCAGCTCTCCCACCTTGGTGCGAGTTGGGCACCAAGCAGGTCCCTAGGGGCTGCAGCCCCACCTGGAAGCTATGTGTTGGCTGGGCTGGGCCGTTCCACCCACAAGGGTGGGAGTGAGGCACGTGGGATGGGCAGGGTACAATTAGTTAGTTGGTGGGTGCCTGTGGGCTGGATGAAATTGCCTGGCAGGCCACATCTGGCCTTCAGGCTATATTTTGTCTGCCCCTGCTCTAAGTCAATTTTTTCTAAGTTTCAGTGGTTTCTAATTGTGAGCTGCCACTTAGGCAATGAGGCAGAAAAGCAGCAATCGCATTAGCTGTAAGGATGTCTGGTGATGAGGGCAAAGTTAGGATAGGAGGGAAGGCTGTTATGGCTTCAGAAAAGAGAAACGATTCCTTTTTCCTTAAAGTCTGAAAAGGAACTCAGAGGTGATTATGTAACATCCTCTCCCTATGAAAAATTGTTCTAACATAAGGAACTGCATGTGCAGTATTGAAGTTTGCCTAAATTTGCATGGTTTCTTCCTCAGATTGACAAAAAGCACATCTTTGACACAATAAAAGCCTCCTGTCAAATTCTGAGTTGCACTATAGAGCATGGAGGTGGCCAGAGCTTCTCAAAACTATTTTTCTTAAAAGAAAAATAATCTAAGTTTAATATGGCTGATGGTATGGATATACCATGTTAGCTGAAACTTTCCAAATAACACCAGTAATTGAAAACTAGGGATGTGGAAGGTTAAACCATTAATTGCTTAACCGATAAGTACAGTGATAATCAGTTAGCTTACAGGTTATCCTTTAGCTCTGGTTGGCACAGTCTCGCAGGGAAGGGGGAAAGGGAAGCAAGCCATGCAGTGCCCCAGCAGGAATCAGAAGACAGCAGGGCAGACAGGCAGGCAGGCAGGAGGGTCACTAGTACCCACAGCCTAAAAAGGAAACGGGGAGCAGCCTAATGCCTCATCAGTTAAGCAATTAGCTGCTTGTTCACAGGTGCTCCTTCCTTCCTAGGGCAGGGCTGCAGGTGGGCAGTGTTGTCTGGCTGGGCTTGCCTCTTCCCCATCCCATCCCTCCCTCCAGTCAAAGGGCTCCAGGAGCTGGAAGTGGCTCCCAGAAGTAGCTGTGTCATCTGTTAATCGTTTAACCGATATAATCGGAGGAGGTTAAATGAATATTTTAAAACAATATTTACATCCCTATTGAAAATATGAACTCAAACAATTTGATAAAGCTATGAGCAAACTAAAAACAGGACCTTATGGAAATATCAGGTAGGCAACACTGACACATGCTTTCATACCCAGGATACAAACTAGTAATGAAGTATGATGTCTTCTTTCATAAGATCTATTTTATAATAAAATACCTACAGATCTCCAAAGAAAACTTCCTTTCTGGAAGAGACTCCCTAGCTATACAATGGCAGAAAACAAAAATAGCTCACTGACTGGTCATTGATAAAAGGCTTTTGAAACTCTGCATTTGTACCGCACAAAGATGGGCAATACATTAGGAAACTGATAGCCTTCCATATCTCAGCCTTATTTTTGTAAAAGTTCCTAGTCATACTATCACCACCAAATAGAGCACATGACAGAGATACACAATATGTGCATATATTTCAAGAGGCCATTGCAGGCTTCCTGTCTAAGGACTTAGACTAGGGGCAGGCAACTATTTTGGGCAGAGGGCCGCTTGCCAAGTTTTGGCAAGCCACTGAAGGCCAAATGGGTAGCCCCACCCTTTGACAGGTGCCCTGCCCCCTGGTCACTATCTTGGGACTGGAAGTCCCACCCCCCAATCCCTGACCTTTGCCACCAGAAGTCCCTCCCGTTGCCCCCCAAAAGTACTCCTTTGAGCAAAGGGATTTGTTATCTCGGAACCAGAGAAATACCAAATTATATTATAAAAATCAAACTTACTACAACATTCACTAATTTGATTTCAGAAAATATTTTTGTCCTGGTTTACTTGTGTTTGTGTAGTATACATAGAGATGATGGTATAATAGCTTAAAATGAAGTCTTACTTTTGTATATTGTGGGTGGGTATAGGTTTGTGGGTGCGTGTATGTGGGGGGTGTGGGTGTATGCAAGGTGAGGGAGCATGTGAGTGTATGTGTGGGTGGGTATGCGGTTTGTGGAAGGCTGCGTGTGGGGGAGGGTGGCTGGGGAGGATTGTGGCATGACACAGGGCATGCCTGGGGCAGACACAGGCCCACTTTCCCCCCTTGTTTGCCACCACTGCCCTTCTCTTGCCGCTTCCCCGTCACCTGCCACGCTTGCCACCGTGGCACCACATCCCAGATGCTCCTGCAGTCCCACTGATGCAGCTGGGAACCATGTGGTACTAGAATGGCCGGCCAATGGGTGGGGGAAATGGCTGTGCATGGCAGGGGAAAAGAGACAGCAAGTGGGTGTACAGAGAGCAACAACAGCTGGGCAGGAGGGGCCAGTGCTGATGCACCAGACCAGCACTGGCAGGGTGGCAGAAGCCCTGGGCATAGGCTGCCAGGCCAGAAGCCCCTGGTAGGCAGAAGTTTCCGGCTGCGGGTGGAGCAGGCAGGGCCGGCCTTGCTGCTCATGCTGCTTAATCCCGCTATCTGCTCCCCCTGGGTCCTACTGCCCATGGCTCCTGTCATCTTTGACAGGCAGCCAGGGGCAGATAAGTATTAATTTTCTAATATTTTTAGGGGCCCCACGGGCCAGATAGAATGGGCTGGTGGGTCGGATGCGGCCCGCAGAACAATTTTGCCCACCCCTGGATTAGACAGATAAGCACACTAACAAAGATGCAATATGCCTGTAAACAGGCTTAAACAAAAAGCAAATAGATGACCTATACACCAGTACAGAGTTTCTTATTCGAATCCATTGTAGATTTAACCCAGAAAAAAAACCAAGAATTAAACTACACTGTTGTCAGCTTGAAATTCCAGCATGGAAGCAATGCAATTAAATGAAACTAAACACTGAAGAAAATGATATACCCTTGCTTGGAATACTGTGTTCAGTCTTGGTTATCCCATCACAAAAAGGATGCAGGAGAATTAGATTGCATCACAGCCTGGCAACAAGAACAGCTAGGGGACAGAAAACACTTAAGAGTAGAAAATTAGTGCTGTCAAACTTACTCAACAGGGCAAGAAGGAACATAAAAAGAGTACACAAAAGTGTCATGCAGAAAGTAGCTCAGAAACATCTGACAGCAGAGGACAATCCAACTGAAAGATAGTAAATTCAAGGGAAGAAAAAAGCAAAGTAAAACTATTTTCACAAGTTGCAAAATTGGCCTATTGTACTTATTACTGAGGTACTAAGCCAAGTGTCTGGAGGTCAGCATAAAAATAAAATTAGTTTTTTCAAGATTAAACGTTCATACTTCAGCAGTTAAATGAGTCTCCCAATGGTAAGAGCTGGAGGGAAGCTCTCTCTCAGGTATGTCATCCTGTAACTGCCAGTTGCAGGGTTGCATGGTATCAACCATTACACGAAACTATGGTAAATACTGGACTAGACTGAATACTCTTCCTCTGAACATCCAGGAATCAGGCCAGTGGTCAGTTTAGTGAACAGTAGCCCAAAAAAGTGTTGCCATGCAGATGAAATACCAGCTAGACCGCAACTGTGCATACTCCTGCTTGAAGCTATTAAACTTCATGCTGAACAACACAATTTTGCTCCAGAGTATATTACAACTGTCCATTCACTCTAGAAGGGCATGTAATGATTCCTAATACATATTTTTGTAGATCAGCTTAAGTTCATGAACTGCTTTGGAATTCTCTGGCTTCAAGTGATATAACTCACTTAATTCATTATTATAAGTTATTAATACTGCTTAGCTAGACACTAGCCTGCAGATGCACACAGTTAGCAAATTAATAATCATTGCCACCTAACCCCAAAATATCTTTTAGAAGTAAACTTTTGTATAAACACTAGAGGTACACCGATATATCAGTCACAAATTGGATGGGCACCGGTAACAGAAAAATTAACATCATTGGCAATTGGCTTTTTTTGGCCAATAGTCACTGATAAATGCTGTGTGCATGCAAGCAGCTGCATGCTGCAGCCTGGCAGAGTGGAGAGCAGCCTCTGGCCAGTAAGTCTATTGGGGGGGGGGGCAGGGGGGAAGGAGCAAAGGGGGCAGACTGAGGCCCCAACAGGGAGGGAGTAGGGCAGGGGCAGCTGCTGCCCAGGTGGGTCGGGGTGTGGGATGGAGCCGCCGGAGGCTCATCGGGCGGACATGGGGGGTGGAGAAGGGAGGGCCGCTCAGTGGAGGCATGGGGGCCATGTGTGCCCACCCCCCCCACTTGTGCGTGGGGTGAAGGCAGGCTGCCCGCTGCAGGCATGGTGCCAGGGGCTGTGCCAGCCTCTTTTTGGCAGGGGGGCTAGGCCAGGGCTGTAGTCAGGGCAGGGGCAAGGCAGGTTCAGCTGTATGGGGCAGGCAGCAGTGGCGCTGGGAGAGGTGGCTACGGGGGCACTATGGAAAACTTTGGGGTGGTCATAGCCCCCCAAATGCCCCCTAGTGCTGTCCCTGCTCAAGGCACTGCACTCTGCAACAGCTGAGCCTACCTGAGCCCTACCCACAGCTCTGGCCTAGCCTACCTCCCCTCCCACCTTCCGGGAAGAGGCTGGTGCAGCCCCAAGCCCGCCCTTCCCCAACACACAATTCTGGGAGGGGAGGCACTTGCCCCTCATGCCTTCAGTCGAGGACCAAGCAGTGACATGGAGCCACCCCCCCCACCCCACCCCGGACAAGCTACCTGCAGCTCCGTCCCGCACCCCGCCCTGGGGTAACATTTACAGCCCCAGCTGGGCAACACCTGCTCCTGCCCCACTCCCTCCCTCAAGTGGGGGCCTTGATCTGCACCTTCCTCCTGCCCCCCCCACCCCCCCGGACTTACCAGCCAGACGCCGCATTCCTATAAATCAGCTACCAGCTTTGTATTGGCCAATATGGCTGGCTAATAATCAGCCATCAGTATCGGCCAAGAAAATCTTTATCGGTGCACCCTAAATACACACTTATTTTATTTTACAGAACTCTGGAGGAAAAACTGGGGGACAAGAAATTTATGGTGGAATATGTAATTGAACTCTAGTCTTCCAAGACCTGGGTTAATACAGAAGTGCTGGTTCAGTGTCAACTCTGAAAATACTGTTTTCTGGATCAGTTCCACATGTATATACAAAACAATGAATAGGCAATTTAAACTAGACAAACGTCATCACTTTTTGCATCACCTTTTTTTTCTTTGAGACATCAGATAATTACTAACTAGATCTGTACCAGTTTAAACATAAGATACAACAGATTTACATCCCTAAATCATATAATTCACATCAGAGGTTCCCAAACTTTTTCTTATTGTACATCCCCTTCCAGATTTACCAGCTGCCAGTATAGAAATTATATTTTAACCCCTTATATGCCATCTATTATTATAATGAAAATTAAATCCACCATTACATAATTTCTCCCACGTACTTCCAGAAATATCTTGCGTGCCCCGTGGGGTACATGTACCACAGTTTGAGAACTCCTGATTCAGATGATACATTCAACTTGTGTTCAAACACCATTCAATGGCGAGTCTTTAGCCTTATATTTGAAACATATACTAGAGCATAACCAGTATTCACCAAGAGATTGATGTCTTGATTCCCTTGAGACACTAATCAAAATGTAAACTTCCAATCTTTTTACTACTTTGACAGCTTGTTTGTACTCAACTACAAGACACCGTATTTTTCCCCAAATTAACACAGGGGGCGGGGGAGGCGGGAAGCCCCCCGAGTCACAAACTGTTCCCCCTGCCCAGCTCCTTTGGCTCAGGCCTTGGCTCCAGCCTGGAGCACATGGTTGGGCGGGCCTCAGCCTGGCCACATGGCAGTGATGGTGGCAACTCCAGCCCAGGCCCCAGACCTGTCAGCACAGTGTGAAGCTGGAGTAACTACTGCCATGTGGTCAAACTGGGACCAGAGAGTAAATAGTGGTGGGTGGGGGTGGGAGCACAGCCGGAGATGGTGGGGGCAGGCAGCAGGGGAGGAAGCATGAATCTATGCATCTATAAGCAGCCAAGCAGTGTTGGGGGGCAAATGGCAGGAGTCAGCCCACCCTCCCACCCGTGCTCACCCTGCTGCAGAGCAGGGAGGGCTGGGGGCAGAGCAGGAATTTAAGGCAACTCTCCAATAACTGGATTCTGCAAGTGGAAAACCACAACGAAAACAAACAGGTAAGTTTGCCATGTCTAGAAGCTGATGGGGGGGGAGGAGCATCTTAAATTCAGCACCGTCTTGGGCCCCAGCACAGGGGGCCGTCTCGCTGTCTCTCTCAGGGAAGGTTTCCTTAGGGCCAGTGCGCACTTTCACCATTCACAACCAGCAGCTCGAGTCAAGGTGACCGGGGCCCAGCGGCAGGGGAGGATGAACAGGTGCCCTCCTCACCCTGCTCCCTGCAGGCCGCTTCCTATGCAAAACCTCTGCCGGCCCTTCCCTTCCCCCGCCGCAGCGAGCCGCCCCCCTCTCGGGAGCGCCGTGCGGCCGCCAGACCCGCCCCCTCCCCCGTTCCCGGGGCCGCCCGCGGCCTCCCCTGCTCTGCCCCTGTCAGTCCGCCACCCCTCACGCCCCCTCCCCCCAGCTCACGTGGCGGTGGGGCCCGGTTGGCCCAACGTGCTGCCGGGCCCGGGCAGGCCGGGCGCGGCCTACGGGCGCGGGGGGGGGGGGGGCGCCCCCAGCCCCGGGTCGGGGGGCGCCACCCTCAGGCGCGGCCCCCCAGCCCCACTCTACTCCCCCGGCGCACGGCGGTACCTGCGCGCGGGGCCGGAGCCGGACCGGGCCGGGGCGGCGGTGACTCAGGAGCGAGGAGGAGGCGGCGCCGCGCGGCTGGCGGTAAAAGGGCCCGGGCTCCCGCCGCTCGCGCTCATATAGAATTCACGTCACCACGCAGCGCGCCCGCCCCCTCCCTCCTCCCCCTCCCCCTTCCCCTTCCCCGCGCGCCCCTGTCGCCAAGACAACGCGAGCGCGCGCACTCCACCCCCCCCAACGCCTCCCGAAGGCCGGCGGGAACTCTCCCCTCCCAGCCTGCACAGCCTGGCCAGGCAGGGCGCCTGCGCAATAGCAAGGCCTGCGCGCGCAGCCGGCACCCTCCTCTCCCGCCCTCAACTTGGCCATAGCAGAGCTCATGCGCGTTATCTGCACGGGAGCTGCTGGGCTTGCGAGTGACGCCCCTCCCCCAGCCCGCACGCGCTTCCTGCCTGGGCGGGGCTGGCCTGAGCCCGCGCTCATCCCGCCAGGCCGGTGGCGTTGGCTGCGGAGGCACGGGACAGGCCGCCGGCGCCTCAGGCCACGTGCCAAAAATCTAGGAGACCAGGTTCTTTGGGTAGATGCGATCTCTTATAGCAGTACTCAGTCTGCTTGATAAAAGAGACTGCATCTACCCAGAGAACTCGCCTTCCCCTGTCCTGAGACCAGCAGGGCTACAACCCATCAGTATAGCAGAGCATTCCTCTGCCTGACGAAGGCTGTTTCCGTGCCAGACTGTGCAAAGAACCTTTTTTTCCCGACTATTTAGTTGGTTTAATAAAAGATCACATCTACGCAAACACAGGGGACTGGTGCCTCCTGAGTCTGGGCGGGCACCTGCCCACACCATCAGTGGCATGGGCATAGCTGGTGAGCACTGTGCTGCCCAGGCTGCACTGTGCTGCTATATCAAGGTAACCCAAAGAACCTCGCCTGCATAAATATAGCACTGTGCTGCTCAGGCTACCCAGTATTTCCCTCATAGTGTTGTAAAGGCCCTCACAGAGAGCATCCCTGCCCTGCAGAACCAGGCTGGGGGAGAGCTGACAGGTTATCTACTGACAGAAGAAGAAGGAAACGCACAAAGTGGCCAGACCACAGAAATGCCCCCCAAGCCATTACTTAATCTGGAGAGAAATGTGGTAGGGGAACAGGGCAAATCAACAGAGAAAGGACCTTGTTCTGTAGTTTTAGTCCCCTATAACATCATGAGATTCAGGCTGGGACAGCAAACCTGAGAGAGACAGGCCTAAAGGAGAAATGTAAAGACAGAAAATGGAGGGTGAGGGTAAGGGTTGTTCCCCCACAACAGTTATTCCTAGTGCTGCAGACCCTGTTGTGTTTTGGGCTCCATGACATGCCATCATTTTCTGGTGTTTTATTGTACTGATAGGGCAGGTGTGGGCTCATTTGAAATCCCAGTTAAAAAGTGTTGTGCCAACTCTATGCTACTATCACTGTATGGATTATGTTAAGCTGGCTGTGTATATCTCTATGGTTTTGGATGTTTTAGCCAGAGAACAAAGTAGGAAGACAAAATGTCAAACAAAGGTGCTGGAGCACGGAGGACTGACACACTCAGGACCCGCCATCAAGAAGAGGAGGTTGTGATGGCTTGACCAAGTCAGGAGAATGGGAAGACACCATATCCCCAAGAATATTTGATACAGTGAGAGATTCGAGGCAGTTCTAGAAAGAAGGGTCGCGCTCTGTGGCAGTACCACAACACATGCAGAAATGATAAGTTGTTTGACATCAGCATAGAAAGCTGGGAGGAGCACGCAGAATCCCGTCCAATCTGGAGGGAACATCTGGAACTGGGTGCAGCTCACCATGAAGCAGCTTTGATCCAGAGGATGGAAGCAAAGTGAGAAAGAAGGACATAGTGTGCTGTAAACTTGGACTCCAACTCAGACAATACATGGCTGTGTGAAACTTGTAACAAGTTGTGTCACTTTCAAACTGGGCTTGTCAGTCACAAGCAGATTCACCAAGCACCTGACTAGACTTCTTAGGCGTACACCATGATCCAGAGGATCGGTGGTCGCCTAAAGAGCCAGAGAACTCAGAGAGTGGGCAGAACTCCTAATTAACTCTTGCTGTTGCTTCTAGGGCCAGAAAAATTGCTACTCACAATAGCAAAAGAAAGGGGCTGCTGGTGGGATGGGCACCCTTGGACATTGTTCACTATGATATGGGTAATGAACTGTATAGTAGTGAAGGCTATAAGGAGTAATGGCCCATCAAGCCAGCAGGACTCCAGGTGCTCCAAGAACACCAGAAGTTTCTGGGGGATTCTGGTTACTCATCATCGTTATAATGCTGCTAATTATGGGGAGGGTTTGGGGGGCTTACAGGCATGACCTTAGATGAGCTAGAATATTCATCTTTGAATCTCAGGCTTCGGGAGTTTGCTGGCCCCAGTTACAAGGTGTAACTGCCAGAGTCAGCAGAAAGGCCTCTGGAAAAGACTCTCATGGATGGCTAGGGGGAGCCAGATGAGAGGGTAAGAATCTACACTTGTTCTATGTTTCTGTCTCCAAACCTATGGTCTGTATTATTTGTATGGCTCTTTCATACTATGTAATGAATCCTTTCTCTGTTTGGCTTCTTACTAGTGGCCAATGGAAAGAGTGATTTTTAGGTGAGAGATATTCCAGGCTGATTCTCTTCCCAGAAAAGGTGACCTATAATTCTTCCAAAACACAAAAGTGGGAGCCACTTGGGGCTGGCAAAAATCCCTCATTACAGCTGCAGAAACTGGTGTAAGAGGAACTAAGGTGCAGGAATAGTGAAGCCACACACACACTTGGAGAAGGTGATTAGGGACAGTCAACATGGATTCATCACGAGCAAGTCATGCCTGACCAACTTGGTTGCCTTCTATGACAAGACAAATGGCTCTGTGGATCCAGGGATAGCAGTGGACGTGATCTACTGAGACTTTAGCAAGGCTTTTGATACAGTCTCCCACAACATTCTCACAACCGAGCTAAGGAAGTCCGGGTTGGATGAACGGACTGTAAGGTGGATAGAAAACTGGCTGGATTGTTAGGCCCAAAGGGCAGTAATCAATGACTTGATGTCTAGTTGGCAGCTGGCATCAAGTGTACCCCAGGGATCAGTCCTGGGGCCAGTTTTGTTCAGTATCTTCATCAACAACCTGGAAGATGGCATAGGGTGCACCTATGCAAGTTTGTAGATGACACCAAGCTGGGGGGAATACTAGATATGCTGGAGGGTAGGACTAGGATTCAGAGAGACCTCAATGGATTGGAGGATTGGACAAAAGAAATCTCATAAGATTCAATAAGGACAAGTGCAAAGTCCTGCACTTATGATGGAACAATCCCATGCACCCATACAGGCTGGGATCCAACTGGCTAAGCAGCAGCTCTGCAAAAAAAGACCTGAGGGTTACAGTCGACAATAAGCTGAATGTGAGCCAAGAGTGTGCCCTTGTTATGAAGAAGGATAACACCATACTGGTCTGCATTAGGAGGGATGTTCCTAGCAGATTAATGTAAGTGTAAGTGATTATTCCCCTCTATTCTGTACTGGCAGGCCACATCTCCAGTACTGTGTCCAGTTTTGGGCCTCCCACTCCAAAAAGGATGTGTACAAATTGGAGAGAGTCCAGCAGAGGACCACAAAAATGGTTAGAAGGCTAGGGAACAGGGCTTATGAGTTTTGCAGAAACTGCAAATTTGGTAGGTCTATGAAAAAGCAGGAAAACGGGGACGGGGGAATGAAGGGAGCTGCAAACGGAGGCAGGAAGCCCTGATGTGCTGAAGCCCAGGAAGGGAGAGGGAAGTGGGAGGGAGCAGGAGGAGATTTTTGTGGTGGAGCTGGCAGCCCCTCCCCATGCCTCTGATTGGCTGAGGGGTCTCACAAGTCCCACCCCTTCCCAGAGATTGACAAATAGCCATCTATCAACCTCCAGGGAGGAGCTGGAGAGGCCCCTCCCTTCCTCTGATTCTGAGGGGCCCCAGCAGCCCTTCCCCTCCCCAGAGATTGATAGGTGACCATCTGTCAATCCCCACGGAGGGCCAGAAGAGCCCCCCCATGCCTCTGATTGGCCAAGGGGCACCAAAAGTCCTATCCCTCCCTGGAGATTGACAGGTGGCCACCTATCAATCTTTGGAGAAGGGTGGGACTTCTGGGGCCCCTCAGCCAATCAGAGGCATGGGTGCAGTGGCGCTCCACTATGAAAATGACACCCAACACCATGCCAGGACTGTGACTTTGGAGGCAACCTCTATGAATTACGTAGGTCCCTATTTAGGAGGGAGGCTGAGGGATTTGGGCTTATTCAATCTGGAGAAGAGAAGACTGAAGGGTGGATTTAATAGCAGCCTTCAGCTACCTGATGGGTGGGTGGTTCCAAAGAGGATGGAGCTAGACTGCTCTCAGTGGTGGCAGCTGACAGAACAAGGAGCAATGGTCTCAAGTTGCAGCAAGGGAAGTTTAGGTTGGATATTAGGGAAAATCTCTCTCATTAGGAGGGTGTTAAAGGACTGGAACAGGTTATCTAGGAAGGTGGTGGAATCTCCATCCTTGGAGGTTTTTAATACCTGGGTAGACAAAGCCTTGGCTGGGAAAATATATTTGGGGCTGGTTCTGCTTTGAGCAGGGAGGTAGACTAGGTGACCTCCTGAGCTCCCTCCCCACCCTGATTTCCTATGATTCTATGACAGGGAGCTGTCCTGGGACAACCTCAGGTTGTTTCTCAGGGCAAATGGTAGTGCAATGAAGAGAAACTTGGGGCTCTGCAGGTCCCCTGCAGGTGGGTTTATGACACCTGGTATAAAGACTATAGATTAAAAGGCATGAGGTTCCAAGTGGAAAAACAAGAGGGTGGCCAGAATGGCAGCTCTCAGCAGTGCCTGCAATGCTACCACGTGCAGCAGGCATTTAGGGAGCTCAAGCTGTTGCAGCTGCTGTGTCCCCTGTGAAAGGAAGTAAGCACTTGGCACCCTTCCACACACCCTATGTGCCCCTCCACAGTGCACAGGGCACCAAAACTCTTAGTTATGCCTCTGGTTGTTAGCTTTCTGTCTTGCTACAGTTTGTGAGGCAGTCTGAAAAATGACAGATGTAGAATACACTGTATTTAATAACATATAATCAGTATTTATGGTGCAGCATCACTTACAGTGTAATCACGTTAATTCTATTCAGGCAGTTGAAGTGGCAAATCAGATAAAAGGAGGATATAAACAAAAGACTTAATTCACAAGGGAGATTGAGGGGTTGTAATGCTAACTTTGAAGCACTCTGATGCTGATAGAAATCAACAATGCTGAGTTGGAGGCCCAGGCTCTCTTATACAATGCACTGTAGAGTTAGGCACCTAGAGGAAGGTATTCGCATAAGCCATCCATCCAAATGGAGAGCTGCCATTAGGAAGCTGAAAAGAGGGAACTCTAAGCCAGGGATAGGCAAAATACAGCTTGTAGGTCAGATCCAGCCCAGAGGCAGGCAGCAGCACTGCGCAGCGGACCCTGGGCAAGCTGCGCTCAGGCCCTTGCCTCTTCTGGCAGGCAGTGCGGGCAGCAGATCTGGCCTCCGCTGGTGCTGTGAAGGACACTGGGCAGCAGCAGCCCCACCTGCCTGGTGCCACAGGGGATGCTAGGCAGAAGCAGCCCTGCCCGCCTGCTGGGCAGTGCATGGCACCAGCAGAGGCCAGAGCTGACACCCGAGCTCCCCTTCAGCAGAGGCGGGGTCCCAAGCGTGGCTCACCCAGGGACTGCCATGTGGTGCTGGGCAGGTGGGTGGGTGGGGCTGCTTCCATCCTGCATCCCCTACAGCACCTGGGAGATGTAGTCTGGCCATGCAAGTATTGGGCAAACTGCGCTTGGTCCCCAGCCTCTGTTGGGAGGTGCCACCTAGGGCCTATGGAGCCAGACTGCATCTCCCAAGCATCATGGGGAACATTAGATGGAAGCAGCCCTGCCTGCCTGGCAGGCCCTGGGCAAGCTGTGCTTGGGCCCTGGCACCTCTGGTTCTGGCTGCCACACAGTGCCAGGTGGGCAAGTGGGGCCACTTCTGCCCAGCAGCTACTGAGGCCCACTCATGGCTTGTCCAGTCCCTGCCCACGAGAGATAGAGCCTGGCTGTGGGTCTCCGTGCAGTCCCACCCCACCCTGCCATCAGGGCTACAAGGAACCGTGGGGTGGGGGCATGCACACCAGGAGCCCCTATGGCAGGGTGGGACAGCGTGGAGGCCTGCAGCCAGGTTTCATCCCCCGTCTTTCAGCTGTAGACATGGCCAGTAGGTGCCAGCTCCAGGCAGCAGGGGAGGCAGTCGTGTGTGTGTGTGTGTGTGTGTGTGCGCGCACGTGCGCACACACATGTACATGCATGTGCATGTGTGTGTGTGTGGCCTTCAACTCACCCAAACTCATTGCATGGCCCTCCAGCCCAAATAATTGCCCACCCCTGCTCCTCAAAAGGTAGCAAAATACCTAAATCTGGGTTGGACGAAGGTGTATCAATCCCCTCTGTGTTCACAACCATTGATCCTGTTTTGGAGTTCGGTGCCTAAAGGATGTGAGCCCACAAAAATCCAAGGAAAAGCCCTAATACTTAGCAGCTTCAAAATTAGAGCACTTTAATATTTGTGTCCTGAATACCAAGATATAGAGTCAGTCAATAGGGCTTACTGCGAGAGATACAACCCAGAATATCCAATAGCCCAGAGTTTGGGGTCGTTATGAGAAGTGGGTAATGGGTTCAAAATGTTTTTCCAATCAAACAGATGAAAAGGGATTTAAATCAGTGTCCCATATTCTAGACGAGTCTCCTAATTATTAGCTTGTTAGGTATAAGGAGCCCAGTAGGATCATTTCCTCTTCATGTTCTGTGAGAGAAAGGCCTCATCTGGCTTATGACTATGGATCCCATGAGGCAACCGGGTGCTAGATGTTACAATGCTAAGCTTAATTCACCGTGGTAGATGTAACTTTTAGTGACTTTAAGTGCCTACAGTATTTACTTGAGAAACCAATTAGGCTTACTCTGCACATAGTTTTAGTACCAATCTGATTATTTCAAGTTGGAGTATGGCTTTTTACCAAAGTAAGTTTACCACATCTAATAATATTTAAAAAGTGCTTTCTAATTATTTAGTTTATTAACCATTTCTTTTGGGAATAAGCTATAACAGTATAAGCACCTTTTATACCCATATAACTGCATCCAGTCTAGGGACTTATACTTCATTATCTGCATCAGTAGCACAACATTTGTTTGTAGACAAGGGCCCACCACACTAGCCCATCAGGCTGATAGGATTAAGGCACACTGAACACATGGCAGTATTGTGGCCACCTTTGAGTCCCTGAGCCCAAGTGACCAGGTTTCCGTATACAACTAGGTTAACTAGAGGTATCTTTAGCAAAAGCCCAGAGTGACGCTGAAATCTACACCTCTGAATCCATAGAAAAACACCTGGAAAACACTGAATCCATAGAAAAACTATTCTAGCATCACATCCTCTGTGGGCAGATAGCCACTGGTAAATCAGCACACCTTATTAAATCAGCCTTAAATTAAAGTGCTTTATATTGATTTAGCCTAAGGTAATACTTTAAAATCTAAACTAATTTGGTAAAAATTCTGCAACTTCTGTATATGAGCAAAGCCTAAGTTATGATCACGCATTATGAGGCAATGACTTTTATTCTGAATTGACTATGAAAAAAACCCCAAACCTCATGGTTTACCAGATGCTAGAAACAGATGTACTCTCCTCAGTTCTCTTTCAAACTGCTATGAATGGTAATGCTGCAGCACTAGGTTTGATTCTATTCAATGAAAACAATAAATTCAGCATTAAAAATTAATCACATTTTTACATAAAAAAACTTTTAATAAATTGCATTGTTATCATAAGCTGTCTGATGAAGAAGGCGATACAATGCAAGCGGTTGTTATTTTTTCCATGTTGCATTTAGTTTTAGATGGGCTACATTTTAGAGGATGGAAATACAGAAAGAACACTGATTCAAGAAATAAATCTTCATTTATAAATACTTGCTCAGATAGCAAAACAGAACTTCTGTTTTGCCATCACATGGCAAAGGTAGCAAATCATGCAAATCTGTGTGTAGATAGCTCCTCCCAGTTTTCGGGGGGGGGGTGGTTCTACTTGCTTCTGCTTTTGTAAAATGAGAGCAAATTTCTCCACAGGGAACAGAGTTTCAGACATCAATAACAGCAAAGAAAAGAACTGTACTCTATAGAGCCTTCAAAATACTGTAATAAAAGACAAAAGAAAATGACACGGTAGAGAAAAATGAAATGCTGAAATGTGGTTATATACTTTTTGACATTACAGATTTTCAACATCTTTCATTTTTCACTATTTTTAAATCTTCAGGGATGAATCATGACTTACCTTACATACAAGGGTTGTTCAGGAGAAAGCAGAAGCTGTAAAGTAATAAAAGAAAGATCGGGAACAGACATGTACCTGAGTCAATTTGAGGAGATAAAGAAAACAGGCGTATAATATGAAGTAGGTAAACTTAGGAGAGAGAAACCAGAACAAATAAGTTGAGAAATGAGAAAAACATTTTCTGAGACTATGTTCATTACTATAGTGATAATTTTCATAAACTAAATATAATGAACGTTATAGAAAGTGCACCAAAACTTTTCAAAATTGTAACCTACAGATAAATTGAAACTTAATTTGTAAGCCATTGTGTCTGCTGTGGTAGAGCCTTACCAAGAGAATGGAAAGCAAGCTCAGGTCCTAATTGAAATATCATTCTTGGATAGAAACTTTTAAATAAGTAGCTTATTTTTAATGCCATATAATAATTAAGTTACTCTAATAGCATAAATCCTATATATAATGTAATTGAAATGTGTTGCATGAAATAAGGAAAAATAAAATGGAAATATATATGCCTCTTTGAATATCTACCCCAAATGTATCCTGTAGTTTCATGAAAAAGACTACAATTTAGAAGGTTTCTGTCATTAGATCTCTGGGTTCTCCTCAATGGTGGTTAATATATCACCTTAAGGATACAGATAACCTAGCTTTCTCATATTTACTTAGTAAGTCAAAAGAACAATCCCACCACTAGACTACATCATTTACACTCTCATTCTCTTTCACCTAATTATTCTTGAATTATTTCAGCACAGTGGTTCAACTTCAGCAAAAGGGATGAAGAATGACCCCACAGCTAAGCTTAGGCTATAGCCTTCATAGCTAAGGTTCTCTTGAGAGTGAAAGTTGCAGGTTCAAATCTTCTCACACTGAGGAGGAAATTAAACCTATTCCTCACATTTCTTGAGCAAATGCTCTAGTGACTAGAATACTGTACAACAGGTGGCCATGAAGAGACTTCCTGTCCTCTTCAGTTCCTTGAAACAAGTTGCGGGCATCTCTGCTTAGGAAAGGATTTTGAACTGTGGATGGAGGCACCTGTCTGCAATTAAGTACCTAGATTAGGTACTTAAACTCCAGCACTTAAACTGCCCTCATCATTTCCTTATTGGCTAGCTCTAGGCAGAGCCCTGTTTAACTCTTAACCAGCCAAACACAAGGACCAGATGCTTAAAAGTCTAGCCCATGGGCTTACTCTTTTGTTGAGCCTATCAGATTGGTTTTTCTTAGAAGGACTGAAGCTTAAAAACAGAGAAGAACAAAAGGATGATAAAAGTTTAAATTAAAACTCTCAGTGGAGTTATTTGGGGAAACCATTCTGAAACACATGCACCTGCTAGGCTGTCTGAAGAAGTTAGTCCTCTTAGGTTACCAGCAGAGCACACAGCAAATCTTTAAGACTGAAGCGGGAGTAGACTGTTGTCATCCTCCTGCCCCTATTTACAAATGCCAAGCCCAGAAATATGATGACAAAACCTCAGTAACGTACATGGGTCTCTGGTGCCTGGGGGCCAATGCTTGCATTTGCGTACCCCCCACCCCTCGTACCAATACTTAAAGTCACACCACGTAATAAGAACTTTGAAGGGCCTGGCTGGCAGCACCCCCCTGCCCCATGTCAGTCCGCCAGTGCAAAGCCCCTGTGGGAGACCCCATTCAGCTACTCGGAAGCACACTGGAGACAGAGATCTCAAGAGTTGCCATTAGGGACAACCCCAGAGGTTTTAGGGTTTCTGGGTTAGACATGTGCCATCAGGAGGACAGGGAGTGCTCAAGAGTGGCCCTATCTGGGAACTTTAGAACCACAGTGTAGGTACTCATACCTTCCTCTGTCATACCTGCTGAATCAGAATAAGAAATCAGACCCGCCACACAGATAAATATGGTTGATACAAAGTTTTCTCCATCCCCCGGGTTCTCAACTAAGTGTGGAGAACTTTGGACTTTTCAGAATTGCTGAAGGCATAAGGCCTAACACTTGAGAGTGTGAAGCTCAAGCAAGCAGGAAGAGAACCAGGATGCAGGTCCTAGCAGTTGACACCTCTTTTTTTCATTATTTTGTGTGCTTTGGATTTTGTAATATCTATATTCTGTAACATCTGTGTTATCACCTTAGCAGCATGTAATAGTATTTTAGATTGGTGCTTTTTCAAATCAACTGTAAATTGAAATAAATAAATATATCCTATGTCCTTCCTTCCATCCTGCTGATGCTCTTACCTTACAGTCAGCAGAGCAATTACATTTGACACTAAAATTTCTAAGGACCAGAGGACTTATTGGCAATCAAGCTAATGAAGCCTGGTAACCAATCCATCAAATTGTATATCAGCTTTTAAAATTCAAGTTCAAGCCTCCTATATTATTTTTCAGGGAAAAAAACATGTATCTGGTGAGAAAAGAGCTCTACCAAAATCACTTATGTACCTTTCTTAACATTTCAAAATTCCAGTTGATCAATAATAGCATTTTATCTGTGTCATGACCCAAAGGTCTGATTTTTTGTGTGTGCTTCGGCACTAAGAATGATCCCCGTGGGTTTACAGCTTCATTGCACGGAGGAGTTCTGCTGCACAGAGAACCCGCGTGCAAAGGAGAGTGTTCCCGCCACTTTGCAGCTGTCTTTGCAGGGTGCGTTTTCTTTGCAACACAGAAATGCACAGTGCAAAGAGTTCCCGCTCGTCGTATGCAAATTCGTGCCCCGCAATTGGCTAGTGCTAAATTATTCACACGTGGCGGCTAGCGATTGGCCTGCTAGCCGTATAAGAGGCTTGAGCAGTTTCCGCCCAAGCCGAAGAGGACTCTGCATCCATCTCGTGGGGACTCTGGGTGTGCGCGGCAGGGTAATAGAAACCCTGTGTGTCGCTCGGAGGAGTTTGGCGGCCTGATCCACCGCCCACCTCTTCCCATCTTCGAACGGAACCTTCTATAAGACGTATTGACGAGTTTTATGCGCGCTTGTCCTGGACATCCGGAGTTCTGTCTGCGTGGAGCCTAGCAAACTCCACGTGATTGTTCGTGTTTTCTGTTTGTAACCGCAACTCAAGCAAGTTCTCGGCCTGCACCACGACCATCTCGGTGTAAGTAAACAATCTTAAATCAACTGTTACGTGTCTGTGCCTAATTCTAGCTTGGCGCCCGCCCTCTCTGACCCGGCCTGCCCAGGCTGCCGGCCACAGCCTGCGTGCAGAGTGATAAAAGGGCCTGGGGTCTGACCCGGCCCGCACAATCTGGACAGTGTTCACAGATTGATCAACCACTATGTGTTTAAAGAGGGTGCAAAAGCTGAGGCATAAAGCTGCCAAGAAAAGAAAAAGAACTAACTTTAAACAACTTAATTGTAGAAAGCCTTCCTCCTGTTTACTTCTTTTTTCTTCTCCTTCTTTTCTAGATTTCATATTATCAGAGTTGTTTTTCACAAAGAATTTCTGAGTTTAGGTTAAGTGATCTTGTTTTGTCATATTACTCTTGCTTATAGCTGTAATTTATTTTTACACTCTGAAGGAACAATCCAGCAGGGATTGATATTCATTTTATCAGGATTCTCTACTTTCCATTACTTTTTATTTACCTCTTTTAATTTACTTCTTGTTTAGCCTTCTCTATCTTTGTTTAATCTCCTTGAGTATCCTTTTTCTTCTGTTTTCTTTTCTTTCACTTCCTCCTTGCTCAGTTATTTAAATTTTTATTTTAGTCCTGTCTGTAGCAGAAGGCTGCAGGCCAGACAACAGTTTTTCTGGAGGTCTGCTCTGGTAAGCCTCTCTGATTCTGTACTCCTGGTTCACCAACTCCTGACCCTGCTCAGCTTTGTTCCTGGACTCTAGCTTTTTGAATATTCCCCTTGGATCTGGTAACTTGGTCTTTGACTCTTGGCTCACAAGATTCTGGTTTTGACTCCTGGTATACTCTGACTCCAGCTGAACTTCGGCGTATCCTGACTTCAGTACTGGCTTCTGAGTCCTGAACCTCAATTCAACCTGTGTTTTGAACTCTGCCCTTGGATTTCCCTTTGGATTACCTGCCCCTCACCTTGGCCTGTGGTTTGTCTCCTCCCTTCCCCAGTGGCATAACCACTAGGATAGACTGTTCAGAATACTTACAGGTGGCCACACAGCCCGATGGTTTTTGATTAACAGACGGGTATAGCAATGGTGTAATAATAATGGGAAAGGCCCGGGAGAACGAAAGATTTCCTGGAGCAAATTCCCTTTGATGGGGTACAACTCTTAGCCTCAGCCAGATAGCACTGATTAGTGGAATAGAACAGATGCAGACCTAGGATGAACGTCTGGAGGAGCAGAATTTCAGAAAGACAAAATCCACCTTTCTAGAAATCTGTGTAGGCGTTGGAATCATTGGGACTGTGGTAGCAGAACATTAGCAAGAGAGATCCCTGTGCATGGAAAAGCATATAGACATTGCCATCTGGAAGTCTGCCATACCCTGTTGCAACCAGTCAGTAGCTAACAAGTTTGGCACTAACAGATCAGCTGTCAGGGCTGTTCTTATACATACACAGGCTATTTTTGGTAGAATGTTGCCTGACTTGTCAAAACATGGCAATCTGCAGGATTTTAACATACCTGGTTGGGGATCCTGAATAGTACCAAGTACCTCAACCAGGCCTCCAAGTTCTTTTGTTAGAAATAATGAGAGAACAAGGCTTGGCTGATGCCTACAGAGAGAGGGCTTGTTTCATAAGCCCAAATCCCAGTGTTCTCTGTAGGCTCTGTTCTGCTTCCTGCCCTGTGCTACCTGCACAGTCTGCTGCTCCATTTTCTTCTCCCTGCCCTATCTGCTGCTATACTGCCCTCACATCCCCTATCTGCCATGTGCCACTTGTGGCACTCATGCTGCAGGTTGACCACCCCTGACAGACAGTGACTTCATGGTCAGTTTAATCTACCTCATGGGTGTCAAACTCATCTGGCCCAGCAGACTGGATGAGTGGTGTAGGACAGGTCCACAGGCTGGATTAGGTCAACAAACCAGCTCCATGTGCAGGATCCAGTGTGCAGGGCTAGTGTGGTGTGGGCATTGCAAAGTGCCCAGCCCAGCCCCGTGTGCTGTATGCCACATGCATGCTGGAACTGACCCTATGCACATGCCAGATGCCACCTGCAGTGTAGGCTGGAACCAGCCCCATGCACTGCATGCAGCACACAGGGCTGGTCCAGCACATGCACCAGGGCCATGTCTTTGACACCCCATCCCCATCCAGCTGATACTTGCTAATCTCTGCACTTCACAGATGATAACAACCTTCCTGAACAATCCTGTTCTTCTATTGTTAGGTTTTTACTGCATCTTTTTTGTCTATTGGCTTCCTGACAATTTCTCTTGTACCCTGTTATTATTATACATACAGAGTTTTACACAAACTTTTGTTCCATCTGCTACTTAGCTCTGCTGTGTCTGCTTCTCTACCAGAGACCTGAGGAAGGGTGTGACAGGGTGCACGAAGCACCCTGTCACAAGCAGAACCAGGGAGAACTAGGAGAATGAAACTTACCTCAGGAAACCGGAGAAGCCGTGGCAAGCCCCAACGTGATGCGGATGAATGAAGGCACTGGCTGGGGCCGCGGCAGATCAAAGGCTGCCACGGTAGACCCAGCTGCCAGAAATCAAACAGGGAGAAAAGAGACCAGTGCAGGAAAAAAACAAAGAGGAAGAAAGAAAAACCAGGCTGGCAAGCAAAGGAGGAACAGCTGGGTCAAGAAGGCAGCCAATAGGGAACTACCATGCGGGACCCAGCTGAGAGGAGGGAGACTTAAAGGATGCCAAGGGAACACCCAGGGAGAGATGGAAGAAGCAAGGGAGCAGAAGGAAGAAGGAGAGAAGAAGAGAGAGCAAGCAAATGAAGGACAACTAGCAGAAGACCCCAGATCTTGCTACTTACCTGACGAGGTCCAGTTGGGAGCAAGAATTGGTGAAGAAGTTCGAGAGACCAGTGAATCTGAATCCGGGGGGTGAAGGGAACCACTCCTAGGACCCAGAAGAAGAGGAAAGCAAACCGGACTTTTACTCTCCCAGAGGAGAAAAGAGAAGAGAGAGAGGACCCCAGCCACAAGAGGGTGATGTGGAGGGAACCAGAGGAAAAGGTAATTGTCTTGGGACCCGTGCAAGGCAGAACGGGGCAAGCAGCCACTAAGACCCGGGCTGTAGATACGAGCCTTTGGGTCAAGCTAATAATGAACCTTAGCAGCAGTCAACATCACCTGGAACATCAGGTGTGGTGAGGGCAGGGGATGGGGATGGTGGAGCCCTGTGAAGAGCTGCAGAAGTTCTGAGTCTCTAACCATTCTCTGTTGTCTCCCAGTAGTGGCTAAGCATTATCTCCCATAACATTGAAGGTGTGGCAGATGATTTATTATAACAAGCCACTACTGTTACAGCTGGGAGGTGACGCGACTGTAGGCGGTGCTGAAGGCCCTTTACAAAGGGTAATCTGATAAGCCAAAAGCTTGCCTATCAATTTTAATGTGGTGTGATCTGATTTGCTGTAATAAAAAGGGGAACCTCTTTTTCTCAAGGTCACTATGAATATTAATAGTGTTGCCATTCTTCTTATTATTCAGGTCTGCCCAGCATAATCTTTGCATCTCTGACTTTTGAGCCCTTTCTCTGGCCACGTGGGTAGGAGAAATGAACTGTTTAAATATATTTTGAGTAGGTATGGAATGACTGTGGACTGTCTGTTTGTAAGACTAAATGGAAGGTGGCGGTGCCTCATGACAAAGCTGGAGGCTTGATGCAATATAAACTTGATGTGTCTTGCATATCTGTGAGAGCAAGTCCTTTCTGGTACCTGGGAGGCAGAGATGGAGAAACAATTTGAATACTATGACAAGGAGCTCCAGGATACATTATGCTCCTATCATGACACTAGGGATTCCCTTGTTTTGCACTATGAAATGAATGCCTTGGGATCCCCAGCAGGGGAACACTCACCTGCAAGCATAGAGCATGGAATGCATGTGGCTCCCTGGGTTGCTCCTGGCTCAGGGCCAGGCACCCAGGGTAGTTGTCCCACAGGATTGGGCCCCTGAAGCCCCAGGAGCACCTGCCCAGGGTGGCTGGAGAGCATAGTTAGCTCCAGCCTGCCTGCATTCTTGTGCTATAAACAAACAGACATCCACCACAAAAAGGTGTAACAAGTCATTACTAGGAATCATTGTACCACCATTTTTGGGCACTTGGGGCATGACAAGGGGAAGGGTCATCTGCTTGCTAGGGTTTTGTGCCACCATAAACATTTCTATGGTGGCACAAGGGCAATGTCTGTTTGCAGCCATTATGTCCTGAGTGCTCACATATACCTTCCAATGGCTTACAAACAGATCTACTGTATTTCAAGGTGTACAAGTTGACATGGTGTAAAAGTCAACCCCATTTTTCTGATCCAAAAAGTTAGGTTGACTTATACACTGGATCAACGGAAATCCTAACTTTTTGGATCAGAAATATGGGTCCACTTATACCGGGCCCTGCGTGCCCTCACTGGAGGCTGGGCACCCAGGGGCAGACATGTGCTGCAGTGCCGCCTACATGGGACAGAGCCAGGCTCGGGGCTCAGCTGGCATGGCTGCACCCAAGCAGAGTCAGCTGAGCGCTGTTCTCCCAAGTCTCCAACCAAGTGGTGTCTCCACTGTAATAGTAAGGCCCGCAGACCATGCTTGGGCCAGGCCTGGGCCCCATGGGCTCCATGGCCTCCAGTGACAGGAACACTGAGCCAGGACAATATTGGTGGGGCACAGGTGGGAGGCAGCCCACCTGTGCCCCTGCCCAGCCATGAGATAAGCAACGGCAGCACAGAGTGGAGCTGCTGGCTGTGTGGGCCCAGCCTGAGCTCCATCTCGTCAGGGTAACTGGAGTCTGCAGATGTGGTACCAGAAATAGGTTGCGTCAGGGCTGGGCTGGGGTTCAGCTGGAGCTAGGGCTGGAGCCAGGCTGGGACAGCGCTGGGGTAGGGTCAAAAATATTGATATGGTAAATTGATATGGTAAATTTTGAGGTAGAAATTTAAGGGTAAATATTTTGGCTGCAAACCTCGGCTTATACACATTCAAATATGGTAGGTGGGAAATCAAAAGTGTTTCCCTTGTCTTGGAAAGTGGAGTTGCATGGAAAGGGCCTTACATGTGAAGGACTGAAGGAGGACTTCCAGTATCCTATGTTCCCTACAGAGGACAGGATCTGGCTAGATTGGGGTGCTGGCCATAAGTATAACAACAAGGGATTTTCCAAAAGAGTTGTTTCCCTTTGCATCATTTTTGGGAGCTTTAGCTCCATGTCCTTTTGCAGTCAGGGACCCTCCAGAGTCTTTTCAGACTCTGAAAGCCTTTGGTCTTTCTTATTTTGGGCTGTCTGCTGAGATGCTGTCACAATGTCAGTGAACATTTTATTCATTCTCTTTTGCTTCCTTCCGGGAATGTTGAGATCCTCAGCAGCTGATGAGGCTTGCAGAATTTTTTACTAGGAACAGAGAAACAGCACAAGTAGTGATTGTCCCAGCACTGGTGTCTGCACGGAAGTGTTGAATTTTACTGAGTTTTGGACCTCATTGCTTCCTCTTTCCACCTGGTGGATTGTTTCGAGATAAGGTGTAGGACTCTCTATGTGAAGGGTTTGGGGTGGAGCTAGCTGACAAGAGAGTTGGTTCGCACAGGCACTAGCACTGGAGAACATTGCACTGATGTGTGGCCCTAGGAAGCAGAGACAGATGTGCCTCAAAAAAGCAACTGGCAAACCAGGAAGATAAGAATGTACCATGATGTGACAAGATGGGCCCTGGGGCAGACGTGGCACCCACTAGGGGCCAACTAATCCTGCCTGCACTCGCAGTCCTCTATATAACCTCCCCTGTTTATCTCGCCTGCCATGCCTTAATGTTCTTTTGATATCAATTGGGAGGCTGCCTCCAAACCCTGGAATGCTCTCACCAGTGCCTTGCCCAACCTGAATGATCTCTTGTGGTTGCTGGGGCCTCTGCCCACTAGCCAAAATGACAGTTCTCCACACGTGTCTCTTGCATCCCAGTGGACCTACAGATGCCTGGCTAGCACTATGAGCCAATGGTCACCACCTGTGGCTCAACTGGCCCTTATTTAAGCCTTAGGGCTCTTAATCATGGCCTCCAACCTCCCCCATAGCCATGCCTATACCTTATGGGCGTCACTCTCACCATTTTCCTTCCTATATAAGCTTCAGCTGTCTTAGCCTTAGCCTACAAGTTACTCTGGCTGTGAACTGGTTGCCTAAGTCCACTGGCTCAGTCCTGGCCTTTCAGTTGCAGCCTCTCATCAGCCTCCAGCTGCCTGTGTTACCCCAGCTGGGTTCTGGCTCCAGCCCTCTTGGCCTCAGGCTGCCTTTGTCATCCTACTCTCAGAGTCAGACCCTGAGTTTCGTGGCCTCAGCCTGCCTGTGCCTCACACTCAGGGTCAGGCCCTGGCCCTCTCAGCCTTAGCCTGCTTCTGTCTCACACCCCTGCCCCTGGCAGGGCTCAAAATCTGGCATGCCCCTCAGGCATCCTTTATACCCCTACAGTCACACACAGTCCAATGGTATAACACTGAAACAAAAATGCAAGCAACCACTTTAAAGTAAAACACTCAAAACCCACTTCTGGATCATTATTTTACCAACAAGTCACCTCCCCACTCTCTGACTCTCTTAGCCCTGGGAGCACCTGCCATGGCCTGCAGCTCCCACCCTCTACCAGTCTGAGTTGACAGGAGCTCCTCTCTGCAGAGTTCAGGGCTGTACTGCCTGCTCTGCCGCAGGTTCCCAGGCTTATATCCCCTGGGCTCCTCCCCTTTTGGTAGGTGCTCTCCTGACTGGCTGCAAGTGTATCCCCTCAGCTTCCAGAGCCGCTTACTGTATTCCTCTGGCCAAACTTGCTGCTCAACCAGAGCTCTGTCCTATTGTCCTATTGCTAGGCAGCTATCACTGCAATAGACACTTGGAGTCTGTGGGTCCCTGGCAGTTAACACCCCTGCAGCTAGCCCATAATCCATCCCCAACCTGGGGACATCCCTGCTGCAGCTTCTCCCTTAAAGTAATAGGAGCCCCTGGCTCCCTGTTACACTAACATGCAGTAAATATGTTGCTATTTACTAGGATGGTACCCCCCTTGCTGGAGCAGAAGTGGAAGAGAAAAACCACCTCTCTAGATGGCATCGCGAGAAAGCTGCCTTATGTGTCAAAGAGGGTACAACCAGTATTTATGCCTAAAATTCTCTTTTATACAAGCACCTGCAGGTCAGCATGAAGTACAATGCAAAATAGCCTCTTTTTTTTCTTTTACACCAAGGGTTAACTGCACTGAAAGTTTAATTAAAAATAGCTTGGAATGCCTTATACTCTCTTATACTCTTTTCATTCTATCCAGGAAGAGCACGCACCAACTGCTGAAACTTCCTTAGCCTGACGAAGGGTTTTTGAACCCGAAAGCTTGCTTAATAACTATTCTCCAACTATTTGGGTTGGTCTAATAAAAGATATCAAATTCACCCAAGGAACCTTGTCTGCCTTATACTCTCTATGCATTTAGAAATGTCTCTGCAGCCTAATTTTGGCAATTTATCTCTAAAATGTAAAGAAACCAAAAGCTCATAGTACTGATCATAATGAACCAAAATGATTTTTCTACTCACCTTTTTGCTTTCTGCATATGCCATTAGAGGAAACATATCTACCATGTAATGCACTTCATTTTTAAACCTTGTAGTGCCATCTTGACTGGGGTCAGAATGGGGGGCAGCTGATGACAAGAAGGAAGGAAAACCACACAGCGTAGGAAAGGGGAGGGACACAAGCACATGAATAGTAGGGTTTGTTGCATAAATATGGTATTGAAGAGCATCCTAGAAATACCTGTATGAGTTAAAAAGCCAGATTCTCAGGGATATAAGCCTGTGTATCATCATGAACTACAGCAAATGACTAAATCTTGTCAGATCCATTATGAACATCTGGCTTGCTCTGAAACTCCATAAGCCACCAAAAGCAACAAAAAGGACTCTCAACACCAAATCTCTCCAAGACCAGAAGGTCTGTAAAGATCTCAAACACTGTCTCCATGAAAAGCCCTCTGCTCTGTCTGTAAATGAAGGCTCTGGAAAGGGTTTAAAACCACTGTCCATATGATCTGTGCTGAATTCATTGGCTATACCACCCATTATCACTGAGATTGGCTTGATGAGAGCAATGCTGAGATCCATGTCCTCCTTGACCAGAAAAGAAGGGCTCATTCTGCTTGGCAACATGACATCTCATCTTAGCCGAAGGAGACATATCAGCTCCTCAAAGCTGAAGCTCAAAGAAGGATCTGGGAAATCAAAAAGCAGTGGTGGCAAGATAGCTACCTTTCTCAGAGAGTGAACATTGATGAGGAGATTCAGCACAGGATCTGGTGCATAGGTGCCTCCTTTGGGAAATTGCTTTGACATGTCTTTATTCATCACACTCTCCAGAAAGACACTAAGATCCTGGTCTACAATGCAGTCATCATCCCCAACCTCCTTTATGGATATAAAACATGGGTAACCTACCATCATCATCTTAAGAGCCAAAACAGTGCTCTATTTCCAGCTTAGTAACCAGGTGAAATGCTACAAGGACACATTGAAGGCACATTTCAAGAAAATGGATGCTGACATCAAGAGTTGGGAGAAGCTGGCTGCCAACCAACTGCAGTGGCACTGCAACCTCAATCAAGTCACAGCCCATTTTGTGGTAAAGTGTCCTGCCCTCAAAGCAGAGAAGAGCGAGTAGAGAAAGGAAAAGAAAAGAAATCCCAGCCTGCAACCTACTCTCCCCTGTAAAAAGACCTGCAGCTTCTGCAGATAGATCTGTCCAAGGATTGGACTTTTAAGCCATCTCAAGACCCATCAGTGAGCTGTGAAAGAGATCACCCTCAAATCGGGGGACTGCCGCTGATGAGTCACTGGTCCTGGGCTTTGAGACATGAAGTAAATAAATCTTTTAGAGCTTAAAGTATCTAGTAAAGATGCCACTTTGAGAATCCTTAGTGGGGGAAGGGGAGCTAAGAAGGCAGATGTATGCTCACACCTATCCCAAATGGCAGTGCCTATCAGCACTTGGAACAAAGTTGTTTAAGCTCTCCTATATGGCCATATTGTAATACATCATACAATATTTATTATACAACCCAGCTCCTCACAGCCTCAGTTTGGCTCTCTGCCTTGGTTTCAGAGGCAACCCTGCTGTTTGACTTTTTGGCTTGCAGTTATTCTTGACTGGGTAAATTAGTTCCTAGTTAGGGGTAAATGGCTTAACAAGGCTTACCTCCTCAAACTAGCACCCCCGGCCAGGGTTTGAGGCCGGTCTTCCTGACAAAAATCCAGTCTATCACTTTGTAACATGGGGAGGTAGTTGAAGAATTATTGGAGGTCCTGTTCTCTTCCCTTGTGTTCCAGAGTTCCTTTGCTTTGAAGCAGGATGGGTCCTTGACCTAGAAGTATCCTTTGTCCTGAATTGGTCCTGCTAGCAGTTTGTAGATCGTGGCATTCTGGCAACTCCTGTTCAAAGTGCCTGAATGCCAAGGAGGTCTAGGACCTCCTCAGAAGAAACACAGAAATGTATAGACTGCTATACTAGCATGTGGCTCAGAGAGCAAATGCTATGTGCCAGTATTTAAATATAGAGATAACATCCATTAAAGATGAGCACATACAAACTGTGCTCTCAGAGCAGCAAATGGCATGCAGACAAAAAAGAAAAGCTGATCTATAAGTGGAAATACGCAGTTTAGAATAGGACAACTGCCAAAAGGAAAACAGCTAACTCAAATATAGTTGTCAACACAAACCGTACCCTGAAAAACATATTCTGCAATACTTATTCCACTTTCAAAGCAGGCTAATTAATATGGGTACAATGACAGTTTCACAGCTCGGGGTCCCCACGGACAGCCGTGATGCCCATAGGGCTCCATGACCGTGCCAGCTTCTCCCTGTGGGTGCCTTCTAGTCTTTTCTACCACATCTTGCTGATTAAGATAGTAGATGGAGAGGCTACCCTCAAGTTGCTACGCAGTCACGGTCCTGATGGACCCCACTAAACCTTGTGGGTTTTTAGACCCCTTGCTGGGTCCCACTCTAAGTTGGTGCCTCGCGAGACATCCTAAGCCTTATGGGCTAGATGCCTGCTCCAAAACCTCCCTTTTACCATGCCCCATGCCTTGTAGGTGGTATTTAAATGTTGCCCCTTTTTGATGAGGTCTTGGCCTAACTCAGCCTTCTGTTATCACTGGGCCCCTGGCCCCTGTCACAACGCCCACTAGCGCTGAGGCTCTCTGCAGCCCTATCTCTGGTGTGCCCTCTACATGGTAGTGTGCCCCATGAGGCCTCCTTCTCCCCAGTTAGCCTCATTCCAGTCCACCAGTACAAATAATAATGTAAGTACGAGCCCCTGGCCTACAACCTAACAATAACAATATCAATAACACTGGAGGTCACACTCTGCCCTTTTAAGGAGGCAAGCTTCTCCCTCAGTAATGTGTGCCTCCTAGCCGCAGGTACTTTAAGAGCTCCTAAAGCCCTTCAGTCTTACCAGCAGCAGAACAGGCAAGCAAGCATCTCCAAGTAGCTTTGCTGCAAGAGCTCCTGCCCCCTGGCTGCTGCCAGAAAACTAACCCCAGCCAGCCCCAACCCTGGGGTTTGTATGTGCCCAAGGCCCTGTCTCCTTCCAGTCAGCTGACTGGGTGCTGGTGCTAGCTAATTCCCTCATCAGTCTGCTGCCAAGGCTACCTGCAGCTGTGGAGCACTGCCCAGCTCCCAGGGCTCTCTAGCTAAGCTGCTTCTTCTCATAAAGGAGCAGGCACACCTTTTATATTTTTGTATGAAAACTCAACGTCATTTATCCTGTAATAAGCTATAGTTTTTCCAAATTAACTTTCCCTTGCAGACAAGGCCTAGATACTGATTTTCTGATCATTTTTTGTTAACTGTTCAAGAGTCCACTTCATTGCTACTATACACCTAAAAATGATGTGGTCTCAGAATAAATAATTTATGAGCACTAATAACCATTGACAGTTCAGATGTAGTTAAAAAAATTCTCAACCTGTTTAAGAAAGGAATGGTATTGTGAAAGCAGTTCTGTGAAAATGAGGTTGGATGATTTGTGCTATCTTTTCTTTGTAATTTAAATATTATACAAATGAGTTTTATAATAAGCTCTGGTATCTTCTGATTTCTAGACTGAAGTCCTAAAATGCCCAAATTGGGGGGTATCCTGAAAACTGCCTGCAGATTACAGAACAAGGCAGCAGAACAATTCAAGGTCTTTCAGTGAGAAAAGTGAACTAGCTTCATTGGCTATCTGTAATTTAATATGTTAATTAGAATCTAAATACCAATTTGCAAGCAAGCACTTCTTCCAGTATTTACTATCATACCCCCTTGGCTCTCTGAAATTATTAGTTGAAGCCCTCCACTCAAAAATTTCATTATTTCAAATAACTAAACAAAGATGAAGGCAATATCGCTAAACAATTTGTTTTCATGACATTCAGACACTGCAAGAATCAAACCTTATTAAACAGACTCAAGAGAACCATACTGTGAAAATAAGTCAATCCCAACAAAAGACAAAACATTTATTCTCTCACAGGATTAATACCTCTATGATGTCTAGGTTCAGACCAACTCCTTAGTGCCGACCATAAATTGATATTATATTATGCTGATTACGTAACCATAATATAGGCACAATGAAATCTGTCTACAGGGATTTTGAGATGAGGTATGTGATATTTTACATGTAGAATTTTAAAACGAACTTTTGTTGAACATACTTGTCTACACTTTGGAGAGGGGGCATGTTGGTGTCATAGAAAAAATATAGAAGGTTTCTATTTTAATGGGACCTCATAGCCAGTTAACTTCACCTTGAAGTTCACAGTGGTATTAGTGTAGGGTAAATGGAGATGAAGGCTCCATGGTGCTGTAATTGCAGAAGAAAACTACACTCATTTTGAAGTCACCAGGTAACTTTTTGTTCAGATTCCCGAAATCTCCCTCATGTACCACATAGTTTCATAGTTGGTAGTCGGAAGGAACCTGAGCAGATCATCAAGTCTGACCCTCTACCATGGCAGGAAAAAATCCTGGGGTCAAACGACCCCAGCAAGGTGTTCATCTAACCTCCTCTTAAAGACCCCCAGGGTAGGAGCCAGCACCACTTCCCTTGGAAGTTGGTTCCAGATCCTAGCCACTCTGACAGTGAAGTGGCACCTCCTGATGTCTAGTCTGAATCTACTCTCAGTCAACTTGTGACCGTTATTTCTAGTCACTCCTGGTAGTGCTCAGAGGAACAGGGACTCCCCCAATACCTGCTGGTCCCCCCTGACTAGTTTGTAAACAGCCACATTTTCAAGTTTCTCAAAAATACATCAAAACTCTTTGCTATCTCAACAGTATCAGCCAAGCTGACTTCTCAAATGTTTTGTTGTTGTTATTGTTGCCATCTTTTTTGTTGCCCACATACTGCACTAGCTCTGATACCTTACCATCTATGTAAGGTATCAGAAAACTACTTCAATTTTTTCATGATCAGCTTCTTGCATATTATCAAAGACAGAAATAACCTCAATGTTTTAACATGCTTCAGGAAGCAGTGGATTTCCAAAAGTGCAAGTCTACATATCTTGACACAAGCATACAAATAATGCGGTTAGTTGAATAAATATGGTGTTGCAGGCCTAGAAATACCTGTATGAGATAAAAAGTCAGATTCTCAGGAGATGTAAACCTACCTATCAACATGGACTGCAGCAAATGACATAATACTGACATGGCACCTGTGTATCAAATTTAAGTTCCATAGCTTGCTCCTCAGCATGTCTCTCTTTTTCTTTCAATCTCTAGATTTTCTGGAAGAAGTTAGGAAGCACAAAAATGACAATGATGAATTTAGGTCTGATGAGCCCATTCTTAATTTATACAAGAAAAATAATGTAGCTTGTGCCATGCACACAGCAGAAATTGTTAACTAAGACCAAACATGTTGCATTGTTAGCCAAGACCAAACATGTTGCAAGGCTGAGTGTTGTCTAGCATGGGCACAGTACAGTGAAAGCTGTATGCTCACTGAAGAATGACTGTAGGTGCTTGACAAACCTGCCTAGAAACCGGATGAAAGTTTCCAATGTGGAATACTCCTGTCCTAACATACACAAAGCACACACATGGTAGGACAGAATCATGTCCCTTGAGGGATATGAAGGGTTACCTACTCCAGCTTCCTGCACAGGATTTGCTCTTCCGAAACCATCCCAGACAGATGTCCATCTAGCCTCTTCTTTAAGACCCCAGTGCCTAAGCAGGGGTAGTTAAAAACTGGAACAGGTAGCTTTAAAGTAATGTTAGAAGCTCAGTGCCAGCAGTGCATATACAAGTGAAGAGATGGATGCATACATCTCCCCTACTCCTTGAAAATGCTTTCATATGTTTACTGGATTGACTGAATAGCTAAACATCTCTTAACAACAGCTTGCGACCCCTCCATTCTCATATGTGTGATTTCATTTTTTATTCTATTATTTGCCTATTCTTGATCACCTGTATATCTGCATGCAACCGACAGCAAAGGGATCATTGCCAAGAAACAGTATAAATTAATCAGAGTCCTTCTTTGAAATGTTCGTATTTTACTACACTCACTTGTAGTAGGAATGTGTAACCTCTTCAATGGGTTAGCTGCTAGCAGAGGTGCACTCTGATCCATAGCAAAATGATGTGCAATCATCCAGCAAACTAACAGTCCCTTCCAATCCTTAAATCACGTGTGCAGAATTTAGGTGTTTGCCTTCACAGCTTGAAGACCGCAGCTGCCATTCTGCTCCAATGCCTCTTTCTATTACTCTATTATAAAGTGTCCTGCCACACTGGTTTCTTTTTGGAGGGGATGGAGAGTTTAGCTGGCTGGGATAGATGCTCACCAGTGACAATAGATAGATGCACAATTTTAGTGATCTGGCATAGTGGCTTGCAGGATGTACACATCTCCTTTTGTGTAATCCTTTCAGTTACCTTTTGTGTAATCCTTTCAGTTATTACATGCTTTTCTCTGCATTTGGAAGGGATTTGGATCTTGAATTTATATATTGCCTTTATACAGAAGCATCTCATTGGGTTTTACAGGCCAGGGAAAGGAGTCACTTACCCATTATTGGAATATTGCCACTTGTAGGATGAAGCATGGCAACTGTACAGCACACAGCAATACAGCACATGCATTTGGGACAAGAAAAGAAATATACCGTTTCTAGTGAAACCACAGGGGGATTTTAGCTATAGAGAATGTAATTTATGGGGGGGCAGGGGGGTGCACAGGAAAATAGGGCAGCTAGGAATAAAAATTAGGTAAAAACTCCTTACATTAAGCCACAGCAGACTTTCTATGACAGGAGAAGCCCGCTCCTTTGTATTGACAAGTCCAACACCAGATGCTTTTCCAGTAACTTCAATGAGGACAGTATCAGACCCAGAACTGATGGAAGATGACTGCAATGCAAAACACCAGCTGAGCTACAGCTAAAAAGCCCTGAGAGCAGGGGAGTTTTTGCCTGCTCAAGGTGAACTCTACTGGTGGCCATGGGAGAGTTTGTGGTGGGCCTAACACATTGGGAGGACTCAATGGGAACAAGGAAGGAACTTGACATACAAGGGGAGTGAGTGAACTTCTCTTCAGTACCTCAGCACAGTGTTGGAAGGAGAAACCCATTTTTCCTCAGTGTCAAAAGATAGCCATCTGCTAAGAACTTGAAGGGATAAGCACAGGTGGAAGGAGAGAGAAGTTTGGAGGATTCGGGAAAATCTATGTGTGCATGGCTAGAATTCTTGCTACAGTTGCAACATTACTGAAAATATTTTCATATAATATAATAAAAATAATATAAAGTCAGGTAAGTATTACAAACACAGCATCATCATACGGTATTACCCAGCACATGGCCCATGAAAAAGTAAGAACCAACAGGACATTCAAATATTAAAGATAAGACATTTCTGACTTCACCAACATTCTCTACAGCACCTTTAAATTATTAATATTCAGACTGCTGCCGTTATAACTCATCCATATTAAGCCTCTGTGGAAACAAGATGACACGATGAGGTCACAATGACCTTGTCTTTCCTTGCACGAGAGCTGGTCAGGATTTTTCCTATGACACAGCCTTTCACTGAAAAATGTCAATTCACCTAAACTGTAATTTTTTTATGGAAATACATCAGTTTTGATAAAACTTACGTTGGGGAGATTCTCAACACCAGGATGGACTTTCTTGCCAAAATGAAAGTCAGACATCTCAAGAGGCAAAAGACCAGGGCATGGGCTAGGTCCTAGGATGCAGAAAAGTCAGCTTCAAATCCCTGTCCCATCTGATTTAAACCAGGAACTGAAATTCTGTTCTACTACATCTCCGTCTGGGTTAGAGTCTGCTGCTGTCTAGTTCAGTGAATATTTATTTATATAAGAATTGTGAAGCTCTGACAAGAGAGTCTGAGACACACTGCAGAATACCTAAAAGCCTCGTGATCAAGGGATTCACTTGAGACGTGTAAGGCCCAAGTTCAAGTTTCTGCTCCAAATCAGGGTATTCCATCTTCTAGATGAGTGCTCTAGTCAATTAACTATTGGACCGTTCTGATCGTGGACGCTCTCTGTTTTTTCCATGAACAACCTTGACAGGGCCTCAAATTTGTTTAATATAAAATGGGAAAATTGTTGAAACCCCCAAAAATTCATGGATGGGAAAAGTGTTTTCTGCTGAGCTCTAACTTGGTATTGAGTGAAAAAGAAAACAAGCTGCAAATGACAACCACCAAGAGTCCTAATAAAGCCCTTGGAAAAAAATAGTACCAGATGGGCTGTATGCCTTCTGCTGTGGTTGTTTATTTGCATCGAACATATTTTGAATGTCATGCAGAAGAGTAGGATTTAAGCCTTAAGATTTTGTCCATGCTATTAAATAAGAAAGGAAATTTACTTCATTCTGAATGCAATGGATGATTCCTTTCAGGATACACTAAAATGTTACCCAGGCAACATTAATTTGGTTCAACATTCCTCTATTCCCATTAATACTGGGAGTATGGCAGAGCTAGAAATAGTACACAGTTACACTGGGTCCTAGTCAAAAAGCCTAACTCTAAGAAATAAGCTTCCATTTTGTAGCCCTCTACCTAATTCAGTGTTCATCCTCTGCCCAGAATGAGGAAAAGATCCTGTACAACAAAGTCTGCAATCCTGCAACTAAAGATTATATCACAATGCATGTGTGTGTCAAAGCAGCCTCTAAACCACAATATGGGCTGTAAGGTGAATGGAAAACTGGTTGAAATGTCAGGCTCAAAGGGTACTAATCAATGGCTCAATGTCTACTTGGCAGCTGATATCAAGTGGACTGTCCCAAGGATTGGTTCTTAGGTCAGTTTTGTTCAATGTCTTCATCAACAACATGTAAGATGGGATGGAGTGCACCCTCAGCAAGTTTGCAGATGACACCAAGCTGGAGGGAGTAGTAGATATGCTGGAGGTTAGGGCTAGGATTCAGAGACCTAGAAAAAATTGGAGGATTGGGCCAAAAGAAATGTCATGAAGTTCAGTAAGGACAAGTGCAAACTCCTGCATTTAGAGCAGAATAATCTCATGCATCAGTACAGGATGGAGACTGAATGGTCAAGCAGCAGCTCTGCAACAAAGAACCTGGGGGTTATAGTGGACAATAAGCTGAATGTGAGCCAACAACATGCCCTTGCTGCCAAGAAGACAACAGCATACTAATCTGCATTTGTAGGGGTGTTCACAGCAGACTGAGGTAAATGATTGTTTCCCTCTATTTGGCACTGGTGAGGCCACATCTGCAGTACTGTGTCCAGTTTTCACCCCCACCACTACAGCAAGGATATGGACAAATTGGATAGGGTCCAGTGGAGGGCAACGAAAATGGTTAGATGGCTGGGTGACATGATTTATGAGGAGAGGCTGAGGGAACTGGGCTTATTTAGCCTGGAAAAGAGAAGAGTGAGAAGGGATTTAATAACAGCCTTCAATTACCTGAAGGGTAATTACAAAGAGAATGGATCTAGTCTGTTCTCAGTTTTGGTAGATAAGAGAACAAGGAGCAATGGTCTCAAGTTGCAGCAAGGGAAGTTTAGGTTAGCTACAAGGAAAAACTCTTACTAGAAGGGTAGTGAAGCACTGGGACAGGCTCCCCAGTGAGGTTGTGGAAACTCCATCCTAAAGGGGGTGACAAGGGGGTGAAAAGCACCCTGTTCAAATTCGCTGGCGACGCCAAGACCTGGGGCAAGGTGGGCACACTAGAAGAGAGGGACAGGATACAGCTGGACCTGGACAGGTTACAGGGGTGGGCGAATGAGAATAGGATGGGATTCAATACTGACAAGTACAGGGTACCGCACTTGGGCAGTAAGAACCAGCAGCATACCTATAGGCTGGGGAACTCCCTTCTCAAAAGTACAGTGGCAGAAAGAGATCTTGGAGTCATTATCGATTCCAGAATGAACATGGGCTGCCAATGTGAGGACGCAGTCAGTAAGGCCAACTGCACCTTGTCATGCATCCACAGATGCATCACAAGCAGGGCCAAGGAGGTGATCCTCCCCCTCTATGCAACACTGGTCAGGCCACAGTTGGAGTATCGTGTTCAGTTCTGGGTACCACACTTTAGAAGAGATGCGGCCTGCATCGCAAGGGTCCAGCGGAGGGCCACTTGCATGATCTGGGGACAGCAAGGCAGACCCTATGAGGAGAGGCTACAGGGCCTGAACCTGTTCAGCCTCCACAAGAGAAGGCTGAGAGGGGACCTGGTGGCCATCTACAAACTTACCAAGGGGGACCAGTGGGGAATGGGAGAGACCCTGTTCACCCGTGCACCTCCTGGAGTAACAAGGAATAATGGCCATAAGTTGTTTGAAAGTAGGTTCAGGCTGGACATTAGAAGACACTACTTCACAGTTAGGGCAGCTAGGATCTGGAACCAACTTCCAAGGGAAATGGTGCTGGCTCCTACCTTGGGGGTCTTTAAGAGGAGGCTTAACAATTACCTAGCGGGGGTCATATGAGCCCAGTATTCTCTCCTGCCCAGGGCAGGGGGTCGGACTTGATGATCTACTTAGGTCCTTTCCGATTCTTCATCTATGAATCTATGAAAGGTTTTGAAGACCTGGCTGGACAAAGCCTTGGCTGGGATGATCTAGTTGGGGATGGTCCTGCTTTGAGCAGGGGGTTGGACTAGATGGCTTCCTGAGTTCCCTTCCAACCCTAATTTTTCTATGATTCTATGAAGATGACCACTGAATCTGCTCATGCCATTATCTAGTTTTCTCTTCTCATCCTCTGCACAAGAAGTGAGTACCAAACTGTGGCAGAGCACAAAGAAACAAAAAGGAACCTGTTTCTGGTGAGAAGAGAAGTGAAGACAAAGGACTGAAAGCTAGTGTGTGGGATAGAGAGTGAAGGAAAGAGGCTTGTGAGAGAGAAGCAGGGAAGAGAGATGGGACAGTAGACTGAGGAATGGAAAGAAAGGGGAAGAGTGAAAGGCAGAGTGAATTCTAAGGGAAGGAGACACAGGAGACAAAAGTATTAAAAGTATAATAAGAAAAAACCCAAGGAGAGAAAAGGACCAAAGTAGAAAAGCAAGATATGTGGAGGGTGAGGAACTCTGAACAGGAAAGATTTCTAAAAAAAAATTGCTGAGCTTTCAGGTACTGGGGAGAAATACAGTAAAGAGTGGGTCTGGGATGATATAGTAAAGGAGGGACAAAAGCTATTTTCTTTTCATCATGTTACATGAAACCTGTCAAACTCTATATTCCGATAAAAATGGGGCCTGTGCATCTGCAAGGATAACTTGGAGAACCAGGTTTAATGAAACAGGGCAGAAGAAGTATTTTTCACCAAAGAAGTTGTCCACTTTTTGTCAAACAAAATCAAATCTAAAAAAATTTCAACTGGGTCTAGACATGAATAAAACTGGGCACCCATTCCCCCCACCATCCGTTTGCATGCACAACTTCCTTAAGTCCTCTGAAATGGTTTGTTGTTTTATTGCTTTAAAAATCCAGTCAGCCTGTATTACAGCCTACCTGAGCAGTGTAGTCAGTGGAAGTTAGAGGAGCATGCTCCTTTTCAGACTAAAAATGAAGCTCTTTAGGAACCCAACTTTTTACTGATGAAAAACACAAAAAGATTAATCACTACTCATGGTAATGTTATACAAACATGGTACAAGTTAGGTGTCATGACACATTAGACTCTTATAGCATCTAATGATTTGATGATGGTAAAGCAGGTTCTCAGAAGGGAGGTAGCTCAAGGCTTTATTCCCTCCACAGCAGCAGGGATCCTAAGGGAAAGAAGTTTATATCTTAATTTTCTCCACCCCCCATAGCAACAGCAGAGATCCTAGGGTAGGAAGTGTACATCCTGAAATTGCCCCCCTCCTCTCTGGTGCAGTAGGGATCCTTGGGGAAGGTTGTTTATAGCCTGAAAACTCCTCTGTCCAAAGCAGCAGTGAAGTTCAAAGATGCATTCTGGTTAAATTTTTCACAGGCATTTCAGTGAGGAAGTGAACGAATGTAGCTCAGGGTAAAAATTGGACTTGTTTCTTGGTTTGGGGGAAAAAGGGAGGATGAGCTGCCCTCATTTTGAATTTCATTACACAAGAAATCCATTCCAAACATAAGTTTTATATGATTAAAGCAGAGTTCAAACCCCTTAAATAATTCAGATCCAAACTTGACACCTGGCAGCCTCTCCAGATTAAAGTGACTGGTTCTGTGGTATGCCCATCAGATAAAATTGATGGGGGTGGGGAGTGTGGTAGTAAACTCTACTCATTGTAGCTACTTTTCAGGGAAAGAACAAAGGTATCATAATCTCAAAGAACATAAATGAGATCATGGCAGCACAGGAGGTATACAAAGTCAAAAGAAAGGGCTTGAAATAGTATTCAGTGGGCAAAATCCTGCTTTGCCATTAATTTCAACTGAGTCAAGGTTTCACCCCATGAGGTTTAATGCATTTAATCATAATGATCCAATTATTATTGTTTCCTCCATTGGGGAAGTTGCTTCTTTACACGCGTGGGTATCTATGTATTGATCTCTAAGGCCTGAATGTTATCCTATTTTTATTCAGTTACTTAGAGTCATAGGTCATGGGAATGCAGGGCTAGAAGGGACCTCACCAGGTCATCTAGTCTAGCCCTCTACTCAAGGCAGGATCATCTCTGACTAAAGCATCCCAGTCAAGTGCCTGTCTAACCAATTTTGAAGGATAGAGATTCTACAATTTCTCTAGCTCCTAGTCCTGTTCTCTACAAAAACAAAGAAAAGCCCATCTCAATCCTCTCTTTAATCACTCTTTGGGTACTTGGAGACTGTTATCAAATCCCCTCCGTTTTTTTTTTCTTTAGACTAAATAACCCTAATTATTTCAGACTTTTCTCATAAATCTTGCCTCCCAAGCCCCTAATCGTTTTTGTTGCTCTGTGCTGGACTCTTTCCAAGCAGTACACATCCTTCCTGAATTGTAGAACCCAAAACTGGGACACATTATTCCAGGTGAGGCCTTACCAGTGCTGAATAGAGCAGAAAAATTACTTCCCTTGATTTGCAAGTGACACTCTTGTTAATACAACCCAGGATGCTATTAGCTATTTTCACAACAAAAGCAGACTTGGCTCATATTCATCTTACAATCTACTGCAACTCCCAGGTCCTTCTATACAGTATTGCATCCTCACCACTCATTCCCCAGTCTGTATTTATACATTTTTTTGCAGTTATTCCAACCCAAGTGCAGGGCTTCACACTTCCCCTTGCTGAATCTCTTCTGATTGATTTAAGACTATTTCTCCAGACTGTTCAGGTCATTCCGGATCCTTCCCCTCCTCTCTGTAGTATTTACAACTCCACTCAACTCGGCCTCATCTGCAAATTTGCTAAGCATGCACTTAATCCCACCATTCAAATCATTAATGAAGATATTAAGCAATACTGAACCCAAATCCCTATGGAACCCCACTTGATACCTCCTCCCAACTAGACACTGAGCCATTGAGGACTAGTTGTTGAGTACAGTGATCGAACCAGTTATGTATCCACCTTTCAGTACTTTTATCTAGTCTGTATTTCCTTGTTAATGAAAATGTCATGAGAGAAGGTGTCAAAAACCTTAAGTCAAGGTATATCACATCCACTGCTCTCCCCCATCTTCTGAGCTTGTTACTTTATCATAAAAGTAAATCAGGTTGGTCAGGTATAACTTACTCTTGGTCAATCCATGCTGATTGTTCCTGATCAGTGATCACCTTGTTCTCTTCTAGGGGCTTCACAATGGACCCCTTGAAAACCTGCTCCATGATCTTTCCAGAGTCTGACTGGTCTGATCCTCCTTCTTCCCTTCCTTAAAGATGGGAACTATATTTGAGTTTTTCCAATCATCTGGGACCTCACCTGACCTCCACACATTCTCAGAGAGGATACCCAATGGCTACAAAATTAACGTACCCAATTTCTTCAAGACCTGCTAACATGAAGCATCTAGCTTCTCTAAGCAATCCCTAACATGTTCTGCCATTGCTCTGGGTCAGTGATTCTCAACCAGGGTGCTGGGACATGTTTGGATGCCACCAGATACTTTGAAGAGTGCCATGAGGTGGGAGGAGGTAAGTGAGGATGTACAGAGATAAGCAAATAAGATAAGCAGATAAATCAAGGTCAGGCTCGTCCCTGCCTGAATAATCCCCCACCCCTACTGCCCAGCCCCTGTGTAAGGAGATAAGCACTGTAATATATGAAAAAAAGTTTTTGAAATTGGGTGCTATTCAAATCATAAAAGTTAGGGAGGTGTGCCCCAAGCCAATGAGGGGTGCCTGAAGTCTAGTCAGGGGTGCCTTGAGTCCAAAAAGCTTGAGAACTACCTCTAGGCTGTTTGCCTCTTTTCCTATCTTTGCTGCCAACTGTACTCAACATCTGGTAACTGGCCGTAGTTGTGAAAACTGAAGTAAAAAAAGGCATTAAGTATTCCCGCCTTCTCTGAATTATCTGTAACTAGATTGCCTTTCCATATGCTGACTTAATGAAATTGGACAAAATTTTATTTTCCATTTGCCACAATCCTGCATTTTTATATACTTAAGTACATCCAGATTTATACTGCTATTTCAATGTTGTTTGTATTACTTTTTCTTATAGCTTGACAACAAATTTTACAATGCTAAGGGTCCAGTCCTGCATCAACTGTTTGCATGAATGACCCTCTCTTACATGAGCAAACTTCAAAAAGACTACTGGTGTAAGTGGTGTAAGTAAAGATTATTTGCATAAATTAGGATTGTGGTATCCAGCCCTCTACAGCATAGAATTTTGTTACCTTGGTAGTGTCTGTAGTTATATTAGGAAAGCTTCCTTCCAACCTTTTTAATAAATTAGACCTTTATGTGTTCTGCATGGAAAATTGCACGTGACTATCTTCTGTTAAAAAGGGAGTATGTGTTTCTTCAAGTGTACTTTTCCAACAAATATGCACCAGAGCTTTATACCTTCAGTTAAATGCCAGTAAGCAAACCAGAAACATGATGAGTTTTCAATGGAATGGGAACTCACATGGAAAGGTATTTTGGAGGTCAAGACATTTACTTCTTTAGGCTTTTTTTTCTTTCCGATTAAATTTAGCCTTAAGATTTCTGCACACTACCAAAACATAGAAATACTGAGGAAAAAGAAAGTAGAGGTCATATGATTCAACAAATTATACACAATACCTATGTGTATAAGAAATTATTTTAGAAAGAACTTCTCAAAACATTTGAGAGAGAATCCAGACAACTTTTGATATAACCTCTTTCAAATAAGGAATTCCCCAGAAGGAGGTAATCTCTTGGTAAACATGTACTTGGGAAGTAGCTCTCTCATATTATTTATATGTGTACATGTCTCTATTTTAGTCTATAATTCTATTCCCTGACCCCTTTCTTTTTCTCCCCGCCTCCTATTCACTTGACAAACAGCAAAGTCGAATATTACAATATATATAGAAAATTTTAGGTAACAGCTACTTAAAGTTATAAAGCAATGTACAGTATCTTTCTTCTCAGGAAGAAAGGTTATTCTTGTGTTTAGGCACTTGGTGGGACTTAAAAAATCTCAGTTCTGAATTTTGCTACAAACTTCCTGTGTGACTATTGTATGTTGTCTTTGTGCTTCTTCCCCCCTATCTGTCCAACAGGAATGATTACATTCCCCCTACCCCCACTCCCTTTTTTTTTTATGTTTGTTAGCATCTAAATAGCTGAGAGAGACAAACATTTGGAACAAGTACTTCTCTAACTCTGGGTATATGAAATAAGGATGGGGGGGTTGACCTCAGGTGGGACTTTTTTTTAATTTTATGATTGGCAAAGGAAGAAAGGAGGACAGGATTACTTGATCTCACCCAAGGGCTTTTTCTATGAAAATAGGAATCAGGCTCCATTGTCCTTATTAAGGCAATGCATTCTTTCAGTTCAATAGGAAATCTCCTGAGCAATGACTACCAAATAATATTCTACACCTTATGTTTGTAAATAGATACCTAATGCCTCTTTTTCTTGCTTCAATACAAGAGATAAACATGTTGCATGCTGCTGACATATTGTATTAACTGTTATTATATGCATGCAAACCATATCTTCAACGAAACATTAGGAAGAACTTCTTCACAGTTCGAGTGGCCAGGGTCTGGAACGGGCTCCCAAGGGAGGTGGTGCTCTCCCCTACCCTGGGGGTGTTCAAGAGGAGGTTGGATGAGCATCTAGCTGGGGTCATCTAGACCCAGCACTCTTTCCTGCTTATGCAGGGGATCGGACTCAATGATCTATTGAGGTCCCTTCCGACCCTAACATCTATGAATCTATGAAACTATGAATAATTTTGTTGGCTTCATGACACTATCAACAGTGAAGTTCAGGTGGCACTTTAAAACCCAGTAATCCCAATCATATAGCATCACAGCCCTTGCTACTACTGTAGAGATCATTCTGCTACTGTTCCTAATTAGATTAACTTTATTATATGTGCTTTTGAACTGTAGAAAATATATTTGCATTGCCTGGATCTATTTATTTATAATTTACACAATCTTCAGATGAAAATATCCCAATCAAACACACAAGAAAAACAAAATTTACATGGAAGGTTCTATTTATTTTATAAATTATATTCTGCAAGAATATTTTTTTGCCATTTTTTTCATGATAAAATACTGACAAATGATTCAGTCTGGAAAACTGTAGCTGTCTTTTTCATTTAAAGTCATTTTTAAGTGGAGGCTCCTACCAAAAGGAGATTTAATTTCAGCTGGCTGGGAGGAAGCAAAGCTATTGCCTGCATTCAACATTTTTTTGTTCCTTAGCACAACTTCACATGACTTTAGAGCTAATAAAAGGTGCCAGATGTTGAAGCCTCCTAAGATTTTGAGCCTTTTGAAGTGAATTGCCCTGCTAGTGTCTCTGTCAACTTTTCTGCGAAATCCTTGGTGCATCTGGGTTTATAGATGAGCAGGCTGCTCAGGGTTGCTTGTCCCTTAATTAATAGATTAACTGGTCATACTCAAAGGATGCCATTTTGAGTCTTTCAGGAACAGCAGGATGGTTTTTTCTTACACTTTACTCTGAAGTATCTAGTACTGACCACTCTTGGTGACTCTAAGGAGGTGCTCAGCCTGCAAGGTGCTCAGCCTGACATGTGTTTGTACAGATATGTGACCATAGGTGCTGGAAGGCCAGGGCTAATTGGGGTTATCCCCACCAAATGCAGGCAGCCTGGACACAGGCTCTGGGTGGCTGCAGCAGTTGGGGGAGGAGCACGCACAGAGACAAGCAGCCGGAGCCTGCAGACAGCTGGGAACTCAGCCCGGCCTGTCCATGCGTGGAACAGCGCCCAGCAAGTAAATGTGTGGCGGGAAAGGAGCATGGGGGAGGGAAGGGGCATGGTGAAACACACTGAGGCCCCCACAGGGGGGACAGTGAATGGCGTCCTGGGGCGGATCGTGGGATGCTCCCTGGGGCTCCCACTATTGCCTGCACCCCTGGGGCAGGCACAGGGGGTACATGCCCCCTGATCTGTGCTGTGCGCAGGGTAAAAGGCAAGGTGCCATTGTGGGCTATGCTCCACACCCCACTGCCAGTGCCTCAGCAGTTGTGCAATGCCACATGCCTCCCACTGCTGGGCAGGTGGCACAGCCAGCATGCAGGAGGCACATGGTGTCACACTGCTCCCAGGGCATTGGCAGTGAGGTGCAGACCCCAGCCCGCAGCGGCAGCCTGCCTCCACCCCACACACAGATTGTAGGGACACATGCCTCCTGTGTTTGCCCCAGGGATGTGCACAGTGGCGGGAGCCCCCAGGTGTCCCTGGATGTGTCGCCTGGGCTCCAAATGTCCCAAAACCTGCCCCAGCTGCGGGGCCCCATTCACCCCAGCCCTGCCCCTGTCTCTGCCTTGCTCCTCCCTCACCATGGGGGACTTGATCTGCCCCCCCCTTCCCCACAACAGACATACTTGCTGGGGGGGGTGCACACACGCTTGCACACACATGCACGCAGCCCCCCCCAAAATCATATTTTCTTCCTTCGCCTATGTATAAGACAAACTGATAAACAGATCAGAGCACCTGCAGATTGAGAAAGTATCGGGCTTGTGTAGTAACTACCACCATGAAATTTGTAGAAAGGAGCACAAGTTACAGGAGGGAAGAATTTAAGAGAGACACCAGAAGTAAGTCTGTGTGTATGTGGCTCAAATACTAGTTGCAGCTGCAAATAGATTTTAAAATAAAAGCTCAAATTAATTTTAGAAATGGTGGGTCTCTCCTGTTATTACTCAGTTTGCAATACATGAAATCTGTACTGCCATATATTGTAATCCCTACTTCATTAAGGTTATCTTATCCTATTGTCCATTTAAAATTTATGGTATGACACATGCTATTATAGCTGGCAGGATGTTACCCACCACAACCTAGATAAGTAATGTGCTAGAAATGTCAGAGAAAGCATTTCTTTCTGAAACTCTAGATATCAGATGCTTGTTTTAATAGCTAATTCCACAAAGAAATATATAGGTAGAAGCAAAATGCTTTGAGAGTTTGGTTTATCTTAAGCCAGCAAGGGAACTGGGAAAGACATTGCATAAACCGGTTTGAGTCAAATCAATTAAGTCTGATACTACATTCAACCAGGTTTATCTCAAACCAGTTTCAGCCATTTTCAAAGTGGTTTATGTGCACTGAACATCTGTTCTTTACAAGTTTAAACCAGTTTCTGATCACTTAAACCAGTTTACGTGTAGTGTCGGTCCCTAGCCTTAAGTTGCATGTCTTTTACAGCAAGATGCCCAAACTCCAGGCATGTTGCTTGTCCTTTTCTTCCAGATCATGCTGTCTCTTCCATTTGTCCTGCCCTGGCAGTGGCTACCTTCATGGGACATACTTTTCATATCCTTCTGCGCAAGGTATTGCGGGACAATGTTGCCACCAGAGAAGATTTGTTGATTAACATACTTGCCACAGGGGAACATAACAAAATAGCAGGCTTCTTGTCAATACACTCTGCCAGTAGGTGTTAAAAGCCTACATGGAGCTGCTGAGATGTGGCTGACTCATTGTTACAGGTGCTTCTTATTATCTCTTAATACCAGGGAGTTGGGACTGGGAACGAAGAACCAGTGACAGAGAGGGAAGCCTTGGAACACATGTGCTCAAGGAAGACATTTGATATAATGGTAATAACACTTTGCTCATATAGTTGTTTTTCTTCAACAGAATTCAACCCCCCATGCATAGCAGGTCAGTATTATTATTCCCATTATACATGTAGGAAAATGAGACAGAAAAAGGGAGTGACTATCTCAGTGTTACCCAGCAGCGAGTAGACAGAGCCAGACAAAGAACGCAGACCTCCTGAGTCCCAGTCCAGTGTCTCTGCTCTGTTTCGTAAGTGAAGTGTGAGGAGATAAGCAGAGAAGGGCAGGCTTAAGTTTGTCCCTGCCTGGGCAATCCACCGCCCCCCTCCCTCTCCCCCCCTCCCCCCGCACTAGAACCCTGTGCAAGGAAGTAAACACTGTAATATGTATATAAGCTTTTGAAATTGCCACTCAATTCACAAAAGTTACAGAGGGGTGCCTTGATTCCAGTGAGAGTGCCTCAAGTGCAATGAGGGGTGCCTTGAGTCCAAAAAGGATATGAACCACTGTTCTAAAGGAATCAAGAGAACAAACACAAGCAACACAGGAGAGCATGATACCATATAGAGGGTGTGGATGTAGTGGCAAACATCTCTAACAAATCTCTAATTAGAGAACCAGATCATAGTGCTGTTTAAATTACAACATGTTTCTGAAGGGCCAAACACTTGTGTTAATTACTGAATAAATGTAAAGATTGTGGCCAGCTGGTGTTTCAACACAGCACAAATTAGTACAAGAATTTGCTTTCTCAGCAACCAAAATGTATTCTAGCTACAGCTCTGCCCACAATGGACACAGAAGCATGCTCACTTAAACTAAATTTAAACAAAGTGAGGCATATTCTCAGCTGCCATAATATGAACATCAGTGGAGCCATGGCAGTTTACAAGAGTGCAGGATCTAGCTTACCCATAGTTATGATGTCGCCTGACATTTATCTTAGAATTGTGCTTTAAACTATGTTTTAAAGCTACAAACTATCAGACTGCACCTACATTAGAAAACTTGGTGCTCATTTCACAGAAAAACCAAGAATGCATTTATATTAAGTGTGCAAGCAGCAGCGTAGAAAATGCTTGGTTGCTTGCAGCACACTATGGAAGTCTGCACAATGCACTGAACTTTTAGTTACAGGAGTGTCTACTGGGACAAAACATTTATTTTAAAAGAAAGAAACAAGAAAAGTGGATTTTATAGATTTCACATGCTGTATTTTCCCAGCTGCAAAGTATCCTGACATGTCAGATTCTTAAAAAATAATTATATATTTTGTTGTAGTCAATACCTTGGGACTGAAAAGAGTCATGGGGTGCATCCCCACACTCAGGGTGCGCGTTTGCCATGGCCCAAATAGCAGAAGCACAAATCTGTGCCACTGCTTTTTGCCATTGTGCACCCCCTCCACGTGGAGTTTGCTTCGGGGAAACAGCCATTTCCTCGCTCCTCCCGGCTTCCAACATGCTGGAGGAGCTGGAGGACACCTCAAGCAGTGAAACACTCTGGCCAGCAGCCAGAGTATCTCCCTAGAGATCACAGCCTCCAATTGCTCCAGGACTTGCTCCTGGAGCATGTGCTATGCTGTTTTGGGGTTTTTTTGCAATTTTATTTATTTATTTATTTTTGGATACTGGGAGTTCCCGGTATCAAATTTTGGCACCAAGCTGCAAATTTGCATGCAGTTTGTGGCACCTCAAACAGTTTCAAGGCACCACAAACTGCAGGTGTGTGCTTGTATGGATGCACCCATATCAACTTGTCCACTCATCTTGTCACACTTTGTAATATTCTTTAGTTCTGTGTATTTACTTTCCTTCAGTAAAGAATCGGTTATAGTCTCTAATGCACCTATACAAAGTCCATTCTTCACCTTATGCACAATCTTCATAAAGATATTTCTCCTAAATTTGCTTCATGCTTTGTCCCTTGCAAGTTTCTGTTTAAACACTTGCTTTTCAGTCACTTTTTCAGCATCCTATAGAGCTCTAGAATTATTACATATGCTTCATATCACCTATATTTTGCATAGATGCAAAGAAATGTAAGATCATCACTTTAATTTCTGTCTTTTTAAAGAACAGGGACTTCATTTTCGTAATGTCTCCTGATATCTGTGGCCCTAGATGCTTATTAGCATTTTACTTTTTTTTCATCTTTTTTCAGTTCCTCTGGGTCTTCTTGAGCAAGGTGACCAAATATTCTTGACTAATAACAATGAGTATGATCAGTCACACCAAGAACAAAATAGCACAAGGTATTTTTTAAGGAAAAAAAGCAAGTTTAGCTACTCAGTTGATGTAAATTGGCACAGTTCCACTGCTGTTGATGTAGTTACACCAGCTGATGATCTGGCCCAATGTCAAAAGTACTTCAAAAACCATACCATTCTTTAAAGTTTAAACATGTGTTTTAAATACTACTTTGAAGTGGGTTTTCCCTAGCAGGGTACCCTTAAAAGAATCCAGTGCTATATCCTTGGTCAAAGACTTGCAGGAGTATTGACTGAACTCTAGTATTACTATTCAGACTATTCTTTTTAAACTATGTATTTTCATAATACAAATTAATGAACATGACAAAATTAATACAGGTAGAGTAAAGCTAGTAAACAAGGGGATTATACCAGTGATCTCATACTTGGATTAGCTTCCTAAAGAGTGCAGAAGGAAGAGGTCTGTACTGGTAGCTGTATTGCAATACGAGTTTTGCCAATGATTTTCTAAGATTTCATGCTTAGCTTCTGTGGTTTTCAAGAAGCAGTGGTGGCATCAGTCCAGCTACCATTCCAGCTGTGCTAAGCCAAACTGTAAAGAAGCCTGGTGTGATAATAAAAGCTAGCACTAGGAGTCATAAAATCTAAGTTCTGTTGCCAGTTTTGCTCTGGAATTGTTTGCATGATCTTGGGCAAATTGCAAGAGGCAGCAGATGGCTTTCTAACTGCTGGAAATGGGAGAACTGCTTGGCTGAAGATGGGATAAAGAACAGAGGGAAAAAGGGAGGGGGCTCCTGAGACAGAGAATATAATGAATGGCTTATTGGAAAGGGAGGGTAACTGGGAAGGAGTTAGGAGAGCAACATAGCAAGAAAGTTGGCTGTGGAAAGAGGGAAAGTCTACTTCACACCCCAAAAAAGCATTGCCCACACCTATCTGTATATTCCCAGCCCTCCATGGCTGGTATGGCATAAAAATATGTCTATGTTAGACATCAAAGGTAGGCTCCTGAGCTCTCAGGCTGATACAGGATCATTTTGGTTCTTGAATAGTGTAATTATTTTTCCAAAAGGAGAAAAACTATGCAGCAAAAGCTATTCCTCAGTCACTGTTAATGTTCCAGATAGTAAAACTAAGGGTGCTGAAACTTCCTCATACAGTAGAGCGGACTCAGTAACATTGTATTCCTCACCAAATAACAAGAACAGGAAACTCTGTGATCTCATATAAGGTGAACTTCCTATGGCCAGGAAATGATATATTGAAATTATTTTTTCTGTGGAGTCTATAGTCTCAGGGTGGAGGAAAAATCTGAAGAAAGGATTTTTAAAAAGGCTGGATGGAAGCTTAGCTATTTTTATTTTGCTAACCAAGATTAATTTTGAGAAGATATTTCATTTTAGTAGCAAGAACTAAATTACAGTCAGGATGACAGATGGGTTCTGGGCTGAATACAAGGCTTCATATCATTTAAATGGCTCTGCTAACATAAGGCTGTAATGACAGGACTAGTTTAGAAATTTAGAAACAGTTCTATTCAAATTCTACTTATGGATAAGTTTTCATTAAAATATATTTTGATAAAATGCCCTTTCTCTGGGGATGATCCATGTGTAATATCTTTCTCAATGCTACTCATTTTGGCAAATAAAATATCCTAATTATTATTTTATTATTGTCAAGAGAGAGTTCACTTAGGGGCTAGAAGTCTTCAAACCCACAACCCTAACATTGAATCTGGCTTTCCCGACTACACCTCATTTCCTGGACCTCTGCCTCATCCCAGCCTTACATGTATGATCCAAAGCCTTGTCTTCAGCACTGGACTTTTCTTTAACAAGATCTTGTGGGCTTTATTTTTCCACTAGACCCATCAGTTGTGATGGGGGTTGAGGGAGCTACAGTGAATTTTGGGGTGGCTACAGCCCCACCCATAGCTCACCCCCAGTGCTGCTGCTGCCCACCCCGAGTGCCACCCAGCCCAGCCCAGTCTCCCCACCAGGAAGAACCTGGCACCATCCCAGCCCCAACCTGCAGCAGCAGCCCGCCATCACCCTGCACAGATCTGGGGGCATATGCCCCCCCCACGTGCTCCTGGGGTGTGTGCAGCAGCAGGAGCCACTCCCCACCCCCGTAATCCCCTGATGGGCCACTCGTGGCTCAGTCTTGCGCTCTGCCCTGGCTGTGCAGCGCCTGCCCTTGCCTCACTCCCTCCCTCACTGTGGGGGCCTTGACCTTTCTCCCACGCCCCTTCTCTCTCCCCTTACCTCTTGCCCCTTCCCCCACAACAGACTTACCAGCCCAAACTGTTGTGGCATAACTATGATATATATATTTAATTCATATATTAATAATGCATTTGTAGCCTGCCTTATATCACATAGTTAGTAACATAAAAACATGAAAAAAATATAAAGGGGTACATGAGCTGAAACTTTGAGACAGAAAGGGTACACTTGTTAAAAAATGTTGAAAACCCCTGTTCTAACTGATGAACCCTCACAACGCCCTGGTAAGAGAAGGAAGTACTATTATCCTCATTTCACAAATAGAGAACTGGAGTAGAGAGACCAAGGGACGTGCCAAGATGATGGAACAGGGAACTGAATCCCAGGCTGATGCCCTAGCCACTAGCCCACCCTTCCTCTTGAGCTAGGTACAGACATTCAAAAAGCCTAAGGCAGAATTGATCTAAGTTACACGGTTTTCTGTAAGCAGCATGTTTTAGATCAGTAGCAAACATAACACATATTTACCCTTTATTGGGAGGGAGGCAAATCTTAAATCAGGTTCTGCCATTTTTAAACTAGTCTATGTGTGCTGAACTTCTGTTCTGTTCTGGGCATAGCTTGGTTTCCAATCACTTATACCAGTAAAAGTATAATGTCTGTACCTAGCCTTGAAAGCAACATCTCCTGCTCTACAAAAGATGTATTATAACCACTGGGGAGTAATAAGGGTGATATATTTCCTCCCTACTCCAAGACTCATGTGAGGACATCTCTCTGAGCACCCCGCTCCAAGCCAAAGTGCCTACCATTCTCTTAAAATGTTGGTGAGAAATAACCCTACTGGGCTATCTCAAAAGCATGATAGAGAACTGGCTTGAAAACCACAGGTAGGGAAAGCCTGTAGCTACTGCAGAGGTCCTTTGTGAATGGCATCCTCAAGTAAATGTGAATAGTCATATTACAATAGTTTAAAATTTACCTGTGGGCACCAGATCTCTAGTTTTTCTAAAGATCGGTCCCTGGAAATTTTTTCCTAAATTTTGGCAATCCTGGAGATGTTCACGAAGACAGATTACTAGGCTGAGCTAGCATGACAGTGCATGCTTTGAAAATTCAGTGGAAGAAATGTAGCCTGCTGATGAAGGTACTATTTTAAGAAATTGATTCATGACCATTCTAGCTAAAAAAGGGCCTGCTAGGTCATCTTGTCTATTCTCCAGCCAGTACAGGATTACTGTGCCTCTCTGTATATAAATTAATATACTTTTTGTCAGATACCCTTTATGTAGCAGCACAAAAGTGTTGCCTAAACATTGTGCATTCATTTTGAGTTTATGATATGCACAACTGCAAATCAGTATTTAGAAAGGCCCAAGGCACAAAAAGCCACCAATTTGTAACGTTTGCAAACAACTGAGTGAATCTAAAGGCAAAATATCACTGTTCCTAATTAGGCAAATATATTTATGGGATGGGAATGATAAAGGGAAGAATATAATTGTTGACATCATCAGACTTCACCATTTAAAACTCATTATACCTCAGACGTGGTAATGAAAAAGGTTATGTGCCCATCATTTTGTGACTCGACACTGCAGCTTAATTTTGGCAATTGCTGGACATGTCTATATGTGATATTTATGTGCTGTAAGGTTACTGAACAGTAATCTTTCCCTGGGAGACTGTGTATACATGTATCTGATAGGAGCAGTTCAGTGTAGGGCTACTCCAGTCCCGCTCTGCCTCCCTAAAGCGGTCAGGTGGCATTGGGATCAGGCCTGGGCTCCAGGGGGCATGGAAATCTCTCCCCTCTCTGGGGCAGCTGCCTTCCAGCCCTACACCCCGATCCACAAATCAGGGAGTGGGACTGGGAAATGGTTCCCTCCCCCAGCAGCTGTTTCCTAGCCCAATGCCCTGATTGATAGATTGGGGCACAGGGTTGGGAAACTGGCCCCTCTCCCAGCAGCTGTTTCCTAGTCCCATGCCCCAATAGGTAGTAGCTAACCACACAGTAGGCTAATTTACTGTGCAGTAAATGATGCACAAGTGTTTAATTTACTGTGATTAATCTACTGCGCAGTAGAGTTTTTATCTTGTGTAGATGTATCCACTATCTCTAATTTTTAACTCTCTTAACTCCAAATTTTAGTGAGGAAGCTGTTGGGAGTGGGTGATATAAGGCTATGGTCTCCACCTGCCTGAAGCTTTACTGGTGTGAGCCATGGAGAAATTGGATGGTCCTGTCACTACCAGCCTCTGATGTCCTCTCTTCTGCCACGTCTTGATGTCTATTATATTTTTTGTCTATGATATTTTTAATTATCAGGAGTTGGATATAGGCTGGGTGAAAATCTTACCCACTCATCTAGTTGGCTTTCTGCATGGGGCTCCTCCTTTCCTTACACCGCACCCTAGCCATGTTCAAGATGGCACACATTAGTGCCCAGATCAGATGAGGATGCTGCTGGTCATTACCTGTTGTTCACTGTATCAAATTTACGAAATAGATTCTCACTTTTGGGATTGCTGTGTTCATCCTGGAATCAACTCATTAAGGACTCTCAAGTTCATCCATGAATCAGCCCATTTAGGGTCCATGAGGCTTTGGCCTTACATCAATTCATCCCCAGTTCCCAGGTTAATCAGTTCAATCAAGGTTGCTTAGGCCATCCACCATTTACAGTTCATCCTGAGTTCTAGGGTTAGCCAAATCAAAACCACTCCCCTCCACAGAGTTTATCAATTAATCCAACAGGGAAAAAAACAACAAAATCAAATTCTTTTTGGATCCTGGGTTAATCAAAGAACCTGGGCCCTTCAAGAGTTCATGGGGCAATCCAACTAAATTAATTTCCCTGCTGAGGGGTCTGTCAATTTTACTGTGAGTCCTGCCCTGTTTTAATTTCCTTGGGCCCGGATCACCACCTTTGCAGGGGGAAAGGCTCTGCCTTCCGCTGCCTTCCTAGCACATTGAGAGGGAATACAATCCTCCCTAGACCAAACCCCCTCCCCCCCTCCCCGACCAACAACCTCCCATGTGCTGGCTGCTCTCTCACTCTCTCTTGCTCCCACCAGCTTCCAAGTCCTATCTCTTCCACTCTAAACCTCACTCTGCTGCTCTAACCTGTCCTGAAGTGGCTTCTTCATGCAATGTGTCCCTGATTCCTTCAGTGGTCCTCTGATCACCTTGGCCAGTGTACTGGTTTGCTTCTCCTGCGGGTCTTCACAGGAAGCTGTCAGCAGCGAAGACCTCTGGCATCTCACTCCTTCACTGGCCACAGTCCTCCCTCGGCTGCCCCTCTCCGGGGTATGGAAATGCCTACTCACGTAATTCCTCCACCAATCCAGAGGGAGCACATTCTCTAAAAACATGGCTGCATGCTTTCTGCTCTGGATCAGCTTCTCTCAATACCTGAGGTAAGCACTTCTTGTTATATTCCTCAGGGCTTTCCTCCTGGCCCCATCTCTTCCCCTCACAGGAGCCTTTATCAGTCTCTTAAAGGGGTGTAGGTTGTAGCCGTGTTGATCTAAGGACATAGGCAGACAAGGTTCTTTGGGTAAATCTGATATATTTTATTAGACCAACTTAAATAGTTAGAAAAACAATTATTAAGTAAGCTTTCGGATTCAAAAACCCCTCGTCAGGCTAAGGAAATTTCAGCAGTTGATGTGTGTTCTTCCTGGATGGAATGAAAAGTAAAGAAGTCAGAGGCTGGGCTGGTATGCATACAAGACAGGTAGTCAGTGAAAAAGTAGATTGAGGAATCAATAGGTGAGAGACAGGCTGGGGAGGGGGGGAAGAGAGAGAAGGGGGATGAATAGTGGAGAGATACCTTGGGAGTCAGATGTTAGGCAGGTTATAATGTGTCATAAATCCAATGTCTATATTTAGTCCATGATTTTTAGTATCCAGGAGGTTAATGAAGTGGAGCTCATAGGCTTATCTCTGGGAAGTGTTTTGTAAGTTTCTTTTGAGGATCAGGACTGAGAGATTGGATAGAGAGTGGTTTTCTTGTGAGAAATGTGCCCCCACAGGTAATTGGGTATTCCTGTCTTTGATAGATTTCTGGTGTGTGTTCATGGTGTGCAGTTGTTGTTTGGTCTCTCCTACGTATTTTCCATCCTGGCATTTGGTGTATTGGATGAGAGATATTACATTTCTGGATGCATTCAATCTCTTAAATGCATAAGCACCACCACATTTTGGGGATATGTGGTATCTGTAGTTCCATAAGAACTTTGCACATGGAGATAAGATTGTAGAACTGGACCCTCATAAATAAAAGATCAGAAACCAGAACTACAATAAAGTTACACCAGTAAATATCAGAAGTGATCCCTTTTACATCAATAGAGTTAATACCATGAAAAATTGATGTAAATGAAAAGAGAATGGGATCCCAATTGGATCAGTTTCTCCTGGCTTTTAGTGCTTAGTTCCATTTGAACTATGCCAACTTTTTTCCCATTAGTAGCCAATTTCTTCCTCTGGGTACCTTTACATACCTTTGGATGCAAGAGGCTAGCCATTCACAAGGGCTAAGTACAGATAGTCAAAAAACCCAAGGCTAAATTGATTCAGTCTTTTCAGGTCAATCTAAGATACAGAGATTAAACTGAGAAACAACTGGACACCCATTTACTTTTGATTCAGAAAATGCAGCCACATGTCTGCAGTGGCTTAAGCCAGAAGCCGGGGGGAGGTAGAGCATGCCTCTGGCATGTAGCCAGCATGGGCTGTGTGTTTGCTTCCTCTTCCTGCTGCCCCTGAGGGTTCTGGGATGTGCAGTCCAGAATCACAGCAGCAGGACTCTCTAGGGTTACTCATCACTTCCTCTTCCCGCTTCCCGGTGCCTCTGGAATTTGTAGTCCACAGTTGCAGCCAGCAGTAAGTTTCAGTAAATTTAGCAGCAGGGCAGATCTGCGCTCAGACGAAGGTCGGTTTAACCCCCCTCCCTGGCCCCAAATCTCTGCTGCAGCAGTCAACCCAACCCTAGGCCAGGGCTAGAAAGCATGATGGGGGACTGTGATTTAACTTGAACCAGGAAGGGGTCTGGGACAGAAATTTCATAAACAGGTTTGACCCAAATCAGTTAAGTCTGATACTACATTCAACCAGGTTTATCTTAAACCAGTTTCAGCCATTTTGAAACTGGTTTATGTGCTCTGAGCTTCTGTTCTGTTACAGGTTTAAACCAGTTTCTGATGATTTAAATCAGTTTATGTGTAACTTCTGTCCCTAGCCAAGAGGTCAGAAGGAAACTCATGAAAGGTACAGCCACACATATTAAATGCATTTAAATAAACAGTCAATTATTTTATATAAAAATTGTTGGTTTGTAAATTTCATAAAATTTATGAAAATGTTTTCCAGAGCACTGTTTGTGTGTACAGAGAGGCTAAACAGAGCAGGAGACATACCTTATGCAACTGAGACTGACAATAAATTTGGACAAAACAACAACTGCTATGAAAATACAGGGACTGATGCACTTTACATGCTCACCAGCAATCTCAAATGGCCTACAATAATTGCAAGCAGTTAATATTTAAGCATTTAAAACATTATCATATTGTAAAATGTAGTTTTACCCTGACTCTTAGATTTAATTAGGAAGCTAAACAAACCGAATACAGATGGAGACCATGTTTCTTTCCCACAGATGTGCACAGCTGGAATGTGCAAAGCTTTAATCTCTATAAGAACGTTAGGAAATTCAGGCTTTACTGTAGAGCCTGAATTAGTAATAATGATGATATCATATTCACTTATTATAATCATGGTATAATATTAGTAGAATTGAAAAGCAGAAGGGAAAGTAACAGGCTGGAGAGTGGTTACAAGTGGAGTTCCTCAAGTTTCAGCATGTAAGTATGGTCTGTGGGATTGAAGTGGTGCATTTAAGCAAACATTTCCTTAGCTATATTACTTACTAACCTTTAGATGACTAAAATTGTTTTAAAATCATATTTATTTATCAATAGGGAGTTTGTTATTGTTTGTTTCTTTGCTTAATGCCAATTGCCTTTTTTAAAGTCTGAAGCAAGCTTTCAGTACTGTAATACCTGAATTTTTTAAACTATAAATATCCCATGGGACTACTTTTTTTTGTATTTCCATTAGGAAAGGTTAAGAAAGGGTTTTCCTTAAAAAAACAAAACAACCAACAACACGTCTGTCTGTCATGTGGTTTACAAAACTATGTTTTTTAAATAAAATTTAGGGTAGGATTTTCAAAATTATTTCATCCTCACCTAAAATATACTCTCGCTGAGCTTTTGTGAAAGTCCCAAATTTACTATAAATTTTGGGCTAAGTTGTAATTGGCAGTGCCTTGAATGTATTATGCTAACATTTGACAAATAAAAAAAGACAATGGCTGCGGTAAATATTGCTGCTGCATCACTCCATCTCTCCATACTGTTCTTTATAACAAGTGTAACTCCCATAGCAGTAGTAACAGGTATGTAAGTTGTTTTTACTATGTTAAACACCAGGAAAATTATACATGTGCCAGAGGGAACAAGCAAAACCTTAAAGATCTAAACCTCCTACAAGGCCTGAGAATGGAGAGTGGAGATGTTCCAGCTTCACAAAGGAAAAGCCATAGTTTAGCTTTAAAAGGAGGAAAAGGAAAGGGAATGTGACTGTCTCATCTACTGTCTCCATCTTCACCAAAACTAAAAAGCAACCCTGCCCCCTGCTAGTGAAAACCAGTGGTCAGTGCTCATCTCATCTTCAACTATCTCATTCTCCAGCTATTTTTCACAATATGTTTTTGCTCTAATTTTATAGTTACTTTACATTGGGTGTAGTGCCTGATGTTCCACATAATACTCGTTTCTTTGAGAATATTTTTCCAAAGCATATGAATTCTCAGTTTTTTAATGGATTCCTTTGCCTCTTTCTGTTACAAACTTGTCAGAAGCTGCCATTCTGCATTCCTTTATTCACACAAGTAATCTCTGTTCATTGGACAATCCCACTGAAGTCAAAGGCACAGCTGGGGTGTGTGAAGGATTTGCATAATCAAGCTCATAATTTTGGAAACTGTGCCATCAAAATAGAATGAAATAAGTAAGGCAAGTAAACTAGATTCCCAATTTTCATGTTTATGAAGACTGCTGATTTGTGAAGGATGAAGGAAACATCATGTATAATTTAACAATTTGCATTGCATTCATTGCATCCAAACCTTTTTAAGATTACCTACAGACAGCCCAGCAAAATGTAAATAATTGATAACCACTGGTGTAGAAGACAGTAGAGCCCCCATACTGTTTCCCCTGCCTTACTGATTGCCTACGGATGCCCTCCTGATGCTATTGTATTGTCCATAGGCTTAGGATTCACTTTCACAGGGCTTCACTGTATTTTCAATAATTTCCTAAAGCAGAGTGGACAGTTCACTTAGAAAAGTGTTCCCTTCTTACAATACCATGTAGTACATCTGGACTTTTCCCCACATTGTAAAAACCTAATCATACACTGAGTGACACTCAGATCTGGGTTCAGTCTTATTAGAAGGTGCATACTTTCCTTTTTGAATTAGGTATTGATAACTACATGATGGCAATTTAAAGCTACCGCATATAAGTTTTTTATGGCTTAATTTTTTAGGGACAAAAGTTCTGATACCATTGCTAAATACAAGACACAGTGACAGATCCTAGACTCCCTCTTAGGCATCTGAAGTGGCACTTAATCAGCTTTTAGGCATCTACATTTCTAAGGGTGTTTGTACTCCACCCTGTTTAAGTCCCTGATAAAATGTTAATGCATCTATTTTTGTAACAGGGGTGTGGGTTGTAGCCATGTTGGTCTAAGGACATAGGCAGACAAGGTTCTTTGGGTGAATCTGATAACTTTTATTAGACCAACTTAAATAGTTAGAAAACCAATTTTTAAGCAAGCTTTCAGGTTCAAAAACCCTTCATCAGGCTAAAGAAGTATCAGCAGTTTGTGTGTGCTCTTCGTGGATGGAATGAGAAGTAAAGAAGCCAGAGGCTGGGCTGGTTAGGGGTGCATGCAAGACAGGCAATCAGTGAAGATGTAGATTGAGGAGTCAGTGGGTAAGAGACAGGCTGGGTAGGGGTAGAGAGAGAAGGGGGATGAATAGTGGAGAAGTACCAGGGGAGTCAGATGTCAGATGTTATAATGTGTCATAAATCCAATGTCTATATTTAGTCCGTGATTTTTAGTATCCAGGAGGTTGATGAAGTGGAGTTCATAGGCTCGTCTCTGGGAAGTGTTTTGTAAGTTTCCTTTGAGGATCAGGACTGAGAGATTGGATAGAGAGTGGTTTTCTTGTGAGCAATGTGCCCCCACAGGTAATTGGGTATTCCTGTCTTCGATAGATTTTCGGTGTGCGTTCAGCCTGTTATGCAGTTGTTGTTTGGTCCCTCCTACATATTTTCCATCAGGGCATTTGGTGCATTGAATGAGAGATATTACATTTCTGGAGGTGCAGCTGTAAGATCTGGGAATGCTGATGGCTCTGTGGGGTGCAGTGATTGTGGGGGTGGTGGAGATGTGTTGACAGGTTTTGCATTTCTTGTCATGGCACGGCCTGGATCCATTTGGTGTGTTCTGGGCCTGAGGAAGTTGCTTCTGGTGATGAGGTTAGCGAGGTTCGGTGCTTGTTTGAAGGCTAGGATGGGTGGCTCTGGGAAGATCTCTTTAAGATATTGATTTGGAATATAGGATTTCCTGTACTGGATGAGATCAGCTTTCCACCTTGACCAGTTGTGTTCCATCTCCAAAAGCTTTGACATCTGCATCAGAGAAAGGTGCAAAGCACCCACTGGGGGGCATGGGAAAAACCTGTCCCAGAGAAAGTTTCTTCCTAAGCCCTGTTTAACAGAGATCGCATTAATTTCTAAAGAATGAATGGTTATAACTAGGGACTTGCTGAATGATTTCATGATTTTGGGAAATATTGTGATTTTGGGCAGACCCTCCAAAAAAGTGTGTAGGGTCCACACTTTTGGTGGGGGTCCCTGAAAACCCCCCCACCAAAAATAAAATATTTGCTCCCTCTGGGGAGCCAGCAGTCTTTCTGGGGCCAGGAGGGAAGGGGGAAGATGGGTTGCCGGCACAGCAAGATGGCTGCCATTTTCACCCCTTGCCACTGACTTATTGCAAAGGTTGTAAATCATATAACCCCACCCATCATCACCAATCAGCAGTGAGGGAGAAAACCCATATGATAGACAACCTTTGCAGCCAATCAACAGTGAGGGGCAGGGCCATTGGGGCCCGTTGGCTAATTAGAGGTGTGGAGGGGGGAATGCTATGCTCCACTCACAAAAATGGCTGCTTGCCCGCAGTCTGCCCATGAAATCAGCTGACAGCCACCTTGACTTCAGTAGACCCCTAGTTATAACCAGGGATCTTGGTTTTCTGTTTGCTGTGGAAAAACACTATTTTTTTCTTTAAACGAGAAGAACACAGATTTTCTCCTTTAAACGAGAGAAATGCAGGGTTTCCCTTTGCAGGCTGGCAGAGTTCCAGCCTGCAAGGGGCTAATTGGGGCTGTTGGGAGCAGGATGAGAGCACAGTGTGCACACATACACATGCACATGACAGCCAGGCAGTGTGGTATAGAGCAACTCCTGTAGGTAAGTCTATGGGGGGGGGGGCATAGGCAAGGTATTGTGGGGCAGGGGTGGACATAGATGATGCAGGGGGGGCAGATAGAGGTGGCAGCAGCTCGCCTTGGGCCCCCACAGTGGAAGAGGGAGTGGGGATTGGCTACTGGGGCTGGAAGTGCTTCCCAGCTGGGGAGGTGTATGGGGATTGGGACCAGGACAGGAATGCACAGCCACGGGGCCTCACTGAGGGAATGAGACAGAGTCACAAGTGGCTCATCTGGGGGTAGTGGAGGGGGTGGTGGCTCCCAGCCACTGTGTGAACTCCTGAGGAGGGGTCAGGTCCTAAAACCAATGTGTTGGAGGGGCATGGTGGGGGCATGTGCTTCCCCAGATTTGTGCATCCAGGTACAGGGCTGCAGCCTGGCCAGACCAGCCTCTGCAGCCCAGAGGGCAGAATCCGGCACAGGAAGGCATAGCAGGAAAGTGAGACTCATTGCCACTGCTGGGGCCTCTGCACCAGCCTGTCTGCCAGCAGCATGAGGAGTAATGCACTGGGGGGCAGGGCATGATGCCCTCACCTCCTGCCATCAGCTGCTCATGCACAGGCCATGGCTCGCTGTACCCCACCGACATGGCTCAGCCACCACCACTGCCACCATTTCCCTCAGGCTGCCTGCATTGTCCCCCATGCACCTTCCCTCCAGGGTAGAGCTGAGGACTAAGGGGACTGGTGGTGCCAGCTGGGCCATGGTGGTGGGGTAGAGCCACAGCCTGGTGTTTGAGCAGCTGGTGGTGGGAGGAAATGAAGGCACTGCAACCCCCCCACCCCCCCCTCCAGTTAGGGTTGCCAACCCTCCTGGATTGGCTGTTAGTCTACCAGAATTTGCAATGATCTCCCGATGACTATTGAAAGCAATCCAGGAGACTGATACTATAAATAGGTTGAACAGCACAATTAATGACTAGGGGTGCACAGATACCTTGGTCCCATGTTGGATTGGCACTGATATAAGGAAAACTGACAGTATTGGCAATCGGCTTTTTCTGGCTGATGTGGCCAATAATGTCGCCAATAAATGCCCTGTGCACATGTGCAGCCACAGCACAGCACAGCACACAGACAACCAGGAGCATAGCCCGGCAGCGTGGAGAGCAGCTGGGTCTGGCTGGTAAGTCTGTTGTGAGGGAACTGATGTGGTGAGGTGAGGTCGAGGCCCCAGCAGTAAGGGAGGGACTAGGGCAGGGGCTGGGGCAGGGGCAGGTGATGCATAGCCAAGGTGGGGCATGAGACAGAGCCATAAGTGGCTCGTCCGGGGTGTGCAGGGTGGGGGTAGTGGCTCCCGCCACTGCACACACCCCATGAGGGCATGGGGGACATGTGCCCCCACAATCTGTGTGCAGGGCAAGGGCAGGCTACCACTGAGGCTGGAGGCAGTACCAGGCTCTTCCCAGCAGGGGGGGTTGGGTCGGGGCTGCACTCAGGGCAGGCAGCAGTGGCACTGGGAGCAGGGCTATGGTGAATTTTGGGGGGGCTGAAGCCCCCCACCACCCTGCAGCCCCTCTCCCAGAGCCGCCGCCTGCCCCTAGTGCAGCCTGGCCCAGACCAAAAAATCTCTATCGGTGCACCTCTATTAATGACATTACACAATGTTGGAAAAATACAATCTCCCGGAATAACTTCAGTCAGAGTTGGCAACTCTACCCCCACTCCACTACTTCTCACATGGCTGGTACAGGGGTCCTGGCAATGGTGGTAGCAGATAAGACAGGCTAACGTGGTGACTGAACTTAGATTAGCAACGGGAATCAAGGACAACAAGAAGTCCTTCTTTAGGTATATAAGGAACAGAAGGAAAACACATGGGAGTGTGGGGCCATTGCTCAACAACTCAGGAGAGCTGCTTACCAGCACCCAGGAGAAAGTTGAACTCCTGAATGACTACTATGCCTTGGTCTTTCACTGGACCAAGGGGAAAAGCATGCCAGGTAGAGTAGAGGATGAGCACGATAGGAATAACCGCCTCCCTACTATTGTTGTAGAATTGGTGTATGACCAATTAATAAAATTAGACATATACAAGTCAGCGGGCCCAGATGATCCTCATCCAAGAGTGCTGAAGGAGCTGGCCGAAGTCATTGTGGAACCCCTCTCAAAATTCTTCCACAACTCATAGTGCTCTGGAGAAGTCCCTGAGGACTGGAAAAGGGCCAATGTTGTACATATCCACAAGAAGAGCAGGAGGGAGGACCTGGATCACTACAGGCCAATCAGCCTAACTTCCATCCTAGGGAAAATCCTAGAAAAGTTCATCAAGGAGTCTATCTTTGATAAGCTTGCAGAAGGTAAGATTCTGAATGACAGCCAACATGGCTTTGCCGTGGGAAGGTCTTGCCTTACCAACCTCATCTCTTTCTATGACCAGGTAACTTGCCACCTGAACCTGAGAGAGCAGGTTGACATCGTATACCTAGACTTCCAAAAGGCCTTTGATCTAGTATCCCATGATGTCCTCACGAGAAAATTTGTGGGTTGTGGGCTTAACTCGGAGGCAGTCAGGTGGGTGAGAAACTTGCTGCAGGATAGGACCCAGAGAGTCATAATGAATGGATCTGTGTGATCTTGGTGAGAAGTGGGTAGTGGTGTCCCACAGGGGTCAGTGCTTGGTCCAGTACGTTAAAACTTCTTTATTAACGATTTGGATGTGGGGATGAAGAGGTCACTGGCCAAGTTTGCAGATGACACCAAGTTATGGGAGAGCATGGCCACACTTGAAGATAGGTTACAGATACAGGTGGACCTAGACAAGCTAGCAAGTTGGGCCAATCGGAACTTGATGAAGTTCAACGTTGAGAAATGTAAAGTGCTCCACCTCGGAACGAGCAACCCCCAACACACCAACAGGCTTCGTGGCACCAAACTGACTAGCACCACGAATGAAAGGAACCTAGGGGTAATAATAGGCCACAGTATGAATATGAGCTGGCAGTGTGATGCTGTAGCCAGTAGGGCATGCATCAATCAATGCATCTCCAGCAAAAACAAGGAAGTGATTCTCCCACTCTACTCAGCACTGGTGAGACTGCAGCTGGAGTACTGTGTCCAGTTCTGGGCACCACACTTTAACAAGGATGTGGACAAGCTTGGGAGAGTCCAAAGAAGAGCCACTCATATGATCAGAGTCTTACATGGCAAGCCACATGAGGAAAGGCTGAGGTATCTGGGACTCTTCAGCCTGAGGAAAAGAAGGCTGAGAAGGGACTTGGTAGCAGCTTACTGCTACACTAGGGGGGTACATCAAGGGCTTGGTGAGCAACTGTTCACCAGGGCTCCCGAGGAGAAAACCAGGAATAATGGCCACATACTCCTCGAAGATCGATTCAGGCTCAACATTAGGAAAAACTGCTAAACAGTCAGGGTGTCCAGACTGTGGAATAAGCTCCCTCCAGAGGTGGTGCAATTGCTTACCCTGGAAATCTTCAAAAGGAGACTAGACAGTCACCTGGCTGAGGTCACCCGACCCCCAGTTATCTATCCTGCTTGGTGCAGGGGGCTGGACCCAATGATCCTTTGAGGTCCCTTCTGGCCTTACAATCTATGAATCTATGAAACAAGTCTTGCCACCGCTCTCTGCCCGCCTGCACTGTGGAGGCAGCTCCTATCTATGCTAATCTGGCCAGGCTGCATAGTGAGCACACAAATGTGGGTGGGCCGGGGGGGCAAGAGACAAGCTTGGGCATCACCTATGGTCAGGCTAAGGCATCACCTATGATCAGGCACCCACCTGCCCCACACACCCCACCCTACCCCATACACACACAGGCTACCCCACACACTGGGGGCTGGGGTGGAGGGCAGCCTGCAAGGGTAGTGGGCTGTGGGTTGGAAATGAGGAGCACCAGCAGGGACTGGGGGCTGTGGGTCAGGAGGGAGGGGCACCAGCAGGGCTGTGGGGGGCTATGGCATGAGACTGAGGGGTACTGGCATGTCAGGGCTGCTCAGCACCACAAAGCAGTGGAGCAGAACAGCCACAAATGGACCCATGTCCTAGTGAGTGAAGGGGGCAGAGGCAGCTCTGATTTTCCATGATAAAAAAAACAAAGTCAAACACCACAATATATAGGTATTTAGAATTTATTTTATTATTATGATTGAGGTACTGGTTGACTTCTAAACTGTTTTAAATATATCAATAATACACACACACACACACACACACACACACATATTTAAATATATCAATAAAACATTGCGTTCAACTGATACCTAAATATATAGTGGTGTTTCATTTTAATTAAGAAAAATGTAGGGTTTTTAAATCATAGAATTTTGGATTTTTAAATAGAAAAACAGGATCCCTGGTTATGATCCTCAGAAAATTCTTCTTTGTCTAATCCTCAGTAAAAAAACACTTAATGAAATAACCATACACTGGTTTGGAATGTGGCTGGTTTTGACACTGAAGAACAATTTCATATTTATTATACAAAGACCCAAACCAAAATAAGAAGCTCCTATGTTAATTTTTAAGGTCTCATTTAATGGATGAGAGAAGAGGAGAAAAGAGATTCTCATTCTTTGGCAGTATATAAAAAGGTGGGAATTGTCTTAGTGACAGAAACTCAAGAAACTCTGAGAAGTCAATTTGTTTGTCATCCTCTTTATGTAGAAATGTTTTTTATATTATATATATACACACACACATATGTATTAGATTTTAGATTATTAGAATTTTTTAGATTATATATCTCTCTCTCTCTAAAAAACCTCTAATAATCTAAAATCGTGTGTGTGTGCGCACGCGCCCACACGTGTGCGTGTATAAAACCACACACACACACACACACACACACACACCACAAGGAAAAATCAAGACACCAAAATACAAGGTATTTGGGGGGGGGAGAATTACCATAAAACTCAAATGAACAAAAGGTCACTGTCTTTTGAAAAGGATTTTAAAATGTATTTCAGAAGATACAGTAAAAGCAACTACAGAGTATACATTCAATAACTTTGCAATATTTCTAATAGCATCTCTCTTCTGGTTTGCTGAAACAAAAAACAAATTTAAAGCATTAATAATGATTCATAATAACTGTGCAACTTTATTGTTTGCATTTGATTGTATCATGAGCACACCAGTTGTTAGAAAAATGTGAAATCTGTGGCGGGATTTGTAGAAAATTTGATCTTACAAGGTACTTCTTTCAAAATTGGCTGCAGATAAATTCTCCAAAGAACCATTTAATCAAATGACTGTAGCCAGTAATTATATTTTACTGGAAGTTGGTTATATTTAAAAGAGAGACTGACATAGAATTCTTAGCACTTCAAAAAAGTGAACAACAACTCCCCCGTTACATGAAAATTGCCTTGAGTTACATGGCAGTAATTAAAATTTCATTTTAGTTTAAAAAATAATTCATTTACAAAGAGCTGTTCTAATTAGACAAGTCAGTTTCTGCTTGGCAAGTTCAAAGATTTCAGATGTGCTGAATGAAGTGTTAAGAATTTGAAACACAAAAGTTACACAGCACTTGCAGTCCTAGAGTATTTAAGCACTATACAAGCTCCAGTTTGAAAAATAACATTTTATATTTCTACAGCTTGTTTCTGAATATCTAAGCCCCTTGCAAGTCATAGATTCATAGATGCTAGGGTCGGAAGGGACCTCAATAGGTCATCAAGTCCGACCCCCTGCATAGGCAGAAAAGAGTGCTGGGTTCAGATGACCCCAGCTAGATGCCTATCTAACCTCCTCTTGAAGACCCCCAGGGTAGGAGAGAGCACCACCTCCCTTGGGAGCCCGTTCATGACCTTGGCCACTCGAACTGTGAAGAAGTTCTTCCTAATGTCCAGTCGAAATCTGCTCTCTGCTAGCTTGTGGCCATTATTTCTTGTAACCCCCGGGGACGCCTTGGTGAATAAAACCTTACCAATTCCCTTCTGTGCGCCCATGATGAACTTATAGGCAGCCACAAGGTCGGCTCTCAACCTTCTCTTGCGGAGGCTGAAAAGGTCCAGGGTTCTCTAGTCTCTCCTCGTAGGGCTTGGTCTGCAAGCCCTTAACCATACGAGTGGCTCTTCTCTGGACCCTCTCCAGGTTTCATAGATTTCATAGACATTAGGGCTGGAAGGGACCTTGGAAGATCATCAAGTCCAGCCCCCTGCCCAAAGGGCAGGAAGTCAGCTGGGGTCATAGGATCCCAGCAAGATAAGCATTCAGTTTGCTCTTGAAGGTGTTCAATGTAGGCGCCTGAACCACCTCTGGTGGCAGGCTGTTCCAGACCTTGGGGGCTCGGACAGTAAAGAAATTCTTCCTTATGTCCAGCCTGAAACGGTCTTGTAGTAGTTTATGACTGTTCGACCTCGTCATCCCCTGGGGCGCTCTGGTGAACAAACGTTCCCCCAGATCCTGGTGGTCACCCCTGATAAACTTATAGGTGGCCATCAGATCACCCCTGAGCCTGTGCTTTTCCAGGCTAAAGAGCCCCAGGTCTCTCAGCCTGTCATCGTAGGGTCTGCTTCCCTGACCTCTGATCATGTGCGTGGCTCTTCTCTGGACTCTCTCAAGCTTCTCCACATCCTTTTTGAATTGTGGAGCCCAAAACTGGATGCAGTACTCCAGCTGCGGCCTCACCAAGGCCGAGTACAAGGGGAGAATGACGTCCCGGGATTTGCTTGAGAAGCATCTATGGATGCGAGCCAGCATTTTGGTTGCTTTACTAGCCGCAGCATCGCATTGCAGGCTCATGTTCATCTTGTTGTCAGTGATGACCCCCAAGTCTCTTTCTTCCATAGTGCTAGCCAGCGTAGCACTACCGAGCCTATAAGGATGCTGCGGGTTTTTCTTCCCAAGGTGGAGAACCTTGCATTAATCGGCGTTGAACACCATCAGATTCTCATCTGCCCACTTGCTGAGCCTGTCCAGGTCAGCCTGGATCACCCGCCTGTCTTCTAGTGTGGATGCTTTTCCCCAAAGTTTGGTGTCGTCGGCGAACCTGGCCAGTCTGGTTCTGACTCCAGTGTCCACATCATTAATGAAGATGTTGAACAATATGGGTCCAAGGACAGAGCCTTGGGGGACCCCACTGGTCACAGGACACCATGATGAGTGACTTCCATCAATTACTACCCTCTGGGTCCGGCCACAGAGCCAATTTTCCAGCCAGTGGATCATGGTGGACCCAAGGCGACAATTGGCCAGTTTTGTCAAGAGGTGATCATGGGATACCAGATGGAAGGCTTTTTTGAAGTCAAGATATATGACATCAATCTCTTCTCCCTTGTCCAGGTGATAGGTCACCTGGTCGTAGAAGGAAATGAGATTGGTCGAGCAAGACCTACCCGCGACAAACCCGTGCTGGCTATCCCTTAAGATGTTGGCATTGGCCAGTCCATTAAGGATGGCCTCTTTAATAAACTTTTCTAAGGTCTTCCCCAGAATAGAAGTCAGGCTGATGGGCCTATAGTTAGCCGGATCCACTTTCCTCCCTTTCTTGAAGATAGGCACCACGTTGGCCTTCTTCCAGTCTTCGGGCACTATACCAGAGCGCCAAGAGTTTTCAAAGATGCGTGCTAGAGGCTAGGCTATGATGCTCGCCAGCTCCTTGAGTACCCTGGGGTGTAGATTGTCAGGGCCGGCTGACTTGAAGGTATCCAGCTTCTCAAGATGTTCCTTCACGAGGTCAGCATTAATGGAGGGCAGGGGATCACCCTCACCCAGACTTCCCTGCCCCATAGCGGGCATGGGCGTCCCATGGGACTGATGAAAGACTGACGCAAAGTACCCATTTAATAGGTTGGCTTTTTCCTGGGCGTCAGTTGTCAGTTACCCCATCTGGTTCAGCAGGGGTCCAATGTTGCTCCTGCTTTTCCTCTGCTCCCCACATCTCTGAAAAAGGACTTTTTATTGTCCTTGATACTCGAAGCTAGTTGGAGTTCAGTTGCAGCCTTGGCTTTCCTGGTATGCTCCCTGCAGGACCGGACCAGTGCAGAACAATCCTCCTTGGAGGTGACTCCCATCCTCCATCCTTTGTAGGCCTTTCTTTTAAGCCTCAGGAGGTCTGCTAGGTCCCTGGAGAGCCAGGGGGGCTGCTGTGCCCTTTTGCTTACCCACATCTCTCTTGAAGTGCCTCGCCCAAAATTGCACGCAGTATTCCAAATGCGGTCTGACCAGCGCCCGATAGAGGGGAAGTATCACCTCCTTGGATCTGTTCATCATGCATCTGCTGATGCACGATAAAGTGCCATTAGCTTTTCTGATGGCTTCGTCACACTGCCGACTCATGTTCATCTTGGAGTCCACTAGGACTCCAAGATCCCTTTCCGCTTCCGTGCCTCCAAGCAGGTCATTTCCTAGGCAGTAGGTGTGCTGGACATTTTTCCTCCCTAGGTGCAGCACTTTGCATTTCTCCTTGTTGAATTGCATTCTGTTGTTTTCCACCCATATGTCCAACCTGTCCAGGTCTGCTTATAGTTGTTCCCTGCCCTCTGGCGTGTCCACTTTTCCCCACAGTTTTGTGTCATCCACCAAACTTGGACAGAGTACACTTCACTCCCTCGTTCAAGTCACTGATGAAGACATTGAAGAGTATCGGTCCTAGGACCGAGCCCTGCAGGACCCCACTGCCCACACCCTTCCAAGTTGATACCGACCCATCCACTACGACTCTCTGGGTGAGACCCTCTAGCCAATTTGCCACCCACTGGACTGTGTAGTCATCCAAGTCACAGCCTCTTAACTTGTTCACCAGTATGGGGTGGGATACCGTATCGAAGGCCTTCCTGAAGTCTAAGTATATGACGTCAACCCCTACTCCTGCGTCCAGGCGTTTTGTAACATGGTCATAAAAAGAGACTAGATTAGTCAGGCATGATCTACCTGCTACAAACCCGTGCTGGTTTCCCCTCAGCATAATTTCTCCTGCCGGGCTCTCGCAAATGTGAGCCTTGATAATTTTTTCAAAGACTTTGCCAAGGATGGAGGTGAGACTGACTGGCCTATAGTCGCCTGGGTCCTCCTTCCTCCCCTTCTTGAAAATGGGGACCACATTGGCTCTTTTCCAGTCCTCCGGGACCTGGCCCGTGCGCCACGAGTGTTCAAATATTCCTGCCAGTGGCTGCACAATGACATCAGCCAGTGCCTTCAGTACCCTCGGATGGAGCTCATCCGGGCCTGCCGACTTAAACGCATCCAGGTCCTCCAAGTGACTCTGCACCATCTCAGGGTCTATGCATGGTAGTCTGGCGCCCTGCTGCTGCCTCTCTACCATCCCAGTGAGAGACTTGTCTTGCCCTTCACTTAGGAACACTGAGGCAAAGAACTCATTGAGGAGTTCAGCCTTGTCCCCCCTGTCCGTCACCAATTGCTTCTGCCCATTTAGAAGGGGTCCTATTCCACCCTGGGCCTTCCTTTTACTCCCTATATAGCTGGAAAACAGTTTCTTGTTATTCTTAACTTGGGATGCCATCCTCAGCTCCATGGTAGCTTTGGCCCGTCTAACTGCCTCCCTACAAGCGCGAGCAGAGGAGGTATACTTCTCTTTGGTGATCTCTCCCTGTTTCCACTTTTTATATGCTCCCCTTTTAGCCCGTAGGCTGCTCTGGATTTCTCTGGTCAGCCAAGGAAGCTTTCTGGCCCCTTTCCCTCTTTTTCCTCGCACCGGGATCATCTCCCTCTGTGCCCGAAGGATCATTTCCTTAAGGCACAGCCACCCTTCCTGGGCTCCCATCTCTTCAAAACTCCTACTCTGCAGTGCGTCCTTGACTAATTGCCTGAGTTCCTTGAAATCAGCTTTCCTAAAGTCTAGCACTTTCACCCTACTGGTTACCTTACCCACTCAACGTCTTATGATGAATTCTATTATTTGGTGATCACTGTCCCCCAGGTGACCACCGATCTGTAGGTCCCCTACCATGTCATCCCCCGTTGCCAATACCAGGTCCAGTAAGGCATTCCCCCTAATGGGACCACGTACCTCCTGCGTCAGGTGGAGGTCCTGTACACAGGATAGGAACCTGCGTGAACGGTAGGACTTTGCTGTCTGCGTCTCCCAGTAGATGTCTGGGTAGTTTAGGTCCCCCATGACTACCGCCTCCTTAGTTTTTATGGTCTCCGAGAGTTGCCTCAGGAGCCCCAAATCTAGCTCTTCCCCTTTGTGTGGGGGTCTGTAGCAGACCCGTACCACCAAATCCCTTTCTCCTTGACCCCCATGTAACCTAACCCACAATCCTTCTACTTTCTCCTCCTTCGATTCCATCTTGATAAGGGTCGATGTATATTGCTCGTTGACATAGAGCGCAACCCCTCCCCCTTTTTTCCCCACCCTGTCCTTTCTGTACAGTTTATAACCCTCAATATGTACCGCCCAGTTGTGGGAAGAATCCCACCAGGTTTCTGTTAGCCCTACTAAGTCATAGGTGTTTTCTGCAAGCAGGAGTGCTAGTTCATCATGCTTGCTCCCCATGCTCCTAGCATTAGTAGTATATAGGCACTTGAACCCTGTGACTGGCGCCTTTGATGCCCCCCGGGTCTGATGCCCAAAGGGTCCCTTATTGCCTACCTGCTTATTGCTTACCTGTGCTGTACTGCTGGCTGCCCCATGGACTGCAGGTTCCCGATGTTCTCCTTCTTCAGGCTGGGCTGTCCTTGTGGGTGCCACATGGTTTGGTGGTCCATGGCTTCCCCCGCCCTCATCTTCCCCTCCCCCTGACAAGCCTAGTTTAAAGCCCACTGGAGGAGATCCACCAACCTAGAAGAGAACACATGCTTACCTTTGGGAGACAGGTGAAGCCCATCCCAACTGAGCATGTCCCTCGTCGTGATGTGCGGGTCATTGTCAAGGAAGCCAAAGCCTGCCTCGAGACACCATTGCCGAAGCCGCCAGTTGGTCTCTCTAATGCAGTTCTCGTGTCGTCTTCCATGTCAGCTCACTGGTAGGACAGAAGAGAATACCACCTGTGCACCGATCTCCCTCAGCATGCTGCCCAGAGCATGGTAGTCCATCATCAGGTGATCGGGGCTTCTCCTGGCCGCATCATTAGTACCCACATAGACAAGGACCATGGGGTAGTAATCGTCTTTACTTAGTAATTGTAAGTTCTTACTTCTTCCTCTGCTTTCTGTAGAAGAGAAATGGGGGAGATGGAGTCATATTCTCCCTTTCAGCACCTCGAGCACTAACTACCTCGGAGGCAGAACATAATGCATTGTGGTACATAGGAGTACAGTGCAGTCCGTGGGTGTCAGTGTGTGGGGGTGTGTGCGTGCGCGCGCAAAAGAGGTGGAGGGATCTGGTAGGGTCTGTGCTCCCTCACAGTGGTTTCCATAGGATAAGGAGCTGCCACATATTGCAAAATGTAAGCCACAGGTCAAAACCAAGAGCAGACTTTCCTCAACCCTGAGTCAGAGATCCCTGATTGATAGTACTGTGCTTTAGTTATGGAACTGGTCAAAAAATTATCTCCCAACTTTATTTGGGAAAATGACCTATTTTTCAATTAGTCAAACATTACATTTTGCAAATGAAAGTAGTGCTGAGCATAGACTTATGCTCTGGGCACTTCCCAGCTCTGCCCGTGACTTCCTGTGTGTCCTTGGGCTAGTTATTCTAGTGCTCACTGCTTCACTTTCCTTCTCTATAAAATGAGGGTAACAACAGTTTCCTATGTCACAAGGGCATTACCAAGCTAAATTCATTGTAGGGACCCAGAAACTTTCATAGTGAATGCTAGAGAGAACAACAACCACCAAGCAAGAATCCATTTTAAACTAAGGATGTCAAAGAAGAGCTATTCCTCTATACTGCATGCATTTACACGTTCATTAATGTGCTATAGTTACTGCGCATTAAGTTTAGTACTTGGTTAACCAAGCATGCTGGTGCATGGATTTTTAATGACACTTACTGCACAGTAGCCCAATACTTCTGCGCAGTAGCATATTAGCATGATTTTTGCTCAGCATGCTACTGTGCAGTGTTATTAGGTTACTACACAGTTAGCATCTTGTGTAGACATGCTCACTGTGAAGAAATCCTCTTATTCCATCTCTCTCAAAGAATCATTAGGGTGGGCTTTTCAGACTTAAAGGGATAGCAGTCCTCTGTGGATGGATGTTCCCACATCATCTAAGTTTTCTCTTCTAGCATCTGTGACCACAAACCGGGTAATCTGCCTGTTTTCCCGGGTCCTTTAGGGCCAGACTCACCTGTCACAATCTTCCCCTGTCCCTGATTTACCTCCTTTTCTCGCCTACCATAACTTGGTCTTAAAGATCACGTTTGGGGAATGGTTGGCAGGGCTAGGGTCATTATCACATTATGTATTGTTCCCAAAACTTCTTTCTTTTGCCAACTGGTAGTCACTCTTACATTAGAAAGTCTTGTTGGGACTCCTTTTCACTAATCCGGGCCTCTACTGTCAGCCCTTCCTGGCCACTGGGCCTACCACTGTCCTGGTTCAGGTGTTTCTGGGACCTCCTCCACCTGCTTTGGTAGTCCCAACCCCCAGGGGTTTTTTCATTTTTTTTAAGACTGTAGAAATAAAATGACTAAGTGTTTGCTTAATAACATAAAGATTCTCTGCCTCTGATACAACATAAAGGTAACGAAGAAAACAAAAGATTTTCAGACTCTTCCAGATTCAAGTCTCCCTCTGCCTCTGTACTCTGGTCTCACCAGCTGGCTGCTTTCCTTTCTTGATGGTCTCTCCCTTCTTTCCTGCAGCCAAACTGTCTCATCACCACTTTGTCCACCTTCCACAGATGCTGACTCTGGTCCCACTAGCAATGCATTTCTTCTTCCCATCTGGGTAAAAAGTTTAAGTAGCCAGGTGTCACATTCAGACCTAACTCTCTGTACGTGTGAATGAGCTGCTAATTACTTGATTTATGAGCCCTTTAACCACCTGCTGTTTTATCTCAGCCCTCCGTTCTCTTACCTGCCTCCCTTTCATCATTCTTGTATCTTTAAACCTCCGACTTCTGTCCCTCCATTCCTCTTTCTTCTCCATTCAGTAACAGGGCATGTGTTCTCTGTTACATTTATTCATTGGGGTTTTTTGTTCCAGATCTACCATTTCTCCTGGTTTGTTCTAGCAATTGCTGGAGGTTTACAGGCTACTACTTATTTTTAGGTTCCTTTCTTTTTAATATAGGAGAATCTGGCTGATGTAATAATTACCTACTGTGGCCCACTGTGAACATTTTCTGCTTCCAGAGCCATTGCAGATATTTCCTATGACTTGTCAATGGAGTGGTCTCACATACCTTTGTGTAGTGCTGAACAAAATACAAAATGTGGATTCTTGTATCTCTCTGCTGATGGGCACCTCCAGGTGGGGAATGACAAGAAAGGTAGAAATGCTTCCAGCAAGCTCTGTGGCACTAACTCTGCTGTACTGCAAATGGCACAACAGTGAGAGAAAATCAAATTTCTCAAGCAGAGAAGGACACTCCTCAAAAGAAATCATCCTACCGAGCGAATTGTTGGTTCTTGTTTCAGGAAGGTAATTGTACTTAAGTGTCTACCCAATACAGTTCAGATAAATTGCAGAAAATCTGAAACCATCCTCATGAAATAAATATTTATACCTCATTTACAGTACAGTCAAAATATGCTTTTTCCTCATTACTCAAGAGAATCAGGAGCTCACTGTACTTGTATGCAAAAAGCAAAACATCACCCTTCTATAAGGCTGTCACATATCCCTAGCAATTGGATTGCCAGGAGCTCACAGGAAAGCTGAGACACTTCAGAGATGCAAGGCATACAGAGATCTTGCGTTCAGGGAACTGTACCTTTAGGAGGCTCTCACAAGAGCCACTTGGAACCAGCAGTTGTGTTGTACAGTGACTCATGTTACACATCCTGTTCAGAAAACAGCTTTTAGTTAACTAAGACAGAGGAGGCTAACTGTGAAACTGGTATGGACATTTAGAGGAATACTATGTTACACAAAGAATGAAGCATGAGTGATATGTTTTTAAACAGAAGCTACAAAAAGTTGAAAACAGGAGAGCTTGATCTAAAGCTGACTCATCCATCTTGCAACTTTGGGGACAGTGTCCCTGATAAAAGACAAGATGATGACTGGAATCTTGGATAAAGCACTCAAAGAGAGACTACGAGAGGACTCAGCATTAACCCTTGTACCAGACTGCCATCTCAAGGAACCTGGGGACAGTCTGTCAACTCAATGAGCCTGAGGGCAGTCTGCAGAGGCTCCAGCCCAGTTGTGAGCAGTAATCCTAATTACAGGCTGCCTAAGATGGCTGGGCCAGCTGATACAGATAATGAGCTGGCCCACAGGAAGTTAGGATGGCTCCTGGGGAGAGAGAAGGGGGATTTCCTTTGAGAGGAAGGAACCAGAGGAGTGTAAGAGTTAGGCTTCTAGCAAGAGGAGACTGAGACAGGCAGGCAGTTGAAGGCTGAGAGCCAAATGCCAGAAGCTGAGAGCCTGAGAGATGGAGAGCAGAGGGGAAGAAAGCCAGAAGGTCAGCATAGTGATGCCCATGGACCCTGCCTGGAGTGCCTTTCTTCTAGGAGTCAGTGAGAGATGGTGAATGCATCAGAGACTGTGTATATGGTTAGAGTGAACAGGGTGGTCTGAGAAGAGACCACGTGTTGGTTGTTTGAGAGTATGGATAATTACCAGAGGGTTGAGCTTATAAAAGGACACTGAGAGACTGTGAGGCGCTAACTGACCCCACACCCGCTACAACTCTTAATAAAGGAATTAGAATTTAACAAGCAAATGAAGTTACCCCAGCTAGACAGAGTATATGCAGGGCTGGTCAATATTCTGACACTGTGGACTCCAAAATACTATAATAATCCTGAAACCAAAAGACATGCAGGGTTTATACTCACAGACCACAACAACAGCCAGAGAACTGCATACTTGATGGAAAACACAACACAGGACAACACCTGGCATTGGAAAAAGATGCAAAAACTTCAGTGGATTACACTATTTACAAGAGTTTGCAAGCACCACTAGTGTATTCCCAGCCTGGACAAAGAGGAAGACAACAGCACCACTAGCTCAGAAGAATTCTCCATAGGATCAATGGGCAATGTTGCAACAGAAAGTGAATGAGCTACCAACCCAAAATTCCTGGGGGATGCACTGATGATAGCTTTCTTTTGCAAAGGAAGAGGCCTGAATAGATTTGTCACCAATCTGTCATTTTTTATATTCCTCCCTCTTCCACAACTTTGATAATATGAACCAATTTTAGATAGACTCCTGGCATGGAAGTTACACTACCGTTCTTGCAGTATACAACTGTCAATGTGGGATTGTAGCTATGGTACAGGAGCACGCCCAACAGAAGAATGTTTTTAGCAGAGAACATTTATTAATTGTAAGCTGACCACTAATGTGAAAGCCAACATAGTGCCAGAAACAATGACATTAAAACTGAAAGGAAGACCACAGGCAGTAAAATATAAACAGGGGAAAGTCAGGTGTACAGTAGTTAAGTTAATGTCTCCTAAGGGAGTATGTAAAAGCTGAAAGCCTCAGTAGTGGAGTTCTGTGAAAGCAAGTACAAAATGGGGTGGGTCCATCTACACGTAGGCTTTAAGTGCATTAGTGCATTAGCATATTTTAATGCTCATTAAAGCATCACACAAAAACTGCACTTTCGCTAATGTGCATTAAAATAAACTAATGCACCTTTTCCTAGTACTTCACAATGGAAGAACTAAATTTAATGTGCATTAGCAAAAGCCCAGACATGCCCAGTATTCACTATACTTGACCATATACCACTCATTGCCATTATCAAAAGGGGACTGGAAAACAGCATCGATTCAGAGATTTGGTGGTTGAAAACACATCTGGTAGGGCACTGGACAAAAGTACGATGGAAGAGAGTCCATACCTACATTAGGTACATGTCAAACTGATGTAAAAATGGTGGCTGTGATTGCCAAAACTGTGGCAAAGGATGAGGCCCTATAGAAAGCAATTAAAATTAATAGCAGAGAGGGGTACTACCAACTTTCAGCCTCTTTTAGTGTAAGGGGAAGTTACTGTATCACTACTGGATAAGATTTTGTTTAAAATCAACAGAGAAGGTGATTGGTGATTCCTAAGAAGTCAGAGGAAAATAAGTTAAAAAGGCTGCCTGATGACATTGTAGGAATTGATAAAACAAAGAGAAGGGCGGAGATATTTTATACTCACGTGGATAGCACTATGGGGAAACTGTTAATGTTCCTTCCCTATATCAAAAATTGGCAGACACATGAAACAGCCAATATAAAGCCACTGGGAAAATTGGTCCCCTTTAGCCAAATAAGCATAGGTTTCTTTACATTGCCTGGAAGAAACTGCACGTCCTAGACTGTCCTTTTCATTTCCCTGAGATAGCTTTAGTAGACGATACTGCAGGTAAATAGATGATCCTGCATATCAAATCCATTTTTTCCTATACATTCCCGACATACTCATGGTTGATATTGGGAGGCAGGATTTGAAGCAATCTGCTGTAAAGTATGGCTTAGATATGCAACTGTAAGATGTCATTATTCTGCATCTAAAGAGCTGGTGGAAAATGTTGTCAGAATAATAAAATGCTCTATGAAAAAAGCTGAGGTGTCAGATTCTGATTTGTACTTCTCAGTGTTAAACTACAGAATGGAACCAGTGAAGCATGGATTGTCACTTGCTGGCTTTTCCTTCAACAGAAAACTAAAAACAAGAGTACTTGCACTCTTGGGAGCTGATGTCAGAGTCTCCGAAGATGAGCTGATGTATAAATAGACAAACAAAGCAAAACAACAACTCAGTATGACTTGAGGTCTTGGGAACAGCCATCACTTCGTGAAAATGCCATGTGCAACTTTGATGGGAGACAAACAACAAACAGGGCACCTCAGAGACTAGTTGAATACTCTTTATCAATAGGATTTTTATATGCATTTAAAATGTCACAGATAATTGTTATTTGCGATTATTTCTAGGCTTGGCTGAGGAAGGAAATTGAGTGTTGGCGGGGTCCTTTACAGGCTTTTGCCAGAGCCGACTGAAATTGGTATTTGTGTTGTGCAGAAGGTCATTTTACGCAGAGCTGATCTGTCAGAACTCAGGAAGAGAATGAAGCAGACCTCTGTCAAACACCTTGGCTCCGAGTAATTATTGAAAAACTGAGTATTTATTGAAAAACACACCTGAAGATTCACTGGTTTTGGGTGTTGAAGCCCCATCCTCTTATGTGAGGAGGAAAGGAAAGGACAGGACTCAGTTCCTTACAAAGTAATTTTGAGGAAGTGATGCCTGTGCAAATTCAGTTTCCTGCCTTTTCTGTGCAAGTAAAGAAGGAGGTTACTCACCCAGAGCATCTTCAGTCTTTAGTTCAAATGCCTCGACTTTTGCTGGTTTCTGTTAGGCCCTCATATTTTATTTATTCAGATTTTTGTGGGTCATTTTAGAAATGACAGACAGGTATTAGATGCTATAAAACTGTTTGGCTCTGAACAATAAATCTGATTCAGCAGCATCTTTGGCCATAATCACTCCAGCACTGCAGCATGAGAGAAACCTGGGCATAAGAGCAATGTCTGTGGTGATACAAGGGGAACAAAGCTCTTCCTCTTCTCAGCCACCATTACCAGGTCCATTCTGTTGAGGATTACATTTATGTGTTGCTAATGGTCCATGTTCAGCCTAGGAAATTGTTATGTGATGTGTTTAAAAGATTGCCTACTCATCTAGTCACCAGAATTATAAAAAGCTCTACCAAGTCAATACACATTAATACTGTTTTATCTCTTTGAAAATGCATTTAGCGAGAGAGGCTCTGCCACCTGCACAGTTTCCCCTCCATCTATTTAAATCTGAGATATTTTGACAGAACACTCGAGTGGATAAAATCCAGCCTGCTGCACTGTTCAGTAGCCATATCTTCCACATCCGTATTTGGAATGATTAACCTATTTATGAAGTCACTGGGCCAGATTTTCTGGTGGTGCAAACTGGTACAATTCCATTGATTTCAAGAGTTGCACCATGTGACAGGGGGCAAACTCGAGGCCAGATCACCAGTCAGCCCACCCACCTGCCTAGAGCAGTCTGCCCTAACTAGCCTGCCACAACTTGAATGTTAACATTATTTATAAGTGGGAGGCTGCCCTTATACTACCCCAATGCCAGTGGGCGCTATCCACAGCTCCAAACCTCCCCTACACTGTGGTCCAAGCCTCACTCACAGATGGCATCCAGATTGATATTGCTCCCTGGTCTGAGGCCGGGGCAAATTCAGTCCTTTGTTAACCTCATTCAAACACTCATTCACACTGCCCCCCCTCTCACAGGGGACCTCTTCCACTCCCCCCCCTCACAGGGGCCTCTTGCATACTGCCCATCACTGGGCCACTTTCTACTACCCTTGCTCCCCTCGAGTGACCCCTTTGGGCCTTCAGGCTCAGCTACTCTCTCCCTGGCACTACCACACAGCAACTTCGACTCCCTCGAGGTCACCTACTCTGCATGGTGTAACCATGTGCCAACGCTGGGCTGGAGAGTAACAACTTCCCTTCCTTAATATCACATAACTTGTATAAGCATGGGTTAAAAAAGATCCCAGAACTTTAACAATTGCATATGCCAGGGGTTTTCAATCTTTTCGGATCATTGTACCCCCTCCAGTGGCCAGATGCAGGGCAGTGTACCCCTGGCCACTGAGCAGGGGGAAAGGTGGAGGTGACATATGGCTGGACGCAGAGTGGTGGCAGCTGCCGTGTGCGAGCTTCCCCCACCCCGTGTCCAGCCGAGTGGGTGGCACCTGTGCGGCAGCACAGGATCATGCGTGATGGCACTCCCTCCCCTCCAGCCTGCTCATACCCCCTAGGGCCTTCTCAAGTACCTCCAGGGGTACACATACCCCCGGTTGACAACCCCTGGCAAAAGCCAACACTAAATGCAGCCTACATATCCCACAGATTTTTCACGCAGGCATGGAAAAATCTTACCATGCTTATTTTGCCCATTCAGTGCTCTTGTATCAGGGAGACTAAGCAGGAAGACAGCTCCTTCCCAGAAGAACAGGAGTGGTTCCCTTAAAGGCAGGGTTTATCTTGTATTTCATGTGGCTATCCTTGGAACTGATACCTGTTAGGAAAACAAGCACGTTTTATGAGGAAAGCCAACCATCTTGCCAGACAGCTATACACAATTATCTCTAGTACTGAAGGACTCTATACAAAAAAAGTCAACAAGAAAAACACCACCTGGGGCACAGACACTCCTGGCTTATCTTTTGCTTCCTGCCATCCTCTCTCCAGGAACCAAGTCACAGGGAATGAAGAGACAGCAGTTCCCCTTTGATGCCAGAAATTAATGCAAAAGGATTACTAGACAGAGATAATGGAATGAATTTAGTCCTGGTGTAAATTCATATAATTCCCATTCAAGATAATGGCAGTTACACGCACTTAATCCAGGGCCAAAGTTGGTGCAATGAATGCCTACCCTTCTGTCTGCTGAACGCTTGAAAAATCAGGACACAAACCTCTAACAGAAAAAATGGACAGATTTGCCTATGTCTAGCAGAGAGACACAAATATCCTGGTGTGTTTGTTGAGGATGGAGGTTACACAAGCACAGAATCCTATGAGAAGGCAAACCCTGAGTTTGGATGAGTGCACAGAGTATTTGACCCATTTTTGTATCTCCAGCTCTGATAGTTTTGGTTTTAATACATTCACTTTTGTAAGTATGTTTGTATGCAAATACTTCTTTTTGTAGTGTATGACACTGGCATTCACATGACATGCATATTTGACACAATGTACATGTTAACATAGTTTTGTTGTGTTTTAGTATCCTTAGCTGTAAACGTACCTAGGAACCATTTTGGGCTCTTCATACAGATCGGCCATCTAATAGTACAAAATTGAATGAAGGAACACATATAATAATTGTGCTTGAAGTCCATCTAACTCATGGGTGAATGAATGAATAACAATTTAGCCCTGTTAACCTCCTTTGGACCCAGGCCCAGATCCTCAAAGGTGTTTGTGCACCTAACTCCTGCTGATTTCATATAGAAGTTAGGCATATTTGATCCAAGGATTTACACCCAGGATCCTTCCTATCTTGATATGGTATTAAGGCTGGATTTAAAGCCCCTTGCAGTTAGTGAAAGGACTCCTGATTTCACCAGCTTTGTATCAGACCTTTGAGCGATAAGTCTACTGGACTCCATGGTCTTAAAGCCTTTTCAACCAGGTATTCTTCCCTGCTCCAGCCTGCCATGATGCTGTGAAATAGTTTTTGTAAATTAGCCTTTTTACAATACATCTTACAGCAACTTGCATTTTGGCATGTGGAAACACCACCGCAGATGCACTAATATGCACTTGTTTTTCTTCCATACAAGTGGAAGCAATGCAGAAACATTGAGGGGCAGCGGAGCTGTCCCAAGACTTGAGTCCTGAGAGTCCTGTAAGATGAATGAGCCAACAGTGTGCCCTTGTTGAGAAGAAGGCTAATGGCATATGTTGGTATGGGCTAAGGGCTGAGGCTAAGGGCTGCATTTGTAAAAGTGTTGCCAGTAGATCAACTGGCACTATTGCACTATTTGGCACTGCTGAGGCCACATCTGGAGTACTGTGTCCAGCATTGGGCCGCCAAAGAATGTGGACAAATTGGAAAGAGTCCAACAGAGGGCAACAAAAATGGTCAGAGGGCTGGGGGACATGACTTCTGAGGAGAGGCTGGGGGAACTAGGCTTACTTAGTCTGGAAAAGAGAAGACTCAGGTGGGATTTAACAGCAGCCTTCTACTACCTGAAAGGTGGCTCCAAAGAGGATGGAGCTAAACTGCTCTCAGTGGTGGCAGATAACAGAACAAGGAGCAATGGTCTCAAGTTGTAGAAGCCAAGTTTAGGTTAGATATTAGGAAAAACTCTTTCAATAGGAGGGTAGTAAAACGTGAAACAGATTACCCAGGGAGGCTGAGGACTCTCCATCCTTGGAGGTTTTTAAGACCCAGCTAGACAAAGCTTTGGCTGGGGTGATCTAATTGTGGAGGGTCCTGCTTTGAGCAACGGGTTCCACTAGATGACCTCTTGAGGTCCTTCCAACCCTAATTTTCTATGATCCTATTATTTTAATCTCAAAACCTAATGCTTAGCAATTCCATATAAACATGTAAAGAGATTAGCTAATTTCCTGCAGTTAATGCCAAGAAAGAAGATTTATTAAAGAGGAGTCCAATCAGGAAATTCATCTTCTAGTGGATAAAATATCTGCCAGTTTCTTCTATAGTTTCACAATTATATTATGAGATATATTTTTGTTTCCAAACTCAGATCACCAGCTGGGATCTGAAGCAAATTGCTTCATAAATGCACCGCACAAACTGATTTGAGCTCCTGATTTGGACTTGTGAAACTGTAAGGTGCTGGCAGATCCTGAGTCCTATTGCACTTAACATCAAAGAGCAGATATTCAGGACTTCCCAGGGCTGGCCATTAAAATGTAACCTAGGAAATGTTGTTAAGAAAGCTAATTTCCTGTTATTTCCACTATGCACATTTAGAAATGAAAAGAGGAGGGTGAAAATGTTTGATTCTAAAAACATCCAGTAGATTTTTCTTTCAAAAATGTATCTTAACAGGAAATATCTCTATGCCACTGCCAAAAGATGAACAGGGCTTGTAAGAGAGTGAGTCTTAGGTCATGGACTGCAGCTGAATCAGGCATCCAAATATTGTGTGGCAGCCCCCCAGAAGCAGGAAAGAGAGAGACCTCTGGATGTAATGCCAGTCCCATCAAAGTCAGTGGGGACTACATAAGGGCAATGGATTCACCCAGGGAGTGAAAGAAGGTATGTAGTTCCTGTGAAACCCTTTGAGGACTGAGTGAATAAGTGAATCTTGGAACAGGACTGTGATGGACTTGGGGGAAAGTCATGTGAGGGATCAGGGGGGACCTGCAGACCCTGGTGATGTTGGCCAGCAAGGATAAAAAGAATTGCAAGTCCCTGATGTCCGGAGAAGGACTTGCTCATGCCTGGGAGAACCAAATAATTTATTTATGTTTGCTTCATGTTACGTTTTACAAGCCAAAGGCAAGGACACATCACTTAAAAGTCTTGTGTGTAAGAGTTTGTCTCAGGGGAAAGTTAAGGTGATGGACAGCAGGGGTGTCTATACACGAGCAGCGAGGCTGCTCCTTTGTGCTGGAATTCCAGTGCGTTGGAGCAGACTCAATTGAGTCTGTTGAAGTGTAGCAATTGCTGCACTCCAGCGGCTTCCTGTGTCTCGAGTATCAGCACCACCTTTTTTAAGTGTGGGGATGCTGATACATGAGACATGGCAGCACTTTAATTAGAGCACCGCCACATGCCCAGAGTGCATGTAAAAGTGCCCCAAACTGCAAGAACTGGGTAGACTCAAACTCAGATAGTGACAGATTCTCAGCTACCAGACATGCTAGGAAGGTATCTCAGGGATACTTTAGCTGCTTGCACAGTCCTGAAAGCTTGGAACGCCCTGATTTTAGACAGGCATTTAAATGCTAGTTCCCATATTCAGACAACTCTCTATGGCACTTTATCGCCAGTGTCAAATTCTAGAATACTGGCCTCCTATGCACATTGTGGATCTGCATTCACTGCCAGTTCCACACGTGCAATTGAGGACTGTTTAAGAAGACAAACGCTCTCCCCTTTCTCACAAAGTCATCAATTATGCATGGAAAGCTATAGTGGATTGTAATTAAGCAAATTCAGTGGGATCTTGTATTATTATCACTGTGCATCCAGTGGAAGTATTAACAGAGGTAAATTATAAATATTTGGTGAAGCATCACAAAAACTATGACTTTTCACAACACTGCCAATAAAGTGTAACACTCTTCACATGAATTGCAATGATGGTGATACTCAGGCATGTGTAGCCAATTTCTACAAAGAGGGTGGGATAGAGATGAACATCCTCTGCTTCTAGAGAACAGAATGGCACCAGCCTTTCTGAGCCCTTTGTAGCAGATAGCTATACTTGAACACAAGTTATCTTCTGTATATTCATGTCCTCATCAAATTTGCTGCTGAGGTTATTGTAAGGAAAAGTTACAGATTTTCTACATACTAAGACTCCTCAGGGGGAACAAATTAGAAGGAGAGGTCTAAACATGATTCAAATACCTGAATTGCAAACTCATGTTCTAAGAGGATAAATAGTATGGTGCCAGGGGGAAGAGCAGACCTGTTACTTCTCTATACTGTCAGATCTTGCCTAGTGAGGGCATGAAGCCTTATTCAGCACCTACCCTGTCTTCACTTCTAATTCCTTATTCTCTTTTAAGTGGAGATGAGTCTCCCTTAAATATTTCTCAAGTTACCATAGAAGACAACTAAAACATAGATACTCAGCTGCACTTTGGGATGAATAAATATGAGAGAGAGAGAAATATGAAAAATGAGTGCAAATGGACGAATGCATTCATTTCTCTCTCTCTCTTTCTCTCTTTCCTCAGCTTCCTTCCTCTCCCCCCAACACACACACACACACACACACACACACACACACACACACACACACGTAACAAGGCCATTTCTCTAGCATGGCTCCATGATTTTTTCCTTTTCTGCCATAATAAGTCTATAACTGCTGCTTCCAAATTTATACAAACATATAATCCTGTCAGTTGCCACCTCAGTTTTCCTGATTCCTTTGCCAGTAAGCACTGAACAGCCTGGTCTGCACTGCATTTAATGTTATTATTTGCACTTTTTCTAAGCAAAACATTTTGGCCAATCCCGATCTGCCTTTTCTCATCTGCACAGCAACACAAAGGTGGCATTGCAGTCATTGGACTCAGTCTCACAGCACTTAATCACATGACAAATTCTATTGACTTCATATAAATGAGGACTGCAGGATCGGACCCCTTGAGTGGTAGAAATAATTCTGCTTATGTTGTATTTATTTGGCAACACAGAATATATTCCACTATATGACTTGTGAGAGAACGGTATCAGCAAAAAGGCAGGGCTTTGGAAGGACAGGGTTTACTGCATTAAGTCTGTAATCACACCTAGGTGCTAAAGCAGTGATTCTTAACTAGGGTGCCATGGTACCCAAAGATGCCTTGAGATCCTTTGAAGGGTACCATGGGGTGCCACACAATGTTAGCTTTGTTAGGTGTGTAAATATGATTCTCAAGATTAACCCAGAGCCTTCGAATAGGAATCTATAGTGTCAAAAACATTCTGACCTGTTGTGGTCTTTCTGAGTTCTCTGCAGCAGAAGAATTGCTCCATTATTTTTCTGTAGTCAAAAATGAGTGAAAACTAAGAGCTGACATTTTCTGAGGGGTACTCAAGTCTAACAAGGGTCACCTCGAGTCCGAAAGGTTGAGAATATTGCTGTGGTGGATACAAAATTCAAGTAACAGATAAAGGAATAGTATCTTTTTAAAGCAGAATAATTTCCATTTTGCAGAACACCAGATTGGCATGCAGCCCTACATCGGACCTGCCGTGTGTAGTTGACAGATACCAAGCATTTGTCTGGCAGTAATGGGAGGAAAATTTCAGCACCTCAGTGAAGCTCTACAATATTCTCAGGCTCCAAATTCTGTCCTACTGCTCAACAAGGAAAAGTTTACACCAGCAGATCCTTGATGACTTCCATTGAAGCCAATGGAGCCCTGACAACTTACACCAGGTGAGGATCTACCTGACTGACTGATTTTAAAAATGTAGATGGTTACTCTTTCCTTCTCCAATCCTTTGTCTGTCCTATCTACAGAGCTTGTAAGCTCTGTGGAATAGGGACTGTCACTTAGTATCTATACAGCATGTAACACAACAGGGCCCCAGTCTTGGCTGGGACCTCAAGGCATTGCACTAATGCAGATAAATAGTGGACATAATGGGTAATATGAATTGGATGAAACAACACGCTCAAGGGTTTTTTAGTACCCTTGTTATGACAGCTTTTACTGCTGGACACTCATCACCAAATGATATTGCACTTCAGTGGAATCTACCTGGTATTTTTTCAGTTGTTCCTGGTAGATGTGCTGATCACAGTTTTCTTTTGCAAAGGAAGACACCTGAATGGTTTGTCACCAGTATCTCATCTTTTATAGTCTTCCCTTTTCCACAACTTAATAATATGAACCAATTTTAGATACGCTTCCAAGGGCATTGATGTTACACTGCAGTTCTCGCACTATACAACTGTCAGTGTAGGATTGTAGCTGTGGTACAGGAGCACAACTAACAGAATGTTTCTCACAGGGACAGCACTGATGAAAAGCTGATTATGCGTTGTACACACTGCTGCAGCTGCTCAAAAAGTTTCCATTTTTAGCTCTTTTATTTTTAACTAGATTAAACCGACATGCTGCTGATATATCCCACACCTTTCAAACAGACATCCTGGGCTGCACTGAGCACAGTACCATGTACAGCAGCACAGTGTTCGTAATGGCATAGATAGACTGCACCTACACACATAGCAAAGGTTTCCAAAGAGCAGACTTCAATGTATTTGCTTCAGTGTAAATTCATACATTTAGCTGAAAAGTATTGTTAGGATCTGCCTCCACTCTCTGTCAAAAAGAACAGCGAGGCTCACACCTTTTGTATTAATGTAATGCTCATGATGGGCACTGGTTTGACAATGCTGAAGAATAGTTATAATGGGCTTGATCCTACCTCCTGTTTAAGTTGATGGCAAAACGCATTTTAACTCCAATGGCGCAACATGGAGGGCGGTAATACAAGCATATTACCCTGCTGCCCTCAATAGGCTGTAAACACTGACCTAACAAATTGTCTTTTGAAGGACTGGTTGGTTCAGTTTCTATGTCAGTTGGGTCTTTAGCCTTTCTGCTGAATTGTTAGGACATGACTACACCACAGCAACAGCATGCCCCATCCAGGATATTCCTGAGTGCATTTTGCCTACCTACTCCCTCACCAAACCCAGATGCCAAACCCAGAAGGACTCCAGTGAAGCCATTCCAGGGGGCACCCTGTGCCTGCTCTGAAAATCTCGGCTTCAGGCATGCTTGCAGGTAGCTGCTGGGCTCCAGATTTGGAGGGTGCAAGCAGGAGGAGATGGGGGCCTCTTTGGGGCCATGCCAGCCAAGGCAGGCTGCCACATGCCCTGAATGCCAATTGTCACTTGTCACATGTTGTAAAGGCTTGATACTGAGAGATGGGGAACTTCTGTTAAACCAGTAGGACTCCTAAATGCTACTTCCTCTAAGGGTCAAACTCTCCATTTGATCCAGGAGTAGCCAAGAAAAAGCATATTTATGGGCCTGCTCCTATCTCCATTGAAGTCATTAGTAAAATGACTGTGCTGATGGTTTAGTAGAAAGGGCAGAAGCGGTCAGAAAAAAACAACAAACAATTATTTTTGTTCCAATGTTGCCTTTGGAACGACAGTCTCACAACAGTGACAGTCTCACAGAAGTGAAACCAACACATTTCAAAAGTTTAGGTTAGATACTTTAATGGGTATTAGAGTCTAAAGGAAAATATACACATGAGAAACTAACAAGACTTTATATATACTGGATAAAAGCCATTTCTTCTCAAAACTGGCACTGAAAGATTATGAGGAAGCCAGCTTTGATCATACTGGCAAAATTCTCCTGTGTATACCATGTAACTTGCTTATTTTCAATTCCAGGAACAGATGCATCCTGGAAGATGTTGCTCAAGCCTAATAATTGCAAATTACTATTAGGCTGGAGCAGAAAAAATCATCCATATGTAAATTTTACAATAACATTGCTTATTCTGTCAAGTAGCAATAGCATCAAGTGAAATTATTGTGCATTTTCTTTTCTCTATTTAATTTTAAAAGTCCCTGCCATGCTCAGGCAGTCTTTAAAGAACATAGACCATATTGTGGGTGCTCACTTTGGCAGCATACAGTCATAAAGGAACCACAAATACTCCAGGGAATATTCCAGCACTGCAGGAGAGTAGAGAGCTGATATAAGCAATTCATCATAGTCCCTCTCCCCCAGGAAGCAGCAGTATGTTGGAGATAGAAGGGGGAGCAGCTGCAGCATATAATGCTATAGACAACCTGAGCTGCCCTGCAGCCTGTAGGCATCTTAGGTAAAGCTGCCTAGCAAACACAGCCCTCAGGCCATTCTAACTTTTTCTGATATTTTGGCTCCTTTAACAACCTAGTATGTGGTGAATGCAAGGTGGCATAAAGCATCTTGGCTCTCCAGCTTGAGCCTCCTAAGCTGTGGTATGCAGAAAGTACAGCTCAGAATCAGAGCTTAGATTTGCAAAATTTTTAATTTACTGTCTTGGCCCCTAACCCCGTCCTTCCTTTCTTCTTTGCATTCTTGTGATAAGGTATTTATCAGCCATGCACCTTAGCACATGCCACCCCTCCCCCCACAAGTGCTTCCCTTGAAGTCAGTGAATTTGCCATGCTTGAACCCTTTCAACTCAAATGTGTTAACCTCTGAGCTGGGAAGCCTAAAACAGGGTTCTGCAGATAATAGCTTGTCTGTTCAAAGAAACTTAGTTTTTATACTTTTTAATCAAGTTCTCCTTTAAACCTGTGCTGCTAGCATTGGATGAGGAGAAGAAGTTTGCCTACCTATTTCTATTCTTTCAAGGAAGAGTATCAGATGCAGCTCCTATCACACCTCATCCTCCAGACCCAAACTGCAATTTGAACAGGAGCTACACTAAGGCTAGGGACAGACATTACACATAAACTGGTTTAAGTGATCAGAAACTGGTTTAAACGTAAAACACAACAGATGTTCAGTGCGCATAAACCAGTTTCAAAATGGCCAAAACTGGTTTGAGATAAACCTGGTTGAATGTAGTATCAGACTTAACTAATTGAGCTCAAACCAGTTTATGCAATGTCTGTCCTAGACACTTTCCTGGTTTAACTTAAACCAGAGTCCCTCAGCATCCCAGCATGCTCTCTGCACTGGGCTCTCTGCTCCAGCCCAGCAGAGCTGGCCCCACCCCTCTGCTCCCTAGCCAAGCAAGGACAGGCAGGGATCTGAGCTGGGCCCACTGGCCCCCCTCCCTGTCCCACTGGCAGGGACCTGAGCTGGGCCTGCCAGGTGCAGCAGTGGGCTGGCATGGCCCCCTGTGGCAGAGGGGGCAGGGAGGGGAGTTATTCCTCCCTCTACCCCCACTACCCCTTGGGTAGGCAGCTAGTTCTGTCTGCCCCAACCACCACTGCTTGCTCCCTGCTTGGGGCAAGCAGTGAAATAAGCCCCCTCTTCCGGATGCCAGAGGGAAGGGGAATAACCCCTGCCCCTGCCCCTGCCTAAGGGGCCCTGCTGGCCATGTCTGGTCGTGCCCTCACCCAGTCATTGCAGCAGCAGGGGGGCAGGGCCCTTGATGGGTGCAGCCATAGGTGACACATAGGGGAGGCATGGAGGGGGCACATGCCTCCCCTGAGATTGGCCCTTGCCAGCTGGGGAGTGGGGAGCGCTGGCCGGTGCCCCCCCGAGAAGTGCCAGCGGCACTTTCGGTTTTGCCACCATCGCTTCCAGGGTCAGCGATCGGCCGCTGGGGAACCTCCCCCTCCCCCAGTTGGCAATCAGTTGATGGTGCCCCCCAAAATAAGGAGGCACCAGTCACTCATGAGTGAAGCAGCCCCTGTCATAGTTTTGGGGAACATGAGCCCCCTCCCGGCAGGGCAGCCCCACTCCAGGGTGGACACAGCTGCAGCGGACTGTGCACAGCAGCACTAGGACTCGGAGGGGACCAGAGCCTTCCAAGCCACCGCTGCAGTCCACAGTAGTTTTCCTTGCCCTGCAGCATGGCCCCATGATGGGAAGAGGCTTGCACTCAGGGAAACCATGATAGGGGCTGCTGCCCCCATCATGAATGCTCCCTCCTCACAGCTGCAGAGGCCAGGTGGGGTTAGGGTCAGATGCCAGCCAACAGGGTCCCTTAGGCAGGGGGCAGGGAGCAGAGTTATTCCCTCCTCTGCCCCCAGGGCACTACAGCAGGGTCTGCCCACCCTGACCACTGCCACCATCACTTGCTCTGTGCCCAGGGCAAGTGGTGGAATAAGCCCCCTCCACTGGACACCAGAGGGAAGGGTACAGGAAAGGGATTATTCTACCGCTTGCCCTAGGCAGAGTGAGTGGTGACTGTGGCAGGCAGACCCCGCTGTGGTGCCCTGGGTGCAGAGGGGGAAATAACTCTGCTCCCTGCCCCCCGACTAAGGGGCCCTGCTGGCTGGCGTCTGGCCACTGGAACAGTGAGGGAGAGCAACCATGATGGGGACAGCAGCCCCTGTCATGGCTTCCCTGAGTACAAGCCTCTTTCTGGAGTGGGGCTGCACTGCGGGGTGAGGAAAGCTGATGCAGACCGCTTTGGTGGTGGTGATGGTGGCAACAGTGGCAGCAGCAGCTTGGAGGGCTCTGGCCCCCTCTGAGCCCCAGTGCTGCTGCATGCAGTCTGCCACAGCTCTGCCTGACCTGCAGCAGAGCCACCCCACAGAGAAGGGGCTCACGCTCCCTGACACTATGACAGGGGCTGCTACCCCTATCAAGGGCTCTTCCCCCTTGCTGCTGCAGTGGCCGGTTGTGGGTGTGGCCAGGCACTGACCAGCAGAGCCCCTTACGTGGGGCAGGGATGGGGCTTATTCCACCTCCCTCCAGTGTCCAGCTGCTTATTTTGCCGCTTGCCCCAAGCAGGGAGCAAATGGCCATGGTCAGGGCAGGCAGACCCAGCTACTGTCTCCTGGGGGCAATGAAGATAGAGTGGGGTGTGGCAAAGCACCCATGGTGCTTGCCACTTTAAGGGCTATAGAGCAGTCAGCAGGGCAGCTGGCAGGTGCCAGCTAGCCATAATGAGGCGGTCACCTGACTGTAGAAGGGCCCTGGGATTGGAGGAGGGGGATGAACAGCCTTCATTTTAGATTCAGGCCCTCAGGGCTCTGGCAGAAGAAGAACAGCTCCTGGTTGGGCTGTTGTTCAGAACACCCCAGAGGTAAAGGTGGGAGCTATGGGGATGGAAGGAGGCTCCTAGCCCTGGATATGACTGAAAACTACACCCTGCTGGGGAAGGATGGCCTGATGGTACTGCCCGTGACAGGGCAGTTCTCCAGAACTGCCAGGCCAATTGCCTCCCCAGTGTAAGACAGGTAGGGGTGCCTAATAACTCCAACCCCCACACCCTGGTGGGTTACCCAGGGCTGGGGCCAGGCATGTCTCTGGACACCTGAGCCCCATGGGTACCAGACCTCAGTAGGAAGTGGGGGCCAGACATGTCTTTGGACACCTGAACCCCATAGTGAGGGCCGGCATGTCTCTGGACACCTGAGCCCATAGCGGGTAAAGACCCTGGTGGACTCAATGAGGGGGTATAGTGATTCAAGTAGAGAGTGGCCTGCATAGAGTAGGGTGCGTGTGGATGACCTGAAGTGCTGGGCATGTTTGGTGTAGAGTAGGGTCAGATAATGAGGACCTGAAAAGCTGCACCGGGGGTGTGCTGAGTAAGGGGAGTGAGAGCGACCTGAAGTGCAGTACATGGACCAACCCCCAAGAGCAGTTGACTTAAGGGTGAACCCCAGGTAAGTATATGGACACCTGAGGTTGCCGTTGGGCCAGAGGCTATGATTGTAATAGGGTTAAGATCTGTCAATGTGAGAGTACAAGGACTGTATGCTCCAGTGGGGAGTGAGAGTCCCAGTGAGATGATGGTGCACCAGTCATGGTGTGAGGCACTGTAATGATTTGGATGATATCTGCGAGGCATGGGATAGAAAAAGAGGAGGCTGGAGTCATATGTATCACCCTAGGCACCGGGCATTAAAATGGGCAGCCTCCCACATTTTTCTTCAATCTTTTATACAACAAGCTGTGGCAGGCGAGAGTTGAGCAGACTGACCAGAACAGATGAGCAGGCTGAGGATGTTTCCCAACCCTGAGTAGGCAGCCTGTTACAGGGGGGAATAACCCCCCTCCATGCCACTTCTGCCTCTGGGGGCCATGCCAGCCTGCTGCTGCAGCAGCGAGGGGGTGCACCCAGCAGACCTGGCTTGGGTCCCCACCGGTGGGCCAGAGAGGGGGGAATTAAACACCTCTGGCCAGTTCAGCCAAGGCTACAACCTGGGCTGGCCATGCCTCTTCCCCCCAGCATAGCTTCATTGCCTCTGAGGGCATGCTCTAGTGTCTCCTGGCCTGAGCCAGCATCTCCTTAGTCCACAAGGAATGTCTGTGCTGTTACAAATCGGTTCAACCTAGCCAGGTTAGACTAATCTGCAAAGATCAGGCTCTGGCTTTTTGAATATCTATCCCCAGCCTAAGGGATTCCCTTCTCCCTTACTTAAACATTTGCTAAATGACAGAAATGCAATAACTGAGACCCTGAGATGGCCCCTCCATCACTGTAATGGCAGCCTGACATTAGCCTTCCACTCCTCCTTGTGTATTTTGAATCAAAGCATTTGTTTCCCCTTGAATTTTATTTTGGGACCTTCTATCTCTGGGGTTCAGCATCAATATCATGTTCTATCACTTTCATTCTGTAGCTTGCTACTGGGTTTTTCATTCTAGAGATGCTACAGAGACGTCTAGTGAGCTATTCTGGTTATACTTCATTTTTATTATACTGCTAAACAGGTGTGCAAATCAGTTGACATTTCCTGCTACCTTCCTGCAGTCAGTGTGACTTGGAACTATGAACACAAAGCTTTCCCAGATAACCTTAATCAATGACTGACATAAATGATGGCAGAGAACACTATGCAGTTTGTGTCACTACTGTCACATGGGTAATGACACTGCTATGATAATGTAGATGTCAAGACGACCCTAAATCAGCTCACTCCATTTCCTGAACTGTGGAAAAAAAACAGACTAGCAGCAGCTTCCAAAGACTTCCTTACTAATTATGAGAGTCCTCTAACACTCTTCTCATTAGCAGTAAATTAACATGGAAGCAGCATCCAAGCATCAGTGATTGGGAGTGGTCTATAAAGGTGAGCAGGTAGCTGCTTGCTTTTTGCCTGATAAATAGCAGAGACCAACTACAATGGTTTGAGAGCCTGGATCCAATTATTCTCATGCATGAGAGCTATTCCATTTATTGGTGCCACTTGTAATTAATACTGTGGTGCTGAGCAGCCCTGATATGCCATTGCCTCTCACTCCCAAGCCACAGCCTCCCCCACCAGTCCTGCCCCTCACTCCCTGCTTATTCCCCACTTGCCAGCAGCTCCCCCCGTGCACCAGGACACAGGTCCAATTGTGGCTGTGTCCATCCCCCACTCTCAGTCGCTGCTTTGTGGCACTGAGCACCCCTGCCCCTGCCCATGTGGTTGCCCCTCACTCCCAAACCACAGCTCCCCCAGCCCTGCAAGTGACCCTCACTCCAGACCCATAGCCCCTGTCTACCCCACCCCTATTTTCTCCCTCTTGGCAGCAGCACCCCGGGGTGCGTGCATGGGGTTTGTGTGTGTGATGGGGGGGAGTTGGTGGGCAGATGTGGGATTTGTGGTACACAGCCCCACCCCCCACCAGTGGTTCAGCAGCAGCAGGCCCTCTGGGTGCTCATGGCCGCAGCAGGCAGAGCCCCTGCTGCAGTATGTGCCTCTGGCTGAGTCTTAGGGCCTGCATGTGCTGGCATGGAGTTGGCCTGGCCCGCTGGCACATACCTTCAGACCAGACAAGGCTGGCTCCATGCCAGCACATACGGATCATGGCACTGAAATTGGGAGCTGTGCATCATTGGGACAGGCAGGCTCCGTGCCTCCATGTGAGGCTTCCAGCAGTCCAGCAGGAAGCCCCATATGGAGGCAAGCAGGAGCCTGTCCAGCCTGATAGCATGCAACTCTGTGCTTCCATATACAGCTTCCCACCCAGCCTGATGGCACACAGCTCCTGGTCCACACACCATCAAGCCAAGCTGGCCTCTATGTGGGATTTCCAGCACTCCAGTAGGAAACAGCACATGGAGTCATGAGTCAGACTAGCTAGGCTCTATGCCTCTACATGTGGCTTCCCTCTGGAGTGCTGGAAGCCCTACGTGGAAGCACGGAAGTGGCCAACCCAGGCCAATGGCATGCCGCAGCAGCTCAGCACCTGCCCCAGCCCACCACAACATCACCAGAGTTGCTGTGCTGCACTGTGGCCACTGCCTCTTCCTCACAAGACCAGGTGGCAGGGCAGGTGGCCTGGCTGCTCATAACTGTTAGGTACCTGCCCACCCATCTCTACACCCGGGGGGCTCAGGGATGCTGCTCAGGTTCTCCTGTGCTGGCCTGACAGCACCCACGGACACCTCCCCATTCCCTCAGCCCCCACCTACACAGCCCCACTACCCTCCCACCTGCCCTGCTGGCTCTTCCAACAGTTCCCAAACCCTCCACACAGCCCAGGCAATCACTCGTACCTAACCCACAGGAACCCCTCCCAAGCCCTGTTGCTGCCCCCCACCCTCCAAAGGGGGGCCCCAGTTGTCCCCCAGCCCCCTGAAAGCCCAATTTTTACCCCAAAGGCTCCAGGAAGAAAAGTAAGCCTGAGCCAAGCCCTGGCTGACTCGAGATTCTCAGGTCCAGCCCCTTCCCCTTCTCCCTCCCCCTAGGGACAGGATTTAGGGTTTGCTGCCCTTCTTGCAAGAAGTTCTTACAGGCTGGAACTCCTACAAGCCAACCTGCAGAGAGCTCTTTGCAAAAGTGGAAAATCCAAGTGCATCTCTGTTAAAATGAAAAATCCATTTTTTTCCTCTATTAAAAGGGAAAATCCATTTTTTTCCTGTTTTCCTGCAGGAAACAAAAACCCAGATCCCTGTTCATAACAGTCATTTTCAATTACTTCCATATGATTGGCCCAAGGTTCTTCTTTCTACATGACCGCATCTTCCCGTAAGAGCTACTTTCTGTTCAAACAATGGAATCATGGCCGTGTCCAGACGAGATGCTGACTGAACAGCAACCAGAGTTACTGCGCAGTAGTGTTGCTGAATGGTTTTTAGATGATGCTGACTGCGCAGCAGCTTGGCAGTACTGCGCAGTGGTGTTGCATCACAATTTATGCCATGCAATGCTACTGCACAGTAGTAACAACCTACTGTGCAATCAGCATCTCATGTAGACATGGCCCATGAATCTCAACATATGCAGGGACAGGAGATGAAGCTTGAGAACTGTCTGAAAAGTAGATAACTCAATTCCAAAAGAGAGAACCACCAGGGACCTTTGCAGACAGAATGAAAAACCTCTTCTGTCCCTAATATGAGCACCAAGAACATAACACTTAGAAAAAATACTGACAGAAAAGAAAAATAACTATTATCCCTGTTTGGAGGCCAGACAGAGAGTAGGGAGGGAATATCATACACTCAAAATAGATTTTAAATAGCAATCAGGTATTACAAGTAGGCATAATTAAAATGGATGGGGAATATGAAATAATAATAAAGCTTACTTATTATGCAGCTAGTGATAAACTTGACTGATGATAGTTAAGACAATGACAAGGGAAGAGAGATTCTGTTGATCTGCCCCACCTGTCACCATTCAAAGTCTTCAGTGGGGCAGATCCACTGTTGTTATAGTTCCACTGATGCCAGAAAAAATAGGAACCTACCCTATAATCTGCCAATTTATGTCATACAATTATCATAAATATTTCCAGTTCCGGTGACACAGGCTAACTTTCTGGGATTTTGTGGGTGGGGGTGTTAATTCATAGTATGGAAATGGAGATGATCACTGTGATAATCATTATGTTGCTTTGCTGTCTCTCTGCATCCCATGCAGAAGCCATTTGTTTTGCCTTCGTAACTATCCCTAGCAGGCTGTTGATTCTTTAAAATGTACATTTCCCTGTGACTTCTGCATACTGCTTGTTTGTTGTTCTGTGTTAAAAAAATAAAATAAAAAGGTGTTGCAAAATACATATTTATTCATCTTGAGGCCTCTATGATCTGAACACCTGGATCTATCATCAAACGCTGTTCAAAAGAGAGAATCTATGCCAAGCTGATGGGAAGAGAGTTCTGGAGTAAGTCAAGCAAACTTAAAAACCAAAGCCATAACTATTTTGTTTCAATAGTATGGCTTGCAAGATGTTACAGAATAATGTACTCCATTCAAGAGTCTTTCTTCATCAGTCTTGTCAGGGTCATGATCCTAGGATTTTTAACTGTTTTTTAGCAAATGTGCCAGAATACAGAAGAATATCTGGATTTTCAGTCTCACTCCCAAGCTGATCCTGCTGACCCAGAAGTGCCAGTGGTGTGCCTGGAAGTGCCAGTGGCGTGCCGGTGCCAGTTGTGGGTCAGCAGGATTGGCCATGGGGGAACCACCCCCAGCCTGCGGGATCGGCCGCAGGGGGACTCCCCCTGGTTGCTGACTGTCCAGTTGGGGGAGCAGGGGGCACCAGTCGCCCATGGCTGAAAGATAACCCACTCTGCAATACACCAACCCCCGGCCTATGTTTTTTACCCTGGCGGACTATTTTCCTTGTAATTAGCTCCTCCTGCTGCTCTTTCCTCCTCAAATAAGAGGAGACTCCTGGCTCTTGGTTACACCAAGCTACTCTCAAAAGGAAGTCAGGCACAACAACCCTGATCCAGGAAAGCTACAGTTCATTGGAAAATGAAGAATTTTTTTTTTTTGAAAAAATAATTTCACTGTTTTGTCAAAATTTCCAAATTTCAAAAAATGGAAAAAGATGGCAATACTTTATTAATCTGATTAAAAACAACCCCCCTCCCCCCTCCCCCAAGGAAAATGGAACAAAAATTCTAAATATTAAAAAAAAATGCTCACTGAAATTTATCCTGCCTTTGATTAGCACTGGGACAAGCAGATTCCTTCATTTGCACAGACTGCTTAAGCATTCTGGTCACGCTCCCTGTCAACCTACACCAAGTTCATTGCAAAATGAAAGTCAGTACTGCTACTTTTGAAAACTCAATGGGCTGCATTTTCAAATCCCTGCCTTCACTGTAACCATTCAGAAGCAATTTGATCACATAATATACAACATTTTCAGTCAAAGCATATTTATATGCAGAAATACACCACAGTATCAAAATCTGCACAAGCATGTAGGTGATGGGTTTTAGCTTTAGGTGACTATAATTATGTAATGTAAACTGTTTACTGCAGTTCACCTTTCAGGGCAAGGGGCCAGAATCTATTCTGCCCACTAGGTATGTAAGTAGACTTGGTGCCTGTCGCTGCACTGGGCAATGAGGCTCCCAGGTACCCCAGGAGCAGGGGGAATTCCCCCCCAACATAACCCGACTAATGAGGGAACAGAGCCCAGACTGGGCTGAAGGGTTACTCACTTTCCCTTCAGTGATCTGAGCCAGAAGAGACAAGGTGTGGGTGGTACCTCCACCACACTTTAAGGGCATGCTTTCGCTGCGTGTGGGAGAACGTGCAACTGATGATGTCATAAAAGTGTCCAGGGCATCAGCAAGCCCTGGGACATGGCACAGGAGCGGGAGTAGCTTGGGCTACAGGGAGCCCCCTTGCCAACCAAGCAGAATCTGGACAGTGTGGTGAGGGAGCAACCCCACACCAGCTCTGGGGAAAGTCAGGAGCCTCTCACCCCCTGAAGATAGGCAGTGTGCCTCCTGAGAGCGCATGGCAGGACCCACCATGAGAGTGAATCCACCAGATAGAGCCTTGGACACATGAGTCCCGTTCCCTGGGTGCAAACACATCAAATGCTGGGGTCCTTTTGATGTTTAGGTTTCTTTGAGTTTGGATATTTTCATTGCTACAGAAGTGGGGTCAGTCAGGGAAGTACACCCTGGCATGATCTCAGTGGCCTGGCAGGGACAGCCAGTTGCCACAGACTTTTCCCTCTCCAGAGGAGACAGCTGAAGTGGGAGAGCTTCCACCAGCCACCCCAGACTTTGAAACTGAGCAAGGGAGAGATTTAACCCAAATTCTGGTGAGGTGTGACAGACTGAGGCAAGCATGTGGCACTGAGCCCCGGTTGCTGCCGTGACTTTATTTGGTTGGTAAGTAGACGGGGTGTAGGGGAGGTGAAGCCCCACATCACTTACTTTTTTAAGGAGCCAGCCTGAGGGTGGAGTGACATCCCATTTTCCAGCAGAACCTCCTAACTTTATACCAACAAGACCTGGTGGGTGAGTAGGAGGACTATCCACCCCAGGTAGGGAGTCTCTACATGTCCAGCTCTCCCATGCCAGGCACAATGTTCAACTGCAATCCTATTCCACCCTGATCAAGACCCTGAAAAACTGTTAATAAAAATGGTGGTTGGATTCTCTACCAACTTGCTGCTTTTTGTGGCTGAATCCTAAGGGGCAGATCACAGTGTGTTCCAAAAGTAGACACATTAAATGGATTTTCAGAGACTCAAACAGGGTGGAATGGAAAGTATAGTTAGGTGTCTAAATCCACTTAGATGTCCAACAGGCGGACTAGAATCTGGCCTCAGATATACAAATTTAGTATTTGTTTCTAAGTGTTATTTTTAACATTAAATCTTGCAGTTAACATTTTAAATATGAACAGAAGGCACTTGCTTCCCTTGCTAGGGAGTGCTGTTATCTTTATTCTAATTCCACCAGTCTGCTATGGCTGTCAGTAAACATGTGCAATGTGACTGTGAAGCTTCTTATTAGTTATCAGGCACGTCTACACATTGCCGTACAGTGGCGTAGCAATGCACTACATCGCTGCAGGGCGCACTACAACAAGGTAGTGATCATGTGGGTCTACACATGATTGCCTGTGCATTGCCATAGTGGAAGGAAGTACTAAAGCATGGCATGATAAAGGAAGTACTAAAGCCTGGCACTGTAGCAATGTTGCCATATGGCAACATGTAGACATTTCCACCTAGTTCCTCTTTCGTTTCACTCTTTTTCTCAAGTCCTCCCTTTTAGTAATTTGACTTCCATTTTATGTCATTTCTGTTCCCTGCTTAAGTAAAAGTTACATAATATCAACTTCTTTGCCAAGAAGATTCATTTAATTAATAGACATTGATTTAATAGGTCACATTTGAACAATAGGAATGGGAACAATTATTAGCAAATACTGAAAATGTATTTAATTAACAGATGCATTCTTTCAGACAGCAAAATTGTATTGAATTTTAATTTCCTGGGGCCTGATCTGTAGGCTAATTGAATTCAATAGGAAAACTTACATTAACTTCAGTGGGATATGGATCAGGCCTTATTGCACTACTCACCCAGAAAATTGCTTTTCATCCATCTGAAACTGTTGTATAGAAGCAGCCAAACTCGGCTTTGCCCCTTTATCAATATGAAAAGTGAGGCAAAACCTTGTTCAAGGTCTCACAGCAAGTTGGTGTCAATCATATTCCAGGACTTGGGCCTCCAGTTCTGTGCTCAGTCCACCAGACCATAGAAGCAACCTTTTATTATTTACAGAAACTGATTTACAATTATTTACAGTACAGAAGGAACAGTTTCCTGCTGCCTTTGTGACTAGCCTGTTTCTGTTCTGTCAGCCTGAAGTTTCTACTGACCACACCTACTCTTACAAGATAACACACTTCCTAGACAGTGTGTGTGTCCAGGAGGACTTACTCTATGTCACAGCTGCCACTTTAAACAAAATATTTATTTGAACAGAGGTTCACTGAATTCATAACCATTTTCTTGATTGAACATGCAAATTAATTCCATTGATATGCTGCTACATTAGGTGCACAACTCCCATTGACATGTTCAGATAATAGGTTTGTGTTCCCCTAATAACTATTAATTACATTGGAAATTTTTCTTGCTCATTTGAAGCCTTAATTCTGATCTTATGTCAAATGATATTTGGTTAATGAAGGTTTTACCTTTCCATTTAAAATAAGGTCTACCACAAGATTTTTGTAAGCTTTCTAACTCCTGGCTAGTACACAGAGGCCATTGCCAACCTCAGACAAGTGATATTTACATCCTGTTTTCTGTATCAGTGATCAGTGAAATTTGCCTGAGGACATTTCTTGAGAGCACTGTTTATAATTGTGAGAGCACAGAAGCAAAATAAATACGTTAAAAATTCTTGTGAGATATGTACATCCTTTTTCTGTTGTTTCTCTGCTGAAATTATGTGCTGAAACTGCACACACAGTAATGTACATATGCATTCTATATAAACTAGAATCAATCCAACAAACTATACTGTTAAAATATGCATACACTTAATAATATGGGACTACATTCCAAAAGGAAGTTCAAGGTAATGCAGGTTAGACTGACCTTGATTCTATCACATTTTCTTAAGGCTTCTTACTCTAACTTACTAAAAAGCATGAGGGAATAATATAAGGCAGTTAGGCACTCAGAGACTTTGGTGATGGAGATGGATAGATGGGTATATTTTGAGGAGCTATTATAATTTGTGAGAAAGCACAAGTTAAATTTGGACACGGACACTTTAAATTACAACTGTTCATCTCCTGCTAGGTATTTTTCTTGCTACATTTTCTCTTTTTGAGCCTTTCTGTAAATTATACCAAGTTAGACTGAGAAGTTGAAATCCAAAGCAAAACTCTCATGGACTTGAACAGAGCTAAACTTTCAGCCAGACTGAAAAGATGTTGGAAAATAGAGTTGTAAATTGTCCTTAGGCAAGCGATTCTGAATCTAAATAGATGCATTTACACAAACGTTTACTGTGGAGTTGCCTAATTAGCTCCCCAGTGGGCATGTCTACACGTGCTATTAATTCAAAGTAAGCTTACTGCGCAGTAAAAATATTGTGCAGTAAGCCTACCGGGGAGCAGATTTGCTCCCAATGGGACCAGCCCACTACAGGGCTGCTACCACCCTGCTCTACCCACCCTGCAGCAGCCAGGGGGAGCTCTAGACTCCCCTGCCAGCTAGCCCAGAGGGGCTGGCAAGGGGCACATGATGACCCCAGTGGGAATGGGGCCAAGAGAGTTCTGTCAGCTTCAGCGAGAGCTGTTGCCTGGCCCCATACACATTGGGAGGACACCTGATGTGCATGAGCTCAGGAGAGAGCTGGCTTTGCAGTGGGCAGAGCTCTCCCAGCCCAATGCACATCAGGATGTGCGGGCCGGGAGCAGTCCGAGGCCCTTTTTTTCGCGCGGCGGGCTGTGGCCAGCAACCCGGACACGCCGGGTTGGGGAAGGCAGGCAGCATGCTAGAATTAGGCACGGATGCTTAATGGTTGATTTAAGATTGTTTACTTACACCGTAGATGGTCGCGGTGTAGGCTGGAAAACTTCGCTTAAATCCCAGTTTAAGGACACGGACAGAGCTCTGGATTCACTCACACAAAGTTTGCTAAGCTCCATGGAACTTGTGCGCGCAGGGAAGGGTACGTCGAGGGATCATTCGGTGACGGGGAGAGGCTAGAGGCTGATCAGACCCCTATAGCCTTCTTGAAATATACGCTGGGTCCGATAGGCTCCGCAGCGCTTAGAGATCTTCACAAGATGTGAAGTCTCCTCCTCCTGATGTTCGTGGAGTCCTCCAACTTGGGCGGAAACCACTCAAGCCTCTTATACGGCTAGCAAGCCAATCACTAGCCGCCACGTAGGAATAATTTAGAACTGGCCAATAGTGGGGCACGAATCTGAATACAAATGGCGGGAACTCCTTGCAACGTGCATCTCCTCTCTGCAGCTCGGAAATGCACCCTGCAAAGAAAGCTACAAGTGGTGGGAAATAATTCAGCAGTGCCGAAGCGCACACAAACAAAAATCACACCCTTGGGTTGTGACACAGGAAACATAGCTGCCAGGGTGTGGGGCAGCTGTGGGTGAACCTCTTGCTGGGCAGGGGGGCACAAGCTCACTAGCAGCTGCCCTGCTTGGCATGGAGCTGCCTCCTCCAGGGAGAAGGAGGGTGGCCCTGTCCCCTGTGGCCCCTTACTGGCTAGGCTGACAGGAAGCAAATCTGCTCCCAGCCAGCCTCTACATGTCTTTTATTGTGCAGTATCTACTGCACAGTTAGTTTATACCCGTAGTTATAGATAATAGCTACCTGTGCAGTGGACTGATTTACTACACAGTAAATATGAGCATGTGTAGACAGTGACACTTTACTGCACAGTAGACTAATCTACTGTGCAGTAAAGCATCATGTATAGACACAGCCAGTAAAATGTCACTGTCTATACATGCAGTGCTATTAGGCTGGAGTAAACTAATTAACTCTGCTGTAGGATAGTACTGCCAAACACAAGTACTATCTTACAGTGGAGTTAATTACTCTCCCACAACACACATGTAGACACTGACAGAGCTGGCTGGGGCACAAGGGTACTTGAGTGTGGATGCTGCCTGTTGGGTAGTCCCACACAGAAACACCCTCGTGCCCCAGCCAACCCCTCTGTAGCACATTAAGCCAGGTCAGAGCAGCCTCAGGCTGGCAGGCTGACCCCATAATTCAGTGTGCTGCAGTCCTGAGCACACACTCAAACGTTGCACCTAGGAGTAATAAACTCCAGTGTGAACTGCAGAGAGTTTATTCATTCAACCTTAATAGAACATGTAGACACCCCCAATGTGTCCAGACTTGATAGAGGGTTTATGCGGGGCAGCAGTGGACTAAAGTGTAAATTGTACCATAAATTTGTCCCTAAAAATTTTTCCCTCTAATTTAGATGTACTTTGAGTGTAAGTATATGACAGGTTTACTCCAAAGTATCCTCAGTTTACTTCAGAGGAAGTGTGGAGTGGGTATATGGCACAGCATTTACTTTGGAGGAAATGCAGCTTTCTGGTATAACATTATTTTTGAGGAAGTGAAAAATAAATTTACCCATGGAGATAATTACACTGATATTTGTACTGTGTCCACTTCCAATGTCAGTCTCATTTCAAGGTAGCCATTGGTTTAATGCAAAGTAACTCCCACACCATTTGGGGGCCAGGCCCTGTAACAGGGCCTACTTTAGGCAGCCAGCCTGGGAAAGCGAGTCATGTCTGCAGTCATTCCTCTCCTCCCACCCACTCTTTCCTTTAATCTCCTGCCACTCTTATATATTCCTTCTTCATCAACTTGCAAAACAATGATTTGGTTCACTGCTTAATCTGCCAGACCTGCCACTTTGGCTGTGACAGAACTGTTCAAGTATTCATAGGACTAGCATTGCAGAAGCGAGAGCTGCTATGAAAGGAAGAAATGGGACCCCCAATTGAATGTGGGAGAATGAAGCTAAAAATAACCCATACTTGAATATTTTGATCTATGTGCTTGTGTCTAGGTATAGGGAGACAGGAAGGTTTCCCAGAAAAAACAACAGTACTCCTAACTAAAAATAACTAAGTAATTTGGAGCACTATACTGCTGCCATTAAATGAATAGCAATGTCTTAAAAAATTATAGTATCAGTTGGCATAAAATAAAAACTCCTTTGTTACCCCCTGCACTACTAACACATCTAATACAATAAACCCAAAAGTGGGTTGTAGCCATCCTGTTTCTTAAATAGGTACTGTAAGAAATATAATATTCTCCCAAATTTCTGCCCTCATTCTCCCAATATTCTCCCATATTAGGATAATAAATTATGCATAAAACAACTGAAATCTTTAGATTAGCACCGCAGAAACCTACATAAATTCAGTTCAAGTGCTGTACACTTTAGAGAGAACATGAAATACACTCAAATCACAGCATTATTTTAAATTATAGAGTATCTGGGTTTCAGTAATGTAACTAAGGCAGTGAGTTAAGGGCAGTAGCCCCAGGTGCTGTCTTGGGGGAGGCAAGAAAATAGCAACTGACGCCACAGCCACACAGCGGGTGCAGACAGAAGTGCATCTTCCTGCTGTAACTGAGAACACTTTGCAGGAAGCCTTGAATTAAAATGCTCCTCTGGAACAAACAGAAGTTCACTGTTGGTTCCAGGGAAGAGGGGAATCTAGCTTCTGGCTGCCAGCCTGCAGCTGGTTTCCCCTGACAATGGCCCCTCCTCCCTCTCAGCCTGTCCCCGCTTTCAAAATGGGAGAGAGGAAAGGGAGCAGAAGGAGCTCATTCTAGGGGTTTCTAAACTGCTGCTGGAGGGTGGGGTGGATGAACTGGACTCCCCCCCACCTGGGGGGGGGAGGGGGGCTCCAAAACACCCGCCCCACCTTCCAGCAGGGGCTGAAAAAACTCCAGACCAAACTCCCTCCACTCCCTTTCTGAAAACTGCAGCAGGCTAGGAGGCAGTGCAAACACAAGTTACAGAAGCTCTGTTTTGAAACTTTTTCATCTGAGCCCTGATGCAATAAGGGTTCATATTTTTGCCTGATCAGCCATTTTATGAAGCTGTCTGTAGCTGTGCACTTGTGTTCAGTCATGCCTATAAAACATGTTCTATAGCCAGACTGGGCAAAAATTGTCACTTCTGCCTGCACCTAGTCTTGCCAGTTGCACAGCAGCAACTGGACTTTTGTTGCTTCTTCCATGTGTTGCAGCTTCCCCAGGTGCCTGGCTGACTTGTTACTCCTCTGCTGGATTTCACAGACATTAGGACTGGAAGGGACCTCAGAAGATCATAGAGTCCAGCCCCCTGCCCCAGGGGCAGGAAGTCAGCTGGGGTCACAGGATCCCAGTAAGATAAACATCCAATTTTCTCTTGAAGGCGTTCGGAGTAGGTGCTTGAACCACCTCCAATGGCAGGCTATTCCAGACCTTGGGGGCTCGGACAGTAATTCTTCCTTATGTCCAGCCTGAAACGGTCTTGCAGGAGTTTATAACCATTCAACCTTGTCATCCCTTGGGGCACTCTGATGAACAAATGTTCCCCCAGATCCTGGTGAACACCCCTGATAAACTTATAGGTGGCCACCAGATCGCCCCTGAGCCTGCGCTTTTCCAAGCTGAAGAGTCCCATAGCTCTCAGCCTGTCATCGTAAGGTCTGTTTTCCTGACCTCTGATCATGTGCATGGCTCTTCTCTGGACTCTCTCAAGCTTCTCCACATCCTTTTTGAATTGTGGGGCCCAAAACAGGATGCAGTACTCCAGCTGCAGCCCCACCAAAGCCGAGTATAATGGGAGAATGATGTCCTGGGATTTGCTTGAGAAGCATCTATGGATGCAAGCCAGCGTTTTTCTCTCTTTATTAGCCGCAGCATCACATTGAAGGCTCATGTTCATCTTGCGGTCAGTCATGAACCCCAAGTCTCCCTTTCATCCGTAGTGCTAGCCAGCGTAGCACTGCCGAGCTTATAAGGATGCTGCAGGTTTTTCCTCCCAAGGTGGAAAACCTTGCATTTTTCAGGGTTGAACACCATCAGGTTCTCATCCGCCCATTTCCTGAGCCTCTCAAGGTCAGCCTGGATCACCCTCCTGTCTTCAGGTGTGGATGCTTTACCGCAAAATTTGGTATCATCAGTGAACTTGGCCAGTCTGCTTCTGACTCCAATGTCCACATCATTAATTAAGATGTTGAATAATATAGGCCCAAGGACAGAGCCTTGAAGAACCCCACTGGTCACAGAGCACTATGACAATTCACTTCCGTCAACCATCACCCTCTAGGTCCAACCACAGAGCCAATTCCCCAGCCAACGGATCGTGGTGGACCCGAGGCCGCAGTTGGCCAGTTTTGTCAAGAGGTGATCATGGGATACCAGATGGAAGGCTTTTTTGAAGTCAAAATACATGACATCAATCTCTTCCCCCTTGTCCAGGTGATAGGTCACCTGGTCGTAAAAGGAAATAAGATTGGTCAAGCAAGACCTACCCACAACAAGCCCATGCTGGCTATCCCTCAGGATTTTGCCATCAGCCAATTCATTGAGAATGGCCTCTTTGATGATTTTTTCTAAGATCTTCCCCAGGAGAGAGGTCAGGCTGATGGGCCTGTAGTTTGTCAGATCCACTGTCCTTCCTTTCTTGAAGATAGGCACCACATTGACCTTCTTCCAATCTTTGGACACTTCACCAGAGCACCAGGAGTTCTTGAAGATCCATGCCAAGGGCTGAGCTATGAGCTAGTCAGCTCCTTGAGTACCCTGGGGTGTAAACCGTCAGGGCCAGCTGACTTGAAGGTGTCCAGCATCTCAAGGTGTTCCTTCACAAGGTCAGCATTGATGGAGGGCAAGGAATCTCCCTCACCTGGGCCTCCCTCTCCCATAATGGGCAGGGGCGAACCGTGGGATTGATGAAAGACCGACGCAAAGTACCCATTTAGTAGGTTGGCTTTTTCCTGGACATCAGTAGTCAGTTGTCCCTTCTGGTTTAGCAGGGGTCCAATGTTGCTCTTGCTTTTCCTCCGGCTCCCCACATATCTAAAAAAGGACTTTTTATTATCCTTGATCCTAGTAGCCAGTTGGAGTTCAGTCGCTGCCTTGGCTTTCCTGGTTCGCTCCCTGCAGGTTCGCACCATTGCGGAATATTCCTCCTTGGAGGTGAATCCCATCCTCCATCCTTTATAGGTCTTTTTTTTTAGCTGCAGGAGGTCTGCTAGTTCCCTGGAGAGCCAGGGGGGCTGCTGTGCCCTCTTGCTGCCTTTCCTTCGAGATGGAATAGCGTTGGCTTGTGCATCAAGGATCGCTACCTTGAGGAGAAACCACTCTTCCTGAACTCCCCTCCCCTTTGGGTCATGGTCCCTTAGGGCCTCACCGGCAAGTCTCCTGAGCTTGTCAAAGTCAGCTTTTCTGAAGTCGAGGACTTCTGTATTGCTGACTGTCTTGCCAGCTTTATGGCAGATGGTGAAGGTGATCAGCTCGTGGTTGCTGTCACCCAGCCTCCCATTGATTGTTAGGTCACCAATTAGGTCATCCCTGGTTGCCACTACCAGGTCAAGCAGCGCTTTACCTCTTGTTGGCCCATAGACTTCTTGTGTCGGATATCGGTCATCCACACACAAGAGGAAGCTTTGAGACTGCTCAGATTTAGCCAAGCGCTGTTCTCATGAGATGTCTGGGTAGGTGAAGTCTTCCATGACAACCATGGACCGGGAGCATGCAGCCTCAGCCAATTCCCTGGCGAACTCCTGGTCAAGCTTCTGACTTTGGGTGGGAGGTCTGTAATAGACTCCCACCATTGTGTCCCCTGTGCCATGTTCCCCACGGATTTTAACCCAGAGGGTCTCCAGTCATCCACCCTGGTCGCCAATATCGGCTTGCAGGGACACATAGCTCTCCTTGACATAGAGAGCTACACCCTCGCCCCTTTTGTCCATTTGATCCCTCCTGTACAGGGTATAGCCATCTATACCCATGGTCCAGTCATGGGTGGAGTCCCACCAGGTCTCCATTATCCCTCAAGCAAATCCCAGGATGTCATTGTCCCATTGTACTCGGCCTTGGTGAGGCCGCTGCTAGAGCACTGCATCCAGTTTTGGGCTCCACAATTCAAAAAGGATGTGGAGAAGCTTGAGAGAGTCCAGAGAAGAGCCACGCGCATGATCAGAGGTCAGGAAAACAGACCTTACGACGACAGGCTGAGAGCTATGGGACTCTTCAGCCTGGAAACCTCAGGCTCAGGGGTGATCTGATGGCCACCTATAAATTTACCAGGGGGTGTTTACCAGGACCTGGGGGAACATTTGTTCATCAGAGTGCCCCAAGGGATGGCAAGGTTGAATGGTTATAAACTCCTGCAAGACTGTTTTAGGTTGGACATAAGGAAGAATTTCTTTACTTTCTGAGCCCCCAAGGTCTGGAATAGCCTGCCATTGGAGGTGGTTCAAGCACCTACTCCGAACGCCTTCAAGAGAAAATTGGATGTTTATCTTACTGGGATCCTGTGACCCCAGCTGACTTCCTGCCCCTGGGGCTGGGGGCTGGACTCTATGATCTTCCAAGGTCCCTTCCAGCACTAATGTCTATGAAATCAGGCCCACACTGCCTTTAGCCAGCCACTGTGTACCCAGATCAAGCCCTGAGCATGCCAATCTACTGCCCTATCCAACCCACAGGGCTCCCCACAGGTCCAGAAATTTGGCAGCAGGGGAGTGGCAATTGATGCCACTGCTCCACTACCACCGCATTTTTGGAGTCGTGTGGCTCCCTGTGGGCTGGATGGCACAGCTTCATGGGCCAAATCAGCCCACGAGCCAGAGATTGAGCACCCTGCTCTATAGGACTCTCATGGCTCTTCTCTTTGGACCTCTTCTGCTATTATAGAAATAAAAAAGCTGTTCAGCTGACCATGTATACAATTCAATGCGTTTCCCCTCCCAATGATCCTATATTTAACAAGTTATTTTAACAAGCGGGGCCTGCTTCAAGAGGGGTGGAATCAAGGTCAGTTCTGATAAATACCTTAAAAAAAACTGGTTGTTTCCTGATCTTACAGGTGAGCAACCTATAAGCTGGAAATATAGGATCAAGCTCCCTGAAAGTATTTCTGCTGCTTCCTGATTTCATCTAAGCCAGATGTACCAGGTTTGGCATGTCTGCTTTTTGGCCTTGCCCTAATCCAAAAAGGTCATTTTGATTTTGGGTGCAGGGGAAAATGAGGTTCTTATTACATTCAGGACAATCCCTATTCAAATCCTGCTTCTTTCTGCTCCAGCAGGAGTCCGAAAAGTTCAGAGACTAATGGAAATAGCTTCTAAAAGATTTTTTTTTGTTGGCACTCAAACTCTTTAGAAGCTGAAAAGCAAAGTATTGGGCCTTCTCTTCCCTTTGTACTTTCATTTGATCAAAGAAACAAACGATGCCAAGATAGGCTGTCTTTTACCTAATATTTCAAAACAGAATAATTCACCTCTTCAGTCTCCAGTGTGTCTTGTGAAGTCAGATGGGGCCTAACCTTACATTTGCAAGGACACCGTGGCAAAGACTTTGCTTTTAACTGGGCCATCATCAAAGATATAGCATATGTAGTTGATAGCATATGTTGTTGATTCAGCATGTGCTAAATCTCTAACAGAAACTATTGAGCTGGGATTCTGGCCTCCACTGAAATTGATGACAGGACTCCCATTGATTTCAATGGACAGAGAATTTCAACTCTGGCTTGATTTAGTAGTACTGGTTACAGTCCCCAAACATATTTACTTATATGATGATATTACTTACAGGTCATGATTTTGTCACAACCCCATGCATTGCTTTCAATTACTTGTTGCCAAATTTGTGAATGAAGCTCTATGCCAAAGAGAGAGATTTTCTTTGGAAACTGTCTTGTTTCTTTCTGGGAACTATACAGTTATATACCACAATTCTTTTGGTTTTTTAATTCATTTGCCTTATTGCTGGTACTACCACCATTGTAGTGCAGCAAAATCGGTGCAAGATACCAACCTTATTAAGCAATCTCCTTATCTTAAGTGACCCTATCAAAAGGTATACTGAATACAATTCCCTTCCACCTTGATTAGAAGGCCACCTCTGTAAAGTAACCTTTTTTTGTCAGTCTCTTGCAACAGGTTTTGCTGTCTTGTCATTACCTTTACTAAGGGGCAGTTATGCAGAGTGTAATCTAGCTGCCACTGAAGTCAATGGGGGTCTTTCATTTGACATCAATGAACGTGATTAGATCAGGCCCATAGCAAGCAACATAAGCCATCCTATTGTGCAAAACAAGCCTTTTCATAACTAAATAAGTTACAATGCTCACTGAACTAGCTAACTGGCTAAATATATATAAGTGCTGTATAGTATGCTTCACAGAACAACCAAATGCCATATATACTGTATGCTCTGTGCCTTATGTTAGGAAGCACAAAGCCAAATGCAGCTATTTTCTTTGCCACCCTCCAAAATTATGTTAATTTGAAATAGTTGCCTGGGACCTCCCCAGTGATCATGAAGGCTCAGTCTGAGCCTGTGCTGCCCTTTAGTTGTAGCTGCCATCTGAAAAACCAATGAGGAGAAGAAAGAAAAGTGAATCTGAGGCTGAAACAAACACTCACAGGATCACAGGGGTGGAAGAGACCTCAAGTGTCTAAAGGTACCTGTCGCTCCTCCTGCTGTCTACCCAACTCTGTCTGTTACTATCTTGTGGTGTGTTTAAAATGTGGATGGTAACCTCTTCAGCAATGTCTGTTACTTTTTTTCTTCCAGAACAGGGGAGTCAAACTCACGTGTGGACCTGGGACGGATCCAGACTGTGGAGCCCCTTGTGGGCTGGATCTGGCACGGGGTGGCAGCTTTTGCCCTGCGGTGGCAGTGGTGACAGTGGTGGTCGTGCCACCACAGCAGCAGTGAGGCAAGCAGCTCTAGGTCAGGCAGCTGCTTGCTGTGGTGAAGGTGCACAAGTGGCAACGGGTCAGGTGGCTGCAGAGCAACTGAAGGTGTGTTTCATATTCCTTTCTTGCTCATTGGCCACTGAGAGTCATGTTCACTAGGACTCAGGGCCCCTGATTTCATGGCAGGCTACATCCACCACTGGCCACGCTCACAACTGTACTTCTGGTCCACTTCCAGGTTCACTGCCGAGCATGTGGAGGGCTCCCCCACATTCCCGTGGGATGCTCCATGCACCCCACCATTGCAGCATTCACAAGCCGCACTGGTACCTTGAGGTATGTTTAAAGCTGTGTCTGGTACCTTGAGGTATGTTTAAAAACGTGTCTATGTCCAAATCGCTGATTCTCCAAATCAGCATCGACTCTTCAGATCTGGATTCAGGAGAATCAAATCAGGGACAGTGATCCGAATCAATTAATCAAATCACTGTCACTGATTCGGGCCAAATCCGAATCTGAATCTAATAGGGCCCGCTTTGCACACCCCTACTGTAGCCCAAATGATACCCGGTGTTCATATCTCTCCCCAGGAAAAGGGATGAGATACCTACACAGCAGTATCCTCAAGTTCCCCCAGACCAAAAGAGGGTTTTCTTTTATTTTCTGGGCATGAAGAAGGAATAGCAGGAAGCACTGGGGGTGGCTGAAGACATTGTGCTTCATGTATTCAAGAACCGAACACAAAAGGAAAATTAATGTAGCCAGTTACTGTATTCCCTTTTTGAGAAACCTGCATTAGCCCTGTCATGAGGGATGTGGGGGTGACAGGCCAGGCACCAACTAGGGTGTTCCTCACCATGTAGCTTCAATAGACAGAGAGCTTCAGCAAAAGTGACACACACAGGCAATGCAGAAGCATAGAAAGAGCCTCCTGTCTCAGGTAAGTCTGTGGGGTAGACACAGTATTGGGATTGTATCTTCTGAAGAAACTTCCAGAAAGTTATAGTTTCCTGGCTCCTACACAGGTATTTCCACTGAGTGAGTGGTATATTCTTTCCCCTTACAGAAATAATACTAAAAATAGTATTACTGAAAAAAATAACTAAAAATAGTAAGCCTGAATCCATTGCAGAATCCATTGGTTTGAAACCAATTAAGAAAAGCACTACTTTAAAATTACCTTTGCAAATCAATCCCCTGGGGAGAGATTATGTCATGCAGGAATAGTCCAGGACTACAGCATGCTGTTACTGACTCCTCTGGCCAGATCTATAGCCCTGCCTCCTTCCCCTACCTTCTGCATACCCCTGAAAGAAAGTGGGAGAGAGTAGCTATCTCGCTCCTGAGAGCAGCTCTGCAGCCCTGTGTAAAGAATCTCATTCAGACCTGGAGCATTTGCATTATCCAGCCCCTGAGACTCCACATCTGTGTGCACATTCATTCAGTTATAATACACAGAATATGTGCTACTACTGAGTCATCTACAGAGTGCACGCTACACCTCAGAGCGGATGGGGACAGAGTCCCAGGAGACAAGAGGAAGAGAAGGGGGAACCCAAAGCAATTTTCATTGCTGTCTTTTGCTTTCCCCCCACACCACATACTTCATCACTTTTTTCAGCTGCTTTATTTCCTACCACAAGCCAACAGAACAGTATCTCCTTCAAATCTAGGCAGTCACTTTCATAATCCATTGGGTACTGGAGACCTGACTTGAACTGTGTTCAGTATAAGGTGAAACAGCCAACTGAATTTCCAGATAAGCAATAAGCATTGGATATTTCCATCCAACCTGTCTTAACCCATGTCATGTAAAGGTGAAATAAAGGCCCGTAAAAGAAGATTAGTGTAGAATTCCTTGTTATTTTTCCAGATTTCTTTAATGTGGCCTAAAAGTTCTTATCACCTAGCTGCTTCCTTTAATTTTCCTGAAGTGAAGTTATACCTGCATGTTTAGGACTTTACCTAGGGTGGTGATATGATGCTTATTTACAAACCCCCCTCCCAAAAACCAGAAATATAATCCTTGATCGTTCTTTGCATATTTTAGAAAAAGAACAAATAATACTTCCTAATATATGGATGAAATACACATACCACTCTTCCTCCACACAAACACCCAGAAGCAACCTACCTTTAAAGGCTATTTTTAAAGTAACTACAGTACCAAAGGTCAAACATTCACTGCAGTATTACCCAGAAGGAGAAAACTGACAGAGTGAAAACTTCTGCTGCACTAAAATATATCATAGAAAGTTAGAGAAATGGTAAATTAGTCAAACATGAAAATATTGACTGGGACTTGTTGTGACATGTCTAAGAGACTTCTTCTATATGAAGGCCCCTCTTTTACACCTGAATCCTATACATAAAATAGCAACAGAAATGCATACATTGATGGAAAGCTACTTCACATGCACAGGAATCTGAGGGCTAAACAGAGCTCACTTCCCTCCCCGCCAAACTTGCAAGATCATTTTGCTATCCATTTTCTCAATCTGAATGTTGAAAATTGCCCTTGCCATAATATGTTAGATCCATCTTTAAACCACCTAATTACATTGGTTAATTGTCTTAATTGCTAAGCATTCAACAGCTTTTCCTGAAGTCAGGGAGAGGCCTAGGCATTTGAAAGTCAGGCCACTTATTTAAGAGACTACAGATAGTTTTAGGAGCATAACTTTGAATATCCAAGAGTGAAATTCTTGTCATTGGTCTTCATAGCATCCAAAAAAAGTATAAGCCAAGGAAAGCAAAAAGTAGCTGCAAATGTTCACAGGTATTTTTCATGCATCACTGGGGAATCTCGGGTTTCTGACTGAAGCTATTGTGGGAGATTCCCCCTGCAGGATGGGGAGACGGTCCTGCCCCCGGCTCTGTGCACAGCACACCTCGAAGACGTAGCACACGCTCCTGGATTGCTTTCAGTAGTCACCGGGAGACGGATGCCAATTCTGATAGACTCCTGGCCAATCCCGGAGGGTTGGCAACCCCAGTGCAATCTCTACTGTTTCATTTCAACTTCTTTCCACAAGGGAGAGAAATGTAAGGGGCACTGGGCTAAAACTCTATATGCCTGCAGAGGGGAGCAGTAAGTTGTATCTTTTCCTTATGGGCCGCATACAAACAGACATCCAGGTTCACTTGAGAAGAGTCGCTGCTCTCCTAGGAGAAGCCTTTAGTGAACAAATGTTCGAGAGTTTTCTCCCCAAGTAAAAATGGCCACTGCAAGAGAAAAACAACCTTGAAACTACCAGGGTTAAATCATTTCCAGGCCAGAAGTATATATCAATTAAAGTGGGAAATGATTTCCATTACTCCTATCCCATGGATCCACTTCATTTTGTAGCATTTCTTCAAAGTATTCTTTCCTTAGTTTCTGCCTTTCAAACACTTGCACCTGGACTTCGCCTGTACCCAGAGGTGACTCAATTAACTTTAGCGAAGCTATTCATGTGTAAAAGTAAGCACATAACTGTTCTCTAGATGTTGTTTATGATTGCATTTAAACAGTAAGGGCCTGAATTTGGTGCTTTATTAAAATGATTTAAATATGTGGTGTGTGAATAATCTAAACTATGGGATTCCGTTTTACCAAATACGTAACATCAGTCCTGAAACACTGGCACATATAAAATTCCTTTGGATTTCAATGAATTGAAGGGCTGACCCTACGTGAATAAGGAAAGGCTCACCTTCACTGCTAAGGAAAGTACAGAGCTTTTTTACCTGAAGTTCAAAACCCCCAAAGTAAAAAGTATAAAAGTGATATTGTAGCCATGATGGTCCAGAAATTATGTGAGAGGCAACAATTTCTTAGGCTGATATTTTTTATTGAACAAACTATAGAGTTGGGATAGAGTTAGACAAATCTTTGAATGCAAAACCTTCTTCCTCAAGTAAAGACACACAGTGAAGATCAGATATTTTAATCTTACCAAGGTAAACCCCTGGGAGTGGCACAGGTTTGACCCTGCAGAGTTAAGTGTCTAGTATTCACTTTTTTTTTTTTGCCTTGGATATCCCCTTATGCTTGTAACATTACCACAAAATTAAATAGCATATCTGTTTTAGCAATAACAAAAAAAGCTAGGTTAAGTGAACAAGAATTAAAAATAAAGAAGCCAAGCAAGCAGTCAGACATCCCAGCAACAAGAACAGTAAATAGGAGGGGTAAAGCAAATTAGGTAATAGATTGTTTGGTTTAAACAAGTATATTAGGCTGAAATCATTAAACTAGCATCAGTGACCAAATGAAGATGTGATAACCTTAGTCTCTATTCATCTCCTTGGGACCCAGCCTATGGCTCAGAGTCGCATGAATTTTTGTATCTCGGCTTTTCTAAATGTTTCGTTTGTGTCAGTGTGAAATTATCTGCCAACAAACCAAATCTTTATTCATTTTCTCAGGGCATTCAATTAACATCACACTAGAAGAGTTCCAAGAGACGGAAGGATTAAGGTGCATTAACCTCAGTGTAAAGACAGGGAATTACATAAATAACCCTCAAGTAAAAGATGTTCCTTCTTTTCCAAGCTAGTGAATGCTCAGCACTGCATACAAAAACCTGCTGGATGTTGGCTTGAGCTAGCAAGGTTGCAGCTTCTGTTCACTGAGGTTTAGTCATTCCAGCAGCTGAAGCTCCCAAATGAGGGTGCCTGGTCATTAATCACCAAGGCGAGCAGAGCCATCTGTTAGGAATGTGTTTGATGTGCCCAGAAGATGTTTACAGTTAGGAAACCCCAGCAAAGTCACTTAAAGGATTAGTGTGAGATACTTCTCTAGAGCAGGAAAGTACAGATTTGTTTTTTTAAATTCATTGTTTGCCATACTGCTGATTTATTAATGTTTGTGTGGCCTTTACATACACTTGTTAAATTTTCAAAACACCAAGAAAGAAAGAGGAAGCTGACTAATATCACTGATTCAATCTTCCATCTCTTGGCTGAGCCCTCCCACCCACACATAGCTGAGGCTCTTTGCTGCTCAAGTCTTCCGGCTTCAGTGATGCTGAGAGCTGTTAATGCGATCTGAAGAACAGCAGCCCAGGACCCTGCTAGCATCAACATCACCACTGGCTCTTCTGCTATTTAAAGGGGTCTGTGTACTGTCTACACAGGGTCTTTCAGTGATAGTATCCCAACTAGCTGTCTAGCTGCCATAACATATTAGCACAGGGCTGCTAAGGCCCAGATAACAAAACTTTTGGTGAAGAAAGGGCCATTGTCCACGGTGTTACTGGCCACAGCACTGAATCCCTTGCTCCAGGACAGCTGGTTACAAGTCTCTTAGGCATAACCTTCAGAAATTTCTTTGGGGTGAGGATTGTGACCTTGTATCCATTCAGAGAGCTCTTCTGATTAGGCCTCTGAACAGGAGTTAGTACATTATATTAATCACAACACCTGTAAAAGTGGGGGACCTCATACAGTGAAGGGTAGAATGGTAGAGGATACTCATTCACTCATACAATTATCTTATTTTATTAGATGTAGAACAGTCTGTTTTCCATAGTTTTCACAGTTTCTGCCAATGTGTAGGGGAAATACTGAGTGCTGAGTAACATCTCTTTATGGGGTTTTACAAACACTTCAACACAGAAGATTTCCCAAGACATGACCTCTGTTGAAAACTAGAAGATGAGGAGTACAGGGTACTGTCTACACAGCACAATGTAGCGCTGTGCGAAGATATCAGAACTGGCTTAAAATGAGCAGGTTATATTAGCTCAGGAAACCCCTCTGATGCCTTCAGCATTACAACTGGCCTGAGACAAGGTGATGCACTTTCCCTGCTACTGTTCAACATGGTTTTGGAATGAGTTGTCAGATCCATGACTGAAATTAAAGACAAAGTCCTACTCCAGGGACTGCACAATATTTTGGGGTGTACAGATGGCATAGGCATTGTATGTAACAATAATAAAGGACTCTTTTGAATGCATAAACTTTTAGTTAGCATGGCCGAGAGAGTAGGGCTTATAGTGAACAGTGAGAAGACCAAATATATAAGGTCACTAACAAGAACAGAATGGAAGAGCAAAAGAAGATCTCCATATGGGAAACAATAACTTCCAGAAGGTCCAGGTATTCAAGTATCTTGCCTCATTGTTGAAAGACATCAATGAGATGAACAGGAAAATTAGCGCAAGGATCCAGAATGGGAATAAAAGAGCTGCAGCTCTCAAGAGACTTCTTAGGTTTGAGATACAGTTAAGAAGAATGAAACTGCAGCTATAACATATCATTTCTATGACTTGTAATGATGTACAAAAGTGAGACTTGGGGCGTGATGCTGAAAGACCAACAGAAACTGATTAGTTTTGAAAATAATATTCTCAGGAAGATAGTTGGACCAGTGAAAGACCCAGCAACAGGAAAATGGAAGCAAAGAAGTAACAAACTATGCAATATCGTGGGACACCCATCATTACACGTGTGATATGTGTACAGCATTTAGGGTGAATTGGCCATGTTGTGAGAGTGGTGGAATTGAGAACCATCAAAATGATCTATAAGCATCCAGCCATAGAACAACATCCTCAATGTAGACCTTGCCAATATAAGAAGAGACCAGAAGGTATATAATGTAGGACAGGATTAGAGGGGAGACAGCTCATGATAGATGAGAATGGAGGTGCATCATAAAGGGGGCCAAAGTGCTACAAATGGTGATTAACCATTGTGTAAGTATAATAGTTCGGACACCCCACTAATGCAGCCCTACTGTTTCCAACATCCTAAATATCTTGTTTCAAACTAATTTAGGTATTTCCACAGAGCATGCATTGTATTTTGTAGGCATGTCTTTACACAAGTTTTTGTAGGTATTGACTGGATGCTTTTTGCACCCATTATTGCAGAGTGAGGTGTTACGGTGCAGAAAGCCAGTCACCTCGGCTCTTCAGAGCTTGCCCAGCCAAATGGCTGCAATTTATCTGTCACTGGAGCAGGATCTCAGTTATTGCTGTTTGAAAGAGGGAGAAGTACATTTTGCTCAAAATTTGTTCACTGAGGCCTGATCCAAAACTTATTAAACCTGATGAAAAGATTCCCACTGGCTTTAAAAAAGAGCTAGCAAACAGAGGCTTGCCTATGTGCCAGTAAATCTTGAACCTGCCTACACACTAAGGGTAAATGACCTGGACCATCCTACAGAAAAGTCAAAGGAAGGAAGTAGCAGAAAAGCTAACCTTTCACTGAAATCTAAGCAGCAGTATCTAAATTATGAGTGTTCTTCCCACGTGTTAAAGTAGGACACACAGCTACAACCTTGAATCTGTCTCTTTTCTGCAGGCAAAGCTGGGTTGGGTTGGTTGTTTTTTTGGGTTTTTTTTTTTTTGGGGGGGGGGGGAGGATTGTTTTTTTACTGTATCATGCTGGATCCAAAGGTAAATCAAACTTTACCATCTTCTTCAGAGCAGCATGATTGGCAGGACATACTGCACATTGGTAGAAACTGCATTTTCCTCTCCCTAAGGCAACCAGTTTCTTTGATTAATGACAGCAGCATCCCGATAGCTGGTATCAGCAAGACACTCCCTACTGTAAAGGCTACTGTAGAAACACTTAAAAGAACTTATCTGATTAACAGATTGAAGAATAACAGCACTCTGAAGTGTACTCAGAAGATTCATCTACTGTAACAGTTGGCAAAGAACGTACTGTATTCAAGAACCTGGTCAGAGTATGGTTTAAAACATCCTGAGACAAATTCTGATCTAAGTTACACAATTGTAAAACCAGCATTCCTCCAATGAAAGGGACTTGTAAGACATAAAAATTCCTTCTGAAAAACATTACTGCAAATAATTTAAAGTAGTGTTCATAACTTTTGCTGATTAGACCAAACAGGAGTATGGGAGAAATTTTACAATGAGGCTTTTTTTGGGCCAAGCTAGCTAAAAACTGCCCCTAACCATGCCACTGGCAATTCCCTGAATGGCAAACAGCTGGACTAGTCTGCTCCCTGCTCTTGATCCTCTTGTAGGAAGCATGTCAGAGAAGAGAGGGTAGGATTGAAGGAGCAAAATGTTAAATGGAGTTTTGGCACAGCACAGGGCTTACAACTTGTTGACATGACATCAAAATAATAGACTTGATTACAAATCCATAACACAGTGAGTCCTAGTTACGTGAGAGCTTCTGGAAGAGAAATGTGTTAGGCAACTTGTTATATCTGTGAATTAGTTACACAGATTGTGTTGTCAAAAAACAAGAAGGTGGAAGTTCCTACTAAGGAACAAGACACAGATAATACCCATAAAGCGATGTCTCCTCATTAGACTTTTGGAGCCGATCTCATAACTGGATGATGCTATTTTTTGGCTGGCAGCTTAAGTGTTGGAATGACAGACTGGCTAATTCCATCTCAAATAAAATTATGGAATAGTTATTAATGAATGGAAAAAGTCCTTTACTCTTCTTGCTCTCTTTACCTATTTAGTGCAGAAGATTTAAAAGAGACATGAATTAGTTATGGCATGAAGACAAAAGTCACAAAGGAGCCACAGGCACTGTGGCCATCATGAGAAGCAAGCAACGTCATCCCCATACAGATTCCCCAGATGTAACGCACCACAGGAGCTCCGAGAGTCAACACACACAGTTTTGTCATCTGCTATCAAAACTTGAAGTGTGTCCACACTCAAAGTTCCCCAGTGGCAGCAGAAACTCTTTTTTTCATGACAGTTACACCCTCTCTATCCCTGAAAGAAGGCTTCTGCTGCCATCTGGCAGACAACAGAAGGCACATATAGAAAATCCTGCACCTTCTATCAGCTTTAGCAGTCCCTTCAGCTAGGGATAGCTTCCCAGCATGCACTTTGTGCCTTGCTGACAGCTGCCTTGGTAGAGCCACACAGAACTGGTATGCATGCACTCTGGCAGCTTGGCAGTGGTGGCTGCTCTCTGCCACAAAAACCTAATGACAGAATTGATGAGCATGGTAAGTATAAACAAGGACCCCATTTTCCAACCACATTCTCACCAAGACTGAAACGAGCTCCATTCACCTACCCAATCTGCCATCCCTGCATCCAGCCAGGTCCCTCAATGCAAAGAAACATGAGAGAACAAACATGACCTGTTGAGAGGGAAAATACTAAGATCTCTACATAGCTTGCAGCAGCTTTTTGAAGTAGCTAATGATTTAAGTTAGTTCAGTCTTTATGATCTACCCTCGGCACGAGAGGTATGCTGCCTCCCTGGAGCAAAGATTCGGGATGTGACGGAGGTAATCCAGGCCAGGATCAAGCCCACCGATTATTACCCCATGGTCCTAGTCCATGTGGGTACTAATGATGCGGCCAGGAGAACCCCCAATCACTTGATGGCAGACTACTGTGCTCTGGGCGGCGTGCTGAAGGAGTTCGGTGCCCAGGTGGTTTTCTCTTCCATCCTACCAGTGACCGGACGAGGAAGACGGCAGGAGAACTGCATCAGAGAGACCAACTGGCGGCTTCGGCAGTGGTGTCTCGAGGCAGGCTTCGGCTTCCTGGACAATGACCCGCACATCACGACGAGGGACATGCTCAGCTGGGATGGGCTTCACCTGTCCCCCAAAGGTAAGCGTGTGTTTTCTTCAAGGTTGGCGGATCTCCTCCGGCGGGCTTTAAACTAGGCTCGTCGGGGGGAGGGGAGTACGAGGGCAGGGGAAGCTGTGGACCAACAAACCATGTGGCACCCACAAGGACAGCCCAGCCTAAAGAAAGAGAGCATTGGAAACCTGAAAGCCATGGGGAGACCAGCACAACAGAACAGGTAAGGAACAAGAAGGTAAGAAACAATGGGCCCCATGGGACTGGGAGCGGGGCAGCAGCAAAGACACCAGTCGCAGGGCTCAAGTGCCTATATACTAATGCTAGGAGCATGGGGAACAAGCAGGATGAACTAGTGCTCCTGCTTGCACTAAACACCTATGACTTAGTGGGGCTAACAGAGACCTGGTGGGATTCATCCCATGACTGGGCGGTACATATTGAGGGCTATAGATTGTATAGAAAGGACAGGTCGGGGAAGAAAGGGGGGGGGGGTTGCACTTTATGTCAGTGAGCAATATACATCAACCCTCATCAAGACAGAATCCAAGGTTGAGGAAGTAGAAGGATTGTGGGTTAGGCTACATAGGGGGCAAGGAGAAAGGGATTTGGTGGTAGGGGTCTGTTACAGACCCCCACACCAAGGGGAAGAAATAGATGCGGGGCTCCTGAGGCAACTCTCGGAGACCATAAAAGCTAAAGAGGCGGTAGTCATGGGGGACCTAAACTACCCGGACAACTGCTGGGAGACGCAGACAGCAAGGTCCCATCGCTCACGCAGGTTTCTAACTTGTGTACAGGACCTCCACCTGACACAGGAGGTGCATGGTCCCACTAGGGGGAATGCCATACTGGATCTGGTATTGGCAACGGGAGATGACATGATAGGGGACCTCCAGATCGGTAGCTATCTGGGAGACAGTGATCACCTTATAATAGAATTCAACATAAGACGGCGAGTGGGTAAGGTAACTAGTAGGGTAAAAGTGCTAGACTTTAGGAAAGCTGATCTCATTGCACTCAGGCGATTAGTCAAGGAAGCACTGCAGAGTAGGAGTTTTGATGGGATGGGTGCCCAAGAAGGGTGGCTGTGCCTAAAGGAAACGATCCTTTGGGCACAAAGCAAGACGATCCCCGAGCGAGGCAAAAGAGGGAAAGGGGCCAGGAGGCTTCCATGGCTGACCAGAGAAATCCAGGGCAGCCTAAGGGCCAAAAGGGGAGCACATAAAAAGTGGAAACAGGGTGAGATCACTAAAGATGAATATACCTCCTCTGCTCGTGCTTGTAGGGAGGCAGTTAGGCGGGCCAAAGCTACCATGGAGCTGAGGATGGCAACCCAAGTAAAGGACAACAAGAAATTGTTTTTTAGATATATAGGGAGTAAAAGGAAGGCCCAGGGAGGAATAGGACCCCTGCTAAATGGGCAGAAGCAATTGGTGACAGACAGGGGGGACAAGGCTGAACTCCTCAACGAGTTCTTTGCCTCAGTGTTCCTAAGCGAGGGGCACAACAAGTCTCTCACTGGGGTTGTAGAGAGGCAGCAGCAAGGCGCCAGACTTCCATGCGTAGATCCTGAGGTGGTGCAGAGTCACTTGGAAGAACTGGATGCCTTTAAGTCGGCAGCCCCGGATGGGCTCCATCCGAGGGTGCTGAAGGCACTGGCCGACGTCATTGCAGAGCCACTGGCGGGAATATTCGAATGCTCGTGGCGCACGGGCCAAGTCCCGGAGGACTGGAAAAGGGCTAACGTGGTCCCCATTTTCAAAAAGGGGAGGAAGGAGGACCCGGGCAACTATAGGCCGGTCAGTCTCACCTCCATCCTTGGTAAAGTCTTTGAAAAAATTATCAAGGCTCACATTTGTGAGAGCCCGGCAGGACAAATTATGCTGAGGGGAAACCAGCATGGGTTTGTGGCGGGCAGATCGTGCCTGACCAACCTAGTCTCTTTCTATGACCAGGTTACGAAATGCCTGGACACAGGAGGAGGGGTGGATGTCGTATACTTGGACTTCAGGAAGGCCTTCGATACGGTATCCCACCCCATACTGGTGAACAAGTTAAGAGGCTGTGATGTGGATGACTGCACAGTCCGGTGGGTGGCGAATTGGCTAGAGGGTCGCACCCAAAGAGTCATGGTAGATGGGTCAGTCTCGACCTGGAAGGGTGTGGGCAGTGGGGTCCCGCAGGGTTCGGTCCTTGGACCGATACTCTTTAATGTCTTCATCAGCGACTTGGACGTGGGAGTGAAATGTACTCTGTCCAAGTTTGCAGATGACACAAAGCTATGGGGAGAAGTGGACATGCCGGAGGGCAGGGAACAGCTGCAGGCAGACCTGGATAGGCTGGACAAGTGGGCAGAAAACAACAGGATGCAGTTCAACAAGGAGAAATGCAAAGTGCTGCACCTAGGGAGGAAAAATGTCCAGCACACCTACAGCCTAGGGAATGACCTGCTGGGTGGCACAGAGGTGGAAAGGGATCTCGGAGTCCTAGTGGACTCCAAGATGAACATAAGCCGGCAGTGTGACGAAGCCATCAGAAAAGCCAATGGCACTTTATCGTGCATCAGCAGATGCATGACAAATAGGTCCAGGGAGGTGATACTTCCCCTCTATAGGGCGTTGGTCAGACCGCAGTTGGAGTACTGCGTGCAATTCTGGGCGCCACACTTCAAGAAGGATGCGGATAACCTGGAGAGGGTCCAGAGAAGGGCAACTCGTATGGTCAAGGGCCTGCAGACCAAGCCCTACGAGGAGAGACTAGAGAAACTGGACCTTTTCAGCCTCCGCAAGAGAAGGTTGAGAGCCGACCTTGTGGCTGCCTATAAGTTCATCACGGGGGCACAGAAGAGAATTGGTGAAGATTTATTCACCAAGGCGCCCCCGGGGGTTACAAGAAACAATGGCCACAAGCTAGTAGAGAGCAGATTTAGATTGGACATAAGGAAGAACGTCTTCACAGTTCGAGTGGCCAAGGTCTGGAACGGGCTCCCAAGGGAGGTGGTGCTCTCCCCTACCCTGGGGGTCTTCAAGAGGAGGTTAGACGAGTATCTAGCTGGGGTCATCTAGACCCAGCGCTCTTTCCTGCTTATGCAGGGTGTCGGACTTGATGATCTATTGAGGTCCCTTCCGACCCTAACATCTATGAATCTATGAATCTAGGTCTATATCAGGCAGAAGAACAGTGGTACCTCCTGTGGTACATTTTTCATACTCTGCTTCCTGTGTAGTAAGTCATGGCATAACAATAATTCTTTGCGTTTCTCTAGCACCTGCCATCTTCAGGTCATGAAAGCCAAATCTACATAGCAAACTTATTACATCGGACAGTGGTGCCCTCAAGCATGCCATGCTGCTCTGTGCAGGTTACTGCCTAAGCTCTGTGTGGAAGCAGCTACAGGGCTTCCAGTTTAGGAGGTATCTAGTGCAGACCGATGTGGTGTGCTTGAGGGTGCCACTGCCAAGCACAGTGCCTTGGCAGTCTAGGCTTGGCCTTGGGTACTGTTGTTATACTTCCATGAGCCCATGGCACTCTCCCCAGCAGCACATGGGGCCTTAAGAGCTTGTCCAGCAGCAGGTTGTGACAGAACTGATCTGTGCTGCTCAGCTGAAGCAGTTCTGGGTGCAGAATAAAACATGGCTAAGCAGAAACGTAACTCACAAGTCTTGCACCCTGGGCAAAACCTGGCTTGAGAGCAACAGAATGGCTGGGGTGTGCTACTGAGGGGGGAGTGTGTTGGGAGATGGGGTGTCAGTCTTACCTACCTTAAAGTCTCTACCTGCTACTGTAGTGTGATCTGCCAGCCCCTGGCTCCTGCTGCTGCCACAGCAGCAGCGCAGTAGCCCTGCACTTAGGAGGTCCACTTTTTTTAATATAACACTTCTGAAAATGGGACCGAGGAGCTTTTGACCATTTTCATCCTGCAATTGTAGCCACTCTTGTGAACTGATAAAAGGTCTATGTTAACTCCAGCAATAAGCTCCAGGAAGAGGACTTCAGCACAGTCACAAAGCCTTGCTGCATGGCTCCTTGTAGTTGGCTGAAGGCATTATGGTACGGATTTGCAGGTTTCACAAACTGGATGCATAAATCAAGCAAAAAGGAAGTGATACTATAACAGAGAGAAAGTAGCAAGGAGTTTATCAAATGCTGCTAAGGAGCAAGGTAACAATGGCTCTTAAATAGCTAAATACTGTACTCAGCATTTATACAAACCCCCTAGTTCTGACTAGCACAAAGTAAAACAGAGTTACATAAAACACCACTAAAATCTAAATTCTGATTAATTTACACTTTCTATAGTAGCTGCATTATGAAATAATCTCTTTCATTAACTGCAGACACTATGCAACTCTATGCAACTGATCTACCATGACACAAACAGAAAATGTATTGCCAGCTTATAACCACGCACAAAGAATATACAGTACAGAAGGATTTGATGTAAGACTGTGATATAAGCCATTTATTTGCAATTATCCTTTGGAAGTTCAAAGGACAATATTTATCCCAATCCAGTTGGATCAGGTGACAAACAGAAATGTTACATCAGCAATGAAGCTCTGATCTAGAAGTTCAAACAAGCTCAGGGAAGCTGAATTTAATTTCTTTTTCTTTTCCTGACTCATTTTATTTAGGCCTCAAAGGCAAAGCTGTTGTTTTGCATACTGATTGTTTTACTATGTAGAAATGACCTAGCAAGAGACAAGTTAACCAGCTTCCTAGTCACAAGTTGTGAAATACACAAAAATACACCATACATTTCATTTATGTAGGACTGTATGGGGAGATTCTCATTCAATAAGTAAACCTCAGTAAAGACCTTATGTTTTTAACTCCTTAAAGATGGACATTGGAACAACGTAAGAGAAGCCCTGGCTTATTAAATACCTACCTTAGAATCATAGGGCATTTATACATGTGCTCCAGGAGTTTGGGGGGAGGAGCATTTTAATTAAAGCAGCTCTGAGAGTCACTCTAATTAAAGCACCTGGAGCGTCTTGTGTATCAGTGTCCCCACACTGAAAATGGTGACGAGGGCATTTTAACTCGTGAAATGAACTTTAGTTAAAGTGCCCCTGCTGCCATTTTTCAGTGCAGGGATGCTAATATACAAGATGCTGGAGTCCACTGAAGCATGGTAATTACTGTGCTCCAGCAGAATCTGCTCTGATGTGCTGTAATTACAGCATATTGGAGCAGGCTTGCTGCATATGTATAGGTGCTCATAGAAAATTAGGGCTGGAAGGGACATCAGGAGGTCATCTAATCCAACCTGCTGCTCAAAGCAGAACCATCCCCAACTATTCACCCCAGCTCAGGTTTTATCTAGCCGAGTCTTAAAAACATCCATGATGGAGGTTCCACAGCCTCGCTGGATAGCCTATTCTAGTGCTTTACTACCCTCCTAGTAAGGAAGTTCTTCCTAATATCTAACCTAAACACAACTTGACGCCATCTCTCCTTGTTCTGTCAAACTTCTTAAAGTTCCTTGGAAGTATGACTACTACAGGATTAGCAGCACTTTCAGACATTAATGAACAGCACCTTTGTAGGCTGGAGTTAAAGCAGACTGAGGCAAGAGGAAGAACTCACTGCAGCAGCCCAGGGGGAGCAGCAGTAGGAAAGCCCTGCTTACTCAAGCCACAGCATGGAAGCGAAGCTCTCACTCAGCATTTAGCAAAAGATAAAGAACTTGTTTCCTGCTATCCCCTTTTCCTGCTCTCTCTGTTATGTGTTCAATAATCATTCAAAGCCACAGACTTTTAAAGATGCAGTCCCTCACAGCATTTACCTTGTAGGTGTTGCTATCGACAACAGACCGGGACCCTGAGAAATGGCCATTGGTAAGTTCTTTAATGAACATGCTTATGGCCAAGTTGTGATTTGGACTCATGCACCCATCCAGCGGAGTGAAGGAGAGAACGTCACACACTTCTGAGAAGCCTGCATAGATCTGGGTGGATGCCTGTGCACTCCCTCCCTTTCTGTTTTGCAGAGTAGAAGAGTAGGATGGCAGGGAATGAGCAGAAGCTCAGCTGCAGCCCTTTGCATGTCTCAGCCAACAGGCTTGAGCAGACATGTAATGCTCTCTATTTTCTTCAAAGAAAGGACAACAAACACTTACTACTGCCCTACCATAGGCAAGCAGAAAGATAATCAATTTGAGGTTCTGCTTCCTGAAGCAACATCTCTCTTCCAGGACTAATCCTGGGACTTCTACTCAGAGCCACTCCCTAAGGGCAATCTAACCCTTCTTTAATGGCAAGAGAGCAAGAACACCATTGGAAATCTCCACTGCTCCAAGAAACGGGTTGTGTTCTAGTGCCATGTTTCTACCCCCAGCAGAAATTCTTGGTTGATATCCAAGTACAACTGGCTGAAGAAGACCTTGTGAGAGGTCCCATTATTTCACTCTTACGGTGTTCTCCTTCAGTGTACCCACTCACCAAAATAAGACCACTACACCTTCTTAGACTATTCTGTAGTGTTAAGTAACACTACCAGATGCAACTGAGATAAACTGAAGAGGAAACAGCTGTTACATGTGTTCTGCTCACGCTGAGGAGGACAGAAAAAGGCTTATAAAGAACTGCCAGCTGAAGAGTTATACAGGAGTGTTTCTCAACCTGTGAGTCGCAACCCAAAAGTGGATCGCAAGAATATTTGAATGAGTTACAAGTAAGTCTCAGACAAATGTGGGAAAGTATGCGTTTCGCCTTACAGGCTGGTGGCATTCCAGCCTGCAAGGAGCTGCTTCGGGCAATTGGAGGCAGCTGGTGCACATGTGTCTGCGTGCGCACACTCACGTGGCCAGCATGCAGCCAGGCAGGGTTGTGGGAGCAACCACAGCAACCGGATGCAGGCAATGGGGAGTGGGGGTTGGAGGTCCAGGGCTTGGGACTGTGGGTGTGGAGGGGATGGGTGTGTTGGGCGGGGGGGGGGCACCTGGGGGAGGTGGCTGGGTGCCAAGGCTGCATCAGGGAGGGAGGACAGGGGGGGAAGTGCCTGCCCCTCCAGCTGATGAAGGGGATGGCGTGAAGCTGTGTGGCTGGGCTGCTGGCCCCAGCCCAGAACAGGAGGTGCCACAGGCCTCTCCTTCTCCTCCCTCTAGCCTGTGCTGGATTTGCTCTGCTGCTGCCCGCATGAGCTGGAGCAACCACAGCTACTATGCTTTGGCCCAAGTGGGATGGGGGCAGCTGGGGGCTCCCTCTGGCAGGGCTGGGTTGGGAGTAAGGAGGCTATGGGTTGACAGTGAGGAGTACCAGCATGGCCTGGGGGTGGCAGGGGATTGTGGGCTTGGAGTGAGGGGCACTGGCAAGGCCAGGGGTCTGTGCTTTGGGAGTAAGGGGCATCAGCAAAGCCAGGGAGCTGAGGGTCAGGAGTGAGGGACACCAGCATGGCCAGGGGTCTGGGCTTGGGAGTGAGGGGCATTAGCAGGGCCAAGGAGCTGTGGGTTGGGACTGGCCATCAATGTTTACAAATGGGTCCTGGTACAGAAAAGGTTGAGAACCACTGTTATAGAGGGTAGAAAACAGGCGCATCGGTATCAGTTTGACTAAGGTTCTAGTAGCCAGAATGGTGTCCATCAGATCCTGCCAGTATTAAGGGATAACACCCTGGTACCTTGGAGGACACAAGAACAAGATGAGAAATCTTCAGAACAAAGAAACAGAATTGATACTGTAGAATAACTAATGAATTAGTTCAGCTTTTTGGAATAATCATGTAACTAGGGTCAAAGATCTGTACAAGAGTCAAGAAACCAGTGTCAGGTGCCAGTTGTTTTATTCTAATAAAACAGAACAAAGAACTTGAATGGAAAAAAGGGAATGTAACATAGTATGATAGTGGTAACATAATTAATAGGAAATAGCCCTACAGATACCATCACTGCATCACTGTGCTTCACTGTGGAGTGTCTGCCTAGAACCTTTCCCTACCCTACACCCATCACTTGACTTGTCACCAGGCTTCTTGCAATAGCTTTAAGAGAAATCCCACAGATATCTTCACAGCTTGAAAAACAACATTTAATTTAAGGATTCTCCCCCACTTTCTTTTAGTTTTTTTCAACCAGATGCCCCCACTTTTAGAGAGCATGCATTTCATTCCCACATTATTGAATTCAAATTTGCTGTTCATATTTGATCTGTAGACTACTTCTGTCATTTTGATCATGGCAACTGCTGGAATGCATTACCATAAGACAGAGAGCTTTAAAAATGTACTTGTACCCTTTGAACTATCAAAACAAGACACTATTCTGGTCATTTAAATTCTCCCTGCCTTTAGTATTGCAGCAGGGATTCCGGTAATGCAGCAGTGATATCATCTCTTTGGCATCATGTCAAAATTGATGCAACTCATTAGATGTCTCATGCCAGATTGACTCAGTGAGCTGATTTAACTCTGGTATTAACTCTGTTAACCTCAATGAGGTTACATCAAGGATGAACTTTGTCCATTAACTTTGAATTCCTTTCCTACAATAAATGCAGGATAAATAATGGGTTGCTGAATGAAGAACTCATATTTATAGGCAAAGAAACATCAAGCATCAAAATTAAAAACAAAACAGACTCTGAGGATATGTCTGTGCTGCGGTCAAGGTCTGATTGTAGCTTGCGTAGGCATATGCGAGCTAGCTTCAATCCAGTTAACTCAGAGCTTGGTAGCAATTCAGATGTGACAGCAGAGAGATTAAAGTGGGCTGTGAAATCCACTTGAAAAGTTAGGTAAATATTTAAGAATTAATCCACACTGGGTACGTTTATACATGCATTTGATGAGGCACTAGTTTACTCGCAAGTAAATTACTCTCAAGCAAAAGGTCCCGGGCACACATCTACACATGCAGGAAAGGGGGAGCAGATTTGCTGCCAATCTTTTCCCACTTCCTGGGGCCCTGCAATGGGCCTCTGCTGCCATCAGTGGTGGGGAAGGGGAGAGGAGCTCCAGGCTCTGGCAGCAGCTGCCGGCAGCCCTCTTCAAAAGCCAGCCCTGCACAATGCTTCCTAGCCAACCACTTCCTTGTGGAGGAGCAGCATGCATAGCACAGGGACATCATGCAGAAGCACTCTCCTCACTGCCTATGACTCTTTGTACCATGGCTGCTCCAGCCCCTACCCCTAGCAGTGATGACCATTGCCCTGTACCCTGTGCTAACTGCCAGCTGGGCCACGGCCGTCTTGCTGCTCCCAGTTCCCCCACATGTAGCAACTGCCTGCCTGCCCACCCACCCACCATGCACCACCCCAAGGCCACTGCTGCACATCTGCCACCTTGACCCTGTCTGCCTGGCTGGACCCTGGTAGGGACGCCGATGGCGGGCTCCAAGATGCTACCACCAGGAATGCTGTCACCCACCTGGGCATCCAGCCCTACCACTTCTGGGCCCGCCAGGGCCAGCACACCTGGGATGATGAGCAGTGGCTGGACATTTTCCATATGACCCAGGCCACTTTCCAGGAGCTCCTGGGGCAGCTCCAGCCACACCTGGAGTGGCGGGACACCGGCATGCAGCTACCTCACCCCGCAGACCCCTGGCTGGCCATCACCCTGCTCAAGCTGGCCATGCCCAACAGCCTTCCGTACACTGGCCACCTGTTTGGCATGGGCAAGGCCACCACTGGGGAGGCCAATCTGGAGGTGTGTGGCTCCCTTCAGGACATGCTTGGGCACGTGGTGCTCCATGTGCACGACCCCCTGGTGGTGGTGCTGTGGTTCTGTGCCCTGGGATTCCCCCAGTGCATTGGGGCCCTGGATAGGACCCCCATCCCCATCACCTTCCCCTCCCACAGAGACCACCCCTATTACAGCCAGAGGGGCTTCACTCCATGGTGCTCCAAGCCATTGTGGACCACTGCGGCACCTTCATGGACGTGCTGTGTACTACGGCACTTTCACACATGTGCTGCGAGAGGCCCATGCCCACCTAGCTGTGGGGGCATGAACTGCTTAATCAAATTTTGTACTCTCCTGCCCCCCTGTGTGCTGTGTGTATGTGTGTGGTGCGGACATGGGACCCTGGGCTAGGGGAGTGCAGGAAGGCTGGGTGGAGATCGGGGGCATGGGCAGGAGCCAGGGGCAGGGTGGGGAAGGCCCTCCTCCCAGTGTGGGCCTTACCACATGGCCAGGGCTGGCACAGATGGCAGCCTCATGTGGTCACGGCTGTCAGTGATGACGTGTGGCTCAGGAAGGGGTCCTCAGACGGTGGGGTGCAGCTGGCAGGTGCCTGGCCAGGGCCCCCTCTCCCCAGGGAGGAGCTGGTGTTGCTAGCGGCTGCTAATATCATGGCCAGCCATGCCTTGTGGCAGGGGCTGCAGAGCTGGTGCAGTAGACACTGGCCCAGGCTCCCTGAGCTCCTATTGGAGGATGCAGTCAGGGAGCTCAGCGGGATGGGCAGCTGCAGTCCCAAGGGGCCGTCCTCTGGTGACATGTCACTGTGGGTGCCAGGCCTGAGTGGGGGCTTGGGCAGGCCACCTGTTGTGCTGTACACAGCATGGCTATGGCCTGGATCCTAGGGTGCAAGGATGTCCATCAGTTGTCACATAAAGGGCATGGACTTATGTGCACTCCCTGACTGCTGGCTGTGGTCAGTGATGGCAACCCACTGTGCCTGCAAGACCTTGATCTTTATGTGGCACTGCCACACTGACTGGTTGTGCCTGCATTCCTGCATCCGGCCTTACAGCCCCTCATAGACATGGGTGTTGGAGCACCCACCCTGCTTGAACTGACACTGCACCTCCACCTCACCCTACAGTGCCATGGGGTCATCAGTCTCCTCCTGTGACCAGTTAGGGCCCTGGGCGGCAGGCACAGGTGTGGGCATGGGCGTCAGAGAAGACATCACTATTGGGGTTCCTGCACCAGCTCTCTGGGCCTCTGCACAGTTGTCCCTGTGCTGACAGGCCTGGGCAGCTGCCTGCAGCGCCCAGCACAGGGGCTCAGCATGGGACTGACAGCCACGTGTCAGAGGCAATGACCCACAGCACCTGCAGGCTCAGGACAGGCTGCTGGGGGTGGGCTGTAGGCAGCTTAAGCTGGCCCTGGCAGCCCTAAGCTGCCTGCAGCTGGGCCTGGGGGTTGGTAGACCTGGCTGGAATCTGCAGCAGCAGACAGTGCAGGCCAAGCAGTTGCACAACACTGCAGTGCCAGGCAGTGGCATTGAGGTGCAGGCAGGCTGGGGCAGCTGGCCTGCAGCCTGCCCAGGGGGACACAAGGGACTAGGTTGTCCTCAGACCCCCTGCTGCTGTGCCCCTGGGATCAAAATGTCCACGGGCTTTTAAAGGAATGAGGCAGCAGCTGCCATAGAGGCAGCCCCGCCCTGGGGCAGGAGAGGCTCCCAGCCCAGAGCCCTGGGGCTAGCCTCAGGCTGTCTCCCTAGTGGCAGGGCTGATCTGGGAGCAAATTAGCTCTTGGGTCATATCTACACGTGAGTTACTGTGCAGTTACTAATCTTGAGTAAATTTGATATCGTAGTAAAACTAAGGTGCTGGGGTTCAGCAAATGAGAAAAGTTAATGGCCAGCCCAGGTTCTTTGGGAATGGGAATGTGTTTAACCTGTAAGTGTTACAGGAGAATATAATACTGGGTTTAAGTTATTCATTTAGACTAACATTTTCTGCAGTGATGGCACAGACTGGGCCATTATCTTTTTCTCTATTCAGGTCTCTCCTGACTTATAGCAAACCAAGGATTAGCTCCCTGCTTAGACAGATACCCAGCGCCAAATAGTGAAGCAGGGCTGAGGGCCAGTCAGGCTCACTGAGAGGCATGTAAAGTGTATAGAGGTTGTGGCACTTCTGACTTTAAAATCTGTCCTTGCAGTGAAGTTTACAAGAAAAATTACAGCATTTATGATACTGTTGAACAGAGGCCACTGTCTATCATGATGGCCAATATTGCTGCACTGTTTTCTTGGACTCCCCCATCTATATGGTTGTATCTAATTGGTGAGGCTCCAAGCATTATAGTAATCCAAATAAATAATATGACTGCAAATGTTTACTCTTCTTAACCTAGAGTTAGTCAGGGAGAAGTATATAGTCTATGAAGGTCTATTAAAGGCCATGCTCCACCACTGATGAAAAGAGGTTTCTCTTTAAAAGACAGGGCACTAACTCTACAACTAAGATTGACAGCAAAATTACTCTCACACCTGTGGTAGGACAATAAAATGGCCATCTTTTGTAAATGCAATATCTGACAACATATGGTCTCCTCCTGCATTGAAATATGATGCAAGAGGAGAGGGCAAGATATTTTTAGCTAACCCTACAAAGGAGGAAAAAGCAGCATACAATGTGAGTGTATACAGCATAAACCATCTACAAAGGACACAAAACATCCATAAAGGACTGCTAGAGTATGGTTCAAAGGCCCATTTGATCAATGAATCACTCTTTATGTTTGTTCACTTTCTGAATATCCGTTCAATCACTTACGATGTTTACCCAAATCCAAGATGACCCTGAATTTAGGATGATCCCATAATAATCAGATTCTATACATGGAAAATGTATACATTTGTTATAACTTTCCATGTATAGAATCCAATTATTGGAGGAATATCTTAAATTTTTCCCCCCACTACCACTACTGCAGGCAGTGGGAGGACAGGCAATGAGGGGGGCAGTCAGGGAGTCAGAAAGTGAGAGGGTGGTGAGGGGACAGGCAATGGAGGGAGCAGTCAGAGGGGTGGCAGTGGGAGGGGGGGATAGGCGGTGAGGGATGCAGTGTGGGGACAGGCAGTAGACAGGCAGGTGGTAGGGGGCAGGCAGCTTTCCTTCTGCCACCTGTCCCATCCCCCCTTCCCCCTTGGGCCCGTCCCCTGCAGCCTCAGGCCCCCTTCCCCCTGTTTTCCCCTCTGTACCACTTCTGCCCCCGCTCCCCTCCCTGCAGCCTCAGATCCTTGTTAAATGGTGAAAAAGTCTCATCTTGGAATTGAGTAAATACAGTATGCTGGAGCTGCTGAAGCTGTGAAGCACACCATTTCAGAGTTTTACAGGATATAATGTACATGGACATTTTTATCTTATTTTAGTGGCAAATACTACAAAACTGGATAAAATGGAACAGAATTTGAATTTTTCATTTCATTTAAAGATTAAAACATGCCTCCTATCCTCAGGGGTGTTGGTTGTAGCCATGTTGGTCTAAGGACATAGGCAGACAAGATTCTTTTGGTAAATGTGATATCTTTTATTAGACCAACTAAATAGTTGGAAAAATGTTTTTTGTAAGCTTTCAGGCACAAATACCCTTCTTCAGGCACAGAGAGAATCTGTTTTGTGTTCTCCTGGATGGAATAGAAGCCAATATGCAAAATGCAGGTCTGTGAAAATGCAAATGCATGAGAGTGAGGATCAGAAGCCAGAGCGGACAATAGGTGTGAGACAGGTAGGTGGGGGGAAAAGGAGGATGTTGACTTGGTGATAGAATATAGCTTTATCATGAGGTCAACACCCCACTTTTCCTCCCCTACCTAGCTGTCTCACACCTATTGTTTCCTATGGCTTCTGATCCTCACTGCCACACATTTGCATTTTCACAGACCTGCATTTTGTGTATTGTCTTCTATTCCATCCAGGAGAACACAAAGCAACAGCAGACTCTACTATCCTCAGACACGTAAGCGCAGACTGCTTATCCCTGGAAATCCCAGTCAGCAGACTCTAACACATTATTTGCAGTACTCTACTACTGCAATTTGGGGCTGCCTATGGTTTTTCTAAGGAAAAGCCATTTTCCTAATTCAGGAGTACTGTGGCCTTTGTATATAACGCATTCAGAATCCTTCTTACCAACGTATTACTTGTGGTTTCTGACTACCATTAATGCTGCAGTGACAGCATCTTTAAGTGCACATATTTCTTAACCAAGACAGTTATTGGTCCTGTTATTATGTAGTGCCTGGATGACCTACTTTCAGAATGAATAGAAAAAAATAACTTCATCATTTATCATTTCTGAAATCTTTTCCTGCATCTTTTCATTTAAAAAGTTACAAAATAAATATATTCCACTTGTAACTGTCTCTAACTACACATCAAGCCTACCTCACCTTTATGCAACTCCTGAGAAATCATTGCTTTTTGTTAATCTATTTTACAGCCTTCTTTTGGGCTTAGCTTGATAGACCGAAGAAACCCAAATATATAAGTTGGCAGAGTGTAACATCTATTTGCTGTAAAAGAGAAACGTGACAAAAATGAGCGAGACAAAAAGGGGACAGTAAGGTGAAAGAGGACAATGAGAAAAGTAGTGAGAGCATAAAAATAAAATAATGCCCTCCTCAAGCAGCCTATCAATTTAAGATGTCCAGTGTTAATGAAAGCTCCATATGCAGCATTCCTAAAACAACACTTCTTTACAGTTGACCTACTACTAACCAAGACATTGACACAAGATTTAGCTAAGCAGTGTAGAATCAGACTGACTACTACAGTTCCTTTGAAGTTTGCTGGATTACCCATGTACTTACTAGCATTCTAGGGCTGTCTCACACTCCCACTTGTCAGTGGGTGCCTCAGTAGCAAGTGAAACAAAGCTGAATTTTCCTTCCTGACACATTTGAGAGATTAAGCATGCAAGTAATCAGTTTTTGTCATCCTATTTCTTTTGGATCTAATGTCTATGCACAAACAAGCCACACTCAACCTAAAACAGAATTGCCTGCTCCTTCTGAAAAAAAATTGGTTTCAGGCCACATACAGATAATAGGTAGTCTGTAATTTGCTGAATATCTGAGAGCATCCCAGTTATCTTGGTTGAAAATGGCTTCTGAAGATGAAGTTTCAATAAAATAGCTTCTAGTGTTGTCCTTATTTTCTCTTTATTTTAAAAGAGAGGTAGTTTGCCATGTTAGTCTGAAAGCAAGCAGAAGTTGTTAATCTCTAAGGTGGCATCCCGTCATGCATTCCATCTTTATTTTAAGGTAGGGTAATAACATTATCATCTTTTAACTCTTATATCTACACATCCCTATCTACCCTATATCTACACATCCCTATCCACCCTATAACCACCTAAAATGGTGAAGTGGAACGATAGACTCACTGTTGCAGAACCAGCATCTTGGACAGTGATTTGTGGTAATTTTTTGGAATACGTTCTTCTCGGTGCTTCATAAATCAAAATTTTTAAAAAGTTTCCCCCCCCACCATGGGCAACTGGTGCTGCCTTAGTCAGGAGGGGCATGTGACCCCCCCCCGACCAGTCAGAGATTGGGGGGGGGGGGGGGCACAGCAGATCTCACCAACCAGCAAAACTTACCAACTGGTGAGCGGCTGTGCTGTTCCCGAAAGTGGCCATGGCGCTCCCAGAAGCAGCTGTGGCCTACATCCGGCACTCGCACTACCTGGCTGGCACATGCAGGGCAGGGCACCAGCGCTCCCAGATGCCCCCCTGCACCGGCACTCTCAATGGGTGCATGTACACCCCATTTGCATAGCCACTGCCCCCACCCCTTAAAATGTAGAGTGCAATTCGTCTTTCACTTACTCTGCTGTGACTCCACAGACTTGAGTGGAATTACTTCTTATTTACATCAGCATAAGGGGTGACTCAGGCTTAAAGTTTCACTCTCCTTTGGGAGAAATTAGGCTTCAACATTCTTTCTGAAGAAGACAGGACTAGGATACTGCGCTCTGAACAAAATAATTCAAAACTGAATGTCCTAAGCTAGTGACTAAATGGTCTTGTTTCTTGGGGCAGGGCAGAGTAAAGTGAACATGATGCTTTAAAATAAGAACTTTTTAAAAGATGAAGTTTCAAGCCAGGTGAAAATGCTGATGCTTAAATACCTTAGACTATGTTATCTCAAATTATCAACTTGGCAAAAAAAAATTACACTTACACTTTGAAAAAAAATACGTTTGCTAACTATAGGCAGACTTGACAGTATAGTAATGGAAAAGGTCTAAAAAATTCTGGTGAAACTACTCTGGTCATTTTTCATGTTACCATGGGGAAATCAAAGAGTTTGCCATTGTAAGGGCTGAATTTGGGGAGCTTAAACAGTAGTCCCACCAAATTCCCACCAAACCTCAGTAATGAAGTTACTCACATGAATATGTGTTTTTAGGATTAGGTATCAAACTTGTACACCGAGATAAGTGTCCTAAAAGAATCAGGAAAAGGTCTATCAATAATGGGATAAACTTATGTAGCATTATGACTATATTTCTAATTCTGACTTTTGCAAAGTATTTTGTGTATGTGCATATATATTTATATAAACACACATCAAAATACATTATTACCATTCTCATTTCCAGACCCTACTATTACTATAATTATTTCTATTACTGTAGCTCCTAGCAGTCACAGTCAAAGACCAAGATTCCACTGTGCTAGACAGATCCTACCCCAGACCGCTCATGCCTCCCCAACTCCTTTACCCAATTAGACTTTGGCTAATACTCGGCTAATACTCATCCAAACGAAATACAAGTAGACAGAAGTGTGAACGGAAACTTTTCTGTCTTCCCACCCCCATCTAGAAGAAATATCTATCATGAATCATGATTGTTTTTCACTGCAGATAGAAGTCAGAGTTTGTGATTAACTATTCATTTTTCTGCCAGTTGTTTAAGTTTAATATTAATAGACTATGCACAGACTTTTAATTTACAACATACAGTAATTCCAGTTCACTTCCCCGAAGCCCTGATTTCAGCCCCAAAGGTGAAATCAAGATAAAATAGCCCAAAGACTGTTTCTCCATAGGCTTCCTCACACCTTAACTGAAGGGGCTGCCTATTGAATGTTTGATCAAGGCCTCCTTTATCCAATGTGTAACCACGCAGTCTTTAAAAGCAAATGGGTATACACAAATTGATAGTTTTAAACAATCTGAGTAAAAATCTCTTCTCTCCATTGCTTATCATTCACTCTTATCTCTTGTGATGTCATTGTTTCACTAGTCTTTCATTCACCATAGATTACTTCATACTACATGGGACCCGAGTCTCTAACTACATACATCTAACAACAGAAGACGACCTGTAAAAAGTACAAGCCTTCTCTATTTGCTATAAGAGGAGTAAACATGGGTTCCAATTTTTACCTTTGCACATCATTCCTAATCTCATAATTTAAAGTAGAGAAGAGTAGCAGGGTAAGTAGCAGAAAAACATTCACAATGAATAAAAGAGGAGGACAAAAATCATGGAATAAAACGGTACTAGTGATGACAGGATATGCATTACTGTCAGATATCTAGCCCGATATAAGCTGTGGCTAGAGGTGTTCTCTAGTGGTCTGGTAATGAGATGCAGAAAGATTAGGATGCTCTAGATCACCAGGGTCTCCCAAATAAAAGCAAATGAAAGGTAAACTTCATAATAATTTTTTAAAAAATTAAAAAGTGGAGAGACAGCAAAAAAAAGAGCAAAATCAGTTTGTCAGAAATCCTTTAATTGGACAGTCCCTCTCCTTTGAATCTAGGGTATGTCCCCTGAGGTAAATCTTTTGACCGCGTTCAGCCTAGCATGAGCACACAAGAGCCATGCTACAGAGCTGGCTCTGCATTTTGGAGCACCTGCTCTGTGTTCTTTGAAGGGTATAGTGCTGGCTAGTTTCCTGGAGGCACTGTGCTTGTCTGAGACAAAAAGCTCTAGGAAATTCCCTAATCCAAGATGCAGTTTCAGCTTTTTTTTTTTTTTTTTTAAATGATCCTCTTGGATTTTTAGTTTTATTTTTGACCTTCGGAGAAAATAATATCGTGGGATGAGCAACTATCCTCTTCCTAAAGCAGCAGTTCAGTGGGAAAGGAGCAACAATGATGAAAGCAGGCAGCTAGGAGCCAAAGCTTCTGGAGTCTATTTCCAACTTTGACTATTTGAATTCAGATGTCTCCCTCAATTTTCCTGCAACTTAATTTATCCGTCTGTAAAATTAATTTAATGCACAACTATCGCATATGGGAGTAACTAAAGTCAGGTCAAAGGTCTGTCTAAACCCGACAGCCCATCAGGCTAACATGTATAAGCTATGCCAGTTATTATAGGCAATGGCACACAAGGGAGTTACATGCCTACAGTCACATGCACCAGCCTATGATAGCCTGATCCTAATAACCAAGTACTCATTTAGAGCTGGGTGGACTGAGGACAGCCTTCAGTATAAGCACAGAACAGGGCTCAAATTCATGCATCTCGAGTCAGAGCCAGGCATATTAGTTGCTCTGTCATCACATCCCAACATACAGACAGTATAAGCTTAATTAAATCCTGCAAAGTATGTTCAGCTACTTGGATGGAAGGGGCTATAATAACAATGCCTTGCTTTGTTATTTTAATAAATAATCCAAACAAAGTAAAAAGAAATTATTAAAACCTACACTTAGGGTGAAAGGGCCAGAAACAGCTCCTGACTGACTGTGCTGTTCTGAGCTCCAGTGGAGAAGGCAGTGGCAGAAGCAAGGGCAGCCAAGCACTTGAACATTTTTTCATGGCTTGGCAGGGGCTCATTTCACATGTGCAGCCCACAAAGATTCTGGTAGGGGTAAGAGCTGCAAGCAGCCAATACCACACTTTGTCATCTATTTTATATTCAAAGGAGGGTGTAGCCTGTTTGGCAAGCAAGAGATTATGATTAGGCAGGTAGGGTCCCAGTGGTATGCTGGAAGGATGGACACTGCTTTGTGAAATATTAAGAGACAAAAACACAGGCAAAAAGGTGAAATGATAATGGAAGTACAATAAGGCTTTTCCTGAAAGAAACCTGAGTTATTGTTTGGACAACCTTTTGTTAGGCCATTCTGATACTACTTGCTCATATTCCCACTGCTTAACTCAAGTCAAAGAGCTATTGTGAATTAAAGGCCATATCATAGACTACTTCAGTACAGTAATGACAACCAAAGCCTTACAAGACTGGAAGGGATCAGCAAGTTGCTCTCTGACCAGCTCTGTAGAAAATGTGGGTTACAAGAGACCTCAGGAGGTCATCTAGGTCCATTCCAATCCTATACAGTAACTTTTACTTTGCCCAGCAATGGCACCCTACTTTGACTGCATGTTACATGGCTTTGGCTGGACTGACTCCTAAACTGGAAGCAATGCAGGGGTAGTCATATAGCACTGTACAGAGGCTATGGTAATTATCATGGGGAACCAACTCATTTACTCAACAGTGCTATTTAGCCTTGCCTAAAGCATGGTATGATGCATGTGTACATGTTCATGAATGCGCTTTTGCTAATGCGCATTAAATTTAGTACCCCATGACACTTTTACATATGCACCGTGGGGGGTGGGGGGGAGAGGGGAGCAACACTTTAATTAGAGTGGCTCCAAGAGCTGCTCTAATTAAAGCACTGCAGTGTCTTGTGCATCAGCATCCCTGTAGTTAAAAGTGGTGGTGAGGGCACTTGAACTGAAACTCATTCAATGAACTTTATTTCAAACACCCCTACTGCCATTTTTAAGTGTTGGGACACTGACACACAAGACACAGGAAGCTGCTGTAGCACAGTAATTACCATGCTTCAGCAGACTTGATTAATCAAGTAATTACAGAGCTTCGGAGCAGCCTTCTCGCTCATGTACAGGTACCCTCCTTTATGAGGTACTAGAAAAAGGTGCATTAGCCTATTTTAATGCACATGAGCAAAAGCACACTTTTTTGTGACACTTCAATTCACATTAAAATAGGCTAATGCTCATTAAAGTGCGCATGTAAAAAGCACCTGATGTGACTACACTGCTTCTGGTTTGGGACACTGGTGCTTAACCTCCAACCCATGGAGCTGTATCATCTGGCCCATAGTGCTCCCCATGGGTTCATAAATTTGGCGGTGGAGGAACAGTAGCAATATTAATTGCTCCCAGAACTGTGGCAATTAACTCTGCCACCACTCCCCCACTGCCCAGTTTCCAGACTCAAGGGAAGCCAGGTAGTCTGGATGACATGGTCCTAGCAATCCAGCATAGAGTCACTTTTCAGCTGAATCTGACACATGGGGTCAAGTTGATACATGGGATCCTGCCGTGGCCAGACCCAGTGCACCAGATCACACCCGCAAACCAACCCTGTGCTGGATCCTGCCACTGCATATAGCACAGACTCTTTCTTTGCCTTCAGGGGAATATATAGATATAGATTCCACTGAAGCCTTAGATCAGCTATCTAAAAATTAGAGGGAAAATCTCCTCCCAAGGGTGTAGTATTTGGGTTCTAAACTCAAAGGCCAGGACCATGCTAGAAAAAAAAAAAAAGTGTATAGCATATATTAGAAATAGAAACATTAATGGACACATTAAAAGCCTAGTGTATGCAAGCAAGAGGTATTTTTAATATGTATGCTAGCTGATTAGCTAACATGTTAAAATGCACTTTTATTTCCTATTGAAGATGAGGCCAAAAAGGTAAATATTTCCAGCAGCTGCTTTATGCAGTTCAGCTGAGTAAAGAAAGGCCTAATTTCTATCGTGCTGTTTAGTAACAATTCATTTATGGAGCTCTGACTCATTTTAAGTATAGTGGCAATATAAGCTGTTTTTGGAAGTGCTACAAAACGCAATGCAGCATTTAAAGGATAATATCTCATTCTTTGTAGCATACCAAGCAATAAACACCTGCTGGCATTGATTCATACCTGAAGCAAAGGAGAGGTATGTAATCAATCACAAAGCTGTTATTACAAGTACACTTTAAAAATCAAGAGACCTTATTTCTATCACACAACAAAGAGTACCAAACAAATACCTTCTTACCTCATGAGTGTTTGAAAGTGCAGCTGGATCCTGTTTCATATTATCTAGAATTGCCACATTAGAGAAACAGTTAGAATTAATTAATGCAAGGAGGCAGGTTGAGTTGGTGCTTTAAGAAAGCTGCCTGGGTGGCAAAGGGGCACTGTGATTAGCAACAGCTTCAGTAGGGGTTTCAGTGCTATGCGGTGAAGAGATTATATTGATTTTCCAGAACCTCGAGTGGGAAAAGTTCTTTTGTTGTATAATTCCCAATAACTGCCCATGAACTCTGTTGGAAAGAATAGGACTTTGTGATAAAGCTACTTCATGGTAAATCCACTTCAGAGCAACACAATAAACAACATGTCCACATTATACCTTTCAGACTTCAGAACATATATGCCTATTGTTACAGATTTAAAGGTCACTTGATTCAGTGGCTCACTAGATGACAGTAAATTTCAAAACTACTCAGTTCAAAAATATATTTGAAATATATTCATTAAAAAAGTAATATTCTGGAATTATATATGGGTAGAGCTTTGAGCAAGGATGGGCAAAATATGGCCCATGGGCCAGATCCAACCCACCAACTGATTGGATCCAGCCCATGGGTGGGCTCCTGCCAATTGACTGCATCTGGCCTGTGGCGTCCTGCATGGAGCCGAGCCCTGCCTGCTCCTGCCCAGGGCAGCCCACACTGTGATCCTGCCCACTGACAGCCCTGGTCAGCACACACAACTTCCGGGTGGGGCTGCTCCTGCTACAACTTCCCCAGGTACTACTCAGCTCCCCACCACCTCCAACAGCTCCACCTCCTCCTCCCTCCCCTGCTGCACCACTCTGGGCAGCAGGCAGTGCAGCTAGGCTGTGGGGACATGCAGCAGGCACCACACACACAGCCAGATGGGGGGGAGCTGCAGCCGGGCAGCTCCCACCCCAGTGCTGGAGCTCTAGTTTCCAAGTGCTGAGGTTGGAGCTGCCTAGCTGCAGTTTCTCCCCTTCATTGGCTGGGCATGTCATGCCTGGCACACGTCCCCATGGCTGCCATAGCTTCCCTGTGCTACCTGCTGCCTGGGGTGGAACAGCAGGGGCAGGAGGAGGAGCCACAGGAGGCAAGGGGAGCTGCATGGGGAACAGGTGCATTGGGAATATTGCAGGTCCTCCTGCAGCCAATTACTGAGTCAGGGAGGGTGCAGGGGGGCCCCCAGCGTGCTCCCTGGCAGACCTGGAAGTGGACCAGAAGTACTTCCGGTCCACTTCTGGGTTTGCCACTGAGTAGGTGGGGGCCCCGCCCCCTGTACTCCTGTGGGATGCTCCATCCACCCCAGCATTGTAGCGTTCACGAGCCATGCCTGGTACCTCGAGGTATATAGAAAAAACATTTAAAGCTGTACCTATGGCCGAAACACTGATTCTCTGAATCAGCATTGAATCTTCAGATTTGGTTTCGGCCGAATCGAATCAGGGACAGTGATCTGAACCAATGAACCAAATCACTGTCCCCAATTCGGGCCAAATCCAAATCAAATATGGCCCGCTTTGCACACCCCTATTATGCACTACTCAAAAAACATAAATCAGAACAGATTATTTAAAATAAAATTAAAATTTTACATTGGATGTTTCATTTTTAGTATATGATTTTTAAAATCTATAATCTGTTAAAATGATATCTTCCTGGAGACTGTGTGTGTGCAGTCCTCGATAGCTCACCAAAATTTGCTAAGTGGCTCTCCAGCTGAAATAATTGCCCAGCCCTGACTTAGAGCATGTTTTAAAACTATTCGTATGACACCAAGTCCACATTCTTCCAATACAAAGCCATGAGTGAAAAAGATTAATAAACAATAAATATTGCTAAGTCTCTAGTGGTTGCTTATCGCTTGGTGCACAGTCTCAAAAAATAGATTAGTACATAGCAATGGCAATCAAATTCACACTGTTAATTTACAGAAGAAATTCTAAAGTAATTCAATTAGCAAACAACAGATTTGTTACATAACCCACTTTCATTTTCATCTGTAATACCTAATCCTTTTGTGTTTTCATTAGTTATAATTTCTAAAGCCTTTTAAGCCTTTTAAGGTTCATCATTTTCTTAGCAAATATTGAATGCTTTCATCTGAGTTAACTAAATCATAGTGAGCATTTGTTTTGTTATCCTTAAATATGCCTTTATTCCTCATTGTTTTAAATGCATGATAATTAGATGGGCTTTGTGTTTAATAGTCTCTATAACATAAAGAATTATTCATCTTTTTCACTTATATTTTCTGTGTAATTTTTACCATACTTATTTAACACAGTTGGGGAGGAAAAATCAGGTTTGAAGGGCTATTTTTTGCTTTAAAATCAATTAAAATGCCCTTCTATTATTAGGGGCATATTCCATGAGTGTCAAACTCATCTGGCCCACAGGGCATGGGGCCAGCCCATCAGGCTGGATCAGTCCCGCAGACTGGCTGGAGTAGATGCCGCATGCAGCACATGTCCCAGACCAGACCTGCACACTGCATGTGGTGTGTGGGTCAACTCTGAGACCCATAGTCAGCACCAGGGGTCAGATGATAGTGATCTGCAGGCTGTATCTTTGACACCCCTGGTATATTCTATTATTTACATACAAGTAAAACACCATTAACTCCCATGGGAATTGCCCACATAAATCAAGAAGCTAATTATATTTATTAGCTATGAAGACTGGGAAGGAAATATACTTTATGGGTATTTTATAAGGGACATAGGACTGAAATGGGCCTCTTGGTCATCAAGTTCAACCCCTACATTTTCATGCAACCTAAAAATCATCCATTCTAACCCCTCACATACTACAGCCACAAACCACATTTCAAACCAAAAATTCTGTACAATGGTTCACAAGTAAAAAGCAGCTTAGAGCACAGCCATATCCTGACACTGCAATGGCAGAGAAGAAATTGAATAATATATCCTCATAGGATCCCAGGAAGTGGACCATGTCTTTGTGCTTACAGTGGAAGGCAACCCCTCTCCTCTCCTCTCCGCACCTCCTGGCAACAGCTATTGCCAGTCCAACCTGGAAGAAAATTTTCTTCTTGACCCCAATTCTGGCTATTAGTTTGACCTTGAGTGGAAGAGGCAAAACCTTCCAGGTGCAGAAGAGGTTTCCAGCAGGACCTCCAAAGCACTTCAGTCAAAATGCACACCTATAACTGTGGCTGATACCCAGTAGTGTCACAACCTCAACCAACCAGTGTCAAGGAAAAACATCTTGCCCTTGAAGCAGAGACGAGAGAGTGAGTGAGGAAAAAGAGACTAATTCTAGCCTATAGTCTACTCTCCCTGTGGAAAGACCCTCAACTTCTGCAAATGAATCTGTGGCTCAAGGGCTGGACTTTTTAGTCCTTGAACTTCACCTGTCTTCAACATATAGCAGCCCAACTTCTTTCCTCCTAGTCCTGTTTTTATTTATTCGATATATGTGTTTTGCTGTTTGTTTAAATTTTCCTCACAAAATCTAACCTAGTTATACTGTAGACATTGTCACCTTATTCTTGCATTCTTTGACTATAGTGAAATGTCTTTGTACTCAACAACCCCCTTTGCCATTCTTCGTAAATTGCCTGCTTATACTTAGTGACCTGTTTAAGGTGCTTGTTCAGCCACTCAGGGAAGAGCTACAGACCTATCTCATTTACACTTTGGTAAATTTGGACTATCTTGTCACATACTAGATTTTATACCTAAGTAAATAAGATCAGAATCTAGGCTTTTTAAGCTCTTGACATCAGCTGAAAGCATTGCTGCAAGACTCTTTGTAAAACAATTCAAATGTAAAAGATATATTTCCCCTGTATTTCTAGAAATCATCCTGTTCAATTACTTTCAAATACACCCCATTATTTGTCCAGTTACACAATAGCACATATTAAAGGGTCGATATCAACTTGAATAGCTGTCAATCTTTTAAAAATAAGGTGAAATGTTTCAGATCCTACTGATACTTTCGAAGAATCTCAAAGTAATATTTTTGATTTAGTAAGCGTTTTGGGAAGGGACTGTGTTTGCCCTAATACCTGAAAAGTGGCAAGCATATCGTGGGCACTATCAGAGGACAAATTGAACTCAAAGAGGAAGTGAATACACAGGAAACAAAATATAACTGACTACAGGAATGTAATTCTTGAACTAAGTGACCTTTAATACAATCTGTTATACAATTAGCAGAAAGTGTGTGCCTTTGTTGGCATGCATCTGTTAGGGAGCATCAGACATAATATTTCTGAGCTGCATGTCTAGCTTCGCCCCCTCCCAACATACCAGCAATAATATCTAGAGATGATACAGTAATTTCTGTGCCAATCAGTCTTAGATGGACATCTAACATAGGCTGAAAAGCAGCCTGCTTAGATAGTACTAAAATACTGAGCCCAGCAGTCTGCCTTTCTCTTATGCCAGGATCTGGACTATACCGCATAACTTTTATGCTTATGGATATATGTGAACCAACTAGCCAATGACAAATGTGAGCTGATTGTATTTATATACATCATTATGAGCAGGGGGATCAGAACTCATTAATAAACCACTTCTCAAAACACCCACCAGAAGGCAGGGGGAAAAAAACATTTTGCTCTGCAAATTTTAGAATTTAATTATATCTGAATACAAACATACTACCCACTTTAGAGGGCTGCTCTGACGTGAACTGCTAATAATTAGGTTTTAAAGAAAAGTTAAAAGACGAAAGGAGAAACGTGTAAGATAAACTACTATGTTTAACAACGAATCCACTTCGAAATTAGCAATGATTTGAAAATAAGAAAACAATTTCCTACTTCAAATTATTCTATCTATCATATTTCTATCAGTTTCTCAACTTGGATACAGTGATTTTCAATTATGGTGTCACAGCCCCCGGGGGTGTTATGAGATCCTTTTAAGGGTGATGTGGGGTGCTGTGCAATGTTAGTATTGTTGGTGTACAAACTCCTACCTATAATTTACAAGATAAACCCAGAGATTTCAAATAGGACCCCAGAGCGTCAAAAACATTCTGACCTGCTGTGGTCTTTCTGAGCACTTTGCAACAGAAGAATTGCTCTATTACAGGAGTTTTCAACCTTTTTTAAGGAGTCTGCCCCATCTGTGGGTACCCCTTCTGAACTGTACCCCCTTCCAGCTGGGCAGCTGAGGGTATGCCAACAGCTGGCCCTGGGGAAGTCTGCAGAGGAGGGGAAAGGGCCATGGGTGGCTGGGGGGGGACGACACCCAGTATGGATAGGGAGGGAGATAAGCCAAGCCAGGCCCAGGATCAGGCCAGGGCCCACTGTGCCCATCCTTCTCCTGCGCCTGGAGTAGTTGCCCAGCGCCAGCACCCCCACGCACCAACAAATCCGTCATCCTCAGACCTAGACCTACCCTGGCACCGGCCCCGTACCACCCAGGGCCCCCAGCTGGGGGCCGGAGCAGGGCCAGCCTTGACTGTGCCGCTGGGCTGGAGGGGACAGAGCCCCCAGGACCCCTGCGCTCACCCTGCCAGGCCCTGCACAGAGCCACAGCTTGTCCGGGGGGTGCAGGGAGGGGTGCAAGCTCCCACCACTGCACGCAACCCAGGAGGACATGGGGGGGGTGCCCCCAGATCTGCATGGGGCAGGATGAGCTGCTGCTGCGGGCTGTGGCTGGAGCAGCGCTGGGCTCTTCCCGGTGTAGGGGAGAGGGGTCATGCTGCTCCAGGTGGGTGGCAGCAGTGCTGGGGGGAGGGGTCAGGTGGGCTACTGCAAATCTTGAGGTGGCTGCAGCCCCCTCCCAGCATCCCTGCTGACCTCCCCAGCCCAGTCCCTGGGTGTAGGGAAGTGGCACATGGTGGCAGCCTCACCCCCTGCACCACCACTTCCCAACTATCCCTGTTTCTCTGTGCCACTGCCACGTACCCCTTGGGGCCTTCCCAAGTACCCCCAGGGTACCACTGATTGACAACCCCTGCTCTATTATTTTTTCATAGTTAAGAAATGAGTGAAAGCTAAGAACTGGCATTTTCAGGGCAAAGCGGGTTATGAGGGAGCTGGTGCCTTGAGTCTAAAGCAGTGATTCTCAACCTTTTTAATACAGGCATTCCTTTCTGTGACATCCACAAACAAGATTTTATCTGCTCTAAGGGCAGCACATAAAAATATTTTTGAAAAAACTCTGAAAAAGTAGAGATTCCTGTGTCTGAGATTCCAAACCTTTAACAGAATATGCATATGCTGACAAATCACTGAGAGATGATTTCAAAGACACATCAGTCTCCAGGCGCTAGGAGTTCCATGTTCCTTCTTCAGTGCTTGATGACAACCCAAGCACAAAACAGTGCAAAAAAACTCTGTTTTTTACACCTGCTCATATGTTTATGATGCAGTATCTGACTTGGAAAGGAAAAAGCTGCCAAGGAAAGAGAGGCTTCCACTTGTTCAGGAACAGTGGGAGAGTAAAAGGAGCTGAGGCTCCTTTTGTCTCTAGAGGGTCTTTTCAAACTAATAGGAGAGGGGATCTGCTGCAATAAACATAGTGTCTATGGTCATCAGCTGGGTTCATCCCTTATTTAAATTATAGTCATTCCAGAATACCAAGAAGAGCAAAAAAAGCTGACTTTGTGCACTGTATTTAGAGACCAAATGAGAGCTGGGAGAGAGCTATTCTTTTTGTAAACATTGTAAGCAAAAGGCCATTAAGTATGTTGAAAACTTGAGGGAGCAGGAGAGGGTTCTGTCAGGTTTGCTACACTATATTTATGTTACCACAGGCAAGAAATTCACTCACATCAGATAACCAATTGCGTCTGCTTTATACCACAATGACAAATGAAAGGGCAGTATTTATGTCACTTAAGGACTGAATCAAAGTCCACTGAGTCACCAGCCCCTTAATCTGTGTCTTGACCAGCAGCCTTAAACCTAGACCAAGTACTTTGCCCTATAGACCTAAAACTTTTAAATGTCTTTTCTTTGGGATTTTCTGCACTGTGCTTATGGCAAAATAAAATAATACACTCTCTTCCCATGGTATACACAGAACGTTAAGACTCCAAAGCATATATATTTTCTGTTTTTGCATCTCTACTTGATTTTATAATTTGTCAAGACAAATGCTGCTAAACGACCCTCTTCTGTACCCAGCAAGGGAAAGACAGCTTTCTAACTATCCGTAATACATGGAATTAGGTTATTCTATGCCTCCTGGTCATGGCAAAGGCAAAAAAAAATAAAAGCCATCCTCACTTTCCAGTTCCATCGCTGCTCTGATATTTAATGTCACGTGCATACTCTAGAAGATCATGGATCTGCAGTAAATTTCCCTTGCTGCTTTTTAATCAAAATCTCCTGTGTCCCCCTTTTTATGGCTTTAAATATATTGCTACATATTAACAGAAAATTAAAGCTTCCACTGCAAATGCTAATGGCTCCTTCTGCTTGCCAGTACAACACTCAGGATAATGACATCATGATTTTTCATAAAACATACTTCAAAATTACTAGGATGCTGAATCAAAATCGTGATGCAAACTGAGGTTCAAAGTCAGAATTGAAATGCTGAAAGCAAGCTAAATGTTTGTAAATGTTTTTCTAGCATGGATCTGTCATGTTCCACATATATGGAAGGTACAGAAATCAAAAAGCATTCAGTATCTGCTAGTTTAGTATACATACATGCTTTTCATGAATACTGGTTCACTTCTGATTCCACTGGCAGTGGCTCTAATATCTTACCACAGAGCCTGAACAAAGATATTACTTGTTCCTTAGCTTCTCCCAGGTAAATCAGGACTGAAGCGCTGACACTTCAAAACATGGATCAGGAGTCCAAGCAAATATCACGTGCTGTTTGGGCTCAGGGTTTTGATTTGGACCCATGTATAGTTTGAACAAAGAGAGACTGGTATTTACAGAACAGCATCCTTCGAAGTCTGAGAAGACACAAATAAAGTAATAAAAATGTCATTATTTGTCATTGTAATAGTAGGTCTTGCAAAATATAGTATTTTCAGCTATTTCACTTGGTAGAATGCTTTGAAAGCAAAACCGTCTCATGGTTTTACCATCCTGCCTAACTCCTCAGTTCCTTTTTGCTTTCTCCCTGCAGACTGTTAGGAAAGACTCCACAGATTACTCAAGCCTTCTCGGCAACAATAAACAGAAACATTGCTGTAGCCTAAACACGATGGCTTTTCTTAACGCCTCTTCAAAAATCTTTCCCATTACCCCATCTTTCCCCACCCGTGCCCCAAATCATTTTGGTATCATCTGTACCGCAGTGCTCATTTGAGCACAGAGACCTGGTTAGGTCATGCAAGCACAATGTTTTGTTTGTTTCTCTACCACTACAAACACAGAACGCAACAGATGGGAATGTTCCCACTAGAAGCTTGTTGATGCCAGATATTCTGGATACAGTTTGTTCTGCATTGCTGGGAGGTTCAAGCCCCAGTTGGTTAATTGCTTGAGGAAATGTTTGCACCAAATGAAAAAAGACAGCCTCCCAAGTCATTTCCTTTTCTATGGTTAGTTATATTGCAGGAAACCATGGAAGGAGAGACTGAAGAAAGGAGTTGCTAGTATATGGGTTTTCAAAACTATTTTCTCTACATTACCCTGAGACTAAATAAAATAAACTGGTTCTGTCTCTTGATTTAAAATCACAGATTGCACATCTCCAGTCTTGGTAAGGGCTCTTTTTCCCATTTTCCCATTTTATCAAAAAAGAAAATTAAGACAAAAATTATCAAGTCTGACTTTCTCAAACGTGCTGACTGATTTTGGGTGTCTCAATTTTTTTTTTTTGACTCCCAAAGGAAATGAACCATCGGTTCTGACATGAAGACCTCAAAATGAGAACTCAAACATAAAAGCACCTAAAATTAGCAGTCATTTCTGGAGACTTTGGGCTAAGTGACGAAGCCAAGATTATACAGTAAGTTAATGGCAAGCTAAGGAGAAATTGTAGAGTCTTCATCCTCATTCCTGTTCCAACTACATTTCCATCCTTCATGTTTGAGAATTATTTCCTGAGCAAAAATATTAGCTGGAATTGCTCATTTTATTTTTTGCTGGAATTTCTCTTTTTTTCCCTCTCACAATTTTAGTTTGCTGTATCTGAATTATGACTATACCAATCATTATAATTATACATATACTACAATGATGAGGTTCAAGTACAAAGCCTTCAGAGAAATGCCCTAAGTAAAATAAATAGCACTTTTAAAATTCTCCAGTCATTGTCAACACTCAGGGGCTTTAGTATTTTCCCAGATCACTGTGCTCACATTTGTTAGCTCCTCAACATGTGCCTTTGGCAAATCTAATACCCTATATGTTCTCATATTCTATTAACCCATTCCATGACTATTCTGTATTCAAATAATTTGGGGACAGAGTAGTAAAGCATAGGCAAACATACAGTTGACCAGTTAAAGTAAAGTCTGGCATCCAGGATGTTAATAAAATCTGAGATACCCTCAAGCCTTTAATATTATATAGGCACAAATAATGAAAGAAGTCACATGAGACTGCAAAACGGGCATTTAGCTTCAGGACAAGTCAGGGAAAATACAACAAGTCATAAGCAAGGAAGCTAAAAGAAAGCCAAGCACACACATTTTCTCCCTACAAATGTGGGTGCTTTTATGAGTTGAACAAATTTATTCTAGGCTTAGAACTAGAGCATTCAGAAATATCACAATGACAAGTACAATAACATAAGGAGTTGTAGATGCAGCATTTCAAAGCAGTAGCATTTATTCTTACTTCTGAAGATAAACACTTATCTTGACACCCGGAATCCAGAGGGAATAATGAAGAGGAATTTATTTCTCTGAAGTATAACCGCATTTCTGTTTCTTTGATATAAACCTATATGGTGCAAAAATGTAAAGGCAAAATCATTACAAGTTTTCCATTTAATGAGACCACAAAACATGATTTGCCGATGCTGCTGCATTTGGACTTAGTTCTAACCTCAGACATACGTTGTTATGTGTCTCCAGAAAACAAGTTTTAATTGCGGGTCCCCGGAATTCCTCATATTGCTAGCAATAAAGTTATGAGCTATTCAGAGCCGTTTGCCAGACAGTTTTGTTATAATTTGATCTTTGCAGCTACAATGCTGTAACCAAAGTCAGTAAGCAACAATTGTTTCATAACATTAAAGTTCAGTTATTATTACCTGTACATTTTTAAATTTTCTATACACCATGGTTGAAGCACAAATGTTTTTACTAGACTAGCAAAATTATAATATTCTATGCTTTTTCATGAATACATGACATAGCTGCCCTTTTATCTGCTGTAGGACTAACAATGAACATAATTAACATGAAAAATTTTGAAACCGATTATTTTGTGTTCTAGAAGCATGCTATGGAACTAATTATACTGAAATTACTTACCATGACCTGAAAATAGGCACTTTTATAGTCTTTACAGTCACTTGCAAGAAGGAATTAACTCCATTCTTTCCATCTTTGCCTTAAAAGTTTGGAGTCTGATCCTGCAGCTTTTAAGTGGGTTCAGCGCACTTGGATTTTTTTGTGACCTGCTGAAATCTAGGTATTAAACAACTGAATAGAAAAGATAATAGAAGGAAGACAAGGGTAGTGATAATGAAGAACCAGTAACACATTTATTTAATATGGCAAAAAGTGAACAACAATGAGAACATCTAGGAAAACATGGTTACTGTGTCTCTGCTGTCTTTTGCCATATAAACATACTCCAAGGTGTTATTATAGCGGCAACCTATACTCACCATGTCACAGCACCATTGAAGCTGGTGATCACAGCACAGCATCACAGCACCACAGTATATCAAAGGTCAAAAAACTAGAACTCATGTCCCAAAGGGACTTTGATTCCGAAAGCTTGCAGAAAAGGACAATTTTCTTGCCATTTTCCAGTTGGCCTAATAAAAGGTATTATTTTGGAGCCACGGGTTCTAGTTTTTTGTATGTCTTTTTGTCTCAGACCAACACGGCTACCAAGTACACCCCTGAAAGGTTATATGTGACTTTCCAGGAGGGAAACCACTGCCATCTGCTGTCCTCACCACAGCCTGGTGCCACTGTTGCTGCTTGGTCCGCAACTACGTATTCGGCAGTTACTCCTGTTTATTTCACAGCTAGCCTTTCCTGAAGGTCATTCCACTATTCGCCACCTGTGGATGCGCTGGGTAGCAGTACAGCTCTGCCCCTCAGAGCAGGCTAATAAGCTTTACCCAGCAGGCTAATAAGCTTGCCCAGCTTTCAGCTACAGGTCTACAAGCCCTCAACAGCAAAGCATGTGGAAGATGTTAGAATCTCAACAACTGCAAAGGTGGATGAAGGCTGCAGCAGAATGAGTTGTCTCCAGTTGTCTTGGTCTCCTTGCCATTGGATCAAGGTCCCATTCTGTCAAGAGCCGTGTAGACGCTGATGTGCAGCAGCTTCTCCACAATAAAACAAGTCATGTACAGGCATCTTCCATGCCAGCACATTCCTTAAGCCCTCTGGCAACCAGCTAATGGCGACAGGAGCAGAACTGTGAGGTCTGGCAACTCCAAGTCATGAGGTGTCCTGAATGCAGCAGTTACAAGAATGTCATCTAGCACTTGGGTGAGACAGGAGCGTGATTTGGCAGCTGTAACTGTGACTGAGCAGCCCTCTTTGGATCTGCTCTGCTCACTCCACATGGCGAGGGGCCTAGAAAAGGTGCCCTAAATATAGTCTGTCTAATACAGTATCCTGTATTTCTTCCTAATTGGACAACCCCATTCAGTGAGATCACCTTTATGAAAATACCAGCAAAGACGGCCATTATTTTCCGGACCTGGAACATCAGGACCCTCGTGGACAACCGTAATAGTGAATGCCTAGAATGCCACACTCCAGTCATGGCCCAAGATCTCAGGTAACTCAGCATCAGTGTAGCTGCATTGAGTGAGACCCGGTGAGGGGAAGATGGGCAGCTCAAAGAACATGGAAGCAGCTATACCTTCTTCTGGAAAGGTAAACAGGAAGGAGAATACCAGCTTCATGGAGCTGGTTTTGCCATTAAAAATGAATTCAATGCAGAGAGATCCTTAATGGAATTAATGAGCACCTCATAACTCCTCAGTCTTAAACTGGCAGGCAGCCAGTATGTCACTGTCATCAGTGCGTATGCCCCAACTCTTGATGCTGCTGATGAAACCAAGGAGGAATCCTATGCCAACCTTCACCAAGTCCATTCTGACATTCGGAGGGAGACAGTTTATTCTTCTTGATAGAGGTGCACTAATACATCGGTCCAATATCAGATCAGCACTGATATAAAGAAAATTGACTATCAGAAATTGGCCTGATGTGGCCAATAATATGGACGATAAATGCCCCGTGCATGTGCACAGCCACAGCACAGCACATAGACAGTGAGGAGCATAGCCTGGCAGCATGGAGAGCTGCGTGCAGCAGATAAGTCTGTTGTGCTGGAAGGGAATGGGGAAGGGAAGAGGCATGGGGAGGGACAGATCAAGGCTTCCGTGATGAAGGAGGGAGTGGGGCTGGGGCAGGCACTGCCCTTCCAGGGCAGGGAAAGGGATGGAGCTGCAGCTTGTCCAGGGGCATGGGGGCGGCTCCAGCCGCTGTGCACACCCCGGGAGGACATGAAGGGGGTCATGTGCCCCCGGATCCGCACAGGGTGGGGTGGCTGCCACTGCAGACTAGCGCCGAGGCTGTGCCAGAATCTTCTTATCGCAGGGGCAGGGCTGGGCCAGGGCTGTGCTCAGGGCATGTGGCAGCAGTGCTGGGCTGTGTGGGGTGGGGTCAAGGCTGTGCTAGGTTTTTCCCAGCAAGGGCTGGGCCGGGCTGCACTCAGGGCAGGTGGTGGGGGTGCTGGGAGGGGGCTATGGGGGCCTGCAGCCACCCCAAAATTTGCTATCGCCTCCCTACTCCTCTATCTGCAGCTCACCCCCCCTTCCCCCTCCATGTCCTCTCAGGGTGTGTGCAGCAGCGGGAGCTGCACCCCCTCTCCGTGCCCCTCTGGACAAGCTGCGGCTTCATCCTACACCCCACCCCACCCTGGCTGGACTGGGCCTGCCCCAGCCCTGGCCAAGCCCCAGCCTAACTCCCTCCTTCACAAGATCCAGTAATCCAGATACATGGTGAGACTCTGGAATATACTGAGTATTTCCCATACTTCAGAAGCCCTCTCTCATACAAGGCTGACACTGACAAAGAAACCCAATATCCTCTCAAATGTACACGTGCAGTCTCTGGACGCCTAAAGAAATGGGTGTTCAAAGATTGTGCAATTGGATCCAAAACCAAGCTCATGGCTTATCAAGCAGTTGGATCCCCATCATGCTGTACAGAGCTGAGATGTGGACAATGTACAAGAGACCTCTAAAGTTGTTGGAAAAGTACCATCAACACTGCCTGCAGAAGATCCTCCGAATCCAGTGGGAAGAGAGAGATACCAACGTTAGCGTCCTCCTGCACGTAAACACCATGAGTACTGAGGTGATGATCATCTGGCATCAACTTTGTTGGGCCGGCCATGTCACCTGATACTTCTGACTTCAGACTCGTGAAACAAGTTTTATTCTTCCATCTCAGCCAAGGCATATGTTCGGGGGGGGAGGGGGGGGGGGCAGAGAAAGCACTTCAGCAATGTCTTCAAGGCCAACTTAAAAAAATGCAACATCGATGTCAACTCATGGGAGACTACTACCTAGGACTGCCCCAAATGGAAGAAGAATCTGCTGCAGGGATCTCAGTACTTCGAAACCTCAAAACAACAACAAAAGATGGAAAAGTGGGAGCAGCAGAAACAACATGTTGTGTACCAAATAAAAAATCCAGTGCCACCCACCCCACACAGAAACACGTCTGAGCTGCAGTAGTCTGTCGATCCCGGATAGGCCTCATCAGCCATCTTCGGATACACAGATAAAACAGTCGTGGAAGACAATCATCCTCGACTGCAAGGGATTGCCAAAGAAGACTCATGGTTCCTAGATGGACTTTTTGCACCTTAACACTAGAAAACTGAGATTGTCTATTGCCTAGCAAACAACAAATTTAGAATATGTTGATTTATGAGTTCAGTTTTATTTTTTATAATTGTGTTTAAAAAATACATCTTATAGCTCCTGGTCTTCAGAGCTTCCAGTTTGTCCTATGCTACAGTTCAGATGCTCATTCACTGCATAATTAATTCCTTCCACGGGAACAGATGTAAAGAACTTATCTCATTCAGTCTGGACTGCATTAAGAGGCAAGCAGAATCTGGAGAGAATCAGTTGTGCATGTGGTCCAATTTTATTGGATCCCTCTTGTTGCTTATTTCCAATACTATTAAAAAGAATAATTTTATAACGTTGTATCACATGTAAAAAAAGTGGAACTTGCATCAAAGAAGACATTGTGCTTTTCAATATGATGCAGGAAAGGCACCAGGAAAATGGGAATTGAGAATGGCAGAAAAGTAGACTCATGGAAAGAAAAGTATGTTTTTAACTTGCCAACATACAGAAGACCTTTCTTCCACAAGAAATAAAACATTTAGTAAACCTAACACAATTCATCCATACCTAATTTTCAGCTCACTTACTACTATTACACACATATACACATGCACACACACACTGCAAAGAACACTGAGGCTGAAGATATTAAGCATTCGAAAGTTAGGAAGTATCAGAATTAAGGCTGAATGTGCCACTTTAAATTTGGGCCTCTCTGTGCGTTCATCTTATAATACATGACCGCATAGGACCCTGCCTTATTCAGCGAAAACAATGCATGCCATTCTCTTATCAATCAGTTATTTCATATATTGTTTTTTTCCTCAGTGTTTAGCATGTGGGCCTTATTTGCTGCACGCTCTTCAAGCCACACTCGGGAGAGAGTCAGTAATTTTCTTTTGAACTTTTTTGTGAACTTTCCTCTGGCACCCATCATTACAATATCAGGCAGCCATTCCTGTCTCCTCCCTTCTCACTGCTTCTCCACAGCATTTCCAATCTATCCCTAGCTCCCTGTCCTAGTCTTCTGCCCAACCAGTGCAAGTTCTCCCCACTACCTCCTGGCTACTTGTCATATCTACCTCCCCTTCTATCTCACTGGTTTCCACTCCTATCGTCCTTGGCCAGCCAGTCTCAGTCTCTCTTCCACCCCGCAACTTAACTCCTAATCACACATCTTCCAAATAACCTGGGTCCAGCACAGATCATAGGAACTGCAGAATCAGGCCCTCTAGAAATAGATACTGCCTTCACAATTTGTTTTGGGAGGGCTTTTTGCTAACTGACCAACAAACCACGATAAAAACACTTGACTAATATAATGGAAATGGATCGCATATTTAACCTTTCACAACAATGTAAAACTATGTTGTGCTCTTTCCAATACTGCATCTTTGTTCAAAAGACTGAGACAATCTTTCTATTATAAGGAAAATTACCAAACCATGTGCCTTGGGGACAGAGTCTAATACCGTGAACAATAATTGTCATTGTTTTAAAGGCCCAAATACAACCTAGACCAGGGGTCGGCAATGTTTTGGAGGAGAGTGCCAAAAACACCCACAACCTCTTCTGTAAAGCTAATATATTTTAAAATACCTTAGAAAGGAAATATTGTAATGGTATATAGCAGGCTCTACTGTGGGCAGCTGAGACTGAAATCAAACAGGAAGCAATGTTACTGATGTGTCCTTAATCCTGCACTGAATAAGAGCTTCACTGCAGCAGTTCTTTTATCTGCCAATGATGTGGGATAAACTTGCTGCTAAACCAGCATTTTCTATAGCAAAGCTATTTTGTAGTCTCTTTGCCTCAGTGTTTTAAACCAAATAATACACTGCTTAACACTCTCTCGCATCTTGCAGGTGTTAACCCTGTTTTCCAGAATCTAGTCTTTTTCTGCATGATACAATAGACATGGAATCAGCTCTTGCATATTAAATTAATATCCATTTTATGATCAGTAACTATTTTTACTTTAAAAATGATTTAGTTTTGGCTAAAAAATAACTGGTGGTTTAAAAATCAACATGGGGGAAAAATCTATATTCATAACAGAAAAACATCTGTTTTTATGTTAATTAATGGAAGACTATAATTACTGACTTATATAAACTGCCAACAAATATTGCAATTATATTAGATACAGGCAACTTATTACAGAAAACTACTTTTTTGCAAGAACGCCTTGATTTTTTTCTATCTAGGTTTGGATACTGCTATGGTAAATAACAAACATTCAGTCTTTATTCTTAAATGCTAATAATTATAACATTTTGATCAGGTTTCAAGAGCAATTAGTTAAGTAAAACAAATTTCTTTGTAGGTTAATACTTGCCTGTTCTAACAAGCAGCTTTACAGGATCTTGCCATAATTGAAATAAAAGGGCTCAATTACTACATTTATTTATATAAACATTCAGGGTTAAACAACAATTGAGGTATTACCTTTAACAATATACTTATTCTTTAAATAATAAAAGCCAAACTCAGCACATGTTTAGGTGGCTACTATTCCATTCAAGTAAAAAAGATGCTTATTAAGTACAATTTTGATCCTTTTTTTAGTTCACATGTTAATGAATCATTCAGCTGAGGCCCTTAGAGGAGCGTGTTAGAAAGGTATTAGTGAAACAATGCAAAATTATCCTAACCCACTTGATTTTTAATAAAGATTACTAAACTTAATAAAGATTTGGTACTAAATACCAAAGCACTAGGGACTCTCTTATAACCAAGACAAAATTCTCAATTATCACTCTGGTTTTCTCCAATAGTAATCTTCTGGGGGAAAAAAACCACTTGACCGTGCTTGAAGGTAGACTATGAAGTCTACTTTGATAGCATATATAAAATGTAGATATAATAAGGTATAAATGAATACCAATGAGCTTTCTGCTTGCATTACCAGTATTAAAAGTAAGAATTTCCACTCATTTCTAACGGGATTTTCCCTGGCTGTTCAAACTCAGAAGTCAAGTATCACTTCTCCATAAAAATGAGAATCAAGTTTCTGGCCATCACCCTTTCAAGCATGGCAAATTTCTTTCTGCATCAGTTACTCCAGTAAGAAAAATTGAAAACCTCCTCCAGTATATAACTGAATGTCCTCTAGTCATTCAGTAAGTTCATGTCACTACACAGTGGAATGGTACTCTGCATAGAAATCTGTCCCCCATAGCAATTTTCTTTGTGGCTGCCAATAAGGTTAAAGAATGGGGCTAATTAAGCGCACACTGGAAGCAGAGGGTCCTGTACCAGTGTAACTGAAGTATCTGAAATGCCATCTATGAAAATGAATTAAGACTACAATATTGAAAAATAGCATAATTACCAGCTAAAAAGCCTACCATTCTGAGTCTCTATTGATCTACCAGGCTGCAATTTCAATTCCTGGACTTGTTCTACTGACCAAATTTTCAAAATGTGGCCTCTATGAACATGCTTCTTCTGTGTGGATAACATTTCTGCATATATTTTTTAAGGACAGTCATATGATTGTGTAAATAATGCCATCTCTTCCCAATATGGATTATGATGCTTAAAACAGGCATGCAATCATTGTGTTGGGGTGGAAAGCTTTTTAAAATATATCCCTACATATCTTAATCAAAAGAAATGCCAAAGGCTGCCGGCAACCAATTCATTTTGTCTCATGGGCTGTATTCAGATTGTGGACTTTTCACAAGCTGGACAAACTACTTCTGGCAGCGGGGCAGCAGCTTGTCAGTGCAGCTGCTGTGGCTGATGTAGTGGTGCAGCTCTGGAACACAGGGAGGTGAATACCACTGCCCATTCACCACCCCTCCACCCCCCTTTTGCCCTGCTGCCAATTTTAGTCATAAATGGTGACTGAAGTCCCAAATCTGCGGGAAGAGGTGCAGCATCTTTTCAGCTGGCCAAAAGTGACAGGGCATGAGTAGCTAAAAAGTGAAAAATTGTGACTCCCAAACTACAAGGACAGAAAAGTGGATAAATTACAATAAGAATTTTTCCAACTATTTGAGTTGGGCTAATAAAAGATATCGGATTTACTCAAAGAAACTTGTCTGCCAATACTTGACTTGGTAACTGTTCAGTCATGAAATAAAGGATATGGACTGTGGCAGAATGCCATCTCTGTCTCTTCCCAACCTCTGTTATCAGGCGGATGCCTAATCTGACAATTTGGCCCCATCAGCTTCAGGTAACCCTAAATTGTAACCTGAGCTGGTTACATTCCTGAGGGAGGGGGAAACCTGCTCCCTCTGCCAACATGACTGGCCTCATACACCTGGGTGGGGGGTTAAACTCCCTATTGTTCTAAGCAATGTCATCATGACTGGGAGGGGGCTAGAGACCCTGCCAGTCTACCCGGCAATCAGTGATGCATTTCAAATTGGTTTGCTGGCAGCCAACAGTTGCTGGCCTTCATTGGATCAGGTAAATGAGGTCATAAGGGCTATATAAGTTAAGGACTGCCCAGGAGGAGGAGCAGTAGCCATAATGAAAACTCAGAGAGAGAAGAGCTGGACCATCTGAAACTTGCTCCCTCTCTTGAAACTCATGATCAATGAACTGCCTGCCTCCACATGGAATCTCCCCCTGCCTCTGGATGATACTTGTGAGTAAGCTACCTGAGATCTAACTAGATATATAGCTTGCAGTAACTCTGATGTGTGATCAAAGGCTACCATACCGCTGTTTGCTCTAAGGTACGTCTCTGATATTGCTCTACCCTGTACCCTATTCCAAACCTACTCCTTGTAACCAATAAATTTCTCCTTTGTACCTAGCATGGGAGACTTATTGGGAGAGGAGCTAGGTTATGCCTTGGGGTCCCCTTGGTTTGGCTGACTAAGGGAGACCTATTTGTGCTTCAGACTGAGGGAAGCACCCCAAGTTCTTGCAGTGGGTCAAGTACCCTCAAGGACCACTAGGCCTGTGTTTCCCAGGGCGCACAGGGCCAAGATCAATCCAGACCTTGGGTGGTGGTGGTGTTACCCCCAGGCTTGCAGATGTGCTCCAGGAAGGAGGTCGGCTGGATGTGGGGCACCCCCAGGAAGGCACTCAGAGCCTGGAAGGTGGTTGGACGCAGTGAGGTGGGTGGCTCAACGCAGGAGCACCTGCTACTTGCTTGCCACATGGACAAACATACACTTAAGCCACTTTAAAAGAGGAGGAAGATCTGATGCGTGTTTTGATTTATTTGCATAACCTTGTAGGGATACAAGTTAGCTAAACTGCCCAAACTTTGACCTGAACAAAGCAGTGTTACAGTTGGAACAGTACAATTGTATCACCAGAGAATCATGCAGAGGTAACAGTTCTATAGTAATAATTTGTATCAGTACCGTCCCCCCCCTCCCCAATACCAATACATTTGTTAGACCTGTTCATGCTTAAATGTGAGTGAGGTATGAAAGTGGGTTGGGGAAGGGTGAAGAAATGGAATGGAGAAACACAAAGGTATTTTAAACATTTAAATGTGAAGTGGATAACATTTTGTCACATTTCTCCCATCCAACCTTAATATAGAGAGAATAGAGATTCACAACTGATCTCTATTTCTTAATGTTTTAACTATACTGAGAACAGCAAAAGTGAAGTCATACTATATTTACTTGTGCATCATACTCATTACAGGTGCACTGACATATTGCTTACCTATTGGGTTGGCACCAATAAAAGGGAAATTTACATTATTGGCTATTGACTTTTTGGCTGTTGTAGCCAATAACGTTCTCCAATAATTATGCCTTCTGGTCAGGGCCCCGGATGCCTGGGTTCCCTCCTGCCCACAGGGCCAGGGCCACTGGATGCCTGGGTTTCTTCCTGTGAGCCAGTGTGACCCCAGAAATACCCCCAGCCCCTCACCAGTGGGCCAGGCTGGGCTGGAGCAGAGCAGCTGCTGCAGTGTCCTGCGCACTGGTGTGGTGCAGACTGTGGCCAGAGTGGGTGCTGTAAACAGTGTGGAATGCTGCAGGCATGACTGGGGTTGGGAGGTGGTGGGGGTAGAGCTGAGCTGCCTGGCCCAACCCAACCTGGCCTGGCATAGGGATGTGTAGGGGGGGCATGTCCACCCCACAAAGATTGGCACTCACCAGCCAGAGTGGGGGGCGACAGCTGGTGCCCTCTCCGCCCTGAGAGAGTAGGGATTGCGATAGAAGCGCCAGCGGCACTTCTAGTTTGTTGCCAGCAGCTATCAGCCACTGGGGGACCACCCCCTCCCTGCCCCGATTGGCCACTGGTGCCCTCCCAGGATCAGGACACCAGTCGCCCATGCAGCCTGGCATGACTCAACCCCCAGGTAATATCAGTTATTGGATTGGTATGGGTCAATATAGCTGGTTAATAAGCAGCTATCGGTATCGGCGAAGAAATTCTTTATTGGTGTACCCCTAATACTTACCTTTTTTCCAAAAAATACCCTTTCAAAACTAAGCAGGGCAGCTAATTTTCTGCCCAGAACAGAAACATGGAGATGCTGCGAGATGGCTGCTGCTTCCCTCCATTTGCCCCTTTGTCCCCCGTCCCCCCCCCATTCCCTGTGCCAAATTCAGGGTAGTGGAAAAGTGGGGGCTAATGGTGACATCACTTATGCCTTGCACCCTGGAGCCACATGAAAGCAGTGGCTTCAGAAAGAGCCCATGCCAACCAGCTGGTGAGCTCAGAGAGCTCCCTGAACAGGCAGAGTTCCCACAGGAGAAGCAGCCGATGAGCTAGGAGAGCTCACTGCACATGCAGTCCACAGCCAAGGGGAGTGTGACTGCACCCCCAGTGCAACCCTGTCGACTAATATGGGTGCGCTTGTCTTGTTTTCAGCTTTCTATGACAATGCACTCCAGATACCAGAGGTTGGGGCTAGACACACAAAAGCAGCCTCAGGGGACACATCAGAACCGAATGAGCTTCACTTTAGCCATATTTTCATTAAAGCAAAAAAGTTACCCTTGGCATCACAACATGTTTCTTTAAGCAACTTTCTTAGTGCAATTCTTCTTACTCAAGCTGCCTAAAACTGCTCAAGTGGCACAGTAAATGTTTGCTTAAAAATGCAATACCAAAAATACAAACTTTTACAAAACCAAAAGCTAACAAGGTACCAAGAAGTTTTTAAAATTGTAATGAGAAAATTATATTTGTAGAAAATGTTCTTGCAGTATCTGAAAAAAAAATTTGAGAACTCCAGAGTGAAAATGACATCATTTATTAAGATGCAAAAGGGACGCACAAATGGTGATCAATCTGAATTCCAGTTTTAATTGCTTGAGTCAGTGATTCTCAGCCATGCTGCTGTGGCAATCTGGGATACCACCAGATCCTCTGAAGGAGGATGGGAGGCATGAGGAGATAAGCAGGTGTGAGGAGATAAACACAGGTTTAGGTTTGAAGATGCCTGACCACTCTCCTCTCCCACCCACTGCCTAGTCATTCTACAAGGAGGTAAACGCTGTAATAATAAATTAATTTTTGAAATGGGGAGCTGGAAAATTCATAAAAATTACAGGGGGTACCTTAAGTTTAAAAAGGATGAGAACTCCTGGCTTGAACGCTTTGCTTATATCATACGATTTTTAAATTTCTCATACTACTTTAATTTAAAGGCAGTTTACTTAATATGAATACCAACAGGAATCATATAAAGTGCAGTAATTCTACAAAGGGAACAAATGATACCTTCTGTGGTTGCAGTTGCTCATTTATTGACTATCTGCCTCCTACCCTGAAACATGCAGCGCACAAATAAAAGAGAGACAGCTGAAACACATGAAAATTAATACATCAAGTTCAGACTAACCTTGAAACAAAAAAGGTGCATTTCTCTCTTTGCCTCAGCTTATTTTTATAATAGCACCAGGATATAAGGCAGTACAGCTCAATACTGGAGTCAGAAATAATACCACATTATAAGTTAGTTTGTCAGAACAAACAGTGGGCCAGACAGAATGCGAGTTTACTTCCTAGCATTGTTTGTTTGGCCAACATTTATTTCAGCAGAAAATAAAAAAGCTGGCGCCCATTTTGTAGCAGTCTTTCACAGGAATGAAATGCAGTGGCCTACAGCTTACTGCCTCCATGTTTTAACAGTAAAAATAGATATCAAACTGCTTATAAACACATAATTCAACTCCTTATTAAGGTTAAGAAAACTAAAGAGAAATTGTGACAGTTGTTAAACCTTGTTCTCAGCTAACTTAATATCTTGTGAAGTCTGGTAACTTGTCATAAAACAAAGGGCCAAAGCTAATTTGCATTACTAAACCTCAAAATGAGACAGGCTTCATTCATGGGCAGAGACCCACATAAGACTCTCTGCACCATGATACAGCAAGCAGTGTAGACAGCCAGCACTTGCATACTGTAACCTTTGTGCTTGAAACTACGAAACTTTTGTGGAGATCACCAGCAGTAAATAACCTGAAGTTGATCTGCTTATACCTTCCTTTACTGTTACAGAAACAGGCACATTAGCTCAAATTGGCTCTATTAATGCCTGCAGTAAGCTGTGGCGTGCCTGTTGTCCAGAACACGTGATAAACCAAAAAAAAAACAACCCTCATCTTTTTCACAAGTCTTCTTCGGAATAATTAGCCTCAGTTATCTGAGGCAGTCTCTTAATACCAATTATCAAGTCAACAGACAGAAGCTTTGTAACACAATGAAGAACAGAAACAACCAGCAGGTATTTACAGTACACTGATTCTAGGCCTTTTTGAGGCCTGGGCAGTGGCTGATTATTTCTGAGTGCACTGATGGCTTCAAGATAGAACTTAGGAAAACCACTGCCTCTCCCTGTCCTGTAAAGGATTTCTGGAATGCTTAGCAATGCATCAGCAATTATAGTAGAAATAATACTTATTTTTGATTGCTGACATTGTTTTGCATAGTTACAGAGGTAATAATGCAGTAAGATCTCAAAGTTACCTCCTACTGGCAACACTGATCCTGCCTGTATGAACAAGCCAGAATAATTTTGAACAGAACTTTTATAACTGCTCTCATCCTCAAATGGAACTAACTCTCTGCTTTCTTTCCAGCAGTCCTTAATAGTTCTCAGATGTCTGGGTACAACTTCAGCACTGGTATTTCCTGCCACTGTTGTGGCAACCTTACAAATGTGTTGGTTAGAGACAACTGGCTTACTTTCACCCTTAACCTGTATTTCACTTGGATGTCTATATTTCAAATGCAAGTTCTCGGTGTCTCCTAAAAAAGGAGTTTTATTAGTGAGCCCTGGAAACCTATCATTTTCTATTTCTGTGATGGGCACAGCAAGGTTTAGGGATTTCTGCAAATCTTTTTGAACAAATGCTGGATTTTCACCTGTCCCCATGGCAGAGTCTGTCAGCTGGCTTTCCCTTTCAGACCTAATAACATTCAGTTGTTGATCAGTGGTCTTGTCACTGCTATGCGTAACATCCTCCGTTTTGAGTTTCTGTGGAGTAGCTGAATGGCAACTACAACCCAAAGCATCTGAAGATTTATTTGGGTGTTCAGTTTTCTCTTTACATCTGTCAGTTTGATCAACTGCTTTAAACAGCAGCTGTAACATTTTAAATGCTCCATGAAAAGCAGATGCATGCTGCTCTGTAACACCATGCACTGGTCCACAAAGAATTACACAATGAGGCCGAAAGGCAGATGTTCCTGAAAAACCAAGATGAACGTATCTCTTGGAGCCAAGCAGGATAGGCCGACAAAATTTTGCTGTGGCAGTTTCAGTGATCTCACTATGTATGTTGTCCCAATATCTGAATGGTGAGATTCCTGTAATCCTGCAAAGAAGAGAGACTTCTTCTGGTGATAAACAATGTACCACAGATATACCACTTAGTTTTGCATAGTAAATAACCATTTCCTCTTGCTTCGCACTTGACAGTAACACCTTAACCTTGTGGTTCTGCAAGTATTTCATTACAGCTTCTGTTCTTTTGGAAATCCAAGCTTGAGAAGCTTGATACTGAACCTGCGTATTCACAATAAACTCTACACCAGAGGCAGAAAGAGCAGGAAGGATAGAGTCTGTGACTATTAACATTCTTATGTCACCATCTGCTGGACAGTATGCAACAAAATCTCTCTGAAGAACAAGTCCATCCAGGACCCTGGAGCTGGAAACCGGAAGGCCCGTCACAGCAGTGTGCAATTCCATGAAGCAGTCATTCACGAAATTCAGTGTTTCATTGCTCCCCGTCTCACACGGCGTGCACAGGTAATAGTAATCGCAGCCCAACTGGGAAAGAAACTTCAAGTGAGTTCTTCCTATCCTTCCACATAAGTAAGCTTCAAATATGGACTCCAGCGTAGGCCTCTCGATCTCAGCTGTGAGGTGAGGGAAAGCAGACAGGAAGTGCTTCCCTAGGTCCTGCATCACCACTTGGTCCAGTACTCGGGTCTGAAAGGCCACGAGGGACTGAGCGATTTCCTTCCGCCCCATGCAGCTGTTCCCTCTCTGCCCCTGCCGAGGAATGGGAGATGCCGTTGCTGCCACCCCCTTGCCGAGAGCCATCAGAAGGCCTTGCAGCAGACTGGAGAGAAAGATGACGAACGTCTTGGCGCCATCACCAGTGGCAGCCTGGTGTGCGCAGGCGCACGCCACCATCACCCTAGAGCCGGGGGGAAGGAAAGAAAAGGGAGAAAATCAAATCGGTGCTTCCACCCCGTGGGTTCCTGCGAGGTGCTGCCGGGGTCGCGGCTCCCTCGGCCTCGGCTTGGGGCACGAGCCAGCGACGGGGCAGAGGCACTCGAAGGCAGGCAGAGCGGCGCAGCTGCCCTAAGATTGGCCGCTGCCGGCCCCCGTCGTACCTGGCCGTGGGGGACTCGAGGCTCAGCGCCTGCAGCACGCGGCCGCCGTCCCGCGCGAGCAGCGCCTCCCCCGTGGACCGGGCCAGCAGCACGTGGCCGCCGCGCGGCCCGAGCGAGCCCCGCACCGCGCTCGCCAGCGCCGCCGCCTCGCGCCCCAAGCGCCCCGCGCCCAGCACCACCGCCGCCTCCATGGAAACCGGCGCCGCTTCCGGGGGCCGGCCTGCGCCATGACGTCACGACGAGGGACGAAGGCTCCGCACTGGCTGCCTCAAGCGGAAGGGGCTGGGCCACGGGAGACCGCCCCCACGGCCTCGCTGTGGGGGCGGGGCCTGGCCGGGGGTGGTGCCCGCGCGCCGCTCCTGTGTTTGCCAGTCCCCGCCGTCCCCCCGGCGGCTTCTGTCCCGAAGCAGGGGCGCGTCACCCCCCCGGCGGCCGCGGGGCGACATAAAAAAAACCAAACCATCCAAAAAAAAAAAAAACCCCAAAAAACACCCAAACCCTAAATCGTAATAAGACAATCCCCTGTCTGGGGCAGCAGGCAGAGCTGGGGGCAGCCTGGGGCGCTGCGCGCCGGGCCCGGCTCCACTCAGACGCTCGCCGTTTACTTCTGATACGCACGAAGTGGGGACAACTTCTTTATTCATCAGTCGGACAAGACAGGTGACCAGTGGCAGTGCTTTAATTCACAAGTAACAGAGTTGAACATGGATGTACAGCCAAGCATGCAACAGGCGCAACATCCCCGTCCCAGGAAGTGACAGGCCCTCCCTGCGCTACCCCAGCGCATGCAGTCGCTCCCCGAAAGACCCTGTGCGCGCGTGGGACGCTGACCTCACGCCAGTGGAGATACGGGAACAAAACGTGGACAGGGAGCAAATTTTTTTTTCCTCCATAAATAATTGGTCATGAATTCTGGCTCTTTACATAGTGAGTGGGATGGTGAGACACTGGTCCTAAACAGCTTACCTGTAACAGTCCATTTTCATTTTTTTTTTTTTTAAAGTGTAACAGTACAAAAATCCAAACAATACATTAAATAAAGTGAATAAAAATGAGCTAGTCTGTGTTACATAAAGTTATGAAACTAGAAGGAAAAGAAGAAATAAATAGTGGCAGGCTATATAATTGAAAGACGTCCTTTCCCATTTCGTCAGATAAGTGACTGTTGCATCTGTTACACCCGATTTGTAGACTGTTCAAAACTGCCAATTAATTAAAAGATATAAATGCTTGAAGAGAGAACACTTTTGTCTTTTTACAAAAAAAAACAAAACAAAACAGAAGTAGGTGTCTAGTTTCCCTTTGTACGTTGGCAACCTCCCTTCAATTCTCTACCTCATTCAAATTCTGCATTAATGTAGTCAAAGATGAAATGAAGCCAGAATAATCTGTGCTACTATGGGGTTCTTTATGGCTCTTTCTGTGGTACCACAAAGCACTGCAGCTTCATTGTACAGAACAGAGAGAGAGAAACCAGATATTTATAACTCAGCAGAAAAAAGTTCTTGGAAACCGAAACAGAAGGGGAAGGATTCTATTTTTAAAGGATTTAAAAAAAATCCAACTAAGTGGGAAAGTACATCTTCAGATATATAACAGCCCCTGCAAATAGGTCAAGTGTACATATGGCACAAACTTAACGAGTCTTCTTTATATACCTCAAAACAGCATGAAATCCATCAAGAAGGCACTGTTTACAATACACAAGAAATACCAGATCTATTTTCAATGCTTTCCAAGTTGAAGATATATTTGAAATACAATAATGAATTAAAAATCTTATAAAAGTACAGCATTCTTATTAAACATGCTACGTATTTACAGAACGAAAGAAGTGAACTAACAGCCTCTTAAAAAAAACCAACCCTACTTTTTCACATTATGCTAGACAGATTATGTTAGAATCCAAGTTCTGTTTCATTAACAGTAAACTGGCAAGAGAATTTCCCAAAAGGCACAGGAGGGCAGTGAACTGTAACATTAATGCTCTCTTTCATAGGACATCATGGAGAATTAATTTTTGGAGTTTTAAATTTGGAAAATAACATGCTGTACCCTTATAAGTGATGCAAACTATTCAAAAGGAAGCAACTTGTGAAATAATTATGGTATCTATTGCTGGAACTACACGTATTACATGTAACATGACAGGCTTACTCTTAGGTCAGCTGAATGCAACTAGTTAAATGGCAAAATTAAAGACTTAAGTGCATTTTAAAAACAACCAAAACGCCATATGAAAACAAATCATAAGTTATGAATATTTTCTACTTCCTTTACAAAGGGAAATAAAAATAGAATTTGTAATTAAGCGAGAAAACAAGTGCTCTGCTTTAAATGCTAAAAATTAGGAGGCCGCTGCCCTCAGACAACTGCAAACTGTACAATCATTTTTATGACTATGTGCAGAATATTCAAGATCAACTATACATCATGGTTAGATATGACATTATTTATCAAGAAAAAGGCTTTACAAGCTAGGCCTGAGATCAGCCTGCCTTAAGAAAGAAAGAAAGAAAGAAAGAAAGAAAGAAAGAAAGAAAAATTAGGCAGTAAATTCCTTCATTCTTTTCATCTAAGGGAAATTCATACAAATATCAGAACAAAATAGGAACCACCAGACATTTAATGTATGTGCTTCTTAATACATGAGTAATAAGTTAGAGTCAGGAGGACCTGCTGCCTATAGTTTTTCATTAACAATTTCAGGAAATATTCTTTGCCTTTTCGGTCAGGAATTAAGCATGTTTACACCTCAAGTAACCAGCTACAAATATACAGAAGAAAAAAAAAAAATCAGCTTCAGTGTAAATAAGGTCATTTTGCCTAGCTCCAGCTTCTACACATATGCAAAACTCAAAGTTCACTACTGAGTGATTCTCAAAGATGGGATAAAGTATGCACACACTTTTTTTACTAGGCAAAACCCTAGCAACTGCTAGCTAATGTGATATTTTTATCATGACAGCAGTAAGAGTATGGACAACGCCAACTAAATGCCAAATAAATATTACAACGTTCTCATCTTTAGACCACCCCTTGATTTTATATAGCACTTTGACTGCTTCCACTTTTGCCGTCTGTTATGGGTTTACTGTGCTAGACTACCTCCCTTTTTATGCTAAGGGACTTTCTATACCCAGATTTTACCCACCATGTGTAGAAACCAAAATCAGGCTTGGTCATAACAGAATATACAGAAGAAGTTGACAGAATTGTTTTCTAGAAAATGATTCAAGACCCAACTACATTTTAAGAGTGTGAATGTGTGTGCGTGCAAGAGGGGGTATATGGGGGGAGGACAGGAAATAGCTACGTTCAGGCAGGATGCATTGTCTCGGCCGGGCTGAACTGACTCGAGGTGATTCAGAATTTACCCGTTCGTCAGGGTGGGCTGGTGAATAGAGAGGCTGACAAGCTTAATGGTTGCAAAAAACTTTACTTACGTAGCGGGTGGCTGCGACGGAAACAGTTCAGTCGTCTGGACAACAATGTAAGTTGCTCCAGCTGGCGAGGCCAATGCCAGTAAACTCGTCCGTAATTCAAGCCGGTGGGAAAAGGGTACGTCTGGGACTGCGTTCGGCGACGGGAAGAAGGATCGATAGGTGATCAGTCTATCGATCAGCTAGCCACAAGTTGGATCTCTAAGAGGCACTCTGCAGCGTGCTCAAAGCTCTTCGACTTGGGCGGAAGTCGCGCTAGTTTTTAAACGGCCAGCAAGCCAATTACCGGCCACCAAGTGTGAATAATTTAGCACTAGCCAATTGCGGGGCACGAATTTACATCCGAATGGCGGGAACTCTTTGCACCGTGCATTTCTGTGCTGCAAAGAGAATGCATCCTGCAAAGACAGCTGCAAAGTGGCAGGAACTCTCTCCTGCACGCGGGTTCTTTATGCAGCAAAAACCCTCGCTGTGCAAGAGGCTCTCGTGTGTCAAGAAAATTCCATAGTGCCGAGGCACCAAACTCACTGGGTTATGACATGCATAAATAGTAAAAGTTTGTCACGTAGGCGAGACTAAAAAAATAGGGGAGAAGGTAAACAGAATTGGGAGGTAGGGAATGTCTGAGAGGAACACAGGAAAACGAAGAGTCAAGGCAGATAAGGTAAAAGTCTAAATTAAATGTTTTTTGTCCACAAAGGATGAGATGTGCGAGTTCCCTGCTACACCACTCAGGTGGGATGGGGTTAGTGGGTGGGAGGGGCTAAAATGGCATTAAGCCACCCTGACACCACCTCCCTCCCACTCCCAATCCCAGGCTGTTTTAGGGGCAGGATTGGCCCAGACAATTTTAGGGCCTGCCTAAATTGTGGCACCCTTCAAGGAACGACCCACTGGCTGTAGCACTGCCCAAGATCTCCACAGTCCTATAAGTTTTGTGATGTCCATTCCTATCTCCAGCATGTCCTCTGTGCCTTGACTGTAAAGGAGGTCATGGGAAGATGATGAGCATCTTCCCCAGGGTAGCTGTGTTCCTTGGAATAGGCTCTTAGGGAACCTTTATGTCACTCTGATCTCTTACCTAGTACACAGGGTCCAGGGGAAGAGCAAAGATCTCATGTTTTCAGACACTTAAAGATTATTTAAGTTTCTTTTGCTGACATGAGTTGTATACAAAATTATGCCTATTAAAGCACAAACCATGCTAGCATACAAGGTTCAAAATCTGGATCCTACTTCCATATTATTGATTTATGAAAGGAAGAAAGGAAGGCCTCCACCTCAGCATGTAAGATTATGCAGTGTATATGCTGCAACAAAGAGCAATTTAATCCATGTTTAGCACTTCATCACCTTCTTGGATTTAACTGAGGTGTGTTGTTGTGGATCATGCAAAATTCAGCAGCACACAAGCAAATGCAAATTTAACAGCAAGACTTAACTTCGTCTCAAATCTCTTTTCTTTTCAGAGACTAAAATCAAACCCTTTACACTTAATGCACATCCCAGCTGTTTCTGTAACTCGAGACAAAAAAAATTGAAGTCAGCAAGTAATCTCTTGTAACTTACTGTAAGAGAGTCACAAACTTAATTCATGCTTGTTAGTTAAGTAAACGTAGCCATCAAATATAAACCCCAAAATACGGAGTTCATAATACAAGTGTTGGTGGGCTGTTAACATAGTATGTGTGTGGAATATTGACAGCCATCTAATTAAAATTTTGTACCTAAAGAAATGCATCCATTTCATTTGGGCATAAATGATTTTTTTTCCTCCACAAGTTTAAGAAAATAGTAAGTCTAAGTACACACAAGTGGTATTTTGTTACAAAATGGTGACTTGAAGTGTTACATGGCTTGTCATTTCTCATTTTTTCATTATCACTGTCAGTGTGAATTAGGTGTCCCCACTGCAAGGAAAAAAAAAACACCTCTGATTTTTGAGTAACATTATGATGATTTTTTTTAAAAAAGTCAGTAGCCTACAATATACTACAAAACACAAGGCTAGTGTCATGTATGCATGTGATGCAGACAAGGAGCAAGAGTACTGGCACTTACATGTTTCTCACCAACTGGGTAGGCAGGAATATGATCTTGATCCAAGAATGCATAAAGATTTGAGGCAAAAATTCTTTAAGTTGTTACTACAGTGCTCTTTTAGATAATATTGCAAACTTAAAGTCCAAACCAACTTAAAATATGGTCCCAGCAAGGGCTTGATCATTCCAGTTCAGAGTCTCTTAAGATTTTCTTATTTGAACAAGAAGTTAACAATAAACTGTAGCAGAACCAGGAGTAAAATGAAGACATAGTGCTTAAGCTGCAGAAAGTTGTTGTCCAAGGGTGGTAAATTTGAAGTAACACGATTTCGTAGAGCCATGATGTCCCTATAAAGTATTTAAAAAAAGACTCTTAAGTGTTTAGCTGATTATTAGAAACTGTTAATGCTGCTGTTCTTAACAGTTCAACTCTTGAAAACTATGAAAAAAAAAATCTATCAAGCACTTTCACCTGCCTACTTTTAGAAAAAAGAATTTACACAGGACCTGTCTACATGTTCATTAATGTGCTTTGCTACCGTACATTAAATTTACTACCTCTAATGTGAGGTATGAAATAAATGTGCATTAGGCTGCCCTAATACACAGTAGAGAAAGTGCATGGGGTTTTTTTTGGTTTTTTTTTTTGTTTTGTTTTTTTAAAGTGAAGCTTAGTGTGCAGTAGCCTATTTTTACTGTGCATTAGCATTTTAGCATGGTTTTTGGTGTGACGACGTAATGCACAAAATAGGCTACTGCACAATAAAGCACACATGTAAACGTGCCCACAGTGTGTCAAAAATCAAGACAAAAAATTAAACCACCACAAATAAAAAAAAAGGTAAAAAAATAAAATAGGAGGGACTTCACTTATGAAATCATATATTCTTCATACTTGTTGAAGGTGATACTAAGTCAACACATTTTACATTGTAGCTCTCTATTAAGATCAGTGAAAAAGTCAACCTCACATTTTTGTGCTTGAATTTAAAATGCTTAAGCACAAAGGTCCACAGAACAGTTCTTAACTTTACACTGATTTACATTAAAGGCTATTTAACTCCTAGCAGTTTTGTTTTCTTGATATTTTTACATCTAATTTCTATTACCATTACAGTATTTTAACATAAGAATCTACAAGGCAGCACAGAACCTATGGAATTACCTGTACAGCATTCCTTAACAGGTGTTGGCTAAATGGGTATTCATAATTTACTGTTGTTGAAAATTTAAATTTATAAGGCTTTTTTATTTTTTAAATTAGGAGCAATGGGCATAATCAACTCTTTCCCCCAATTCTACAGAAATTTTCCAATCAATGGAAGCTTAACATATGTGAACATGCTGGGCAATTTATGCAAAAACTTAATAAGCACTGACATTAAATTCATCACTCACTGTTTTCATTGTTAAGGTTCTACCAAGATGTACTGAGCAAAATAAGTGCAACATCAACAAATGGCACTGAATTTGTTCACATATGGAGGAGATAATATTTAGTTTTTAAATGGTGGAGCTGCCCACAAAAGTAGAAAGAAGTTAAAAAAAATCTTCAGTCATTTGTGCAATGTGGAATTCCAGTAATCCTACCTGATACCACAATGAAGCTGATCTGTATTAATGCTATTTTTCTATCCTATTTCTAAATCCAAGACTGGGGGGAGGTAGGGGGGAAGGTGGAAATCAGGTTTACTAGAACAGCAACATCTTTCTATGAACTATCCTAGAGTATCCTGTACATAGCAGAAATAATTATTAGATCAACAGGTCACATTGTCAAAAGATATGAAGTGATTTATTTCATTTTTATTTCATTAACCAGTTTAAATAAGAGTAGTTTACATTTCTAGCTTATTTTAAAATAGAACACACCCCAAACTCTGAACTTCTAAAGCATATGAACACTACCTCTTAATGTCTTCTTGCGTTTCCTTTATAGATTCAATGGCACTCTGTAGTTCACCCAGATCTGTCCCCTTCTTTCTGATTCTTGTATTATGCTTTAGTAGTTGAGCTATAAAAATTATGCAAGATGTAATTTACAAGAATGGTTGGCTAGGTCAAGGCTAAACACCCTTAATCCTGTGACAAATAAAAATGGTTTAAAACATGCTTTTGGTGATTTTTTTCCCCTGAATTTGAAGTTCTGCTAAAAGCTTTGTTTTTTGTTATTTATCTATACGAAGCACAAATAAAATTAGCTGATCTTGTTGAGCTGAGTACTGAAGTTTCAGTTATAAGCTACTACTAATATTTGCATTAATTGCAATCTGCCATAAACATGGAACTATGTTTTAAAAGAATGTCTCTCAGTTTGATAAAGGAAACACTCCGTTATAAGTGTACAGACAGTTTCAGAAATGCTAATATAAAGGTAAGCCTATTTAAATTACCGTTATGCTTAAGACATTACAAGTTTCTGATATCCCACTTCTAATGCAATGATCAATTCACGCTGTGTTATGCATTTAGTTTTTCTGTGAATACAGACCCAAGGAACTAGGACTGTAAGTTATCCAGTCTCAGTAGCTATTTTATACTACAAATATTGTGAAATAATAGCTTTATTGAACAGATGCAGCTTAACCCACCTTCACTTCCAGAGGAGTCTTGATTATCTGGTTCTGGAGAGGAGAAACCACACTCCCCTTTCTTTTGCTGACTGGCTAGCTTTCGCTTTATTTTTGGAACACTAACCTGCAAATGACATTTATCTTTATCTACATGGAACCAAAATTGTAGTAAAAAAAAATCCATTTTACAAGAGTGGCTGTTTTGTATCAGATAAAACACAAGACATCATAGAAAGCTTGAGTTAATATTAGCAATGTAAAGCCAGTCCAAGGTCTGGAGGGCTTACATTAGATCATTTGCAACATACCAGGTGCTTTCTATCCAAGTCAGTTTTAATGCTTACCACAGAGTAGTTAGAGGGCAAGATTAGGAACTGACTGACTGGACTGTATTTCTCTAGAAGAGTAAACACAGTCAATGTTTGAGGAGCTCCAAATTTAAAACTTGACTCCGCAAGTCTCATCTTGGTTATGATTACTGTGACCCAAGTCAGAACGTACCATTGGGGTCCTATGTCGAACTTTTGTTTGGATGGCGCCATCTTTTTCAAACTGTATCATATCATTCAGTAGATCCCATGGTCTGGTACTATACAGAGAATAGACACAATTATTTGGAATCATAGAATCACAACCTAATTAAGAGGAAAAGCATTTACATGCTCCTACTGTAAGGAAAGGATTCAAACATGCATATATTAAAGTAAATAGTGCCAGTCTGACACCCACACATATGAACCCCAACAAGATAAGTACAAGTAAGGAAGCTTGCTGATCATCCTGCTGCCATGCCTCTGTCCCAAGCTAGAGGGTCTATATGCTTAAAGATGAGGGGGCAGCTAAGTGTCCAAGTCCCAGTCACTATCTACTCTCACTAATAAGAAAGACTAACACAGCAACCAATGTGAAGTTTGATAAAATGTGCGCCTATATTTATATATAAATATTTTTAACTTTTTGCAGGAATATACCATATTCTGGATCTTCATAGGAAAAAAAAACCAAAACTTGTGCTCTTCAAGAGGAAATGCGGTATCTAGTTCTTCTATAGAACATTTCATCCATAGCTCTCAAAGCTCCATGATGGGTCTAAGAGCAGTTCCATTATATGTGAATATTTCTGATGGACAATCCTCCTCCTCTAGCTAGATATAACTCTTATTAAAAAGGTACAGAGTTGTCAGGATTGATCTCAAAACCAATCTCAGACATGATAATGTGTGTAGTAGGTGCTGACATGATAGATACAACACTGTTTCAGAAGTACTGCAGGGGTAAGACCACCCTTTTGAATATTTTGCTTTTTGCCCTTTTGAGTACATACAAGTATCTAGTATTGCAAAAGAAACAATACCATCTCCAACATTCACCCCATAATAATTCACTAGAAAAAGGCTCAATTTTGCCATTAGTCTAAGAACTAAACCTCACGGAAGTTGCTAGGAAGTGCCATTAAGCATCAACAGGCAGACAAGGTAAGAGTCATACTTGTTTGTATACTTGCCGAGTTACAGCTCTATCCTCCGATGCAGAGCCACAAGCCTTTAAAAGCAAACCGTGTGTGTGTCATATTTGGAAGATGATAAGAACTGTTGGGACTCCCCTACACTAGGGTTACCATACGTCCAGGTTTTCCTGGACATGTCTTCTTTTTGGATCCTTCAATCTCTGTCTGGGCAGTTTGTTTTTTCACTCTGATCAGATGTCTAGGATCTTGGTCAGCTCAACTTTGAAGTTTTTCTTGGCCTGCCCTAGTAAGGAGCTGTTTGGGTCTGAGGAAGCAGGGGAGGGAGACTGGAGGCAGGGCGTGCACATATGTGGCCAGCATGTATCCAGGCAGGGTTGTGGGAGCAGCTCCAGCAGTTGGATAGAGGTAAGTTTGTGGGGGGTAGGGGTTGGAGGGCCAGGGATTGGGGACTGTCCAGGGGTGGGGTGCACGCACACACAGCTAGATACCTGTATCTATATATGTGTGTGAGGAAGAGGTGTGTGTGGAGAGGAGGGATTCCCAGGGCACATTTGCAGACACAGGGAATGGCAGGGTGAAATACATGCCAGGAATCCCCTGCAGGGACATGCATGCCCACTTTGTGCTTGCAGATACGTGCCCCAGGAATACCTCTGCAGGAGCAGATTCCCACAGCATGTGCATTGTGCTGTCGTACCAGGACTCAGGGCACATGTCTGCAGGCAGAACTCCTAACATTTTTAGCCAACAATCCCATAATCTCCTATGTGTATATTGGAATTGAGAACACATGCTACCCTTTAAGGAGCTAAGGGAATAGGGGACAATATTTGATGAGCTCATTAAATATTGAATGAGTAGCTTTAAGTGCAAACACACACACTCCAATGACTCACTCTGCATATCTGTAATGCCACTCCCCTGCAACTAAATCTTGTTCAAACAGTTTGCAGATCCATTCTTCACCCTTAAGTTTTCTTTCTTTGGCAGCCCTTCTCTGAGCTTCCTCCAGAACATATTTCTCTTGAGTAGCTTCTGTTTGGTCTTTGTTGTTTATAGCTCGAGTCACTTGTTGCCAAAGTCTAGGCAATAAAATAAATATGCAATAAAATAAGGTTGAAGGATTAGAATTTAAGTGACAGATATAAGTGCAAGTAACAATTTATTTTAAAGTGAGCAAATCTCACTTACACAAAGGTTGCCATTTACTATGTTACTAAACTTTTCAGTACAAATAGTTTTTCCCTGAGCCAAAATACTTCTGTAAACGAACTTTAGAGGGGTTTTTTACTCACTATGCTGATTGGGAAACAAGACACACCAGGAAAGCAAACTACTTGCTCAAAGTCCCAAAAGTCTGCAATGGAACCAGAACCCAGGTCACTTTCTCCAAATCCAATATTTTTAAATTAACAGTCCCATATCCTCTCATATGCATACTGGGATAGAGAACACACACCATCTTTTAAAGGAGCTAATTGAATAGAGCTGGACTATTCATATTTAATGAACTTACTTTTCTGACTCAAAGTCATTTTGCTCCTCAAACTTCACAGTGTATCTTGTTAATCTGCGCTGTCTGATCTCATCTGTTGGATTCCAAAAGGTCTCTGAAACTTCTGTCTTTTTGTCACTGATGAAAACTTCGCTATCCTGTAATTTTTAGGATTCAGTTATCAAATACTACAAAATTACACCAGTTACAATCTGAGGAATGAGTGCCACAAAAAAGGCACTTGCTTGGAAAAAGAGGGATTTATTTCCTTGGCACACCTGACTGGGAATATTCAAAGGCAGTTCAAAACCAGGTTTTATTCCTTCCACTACTGCCACTAACTTGAAAGTTTTAGATTAAACTAATATTTTTAAGCAACGCATAAGAGAAAACTGCAATGCATTTCACATGGCATTTCTTCCTAGCATCTTAACTCGGAATAATTTTATAATCAAAAGCATTGTTATTCAGCAATCAAGGAAACAGAAGAAATACACAAGTTGGTTTCTGTTCTCACCTAAACTTTATCGTCTATATGTTTTGACAAGATCCAATTAAGCCTAGCTAACTTTTATATGAGCTGGAAGAAAAAGTAGCAGTGAACTGTGCATTTCACTGCAAAAATCTGTCTCCCCTTCTCGTTTTTAATAAATTGTTAAGTTATCTAAACATATGGTACTTTATTAATAAGATTTTTAGTCGATTGACATTGACAGAAAAGAATCATACTGCAATGCACAGGAATTCCACAGATACAATCCCTTTCCAGCTGACTATATCAAGCAATTTCATAAATGAACTGGTTGGAGCAGAGAGAGAGAGTGTACAGTATGAAGAAACACCTGCCACAGAGTGACTTAGTTTCACCCTTCAAGACCTAAACAAGTCTGGGGGGGGGGGGAGGGGGGGGACGACAAACCCACACACTTTGTTAGCACTTACAAAATATTGTACAAAAAAGTAACATTTTTAAAAGCTAGGTTAAGTTTACAGTATTTATCGTCCTCAACCCTCCCCCCACCCCACCCCACTCCCATCCTTCTGGGATTTAATTACGTTTCACTGGCAAGACTGCAACCTTTTCTCCATATCTGGCAGTCATAGTTTCATAGTTGGTAGGGTCGGAAGGGACCTGAGGAGATGATCTAGTCCGACCCCCTGCTGTGGCAGGAAAGAATACTGGGGTCAAACGACCCCGGCCAGATGTTTGTCCAGCCTCCTTTTAAAGACCCCCAGGGTAGGAGCCAGCACCACTTATTTTGGAAGTTGGTTCCAGGTCCTAGCCGCCCTCACAGTGAAATAGCGCTTCCTAATGTCTAGCCTGAAACTACCCTCCGCTAGCTTGTATCTGTTGTTTCTTGTTCCCTCGAGCAATCCCAGGAGTTACAGGGACTCTCCCAATGCCTGCTGGTCCCCCTTGACTAGTTTGTAGACTGCCACTGGATACCCTCTCAGCCTTCTCTTTTGGAGGCTGAACAGGTTCAGGTCCCTCAGCCTCTCCTCCTAGGGCCTGCCCTGCTGACCCCCGATCGTGTGGGTGGTCCTCCTTTGGACCCTCTCCATATTGGCCACATCCCTCCTGAAGTGCAGCACTCAGAACTGGACGCAGTACTGCAGCTGTGGCTTGACCAGTGTCGCATAGAGGGGGAAGATCACCTCCTTGAACCAGTTTGAGATGCATCTGTGGATGCACAACTAGGTATGGTTGGCCTTCCTGACCGCATCCCCACACTGTCAGCCCATGTTCATTATAGCATCAATAATGACTCCAAAATCCTTTTCTGTCTAACCACTGGCGAGAAGGGAGTTCCCCAGCTTTTAGGTGTGCCGCTGGTTCCTCCTCCCCAGGTGCATTACCCTGCACTTGTCAGTGTTGAACCCCATCCTGTTCTCTTCGGCCCACCCCTGTAACCTGTCTAGATCCGTTTGCAGCCTGTTCCTTCCTACTAGCGTACCCACTTCCACCCACATCTTCGGTGTCATCTGCAAACATGAACAGGGTGCTTTCTACCCCCTTGCCCGAGTCACTGATGAAGATGTTGAATAGTGTGGGCCCAAGGACCGAGCCCTGGGGAACCCCAATGCCCACATCCCTCCAGGTCGAATAAGACTCGTCCACCACCATCCTCTGGGTGCGGCCCTCCAGCCAGTTAGTGACCCATCTGACCACGTAGGCATCAACACCACTGTCTCCTAGTTTCTTACTGAGAATGGGGTGAGAGACTATGTCGAAAGCCTTCCTGAAGTCCAGAAAGACTATATCCACTGCAACACCTGCATCCAAGGACTTGGTGACCTGGTCATAGAAGGCCACCAGGTTGGTTTGACAAGACCTGCCCCTAATGAACCCATGCTGGTTGCCCCTGGGCATAACCTCCCCTGCTGGCCCTTCCTGGACATGTGGTAGGATAATTCTTCCTAAAAGTTTCCCCAGGACCGAGGTAAGACTCACGGGCCTACAGTTTCCTGGGTCTTCCTTCCTCCTTTTTTTGAAGATGGGGACCACACTGGCCCTTTTCCAGTCCTCCGGCACATCGCCCGAGCGCCATGAGTGCGTAGAGCTGTGCCAGAGGTCCTACAATGAACAATGACCCCTGCTAGTTCCTTCAGCACTCTGGGGTGGAGATCATCAGGACCTGTGGATTTAAATACATCTAGTCCCTCCAGAAGTTCCCTGACAAGGTCCTCATTAACCCTAGGCCTGGGTGTGCCACCCACAGGGCCCTCGGGGGGGGGGGGGGGGGGCAGTGGGAGAGATATCCGGGTCCCTTCCCAGAAATATGGAGGCAAAGAAATTGGTGAATATGTCAGCTTTACCATCAGGTGAGATGACCAGATTTCTTAGCATGTCCCGCAGAGGCCCTATGTTACTTGGCACCTTCTTTTGCCCCCCTATGTGTTTGAAAAAGGACTTCTTGTTGTCCTTGATCTGGGTCGCTAGTCCCAGCTCCATTTCCACCATGGCCTTCCTGACTGCCCCCCTACATTCCCGAGCTACCGAGGTATAGTCCTCTCTTGTGATGACCCCTCCTTTCCAACGGGTGTACGTCTCCTTTTTTGTTTGGAGACATTCCCGTATGCTTTTGGTGAGCCATGGGGGCCTTTGCGCCCTCCTGCCCACTTTGATTCGTGTAGGGATTACTTCCCTTTGAGCTTGGAGGATCGTCTCCTTAAGGAGCGACCGATTCTCCTGGACACTCAACTCCCTCCAGCTCTGGGACCTCAGTGCTTCCCCCGCTAGTCTTCTTACCTCATTAAAGTCCGCCCTCCTGAAGTTGAGGGCTGCTGCCTTGCTGGAGGCTTTCGCCACCTTGCGCTGGATGGTGAATTCCAGCAGACACGTTAATGTATGAGAAAAACTTGTTTTATAGTTGCTTTATTGCAATATCCTCTCGTTCAGCACTTCAAAAACCCATTAAGTCTTAGTGTGACAATGCCAAGTAGCAGTGCACAAGTTAAGGTTACACTTCAGCTGAAGATGTGACTGCAGCCAGAGAAGCCATAGCTCCAATGGTGCTAGTATTGAAAACTAAAGCAGTGAGTGCAGTAGCTGTACACATCTACCAGGAACTCTAGAAACATATTTATACTGAAGTATATGCAACCACATCTTTACTGCTATTGCTACCTGGACTAGTTATATTGTGGATACATCTACCCATGGCCCAGTCATGCCTTGGATTGTAGTACAGACACAGAATAAGACTTATACTTTAACGTAGGTAATTTGGTTGCACCTCAGTAAGAAAGAAAAAAAAAGTTTGGTTATAATTAAAATAGATCTAGAAAACCCTCTGGTTTAGGACACATCACAAAACCTATTTAGACAACTTGAACTTGGAGTTTTAAATTGTGAACTGCAAGTGATTATTAAACAAAATATATTCTTACGTGCTAACTTCAAAAAACAGCAAAGCTAGGATACACATCCCACAAGCCTTGAATAAGCTATTGCGATTTATCCTCATGTACTTCATCTCTCTCAAAGTCATCCTCTTTCAGTGCTGCTGAAGAAAACCTTCTAGGAAGTTTCTGCTATCAGTTAAGCACTAGATTACTGTACAGATGGCTCGTAAGTATGCAGGTATGTTACATATTATAGTTTTGCTACAGAAATGTACAAATTAGATTTTCAATCCTTTAAAATAGCTGAGAAAAAAAAGGGAGTCTAGAAAATATCTTTGCAGAACCAGAAAAACATGGACATATTTTTCTCCATGCTTTTTAAACTAACTGCATATCAAAGCCCATGTGTATTGACTAATGGGGCTCTAATACAACAAAGCAGTAGTGCCTCAAAACTTAATATACTAGATGCAGCTTTGAACTCCAGGTCTCCTGCATAGTCTATGCCAGGGGTTGTCAACTGGGGGTATACGTACCCGCAGAGGTACTTGAGAAGGCCCTGGGGGGTACGTGCAGGTGGTCAGGGATGGAGCACCGCTACACATCAGGGGCCGCCCGCCTGCCCGGATGTTGGGGGAAAGTTGTATGCAGCAGCTGCCACCACTCCACATTTAGCCATACACCACCCCACTTTGCGTCCAGCTGCAGGAGTACATTGACCCAAAAAGGCTGAAAACTCCTGGGCTATGCTATAAAGCTTTGCCAGCATAGCTATGCCAGCAAAACCCCCAGTTTAGAGACAGCTTTGTCAACTGAAGAGGGCTTCTGCTGGTTTAAATTTACATTGTCTGCAGTGGTGATGTAGCCACCGGCAGGAAAATCCTTTCTGCTACATCTCTACTAGGGGGCTACAGAGATGCTTGCTAATATAGGCAAGCCCTTTGTTTTCTAGGTGTATAGTAGGCTGTAATTATATCAATTATATCATTCTGTAAGATATTGCTACTGATTCACAATCTCTCTCTCACACAGGTACAATGCACCCTTTCCAGACAACTTTTCCCTTGCAGAGAGCTACACAGTGACAAACAAATCTTATCTAGATTGTAGAGACATTCTTGAAAGCTGGGTTTATATAGCAAGACTGTCAATATAAAGATGCAATTCTACAGCATCAGTTTTTACAGGCAAAATAACATAGCTTGATCTCTAGGCAAACTTACCAAAAATATGAAAGAAGATTTTTATTCACTTGTAATTTCCTAATTACAGGCAAAGTTTATAAAATAAAAACTCAATCATTACTCACCCAATGACCCTCCAGAATAGCCAGAACTTCTTTGCCCAGTTTAATTTTCCCTGATATTTGATTAACACTATCACTGTTGCCCAAAAACGGCTACAAAATAAAACAATTAAAAAAAGATATTAGTTTATTTTCTAGTTTAATACAATGTTTGTATACAAGACAAGTTATTGGAGGGGGAGGGAGGTTGAGGAAGAAGATTTATTTCTCATGTCACTGGTATGACAAGCCAGATTACTTTCAATCCAAGTCTCTGGGTGCGTCTACACGTGACTATGTCGCTGTAGCAACACACTATGAAAGACATAGCGTCGGTGGGCGCAAACCGTGACGCCACAGCTACACTGCTGTAGCAATGCACTCCCTTGTTATAGCACATTGCTATAGCAACGTAGCAGCTAAAAAATAACTGTGCTCTGCCAGCATGGCACAGTACCAGCTGTTACTGCGCCATCATCTAGCATTTCTAAAAGGAAGTACTAAATGATGGCACAGTAACAACTGTGCCGTAGGGACACATGTAGGTGCATCCTGTGACCATCTAAACCATGGGATGAGGCCTCCAGACAGAGCAACTTCTTCTGTTATCCTCTCATTTCTCAGAAGCTGTGCCGAGATGACGTGATCAGATCTCCCGCAGAATGCTGCACGAAACAGCACTGGTGATCTAGCAAATGATGCTATCCTCTAAGTCAGCATGAGAGCAACACTACGACACACTGCTGGGCAGCAATTTGTTACCAGAGGTATTGTCACATGTCACTTGAGGGGTTGTTGCATCTCAGTGTATCATCCCAATTAAAAAGCATGAGGACTCCTTATGGCAGAGGGCATAATTTAGATATCTAATAAAGTATCAATAGCATGGAAAGATTTTACACATCTATTTTTGGTCTTGTATTTAACTAAAGAGATTTGTAAGATTTTTATTTTATTAGCAAATATAGCAGCTATGATATAATCCATGCGACTGTCACAAGGCCTTGGACAGAAAAACAACTTTAAAGATGAAGAATGTTAGTCCAACCACTGAAATCATCCTTTCATCTTTTTTAAAAAGGCAATGGGGTTCTTGAATTTTATTATGAACAGAGCCAACCCCCTCCCCCTGCCAAACCCACTGGTTTAAGTGCTTCCTTTGACCCACAGCACATGCATACTATATCATTAAGAACAGAGTTTTAAGTCCAGTATAAATCTGGGACCTTTGAACAAGAGTATGCTAACTAGTGATCCACATCAGCATTAATCCTGAAGGATTTTTTACTTGCTAGATTTGCATGGCTTTGTCAGTAGCAGTTTATAATAAAGGTTATACATTTTTTGACTGTATAATTAAGCCTGCAGCAGTTAAAGACAGGTACCACAGACTGATTTGGAAATTCTAAATTGTGACTTGGTAAGAGTTCTCTCCAAATTTAAAATGTACTTGTTGCACCCACTTGTCCACATAAAAACCTTCTGACCTTTAATCTGAATTCAATTGTTGCACTATATCCAGTCTTCTCGCATGTAATGTTGACAGTTCCCCCAAGCTCTAAAGTCATTGTGCCATAAAGAATTCCTGCAGAAAAGCAGAGCTCATCTTTTACAAGATGAAAATAAATTCCCTTCAATGGGCTTTTACCTTCTATACATAATTAAAGCAAGATGCACACAAACACAAAATTCTTTGTTCAAATACTTCAGAGTGAATGTTTCAGTGTTTGATGGAGCAGACAGGTAAGGAAGCCCTTCTTTTTCAGAATTTCTCTCCCCCAGTCAGGACTATGGGCTGCCTATCAGTGTTTCAAGTACTGTAATGAAAACTGAACCACACCAGCTGTACTACCCGTAAGAAAGATGAATTAAGAGCTGCTTGCTTTGGAAGTACACGTTGCTGACTTCAATGAGGGACATTTACTTTTACCAATAGGAGATATGCTAACAGGAGTTTGCAGACAGATAGTAAATATCCTGCTAATCAAGTAAGCAAAGGAAATTCGCTTGATCAGTAGGTTTTCACCAGATGAAAACTTACTTGAAATGTGGTCTTAATACAATGGTGTGGGGGATGAGTTTATTGAAAGCATGTCTTCCCATGACTGAGCCAAATCGTCCCTTTCTGCTCCCAACATACAGGAGCGAAACAGATGTCACAGTTTTCAAATTAAAACACACCAAATGTATATACATAGTTATTCAAGCTAAACAAACATAAGACTACAGGAGTAGTAGTACTGATAGCAGGGAAACAGCAACTCTATTAAAGATGCATATGGCTGTACTTATGTAGGTATTATTTTGTGTGGTTTGACACAAACGCACAGTATTTCTGGCATGAAACAAAACATTAAGAACCCAGAAAGAAGTGGGAAAAACATAACTAAACATTCCAACATTCAACTATGCACAGTTCATTTCGATTTCTTATTTTACTATGCAGCAACATTTTCATAAGTGACAGCCTCTGTGCCTTGTGGTCAGCAAACCTCTGCTGATATATGGTTGGACACACTGGATAAAGAGCAAATAGTGTTACAACCAGAGTCATTCTAGTTCAAACGTGTCCTACTGCCCATCATATAACCCAAATATTCGTATAAAGCAAACATATATTTCCCACTGAGAAGTGACTATAGGCAGACAATTGTACATTGTTGGCAAGCCACATAAGCAGGCTTGACAGACCTTTCGAATGTTATAAACATTGAATAGTCTCTGTTTTCTAATTGAAGAGAATATTAGAGTAACACATGTTTCCCATCTTCATTTATTTTGGGGAGCCTCAAGGAAATATTTTAATTTTCAATGAGGCAGCTAAACATTTAGTTCAGTTCTCAAGAATATCATCAGAAGCAAGCTCTCTAATAAAAAAGCTGAAGTGCTGGCTTCGCAGTGAAAGAATGATGTAAAAATTAGATAAAAATAAAACAGTGCATGGGAAGATGTATAGGCACATCCACTGTTAAGTAAACAAAATAAACACTTTGGGAACAGCTAGAAACATGATTTCATATATACTGCTGTAAAACTAGATAAGGAGAAAAAACTGAAAGCAGGGAAACAGCCAGGCAGCATTTAAAAACTAGTTAAAAATATCCAGACCTCTAGGTCAGAAAAGCCGTGAAACAGCTCAGGTAGTCAAATCAATCAGCTTTTGATTTTAATTATTTATTTTTAATGCAACTCCAAGCATATTTGTATTTTTTGCTATTAAAATAGGATTGCTTCAAAATTAATCAAAACAGAAATAGCTAAGTAACAGAAAAAATAATTTTTTTATATTGTGTTAAAAACTAGGAACACCTAGAATTAAAACAACTGTTAGTATTATACACATTCAGACATATTCACTTTACAGTAGACTGTCTCTAAATCAAGCTTATCCACAGTTTAGGAGAATCTCTATTTTTAGAACATTTTTACCTCCTGAATGGGAAGAACCTACCTTTACAATGAGCATATGGCATGGTCATTACATAATCCTCCCCTCTATTTAGGAACATTAACCGACCTTCTCCTTCCAGTATGGCAGACAATGAATTTCCTGAAAGACAAAGAAGCTATAATGAAATTATGTATTTTTCCAAACTCCTAGACAACAGGCATTTCAAAATCAGCAAAATGATCAATTAAGCAGACGGGACTACCTACTGTTACATTTTGATCCTTTATGGCAGGGGGGAAGAGGGTGGAGGGCAGGAGGGGGCATGTGAGGGGCAGATCTGGTCTGCGGAGCTGCTCTACCTGGCTTGCCAGGCTACCAGAAGTTGGGATCATGGCTGGGGGATTGGATTACTGCAGAATCCCAGGACTTTGGGGCCCAGTGAACATGGCCATCAGCAGCAGGAGGGACAGTGAAGGCTGATACAGTCCCAGTCACTCCCTAGATGTTGTTTCACTTGTCATCAAAGCAGTCCTACCTCCTTGGCTGCAGCCCTGCTGTTGCTGTATACTGCATGCCCCATGCTGAAGCCGGAGCTGGAGCCGTCATCACCATATGCCCCATGTACCACTACCATGGCATGAGGCATGAGGCATGTAGCAGGTGGCAGTGGCAGTAGCTCTGCTTCTGGCACAGAGCATGCAGCAGAAGCTGGAGTTGCCATGAAGTTTTATATGGGGAAGGACAAATCCAAAAGTAACTAATCTGATTCTTCAATGCTTATATGGCTTTTGAAGTCTTAAATACAATTTATAGAACAAGAGAGCTATGGCTTCAGATGCCACTCATTAAAATACTTAACTGAATTTCCAACTCCTCCAACAGATTCTGTGAACAATAGTATAGAAATTTACCATAGAACTTGGATTTGGCCAGAATGCTACCACTGAGACAAAACCCATCCTTCCGGTTGCTAACATAGAAAGCAGATACTGGGGGGTGATGAGACACCTGTTGAAAGACATATTTGAACATAAGCAGATAACACTTTGTAATAAGTCTTGTGCTAGTTAATGAACTGCCAAAAAATAAAAAAGGAGGAAAATGAAGATGCATACCACATAGACCTTGTGCCTCTTTGTGGACAGGCAGAACTTAAAGTAAGTTTTTTTCCAGAATCAGGGCTGATAGTTGACTGCATGGAGTAGGTCACTGGCCCTCAGCCAGCTGAGCGATTCAGGCAAAAGTTAGTTTTAGCCTTGATAGCTGCTGCCAATTTGGCTGCTCAGTCAACTTTTTCCTGAAGTAGCCAGTGAGCTCCCTGCAATCAGCTTTCAGCCACAATTTTGGAAAAATCTTTTCATTCATTCTGCCTACCTTAAGGTGTGTGTCTTATTTGGGGCATATGGTATGCAAGAAAATATGGTAACTGGAAATCCAAGAGGTAAAATTGTTACAGCTAAGAGGTTGGAAGATATTTAAAGTAGTACCTGCCCTTGCATTCAATAAGGGTGTTGAAGAAATGAGAAGGAGGAAACTTTAAATGCTAGACTATGTGAACATGCTATTCAACGCATCATATTTACTCACAGAATAGGTGTAGTCATGTAAGGGCTGCTCAATTAAAAAAAAAAAAAATCTAAGCTAAAAAACTGTCTCCAATGGCCACACCCAATTTTCTGAAGAAAGACTCAAATGTTTCTGTTAAATCTATTTGGGTGCTGAAGAATGGAATATACTGACATGGGAAATCCATGCCACATGGGTTCATTAGTTCTGCTCCACTTTCATTCAGACTAATCTACAATACTGTGCATGATGGATATTCAAACAGAACTGGTTTTCTTTTGATGCAGCAACTAGCTCAGCCTTGCTCTCAGATGGGCATAGCATGGTTAATTTGATCAACAGCAACTCAGTTTTTGAATTTATAGCCTCACTAGAAACCTACTACAGGAACTGGATACCTAACTGTATGGCTAAGGAATTACCTCTGAGGAATATGTGGAAGAGTGAACATGCAACTTCCTCTCACAGATAGAAATATCACCTCTATCCTGAACTAAAGGATACATTAGATATATTATTCTGAAACAGAGGTGTAACACAGAGGAGATGCATTCAGACACAAACTCCTTCCTTCTTACAAGTCATCCCCTTTGTCTGCATCTGTCCTGGAATTAAGAGCGACATCTGAGAGAAGGTGAGCTGAGGAACTCAATTACTTGAACAGAAAGACAAACGCAGCTCTGCCAGCACCCTGTTCCCTCACCAAAAGCAATCCAACACCTGCTCTTGGTGCAGTAGTCAGATAGTAGCAAGTCCCCAAGGCAGCAGCTTTATGAAGTGATCTTACTAGGTTTCTCCAAAACTGCATGCTATTCTCCTGAGTAAGCAAACCCGAAGAAAATGTCATGCAACAACCTCGGCTCTTAATACTCATCAAGGCAGTGAGAATCAGTGTAAAACGAGCCAGGGGACTGCTTTCACATTTTAGTTTATGTACGTGCTTAAAAAGTTTACCCAATGGGGACCAACAGAAGTCTTCAGAAGATCTTTATTGAATGTTTCTTTATCAAATCAAAGCCAAATGAATCAACTGCTGCCAAATTCTTGAGGCGTCTATTACAATTCTAAAACATTTTGGCTAATACCTGTTCAGCAATGTAAAAAGTTTTGCTGTTGGTCCTTGGATGAATCCACATGCAGCGGAAAGTCTCACCGAGTATAGGATTATACGGTTTTTTTAGCCCCTGTACAGAAACATCATAGATAAATTGATCATACAAGACAAGCATACACCTTAAACAATACTATGCAACAAAACTGGCATTAGCGTTATCAAATATAAAATGAAAAAACCCACTTTTGTTAGAATGCACAGTAAAAGAGTTGGTCTTTGAGGACTGCACCCACAAATTCTGAGGGACAATGGAAGATCCAGCAAGTATTTGCTTTTCCCTTTGTGTATAATGGGAGACACCAGGTTCTTATAGGAGCAAAGTTTGAGCATTCATTTGCCTGAGATTAAGCAGACTAAGTCAACTGCCACATAAATACCTTACCTCATTTGGATGACTAGAAAGAAAAAAAAAAAGCTATAGGAAAGTAAAGGGGTTAGCCTGAAGAGTAAAAAAAGTGCTGCTATGAAGTGCAGGCAGTCTCTCTCCACACAGAATGTTATCGTCAGTGAGGAACAAAGCAAATAAGCATTTTTAAACAAGTTGGGTATTTCAACATTTACTTAAAAAACAAACAGGTACTGAGTATTTTAAATGCTGCTTGCATTCAAAAACAGAAGAGTTTTATTTATTTGTACATGTTATATTTAAAAAGTAAATTAACATAATTACTGTTACTATTACCATTCTTTCTTAATCAATGGCAGGAATAAGATGTAGAAAGTTACCTGTGGTTTTTTGTAGAATCCCGACAAATACCATTTTACTACTTTCTTCAAACGATTGTAAGCATTCTCTTCAAGAGCTGCCCTATGAAACATTACATAAAATTATCAGATTAAAGATCAGATTGAAACACCACAATAGATATCCAATCATTTGTAATCTACCATCATTATTGAATTACATGGCTATGGACTGCAATACAGCAGGGCAAAACACATGTTCAGGTTGCAAAAAGAATATTTTAGTTCAGTCCGAATCAAAATGAAATGATTATTTTCTAAAACTTTCAGAGAAAGGAAATTTTGTAGCAGAAATACCTTCCAATATAAAATAGAGCACTAAATTACCTACAAGCCACCAAAACTTCAGCCAGGTTTCTCATGGATTCATGCCCTAGGTTTGATAAAACTAAACTATATTTCAGATGGCACATCTTCTGGCATTTCCAAATAGCTCTACTTATACCATATCCTCACTGAACTGGAGATAAACCTTGTCATTAGTTTTTGAATTGATGCAAACAGAATAGGTAAAAGCACACATCTTTTTTTAGGTATACAGGTACAGTTTTATCTGCTGGTTACATAATGGACACAGCTAGCAACAAGTCTGCAGATGAGGATTATGAATATTCCAAGATTTCTTTTTCCAACAGCCAAACTGTTTGAATATACTATAGTAGAATGCTGCCAAATAAAAGAAATAATCATAGTACAACTTTTTACAAAATTCAAGAGACTACCTCTTAAAACTTATTTATTTTATTTTTTTGCAAGTTCTTCCTAATGTAACGTGGGGAGAAAAATTCCGCTACTAGTTAGAATGGATAGGTACAATGAACAAGTTGGTAATGCAGAGTTAAGATAAGCATCCTAAATAGAGACATTTTCATTTTGAGATGCTTCAGCATTCTTGAAATTTAACTATTTTGTTTTAGTTAATCATCTTTTGTTCTTTTCCACTGTAGTTTAATAATGTAGATCAAAACAGATGTAGTTCACTTCAGAAGTTTACCGTCTGAAGTAGAATCCTTTTTGTATTTATTTTATATGGATAATTTAAAACTTTTAAGATTTATGCATTTTTCCCATACTACACTTAAAAAGGCTGTGGAAAAAGTATTTCTTCTGCAGACCAAATACGCTCAGTTCTGAAGAACATGAGCAGCATTGCAAAGATATAGTATCATCTCAACCCCTGCACCATTAAACCTTGCCCATGCAATTTCCAATCTACAGAGGACACTGCTTTAAAAAAAAGGAAAAAAGCAGCTCTAACGGGCACAGCAAATTAGAACTGAAGTAGCAGAATATTCCATATCACATCCTTTGTATCTCTTTATTTGCTCAGATAAAGTAAATGAATTAATCTAGGCTGTATGTGACAGCATATTCTACCCCACCCAAACAAGCATTTAAATAGCAACTACTTTGTAACTTAAGAGGAGAGAAAGTTCCCTTAAAAGACCAGATTTTGAAGGGTTTCTCTTTTGTTCCTGTCACTGCTGCTTGAAACATGAGTGAAAGTTGCTATCCAATTCTTACCATAAGATTTTGCCTGCGATATACAACATCTCAACTTTCGTCATTCCTCCTTTATGAGCCAAGAAAATCTTACAGCATAGCTTTTGATATGTTGGCAGACCATCTTTTGGGCGCACAGCATTCTATGCACCAGTTTAAACAAGGCAAACAAAACTACAAAACCATTTCAATATTTTGACCATAAAAATAAGCTAAGAACAGACTCACTCAGACAAGAAATCCGCATGATAGTAGTAGTCAGAGAGTTTGTCCAGGAAAGAGCGTGGTTCCAAGATAAACGTAGGCAGTACAACTTTGGACAGGTCCATTCCTGGACGAACTTGTTTCAACAGTGTCCAGATCAGGCTTTTGTTTTCCTCTGATACTACTTCTGTTTGAGAAGCCTCCCCTGCCTAAAAGGAAAAAGTATTCACTCAAAAGCAGAACAGAATTCAAAATGTCCTAAGATCCCTTAGGGAAGAGGGAAACCTGCGTATATTTTAAAGACCACCTTAGCTTAGGATACACGGGGCCTGACCAGTTACTACCCTTCCACAGTTCTTTATATGAGCAAGAGTTATCCTGAGAAATGCAATGTAAGCCTTAACAAGAGTCCCTTCCCCTTTCATCATATCCAAACATGAAGTGAAAGTCCTCCAGATAAAAGTATGGTCAGCTCTTTCCTTTGGCTCCTTTTCCAGGCATCAATTATTTTCCCCTCTATTCTCTTAGATGTGGTTCAGGTGGCAGACATGGGCAGCTCTTCACTATTTTGAATATTGGCTCCTACTTCAGGTCTACACCTCAGCCCTTCAGTGGTCTCTCATTCCTTTCTTCCCTTAGGAGACTACTTCCCTGATGCTGCTGTGCGCACTTAAAAATGGCCATTCTAGTCCAGTGGTTTCGACCTTTTCTCATTTGCAGACCCATAGGCAACTGGTAGGGAGGGCACAGGGGGGCAAGTGCCACCCCGACAGGGCCGTCCCTGCCAGTATCCACTCGCCAGCTCTGCCCTCACCAGTGACACCACCAGCCGTGTCTGTGGGTGCTCACCAGCTCTGCCCCTGCTGATGACACCACCTGCAGTGTTGTCTGTGGGTGTCCCCCCAGACTCAGGAGGCACCAGTTTCCCATGTGCAGACCCCTAAAAATTCACACACTTTTGATTGATCATAGTCATCTTTCACAGACTCCCCCCACCCCTGAGACAGTTTGTGGACCACCAGTCGAAAACCACTGTTCTAGTCTATGAGAAAGATCTTTAAAAAGGAACACAGCAGTGTCAGCGAACAAAAAACTAGGTTGTATTTCAAAAACAAACTGCAACTAGTTGCAGTTTAACTATCGGCTAGTTGAGCAGTTAAAAGCAAAAATATTTTTGAGGCCAAAAATAGGTAACTATTTTTGAGTGACAGATTAACTATTACTACCTGCCACCTTACCTACTATCTACTGCTGGTAAAAAAAAGTTTTTCCTAGGGGAAGATGCCAGAGTAAGGATTGAAGGATTCCTTTTCAGACAATGTAACTATAAAAACAAATCAGTTGTATTTGAAAGTAATAAAATATATAATTTAGTTCCCACACAGAACCAATGGAGAATTACTATGCAAAGTGCTAATGCAAATTGAAGACAAGTCAGCCACTAAGTCCTGCAAATCCTGCGACTCCAGGCCCCTTTGACAGAATGAAAAATAGAACTATATAAAAAGGAGAATCAACTCACATTTAAAAAACAAATGCTTCTAGCCCTTTTCCTTGGTTTCAAAACTGCCTCTTTAAACTAACAAGCTATATCAACAATACAGAACAAAATGGTTCAGAATCATATTAGTCACCTTTCCTAAAAGCTCTTGGTCAACCCCATGAATGGTGGACAGCAGGAATCTACCAAAGGACAAGTAGTGCATGCTGCATGGCAAGCCTGCTTAAAATAAAGGCCAATTCAATACAGCAACTTTGTCCTATTTGATTCGACAAAATGCTGATGTCAATTTTAAATCCAGAAATAAGACAGGCACCACAAAAGATGACATTTTTACCTCTCCAAGTTCTTCATGAGCTTCTTCCAAATACGTAGTTTCTTTGAGATCATCAATAGGTTCCGGATCAATGTAAGAGTCATCTTGCCGTTCTGACGTGTCACTGTCACTCTCTTCACTTTTCCCCAGCCCATCATTATCAGACTCATCATGATCATGATCATTCTCTTTATCAGATTTGTCAGAGTACAGGTCTTGATCCTTAAAATGCTGCCTTTCAATTTCACTGTCATTTAGTCTGAAGTGAAAAAAATTACACAAATAATGTCAAATTTTGCAGTTTACCAACTCCAACACTTCCATACCTCCAAACTCAAGACCTACCATGATGTGGGACATCAGTCATCAATCAGTCCTGACCTGACAGCACTTAGTAACATTTAATAATATAGGACCTTTACCAACTTGCATTTCTCAGACATGTATTATTTTAGCTTGCTTTGTTTTAAACTAATAAATTGTTACCAGCCCTTGTGAAGTAAGGACTTCTGTAAGGGAAAACTTTAAGACCTGCTTTTTTGGTGCTTAAGCATAAGAAAAAGTAAATGGTTAAGGATGTTTAACAGTAACCTAGGTAATTGGGGGGGGGGGGGGGGCTAGTTTAAAAAGCATGTTGTGTGCACACAGGGAAACACGCAAGTAGATATATAGTCCAGTTAGTTAATACAATTGAGAAAACTGAACTTCCTATATCAAAAAGGTTAGTACAGCACAACTTAAAAGCAAGAGACAGAGCTCAGGGAAATGCCATCTCATTAACATTTCTCCAGCAATGACTGTGTTCAGTTGACGTTGCTTTCCATTCCTCTTCCCCCACTGGTTAAAATCTTCCCCAAAAATGTACAGCTAGCCTCACTGTCTATATATTTATGAGTTACATGTACCTGGGAAAAAAGGAGGAGGGGCCTATTTTGAGATTTTTTGGCAAGTTGTATTTTTCAATTACTTCTAGCGAACCAGCTTAAACATGAATACTCCTTCAAATTATGCCTAATTAAAACTCTAGAAATAAACTATATTTAAAAGGAACTATTTTAGTGTTTAATTAAACTGTTCATTGCATCTGAATTATGATCATAATCTGTACCAACTAAACAGCTCACATTAAGTAGCAGCATTAGTGTTTTAGGGATAACCAATTTAATCATCTCCAACCGGGTTGCATACAGCCATTTTATTGGCTGAAAGGAGTTAGTGTGGAGTGGGAGGACCAGAGGCATTTCAAGAGTCCCTAAAGTTACTTGATTGTCTGTATACAATGGCTCCATGAACTGTGTCAAATACTTGGGTCTAAGGTAAAAAGACAACCTCAGTGCAGGTTTTTCAGGCTGATTAGCCAACAGCACTGTATTTCTCCAAATAAGAGGTCTTCCCAGTATACTCTAACTAAAATCAACATCCTATCCTGGGGAGACAAGCAACAAACATGAGAGGAGGGCACCTACTTGGAGTAAAGATCAATCACACCCTGACCCAGGGCGCACAGATGGCGTGGGGAAGGAAAAGATGGAAAAATCGTGGAGGTCGAGATTTCCTGGCACATACTTTCTAATGCACCGTTTGTAAAGCAGAAAAAGCTGAGATGTATGTACAGGAAGCAGGACATGGAACCGAGCTTAGCTTGTTGCTACAAGGTATTCCTGGTTTTTTAAAGCATGAGGAAATTCTCAGACAAAAGCCTTCTTAACCCAGATGCAAGCAGTGAACTTAAATGACTTCTAAATCTGTTTATAAGGGATGACCACATAAAGACACCACAATTGAGGTTTAAAAAAAAAAAAAAACCTCACACAAAAAAGCAAAAAAAACCAAATACTGTTATCACACAGAAATGGTCTGTCAAAAAATAAGCTTAATATGCACATATATGTGGAGTGTGTGCTACATTATGTAAGAAAAGTTTTGCTTGTCCAAAAATACTTTAAAATTGTTTTAAAATCATGAAAAAAGGGAACAAGCAATAAAGTCAAGGCATATTTTGATCAATTCAAGAGGAAAGCTAATCAAATGGTTTGTTGTGGGTACAATCTGCATCTTTCAAGTAATCAAGGAAAGCTTTTTGGCTACATATCTCCAAGCAGAAAATGAAAATTCAAGTAGGGACACAGTACCTATATATCCACTATATCCCTATATCCACTTTTGTTTCTGTTGTCCAGTATTAGAGAGTGAAAGTACTAAATATCCATTCCAAAATGTATTGTTCTTAGTGTATTCTCCCAGAACTCGGGCTCTGTGGCTTTTGGAGTTCTTCCAGGCCCATGAAACATCAAGGATAACTGTAAACAACTTATATCAGTCAGCTGCATTTCCAGATGTACCAGACAATGACTGAAGTTCCAGAATAAATTATTTAAGAGAAGGTCAATGTCTTTCGCTGTATTCTTTAAATAAATTTGGTCAGTCTGAAAAATAAGTGCCCCTTTTTGTAAATACCACTGATTCACCTTGCTGGGTTAAGATTATATTTTCAAAATGCTCATTATGTGAGCACTAAAATCTACCTTCTGAATAGAATGCATTTTAGAGGGATAGCCAATATTAAGACCGAGCCAAGATGAGAAGAATTCTTTACTGTTTCTAGCAAGGAAAAGATTGGATGATTAAAGGTGAAATTTTACCTTGTGTCACTGAAAAGTTCTATTTAAAAAATGAAGGTAATGGCACCCACAAAATTGAAATGCAGTTGAAACACCCATCTTAAAAGAGGCTCTTGCCATGGAAGACCATAACTGTCATTTCAAATGAATGAATATGTCTGAGACACAGGAATTTTAAACAGCCTTTCATAGTCTGCTTCTTTCTATATAACATTTAAATTAAGGGCTTGGTTTACTTACGGGAAGTTTTCTGCACTGTGCAAGTTGTTAGCACGCAGCAATCCATAGAAAGATACATGTGTATTTTCTGCTGGAACATTCAAGTCATGTTCTTTACCTTCCCTAATCATTGTACGTTTAAGTAGGCCTGAACATTTTAAAGCCAGTTCCAACGCATCCATCCAACACCTGCCTAAAGACAGAGGCTTATTAGTAAATCAAATTCTTTAAATGTTTACATTATCATCAAATCTGATATTGTTCACTTCACAGTTCTTTAGGACATCTGCTCACTTTATCTTTGGAAAACAAGCATGCATCTTCTGTAAGAGTTTGTTTCTTCAGCATCTTTGATGTAATACCCTTCATGTGCTAAATTATAAAAATACTTCATGGCCAGCTTTGGTGAGAGAAAGGCTTCTGGGCAGGACTGGCCAGAATGGCATACTAGACAGTATGGCAGATGTCTCTACCTTCATCTAAGGTGACTACCACCTTATTTTCTGGGCCTTTCAACAGTAGGGCGGCTCAGATATATATTCTTGCATCTTTCATCCCGTTTTGATAGAAACCATCTTAATATTAAAGCGACCAAACAAACATACTTCATGTGCAAGATGCAACAATTGTTGGCTACAGACAACACAACACTAAAGATTGGGAAGAGGAGGAAAAACATTAAAACCTCTACCAATCATTAAGTCTGAACCCTGGGGGCCTAAGCACTAACCTTTTTCATACTGAGCATTATTATTTGTTTATTGATCTTATGTCCTCCATTGTGCACCCTATTTCGCAGACACTCAAAAGAAGTGTTGAGTCAAATAGACAAGATCTAACATTTCCAGATGAAAAGGAAACATCTGTTCTTTCAATCTGATCCTTCTGTAGGGCATCTTTACCATTTCCCCTAGTATACCAGTTTCCAAGGTTAGTGAGTATTTCACATTAAGAGGGTAGCACCAAACATTTGAGAGATAAGAAACAGATTTAAGCCATACAAGCTAGGAGGGAACTTCAGGAAAGTCACTCTTCACATCTTCTTGAAGTTTACCAAACTTAAACTGAAAACACTGCTAGGTATGTATAAGATGTACATAAATTAAACTGGACTGATATGATTAAATTGCTAGAACCATTGCACAAACGTAGCTTTGCAAAGCTACATGGTCTTGCCATTCATTTTATAACTTTTAAGGGTTTTGGCATTTAAAATGTTGACCCAGGGTACAGTGTGCATTTGTTAAGCAGGTTGAACTTAGCCCAAAAAATCAGTTTATGATTTATTTTGTCAAAAGGTGCGTTATTAAATAAAAATGTTTTCACTAGAACCACCTAAATATACCAACTTAATAAAAAGAGCACCTGTAACTGCAAAACATGATGCTACAACTGCCATTGTAAAAGAAAAATGGAATCATCTGATTTCACTAATCAGTTGCTTTGAAAGTAAAAACAAAACAAAGTTTATTTACCATCAGATTCTGAAGCTGCTCGGATGATCAAGTAACTGCTGGGTAATGGTTGAGTTATTGACCCAACTGCTTCACCTTTAGGACCCTTGAAACATAAATCAGGTGCAGAATCATTAGACATTAATCTGAATTCAGCTGTTTTATAGTTTAGTGTTAGATGCATTAACAACAAGCTGACAAAGGCAGGCAGAGTCGGTATCACTCAACAAAAACAGATGAAGATGTGAACCAGTAGATGGGTTGCCCTCTTTCACTCGATTTTTCTTTTAAGAGATTTAAAGTGTAGTTCCCACCTCAATCTTACGTTAAAGAGAAAGGTCTTTAGGATTCAAGTTGCTATTTATTCCTTTAGGTTAGGCACTTTAATAGACTGTGTATGCTCTACTAATGCCACCCACAGCAGAAACACAGTAGCCACAAACTGATAATATTGCTCCGGGATAGTTATCCTCATCTCTTCTGGGCTAGGGACAGATATTCAAAAAGCCTGAGCCTGAATTGATTCAATCTTTGTAGGTTAGTTTAACATGCCTAGGTTGAACCAATTTGCAACTGCACAGACATTCCCTTTGGACTGAAGAAATTCAGGCATGTGCCTGCAGTAGCTCAGGCTAGAGGCTGGGGGGAGGGGGGGGGCGGGCACTAAAGCAGCCCTCCTTTCCCTTTTACAGTACTGAGCTGGGTGGGGGGGAAGGGGGCATGGGCAGGCCCCAGCAGGACACTCTGATTAGGGAGGGAGAGAGGGGTTCCCCCCCACCTCCGCTGCTCCTGACCAGCCAGGAAAGCAGCAGGGAGTTACACAGCATTTATCAGCCCATCAAGAAAACAAAAGGCTCTCTCATTAGTTCAAGTTCTTCTTAAACAGCTTTTTCCAAGGAAGGAATGGAGGGACATTACCAGCTGACCTGCTGAATAGCTCTAAAAAGCTCTAAGCTAGGGGTGGACAAAATATGGCCTGTGGGCCATATCCAGCCTGCCAAGTCATTCTATCCAGCCTGCTGGGCACCTAAAAAATTTAGGAAATTAATATTAAATCTACTCCTGGCTGCATGTCAAAGACGACAGGATCTAGGGACAGTAGGACCCAGGGGAAGCTGCCAGAATCCAGGAGCAAGGCCGGCCCAACCCCACCCCTCCCATCCCCACCTCCCAACCAGAAGCCTCTGCCTGCTGCCACTTTCACTGCTTCCCTGCATGCCCGCCAGCTGCTCCAGCACCATGTGGCTCCCAGCTGAATCACTAGACCACGGGAGCACCGGGCCAGGAGCAGGAGGGGTGCGTGTGAGTGTGCACGTGTGCAGTGAGGGAGGCACAGAGTATATGTGTGTCTGTTCGTAGGGCGAGTCCCACACACACCCCACTATACACATGCACCCACACCCTCCCTCACATTGCCATACATGCAGACCCTGACACTTCACACATCCCAGCCACCCATCCCACACAAACCCTATATCCACCCATACCCCACATATCCACATGCTCCCTCACCCCACAACTATCCATGCTCCCACAACCCCCACACACCCATGACCCCCCACAAACCTATACCCACTCCCCCAACAGTATACAAGAGTAAGCTATTGTGCAACCACCTCTATGTGCACTACACAAATGCATGTAAAATCAGAACAAAAATATTTTTGAAATCAAATTAATGAATGTTGCATATGTTTGATTTTTAGAATATAATTTGGTATTTTTCTGGTTCTGAGATGGCAAAACCCCTTGCTGAAAGGAGTATTTCTGGGGACAAGGGGAGGGACTTCTGATGACAAAGGTCAGGAGGCGTGGCTTCCCGTCCCAAGATGGCGACCAGGGGCAGGGCTACTCATACAGCCCTCAAAAGCTCGCCAAAAATTGTTAAGTGGCCCTCCATCTGAAAGAATTTCCCACCCCTGCCCTGAGCAGACTATCCTGTCTGCCTTGCACAGACCCCTCTCAGCATTAGCTAGCATACCACATGCTGGCTATGGTCTGTGCTGTGGGAGAGGGGAGGGGGAATCCCTGCTTGAGCAGGGAGTGGGAGTGGGAAGGGGAGAGGAAAAGAGCGCAAGGGGAACCCAGGCAGACACTGCTGTGAGTCGTCTCCAACAGAGCTCCAGTTAAGGAGAAGAGCGGCAGGGCCAGCCCTGCTCTGGAGCAGAATGCCCCACCCAGGGCTGCAAAGCTTCTGGGATGCTGGGGGACCCCAATTTACCTTAAACCAGGAAGAGATCTGGGACAGGCATTGCATAAACGCATTTGACCTAAATCAGTTAAATCTGATACTACATTCAACCAGGTTCACCTCAAACTGGTTTCAGCCATTTTCAAACTGGTACGTGCACTAAATGTCTGTTCTGCTACAGGTTTAAACCAGTTCCTGATCACTTAAATTGGTTTATGTGTAATGTCTGTCCCTAGGCCTACAAGAGATTCTTGTTGGGACCTATTTTTATTCAGTTCTGTGTTGCATTGGGAGACGAGAGTGAAAATAAGCAAATTGGGAAACAGCCACTGCTATGTGAGAATTCAAGAATTAGTTTACAACAAATCCCCCCAAGTGAAGAGGCCCAATTCTTTACAGCAACCAACTCTATCTACTCTCGCCTCTTTACAAATAGCAGCACCTGCCAAGAGCAAAACTCCATATACTTTCCCCTTCAAGGTTGCTGTTGTACATTAGAGCCATAGCCTCACTGCCCCTGAAGACACAAGAGCAAGTCACAAGAGGACAAGACACTTCCCCTTCACTTAACAGGTCTACTTCAAATTAACTCTGAGTTGACATGACCAAAAGCTTGACCACTTAAAAGCACTTTGCTCTGCTACCTGGTGCTCTTACCTTTTCTCCAAAATGCCAGATTAAGATGGAGTCATGCTCCCTGACAACACAAATAGGCCTGAGTAGCTGACAGAGGACACTATCTGCAACTGTAGTTACTATGGCACTCTCCTCATTTGTGCAGTATTCAAGTATACTTCTGCTGGAGGTGTCAGCAGAAGAGAGTGCACCACGATCCCCACGGTAGCAGGGGATACAGAAATCCACATTACCTAAAATTAAGTCCTCTAGACTCTGATTTAACTTGTTCCTAAAGACCTTTTTCTTTCTGCCACATGGCTAAAGGGTGAAACAGTGAACATCCCTTTAGAGCCTTCTTTAAAACTTTCATTTTAAAAATTCTTATAAATATCGACAGACAAAAGGGACAGTAGTAACAGGTTAGCAGCCATGGTGAAAGGTGTGCTAAACCTGCTCTCCATCAATCTAATTGAAAAGAAAATCCCTTTGGGTCTCAGTGGGTTTCCACTAGTGAGACTAATGAAAAAAGGCAGTAGAGTTAGAAGAGGGAATTTATATGCAAGCTGAGGTTTGGAGCAGAAGCAGATAAGGACAATGATTTTAGAAGCAAGCACATAAAACAGCCGGAACATTTTAAGTAAGGAAATAAATCTTGGCAGGGTTAAAGAAACAATATACACAGGCTATTTCTGGTGCAGAACATGGTCAGGATTTTCTGAACATTACAGAATAAGAGCAGCAAAAGGGTGATAAAAAAATTGTCCTTCATGGGGATATTTCAAAACGTAGATGAAAGACTGTACAGTTATAAGTATTATTTGGGAGAAAGGAAGTTATGATAGGGAGTTAACTATACAGAAAACTTCACAAGGGGCCCTTTTCATGCTAGAAGAACTGTTGCTTCTCTAAACATAGATTACCAAGAACTAATAAGGTTAAACAGCATACAGGCAACTGATTTCAAGAGAGCTATGACTGAAGGAAAGGGTATTGCAGTACTGTGGGAAATGTTAAGTGACCTGGCTGCAGGTAATACACTGAAGCCCAAAATCTGTCAGCGATGAAAGTCAGCCAACTCATTTAGTGTTATACAGCAGGTGAGACTCATATGCTGGAATTACGAATCATTCTGTACTGTGCTGCTGCAGTTTAGAAATGAAGATGGGTCTGTTCAAGCGAAAAAGTGTTGATTTTTAAAGGCTTGGGCAAAATATATTAAGAGACTGGAGCTGAATGGGCATTTTTCAGTGACATCCAAAGCTAGTCTTTTTCGATAACTGCTTGCCAAAGCACTGGACCTTTCTTTCTTATTTAAAAAACTATGGATAGACAGCAAACAGTTGTTCAGATACATTTTTGTACTTATACTGTTCTGACTGGGTGTCTGTGCACTACTCCCAGCACAAATGTTCATTTAAGTTTTGTGTACGTTTTTTGATCTTTACATTCAGCAAAAAACTTGTAAAAAAATCGATAAAACTCAGTGTCTTGAGTGCTTTCAGAAAGCAAACAAATGGGTGCAAGCATGAACAAAGAATGTTTTAAAATACATTCAAACCTGTTCATGGGAAAACTTAATTCATCCAAGTCTCAGCACAGCAAATACAGTGTCAATATTTCACTTAAGTGGTTGAGGGGAAAATGAACAAAGTAGTAGTGTGCCGGAAGCTTCAGAACATTATAACCAGAAAATAGAGGGACCTGTCTTGAGGTATTAGCAGTCAATCATTTCTAGCAGTGGAAATTCCTGATAAATTTCCACTACTAGAAATCCTTCCAAGGGAGGATACAGTACAGGAATGCAGCCTGCAGCTGTCCTTGCTCCCCAAATCAGGGTGATCCTAGCCTGGTGAAGGCATGCAGAGCAGTGGCTCCTTCACACCCCTCAGACCATGGAGGACGAGGAAAGACTACTCCGTGCCTTCCCAACCAGGGACCCTCAGTCTGGGGAACAGGAAGGGGGCAGTGAACAACTGCTCCTGTGTTTCACTCCCAGCGTCTGGGAGCAGAGCAGACGAAACAGCAAAGCAAAGCCCCTTGCCCACTCCCCAGACCAGGAAGTTGGTGGCCTTGGGAAAAGAGGTACAAAGTAGCAGTCAGCTGCTTCACTCCTCTCCTTGACAGGTCAGAGAGGGGAGTGAAGCATCAGGACAAAGTTCCCCGCCATTCCCCAGACCCAGAGGGGGCATGAAGCTGCATCCAGGTATTTCATTCGTGCAAAAAGAAACTCCCTCAGAGGGGAGATCTTCCAGTGTGAACATGGAACATCTTCTCCTGGAGACGGTACGTTGAAAGATTGCTTGTGCACTCCTAGTTTTTACTGGGAGAGCAGCAATACAATAGATGGGCATAGACATGGAAGTGTACTGCAACAAAAGCATGACCTCTGCAGAACCTAAAAAACTTGCGTTAAAAAGTTCCAAATTATTTTATGTCCCCAGACTGGTTGCCAATGAATTTTGTTCTGTGTTGCAACTAGCTCTCTCATTAGCTTAATTCTCCAGCCAGTTATTTGCAGCTATTGTTATGAAAGTTATGAAAAAGTTAGTCTTGCCACAAAAAGAATAAATATGATCTGTAGCGTATCTGGCAAATTACTGACCAGGGACAAGACAGGAAACCTCAGGGACTTTCAGCTAATTAAAACTAATAATAATAATCTGCATATAGCCATACCAGAATGAACAAATGCCACTCCAGCCCTCAGCACATTTAAAAGTGGACGATATCAATTTGTTCAGGTTTAAAATTTGACCTACCTTAAAATAGTTAAAATCTGGTGGGGAATGTCCTCTAAACTCTAAATATCTAGTTAAAACACAAAAAACAAATCCAGCACTCATTGCCAAGCAATTAAGAAAGTAGCCTTGATTCACACAGACCCCAATTTAAGATTGATTTGTGATCTTTGGCAGAGCTAGGTCATAGTAGACTAGTTAAAGAACTGTGCTACCCTTCATACAATTAGTGAACCTTTAAGTCACATTAACAGAAAAATCCAGCAGTTTCAGGAGGGAATGAGGAATCAGTATGTTAATGAAAAGGGAGAAACTAAGAGAAACATTTCTGAAGTTACAGTCAACTATACTGAACTAAAAAACAAATAAAATATTAATTTAAATGTTCAGTTTAAAGATAACATTTCAAACAAATACCAGTTTCTAAAAAGAAACAGCTATTGAGAATTACATTAACTCCCTCACATTAAACAGAGGAAAATGGATGTAAATGTAAATGAAACTACACACAGCTAGGGTGGCCATCAGAGGACAAATCTGGCTGTCCTCTACTGATACCAAACCGGACACCTTTAGGTTCTCTTTTTTTTCTCTTGAACAGAAAGAGAGGACAAAGGCATCGGGTTTCGTATCGACAGAGTAGCAGAGCACTGGAATGTCCTGTATGATGGTCAGACTTACGCACAGCAGAGGCACAGATTAAATTTTTGTTAAGATGTATAAAGTCCTGCTTCACAAGAACACCTAGGTCCTACAGTGATGCAAATAATAAACTTCAGGATTTTATTGGCTATGCCCATGCATAGGAAGTATGCCTCTAATGGTCAGTATCTCCCTCATTGTTCGGCACACAAATAAAACAAGTGTTTTTGTATAGGATTATTAGTTTAATAGAATCATAAATCTCAATAGTGAAATCTATTTGCAAATATTAAAATAAGATCTGGAAAGACTTTAAATAAAATACTATGCACTTCAAAATTTTACAGCAATCTAAGGCTCATAAATGATATTATTCAGATAAAGCACAAATACAAGAATGAAAACCTCTCTGTTTCCAGTATTTCTTGGAAAGTCTTACCATTAGAAAGGATAAAACTACCATATTTACTCAAATATAAAAATAATGCCCCCAATAACTAGATTCTATATATAGAAAAATTATAAATGTGTTATAATTTCCCAGGTATAGAATCTAAATAGTGGAGGTTTACCTTGAATTTCTTCTCCTCTAACTGCTACAGCAGGGAAAATAAATCTGAGGGGGGAGGGGGTCAGGTTGTGTAGTGAGCAAACTGAGTTATGCTAACAGGGGGTGTAGTTGTAGCCATGTCGGTCTAAGGACATAGGCAGACAAGGTTCTTTGGGTAGATGTGAATATCTTTTATTAGACCAACTTAAAATAGTTGGACAACAATTTTTAAGCAAGCTTTCGGGTTCAAAAACCCTTTGTTGGGCTTTGAAGTTTCAGCAGTTGTTGTGTGCTCTTCCTGGATGGAATGAAAAGTAAAGAAGCCAGAGCCTGGGCTGGTATGCATGCAAGACAGGTAGTCAGTGAAGATGTAGATTGAAGAGTCAGTGGGTGATAGATGGGGGGAGGGGGAGGAGAAGGGGGATGAACACTGGAGAAGTACCTGGGAAGTCAGAGGTCAGGCAGGTAATAATAATGTGTCATACATCCAACGTCTATATTTAGTCCATGATTTTTAGTATCCAGGAGGTTGATGAAGTGGAGTTCATAGGCTCATCTCTGGGAAGTGTTTTGTAAATTTCCTTTGAGGATTAAAATTGAGAGATTGGAGAGAGAGTGGTTGTCTTGTGAGAAATGGTGGGGCACATGAACTCCACTTCATCAACCTCCTGGATATTAAAAACCATGGACTAAATATAGACATTTGGATTTATGACACATTATAATCTGCCTGACATCTGGCTCCCCAGCTACTTCTCCACTATTCATCCCCTTTCTCTCCCCCTCCCACCCCCAGAATAGAGGCTACTATTAAAGTTCACTTGATACCACATCAGACAAGTTGCTGTGTCAATCCTTGAGGGCTTTGGCAAAAAGTAATCCCATTGGTAACAGTCCCCACAACTTCTTCCCCAGTTCAAACTGCTGCAGTCTTGGTCACCATCCACATGTGCTTTCTGCTCTCCACAATAAATGACTCCTCCATAAGATAGTGCTGTTCCCAACAGTACTCTTACGGGGGAGTCAATTAATTTACTGCATCCTTATGCCAGCGCATGTGTAGATGGTGACACTTTACTGTAGAGCTAATTAGTGAAATTCCACAGTAAAGCCCACGTGTAGATGCATCCACTATGCATATTAGCCAAAAGGCTTATGATTTTCCATAAAGTTCATTTGACTGGGCCCCAGAGTCAACAGTATTTCAAGCCATAGTGACTTCACAGCTCAGTACTGCTTAGTGTGTGCATGATTTAGTTTCCCTCATGAAAAATCTATGTGCTAATTAACACCCCACTCAAGACTGGAACCAGGTATTCTTGTCACGAGTCCTGGGATCCTCCAAAATTTTATATACAGATGAGGCACAGGGCAACCTAGTCTAGCTCCACTTCACGGAAGGCAAGGCCATGCTAATCATGTGGGTCAGGCTGAGAGAGGAGGCAACAAAGGGATTCTGGGTGAATTGTTTGGAGCACTGTTTGGTGATGTGTGCCAGACACTTAAGGCTGGTAAAGAAACAAGAATCCTTGGGAATGGGAAAGAAATGCACAGTTCAGCTGTGGGAGTGAAAAGGAAAGTTGAAATGGGTACAATGTAGTAGCTCACCCTGGCTTGAAAGAGTTGGGGGGGACTGTACAATAGCGAATACCATATCCCTGTGGTAGGTTCCTATCAGTACGTTTCTGCAATATGGGCTATGTGTTTTAGTCATGCTCAGTGTTCGCTGCATTTAAAAGTCAACTCCACAGTTGATTTCCATTACTGCTTTTTCATTACAGCTAAGTACATGCTGCTTTTGGCAGGAGGTTAATGATGTACAATATTTATATATAGTGAGGTTTTCCTACACACAAATAAGACGTAGGGCTTTTTTCTCCATGCTGATGGGGGGGGGGGGCAGAGTTGTCATATTGAGAGTAAATATGGTAGTTCAAATGTGATGCATGCTACTGCTCTAAGATGACAGCAGGTCTGGATTTTTGTCTCTGACTGAGGTAGTGGCAGTCTTGTTATCCAAATCACAGAACATGGAATTTAATAAGCTAAACTGTAACTGATCTAAATCAGCTCCCTCTTTCAATTTGGATAAGTTACTCTCTTTTATTAAGTTTCCCCATCTCATAACACATTTGGAAAAAAATTAAATTGCATAATCAATGGCAATACACTATGCAAAATTACCTTTTGCAAGTTTACGTTTATACCTCTCATTCATCTCCAAGACAAAAATCCCAGAAACAGGTCTAGAGCTTACCGACAATATTTACCCTTAAAATTAGGTATACCATAACCTGGAAAAGCTTTTGTTAAGAAGCCACAGTTTGGGTCACATTCACCACTGATGAAATTAATCAGTTCTTTTTTCTTATATTAGTATTTAATTTGGTTCATTTAATATAATAATGTATGAGCTCTGTGTACTACAAAAATGTTTTAAATAATTTAAAATATACTGTTATGCCCTCCAATCTTTCTTGCCCATTAAAACATATGTATATAAATATCGCTTCTGTAGGTAAAATGTATTTTATTAACCTCTTCAATAATACCTTTTCCTTTCTACCAGGGCCCCTTCTAGATAAAATAAACAAAACAACTTAAGCGTGAAGAGAAGTACAATGTACAAAGCATAAATCAGAAATCACATGGTTATTTCTGGAAGAAGGGTACAGCAACAGACACTACTGTGTCATGCTCAGAATTCCTGGAAGATTTAATATTGAATAAAATAGAAAAGTTTACCCATCTACTGATTAAAGTTGCCTCTACTCAATACTAGAAACAATGATGTCTTAAATAAGGAGCCAGTTCCTCACCTTAACAGCCCATATGGACTGCTCCAAGGGATGGAAGAGTTTAAAGCAAAAGCCATCTTTCTTGGAAGGCCGCTCAATGAGCTCACAAGCATTCAGGAGCACTGTTCCTACCCACTGGCCATTTTTGGGGGTTTTGTAAATAAGTAGTACTCCTGGTTTCAACACACACCACAATTTGGTCCAACTTTTCAAGGTGCCACGAATCTACAGAAAAAGATAAACAGGTATTTAGGATTCTACCTGACCAAAAAAAAAAAAAAAAAAAAAAAAAAAAAAAAATGAATTTCATCTCTCCTACAAAGACAGAAATTAAGCCTACGTCATTTGATGGCTATTATCTAAAACAAAGCAAGTCTGTTGATAATACAGTATTCTCTACTTCTCTGTGGTAACACAGGTTTAGATGTTACACAACCGAAGGTACACAAAAAGTCAACATCTGAGAATGCTTCTGGATCTCAGAAACTTAAAGTCCTCTGGAAGAAGAACTACAGTATATTTTATTGTTAGTGTGTTACACAAGCCTTTGGAATTGCTACGTGGTATGCTCCAATACACACTTAAGGCAAGTGAGAAGCTGGCACGTGTTACAACGGGCCATAACAGTACTTAGAAATTTTATTTTGATTCAAAATAAATGTGAAAAAAAGTCTTAGCTGATTTTATATATAACACTTGAAATACACAGGTTTCAATTTCTACCTAAGACACAATAGACCTATCCACAGATTTAAAATGCCTCCTTAGAGTCAAGGCATCCCTCAGAATATGCCAGCTTTTAGGTTTCACTTCTTTGACAAATGAAAAAAACAACCAAACAAACAGAGCAATTCTTCTGTTGCAAAGAACTCAAAAAGACTTGAACACTGTTTTGATGTTACAGATTTCTATTTGAAATCTCTGGGTTTATTGTATAAATCACATTTGCACACCTCACAGTGCTAATATGCTGTGGCACCCCTCAGCACCCCTGAAAGGATCTCAGGGCACCCTAGGGTTAAGAATGACTGATCTAGGGTCTGGATGTCTGATTAACATTTTGTTGGCTCTGAACCTTATTCCTTCCCATCCACTTGATTCAATGCCAATTTAGGGTGAGAGAGAAGTAACAACTGAAACATTTCAAAGAGAAATCTGTACAGATAGACAAGCCCTTTGAAAACACAAAACCAAGTGAATTGCTCCAAAAAAGCACTTCCTTTAAAAGAGGGACTATTTTGGAATATTTCACTTTTGGTTACATGTGCATGGAGAGCTGGATTGTGGCTGAAGCCAGATTTACCCCCTCCTGTCTCAGACCCCCTGGAAGCCTCGCTGACACTAGAGCCAGGCCCTCCAGCCCCAAGACCCTGAAGACAGGAGAGGTTAACACCATTTGGAAGCCTGCACTGCCCTTGCCCCCAACACACCCACACCTCTCCACCTCTTTACTCTTCCCAGTAACTCCCCTCCCCATAAGGGGGCAGGGAGGAGTAAGCACAGCACAGAGCCACAAGACATTACACCCTGTTCTAATCCCCCATGGCCATGGCTGATGCTAGAAGAGGCTTTAGTTTTGAAACATTCAGCTAGGAACAGCACAGGGGCATGTGTGTGTGTCCTCTAGCTGGAACATGTCCTTTTTGAACAGTCCCCAGGTGTTTAAATTTAGAAACATTTCAATTATTACATTTGCCCACACCCCCACTGACCTTCAGAGACCTGCCTGTTATGCAGTGTAATAAGGTAGGTATTTACACTGAGATATGGCTCAGGGTAAATATTTTGTACAAAAAAAGAACTAAATGGCTTTCCCATAAGTAACATATTTTTAAAAATTAAGTTAAGAAAAGACCACATTATTATTGATACAAGTAGCTGTGGAAGGGATGTACTTCTCACCTTTCCTACAGAAAATTATAGGTCATAAGGGAGAAAAGCAAGTGAACAAGAAGAAACCTGTGTTAGTTTGTGGCCTTTTTGCTACTTTTAACAGAAGCTGCAGAAAGTCTACAATTAAATATTAATAACCAAAATGAAAAAAAAAAAAACCAGAAATCATAAACCGAACTCATAAAAAAAAAAAAGATTGCAAGACACAAGGTAGACTAACTAGGGTGACTACTCTAAGTAAAAGCTAGGTTTCCTACATTAGTCCTGTAGGAGTCGAGCATGGAGCCTCTGGGATGCAATTAATAGCTGCTCAGCTCCTGGAAAAACACTAAATCAGCAACCCACTCCGATACCGAGCCTTTTCTATTCTGGTAGGTAAACAGTAGGCAGCTGCTAGAACTTCAGCTCAGGTTTCACACAAGTTCTGACCTTCAGCCAATCAGCCATAACAATAACTGATGGGTCTGTGATTGTACTAAGTAATTCTTTCGTGGCTCTCTTCTTTTCTTCTCTGTAATTTTTCTTTTGAACCTGTAATTAATAAATAAAAGAAATAGAAAAAAAAACTTTATAATCCATGGAAACAAGCAAGTGAGAGCAATAAAAAGCCCCAGCCAAAACAACCAGCCAACCAACCCACCAGGAAAAACAAGGTGCAAAACACAACAGGTAATAGATGCAGAAGCAGCATCAAGATGCAAAGAAATGTTTGCTTTCAACACAAGATATCTCCAAATTATTTCAAGAACAGCCACTTCTGATATTAAAGGATACAGACTGTCAAGGTTAAGAATACTTTACTGTTCATATAAGCATCACTTAATTTTTTTTTCTTTCAATAATCTAAAGATGCTTACTTCTCATTTGACTGTCACTACTTTAATATTTAACTCTTCACTGCTCATCCTGACAAACATGTAGTAGATGAGTTAGTTTCATCTTCATTTATAATCAATTACTAAACAATTTTAAGTTGTCACATATTTGAGGTTTCAAAAGAGCTAAGATCTGCCAATGAATTTGGGTAAAAAAAAATATGTCACCTTGCATGCTGTTAAAAAACAAAAACAAAAACAAAAAGTCCCACCAAGCTAATTTGGGGGCCAGATTCGATTTAAAATTTGACAGTCTCTGAAAAACCATCAAATCATAGAAAAAGTAGGACTGGAAGGGACTTTAGGAGTATCACCCTTTTGCATCCAACTCAAGCATCTAAAATTAAAGTCCCCCTCTATTTTTAGGGACAGTAGAAAGAGACTAAGGTTTTGGTTTCACTTGTTTTGCAGCAGAAATTGATAATGGGCCATTTCCTGCCAATAATGGTAGATCAGCTAATGTCTGTAGCCATCTTGCTTCTCATTTCTTACTAAATTTAAGATTAAGATTACTTTAAACTTAATAGAATGCAGTACCAACAATACACACATGATAAGGCATTGGTAATTCAACAAGAGGCACCTCTACCCATTTTGTGCATCATCCCAGTCTACATCATAGAAGCATAGCGCCTCATAACTATGCAAGAAACGATTTGGTGCAAACTGAAGGGGTGACAAAAGACTCAGCAACACTACTTCTCCTAACACCTTATAAAGCCTTGTTTATGCTATTTTCCAGTCAAACTTCAGGAAGTCAAACGAGGTAAAACAGTGCCCTAAGAAAAATATTTTGAAAGCAACTCACCTTAAGAGACTCTTTTTTTGTGAGCTTACTTGAAGCTGAGGAGATGTCTTTCTCCGAGCCATTGTAAAGCTTGGATTCAGACTGAAATTTATAAAATAAAAAACAATTAGTAATACTGATAGATACCTGGATACAACAGAATGACATTTCAGCCACTCACAAAAGTAATATTGGTGGCATGCATGAGTTTATCTATAGACTTCTGCTCTTTGTTCAGTTTCCTTTTATTTTTCTTCACCAAAAATAAAATTCCCAGTAATCTGATCTATTTACAACCTATAGTTCTACTTGATAAGATACTTCAAGGACTGAAAGCATGCAAGCGATTCCTCCAGAAGCAGCTTTGCTACATGCAGTAAATATTTAGCATGTGTTGCCTGTTGCTAAGGAACCCCTGCTGAATATTCCAAACTCTTGATTAGTTAAGAAATCGTTTGCAAGAGATCAATGGTTTCGTTCTTATTTATAAGAAGTACTCTATTTTGTATAGGTACTATATTTAAAATGGGAGGAGCTTGAAATCTGATAAATTTGATCTACAGCCTCCACCCCCAGCTACAGAACTCCTCCCATAACAAATGTTATTAAGGCACTTACCCCCTGACCCATGAAGGGAAAGATGCAGTCTCCTCAAGCTAGATGTAAATCTTCCCCATGGCCCCAGTGACCCATGAAGAGAAATATTCAGTCTCTTCAGACTAGAATCAAGTCCAGTGTATAAATTAACGCATTACAGCTGCCCAACAGCACTCTCACAGCTCCCACCTGTCCCCCAAACTCCTGACAATTAATCAACTCTTTCCCCCAAGAGCTACCAAACAGGGGAATAGGACTCAAGTTAGCTTTATAAAACCTGAGTCGTCTTTCACAGCTGGGCAAATGTGCTGCCTCAGCACCACATGATTTTTTTTTGTCATGTCTTGAAAGGTTCAAAGTTTGTTCCTTTGCCTCTCTTGCCCACTAGCTGAAAGGGAACTGGAAGAAAAGACTGAGCCAGCCAATAACTAGCAAGTGGCCACAGCAGCCTGTAACATTACAGAATACTTTTCTTACTTGGTATGTCTATGTCACCTGTCACTATCATTGTAACCTATTTAATCACCACTGGAAACTGCTCAATAAGTATCTGCTATGGTCTTAAAAATAAACTTCAGACAAGTTAGAGAGATATCTATTTCTTCATGTGCTGAAATGTAACCTTGATTGACGCTGGTTGCTTAGCAAAGTGCCCTGGGATTAAAGAAGCCTTGGAGGACAATATTTTTTGACCTGTTGTCTGTAATCCGTTTTACTTTTCAGACCGACCGTTCCGCTTTAAAAACCTTAGTTTACAATGTGATATTTATTCAGTTTCTCTGAAACACAATAGTGCAACACTGCCCAGTCTTTTCTGCCCGTGGATTGAAGCAGTACCAGGTCTGTCCATGGGCTGGATCCAGTCTGCAGACCCAATCCAGTGCGCAGTGCTGGCCCAGTCTCAGCCCAAAGCAGCTGCATAAGCCCATAAGTGGGCCACTGCCATGTGGCTGCATCAGGCCCTGGCTAGATCCAGCCATGCAGAAATAGGATCCAATGCCTCTGTGCAGGGCCATGTTGGTTTGAGCCAATCCAGCCACATAGGGCTTAGAAAACTGGGGGTGGGGAAGCAGAGGCAGTGTTAAATCGTGGGGAGACCTAAAGGCTGAATTACATAGCTCCTTGGGCCAGATCTGGCCTACAAGCCAGGGCTTGAATAACCCCGCTTTATAGCGACCAAGTCCAAAATAAGCAAGTGTTAGATAAGCAACCAATAAAAGAAAAAAAGCACAACATTTAAACACAAGAACATAAGATCCAAAAAGACATCATTATTGTTGGAACTAATCCCAATTTAACTTTGGGCAGCATGCTAATGTGTTTCTTTTCATTCTGTATTTTAAAACATTCAGTCTCGTTTATGTCAGCACCTGCATAAATACCTGCACTTAAGAGCTGAACTGGTAGCAAGTTCTTGCTTTAATTTTAAAATAAGCCATTTTTTAACCTGGGACCCTTAAAAATCGACAGGTCTTTGTTTAGTTTGTATTTTGTGATTTTAAAGAAAGAATAAATTTACTTTTTCTCTCTCCTTTGCTATAATTGGGGAAGCAGGTGCCCAAAAGACAAGTGTAAGCCTATCTGGCAAACAATGAAGTTTAGATTATTCAAAGAAAATAACTATATCAGCACAGCTTTTCCCAGCAAAAGGTAAGTTTTCCCTAAATTCTACCTAAGAAATTTGGGATGTTAAGAGAGATGGACATCCTATACATTTTATACTGGAAGCCCATTCTTAAGTGAAGTTCAGATTCTATAGCTAAATGCTCAGAGAATTTAAATTCTTGTCTGATAAAGTCTGAAGGAATTTTATCACAGTAGCAGGAACAGAACAGAGATATGGAAAGATGCCAGGAGAATTCATTAGGAGTACCCATTAGAAAAGGTTAATGGAACATGCTAAAGTAACATTAAGTTTTCTGGCTGTCAATCAAAATAAACCAGAAAAGGATCTTGGAGTCATTATTGATTCCAAGATGAACATGGGCCGCCAATGTGAGGACACGGTCAGTAGGGCTAACCGCACCTTGTCGTGCATCCACAGATGCATCATGAGCAGGTCCAAGGAGGTGATCCTCCCCCTCTATGCGACACTGGTTAGGCTGCAGTTGGAGTACTGAGTCCAGTTCTGGGCGCCACACTTCAGAAGGGATGTAGACAGCACTGAAAGGGTCCAAAGGAGGCCCACTCACATGGTCAGGGGGCAGCAGGGCAGGCCCTATGAGGACAGGCTACGGGACCTGAACCTGTTCAGCCTCCACAAGAGAAAAGGCTGAGAGGGTATTTGGTGGCCGTCTATAAAAAAACAAAAACAACTCACCAGGGGAACCAGTGAGGAACGGGAGAGTCCCTGTTCCCCCCAGCACTACCAGGAGCAACTAAGAATAATGACTGCAAGTTGACTGAGAGTAGGTTCAGGCTAGACATCATGAAGCACTACTTTACAGTCAGGGCAGCTAGGATCTAGAACCAACTTCCAAGGGAAGTGGTGCTCACTCCAACCCTAGGGGTCTTCAGAAGAAGGCTAGATAATCACCTAGCCCGGGTCGTTTGACCCCAGCATTCTTTCTGGCCCATGGCAGGGGGTCAGACTTGATGATCTGCTCAGGTCCCTTCTGACCCTACCAACTATGAAACTTATTGATGCAATCTAATTCAAGGGAAAGCCTATACTTAGGACCCTACATTAATACAATCTCACTCCAGAACTATAAAGCCTCAGTCTTCACAACAAGGCTCAATTCCCAAGTATATGACACTATTGAGACACTGCTATGGAGGTATCTGTCAGAAACAGAACATTCTGGGCTCTAATAAAAAAAATTATCAAGCTCTTCCTTAAGGCTTAGATTCATAAATAAGAGAACTACAACGCACAACATGAAGAAAAATAAAGATTGTAAAGAACTAACTGCAACTCCCAGTGAGGTACCTGTTGTACCTAAGTACCGGGTTACAGGTAGTTCTCAGAACCACTGTTCCAATCCATTGCTGAAGACAAAAGACCTTAAATTTTGGTAGGTGGAACAGCCAGTTGCCATCTTCTGTCACCATGAAGTTCATCCTGGGGTACAGGAAGCTATTAAGTACCATCAAATATCACACAAAGAATTACAAGAAGAAAGTGATTAAGTTGGGAAAGAAATAATCTTTTTGTCCCGCCTATCTGGATCTTGTACACCTACAAAACTGGGCAAGATAGAACAAAACAAGGAAAGGTAAGAAATGGAAAGATGCAAAAACAAATGCAATTAATACTCAGCAATCACTAAAGAAGTATTACTTAAAGAAATTAAAGAATGAGTAAAGTCAGTCATCACAAAAATTGAGAAAATGATTATGCTAGTTTCTATGTCAAGAAAGATTCAGAAGTTCAGGACCAGACACTTGGATCAAAGACAAGAAGAATAAGTCATATCTTCTTGCTCTCTTCTACTAACGGGATCCATGGGTGGAAGAAAATTAGACAGTTCTCCTTTGTATGAGAAGTGATCCTGAGTTCTAAGGCACTAAACTAACTTCAGAACACACCAATATCCTCAACTATGACATCACAGATCTCCAAAGTTTTTTTTTTTTTTTTTTTTTTTTTTTTATCAACTGCAAGGTACTGAGCAGGAAGATAGTACTCCTGGGTGTACAATATTACATCCAGGTAAAAGGGTTTATTAAAACTGAATAAAGTAAGAGTTTATCAGGGAACTTCAACTGCAGTTTTTTAGTTCCCCCACTCTAAGTAGGGATTTGATTGGGGGGGGGGGGGGGGGAAAGGGGTGTATGAAGAACACAGAATACCCACTTTAAATGTTTGCGAGTGAAGATTTAGAAAAGCATCTTCCATGCAAATTTCTCTCTCTCTACAAAGGGGTCATTAAACAAGGGATGCAGCCAGCTAACAATTCTATGGCAAGTGAAGATAAGGACTGTCCTTGTACTGGTGACTAAAAGAAAAAAAAAAACAAAAAAACAAAAACAACAACTGAAGCACATCAAATACTGTAAAAGGACACTTCCCTCTTATAGACACTGTATAAAAATCTGGCCTTCCCTATAGCCAAAGATAGCCTTTGCTTAAGATGAACACCTTTGACACCTATATACTATTGGGGATTAAGGCCCAAATAAAGTTAGAGCACGTAAACAAAAAGAATGAAAAGGACATGGCAAAAAACTGAAATTGGAAAGCTCCGTCTTCATATAGACTGCTGGGATGCACCCCGAGTGCAACTTTAAAGCACTTGGGCAGAAACAGAATGTATGACAAGAAAGACCAAAGTAATATGTCCCATGTACTATTATACTGGACTTCCACACAATACATTCTCTGGCATGATCTGGTAACTTTTCAGTACGTTTAGAAAAAGTCTTTGATGCAAAGACAATATATGTTGCAATGTCCAGGCATATTCCTGGCGTTTACCTTTATCATTGTTTACAGACTCCTATGAAGCAAAGCTTTGAAAACCTACAGGCTTGGAGTCGCAACAGAGATTAGAGACCCTCTGGCATCCCTGGAACCCTTAATCATACAGTTATATGATTTTTTTAAAAATGGGAAGAAAATATTTAAAGTTTAACTTTTGCAGATTTCCCATGGGTAGGTACTCTGATTGCAACATTCCTGGAAGATTTTTAACTCTCAGATTAGCAACCTGTGCTCTCAATCTTTAATCTCCTTTAACAAAAGCTATTTGGTCCAGGAATCATACTAATATTTTCCACTTCTTGTCTGGCTCAAGTCACTCCTATTCCTGCTTAGTAAACAGAGGGGGACAGGGTGATATACATATTCATTCTCACCGTACTACCAGTGCTGTGCTTTTGCACTGCAATTGCACCACATTGGGGGGGGGGGGGGGGGGGGGAAGCATTTGGAGCCAACTACAAGTCCTGAATCTTCAAAGAGACTTTAAAATCAATTTGAAAAAGCCAAAGACAGAATACCAGATACTCTTATCAGTAGACAGCTACCTGGGACTTGGATGTTCAGCATTTCCCATGCAGGAGGCCTCAGGGTTTTGCAGAACAGGCTCTATTTGGCTACTGTATACTCTGAAATACCATCTTTAAATGTTTTTGTGTAGTTTAACCTGCAGCTTCTTAAAATGACTAAAATAAGCTTTTCCATATTAAAGCTTCTTTCACTACCCTTAATCCATTCCATTAAGAGATACTACATGCATCTTGCTGAATGATGCTCTCACTTATAGGTGAAAAGGTTGGGAGTTCATGTTCCATATCACGACTTGGCTTCTATCCATTTTCCATTGCAGTGAACTATTAGGCAGCACTGGACTCAGAGACGCCACCTAACAAGAAGCCATAACCATTTCATGAGTCTGTACCGAGGTTTTGCATTTAATGTCATCTCAATAAGGATAGTATTAAGGAGCTGTCTCTTTAAATATTAATTTTCATCTCTCGAGAAGTCTGAACAGCAACCCATGAGACCGCAGCTCACTGTAATGAAATAAACTTCCATTTAAAGCCAGCACACAAAATATGCTGAACTGCAGAGTTAAGTCATCTTTTGGAGATGGTGCTCTCATTTACCTTGCTTTTTGACATAGAATGCACTGAATCTTCTTTACTTTGTGACCCGTCATCCTTCCCTTTGTCAAAACCTTAAAGAGAAGACAGTATTTTATGCAAATCATTATATATTACAACACTACATTATTTAGCCTGGATGCAGAAATTAAGACTTAATTAACAAATCTCACTTATATGGGCAGCATTGCACAATGGTGCACATACATTTCATGAAAAACTAAAAATCAGTTCTTCACCATAAATCAAGATGAAAACAGTACTACTTAATAAAAATAAGGTTTTGAAGTTTCAGTGTGTTGTTTACCATAAAGCTGCTTTCAGAATCTCTGTTAAGAACAAGGACTCAAAAAAGAAGGCTGAAATAGACCTCCACAGGTCTTCCCTTGCTCAAAGGACACATTAATCCCATCTAAAACAACTTAGCCAAGCATTTGCCTAGTCTGTAGGACCAAAATATATCTATGCATATTGCACTGACTGGAAATTGCTAGCTAGGTCTTAACATTCATCTGAAGAAGCAGCAGCTGAAGCTGCTTACCTTGTTTATTACAGTATTTAAAACAGCATCTATGCAATAATTCAATGTTCATAATGTACAACGTAGTGAAAATACTTAGACAACATAGAAGGATTAAGATTGGCAAGTCACAGTTTTTGTGTTATGTGGAAGACTGCTTCATAGCTTAACCTTGTGCTTGTGTATCAATTCTGGTATGGCATACATGAACAAAATATTAATTTTAAAATCGATCCCAAAACACTTTTTTATATACCAAAATAATTATATGCACGAGTTGTCACAGTACTATCAAAAAATGAAAATAAACTCCCCATAAAAACAAAACCACAAAACTGATGAGTGTCCTAAAGCCAAGAGAAGGATCAATTACTAGCCAAGCACGTTAAACAGTCTTTGCATAGTTGTACGATGTCAAAAATTCTTTCTAGCATGCATGTTCTAGTAAGGGTGCATGCATATCCCTGGAATACAGGCTAGGTGATACCATGCATACTCTGGAGACAAGTCTGGAACAAAAAAAAAAAAATCACACCAGTGCTCCGTTCTGTTGAGTTGTTTCTGTTGCAATCCAAGTGCTTGACTGGAATGTACCGAGGAGCTTTTTATTTACAAGTCAAAATACAACTGTTGACAAGCTGCCCAGGCACAAGACAGATAACAGTTAAAATTAACATGATAAAAGTGTGCTTCTGAACAGATGTAACCAGTTGAGAGCCTTGTAGCATTTCCAGCTAGCTATTAAGATTTAGACCACCAGAGGGAGCTACCTCAGGAGACCAGACATGCCTGAACAGGAGACTTATGCCTATCTGGCATTCTGCAGGTCAAGTGACAAATTCAGATATTTTGGATGAGGAAGTTTGCTTCCACCACGCTATTAAAGACAGGCTGTTTTTTTTTCACGACGATTTTGGGCCTCATGCTAAAAAGTAGCTTACAAACTTGTAGCAGTAATCATTTTTGTTTTTTGATCCTTTTGCATGCACGCACACACACACACACACACACACACACTAAAAAGTTCATTTAGGAGATATTCCACCCACCAAATTAGAGTGAAGCGTCCAGGTAATATTAAACAATGTGAAATGTAATTTAAATCACAGTGCAATATACATAAGATGACAACTTGTAATAGTGGAAGGCTCCAAATGTGGCAGACGAAGATTATCAGGATCAAGCTGCTGGCAGTTAAAATTAAAAAGAATGGAAAAAAAATACCACACATCAAGTATGGATAGTTACCCAGAAAATAATGCATCCATAAGAGTGCTCGACAGATATCTCTGTAAAAAAATGCTCTACTCCATCAAGAAATCATTGGGCGCAGTGCTGGAAATACTCAATGATGTTCTGTTGGCTTATGCCAGAATCCACACAAGATCATTATGCTCTCTTCTGACATTTAAAGTGTCTGAATCTCTAAAGTCAGAGTTCTGATATGGACTTACATCTGTGCACAGTCCCTAGAGGAACTCTGACAATCCTATTAAAGCCGTTTAGGCATATTTCTATGCAACACAGAACAAAGAGCTGCATCTAGGCCTTAACATTTCTGGACATTAGGTAGAAACATTAAATGGAGAATAGGTCAGACAGTGCTACCGGAGTCTGCAAGGACTGATTTTATTAAGTCGTGTGCAACTGGGATAAGCAAGAATGTGCTGACGTTAGGCTCGTCATTAAGAGGATAAAGCTTCTTAAGGCACCTAGGAATTCACAGCTTCCTTTTAAAAACCATGGTGGCTCAAGGTCCTTCCTTCCAGATACATGCACATACATACCCACCCTCTCTCTGCCATCTGAAAGTTTGTTAGGAACCAGACTTAAAAATTAACTGCACTTAGTACAGTACAAGATTGAATATAGATTGCCTGGGATATAAGTACTTTCAGAAAAGTGCACAGCCATCTTTATCTCATCTTGCTTCCATTTCTCTCTTTGGCATTCAGTTGCCCGAGTTTTATTGATATACCTTTCACAATTTTATGATTTCATTACTTAATCACGTGCATAAGCACAATGGTTACACTCATTTGATATTTGAGAATGTTCTACATTTTGGAGCCCTTTGGCAGTAAGCAGTTTTGGTTTTGGTCTTTTTTTAAAATGAAATAAAGATCTGAGATATTTGCAGCGTTTTTCCCAGAAATGTCCTCAGATAAAACTAACTTTTCCCCAACTACGTTAGAGATGGTTCTCTTGAGTTGTGAAAAGGGGTCTAATGCTGAATGCTACTGCTAGTCTTGCCACAGTCTTATACAGAACCCCATTTTTGCCATGCATTTTCACAAGGTGGAAGTACCTTAGTATTTCACCTTCCTTAATAATGTTAGTCTATAACAGGGATGTTAAATCCCTGGCCCACGGAGCCACGACATCTGGCCCACCAGGCTCTGCATGGGTCCAAAAAATTTGGCAGGAGGGAGCAGTGGCAGTGTTAATTGCCGTTCTCCTGCAGCCGAATTTCTGAACTTGCAGAGAACCTAGCGGACCAGACAGCATTGCCCTGCAAGCATGTGGGGCTGGGAGTGTGAGGCTCAACCCCACAAGAGATCTGCCCCATGGATTGGCCCCATACCACTCATCCAGCCTATAGGGATGAAACGTTTAGCACTACTAGGCTACAACCTTTAAGAAATTTTGCCCTGTTACATGTTGAATAGACAGTTTTGTTCAAAAAGCATTTTACTCAGCATGGACTCTGGTCGGATTAGCTGCCTCCTTGACTTATGACATTCTTGAACAATTTGAGTTAGAATTGTGTTATAAATGTGCTGGTTGGAAAAACAAACAACCCCCCCAAAAACCAAAACACACATCTTTTAGAAGCTATAAATGCCAAAACCTAACTATAAATATAGATGAACTCTTGAAAGATGACAACATGGAAACAAAAGAAAGATATGCAAGTCTGCACATTAGGCTTTGTGTCATTGCTATATTTGTATATCTGCTGGCCCTAAAGCAGTGGTGGGCAAAATATACTCTGTGAGGCCGTTCTATCCGGCCTGCAGGGCCCCTAAATAAATGTTGACAATTATAATTTATCTGTCCTTGGTTCCTGTGAAAAGTGACAGGAACCAGGGGCAGTAGAACCCAGGGGAAGCCCAGCAGGCTCCTGCAATAGCAGGGCATGCCTGGCCCTGCCACCCCCACCCAGGCAGAAGCCCCAGGAGGGGCTTCTGGCCTGGGACCACGTGGCTGCCGCGGCACGGGAACCTCAGGTAATGGGGGGGCACGGGGGGAGAGGCAGGAAAGGAGCTGGTGCAGAGCACTGGGAAAAGCAGCCCCTCCCCCACCCTCCCTGATGCACCCGCGCGCAGCCTGCACGGGGCTGTCCTGAGCAGGCACAGGCAGCCCCACATGGGCTGCAAGTGGTTACAGCATGGGGCACCAGCCATGGAGTGGGTAAGAGGCTGCTTCCCCCCCCCTCCCCACTCAGCACCAGCTTGTAACCTGGCCCTGCTGTCAGCCTGGGCCCTGCACCGGCTCCGGCCTCACCTGTCGGGGCTGCACCACAGTGGCAGCAGCTGTGGCCTCCCACTTGCCATGGGCCCGCCCAGAGCTCATGCCGCTGTAGGCTGCCACCACCACCTTTGGGCTGCCAAGCGTGGGATTTCCAGGTGGGCAGCAGCAGCAAACACTGCCCAGCACTGCAAGTGGGGGGGGCCACAGCTGCTGCTGCCACAGCACAGCCCCAACAGGTGAGCCCGGAGCTAGTGTGGGGCGCAGGCTAGCAGCAGGGCCGGGTTACAAGCTGGTGCCGAGTGTGGGGGAAAAGCAGCCCCTTGCCCGCCTTGTGGCCAGCAGCCCACATGGCGGCCACTCACAGCCTATGTGGGGTTGCCTGTGCCTGCTCAGGACAGCCCCATGTGGGCTGTGAGCAGCTGCAGCAGGGAGCACCAGCCACGGGGCAGGCAAGGGACCGCTTTTCCCACTGCTCTGCACCAGCTCCTTGCCTGCCAGCAAGCAGGGGGTTGGGGCTGTGCGCTGCCCTCTGCCTGGCTGGGGGAGCACTGGGAGTGAGTGGGTGCAGGAGTACAGGGCCCACACCGGTGTCCCAGGGCCCAGAATGGGCGGCAGGAGTACAGGGCTCCAGCAGGCAGGGGCTCTATGGAGCCGGGCCAGCTCCCCCTTCTCCCTGCTGGCGCAGCCTAGCCCAGCTCCAGACCCCTGCCAGCCTGCGCCCTGCTCTGGGCCCCACCAATGCTCGCCCTGGGATATTGATCCCAAGATGGTGACCAGGGGGCAGGGCACCTGTCAAGGGGCAGGGCTACCCATGCAGCCCTAGACAGATTGCCAAAACTGGGTAAGCAGCCCGCCACCTGAAATAATTGCCTGCCCCTGCTATAGGGTAAAATGGAGTCAAATTTATCTTAGTTTGACAAATTTCAATTTTGCATTTCATTTTCTTGGTACAGTCATCCCTGTTTGACTGGAAGCTTTAAAGCATAGTTTACAGATGAGAAAGATCAGTGTAAGCAGATGTACTAACCCAGGAATCTTGAACATTTATATAAAATACAAAAATCTGACTGCTGAATTGCTAATCCATTCAGATTTATGGACTACGTTGACCTTTGAGTTGATGAGAAATCCTTGGGCCGGGATGGTAAAAATGACCAACCCAACTTTTATTCAATCCAAAGCAGCAAATTCAATTCCTAGGATAAGTTATGACAGCTTTAGGGGAATTCTAAATCAGGCTGAAATTCAGATGTCCAACAGGCTTTACTGGCACATAGGGATTGTGGCTATAGCTCTGCTATTCCATTCCAACAGTACCCTCGCCTGCCACATGGCATCCTGGGGACCAGCTATACACAACACACCTTATCACAGATACTGTCATGAGCCTTTAGGGCTATACTGTATTTAAGCCTGCTTTTCAACACCTTTTCAAAACAAATATAGCTTTGGCATATGCCAGACTGTGGCCCTCATCTTAGGTTCGTATGGCATGATCCAAAACCCACTAAAGTTAACCAAAAATAAATATATACAGAATTTACTATTTGTCTAGCAGTGGCTTGGGGCTGCAGACCTCTGGGCCACATGGGTCTTCATGCCGCCCTGCCCTCCACCTCCCCTCCTCCACCACGTGGCCCAGTCTGTTTTGCCCAGGCATGGGGGCAGGAAGCAGAAGCTAGAGGAGGGAGAAGAAGCCTGAGGACGGAGGCAGCAAGAACGGCAGAGGTCTGTGGGCTAGGTGCTAAGCCCCTCACATGCAATTAGTTAGGCAGCCCTGGTTTATTTCATTTTGATCTGGCTGAAGTACAGTTTCAGAACTAAGACGACACGTTTTGTCATCTCTGGAAGTCCAATTACTCAGCACAGTCAGTCATTGAGTTATCTAAACACTCTTCTTTGTCAGTTTGAGAGTGACATTTGGGAGCTTAAGTTAATTATGGAAATTCCAGTAGTGAGTTTTAACATAACTGTGTTAGTTTCACCAAGCAGCACTTGCTAAGTATCCTACAATCAACTTTGGGAAAGAAAAAAACAGGCATCTCCTTTGTTCCAAGGGCTAAATCTTATATTTCTCAAATAACCCCCTTACTTGGAGCACCAAGTAAGGGTAAAAATATAAAGTTCATCCTTGTCTACTAACAGAGTCAAATAAGTAAATATTGTCCCTTATTATAGGGAAATAAGTACTGATACAAAAGCCACAGATAAATCAGGAAAAACATCCAAGATAAACAAGATTTCCAACTTTGATAACAAGGTAAGCAAAGTAAGATTAATCTGAGCAATGGCCAAAATGCAGTTTTGCAGGATACTTAACAGGAGAATCAAATTATTTGCAGAAGAATTAAAATGGGTCTAGTCTGAATATTTACGGCAAGAGAAAATTTAAATCTGAAAACAAGAGATGAGATGGTACAGAATGGCAGCAGGTCTGTCAGTACCTGCCCCATAGAGACTCCCAACTTTTAGGTATTTAAGCACAGCCAATTTTAAAGTAGACTATCAAGGACTAAATTTCCAGCTCTTGTGTACAAGGTTGGAGGGTGGGAGGCAGGTAGGTGGCTGCTTTAGCTGGGACTGGCCCCAACCTGGGTTTGGGGCAGAAGTCAGAGCTGCAGTAGCCACCTACCTCCCACCCTCCAACCTTGTACACAAATCCAAGACAAGAAAGCTATCCCCCCACCCCCACGTTGAATGGGGAGGAAAAATTTCATCTTGGATCCAAGTAAACGTGTGTGTATACTATACTATAGTATACATGCATACACACAATACATATAAAATTTCACATACACACACACACACACACGTGTGAGCTTAAGGAGTTGTTTGCTTTAAAAAAAAAAACAAAACAAAAAAACGGTAGGATGTACCTATTTCACTAAGTCACATATCTTGATATTTATCTACACAAGATAGTCACAACAAGGTAGACATAATTACAAGAATGCTGGGGTTGTTTGACCCCAGCATTCCTTCCCCCTCTCAACCTTAGCAACTATGAAGCTTCCAAGAAGTGTGTGCACATTTCAGATGGACTTTTCCAATAGAGGTTTCTAAATTTTCTGTTTATCTTATTTCTTAAGGAAAATGTCATTCTTCAATCGACAGCCAGGGATGTATTTATTGTGCAGGCCTACTCTGGAGGAAGGACACTTTGATCCATGTTTATTGGACCAGTGATTACCAGGTGGCATGTGCTTAGCTTACCAGTACAATGATTTAAACTGCCAAGCCGTGGGTTCAAGAAGCATGAAGTGAATTGAGTTCTCTCAGAGTACCTTTACCTGTGAAAGATTTTGCAAGCCAAATCAAGCCAGCAGCAGTATTTCAACAGCTTCTTAATCCTTGAATTGTGCCTTCAGTGACACTGCAAAACCAACTGCCTTCTATGAATTTTCTGAGATTTAACTGGAATTGTGTTAACTATTCTGTTAAAGGCATTCAATAAAGGAAAAACCTAGTTTCTTCTACTAGAGTTCTTGGCTCCATTATGCTTACCTGATATAGCAATAGCAAAGTTAGTGTCTCAGACGTATGCACATAAAAATAAGTACCATTTTTACAATGATATTTTCACACTGTAACTGCTCTGCAGATGGGGGGGGAGGAGGGGGGGCGGGACGGGACGAACTAGAGGCTCAGCAGCAGACTTTTAAAGATCAAAGGTTTCCTGAAGTGGGCCATAGGAATTCATGAAAGTAGCTGATGTGTGCATCTTGGGTACACCATGAAATTATAAAAATCCTCTTGTGGTAGAACTAGTAGCATTGTTTCCTGCATACCTCCCTGTCAGTACAAGTATAAGGATGTATCAAGTCAATTACTGGAGATCCTTGCAATAAAAAGGCATGTTGGGGTTGGGGAGAAAGAAGAAGATTAGCAAGACTAAAGTTTTAGCCTTAACTCATCTTGTTTTGTCATTCTAAACAAGATCACCACCATGTACGTAAATTGGGTAGCCGTTGCGAGGAACATGCTAAAAACTGAATGCATAGTTTAAAACCTTTGGTATAATTTTAAAATAAGTCCTTAGTGAATATTTTCATGGGCATCGCATTTTTCCCCCCCACCATTATAAACGACTGGCTTAAGAGAGAGACAGTCAGTTGAGAACAACCACCAGCTATCCAGTCTGCACAAAATTCTTTTCAGACACTCAATTTCCTTGCAAAAGAAAAAGTTTCCAAAACTTTTTTCTAGCGATTCTTCACTACCCAGTCAGAATCTGCAATATTCTTTTGCGGTTTTGGTACTACCAGCACATCAGCCTGTTTTTCAAAAACGTTGCGTTTCGGTGAAGTAATTTTTGTTAAGCCCCAGAGCAAAAAAGCGAGACAAAACACAAACCTGGTAAAGTAGGAGAAAGTTCATTGTATCCTCCAAACGAAGCATTCCGGACAAGTTTTCGGCCATCGGTTCGCAGAGGAAACACAGTGGATGAAATTCCAGCACATGAAGAAAACCTACGTCGCAGCGGACCTTCTTCCTTCATGAGTTAGTTGTCTGTGTAAGGATTATGCTCACTCAGCAGGCTGGTTAACATTAGCTGGTTGGAACAAGAATGTTGCAGTAACAGCTTTTTGGCTCATTCTGATTGGTGAGGTCCCAAAGGGACATGAGACAAACGAAGGACACATGTACACAGTAAAATTAAGATACCAGAAGTTGTCAAAACAGCAATGAACTGCAAGAGGTTATGCTACCAGCAGTGATTATATTAGGAAACTGGAAGTGGAATGGCTTTGCTCCCATTCCCCACCAGCCCACATACTGAAGTGGCATCAAGTCTCCAGTCACCTTCTGTTCATTACAGAGCATGAGGCATCTCTGAGCATGAAGCATCTGTCATTATTTAAGACCTCAGAGATTGGATTTATTTTACAAATTCCTCCGCCTGCTTATTTCTTGAGCCCCAAATGTATACCATACAGAACCCCCTCCCCGCTTCAAAATCTATTGTGCAATTCTTATTTGAGACCTCGTGGCAGAACAATACACCGCCATGACAAATCTGAGATGGATGACAATGTTTTACCTCTATTTTAGGCTCTAGTCTATACACCGTTTACCAACAATGATGACGACTGTTAACGATGAAGCCTCACCACTACTTTATTTTGGATGCAAGGCAGTTTTAATTGCTTTCAAGGAGAAAAGCAAAACGGGCATCCACATTTCCATTTCTGACCAAGGGAAAGTACATGCCATAGAAAACAAACAAACAAACAAACCAGGATGTTGGCTTAAGGAACACATTATTTAATGGGACAGCTAGGTAATGAACACTTTTAAACCTAAGTTTTTCATGAAGGAAGAACGGACTTATTTCAGATGAAATTCTGACCTAACTTTGTAGGACGCTGATGAATTCAACTTTTATTAATTCTGATTTATAGCAGGTAAATCACCAAATAAGCTTCCCTAAACCTGTTTATGCATTTTGTGTAGTCAACTCTTGCTTCCCTCTGACAATTAGCACTTCCGCCTCTCTTACTTGTTTTCTTTTCTGCTAGGCACTTCTCTTGCTTCCTACTACACTGCACTTCAAATAAAACCCCTGGTGAAATCTGGCTTACGCACCAGAAAATATAAGAAACACCACTCCCCACTCTGTCATGCCCTGCCCTCCTGAAAACAAAAAGTTACGCCAACTTGGTTCTTTCCTCACAGGATAGACATTTCCTCTTTCACTGGAAATTCTCAGATCAAAATGAATAATAAAATACAGTCTCTGGCTAACACTAAAGCACTCCAGTCTCATAAGGTCCCATGTGCCTGAAAGTCACACTGGCTCACAAATACAGAAGGCAGCCAAATTTTTCCATCCATAAAGTTATAGTGCAGCAAAATGAAAGAGAAAGAAAAAAAATGGAAGAGCATTTTATCTTAAGTTTTCCTAGTTTTCTGCTTTTCCTTATGATGCTAAGGATTCTAAAAATGCATGCAGTCTTCTGATGGCCCAGTGATGTTTAAGGCATGACAAGGCAAGAAAGGTATTTAAAAAAAAGTTGGGACTTGAAATTCCTGAACCTCATGCCCCATGCAGAAACAACCACAGCTGCAACACCTGGAGGTAACTGAATAACACTAGCACTGAGCATTCAGGACCATTCCTAAATGTTGATGTTTCTAAATCTGGCAGCTCAACCCAATTACACAGAATGGGGAAGAAGCAAGAAAGAGTTAATGAAGGTTTCCTACAATTTAGTGCATGGTAAAAACAAAACAAAACAAAACAAAAAAACAGTGAACCTGTCCCAACACACTTGTTTCTGCTTCCTCTTAGTTTTATTTCTAGCCAATCATACTCCACCACTTTATTAGCTATTATTCTTTTTTTGAAAAAGGTATGGCACGTACTATTTTTCTAGTAATTTCAGAGAAAGACAGATAAATGATTTGGATCGCTGTAGTTCACAGTTGCATTCATTCTTCAATGAATTATGTAACAGTAAGCTTGCCTTGCTACCATGCTTTTTATATCATTCCATCTTCCTGAAGATGCCTTTTTTATTCAAACAATGCACTTGTCTGCAGCACCTGCAATGCCTGGATCCAGTGATAGAAAACAAGTTATACAGTGCTTCTGTCTACCTATCATTTTAATTTTGTATGCACTTATAAAGTCAAATGTAAAAAAGCATATATGTTCAACTAGCATGCATGTCAATAGTTCTTTGTTTTTTGGGTTTGGTTTTTTGTTTCGGGGGGTGGGAGGGTACAGGAAGAGAGGAAAACTAGACAGCAGGTGGCAGTTTAATAATGCATGCACACCCGGTGAGGTACAGTACTTTCCTCCAGGAATTTGCATTTTAAAAAGGCTTCAGTTCCACATACCTAGTTCCTCAGTCTGAAAACTGAGGGCTACCTTCTGTCAGGGAGTGTCATCAATATATCCCCCAATTCTTGTAAATTGGTACAACAGAGGAAACCTACAACCAATTTTATGTCACAGTACATTGTGTGTGTGTGTGTGTGTGTGTGTGTGTGTGTGTGTGTGTGTGTGTGTGTGTGTGTGTGTGTGTGTAAGTATTACATGTAGATGCAAAGCACAATGGCTCCGTTTCTACAATAGAAGATGGCTGTTTTTAAGGCTAGGTTAATTTTTTTTTTTTACGTAAAAAAAAAAAATTGTGCCTGCAATTTTGTTATGGGCTTCCTCTTTCTCAAGAAAGATTGCTGAAATAATTATAAATAATAATTTAGCATAATGCTAGAATCTTAAGCCATGTGATTACATACCATGGCTCCATTTTTACAGGTTACTCAGGAAAACAAAACCCTCTAAATTTATGGGGAGAGAATCTCTTTAATTAATCAAGCATAACCAATTCTCTCCTACTCAGTTATGAACAGAAATAAAACTACGTATTTTGAGAAAAGACTGAAGCTCTTAAAAAAGAATTAAGTGGAAAAAAGAAGGAAGACAAAAGGAAAGAAAAGATGAATATGCCATTTGCTCCAGCCCACAACTTCTGCAGTTGCTCTACTGTGTCCACAAGTTGCACTTGGTAGCCAAGGTAATTTGTCCTAGCAGAAGGAAAAGAAATACCGGCTGAAAATTAAGAGGATACACCCTCCTCTAATCTAAGCACTTTCTCTCTCACCTCAGATGAGCTACCTGCTCTAGATCTGCCCCTTATACTGCCAGGGTAAGCTAATTTTCTCTTCAACCAACCTCTTCTTTTTTAGTCAAGGAAAAAGGTATGGGGACAAATCTACTTCTTAAGGGTCCAGGGACATTTATTCCTTCATTCTAGATCCAGGCTGTCAATTTATTGGCTTTGCTACACAAAATTTCTGGCTACAAGTATAGGAACATGGAACTGGAAAGGGCCACCTGAGCCATCAACCTAGTCCTCTAGAGTAGACAGGCAAGTATAAATGGATTATTAGTGGCCTCACACTCTAAGAGTAACAGAAACTAAAGCAATTGGATTCCCTGAGGTCAAAGTTTTCCCCAAAGGAAGACAGGCTTATATTTGCACCCAAAGTGTCATAAAAGAACCCAAATAGTTGTTCCACACCACTATCTTTGAGAAGCTACTGTTCAATAAGTCTGAGTATCGGAGGGAAAAAAAAAAATCTTGTTCCCCAACATTTGGCATACACAAAGTAAAATAGACACCTCATCCCTCCAATTGGCTTTTACTATGACACCTAGCTCATGTTTACTACAGCTGAAAGCAGAACACAAATAGAATTATACAAAAAACAAGAAGGGGGGGAAGAAAGACCCATGCCCAAGCATTCCATAAAGTGCTAAAAACAACACTTGCTAAAATATTGAGGGATAATTTCCTATTTCATTCCTACATCTTGGCTAGGGACAGAAGTTACATATAAACCAGTTTAAGTGATCAGAAACTAATCTAAACCTGTAACAGGATAAGAGTTCAGGGCACATAAACCAGTTTCAAAATGGTTGAAACTGGTTTAAGATACAGCTGGTTGAATGTCGTATCAGACTTAACTGATCATACTTATAGGCTTGGTGTTGCTACACTTGCTAGCACCATGACCAAAAGGGACTTGGGGGTCTTGATTGACGATAAAATGAACAAGAGCCCCAATGTGATGCCGTGGCCAGCAAACCAAACCAAACCAAACTCTGGCATGCATCTCAAGCAAAACCAGGGATGTCATCCTCCTGCTTAACTCTACCTTACTGAAGCCACAGCTGGAGCCCTGCATCCAGTTTTGGGCCCCCCATTTCAGGAGGGATGTGGATAACCTTGAAAGAGTCCAGAGGAGAGTAACCCGTATGATCAAAGGCCAAGAGAGCAAGCCTTATGAGAGGCTCAGGGACATGGGACTCTTCAGCCTGGGAAGAGAAGGCTCAGGAGGGACTTGGTGGCTGCCTATAAGTACATAAGGGAGGGTGCATCAGGATCTGGGAGAATAGTTGTTCACTAGGGCTCCCCAAGGGATAACTCGGTCTAACAGCCACAAACTTCTAGAAGGCCAATTCACCTGGAACAGACTCCCCCGCCCCGAGGTGGTGCAAGCACCTACTCAGGACTCATTCAAAAGGCGTTTGGATGTTTATCTTGCTGGGATTATCTGATCCCTGCAGACTTCTTGCCTCTGGTGGGGGGCTGGACTCGATCTCAAAGTCCCTTCCAGCCCCTAACGTTTATGAAATCTATGCTTTGGGTCAGACTGGTTTATGAAGCTTCTGTTCCAAACCCTTTCCTGGTTCAAGTTAGATCACAGTCCCACAGCACCCCAGCATGGTTTTCAGCCCTGGGCTGGGCTGTGTTGTCTGCTCCAGAGAGCAAGGCTGGCCCACCCCTTTAGTCGCTAGCTGGAGCAGTAAGGGCTGGCTGGGGTGGGGGGTGGGGGGGGATGGGGAGGGAAGGATGGGAGTTAAAAACTCACCTTGCCCAGAATATAGAGCTGCTCTGCCAGCTTAATTAGTGCTGGCTGCAACTGTAGACTAAATCCCAGAAGCACATGGAAGCAGGAAGAGGAAGCGCCAAGCAGCCCTAGGAGTCCTGCTGCTGTAATGCTGGACTGCAAATCCCAGAGACCTTGGGGGCAGCAGGAATACTAAGTGAACATACCTCCCAGACTCTGTTTATAATTTTCAATCTATAATTTAAGAAAAAGAACTATGCTACTACCTTCCACCAGTCCTGCTGTTCCCTCCTTCCCGTCCTGTCCTCCCCCCCACCCCAAGCAGAGCACAGGCTGGGCCCCAGCTATGCCCGCTCTGCTCCAGCAGGAAGGTGGGAAAAGACTGAGTGGCTAGCAGGCCAGAATGCTCTGGTGCCCCCCAGCTTCTGACTTGAGCCACTGAAGACATGTGGCTGTATTTCCTGAATCAAAAGGTAAATGTATGTTTATTTGCTTATCAGTTCAAACTCTGCAACTTAGATTAACCTGAGAAGACTGAATCAATTCAGCCTTGGGCTTTTTGATGGTCTGTACTTAGCCCCTCACTTTACACCATCGCAAAATTAAAAAGGATTCCAAATCAATTCTTGTGCATTTGAGTTTACTTGGAGGTAGCTTATTGTCAAATTATTTGGCCCCATTTCACTTAGAAAGGATGGAACAGCGCTGTCTGAAACATACACACTTTTTTCTGGTTTTATAAAGGAATTTAAGGCCCACAATGGACAAAAATCAATATAATACATTTTAGTTAAGGGTGTACCAATAGAGAATTTTTTAGCAAGCCAATTTTTAACAATCCATATCGGCTGATACCGATCCGATTCCAACATGCAGCCCAGCAGCATGGAGCGTAGAGTCCAGCTGATAAGTCAGTTGTAGGGGAAGGGGCAGGGGTAGGGAAGCTGATTGGAGGGCTGGACCGAGGCCCCCACACAGGGGGAGAGAGTGGAGCTGGGGATCTGGCAGGGGCTGCACAGCCAGGGCAGGATGCGGAATGGAGCTATGAGCAGCTCATCTGGGAGGCACAGGGAGGGGACAGCTCCTGCCACTGCATGCACCCCAGGAGGGCATATGGGGTGAGCGCCCCCAGACTTGTGGGGGTTGAGGGCGGGCTGAGGCCAGGGTGGCGCCAGGCTGTTCCAGGTGGAGGGGCTGGGCTACAGAGGGGAATGGGACTGCAGCCTCCCCAAAATAATTTCCCGTAGCCCCCCCTGCTCTCCATGCTGCTGGGCTGCGCTCCTGGCCACCTGGATGCTGCTCTGCAGCTGCACATGTCCACAGGGCATTTAAAAATAAAATCAGCCACATTAGCCAAAAAAAGCTGAAGTCAACTTTCCTTATGATCAGTGCCGATCCGATATGGGACCAATGCATTGGTGCACCTCTAGTTTCAGTGTTAGGTTATCTCTATACATGCACTCGCTTTGTGCATTTCAGCACCTGGGCTAGGGACAGACAGTCAAAAAGTCTGAGGCCGAATTGATTCGGTCTTTGCAGGTTAGTCTAAGATGCACAGATTAAATTGAAGCCAAAGTGACCAGACATTTACCTTTGATTCAGGAAATGCAGCCACATGCCTGCAGTGACTCAGGCCAGAAGCTGGGGGCGCTTGAGCACAGCTCTGGCTGTGTGTTTACTTCCTCTTCCTGCTGCCCCTAGGGTCTCTGGGATTTGCAGTCCAGACTCGCTCTGCAGGGTTGCTCATCACTACTTCTTCCTGCTTCCAGGTGCCTTGGGGATTTGTAGTCTGGTCACAGCCAGCAGTAATTTTGAGCAGAAGGGGTGTTTAACCCCCATCCCTGACCCCAGACCCCACCCAGGGTTTGCCTGGGGCTGGGGTAGGGCAGCCCCCCCCCCCACACCCCCCTGGAGACTGGACTGCATCACCAGCCAGGCTTGCTCCACCCCACTTGTCAGCCAGCCCTCATTGCTCCAGCACTGGGGGCAGAGGGGTGGGCCAGCCCTGTTCTCTGGAACAAACAGTACAGCCCGATCAAGAGCTGGAAAGTAAGCCCGGGGGGGGGGGGGGGGGGGGGGGAGGGAAGAGAAATGGACAGACAGATGACAACACCATGATTTAACCTGAACCAAGAAGGGGTCTGGGACAGAAGTTTCTTAAACCAGTTTGACCTAAATCAGTTAGGTCTGATACTACACTCAACCAGGTTCATCTTTATCTTAATACAGGTTTATCTTTATACAGGCAAACTTTGAGAAGTCCAGATTTCCATCCTTAATAGTTGAATTAAAATGCAGTTTTTAGCATCTACTCTAATTTTAGTGGAGAGGTAGTTAGCTGTCAATTTAATTTTGCTGAGTGGGTTTGGCCACAAGCATTTAGTAGTTCTCCAGTCTCAAAAGAAGTGGAGAACTAGAAATTGACTAAGTTACTTGTATAAATAAGTACAAGTAAGCTTTCCATGTTCCTTCACTTCAGGCCAGTGCATTTGAGAAGAGGATTTTTTTTTCCCTTTTAAAGAGCTACTGCTATAACACTGCAGCGCTGTTGGGCTCTGGAAGACAAACAAGGGACAGTCTGTACTGCCACTGTACATGTTGTGCAGTCAGCATCCCACTTCATTCCATGACTACTGAGATCCAGGCCAGGATTTCTGTGCTCTTGATACAAGCAGCACATGATTTAAAGCAGGGATTCCCAAACTGTGACCTAGAGATCCCTGGTGATCTGCAAAGCTGTGCTAAGTGGCCTACAAACTACATAATGCCCACTACATTTTCAAATACAAGTTTGATAAGTGTAGAGAGAGACCCACAAGAATTTACCAATACATTTAGAAATCAAAAGAAAGATATTTTGAACAAATTCTACTCTAAGATCAGGTCTTATGGACCAAAACATCATCAGGTTTATAAAAATGAGGGGGTAAGAATGTGGGTGCACTTTTTGCTCCTAGTCTCAGAACTTTATTCTCTTGTATCCACAATGAACATTTTGCTGTGAGCTGGCAAAAAAATCAATGAGAACAAGCAGCAAAAAACTACATACTTTTAAAAGACATGCACAAACAAAAACTACCAAACATGTAGCTACCAGAAAACTACAGGCAGGGGACTAATCAATGTGAACTGTGCAGTAACCAATTCTAAATCCTGACCATATTCAAGCCAGAGAGCACTTGTGCTTGCAACAGTTCAAATTATTTTAAAGATCATTTTAAAATTTACTTAATAAATGCAACCACCTGCATTGCCTAGGTAAAAAATGTAAGGTATTACAACACCATGCAACTCAAAATGGTAATTGAGTAAAGTAAGAAGCCAACAGACAAAAGGCCCTATTGTCTCAAGTGTATACACCACATTATTTTTCCAAAGTAATCTTTTGACATATTCTCTTCAAATGAAGGCTGCATATCTCTTGCAAACATTTTGAAGAATATGATGGATACTCCTTATTTGCTTGCAGATAAACCAAGGCTTCTTTGCTAGTAAATTTAAAGCCAGTTGATAAATCTATCACATCACAAGGCTTAAGACATTCTTTTATGATACTGCTTGGGGCAGAACTAAATCTGAATGCAGAGAAGAGAGGCAAACAAGCGGTCTAAACACTTCCCAGCACAAACAGCTTGCAAAGGTTGTGGTTTTAATATGATTTTTTTAAAGCAGAAAAATCTCAAAATGCATGTGCTAATCAAAAGGAGAAAACTTTGCTAGGGGATAGATGTATTAGTGGGCATACCAAATTAAAAGGTCCAAACTAAATACCCCGCACTTAACGCTCCAGAACAAAACAGAACTTTTAAACGAAACTAAATACTGTGCAAAAAAAAATTATAAAAGCGGATTCAAGACACAGGGCTATTATGCAATCAAGTAATGTTACTATTGTACCAGTAACCTATTTAAGGAGTTTTTTCCTTTGGAGGCAGCTTTCAAAAGGAGAAGGAGAGAAAAAAAAAAGTGTTTTTGTTGGGATGGCAAAGGGGGGAGGGGGAAAAGGAGGAAAGAAGAAAGAACAGGGAACATTTTCTTTCCTCCTTGAAAAACAGCTGGACAGAAACAAATCTTAAATGAATTAACTCTGCAAAAGCTGAGAAGGGGAGGCAAGCTTCTTAACCAGACCACTATCAAGTGTGAGACAGTAATACGGACTAACATTTCTAGTGCTATCCACCGACACGCCTCAAAAAGCAAATCTGTAAACAAATCTCATATTACACACCTGGCACATGCGCGCATATACACACAAAATAGCAGCAACAATAGGTATAATTTTAGAAAACTGGCAGTATACTTGGACTCCGCATATATCAAACACAATTAAAAGGCAAACTCCTAAGCAGATAAATCGCAGTAAAACTTTCTAAACAGCTTGAATTTTACATTTACTTTTGCAAACAGCTGCTAAGTCTCTCTCCTATGAAAGCAACAAGCTTTTAAAAGTATACTTGCCTTCAGACACCACCGGTGTTTGATTCACAAGAGAGACATCTGAGCCACAAGACTGTTCATACTGCAAGATGTGCTAATCTACAGAGGGAAAACCAATTTAACCCTATCAAATATCCTCTTCCCTTTTGTAATTTCAAGGCAGACTATTTATGTCGAGATATAACTAACTCCTTAAGCACATCGGATTATAGTCACACATTTGCATCAAGGTTCTCTGCAGCTTGTTGACAACTGCACTTGGTTGTAGCCGGCATCTCACTGACTGCGCTGCATCTGCTCCTCCCACCTAACCACGTAGCCTTCTTCATTACTCAGGTTTCAACAATTTTAAAATCAGCAGCACTTGTGAAATTCCCCAGGGCAACAGTTCAGGTTCAAGTAGGTCAGCTTTACTGAGATTTACTTGCAAAGAAAGCATTTGTTGAAAAGCTTTATTCTTCTGAGCATTTATGGCGATACACTGTGCCTTTTGAACACATCCCCATGAATAGTTCAGATCTCTGCTGCCCCCGCAAACAAGTAAATGCAATTTTAAACAAGCATCAGTCCTCTACCATGGGGCATATTGTTTCCAAAATGTAATGCTTTAAATGCGTACACAAAGGGAGCTCACGTTGAACTAGAATTCAATAGGGTATGCTGTTTGAAAAGCAAGAACCATACCAAGACGCTGTCTTTTAAAAATTATTGCATACAGAAAAAAATTAAGCAGGCAAACGTTTTAATTTGACAATATGAGAGATTTAAAAATTAATAAAATGGAGCTCAACACTAACGCGTTACCACCTCCGACTGGGACCCAACTTTTAGACATTATCCCAATAATACAAGCAAGCCCATTCAAATAAAATTGGAGTTCACGGAACTGAGCCCTCCAAAGTATAGTTTAGGTTCCACGAGGCATATTTTTTCCATCATATTTCTCTAAGTGAGTGATATGGCTACTATACAGAGAAAGAAATACAAGTGTTTTCATTTAATACACAAGTGTAATTAGACAAGTCAGACTCTCTCTCTATTGGTATATATGGCAGCACATTACAAAGAACTTAGGTTCAAGGGGGTCAAACATATGACCCCACAGGCTGCATCTGACCTACAAAGCCTCTCTAACTTGCCCACTGGGCTACCAGAAGTTGGGGGCTGTGGCCTGCCATGGAATTCGGGGCCCCTTTGGCCCCAGCTGTTGGCAGTGAGCTCAGCTTGCCACCATCATCCCCAGATCCACCTCCATGGATTCGTTGTCACCACCAGACCCCTGACTGCATACCCACCTGCTGCCCCCAGGCTGGATCCAGCCTGCAAAGAACTGCAGTCTAGATCTAACCAGGGGCCCCAGGTGAGTTTGACACCCCTATTTTAGCTCAAGTAGTATAATCAGCTCAGAGTCTTTGAGCGTTCCCTTAATGGGGACAGGCTCAGCTACACTACCTGCTCAGTCCCTCTTTGTTGCACTTGTAGGCTGGAGTACTGCTGGAGCCATGGTGGTCCAGGAAATGTGCGAGAGCAGGGTTCTTTTTTGCGATATCTTTTATTGGACCAATTCTGTAGTTATGGGAGAAGTAGGCAAGTTTTTGGGCACAAAGTATCCTTCTTCATCACAGACAATTCATAGCAAGATAAGAGATAGCGTAAGTAAGTTTACCTTCCTAGCCAAATTTAGGCAATTGCCATGAATGTGGTACATATGAAGCAGAATTACAATCAACAGGGATCACCAGAATAAGTAGAATGAAAGTGTAAGAAAACTAAGAACTGAATTTTCAGGCAAAGCAAAAAGGAAGAGAATACACATTACAAAGAAATAACATGATTAAATACTCTGTTTCATACTGCATTGGTTGAGATCCATTTTCTCCAAGCCCAGCTTAATTTCTAAAGCATTAAAGTATGGCAATATTACCTAAAAAGAACAGGTCAGAACCAATACATGCAGGCACTTTGACTGCCATTTCAAACGTCCTCTGGAGGGAGATAAAGGTCATGACTTACCATTAAGTAAGTTCTGTCTTGCATCTCTTCAAATTTGCCCTTTTGTTTTATTTGGTGCACTAGTTTTCATAAGGCATTAGTCAAACAGATAGGGAGTGCTCCTTCTGAGAGAACTTTACTATACTCTTTATGCCATCTGCTAATGAATTATTGATTCTCCAATCTTAGCACCACTACTTTAAAAAACGATTACATTCTTAAAAGAACACAAACAGATAACATTTTCATCAGTCTTCACTCACCTAAAGAATCTCTTGGAAAACCCTCACGTAACAGTTAAGCAATCTGAGAGCTGAGGATGATAAACAAAGGCAGTCTGCCGAGTTTTTCCTTAACGATTCATCAACTCCCTTCTTTCTGGGACAGAGGATGCACCAAAAAGCTAGGCTGACAGACTTTGAAGGCACAAAGGAAATGATCAAGTTATATAAACCAAACTGGATTTAAAACAGCCTGGAAGAAAGGAGGAATTAATTTGGGAACTACCAAATGGTTATGTTTATGCAATTGAATGAGTAAATTAATTTCAGGCTGAATATGAGCAGGAAGTTCTTAGCCTCTATAATTTATTAGCATTTAAAGCTAGACTGGATGCAGTGCTCTTATATTTAGTCTAGAAAACAATTTTATTTTAGCAGGAAGATGCCCTGGATAACTAACATTAACTTGTTCTACCATTATGAGAAGGACACTTCTGTTACTGTATTCAACATGGCTTTGACAAGCAAGCTTGCAAATACTGAATTCATTTTTACTGCTGTAGGTTTGCTTTTTGCCCTTCAATTCAATGGCATTGGTAGAAACCAGTTTCTGTTTGTTTAGAGCACTGTTCTCTACCCCTCGGTGCCAAGTTGTTAGCGATTTGAATTCAATAGGAGTTTGCCTAAGGAGAGCTTGAAGTCTTTTAGAACTGAACATTACCAAGAGCTGCCTTTAGTGCAAGTTGGTGATTTGGTACTGGTAGCCAGCCCTCGGTAATGTTCAGTTCTAAAAGACTTCAAGCTTTTCTTAGGCAAACTCCTATTGAATTCAAATGCATCACACACACGTTACTTATTTACCTACTAGTTTTCTCTGTATATATACATACACACACAGTATAACCTCATAAATCCAGCGTTAACAGGACCAAGCACTTGCAGAAAAATTGATAATGCCACACTTCTTAAACTGGTGCAGCAACTGGTTGCGGAGCTGCATCAGGGGAGAGGGGGCGGAAGAGGCTGAATGCAGCGCAGCAGCACGGGGTGGTCAATGGCAGTGGTGGCAGCCACCACATGCAAGCTTCCCCCTCCACGTCTGGGGGGGAGGGGGGGGGGCAGGGGGAAAGCGCTGGATTTTTGATAATTCTGAATTTTTGGCATCTGGATTTATGAAGTTATACTGTACACACACGGGTTTCCCCTTGCTTTATGCCATACATGCATTCTTGGAAAAGGCACATAACTGGAAGCTGCATAAAGGGAACTCACTTTATAATATAACAAATAGGGATACATTCCAAGACCTCGACTGTCCTGACCCCCAGACCCATTTCTACCACTTTTACAAGACTGTTTAGGTACTCACCAACAGCAGACAGTTCACACAATCACAGGGAACTATCATAACGGGAATGGCAACAACAGAAACATGTCACAGACTATGAGTAAGGAGCACAGGACACTATATTTTGGTGCGCGTCACTCCTACAATGCACCGCACAAAGCAGCTGAATGCGGGCTCCCACCACTCCAGGTCGCATAAGAGTGAATTTATCATCTCACATATAACGTTTTTGGTATAAAAAGGGTGATCACATAAGGAGTAAATTTGCACATACAGAACCCGCATAAAGCAAGGGAAACCTGTGTAGAAAACCAGTAGGTAAACAAATAAATTACTTGCATCATGGTAGCATTTACATGAAAAAACTGAATCACTAGACTTTGTAAATATGCTAAGTAAGACTCCTGTCAAAGATCCTTCTAACATACAGTATTTCACCTATTTATTATGATAGCTGCAGTTTGGTTTGTGTCCTCGCTTCATGAAGTAGCAGTAGCAAGGCCATAGCAGAAGCATTCATGTTGTGACCCCTGTCAGATTAGAACAAAATCTGCTAAATATCGATCTATCTATCAACCAACAAATTGCAGACATGCATGATTTCTAGATACAAACCATCTAGGGCACCTGTACACGTGCAGCAAGGCTGCTCCAATGCACTGTAATTAGTGTGTTGGAGCAGACTGGATTGAGTCTGCTGGAGTGTGGCAATTACCACACTCCAGCAGACTTGGCATCACATGCATCAGCATCCCCGTGCTGAAAAATGTTGCCCGAGGCACTTGAACTGAAGGTCATTCAACAAACTTTAGTTAAAGTACCCTCCATTTTCAGCATGGGGACATCGATACATGTGATACTCCAGGTGCTTTAAATAGAGGCTCTCAGAGCCACTTTAATTAAAATGCCCTTCCCTCCAACCCACTCCTGGAACACATGTATAAACACCCCTAGTTTATGACAAGGACGTGAGAAGTAAATGTACAGTAGCTTAGTTTTTCTAAAAGGTAATGAAATATGATCTAAGCAGGAGTTTGGCAAGAGAGCACTGGAAAGAAATGATAAGGAACGACTGGTTTTGTTGTGTAATGGTCATGCAAGTTCTAGGGAGGCGTGTGCATCAGCATGTTTTATAAATAGTAACAGAACATCTATTATATACAGAACCCATAAGAGAAATTTGGGGGCCTGATAGCATCCTAGTGGTGGGGAGCCTCCACCTCCTATTTTAGAAACAGCAACTACAGGAATTCTGAATTGAACAAATCATTTTTTAAATATAAAGTTTCTAGAAAATATACTTCTGCTTTTTTCACATACCGCTTGCAATTATTTTACTCATTATAATTGAATGTCTCTTAAAAAAGAAAAAAAAAAAAAAAACAAACCCAAAAACCTGTCAACTTTTGCTCCTTCCCTCAAGCTTGGGGTTTGGTATAACTGCCCCCTCCCCAATTCACAGGCCATGGTTTCATATAACACAAGGGTCACTGCCAAGAACAAAGATCTGACGTACTGTTTATATATTTAATTCATAATGTCAACTAAGGAGACATCTGAAACTACCTTATTAAAAAACAACAAAATTAGTCTGTATCAAGTGACTACATTAAGCAGATCCTCAGCCCTTTCCCACTCTGTGAAAATAACTTATTTAAATTACACTGAAGATACTCTTAGAACACACTACTCAGCAAGACAGTATAAAGAAGCACTCCGCGCATCAGGAGTGCTCACATGGGACATCAGTTCAAAGTAGCTTGTGCACTGCAAATTGGTACATGCCAACTTCCCCACATAGACAGGCATAAGGTTTAAAAGAGAAGAAGTATATGGAGTCTTAATCATTTGTTTTGTGCGCTACCCATCTTTGGGAAAAATGAATAATGTTTTGTTCCAAAGAAAAAAAAAGTTTAGAGTCACTGGTCGACCAGGAGTAAAGGGCAACAGGTGTCCTACTCAGATGAATCTTTACTTAACACCACTAGGAAATGAGAGTATTTGACCTAAATAGCTCATGTTATAGTGGTTAGGCATGTTCCAACCAAAAGTAGGTCACCAGACCTTTCTTCCTTCAACTCCAACCAAGGAAGAGCCTCTCCTCTCCTGCTTCTAGTTGGACATGCCACTGAAATGACTCGAGTCAAAGATCTTCCTAACTAGCGCTCAGTGTTTCCCTATTTGACCTCTTGACCGCCTCTGGCATACGAGACCAAAAAATCAGCTTCAATGTCTTGTTCTTCTTTGGTTCCAATGCCCCCTTCTCTTTTCTCACTCCACGTGGCAATCTCATTTGCCAAAATCAGTTCATCTTTTATCGCTATGCTGGAGACTCACAAGTTTCTCTTTAATTCCAATCTTGCCTCCTTCCCTCTACACACAATTTAGCTCATCTTTTGTATGTCTACCCTTGAAAGTTAAATATTCCCCTAAAAGTAAACGTAACCTAAACTTCCTTACATTTCCTCCAAAAAACAGTCCTGCTACCTCCCTCCCCACCTGTCACTCAAGTGAGTACTCTTCAATTCAGTCTTTCCACTGAACCACCACCATAAAGGGCCGATATAAATCTCGGCATTTCTTCTTTCCTATCATCTTTAAGATCTACCTTTTATACTCTGTTCACACAATTTGTACTTATCCTAGGCCCTATTCCACATTTCTATTAATAATGTGTTTCCTTCCTGTGAAATAGATAAAAGTAAAGCAAGATTTATCTACAGAAATGCTTGGAAGACAGGTTTCCCAGCTTAGCACTTCAGCCTACACCTGTTCTATATTTCTGTTCTGCCAATGCCTCCCTTTTTTCCCCCACCTACAAACACAAAATTGCTCATCTTCAAATTTAAGGTCCTCTGCAGCTTATCAGAATGCTAACCTTTATTGCAGGGTCAGCAGTGTTTTTGGCCAGCATGCCAAGAACACCCTAACCTCGACCCACACTTCAACTTGGCATGCCAGAAGCACGTGGTGGCAGCCCATGAGGGGCTTGTTCATCTTTGCTGGTAGCTGATGAATGCATGTGTCCAGGCAGACAGCAGGGGAGGGCAGTTGGGGTTGTGCTGCTCCATCCGTGCCACATGCATCCTCCACTGCCATGGACCTAGTGCAGCTGTTTGTAGTCTGCCTGCTACAGCTGCCTAAAGCCAGGGATTTCTCAATTGTGAAAGGTTTTGATTCTGTCCATTTGTGAAAATATATTAAATCAAAATAAAGTAGCACTGATACAGGCCTAAATTAAAGGGATTTACAAGCAGCCCATTTGAAAAGGTTAATTTGTAAACCAAGGTAAATGGCTTATATTAACAAGTAGGGTCCTGCATATAGCTTTAAAACCCCAACCTTGTTTTCATTGCAGTTAATGCTTATCTGCAGTAACAATTGGTAAAAGCAAGAGCCTTCTTCTACCCAGAAAAGTTGCCTTCAAAAACATCTTCTATGCCATGTATTCAGATGACAATTCCTAACAGCAGAAGCCACTTCAGAGCACCACAGCATCAGAGCCAGCACACTGCTAATAAGAATCGACTGTATTTTCCAGCCAAGTTCATCTTTCCATTTATGATACAGAACCAAATCAAGATTTGCTGCAAAAGCAAAATCTCAGATGCTCTCGAAGTTTTCTGGCAGAAAAACTAGTAATTATATAGATTAAGTTCTAAATTCTTCTGCCTGTATCTTGCCAAACAAAACATTAAAACAAGTCCTGGGATCAGGGCCATCCGGGGGGGAGGGGGGACATGAATTGTAGTGGCCACCCCAGGCCCCGTGCTTTGGGAGGCCCCGCAGACAGTGCTGTACAGGCCCCACTGCAGCGCACCGCTCTCCAACTGCTCGCCACTGCCTCACCCTGCACAGGCTGATATGCCCCGGGCCCCCCACACCCCTAGGGATGGCTCTGCCTGGGACTGCAAAACTGCTCAGTCCCCCCAAACAAAAAGGATGTCTATAAATAGACACAGAAAGCACTTGCACTGCTTTTCATGTTCGGTATGGGACCCTTCAATAAGAGTCTTTTGGCTCCAAATACATATCTGAGATTACAGTTTAAAAGTTCCTTCAGTCAATACATTTCAAAGTAAATTACACAATTAACAACTACAGGAATAGACATTTTCAATTACTTATTCAGGCAAGCTACCAAATAGGCTGAACTAAAAAAAAAACCCCCACAACAAACCTTATTGTCAATCTATGAGCATACCAAACCTTGATCACTCTATAAAAGGTTGCTCAATCACTTCTATAAACATGGCTATATTTTAAGCCAAGTCCTGTGATATGGCTTATGATTGTCAAATCAGTTAACAATGAAGTATTCTCTGACTACTCAAATGTAGCAGAGCAAGGTACAGCCAAGTTTATTAGTACCAGCCTGCCACCCTCAGGCTGGCTATTTTACCTGTACCAAAATGTGAGAAGCAAGTGCGTATTGTTTGAGATTTTTGTTGTTGTTGTGATGGCCCAGGAAATAGGCAGATACCAACTACAACAACACTCCAGTCTTGGTACTGTTGTAGAGAGCCACATGTCCCTGATGAAAATAAAAGAGCAGATGTACAGAGTTAAAGGTAACAGGGCCAGATTTTTAAAAGGTACCTAAATATACAGACAGGAACTTTGGTCTATGATCCTAATCATAACACAGAAACATTAATTACTAAATAAAATCAAAATAAAAAGGTCCAAACTGCATTAGTCACATATATTATTAAGTGTTTTCCTTCCTCAAAGATGAAGGAGCTGTTTTTCAGGATCAGCTATCTTTAGGGCCTCTATCCATGTTCTTCATTCTTCTTTCTCCCTTCTGAAAAGCTCCTAGCCATCTTGTAAAAAGATGCTGGAATGGAGGACAAGGTACTCAAAAGTTGGAATGGATAAAAAAAAAAAAAAAAATAGGTAGCCTGTTTCAGTGCTTTACTTTCCTCCTAGCAAAAGTTTTCCCTGGGCATGTCTACATGTGATATTTATTGGCCAAATTCTGGTGCAGTTCACGCAGAGCCAATAGCCCCTAGGCACCAGAGTTATATGTGTATCCAGAACCACAGCACATTGAGCCAAATTAAAGCAGCCCCTGCTAGCAAGGGGCTCCATCCTCTTTAGAGTCACCCTTAAGATAGTTGAAGGCTGCTATTAAATCCTGCCTCAGTCTTTTTTCCCAGACTAAACAAGCCCAGTTCCCTCAGCCTCTCTTCAGAAGTCATGAGGCCCCTAACCATTTTTGCTGCTGTCCACTAGACTCTCCCATTTATCCACATCCTTTCTGTAACAGGGGGCTCAAAAATGGACATGGTACTCAAGATGCAGCCTCACCAGTACCGAAAAGAGGGGAATAAATCACTTCCCTCAATCTTCTGGCAACATTTCTACTAATTCACCCCAGTATATTGTTAGCCTTCTTTGGGAAGAAGACACACTGTTGGCTCATATTCAGCTTATTGACTACTGTAATCCCCATGTCCTTCTCTGCAGAGCTGCTGCTTGGTCAGCCAGTCCCCAGCCTGTACTGGCACATGGGACTGTTCCATCTTAAGTGCAGGGCTTTGCACTTGCCCTTATTGAACCTCATGAGACTTCCTTTGGTCCAATCTTCCAATTTGTTGAGGTCTCTCCAAGTCCTACCCTCCAATATATCTACTACTCCCCCCACCTTGTTATCTGCAGACTTGCTGAGGGTACACTCTATCCCATCCATCTTCCAGATTGTTCATGAAAATACTGAACAGTACTAGCCCCAGGACTGACCCTTGGAGCACTCCATTCGATACCAGCTGCCAACCAGACATCAAGCCACTGATTACTACCCTTTGAGCCTGACAAGCCAGCTAGTTTTCTATCCTCCTTACAGTCCTTCCATCCAACCCATGCTTTCTTAGCTTGTTTGCGAGAATGTTGTAGGAGACCATATCCAAAGCCTTGCTAAAGTCAAAGTATATCAAGTCCGCTGCTCTCTCTGCATCCACAAAGCCAGTCATCTTGTCATAGAAAATCAGATTGGTCAGGGATGACTCGTCCTTGGTAAAACCATGCCGACTGTTCTTTAGAAATGGATTCGTCCAGGATCTGCTCCATGATTTTTCCAAGGATTGATGTGAAGCGAATGAATTTGTAGTTCTTTGGGTCTTCCTCCTTCCCTTTCTTAAAGATGGGCACTATATATTTGCCCTTTTCTGATCATGCATGACTTCTCCCAATTGCCATGAGTTTTCAAAGTTAATGGCTGACAGCTCTGCACCCTGGACTTGTATGCATCTAGCTTTTCTAAACAGTCTCTAAACCTATTCTTTTACCACTGTTGGCTCCTCACCTCTTCTCCAACTTGTGCTGCCAGATGCAGTAGCTTGGCTGACCTCGCTTGTGAAGGCAGAGGTTAAAAAAAAGAGGCATGCAGCATTTCAGCCTTATCCTTAACACATCTCTAGGTTGCCTCCCCCATTCAGTAAAAGACCCACACTTTCTCTGATCTTCCTGCATCTTCACGTATAAATAGGATGCCTGTTTGGAGCAGATCTGTCTCACTAGCATCTAAAGGTGTTGCTGGGGCTGTTGTCGTTCAGGATTGGGCCCCTGCTACTCCTGAGACCCAATCCCGAGCCAATAGTTACGGGTGCCATGCCCCAACCTAGGACATGGCAGAGAGAAGCATGTGCCCTGGGAATCCTGCTGCAGATGCAGACATTAGGAATTTCCCTGAAAAGGGGTTACTGGGGTCCCAGGATCAGATCCTGGAAGCCCTGGGAGCACTTAGCAGGGCACAGCTGCAGACCTGCCTACACTCTCCTGCCGTAAGGGAACAGATGGTGGACATGAAGAAGTAGCACAAACTGTGACTAGGAATTGTTATGCTCACAAAAGGGGTAAGACAAAGAAATCTATTTGCTCACATTTTATGCTGCCATAAAAATTGTGGTGGCAGAAAGCTGTATGTTGTAGCCTTACTTACTGCGAAATATATTTTAAAATAGTATTTAACATGCAAGTGCCTGACAGCATTACTATATTTCTGCAAAAGGCAAAGCCAAAGGCAACATAGCTTAGAAGAGTTGTTTAATGCAGCTATCTTTGAACATTTAATAATGGAAAAAACATTTTGAAGTACCGATTACAGATTCTTTCAAAGTTTAAACCATTTAAAACAGCAAGTGACAGGGAAAAAAGGAAGAGAAATATAAAAAAAAAAGAAAATCCTCAACTAGCCTATTATTACTTTAAAAGCTGTTATTTGATTTCTATTTTGTCTAGAATTATGTTTTATTACCTTTATATTTTCAAGTAATTCCTCTTAAAATGAAACTTTACTGCAGCTTGCTGATCAGACACACACACAAAAAAGAACCCCCGATTAAAGCAAAGCATCATAAAAAAAACAAAAAACCCTCCAACAACAACAACAACCCCCCCCCCCCCCGGGCAATTCAGAATTTATTCCACTTACAGGATTACTTAATGATTTTCTCAGTCTTTCTGGTTACACAAACCCCTGAATAAGGCTTTCACTTCATGTCACACACCCAGTACAATGCTATCTTTGGAAAATGTATTCGGTTTTAGCACTGTCACAGAATCTCAACATTTCTGAAGTCCATTTCATCACAATCACGTACTCTTCCAAAAATGCTTAATATATTTTCAACTTATTTCTAAGACTAAAACAGTATTTATTTTTAAAATAAAAAATCTTCTCAAAAATAGACTGCTTTATTACAAACTCAAGAGATAATGTAATATGCTAGCTGACAGTCTTAAAATTTAGATCTCATGCAGAACCCCAACCCTCGCCTCCCCCCACAAACAAGCCTCCTGGTATAGACAAGTAGCATGCCACAGGAACATCATAAACTGAACTAAAACAACATTTTATTTGTGTTTACAAATAGGTCTAAGTCAAATATAACTTTTCTTTTGTGACTGCTACTTTTAAGATGCAGGTAAATAGTAAGCAACTCAAACTGTATAACTACTGAAAAACAAGTATGTGATTTTCAGAAACTAAGCACTTTTCAGACAATTTTTGCTCTTATCCATTAGGCACTTCTTAAACTCCAACCTTAATTGTTTGTGAATGCACACAGCTATTTATCTATTTATTTTGCAAAGTTATATTACATAATTTATACAATTTGGTTTCTGCATTTCTCAACTTGCAAAGTATTTTATTCATTATTATGGCTGAGCAAACGGATTTAATAAAAGTGAAATATGGCGACTAGGTTTTTTTTTCTTTTGAAGCCATTGGACATGCGATCAATTGTTTCATATGCCATTTGTTTAAACAAGCTGTAGGCTAAATAGGCTGTGACCACTCTTTTTGAGGAGCCACCACAGAAGAGTAGAAGTAAGTTAATAAAAAATGTGCGTTTTAAAAAAAAAAAAAAGTCCTTCACAATAAAATAATTAGAAAATAACAGGTTTACACAGTGCACAGAAGCTTAATATAGAAGTTTAATTTCATATTGTGATGCAAGTTGTGCCTCAAGTTGTTGCGATTCAATGCGACAGTGCACTGTAAATTAAGAGGCCATTACAGTATTTATGAAAGCTTATTTCAAAAACTGACAGTGCCAGCAGTTTTGGTAAGAGCACTGGAATTAACTGCTCTTTACAATTTCCCCTTGAATATTTTCCTGGTTGTTGGGAAGCATCAAGTCCTGTCACTACTTTTGTTAAATGAATATTTCTCTGAAGTCTAAGCAACTGCCTGGATATAGACATTTTAACTTCTAGGTATTTCCCTAAACAGGTGAGTAAGTAGCTTATTTATTTATTTTTAATATTATAAAATTACCTGGGATTTACTTGCTGAAGCAACACAGCTACCCACAAGGCAATTATTACAGCTTTCACACCACAGGGCACCCCACCACAATTAGCTTGTTTCTTCATAGACAAGCTATGGATCAACTAAGCAAAGATTGTACTAATTTCCCCCGTGAAGAGTTCATAAATGCTAGAACTGAAGCATGTTGGGAGAACTTCCAGGGAGCCATCCCATACATGTTCTTTTGTTTACGATAGGGTTTTAGACAGATTGTACGTGACACTACACGCTTCACAAGCACTGAATTTTTTAAATGTTTTTTTTTTTTTTTTTTTACTTAAGATTACAAGAACAATACAGTCATGCTCTTGCTAGTTTTCTTCAGTTAATTTCAGACAAAATAATTAATTACTTGTACTGCTGAGGCAAAGTAGAGCAAATAATAGTGATGGACACTCCAAAGCACTATACAATACAGGCACAAAATAGAACCTTATGCTATAAGCACTTGAACCAATAGGAGTGACCAAGATGATGATGATGATGATGATGAGAGAAGAACTGATTAATTAACAAAGTGATAAATTCTTTAGTGTACCATGCAGTCTACCACTTCCAAGAGAGACCTGCTGGGTTTTAAACTTACAACAGAAATGACAAGGACTGACTATATTCTATCAGGCTTTAATTAACCCATTTGCATCAGCATCATTAAAAAGAAAAAGCCTTATTTAAGACGCTAAATATTTAAGAGTGCACAGTTCATGTGATGTGAATGTGTGCGCACATACGTGTGTGTGCGTTGAGTTACTACATTACTAGTCTAAGTGGAGACAGAGCACAATATTCACAGAAAAAGAACTAATATTGATTGTTATGTCAATGTTACTTAAGCCATTAAACCAAGTTACAGTAATTTACACACACAAACCATTTCCAGATTACATTCAGACTACAGCACAAGTCAAGAGAGATATTATATTCCTGTGGCAATGACAGATACCAGCCTTTATAAAATACTCCAGAACTAGCAGTCAGGAGTGCTGAACACCAGTACAACATAGTTTTTGAAATATCCTAACCAGGAGAAAACAAAGCAGTATTATTTTTGCATGAAGTGACAAACGTCTCTTTTCATAAAGTCATACTAGTGAAGAACTCTGAATAGTACACAAAATGGAAAAATAGAGCTACAGGCAGTCCCTGACTTGCAACGCTGAGTTACAACGTTTTGCACTTACAACGTTTATAAATTGACATCCTGTCTCAACTTTCTGATGTCACTTTCGACTTTAGAATGCTTGATCCGATGCAATGCCATGACAGCGAACAAGTTCGCTGCATCGCTCATCTCCCTGGAGAACACCTGTCCAAACTTCCTTGGACACTTTAAGAAAGCAGACAAGACTCCAGAAAAACCTGCAACCAAGACTCCTGAGAAGACTCAAAGTCACCTCAAAGAAGTCCCTCTAAATCAATGAGATTGCTCTTTACAACATAAATACATTAATGTAGCTATACTACTGATCTATAATTGATCAAATACAAAATTCTGGGGTATTTTTGGTGAAAATAGGGTATCGGGACTTGGTTCAGGAACCAATCCTATATTTCTAACATTGTTTCTTATGGGAAAATTGGTTCTGAGGTACAAAGTTTCAACTTAAGACAGTTTTCAGGAACCAACTGTGTTGTAAGTCTGAGGACTACCTATACAATGAAAACAAGATAGAATCAAAATATAGTAAGCTGGGAAGGCAAAACATTCCATTTGATTTCAGGAATTATATCAAGTGACCCTTATCTACCCTTATCCTTGTAACTGTATTTCATCAGTGACTTGCATGTGGGCGTGAAGTGTACTCTGTCCAAGTTTGCAGAGGATACTAAATTGTGGGGTGAACACAATGGAAGGCAGGGAAGGATTGCAGGTGGACCTGGACAGGTTGGAAGACTGGGCAGTACACAATAGGATGCAGTTCAACAAGGACAAGTGCAGTGTGCTGCACCTAGGGCATAATGATCCAGCCCTAGCTGGGGAATGACCCTCTCAGCAGCACAGAAGCAGAAAGGGATCTCGGAATCATAGCGGACTCCAAGATGAACATAAGTTGTCAGTGTGACGAGATCCTCAGCAAAGCTAACCGCACTTTGTTATGCATCAGCAGATGCATGACAAATAGAACCAAGGAGGCGATACTTCCCCTTTATGCAGCATTGGTCAGACCGCAGTTGGAGTACTGCATCCAGTTTTGGGTGTTGTGCTTCAAGAAGGATGTAGATAACCTCGAGAAGGTCCAGAGGAGGGCCGCTCATAAGGTTAGGGGTTTGCAGGCCAAGCCCTATGAGGAGAGACTAAGGGACGTGGATCTCTTCAGCCTTCTCAAGAGAAAGCTGAGATGTGATCTTGTGGCCATCTGCAAATTCATTAGCGGGGCACAGCAAGAGATTGGAAATGCTGTGTTCACCAGGGTGCCTCTTGGGGTAACAAGGAACAACGGTCACAACCTGACAGAGCAGATTTAAGCTAGGTATCTGGTAAGGGTGGCCAGAATTTGGAATGGGCTTCCAAGGGAGGTGGTGCTCTCCCCTACCTTGCAGGGTCTATAAAAGAGAAGGCTGGATAGGCATCTGGCTGGGGTCATCTGACCCCAGCACTCTTTCTTGCCCAGGGCAGGGGGTCAGACTCGATTTGCTGAGGTCCCTTCCAACCCTAGCATCTACGAATCTACAACTATTGTTGCTGTAATTGTACTGTTACTAAGGAGTTACATCTCAGCAGCATTTAAGTCATCAAATCAGAAGTAATTATGTCATCCAATCGGGGAGGGAGGGGGGGAAAAAGCAGAATTCAGTACGTATCAGAAACATATCCTCTGCTTTTCCAGAAAACTTTAGTTGTACTGTCCTTTTCCAAGAATTTGAATTTGTTGACCTTCATGGTGCAGGGGTTTAGGTTGTAGCCGTGTTGATCTAAGGATATAGGCAGACAAGGTTCCTTGGGTGAATTTGATATCTTTTATTAGACCAACCCAAATGGTTGGAGAATAGTTATTAAGCAAGCTTTCGGGTTCAAAAACCCTTCGTCAGGCTAAGGACGCTGCAGCAGTTGCTGCGTGCTCTTCCTGGATGGAATGAAAAGTAAACAAGCCAGGGGCTGGGCTGGGGAGTCAGTTGCCAGGCAGATTATAATGCATCAAAAATCCAATGTCTATGTTTAGTCCCTGATCTCTAGTATCCAGCAGGTTGATGAAATGGAGCTCATAGGCTCGTCTCTGGGATGTGTTGTGTAAATTTCCCTTGAGGATCAGGACTGAGAGATTGGAGAGAGAGTGGTCCTCCTGTGAGAAATGTGCCCCCACCGGTAATTGGGTGTTTCTGTCTTTGATGGATTTCTGGTGCGCGTTCATTCTAGCGCGCAGTTGTTGTCTGGTCTCTCCTACATATCTTCTATCAGGGCATTTGGTGCATTGGATGAGGTATACTACATTCCTGGAGGTGCAGCTGTAAGATCCTGGGATGCTGATGGCTCTGTTGTGGGGTGTAGTAATAGTGGAGGTGGTGGAGTTGTGGGGGCAGGTTTTGCATTTCTTGTCATGGCACGGTCTGGATCCTTTTGGTGTGTTCTGGGGTTGAGGAAGTTTGCTTCTGGTGATGAGGTTGGCGAGGTTCGGTGCTTGTCTGAAGGCTAGGATGGGTGGCTCTGGGAAGATCTTTTTAAGAATAGGGTCTCTTTCTAATATGGGTTGCAATTTTTTGAGGATTTTCCGTACAGGTTCAAGGGATGGGTGATAGGTCATAACCAGCGGGGTGCGATTTGTGGGTGTTTTTCTTCTGTACTGCAGCAGTTCTTCACGTGGTATCCAGGTGGCTCTTTCAAACATGCGATCTACCTCTCTGGAGGAGTGTTCTTGCTGGGTGAAAGCCTTTTTAAGATTGGTGAGGTGGCAATCCCTTTTTAGACACAATGATCAGTATCCAGAAGGGTAAAATACAGACCACAGTATACAAGAAACCAACAGTATACAAGAAGACCAACACACATATCTGCACAGAACCAGCAATCACCCGAAACACACCAAAAAAGCTGTGATATACAGCCAAGCCCTCAGATGCCACTGCATCTGTACTGAAGAGAACACCCGGGATTGCCACCTCACCAATCTTAAAAGGCTTTCACCCAACGAGGACACTCCTCCAGCGAGGTAGATCGCATGTTTGAAAGAGCCACCTGGATACCACGTGAAGAACTGCTGCAGTACAGAAGAAAAACACCCACAAATCGCACCCCGCTGGTTATGACCTATCACCCATCCCTTGAACCTGTACGGAAAATCCTCAAAAAATTGCAACCCATATTAGAAAGAGACCCTATTCTTAAAAAGATCTTCCCAGAGCCACCCATCCTAGCCTTCAGACAAGCACCGAACCTCGCCAACCTCATCACCAGAAGCAAACTTCCTCAACCCCAGAACACACCAAAAGGATCCAGACCGTGCCATGACAAGAAATGCAAAACCTGCCCCCACAACTCCACCACCTCCACTATTACTACACCCCACAACAGAGCCATCAGCATCCCAGGATCTTACAGCTGCACCTCCAGGAATGTAGTATACCTCATCCAATGCACCAAATGCCCTGATAGAAGATATGTAGGAGAGACCAGACAACAACTGCGCGCTAGAATGAACGCGCACCAGAAATCCATCAAAGACAGAAACACCCAATTACCGGTGGGGGCACATTTCTCACAGGAGGACCACTCTCTCTCCAATCTCTCAGTCCTGATCCTCAAGGGAAACTTACACAACACATCCCAGAGACGAGCCTATGAGCTCCATTTCATCAACCTGCTGGATACTAGAGATCAGGGACTAAACATAGACATTGGATTTTTGATGCATTATAATCTGCCTGGCAACTGACTCCCCAGCCCAGCCCAGCCCCTGGCTTGTTTACTTTTCATTCCATCCAGGAAGAGCACACACCAACTGCTGCAGCGTCCTTAGCCTGACGAAGGGTTTTTGAACCCGAAAGCTTGCTTAATAACTATTCTCCAACCGTTTGGGTTGGTCTAATAAAAGATATCAAATTCACCCAAGGAACCTTGTCTGCCTATTGACCTTCATGGCAATTTCAAACTCAGGGGTATATGCACCTAAGATGCTTTAGCAGATTGACAGTGTAAGGGAACTCCTACAGAAAAAAAAAAAATCATAGGAATACAATGGGGGCAGGGAGCAGTGCTTGATATCCAATTAATAAACTTGAAAAAGCTAAACTAACAACTAAGAATAAACACTTCTCTAATACCACTGCCAGCTCGGACGGCAGAGTCTTTACAGCAGAACCACAGAGTTCATTTTTTATGAAACTATACTACTGTCTAGAGAAGGCAATTTGCACTTCAGATCAAGTTAAGTGCTGTACCAGAGGCAGATGACACGCTGTCCGTAAATATAGGATGAAATCCAAGGGATCTCCTGATAGTTCCAAGCTGAAGTCAATCCTGTCTGAACGGAATGTACCAGGAGTCCTAATAAAGACCAGGAACCTCGAGAGAGGAAAAAAAAAAAAAACACCCAAAAAACAAAACCCTGATGGAAGGGAGAATCTTAAGATGCACTTTCTGAATGAGCCCATATTCCACTGCTTGCAAAGTAAGCATTTTAGACAAAGAGGTTAAGTACAGACAATCAAAAATCCCAAGGCTGAATTGATTCAGTCTTTGCAGGTTAGTTTAAGCTGCAAAGAATGAACCAATAAGCAAATGAACATTCAGTTTTGATTCAGGAAATGTAGCCATATGCCTGCAGTGACTCAAGACAGAAGCCAGGGGGCACAAATGCACAGCTCTCTGACACACAGCATGAACTGTGTGTTTGCTTCTTCTTCCTGCTGCCCCCAAGGTCTCTGGGATTTGCAGTCCAGACTCACAGCAGAAGGACTCTGCAGGGTTGCTTATCACTGCCTCTTCCTGCTCCCAGCTGCTTCTGGGATTTGTAGTCCAGTCACAGTCAGCACTAAGCAAGCAGGGCAAGCAGCTCCATATTCAGGGGAAGGGAAGTTTAACTCTCCTCCCTGGCCCCAGACCCTAGCAGGGGTTTGCAGAGCAGCAGTAAGCCAGCCAGTGAATCAGACAGCACAGCCCAGGGCTGCAAAAATTCTGGGATGCTGATTTACCTTGAACCAGGAAGGGGTCTAGGACAGAAGTTTCATAAATCAGTTTGACCTAAATCAGCTCAGTCTGATGCTATATTCAACCAGGTTTATCTTAAATCAGTTTCAGCCATTTTGAAACTGGTTTATGTGCACTGAACTTCTATTCTGTTACAGGTCTAAACCAGTTTCTGATCACTTAAACTGGTTTGTGTAACTTCTGGCCCTAGCCAGAGAGAGGTGTCAGAAATCTATTTCCCTTGCATTAGTTAGACAGATGCTTGAGCTGCCAACCCTGAACAGGGCCATTGGTTTGAATGTGTGAGAGAGATGTAATTCAGCAGTTTCGCTGGCTCATTTTAAGGCATGGAAGAACAAAGGAAGAAAAATTAAGATTTGTGCTTTTCACACTGAAGGTATATTTTTTCTTTTATTTGTCCTACACATCTCCAATTCATAAACCTATTGTGGGGTCTGGGATAAACCCCTCATTTTCATGTGGTATCCAATGCTGTGGCCTGTTTTACCAGATCTGACATGCAGCTTGACTGAACAGGTATGAAAATTTGGAGGGAAGCTTGAGACTTGATGCATGAAAGCAAGATCCAAAACAAAGATCTGTAAATAATCCAAGCAGAGAAACACTACTAGCATCCTCAATCCTCAACCTGAGGAAGCAGAGCAACGAGTCAGCAACCAAGACTGCATAACATTTTTTTTAAAAAGTCCTTCCTACAACAGCAGATCTGCTTTAAAACAGGCCAATAAAAGAAAAAACCTTGAAAGTCACGTCATAAGACTGACTGGAAACTAGAGAAACAGATAAAGATAGTAATTGTGTAATGGTTAATTGAAAACAAGTACTTTAGGTGTTCCTTTATTCTTTCTTCATTGTCCAAGAGAGAGAAATGACAAAAAACATATTAGAAGAGTAGATTGTAAGCACAAGATGGAGAATGAAAGAAGGCACCAACACTTAAGGTAAGATGAGACACCCAGTCCACGTGTGATTGGAAAAGTAGGTTAGCCAGAACAAAATGCAAAAGGGAAACCAAAGTCTGAAGTAGTCAATGAGTGAGTTTTAGGAACAGAAGGCCAAAGAATAAATATAAGTTTGAACCTAATGCACAGTAAAATAGTAAAGCAGTTGGAGGTGGGGGTGTGAAAATGGCTGGTGACGTGAAACTGCAGGTTAATTCTGAGAGCAACAAATGGAGAAAAGAAATGAGGCTGGATCTAAACACCTGAAAAAAAAAATACTAGTTATGGCAGCAGATGATCAGAATGAGGCTAATTAATTTGAACAACAGCACTGAAAAGGAAAAAAATAAAATAAAAATCACAAGACTGCACACACGCCTCCCTTGACAGGACTCGAGTACATCCTTGGCATCAAGACAGCATCCTACATACTGTCTAGGCTGTGATGTTAACTATAACAGAAGTTAAAAAAGATTGGAGGGAGGGAAGAAGGGACACAATGGCACACCTTCAGCTATGCAGACCTTTAGAAAGTAAGCCTGATGTGATGAAAGGGCAGAAATGCAATACTGACAGACACCCACCTACTCACTGGGAACTTTAGATTCAACTACTATATTTGCTTGTGTAGCCCGGGTACACCTAAGGGGTGTGCCCTGTCCTCCAATGACAGTGGTGGTGGTGGTGGTGGTGGTGGTCAGGCAGTGTGCTAAGGAAGGAGTCAGCTACTTGAGCAGCTTCCTCCCCTCTCTATAGAGCTGGGCCAAAACCAAATACTTAACTATGTACAATTTATTACAAGAATAAATACAGACGCTTAATATAAAACAGAATATTTACAAGGCTTAACATTTAATACTATATATAATATTCCACAATTCACATATAATACCAAATAACTTACAACTTATACAACACAATTAACACATAGGGATATTAACCTATATAACCAAAGTAACTAAAACCAGAATAGTTCTTTAAACCTTCACAAATAACAATACAAATATACACATTAAAAACACATAAACCATATAACCCCCCTTAAAAAATACCCTCAGCTATATAGCCCTTAACACAACAACCTCAAAATAGGGAGTGCACTCAGCACCTCCCCGAGAGGTTTCCCTGAATCCCCTCCCCTTTAGGGCCCTGGGATATGGACACATCCTCCCGCAATGGAAGGTGGAGGCAGCAGACCCTTCTCACCCATGTCAGCCTCCCCTGTGGGGCCCACTTTCCCACTACGTCATGCTTCCTCTCTGGAGAAGGCAAGGCTCGTCCCCTGGTGGCCAATCCTGCAAGAGCCTCTCCCCAGCAGCGCCTTTGGCCTGGCGCCCTGCACTGGGCACCCCGGGCTCGCTCTCTCTCACAAGCGCCAAGTCCTTGCAGGCTCCAACTCCCCAGTCTCACACCGGGGGTTCTCCCCATTCCAGGGCCCTGCTCTGGGTACTGGGGCTCTTTTAGTTAAAAGTGGGGCTGCAGTGCGGGGCTCCAGTCACTTGGCCTAGGGCTGGGGCTAATGTGAGCAGCTGCAAGCTGCTTCCTAGGCGGTTCTGTGCCAACTTGTGCACCGGGTGAGGCCCAAGCAGCCGCAAGCTGCTCCTAGGATCAGCTCTCCATGTGTTGATCTGCACACTGACTGCCCAGCTGCTTGCTGGGTTCACAGACTCAAGCTGCCTTGAGTAGCTCCTAGAGCCTGATCCCCACACGCTGATTTGTGCGCCGATGAAGCTCAAGCACGGTCCCGAGGATGGCTGTCTCTAGAGCCCCTCTCTCCACGCTGTCCCTCGTCATTTCTCCCCAGCCTGCTGAGCACGCTCCCCCTTTCTCTTCAGGGGCTCCACCCCCAAAGTTCTCTGGACCTGGCTGGTGCAGCTCCAATTCAGGTCCAGCTGGTCCTTGCCCCCTCCCTTTGGAAAAGGGCAGGGCACTGCTTCCCTTGTGCTGCCTCCGGATTGGTGCAAGGGCTCCACCAATCAAACAGCAGACCCTCGATCCTGAGACTCAACCCAAGCTCTGAAAAAGGTAAGCCTGCTACACTTGGATAATATAAATTTGAGTCAGTATTTTAAAATGGCTTCCAAAGTCCACTGTTTAAGTCTGTATCTGTTGGAAAGTAAGTTTACATCAATTGTCATAACTGACAAAAGATGTTCCAGAAAGACGCTGTTGTGAATTAAGATGAAAACACACATCCCCGCATGAGATCCTCCAGCAATCCAGCTTTTCCATGTGCCACTTGATATAATACACAAACTATAATCTTCGCTTACATTGTTTACTTCCTTGGAATATTTTTATTAATACAATATATTCAATGTGAAGTCCTGAACAAAAATACAACTATACAAAACACAACATGAAGAACAGTTACTGAATTACATGTTGTCCATTTTATTTTATTCACTGTCGAGCATGGATTATTTTGCAACCAGAGTCATACCATACTTTATACGAGACTGTGCACCATATACCATGTTTTTAGGCAATTAACACCTTTATTCTTAACAGTATGAGGATGTACATGTAATGTTTTTGGCTAGCAGAAGGCAACACATTAAATTGATCCATTAAAAAAAAAACCGAAAAACTAGTTTTTCCAGCATGATTGTCTAAAGTGTTTTAAGACAATGTTCTTAACAGATTTCTTTAGCAGGTTTCCTTTTTCTGAATTCTCCATTTTAGAAACCAGTATATAGTCAAGATTTAATGTTTGATTAATGTGTTGGAAATAGGTCTTGAACATTTTGAACCCATTAATAACAGAAACAGATACCCATCTCTTACCATGGCTGTGGACGGCTCCTGGACTGAGCGATGGCTGGAGTAGCTCTTTGGTTGGAGTGAGATAGGCTTCCTTCCCTTGGCGTTGGCTCATCTTTCCTGGAGTCAGAATATGTGATTCATCGCTGTTTGTTACAACAGCTGAAATATAAAAATTACATCACCTCAACTATGTGATAAAAAGTAGATAGAACAAAAAGACCCCCCCAAAACCACCAACAATGAAATTTCTAACCATTATGAATATACCAGTCAGATTCAGCCTATGAAACCTTAGTTCTCTAACCTACAGATGTTTTCACTTCCTTAACATACAGAGTTAAATGTCCAGGGAAGGAGGATGACAGCTAGTGTCAAAATGTCTCAGCTTCCCATACGCAAACTGCTGTGGCATGGTGCAGACTGCCTGGGAGTGCCAGAATAGTAGTCCCCTCTTAAAAATCAGTCAGGGCTGGTGCACTGCTTACTTTAGTCCTAGTTATGCCACACTGTAAGACTGGCTAGGGAAAGCAATAACAGAAGAGGAATAGTGGGGTCAGGGAGGCTATATGAATCCTCTGTATCTATCCCTTGTGAAACCCTGGTGTTAGAGAGGGTTGTGTAGCTTTTAAAAATCCAGTTTCCTTTCCTGCTTCTGTGGCAATCCATGGCCTAGCTGATCATACGAGTATCTTATGCATCCAGGCCCTGCATGAAGTTCACCAGCCCAAGATACATTCCACAGCTGTAAATCCAAAGCAAAAAAAAGGGATGCATTTCACTTTGAGAAGCTTAGATTTCTATCAAAGGGTGGAAAGAAGAACAGGCAAGGGACAGATAAAAGTAGTAATACACAGAAGTAAAATAAATGTTTCTCCTGTGAAAGCTACCAAAAGGTCAACAGCTTGAGAAAAAAATGTGCTCTCTCTCTCGCTCTCTCCCCCACCCTCTTATAAAACATACTAGGTTATTATATTTGTCCGAATTCAAGATGACTTTGATTTTAAGATAATCCCCTAGTAATTACATTCTATACATGGAATATTATAATTACGAAAAATAATGTACAACAATCCAATTACTAAGGGTCATCTTAAATTCAACCCTCCCATGCACGCGCACGCACACACCCCCCCTCCTGCCACCTGTCACCCCTGGTACCTTTGCTCCCCATGCCCCTTGCTACTTACCCGCCCTGTGCTTGTGCCTCCCTCCTTTCTGCCTGCCCCTCCCTCTCTGCCACCTGCCCACTTGCTGCCTTACCTTAGTGGACTCTCCCCCTACTGCATCCTTCACCCCCCCCCCACCCCCTCCACTCCCACACTGCTTGCCAGAGAAGCTTGCCTTTATACTCTGCCAAGCTTAGGAGCTCAGTATACTAGACAACACTCCACAGAGCAGATGCCTGATGCCTTACTTCATAACAATGTAAGTGCCATACTAGGCAAGACCAATGATCCATCTAGCCCAGTCCAGTCTAACAGTAGCAGGAGTGAATGCTTTAGAGGAAGAGCATACAAACAGGATATTGCTCAAGTAATGTATCTTCTATTCAGTACCCTCCTTGGCATCTACCACAATTGATCTTGATAAGCCAGAGGATACATACCTGTTCTTTTTGATAGATATTAGTGGATTTCTCATCCATGAATTTGAACCTGGGTATACCAATTCTTTTATGAACATGGGTATACTCTGCTTCTAAAACCTCCTGTGATAATGAGATCCACAAGTTAACCATGTGCTGCATAAAGTGCTCATCTCCCCCTTTTGTTACTATAATACCACTACAGTGAAGTGCAGAAAGTAGTGTGTGAGCAGCATCAGGAAGTAAAGTAGCAGTCCCCATTTCACTATTCCTTGTATTGCTGTAACAGAGGAGCAGAAGTCTAAGGCTCTCTTCTGTGTGCACTACCCCAGTGGTTCTCAAACATTTTAGACTCGGGGCAACCCTCCTGCCCTTATAATATTTCTGAATTGAGGCATCCCATTTCAAAACTTAAATTTTATTTGCTTGATACAAAAAAAAATGATAGAGCAATTGTTCTGTTGCAAAGAACTCAAAAGACCATAATGGATCAACATTTTTGACAGTATGGATTCCTATCTGAAATTTCTGGGCTTACCTCCTGAATCATGTAGGTGTTTGCACACCCAATCTTGTGCACAACCCTTAAAAGGATCTCATGGCACCCTAGCTGAGAAACACTGCAGTAAAACTTAGTGTGAGCTAATACTCAAGCAACTTGGGTAGGAGGTAGACCCCCAGTTGCTCACCCTGACTAGAGAAGGGGGAAAAAAAGTGGAGTTCAATTCAAGTACTTTTCTCTAGATTCAAACACATCATGCCTGGGATACTAGCACTCTATAGCACCGAGTCAGCATGCATACAAAAATGCAAGAATGAGGAGATTCAGAAAAAGGAATGTTCTACTTCAACGCCTCTGGGGTTACGAATAGGGACCACTGGAATTCATACCGGAAGTCCACTTCAATCATTCCCATAATCTTGTGGTTCCTTTAAATCTGAGTTTCTCCCGTGTACCCCCATGCCGCGGATTGGCAGAGAGGCCCTGCCACTTGCCCCCAATTCGCAGGGAGGCAAAACCCACGGTTTTAAATATGCCATGGCTGTCGTCTCCTGCTGCTGATAGGTGGAGGGGCCCCTCTGGCCCTGCTGCTGACTGCATGGGGGTCAAAAACTGGCATATTTTAAAACTGAAGTTTTCACCCCGCAGCCATCAGAAGCAAGTGATGAGGGCAATGGGGCTCATCTGCCAAATCAGCGGGGGGGGGGGGGGGGGGGGGGGGGAATGGGTGCAAGGGTGCTCCAAAATTAAAGGAGCTGCCGCACAGCCCACTTCCATCACGACTAAGTAGTCCCCAGTTATAAAAAGTTGTAAGAAAGCCTGTTCCAGTACTTGACCATCCTAGCTAAAGAAGTCGTGGAATCTCCATCCCTGGAAGAACTTTCAAGGTCGAGTTATACAGACAGTTGACTAGGATGGTTTAGTCAGGGATGACCTGAACAAGGGGCTGGATTAGATAACATCATGAAGTCCCTTAGTCCTACTTTCCTATGATTTTAAGTAAGTGTTTAAAATATAGCTTTGTGTCCTTTTAAAAGAGTTTGAACAGCAACAATTCTAAGCCAAATTGAAAAAAGCAGTTAAATCACTTAAGAAGTTTACTCCCTCCTAATGCCTTCTCGTTTTTTACTTCTCTCTGTTTACATACCAAGGCAGTGCAACTAGTTTTGTGTTTCTTCTGCTGCATGTAGGCAGAACCTGAAAACATGAAAAGTCTCTATATATGGTACTACAATGCCCTCTGCTGGTTACTGTTTGCTAGTGGATCTACTGGTAAGTAATGATCATTTCCCAAATCTTCTAATTATGACATGGCAGCACCCCCATCCCCTAGATTGCATGCAGTGTCCATATTGTAATCTATGTAGCTTTCATTAAAAGACAAAACCTTGTACTGTAAATAGTATCAACTGGTTATTTATATCAAAAGTAAAACATTAAAAACCCATATTATACACATTTATCTGAGGAATTAGCCTGAGAAAATTTATTGCTGGATGCTAACAATATAATAATTTCTAATGGTTCCTAATATTTTTAGCTTATATAGTACTTGGCATGCTTCAGTGTGAAAGTTTCAGGGCTCAGGAAATGTAGTGTATTCTTGATTAGTAATTTAGAAGGCAAGTGAATTAAGCACATGGGATTAAGAGAGACCACCACAGTTTGATGCTTTCTTGGCAAAAAGCTGTCATTTGCCACCATGTACCCTGTTAAATGTTTGTAATTCATTGTAATCTTTTTAAAGATTTTTTTTTGCAAAAATCTTATTGGTCTAATAAAAGATATCACCTCTGTCCACAAGCCCTGACTGCAATTCATTATGGTCTCAGCCTTCTGTCCTGCAGCAAAGCTCACCTAGTCAAGGCAATGGAAGCGCAATAAATTACACCTATAAAATATCTTTCTGCTGGCAACTGCTAGGACTCTCCTTCTGAGCTCTTTAGCAGTTTAAAACATTAGCGTTTTAAGTTTTAAAATGTTAGTTTAAGTACCTCAAGGTGAGGATTTTGCCTCATAAATGGACTTGAACAAATGAAGCTTTTACTTCAATCTCTTCTGATTAATTTTTTTAACTTAATCTGTAAAACTGAGATGATCAAGGGAAAGAAAAGAATTTAAAGTTGGGATCATTCCAATTAACATGGTAAACAGCTCTGCAAGTCTGTGAAAACAAAGGGAAGATTTCAGTTCGCAAACTTTGGTAGAAAACGGAGAATACCCCATCTCAAGAGTTGTCCCACTCATTTGAGGTTCCCTTTCATCTACTTAAGTTTCTTGCTCTTCAATAAAAGTAACTATACCAACAGCTTAATTCTCAGAAGTGTTGCATACCCAGAACTCCAGGTGCTTCAACACCTCTGTAAAATGAAGCCTTAAGCTTTTTCTGAGACAGGACGCAGCAGCTTTCAAATCCGAAGTAGTACAACGCTCTTTAGGAACTGAGCAATGAGAACCCTGAAACATTATTTTATGAGCTCTATACATAACTCCAATCAGCCACTTGCCTGACAAAGAATCACAGTACTTATGCAGTCCACCTACAAGCAGCTACAGGGCTTTCACTCCATGTTATTGACTTGTTTGACTTTGCCTTAGTAGAATAATAAAAGTGCCCAAGTGAAAAAATTGCAGTCCTAAGAAAAAAAATCCCTGCTAAAACTTGTGTTGGCCTCAAAAGCACTTAACTTTACAGGAGCATCAGTTTTGACATTTAAAAAACAACCAAAGAAAACAAACTTCTCTCAAACCCTTAGAATTTGGACAGCACTCAAACCACCCTGAGGGAGTAATGCAGCCAGATACCTAGCTTTTGATGAAGTCCTGTCAAGATCCACTAACTAAATATTCCTGTACCTATGTCACCCTCAGGGATGGATCTGAAAACATTCAAGAGGAGACCCTCCCCCCCCCCCCCCCCCAATACAGCAATCACATGATTTTAAAAACACAGCCAAAGGTGGTGGTTTCTCACTTCCTATGGAAGCATTTTAAGCATTAGATTATTAGCAAACAGGTTATTATCTGAACTCCTCCTTCGGCAACCATGTGATGCAAGAAAGGCCTCCCAGGGCTCACCTTCAGAAGTTGAGGCTGAAGGAGCCTATAACCTTGAGAAATGTGGATTAAGACACAGCCACATCCTCAAGGTCTCACAGTGGCAAGCTTACGCAGCTTCTCACCTCAGTAAGATGGTTTTTGTTGAGTCTATACTCAAGAATCAAACTCTCTTTGCGCATTGTATATGGAGACTTGGTACCTAACTAAAAGAGCGTGGCACCAAAAGCCACATGCAACAATACTGAACCTTATAGACACTGAATATTTTATGGATCGGGGCTAATATGGTCTTCAATTCAAATCCACATTGTGAACAAGTTTGAGTACTAGAAGGACCATCAAGAATCAGCTAACAATTCTATGTAAAATGCACTTTTCCACATACTATTACCTCACTCACATTTACCATTAGCCTGTATTCCAACAGGTGATATGTAATATGTTGCTAAAATCATATTTACAAGAGATTTTTCAATAAAAAAAAAGAAAAATCTATAAAGAATGTTTGAAAGTCAAAAAGTTTCCTTCTTGTGTGTTCCCCTAATAAAAGTGTCCTAAGCACTGTGGCATGCCATGCCTTGGACATCCAGCATCAGAACAAATTTTGACATTCTATTCCAGCATTGCCAGGTACAGATTCAAAAACAGAAGACAACCATAATCGGCTCCATTTCACCCACTTGACACTGGCTGGCAACTGGACATAAGGCCTTTGACTACTACCCTCTGAGCCCAATGATCCAGGGAGTTTTCAATCCACCTTGCATTAAATTTATCCAACTCGTACTTTAGCCTGCTCGCGAGAATATCGCGGTGTTGAACAGTTACAAATGTCCAACTCGGGATCCTTAAAATTCTAGTTTATTAGGCAGATTGAAACACTGTAATCATAAACCTTGGGGCTGGTCCACACACACACACACACACACACACACACACACACAGTAGCAGGCTACAGAGTCAGGTATACCTATCCTACAAGCGCTGGAGTCTGTCGTTGAGGCTTCTTTCAGTGTGGTGTTATCTTCCAGAAGGGGGTCGCCGGCTGGTCCTTCTGGCTGGACAGGTCTGGTCGAGTTGGAGATCAAGAGGGTGCCACTGAGGGTCACTTTTCACTGCCTTTTATCTGTCCCTGGCAGACTTTGGTAACTCCCCAGTTTTCTGGTTTGCCCAATCCAGGGGTCATTGACCCTCATGGGACTCCCCCCCCCCTCGGTGGCTACTGGACAGCATCTGTCAGCCCCAGGGGTCGTCTGCATGTACATGCAGGTTTGGGAGTCCGTTGATGAATTTAGAATAGGGCTCTGGGAGTGATCGATCTGGAGATATTCAGCCCAAAAGTTGCTCTCTGGTGTTGATTAAGTTAGGCCAGGGCTTCTAGCCCTTGGTCAGTGAGGTTTAGAGACTTCCCGGTTGTTACATTGTCTTCTATTGAGTTCACCTTCCAGGTGATAATTGCTGCCTGCTTCCATGTTACACATTCAATCACTGATTCACTCACTCTTTCAGAGGCCAGCCTGATACAGGGAAGGGCAGTTTGATTCCTGCCCTTGTTAACAATGTTACAATGTATAACTTACTAAAACACATTTAGTTGCAAGTTGAAAGGTGAGGAGTATAAAATATAAGCTACAAATGCCATGGCACACAAATAGATAAAAATACCAAACTACAAGGGGAGATACAAAATGCACACATACAAATTTTAAAATACAATTCCTTATCTTAAAGTGAAAGAGAGAGGAAGGAAGAACAGGTAGAAAAAGAGAAACATATCCAAAGAGGGGAGAGCAAATGCAGGCAAGAGGAAAAGGGGGCTTTCTGCTACATTAGAGGAAAAGGGGGCTTTCTGCTACAGCGGGAGATCAAAGCCTTGCTAAAAATCAAGGTATATCACATCTACTGGTCTCCACAGACCCAAAGCCAGTCATCTCATCATAGAAAGCAATCGGGTTGGTCAGGCATGACTTGCCCCAGTGAATCCACGCTGACTGATCCTAGTCATCTTCTCTTCCTACAAGTGCTTAGAAATGGATTGCTTGAAGACCTGCTCCATGATTTTTTCCAGGGACTGAGGTAAGGCTGACCAGTTCTCTGGATCCTCCTTCAAGATGAGCACTGTATTTCCCCTTTTCAAATCACTCAGGAGCTCTCCTAATTGCCACAAGTTTTCAAAGATGTTGGCCAGTGGCTCCACAAATCACATTGGCCAACTCCCTCAACACCCTCTGGTACCATGGACTAGTACAGATCCAGCTTTTTTAAGTAGTCCCTAACCTGTTCTTTTGACACTGTTGGCCGCTGACCTCCTCCCCAAACTGTGCTGCCTGGTGCAGTAGTCTGGGAGCTGACCTTGTCCGTGAAGACAGAGATGAAAAAGGCATTGAGTATTTCAGCCTTTTCCACATCGTCTGTCACCAGGCTGCCTCCCCCATTTAGCAAGGAAACCACACTTTCCCTGATCTTCCTCTTGTTGTTGACACATTTGTAGAAAACACTTCCTAATACCCTTCAGGTCCCCTGCTAGCTGCAAATCCAATTGTATTTTGTTCTTCCCCATGTCATCCTTACATGCCCAAGCAATGCTCTTACATTTCTCCCTAGTCATTTATCCAAGTTCCCAATTCTTATAAGCTTCTTTTTTGTGATTTAGTTTACTGAAGAGTTCCCTGCTAAGCCACACTGGTCTTCTACCATACTGTACTTATTAGTTAGCCTTCCTGCGCATTGGGATGGTTCCTTCCTGTGTCCTCAATAAGGTTTCTTTAGAGTACCACCAGCTCTCTTGGACTCCTCTCCCTCTTGGACTGGCCTCCTAGGGCAGGGGTTTTCAGCCTTTTTTAACAAGTGTATGCCCAGCAGCCCCCTTTTTAGTAAGGGTCCCCCGGGGGGGGGGGTAGCAGCAGCAGAGCAGCATCAGTGCAATCCTGCTCTTGCCCTACCCCAGCCCTCTATCCCCCACCCCCACCAAGACCTTTCAGAATACTCCCAGGGGTACACATACCCCCAGTTGACATCCCCTGTCCTAGGGGATCATGGCCATCAGTTCCCTGAGCAAGTTAGTCTGTTTTTCCGAAGTCCAGGGTCCTTACTCTGCTGCTCTCCCTTATTTCTTTTTCTCAGGATCCTATCTGTTCTTTTCTTCCCCACCCCACTCCCCCTTATAAAAAACTATGCTTCACGAAAACAAGAACCAAGACCAGACAGCAACATCCATGTACTGAAGAAAATCCTTGCATTAAAAGTCTGTGACTCATGTGCTCCCACAGAGATGTCTTTTCATATATTTAAGTATACTGTAGGAAAGTACTCTCACTTACTTGATGGTCCATGGGAGTCTCTGATTTCACCAGGATGCTGTTTGTGCAGTGCAATTGGAGAACGAGGAACAGCAAACAAAAAAGTCCAGGCCAGGAAGAAGCAAAATATGCAAAGGTGGCAGCAGAGGGAAAGAAGAAGGACAATGAAAACAGAGTTAGTTATAACTAAAACAACATGCATATCAATACTGAAGGCAAGCCCTTAAAAGATTAGCAGTTTAAAAATCAAACAGCTGAAGCAACATAATTGACAAGTACGCTTAGGAAAGGCTATTAATAGCTTGTGTATGGTTAGTGAGCATATGCCCTCTTTCAGAGTAGGACTTGTAAAACAATTTTAAAATGTTCACATAAAACAGCAGAGACATGTCCATTTGTATTTTGTTTCTCTTTACAGGGACACTTTCCTAAAAAGGACAGAAATCCCACTGAAGAATGAATTGGAGATATTTTTTTCTACTAGCAAAATAAGCTGTTCACTTTATAAAACAGAAGTTACATAAACACCAACTCCTATATGTGAATACCCACTAGGATGATGCAGCTAGGCATTATTATTCTGTGCAACGCGAATTTAGAATTTACTTTCAGTGCAAGTACAGTTATTTGTTCACAACACAAAGTATTCTTTGCTTTCTATAGCTTTAACATTTATAAACCAGGTAAGAGGCATTTTTTTTCCCAGTAACTTTCCAAAATGTGTGTCTATACCTATTCGTTGCATAATATCTGTATCTTTTTTAGTACAGAAATTTCTTCCTCAGTTTATTTTCCATTGAAGTGTATATAACTTCATGCACTGTGGGAGGATGGAGCAGAGTTACCAAGTAATAGCATGCCCCACCTCTGAGTACAAAGTAAAGATATAAAACCCATTTCAACACAAAGCCTCGATAAGGATCAGAGGCCCTGTTATGCTAAAAGTTGTATAGATATAAGAGATGGTCTTCCTCTGCCCCAAAAGACTTAGAACTGGACACACACATACACATGCACAAATCGTGTGATAAAAAAAAAGGAGAGAAGCATAGGTGACCACGATAAGCATGCATCTTTCCTCTTAAGATGTCACTCCAAAATGCCTCTCTGCCGTGTCAATTTCTTCCTTTCAATTTTAAAGTGTTACCTAGTCCAGCATGGATTATAATTTAGACAGAACACTGTATACAAGTAAATATTCTGGTATTATGTTCAGGCCCAAAATTTTAAACAAAAACCCTACAAAATGCAAACACTACTCTACTTTAAAAAAAAATCTCAGTATGCATGCGAGTTAAGAGAACTGAAGTGAGGATGTACCCAGGCCTGCGAAGGGGTATCAGAAGTCTCCTGCCTTCAGAGAATCAATCCATACTGCTAAATGGATAGCTCAGAGATGCATAAAATTAGTTCTTCAGTCTAAAAATATTGTTACTTTTGTTGCAGGTAACCTTTATGATGCATCACAAAAAAGGGAAAATAGTTCTTTGAACCCCTCAATTTAATTAGCTGCATTTGGCAGTTTTTGAAAAGACTACTTCCCCAGTTGCTAGCTATTTAGTCAGGCAGTCAAATTTTACCCCGGTGTGCTTCGGTCTTGCATAGAGTAGCAGGTGACAGAAAATGTTTTTATGAAAAGGAACTTTGATTGCAAAAATCCCACAAATTAAAGGGAGCCAGCTGACTAGTATAGTTAAATTCTTTTAGATGCATAATACAGCAAGACTAGGACAAAGTACACCTTTAAGTGGGATTGCATTATCTTATACTGTTTTTATATCTAAGAGGAACACCACAGCCAAGAGAAACAGTAACATGCACAAGTACATCAAAAGGTGTAAGAATCAGTCCAGCAGGATCAATGACACTGAACACCAAGCTCTCTTGGTCGTTCCGATATCTGCCAGCTCACACACTCAAGGCTTTTGAAGAAAAAGGCAAGAAGCAGGAAATAAAGCATTAATGAGCAAACAAAATTTAAAAATATTTTGGTCCCCTGTAAGTTACCTAATCCTTATATGGTCTGTACTTACATACTGGTAACAAATACTGAAAGAGCAAGCAACAGGCCCTACACCAACTGCCTCTGAAGTACAGCCCTGAGCAAGTAACGACATGAGAACTACTGATACCATGGAACAGAGCTAGTCACCCAAGATGTCTCCAAGGCCTTTAAATGTAAATATTTCAGCACTGCATGGCTAATTCTACAGATTGGTACGAAGTGCTGCTATGCTACAGCCTGTAACACAAGCTTGCCTAACTCTGTTTGTGATCTTCACCAATAAACAGTCTGCTCATACTGACAGACTGCATTTTGGCTGACCCAGCATAAGCCTGAAATTATAAGCATTAGACACCATATTTTTTTTTTGTTTGTTTGTTTTGGGGGGGGGGGGAAGGAAATCAAAGTATATTTTTAGGCTCGTATCTTCACAGAAGTAATCCAGTTCAGTATCTTTTAAATGACAAGAGCCCCAGATATTTCCCAGATTCCTACTTTACTATCTGCATCATCTGCAGTTTGCACCACTGCAGGTCAAACACTGCATAACTAGCTAATTTCAACCCCCCAAGAGAGACAAATATACTTACCTTAAAAAGGATAAAGTTCTCTCTGAAGACTGCACCAGGAATTCTATATTAAGAGTCACATTTTTAAAATCAGCACAACTGAAAACTAAGCCTGCACTTCTCAGACTGTCACTGATCATCAGTAATGAATTTTCTAATATTAAAACCAGATCCTCAAGCACAGGTGCAGTCCCATTGCTTACAGGAAATTCACACAAGTTGCACCGATTGGTACTTAGTAACCACCGATACACACGATGAAATGAGACCTAGCTCCTCCCCACATGCCTTTTTAATCTAGGCAAGAAAAAACCTGAGTAAAGAGCAGTAAAATACAACTGTCACAAAAGGCAGCAGTCATACCTGATGACAAGTAACAGACCTGTCCTCATTAAAATGTTATTTATACCTAGTCATTTCTCAGATGTAAGCATTTTTAAAAGGCTAGCAAACCAAAAAGCTAGATCCAATATCTTGCTTATGAAACATCTCTTTAAGTACAGATGATACTTTTAATAATGCTTATGACATGCACAAGTGCTCTATAATTTTTTTTTTTTTTTTAAAAAGACATCCTTAAATTATGATCACAGATTAAAGTGTATGTATAGTACATACAGGCTACTAAAGGAAAAAAGGTTATTACCCTGCTGAGCCCTACTTTCATGGTGTTTTGCTGCACTATATTAAGTAAACTTTTAATACAGGACAAAGTAACTGCCTATGGATTACTTTAACCTCTGATGTCAGTTAATACCCAGGGTAACTGACCTGGAATTCAAGTGTAAACAGGAAAGAAAAATGGATTCAAGGTTTTAAGTATTTGTTTTAACAATGCATTTTTATGACTGCTTTTAAACACCTGTCTACAGACATTTGTACCAGTTAAACTAACTGTCTGCACAGAATAATGAGGTAGTCAGCTGTGAGACCAACTGACTCTAAGCATCTCCAAATCAATTAGCCTATTAGGTGGACCTCTACCTTGACTTCTGCAGCTTAAGTTCACATTTAAATACTAGGACTGCTTGAAACTTTTCAATCTACCTTTATTCAGTTGAGTACCAAGTGCTCCATCTAGGGAAACAGTCTGCTCTAGAATATTTGGCCAAGGCTCCTTCCTCTTCAAAGAAATATTGACATTCTGTTGGGGGAGGGATGTAAGAGTAACAATTATTTTCCTAACAACCCTCAGCTTTTTCCGATTTGAGTGTCAACATTGTAACTTGTACTGATTTTAAAATATGTGTGTCTAGTTAAATGAATGCATGCAAATGCATGGGTATCTGATGACATTTTGAAAAACAAACCATATTTACGCTAAGATGACCCTGAATATAAGACATCCCCTCCCCCACTCCATAATTAGGTTCTATACATGGAAAAATGTATAAACTAGTTGTAATTTTCCATGTATAGGACCTAATTATTGTAGGGTCATTCATTCTCTACCCCCAGTGTGAGTCAAATAGCTTGCCCTCTGGATATGCCTACCCCTCTGAGCAGTGCTGCTACAGGGCTGGGTTGTGGACTCAGTGCCCCAGGCTGCAGTGTGCATAGAGCCTGCCAGCATGCAGCAAGGGTAAGGAGGAAGGCAGAGGGGAAGAAAGGGGGCAGGTGGGGGAACAGAGACTGCATGCCAGGGGAGATGGTGCAGTAGTGAAGTGGAAGAGGCAGGGTGCAGCTGTGGCTCTAACCCTGAACCCAGGTAGGGGCTGGGGCTGAAGCCCAAGCCCCTAGCAGCCACCTGCCCCATCCCCCACCCTTGTACTCAATTCTAAGATGAAGGGCTCCCTCCCATATTAAAGCGGGGGTGAGGAGGGGGAGCGTCTCATCTTGGAATGGAATAAATATGGTAGTTGAGATAAAAGTTATTCCCTATCAAAAAGACTCTTCCAATCATACTGTCAAAAAAATAAATAAATAAAAATAAAATTATGCAACCACAAGAAAAAATTTTCAAATTGTATAGAGAGGGTCCACAATTTGAAAGCAGTGATCTTTTCAAAAGCTGACATGCTTAAAGACTGCATTTTCTATTTTGTTTCTCTACAGCTTCTTTAAAAGAATACTGTAGGAGTTCAAACTCTGATGGAGCCAGATGGTATATCTCTGATGAACACTTCCTGCGGAGAACTTCAAGTAGATTTCTGCCAGACTAACCAAAAGTTTACACCTCAAATGGAGGAAAAAGAAAAGTGGCTGCACTCAAATAGGAACATGAATCTATGTTTATATGCTACCCTCTTGGAGGTCCAGCACCTTCAGGACTGCTCAATTACCAGCTAAGCCATGAAGCTTTAACCTGCAGAGCAGCAGATGCCCTCTTACCTGTAAGTGAAAACTGTGCTTCAGTCAAACAAGACAAGAGAAGGAGGAGGAAATATTAGAGGGAGAGACTATACTAAATGTCAGTTGTAGGTCATTCTACCTCTCGGGAAAATGAGGAAGACAGACTGAGTGCCCTTGTCAAGCCACAGATCCTTTTGTATCCAGAAACAAATCCTGTGGGATTACTGGCAGCCAGCAAAATCCTCCAGTATGGAGATATTTCAAGTATTCTAACCTTTTTGTGAATTATCTTAAAGCCACAGGAGCCCAATGAGCTCTGCTTTCCAAAGCATGGAAGGATTCAGTACTTTATTTTCCAACATAAAAGACAACATTATAAATACATTTGTAACAAATTTACATCTATACAAAAGTATCCAATTAAAGTGCAATTTTATGTTGATCTAAACTATCAGCTGCACACCTGGGTAAATTTAATCAGAAGATTAAAACAAAGTTGCCTACACAGTCTCCACAGGGTCAAAGTAATTTGCCATTTGCCCCAGCAATTAGACAGAGTTTGCTCACAGCAGTCCAGAAAGCAGGTCCCAGGGTGCTGCTCAGGTTCAGTCTCAGGGGAGCCAGAGTGGTGGTGGCAGAGAACCCTGTTCTAAGTTATTTGGGGCCATTCCCCAGTGTCTACTTAGTCTAGTGCTGGGTTCTGCTGTGCAGGTGGGGGTCCACCTGAGACAGGGAGAGAAGACATCCCAGTTAGGACTAGGGTTGGGTATTTGACCCCATCAAATAAAGTTTGGTCAGTTAACCAGTCAAATATCTGTCAAAACTGTAAAAAATTGCCAATAGGTCCAAATAACACAGAAAATGCATACCTTTCCTATTAGGAAAAATGTCAAAAAAACAATTTTTAAAAAGGTGACATTTCTGTCAAGAAAACTAAAAAAAAAAAGATTTTTGGGGTGTTCTGTAAAATTGCTATCATCTTTGTCAGACTGACTGGTCAAAAATCTGCAGTCAATTGACAGGTCAATTGACTGGCTTGAAAACCCTAATTGGGACAGATACATGCCACATGGTGATCCTAAGGGCAAGAGCTGAACCCTGACAAATATTGTGAACCATCGAGCTTTCCATAAAATGAAAACGTGAAGAAAGGAGGTCTGCATAAGGTATGGTGTACCTGGGAATGGAAACTGCATGTTCCTGTGTGTACGTGGGGATCTATCTGGGTAGAGTTCACCTGGGGGGGGGGGGGGGGGGAGCCATGAGGAGCTGGAGTTGTCTGTCTGTTCCTTCAGATATGAAAAACATCAACAACCTATATAGAAAAAAAGGGCAGGGAAACGTGGCACCTAGACATTAACTTTTTTGGGGAAGAGGTCTTCTTGAATGAATCATGTCTCTAAAGTGACGCCCTGCCCCAATTTCAGATTAACATGGCTAACTACCTTAACCTAAGTAGAGAAAATCCCACTGGACTTTCTATCAGGTTTAGCTGCCTTGGAAAATTCTACCCAGACACTTGGGGGGAGGGGGAGCACAACACAGACAGACGGGATGCGACTGCTTTTAAAAAATGACATGGTCAGCAAATGAGACAATTTTTACAAAACTATTGCTTATTAGATATTTTAGACTTCCAAAAGGTAGAGATAAATGGCGTGAAAGTTCTAGAGTTTTCCCTAGTGAATGCTAGTTTTAGTGAGTGTGCCCAGAAGGCCAAGAAAGAACAAACAAAAGTTACCATTAAAGTCATATCTAAACTATTTAATATCCAATTTAGGAAGAATCTGTTTCTTAGGTATAAGGGGAAAAAAGGTGGGGGGGTTGGTTGTATGTAAAGATGGGCAAGACACACCTCTAGCAAAAAGAGACATTTTATATACATAAACAACTCTTGGAATCAACAGTAGCAATAGCAAAAGGTGATCTTGGGTAGTTCTACGTTTGCACTGCAGTTTGTGCCTACCCAACCACTCCGATTTCCTGTGCATCAAAAGAAAAATAAAAACCCAATCAACCAGTATATTTGCCAATAGTCTAAATTCAATCACTCCCTAACAGAGAGACATTCAACAGACTACAATTCTGAGTTAAGAACCTGGGGTTATACATTAGATATTTAAAATCATACTTCACTGAATTCTTAACAGCTACACCTAAAAATTCAATGCAAAAAGTTGGAAAACTAAAAGTGACCTACACCTAAAATTACTGGTTAACAATGCTGTAGTTGATTTTCCTTATTTAAACACACAAAAAAAGAAAGAACAGTCATTTCCTAGTGAAAACTAGGGAGTGTTTTACATAAGCAACTTGTTCTATGTATGAAAGTAACCTAAATTTTCTGATTTAAAATGGGGGAAAAAAAAAAATCCAACCTTTAAAGGAACCACAAAAACACTCCAGTATTTGTAAGTGGGGTTTAATCTATAAATCACAACAACAATACCATTGTACAGAACACGTGGACTTGGCACAGTACTCTTACAGGCCACTATTGCCTTTGGGGGCAACATAGAGTCAACTGCTCTGCCACACTGGCAGGGGCTCAGTTTCTTTAGGGAAGGGTCACAATGGCAGGTATGCAAGATAACCACCACTTTAATTCCCATGGATAACCCTGGTGATTTTTGTTTGGCATGGGAGGCAAGCATCAAATACCCATCATGAAGCAAGGAGCCGTCTCAAGTCGAAGCTTCCAAACCCCTAGTTTCAAGCATGGAACAGGGAAGCCACGATTTTTCAACACTATGGCAATACATTTGGCAGGTCACCAATGGAGCTAGCAAAAAGCCCATAAGGTGAGTTGGCAGGAAACTATGTAGAAATCCTGCACAGTCCAGAAGGTTGGCAGTTCTCTTTAAAAATCTGGTAAAAAGCCACAGATCATTTATTATACAAAAAAAGACTAGTACAACTAAAAAGGGTCTGAGGTTTAAAAGGAAGCTTTCAAAACACAAGTGAGCCGAATGGACTTCATTCACACTTTTAGGGGAGGTTGAATCTGGAGCCAACACCTACGTAACTATGGTACAAACACAAGAACAACTCTTTCCCTACATCCCTCAAAAAAGTAGGGGTTCAACATTCAAATTTCCCTAAGACCAGGGCATTCATATTCAGGGTTTTGACTTCACAGATCTAACTCAACTCAAACTAGAATTTAAATTTAATCTTTTTTTAAAGGAACATCTCTGAGATATTTAAAAAATATTTTTTAAATAATCACAGAAAAAAAAAAAAAAATCTGATATCTTGGTCTGTATTCAACCTAAAATTCCATGTTAAAACAATATGCCTGGAGAGACTTGGGCAAATTATTTTTGGTACAGAGAATACCTTTTCTTCATTTTGGTATTTTAAGCATATTTAGATTTTTGTGCCCTTTCCTTGGTTATCTAATTCTCCTGTGGAATTCTGTAAGAAAGCAACAATTTGTGTTCAGGGAGGAAGGGGGAGCTGCTTTTCCTACAAACCTGGAGTAAAACCATACACAGGTTAAGTGCTAGATGAGATAAACAGGCTCCTGTTACTACTTAGGTTTTTCGATATCAGAAATACACTTAGCCATGCTCTTCTCTTCTCAAGAGCTTTTAAATAAATAATATAGCTCAAGTTCAGTGCATGTAGCCATGTCCATAAACCATGCTAGTGCCAGGTGAGAATACCAGCCTAGTCTGGCTACCAGCAATGCTAGAGCTACATTAGTGTGATGCTCTGCCCAGGCCAGTTAGTTTTGCTAATGCAGCTCTAGTGCTTCCAATACCTAAAGCTAGCTCACGTACATCTGCAACCTTGCGCCATCTAGATATACTCTTTTCAAGCTACTTTCCCCAGCCTTTCATTGTGTCTATATACTTTGTTTCAAAGACATACAAGATCTTAATAATCTTCAAATCTTTTTTATTCTCTCAAATCCTGAATCTCCTCATACTCTACTCTACCACCTCTTCCAGGAATCCCATTGCTGATTTGTTTCCACATGTCCTTCTAAAATCCGTTAACTGGAAGGCTTGACAGGTCTGTCACTACCTGCCTCATAAGCCATCACCTCTTCTTTATGTACCTCAAAGTTTCTTGTTACCCCATTTCAAATCCCTCCTGGCTTCCAGTACTATGTCTTCTCATGGCCAAATGTCCTCTTTCTTATCTTCACCCTCCACCCTGCCACCAGTCCGTAAATGGTTGTATAACAGTAATAGTGGAAATGCTATTTTAAATACACAGATGTGTAGCAACAGTTAAAAAGAGAAGTTACCTTGAGAACAGCAAAGTCTGTGCATCTACCTCCCAGTTTTGCTTACTGTGTGATGCTGCAGGTTACCCACCAATAAAATAAATTTCACAAGAATATACAAGAGCTTCAGAAAGGGGGAAAAAAAAGACTTCATATTGAATCCTGTATCAGCTAAGCCAGGGATGGGCAAAAAGCGGCCAAGGGGCCAGATGCAGCCCACTAGGCCATTCTATCCAGCCCATGGAGCCCCTAAAAAATTTAGAGGAAAAAAAAAAAAAAAAAATCAATATTCATCTGCCCTGGCCTGCCTGTCACGCAGCCCTTGATGGCTTGCTGGAACTCAGCAAGCAGCCCTCTGCCCAAAATAATTGCCCGCCCCTGAGCTAAACTATTTAAAGCTCCATGGAATTCCAAAGCTCCTGCTCAAAGGCAAAATTCTGTTCAATACGAGAAAAGGAAAGATAGTACTAACAGCACAGATGAGACAATTCTATAAGGGATTTATCTACATCAGTTTTACAGCAGGCCATTTGCCTGTGTTCTACACAAAATTAAGGGGGGAAAGCTCTACCCCCTCTACCAACACCTGCCAAGAAACCTTAACAGGACTTCTCCCATTAATGCCCTCCAAGATGACAGTGATCTTCCACAGATCAAAATTTTCACTTTTTTGGGCCTACACAGATGAGTCCAGTCAAATTAATTGCCTCAAATCCATACTTGTTAATTTTTTTTATTATTTCATACTCCTTTGAAAAGGATCTTTCAAAAGCACTTAAAGTCTGTCAAAAATGTTCCATATTTCTTCATAAAAAGATCAGAATTAGCCCAACTTTTCAGTTCTTCCCTATTCCAAAGTATTTATTCCAAATTTTCAAAGTGATAATAGTATTTCTGTATTACTTGTCAAAAACTTCAAGCAAGCAACATATTTCAATGTTAAAAGTTTTCTAGAAGCAAAAAAAATGAAGGTGCTATTGATCATCTTTAGTACAATAAAAACCAAACTCTAGTCTGTTCTTGCCATTTGAGAATATTTCTAACAGCAGCTGTAGTAAAAAATAGAAACATGCAATATTTAACATTACACCTATAATTAAAATATATTTGGCCACTTTAAATTGCTACTTTTTAAAGGTTAAATGTGTCAAGAAATCTTTAATAGTAGCAAATTGAAAATGGTTGATATTACCTGCCTCACAAATTTCAGTCCTCCATGGAAACCATTTGTTAAGTGTTTTTGCCTTTGAAATAGTCCTGCTAATACCTATCATTCCCTCCTTGTTCCCTCATCACTTCAGAGAATGCTTCCATTAAAACTGCTGATGGACAAAAAGACAATCCTGCTCTACTCAAATGGTGGCCATCAAGATTACCTGAATGCCTTTCCCCGCTTCCCATACCAAAAGGGTGAATACCGAAGTCCTATCAAAAGTTTTCATACATAGAAACTATGTAGCACTGAAAAGTAATAACGTGAGGTCACCAGGCAAGCTCCGCAAAGCTTAGTCCGTTTCATTACTGCTGATACAAATACTTTATAAAATACAACTTCCTATGTTGAATGTAAATATATACAGCACTACAAGCTGAGAACTTATTTATAATAAAGAAACATTCGCATTTTATTTCAGGAGTATGGACTGGAACAGGAAATAATATTCAAGCTACTCACTGAAGTTCTATCAGATTCCCCATCAAAAAGCGGAGTCTCCATGTTGCTCTGCATATCTCCTTCTCTTCTTTTTCTTCAATTAGAAATCTTCCATCCTGCTAACCTGCGTATCCTAAAAAAAGAACAAAGTTACAATCAGACTTCAATAAAATTGTTCCTCAGCATCCCTGGCACCACTCAACTGTGGAACACTGCATTACTGAAGAAAAGAAAGTGACCAGCTGCTACTATACGCCAATTACATTACTTGCGTTTGATGATTATACAGCTTACCCCCAGAAAGAGGCTATAACATAAAAAAAAAAAAAGAAGACTGTAAAATGAAATGACCAAAGTTAAGCCATCTCATTTTGCATGTTATGCTGTGTATTTACAGTTAGCTATACCATTTTCCTCAAAAGACACCACCCCCCCGCCATTCATAAAAGAGTGACAGGAAATATTAGGTTTTTCCCCCACAACCTCTCTCTTGACAACCTCCTAAGTTCCAAACATCATATATCAAAACCTGTACTGAACAAAGAACCACTTTTTAAAGAAAAAGAACTGATCGGTGACACTGGCTGTAGTCAGAATGTAAATATTTAAGCTCTCCCAATAGTTTTAAAAGTGTTTTCACTTTGCAGATATGGCATGAATGTGCAAAGTGACTTACCCAAAAACTAGCTGTGTCACAAACAAGGCAATAACTGAACTCTTGTTTGTCACTGGAGTGAAAAACTCAGAAACCAAAACCACTCTGACTCAAAAGGGCTTCCTGCTCCTTTCTAGGCACAAGAAACAGGATGCTGAGGTCTGATGTTTGTTCATACCACACTATAAAACCACTGCAAAAGACAGACACCAGCTTGTTTTGAACTCCAAGCCAATTTAACGCAAAAAACAGCCTCTTCCCATTTTACAAGCACAATAAACTGAGGCATAAAATAAGCAAAACCATGTTATTTATAGGCACAAGGTGCTGGCCCCAGCCTCCAGCTGTTGCTGGCTGAAAAGCCAGGAGGGGCTGGGCAAATGCAGTTTGCCCACAGTGGGACAATTAGTCCTGCAGCAAAGTTCATGTGGAGGGGCATATGCTAAAGCACAAATGTCACAAAATTTGTGCCACTGCAAGTGCATGCCCCTGCTTTTCTGAAAGCAGCCATGGAGTCCATCTAGGATGGAAGAACTCTGTAACTCCACCTGAGGGCAAGTTAAGGTATGAATGCTTAATACACTGAGGGAACGAGGGCCAAGCGATAGGTGCAACTAGCTCAAAGAATTTTTACTATGCTATATGACCTTGGCCTCTGTTAGAAGCTACCACTTATGAGGATCTGTGACTTCCACATGAAAGATGGATGGTGAAGGAAGAAAATAGCTGAATGCAAGCCAATTTCTATGTTTAGGTCTCTGCTCTTTTAACAGGCAAGAAGTAGTATACAGTTTAAAGGACAACTCAAATACAAAAGTTTCAGTAAAAAGAAGCATGTCAATTTTGGCAAGTCAACAAGCTTAGCAGGTAAACAGCACTTTTCAGCACCAAGTGGTTGCTGTTGCCTGCTTCCTAGCATCATAAGACTATAGTTCTGCATTCTGTTTTTATCGATTTTCACTGATAAAATTCCCAGATTTTTAAGTCATTCATTTTTTACTGATTTACACCCATTTTTCAGTTCAAATCCCTGTTAACTAGCATGAGTGGGGAATGACCCATTCCCCATTTGTGCCAATTAACAGGGATTTGAACTGAAAAAACAAACAAACAAAAACAGGTGATGCTGGTAAGCTAAAGAATTGCCGCTGTGCCTGTTACTCAAGGCAGATTTCTGGCCAGACCGGAGGGGGGGGGGGGGGGGGGGGGACACGGACGGACAGACGGACGGAAGGACACATGTGGAGCAGGGGAAGGAGGAAGCAGTGGCAGTGCGAGGGCTGGGCGAGGTTGACTGGAGCCACTTGCCGGGTGAAAGGCTCCCAGCTCTAACCCCAGGTGGGCTGGGCCGGGCTACAAGAAATCACTCCTGGGGCAGGCAGGTCCGAGCTGCACCCTGACGGCTCCGGCTTTGGCTCTGTCCTGGGAACTGTAAGCCCCGCTGGGGAAGGAGGGGGAGGGCAGGTGGGACAGCCTGGTCCCACTCCCTGCAGCAGGCGCTGCACCCAGCTGCTCCACATGGGCCTGTGGGGCTGTAGCCGCTGCCTGGGGGCACGGGGCTCCTGGCTCTGACCCCAGGTGGGGCAGGAAGTGCCAGTGCTGGGTCCCTTCTCCCTCCAAGTGCCAAGGCAGCCCAACAGCAGCCTACTGCAGCAGAGGGTAGGGGCGAGTGCAGCCAGGGAAGAAAAGGCAGGGCGCAGCACCGTGTACTTCCTGCCACTGATCCAGGGGCACGTGCCCCCTGGGAACAGCCTGGCACAGGCCCCTCAGCCCACAGTCCTCCCAGGTGGTGTATAGCAGCAAGAGCCATGCCCCCTCACCCCGCACCCACTGATAGCTCCTCCCACTTTGTTCCCTGCTGCAGCCCCAGCAGCAGCCAACAGGCTACACCACACTGTGCCCCTCCCACTGTCCCAGCCTACTCCCTCCCTTCCTCACTGCCGATTTTCCCCTAATTTAAAACAATTGTTTTCCTTTTATCCCGATTTCATCCCAGTTTTTATGTTTTGAAGATAAACCCTGAAAAATTCCCAGATTTTTTTTGTTTGTTTAAATAAAAACTGAGAATGCGGAACACTACGTATGACAAAGGAATCAACAAGATCTTAGGGAGGACAATCAAATGTGGGTCATGAATAAATAAAAATACTCCTGGCAATAGTTCTTTTGTGCATTAAAAAAAAAAAAAAAGCAATTCTTATTCTCAGCCTCCAAAAGACTCAACTATTAAACTATAAATGGAGTCTTCATTGCCAGAACCAGTCATGAGTAACTGCACAGGAGTCCAATACATCTCATCTCAGTTAGAGCTGGACTCTCCAATTTCTTACAAGCTACTAGCACCTAAGAGCTGGCTGGACTGCAGCCACATCAAATCATACATCTAGATGTGCATGCATTAGGGCACACTACATTAGGAAGCATTGATCCTACAGGCTCTCTCCTTGTGGCTGCCCCTTTGTTTTAGTACAGTGCTACCAGTTTCTCTTGTTTGATTAAATTATTTTATGCTACTTCAGTGGAGGCTTCTGAAATTATGACTCTTCTTATAGATTCATAGATGTTAGGGTCGAAAGGGACCTCAATAGATCATCGAGACCGACCCCCTGCGTAGGCAGGAAAGAGTGCTGGGTCTAGATGACCCCAGCTAGATGCCTATCTAACCTCCTCTTGAAGACCCCCAGGGTAGGGGACAGCACCACCTCCCTTGGGAGCCCATTCTAGACCTTGGCCACTCGAACTGTGAAGAAGTTCTTCCTAGTCTAAATCTGCTCTCTGCTAGCTTATAGCCATTATTTCTTGTAACCCCCAAGGGCGCCTTGGTGAGTAAAGCCTCACCAATTTCCTTCTGTGCCCCCACGATGAACTTATAGGCAGCCACAAGGTCACCTCTCAACCTTCTCTTGCGGAGGCTGAAGAGGTCCAGGTGCCCCAGTCTCTCCTCATAGGGCTTGGCCTGCAAGCCCTTAATCATATGAGTGGCCCTTCTCTGGACCCTCTCCAGGTTATCCGCAACCCTCTTGAATTGCGGCGCCCAAAACTGCATGCAGTATTCCAACTGCGGTCTGACCAGCACCCTATAGAGGGGAAGTATCACCTCTTTGGATCTATTCATCATGCATCTGCTGATGCACAATAAAGTGCCATTAGCTTTCCTGATGACTTCGTCACACTGACGACTCATGTTCATCTTGGAGTCCACTAGGACTCCAAGATCCCTTTCTGCTTCCCTGCCTCCAAGCAGGTCATTTCCTAGGCAGTAGGTATGCTGGACATTTTTCCTCCCTAGGTGCAGCACTTTGCATTTCTCCTTGTTGAATTGCATTCTGTTGTTTTCTGCCCATATGTCCAACCTGTCCAGGTCTGCTTGTAGTTGTTCCCTGCCCTCCGGCGTGTCCACTTCTCCCCACAGTTTTGGGTCATCCGCAAACTTGGACAGAGTATACTTCACTCCCTCGTCCAAGTCGCTGATGAAGACATTGAAGAGTATCGGTCCAAGGACCGAGCCCTGCGGGACCCCACTGCCCACACCCTTCCAGGTCGATACCGACCCATCCACCACGACTCTCTGGGTCCGACCCTCTAGCCAACTCGCCACCCACCGGACTGTGTAGTCATTCAAGTCACAGCCTCTTAACTTGTTCACCAGTATGGGGTGGGATACCGTATTGAAGGCCTTCCTGAAGTCTAAGTAAACAACGTCAACCCCTACTCCTGCGTCCAGGCGTTTTGTAACCTGGTCATAAAAAGAGACTAGATTAGTCAGGCATGATCTACCTGCTACAAACCAGTGCTGGTTTCCTCTCAGCATAATTTCTCCTGCCGGGTTCTCGCAAATGTGAGCCTTGATAATTTTTTCAAAGACTTTGCCAAGGATGGAGGTGAGACTGACTGGCCTATAGTTGCCTGGGTCCTCCTTCCTCCCCTTCTTGAAAATGGGGACCACATTGGCCCTTTTCCAGTCTTCCAGGACCTGGCCCGTATGCCACGAGTGTTCAAATATTCTTGCCAGTGGCTGCACAATGACATCAGCCAGCGCCTTCAGTACTCTCGGATGGAGCTCATCCGAGCCTGCCGACTTAACCGCATCCAGTTCCTCCAAGTGCTTCTGCACCATCTCAGGGTCTATGCCTGGTAGTCTGGCATCTTGCTGCTGCCTCTCTACAATCCCAGTGAGAGACTTGTCTTGCCCCTCGCTTAGGAACACTGAGGCAAAGAACTCGTTGAGGAGTTCAGCCTTGTCCCCCCTGTGTGTCACCAATTGCTTATGCCCATTTAGTAGAGGTCCTATTCTACCCTGGGCCTTCCTTTTACTCCTTATATAAGAACAATTTTTTGTTATCCTTAACTTGGGATGCCATCCTCAGCTCCATGGTAGCTTTGGCCTGTCTAACTGCCTCCCTACAAGTGCGAGCAGAGGAGGTATACTCCTCTTTAGTAATATCTCCCCGTTTCCACTTTTTATATGCCCCCCTTTTAGCCTGTAGACTGCTCTGGATTTCTCTGGTCAGCCAAGGAAGCCTCTTGGCCCCTTTCCCCCCCTTTGTCCTGCTTTGAAAGGAATAGAGAATTCCTTAATCCCTATACTAGCACAGTGACAGCTAGTAACAATGTCCTTCCTATATCATGGCCAAGTATTACCATTATATCTTACAGCAATGAAATACATTAGCACAGTGTTTCTGCCAATATAATCGGAAGCAAAAAAACAAACAAAAAAAAGAGAGTCAATATTTAAGTATCCTGAATTCAGATTAGAGCCAGCATCTCACAGAGATAAGTGGAACAGTCAACACCAGTCAAACCTATGTTCCAAGCTATTTAAAGTAATCACAGCACTATTTACACAGCTCACCATGCAAAGGTTACCTTCACAATTGTAAAAAAAAAAAAAGAGCCAGATTAAATTTACGTGAAAGCTTAGATTATTGTACCACTTAGTAATAAATGTAAAGGAACACAAATTATGCATCTGCATAATCACACACTATACAGAGCCCTATATATATCCTCAACCTTATGGTACAGCCTCTCCTTGTGAAAGAGAACATTTACCATTCCCCTTTTCAAAACATGTGAGCATTTACAAACGGTTGCTACATCACAATATTAATGAAAGTAAGGACTCCATAAGGCAGAGCTAAAAATGACACCTACCAATATCCATATAGATTTTGCCACTGAGAACGAGTTGGTGTATTTAAAAAGAAAAGGAAAGAAAGCACAAGCAGCACATTTTGATCATTAATGTATATACTTTACAGTCACCAAATGCAGAGTATAATTTCATTAAGGAGAACAAGAAGCCTTGTCAACTGCTATGATCCAACTTTACGCTGCCACACACACACACACTTGAAGCAATACAGAACCTTATTACCAAGACAATGGAAGGGGAGAAAAGTGGGGGGAGTTGGCCACAGATTGACTGCACCTCAACCCAGCAAAATGAATGTGAAGTTTAGCACAGATATGCTTGTACACACTAGTTTAATCTAGCTAACCTGGGTATCAGAGCAGCATGAAGACAGGCTTTAGCTTATGCTAACAACCAGAGTATAAATCCTCTTGGTGAGAACCAGCTTAAGGGGCAGATGAAGAAAACTGTCAGTGAGACTTGCTTAAAACCCTCTACCTGATTAACTGTATAAAGGGTTCATTGTACTACAGGCAGTCCTCGACTTACGACTGTTCAAGTGATGACAAACAGCAGTTGCGACATTTGTAAATTGATACCTGGTTTCAAAGTTCTGGCATGGGTTTCGACTTCACAATGCTGGATACAGCATCTGTCATGGTGGAAGGGGAGGGGGAAAGGAAGGGCCATGTAGGGGCAGATTACGCCCCTGCAGTGAGAGAGACTACGGCTGGAGCAAGCGCTGCCCAGACGGGGCTGCATGGGGCTCTGGGAGTTGAGGCTATGGGAGGGTACAGAAAAAGCTGCAGCTTGTCTGGCTGCTCCTGCTGGGGCCAGGTGGGCAGTGCCGGGGCTGTGCCAGCCCGCACTCTGGCGGTGCTGGGAACAGGAGCTATGGGCAGCCACAGAAACAGCCCGGCACTGCCCGACTCACTGCAGGGGGGGGGGGGGGGGGTGGAGCAGCCACCCATAGCTCCAGGAACTGAGTTACAGCTTGTCCAGCTGCTCCCCCTGTGGTGAGGCAGGCAGTGCCAGGCTGCTCCCGCAGCTGCCCATAGCCCCGGCTCCAGTGGCGCTGGGAGCGTGGGCTATGGGCAGCCACAGAAGCTGCGGCTTATCCAGGTCCTTCTGTCGCCGCTCCCACCAAGGACGCGCCAGACAGGAGACTTGGATTGGGCCTGGAGGAAGAAAAGAGGAGCAGGCCCACAGCTGCTTTTGCATTGCAGAGGCTCCTGCAGCCACCAGGAGCCCAAGAGCCCTCCAGGAAGGGCCAGGCTGGCCTGGCCTAGTGTGGGGCAGTGCAGGGGTGTGGCTGAGGCTGCTGGGGGCGCCACAAGCCAGCAGGGACCCAGCCCAGGGGGCTGGAAGGATTCCTCCCCTTTGGATCAGGTACCTGAGGTTTTGGACAAGAGCGGTCTACCTTGCCCCTCTCATGGATGGCCCCAGGGGTGATGCTGCTGCCTTAGAGGGAAGACCTGTGTCCCCCTGCATGGTAGGGGCTGGGTGGCCTGCCAACAGATTGCCCCTGGCCCTGGGGCAGGCAGGGAGGCTTGGCAACAGCAAAGATCCATCCCACTGCCACTTCTCCTGAAGCAGGCCCCTCTGACCAGCAGAGAAGACTTACGGCTTGCCCCATGGGAAATGCGGGGAGGGGGCAGGCTGCTGGTGGGGTGAGGAAGCACCAGAGAAAGAGGGTGGCAGAAGCCAGGGAGACTTAAGCTGGGGGGGGGAAAAGGAGCAGGCATTTTTGGAGGCTTAAGCCCCTGGCAGTGGGATGGCCCCTCTATGCCTCCCTGCCCAGTTGTCCAGTGGTGCTGGGAATAGGGGCTATGGACAGGCATGGGAGAAGCTGCAGCTCATCTGGCAGCTCCTGCCACTTGTCCAGGAGGGCATGGGGTGAGGGGGGGGAGGGGGGCAGGGAAATCTGTGCCCCCAGATCTGGTTGGGGCTGGGCAGGCTGTGCTTAGGGCAGATCCCCACCCCCCCCATGCCCATCTGGACAAGTGGCACGCTGCTGCTCTGGCCACGTGTCTTGGAACCATTTGTCGGGCAGTTCGTCTGGTGCTCGCTTGTCGCCACTGCTACCACTACAGCACTACCTGTACTGAAAAAAAAAGATAAGTCCCAGTACAGTATAAAATAAATAAATGTAGCTTTATTACTAGTCCATAATTGATTGAGTAGTGCACAAAATTCTGGGTTATTTTGGGTGAAAACAGGGCATAAGGCCTTGGTTCAGGAACCAATCCACCATTTATAGCGTTGTTTCCTATGGGAAAAATCAGTTTCAAGTTACAACGTTTCGACTTAAGAGTTGGTTTTCAGGAACCAATTGTGTTGCAAGTCCAAGGACTGCCTGTATCCTTCTTTTCCTACCATCCTGTATCTCTCTTAATTACAAGCTCTTTGGGGCTGAGCTTCTTTTTGTTCATGCACATATGTTGTGTGCTAATAGCATCCAACATAAAACAGTAAGGTAAGCAGCTTGTGATATTTTTTCAAACAACATTGCTCAATTGGTTTGCAATCCCAATTCACTAATTTTTGCATTCAGACTTGCAGATTCTACTATTCTCTGTGGCATTATTCCATGTATTGTTTCACGCCCTCAGGCTGATAACATTTCCATCTTTATCATTTACATTGGTTCTGTTTATAGATACAAGTAACATCATGACCAAGAATGGACAAACGCCCACCTACACCACCATAGCAGCCTATTTGGTGCATCTGTTGTAGCACTGTGCCACTAGGTGGCAGAGTAGCAAGCAATAAGCCAAATGCTTTAAACAGCTAGTATGAAAAATGCTGTGATGCGCACAATTGTATCTTATACCAGTGAAGATTTGCCTCTGGGTTTTTTTGGGGGACACAACAAACTAGAGCAAGATGAGAAGCACCTCTACACTGGTATCAATGTCCTTCCTGACTCTTACTTAAGCGGGTGGAATCACCACATGATCAGGCCTGGAAACAAATGATTAAATCAAAGACAACAAAAACCCCACTGAATAATTTTGTTTAATAAATTTAAGAGGGAGCGAATCCGAGATCTAGTGCCTTCCCTCAGGTAGGTATACAAAACAGGATCCAAATTACTTAAGAGCTAAATGGCAATTATCAAGAAAAAAACTGCAAAAATAAGCTACCAGAAAGTACTTTCTACTATGGGAATCAATAATTAGGAAGTGACCAAGTAAGGTGTCAGGCTGCAGCTTAGAAATCATAACTTTCAAATATGCTTCTATCTGAAAACCTAGAAGTATTCCAAACACCTAGGATCTAGTAATATCAAAATTCTCTCCCCTACCATGCACCCAAAGGAAAAAAGTGAATGCTTCCCTACTGTCTCATCAACATTGTTTGCTTAAAAAGTCCCAAAAGAATTTTGGGTAGTTTCAGCCAGATGAATCATTCTGCATTTCTTGTCCTGAAGTGGTGCACTTTTTTAATTCCCAGATTTGAGTCAAGCAGTGGCTACATTTTGGTGGTAGGTAAAATGAATCTTAATTACTTATACATTTGCAAGTCTTTGAAGAGTGTAGATGCTTGGACTGTGGGTTATCTAAAAAGGTTTTAGCTTGGTCTCAGTACTGTATAGCCATTTTCTAATCTTGCAGGATCCCCTGCTAGAGCTATTAAAATTATTGTAGCCTCTGGAACCCGTCCATTTGTTTAAAAAAAAAGTGACACTTCAAAATACAGGGGCAGGGTAGAACAGAGCTACCCAATGTATAAAAGTGGCATTTAAAGTATTTAATAAGCCTAAATCATAATTTCTCACTCATTCACTGAGCAAAGGGAACTGTAAAAGTCTCAAATCAATGTTTGAAAGCCAAGAACATACGAGATACAGGACAACAAACAAGGATCTAAGGAAGTTCCCATGATAATTATGGCATGCAGTCAAAAAAAAACAAACAAAAAAAAAAAAACAACTGATGACATAGCTCCCTTAAAAGAAAAAAGAAAGAAAAAAAAACAAAACAAAAACAAAGAGTCATTTGACTAGTTCAAACTCAAAATGTAAGTCCCATCAAATCTTCAAACTTTAAGTATCTGTTTCTTTAAATCAGGTAAAAAGTTGTTTGGACTGCAAATACTGCAGGAACCTGGAAGTGAAACTGGGTAGTCGATTCTAATTGGGCAAGCAAGAAAAAGTGGAAGAGTCAACTTGGCATAAACAATGGAAATTTAGAATTAGACTTCCTAAATCTTTTCAATACTCCATGATGTGTAACAAGGAAACAAGTCACTTCATGTATTTACACCTACTGTTCCTGTCTCATTGTTCTCTTTAATGGAAAATTTGTTCTCTGCCCATTGCACCTTTATTTGGCCTCTCAAAATTTAAGATACACATCTTGAACTTGAAGAATTATTGTACAACACTAACTGCAGAAAAGTCTAAGATAAAAAGGGAATTTTTTTGCCAGTTTCCCTTCTCAGAAAACTCAGCAGTAAGCTTCTACTGCCAAAATATGGAAAACTCAATTACATACAATGATAAGCATTAGTGGTCCTCGCATTCACATGCAAATTACAGGCTGTACAAAACTTGTAATCAAAATACCCGTTTTGTAATTAAAAGCAATTCAGCTGAGATTTCAAGTGGGGCCAGCTTACTATTTCTAAATTTTTTTTTGTATGGTTTTACCTTGCATTAGCTTTCCATGTTAAGTATCTTCTATTACAGCAACTTGTGCATGACAGAACCAACCAGGAATGTCTTTAGTGACACATGAACTTTGGCAAGTGTGTGTTTGTATTTTTATTAGCAGAGCCCAGAAGAAAACTCCTTGTTCTCATTTTGGGGAGGAAAAAGTTTGTTGTAGATCTTGACAGTTCTGTACTCCGTAGATGAAAAGAATGATAAGACTCATACGGTTGAGCTGAGTTTCTTTCCAAGATGCTTACACTAAATAAGATACCAAAGATTGACAGTTGCCACAGAACATTAATAAGCAACTCTGTAATAAAGAGAAGAAGTCTAAAGAAGGCTAAACTGTACTATGTTCAAAAGTTATGCTTCTGAAAAAAAGAAAAAAAAAATCTCTCTTAAATCATGAAGTACCAAGACCTTTTTCTTTACAAAAGCTCGAGTCTTCCCCCCCTCCCAAGATCTTAAAGGAAGAAAAAAAAAAAAAGGTACCTTGTGCAACAGGAATGGGAAGTGGCAGGAATCCATCAATGTCCTTTCTACACACCCATTTTAAAGACTTTAAGAGGCCAAAATATTTATTTTTGGAAATAGCTAAACTTAATGCACATAAAAGATCTAAAGCACAGCAACACTGCCACTTCGAACCCAATGCTACCATTTTAAGTACGTTTTCTCCCTTTGCTGTCTCTCATCCACTCTTTCAAAGAAGTGCCAGCCTTGCAAACAGCCTGAAACAGCAAAGCTAGGTTGATTCTTCTATTCTTTCGCATTGCAGGTGAACCTTTTATCAGTCTTAAATTTCTCTTCTCATTTAATTGTAAAATCACTTATTCAAGGACTTTTACCGGTTAGAGATCCCAGTGAATGCTTATCATGTTTCTTTGCTAAAGGTTTTAGGTTTATGCATCTCACGTGTTCCTCGCATGCAAGCATAGCATGACTTTAATCTCTCTGCTCTGGTCCCCTTCTCTGTTTTTATAGCATCCCATGAGACAGGATTACCCAAAGCAGGCATTGTATTGCAAGTATACTACTGGGTTTTACATAATTATTATAATTATTTTTTTCAGCACTTTTTATGTCTTTCCTAATTAAAAAAAGTTATGAAGTTACCATTATGCTGTATGGTGGTTATATTCTGATGCACACAAGCTCCTCATATTATAATACCATATTTACTTGAATCCGAAGGCAAGGTTCCTCCCCCACCAGTCCTGGATTTCAAGTGTGTTGAGGGGGTGTGGAGGGAGGGGCAGAATCTGCTGGAGCTCTGACTCTGTGCCCCAGGCCTCCAATAATTAGATTCTAGACTTTGAAAAAAATAATTTATATATATAAAAGTTATAAAAATTTTCCATGTCTAGAATTTAAAAACAGGGTGGAGGGGGAAAGAAGTCATCTTAAATTCCAAGTCATCTGGGATTTAGGTAAATATGGTACCTATGGGTCCAAGTGCTCTACTTATGGATCAGGACTATGCTATGCTGAGTGCTATACAGATACAGAACAGAAAAATAATTCATCCCGGAGAGCATGCAATGATGCTTCAAACTTGCTCCTAAATTTTTGCAATTTGTTTAAAATTCATTGCTGTGTATAACTCCTTTATTTGCAAAAAAGTACTTTCTGTTCCTGCAAGGGTCTTCAGGAAAAAACAAAAAAACAAAAAAAAACAACCCCTCAAATATTGTGTAATTCAGCAGGGGCTGAGACAAGAAGCAAGGTGTCTCAAGCCTAGGAGCATCTTGAACTTAGAGAAGAGCTAGGTATATTTACTTCAGTTAAAGTTACACACAATTCTTACATGGTGTACATTTCCCTGTACTGAATGCCCCATATGCAGGCTCTGAATCTGCTTCTTATTGAAATCTGTAATAGCAGCAGTGGGTATAGTGCTGTAGATCTCAAATTATCTCCTTGAAGAATATCCATGATGGTTTTTTATGTCGACACTTGCATAGGTCTAGGTTCTTCTGCAGCTGTGCACATACTAGGCAGCACTCAACTCTTCATATTGCTTGAACAAGCACTTAACCACAAGCCTCAGCTTGGTTCTTTATGAAACTTCAAATATACACTAAGCTGCACCAAGGAGGCATCTTTCAAATAGGTGCCAACAATTTCTGTAATACCTAGGTGTTGGCTTCAAAAAGAAACCTTTTGCCTTTATGGCCATGAAGACAAAGTTCCTCATGGTCTAAGCCAACAAATGCATTTTTGTCTTTGGCTGTCGCACTGGAACAGCCTCCTTTAAGGGCAGAAACTAGGGCAGAATGGCATCTCGGAGACTCATGCCTTTCTGAGTACAGTTTACATAGCTCGTGCCTCTGAGGCCTAGAGACTAATTGGTACCAACCCACCCTACCTTCTGCCTGATATAGCTAACCACATCTTCAATAAGGGAGAAGTACTAAACAGGAGCAGTAATTGCTGTTCCTAAAAAAGGACAAGCTGTCTTCCATGGAACCTAGGATGTCCTAACAGGTCTGCTTTTCTTCACAACCTTATGACTGTTTAACTAGTAGAGTAGGAAGGCAGAAATAAGCAAGTGAGGGAAGGGAGTAGGGTAAAGTAAGTACTACTCCTTTATCGTAAAAATGTCTCCTTTTTCCTTGTAGTCCTGATTTAGGAAAAAAAAAAACAAAAAAACAAAAACAAAAAAACAGAAAAACCCCAAAACTCATTGCCCTTTCCATCCCCTTCAGTGCACCACTTCTGTGAGCAGAATGTCACATAGGTCAACTGAGCCACTGCAGTTGTCCCACTGAACAAGAAACCACTTGCAAACATGCGCTAGGGCCAGAAAATCACCTTGCAGAGGAAAACCGCTGCCTTCACCCCAGCCCTGCTCCTGGGAGGCAGCAGTGCTCCATCCCCACCCCCCTGCTCAGGGTCTGGACACTGGGGTTACTTAGACTAAAAAAAGGTTGAAAACCCTTGTTGTAGCAGATCCCTTGAATAAAAAGGGGATTACCTACCTTCAGTATTATGCATGCCATATAATGTCTGTCATCCATGAACGACTGCAAGTACATTCTTCTTTTTAGAAGTCCCATCTGTTATTACTCCATGAGACTCCAGATCAGTTTTCCATTCCAGATTCAATCTTCATTCAAAGAAGCAATGCTGCACAGCAAGGGCAGGGGAATCTTACTTGCCCTAAGGACCCTGATTCCTGCTATCACACAGATGCCCTCCAAATGCATCACTCAAGGCTAGCGATCAATTCTCTCTCCAGGCCCCCCTTGCTCACCCTAAGCTATGCTCCTTTGATAGCTGCGAAATAACTGGTATAAGAAAATCCATTTATTTCAATAGCAAATGTACCAACTCCAATTTATGACTGAATTCTGACACCTGACTCTCAGTAATTATACTCCTGATATAGTTACTTTTCAAATGACCCAATAATGAAGTGAGAAAAGTTTCACTGAAAGCATTTAAAAAAAAAAAACCTGATAAATTAAATTCACTACAAAAAGTGACAGTCAACTCCTTTAAAACACATTTATCTGAAGACTGTTGGATTTTTTCAAAGGAGTTTGAACTCGCACAAGTCTCCAGCGCAGTACACAGAGTACAGATAATATGCAGCCAAGATTACTAGGGTTAGGACACATACATGTCGTGAAGTTAGAGAAGACAAAAATCCACAACCAACCTTTGTGTATAGACTATGATTAATAAGACTCGACTATTTGGTCACAAAGGGAAGTTGATTTAAGACAGAGAGAGACAGATCAAGTCAAAGTCCCATATGGAAAAGGGCAGGGAAAGGAAGAGACCCAAAATTCTCACAAAGCAGTAGCAAGAAGAAAAAAAATAAAAATAAAAAAAAAAAAATACACCTCCCCACCCTCTCTCCTTTTTAAACCTCATCTCAGAAGACCATGCCATAAGTTGCTGATGACCACACTTTCTATGTGATTCAATTCTGACAAGAGTAAATCAAATGTCATACTTCAGAACCAGAAAGTATTTCACCTAAGCAAGAAGATATCACTGTGTCACTAAGGCAAGTGCCATACTGGTTTTAGAACAAAAGCCTGCAGAACCTCCCACATTATAATTTATAAGTATCAAACACTTGTCAGGAAGGAGTTTGACAGTTTGCTGCCGTGGCATCCACGGATTAGCTTCTAAAAAAATGAAATGAAATGAAAGTCCTCTGGCAGACTGAGTTCTCTCCATTTAAGAAAAGCTTCCACATAGTGTCTATATTTTTCACCCACCCCACATACACCAGTTCATCATTTGTTCCAGGCAAGTATATATAAAATTTACAGACTGTTCATTTGGATGAGTGAACAAGCAGGAAAACAGGAAGAGAGGGAAGTTTAACTATTCAAACCATTGTGCCAGACAGATTCACATTTTCACACATTTCTTGTATCCATATACATAACCAATATGTAGGAATTGGTTACTTATGTTTTGGGGGATTTTCCTCTCAATTAAGGGAAAAAAAAAAAAAAAAAAACACTCAATACCAAACACTTCCACATCTAGTAATATTTTCTCCCACACACTGATGAAATATTGTTTTTAAGGTTGTTGATACTTTATCTTAAACACTAAAATGTAATGCAACTTAAAAAAATGTAATTAAAATGCTAAGCAGCCTACACACACTGGAACTGGCAGAAAAAGCAAGTTTCATTTCATAGATTATTACCAATTAAAGAGAACTAATTCAGGTTGTTTTCATGCACATCAATGGAAAGCACTCTTTTCATCACCTAACAAAGACATACTTCAGCAAAAAGTCTTTCCAAAATGGCTCATTACATAAGTCAGGAGACAAGTATTTATTGAACAGCAACATGCCTTTCATTCAGTTGTTACCTAGTGAGGTATAACAGAGGAATCTGTTTCCATAACTTTATATGGACACTAGCCTTCAGTCTGGAAGTCATTTTGTTATACAGGCCTTTGAAGAAGACTTTCTATAGCAGAAGGCTCTCTACACCTCCATTTCCTCTTGGAAGTTTTAGCTCTCTATGCAGAAGGTGTTTAGAAACAAAGTTATACTGCTGCAAGGGGCTCACTCTTTAGTTCCACTCACATTAACAGGACAGATGAGCATGTCGTCACAATGGCTAGGGACAAAAGTTACATATAAACTGGTTTAAGTGATCAGAAACTGGTTTAAACCTGCAACAGAACAGACATTCAGTGCACACAAGCCATTCAAAGTAACCAAAACTAGTTTAAGATAAACCTGGCTGAAGATAGCATCAGACTTAACTGATTTACATCAAACTCATTTATGGAATTTCTGTCCCAGACCCTTTCCTGGTTCAAGTTAAAGCAGCCCCCCAGCATCCTAGCATGCTTTGCACCCCTGGAGTGTGCTGTCTGCTTGAGCAAAGCAGGGTTGGCCACACCCCTCCACTCTCTAACCTGAGCAGTAAGGGCTGGCTGACAAGGGGGTAGGAAGCCCAGCTGGGGATGCAGCCCAGTCTGCCTGGTGGGGGCAGAGCAGCTCCTGCCATACTTTTCCATGCTGGACTGGAAGGGGCAGGGCCATGGGAGACCGGGCTGAGGCAGAGGGGAGGAAGGGGGATTGAACTCCATCTGAGAGTGCTGAAGGAGCTGGCTGAAGTCATCACAGAGCCCCTGGCAAAACTGCTCCAAAACTCATGATGCTACAGAGAGGTCCCTGAGGACTGGAAGAGGGCCAATGTTGTGCCCACCTTCAAGAAGGGCAGGAGGGAAGACCCAGGTAACTATAGGCCAATTAGCCTAACTTCTGTCCCAGAGAAAATCCTGGAAAAATTCATCAAGGAGCCTATATGCGATAGTCTTGCAGAAAGTAGGATTCTGAATGACAGCCAGCATAGCTTTGTTGCTGGCAGGATTGTTTTACCAACCTCATCTCCTTTTATGATCAGTTACCCAGGTGGCAGGTTATGAGAGAAAGGAGGTTGACATTGTATACCTTGACTCCAAAAAGCCTTTCATCTGGTATCCCACGATGTTCTCAGAAGAAAATCAGAGGACTGCAGGCTTAACTGCTCAACAGTTAGGTGGGTACGAAGCTGGCTGCAGGGTAGGACCCAGAGAGTCCCAGTGAATGGATCTGTGTCGTCCTGGCAAGAAGTGGCCAGTGGTGCCCCACAGGGGTCGGTGTTTGGTCCAGTACTTTTCAACATCTTTATCAATAAATTTGGATGCAGGGGTGAAGAGCTCACTCGTCAAGTTCACAGACAACACCAAGTTATGGGGAAGCACGGTCATGTTCGAAAATAGGCTGCAGATAGAGGCGGATCTAGACAGGCTAGCAAGTTGGGCAAGTCAGAACCAGATGAAGTTCAACACTGAGAAATGTAAAGCGCTCCACCTGGGGACAAACAACCCCCTACACACCTACAGGCTTGGCGGCGCCAAACTGACCGGCACTACAAACAGAAGGGACCCGGGGGTAACCATAGACCACAGTATGAATATAAGCCAGCAGTTCAACGCTGTTGCCAGCAGAACAAATGAATACTCTGGCATGTATCAATCAATGCATCTCCAGCAACAGCAAGGAAGCGATTCTTCCGCTCTATTCAGCGCTGCTGAGACTGCAACTGGAGTACCGTGTCCAGTTCTGGATGCTGCACTTCAACAAGAACGTGCTAAAGCTTGAGAGTCCAGAGGAGGCCCAGCTGTATGATCAGAGACTCACATGGCAAGCCATACAAGGAACGGCTGAGGGACCTGGGACTCTTCAGCCTGAAAAAGAGAAGGCTTCAAAGGGACCTGGTAGTAGCTTACGGCTACATCAGGGGAATACATCAAGGGCTCGGTGAACAACTGTTCACCGTGGCACCCTTAGGGAAAACCAGGAGTAATGGCCACAAACTCCTGGAAGACCATTTCAGGCTCAACATTAGGAAAAATTTCTTCGCAGTCACGGTGTCCAGACTGTGGAACAAGCTCCCTCCAGAGATGGTGCAGTCACCTACCCTGGAAATCTTCAATAGGAGACTAACAGTCACCTCACTGGGGTCATCTGCCCCAGTTGTCTTTCCTGCTGGTACAGGGGGGCTGGACCCCATGATCTTCTGAGGTCCATTCCAGCCCCTTACAATCTACGAATCTATCTATCTATGAAACTCCCCTGTGTCTCCTCTCCCACCGGCATGGGACCCCAGCCAGGGCCTGCCTGGTATTTCTTCCACTGCTCACGGCTTGAGCAGTGGGGGTGTGGCCAGCTGGCAGCCTGGCAGCACTTCAGGGGAAGGAGCAGGAATAAACCCCCTTGTCTTCCCTCTTCCCCCCAGCCAGGGTCTGCCCAGCTTTACCCACCTGATCGCCAACTCCCTCTCTCCCCCCCACATCGCCCAAGGTGCTGCTGGGACACTGGCTGACCAAACCCTGCCACCATTCAGAAATAAGCCTAGAAGTCGCACTCAGTAGCCTGCTGGGACCTGGCTACACCCCACCCGTTTTAGCTCAGTTTCTCTTCAGCCTTCCAGCCACTACCAAAGAAAAAGAAGCGCTCTCTCTAGTGTTCACCTCCCTAACGCCCGGCTTCTAACCTGAGCCACTGCAGGCATGTGGTGTGGCTGTATTTCAGGAATCAAAAGTGAATGTCTATTCACTTGCTTCTCAGTTCAGTCAATGCAGTTTAGACTAACCTGCAAAGACTGAATCAATTCAGTCTCATGCTTTTTGAACGTCTGTGCTTAGTCAAAGAAGTCTGCATCTTTTCTAGCTAGCCAGTAGTTTCTACCCTTTTCTTGCTTAGGATGGCTAAGGAACACATCCTTGGACTCAAACTCAATTATTCTACCTATGCTTAGAACATGCATTGCTCTTCCATATGGCGTCAGATGTCAGCTTTCAAATATATAAGCTGCTATATTATCACTCATTATTAGACGTATTATCACTCAAAGTGCAGATTCCATTTGCCCCATTTGAGTATTTGTAAAGACTGCAACTTTCAATTAAGTTGGAATCTTTACAAATACTGTTTGTAGGACACTGCATTCACACAGTGTGCTATTCAAGATGTTCATTTTGTAAAGTGTTTTTTTGAAGCATCTGTATCCAGACCTCAGTCTGTTCAGCTTAATCCATGCTTCTCTGGCAAGGTCGTCCCCAATGGGGGACTTGTTTGGTATTGGTATAAAATGCTAAATGCCGCAATAAAACATGTAGGCTCTGCAGATAAACGCTTAATAGCAAACAAAACTTCACTTAAGTAAAGGTTTGAACATGGTTCACAAATTGTGCATAATTATTTCAAAGAAGCTTCTGTAGGTCTAAAAAAGGTTTGATGCATGCAAAGTTGGTTTTCTACCTTCCAGGTAGAGTTTGGGGGCAGATGGTAGGCAAATGTGACAGGGGGCAACTCAAGCTGTTTGGAGTGAAAGCTTTCACCCCACATTAGAAGTGCCACTTACTGGATAGTCTCCTTGTTTTTGCTGGAGAAAAAAACCCCCATAAATCTTAGAACAGTGCTAAAATTATGAGAAACATTACTGCAGACTGACTTACATGATTTATCATTTGGTGAGAGAAACTAACTGGCTGCGTATTATAAATATGAACGAATACTGACAAGTAGTTACAATATATTCTCTTTTCAACTGCAATAAGTAGGGGTGCACCAATAGAGATTTTGGGGGCTAATACTAAGAGCCAATTTTTAAGGAGGCATATTGGCCAATACCAGCAGGATGCAGCTGGGCTGCATATTGGAAAATAGGACCAGTAAGTCAGTTGTGGTGAAAAGGGAGGGGGAGGGCAGATCGAGGCCCCCCGTGGTGAGGGAGTGGAGCTGGGGCTGGAACAGACACTGCCCAGCTGGGGCAGGGAGCTACAGCCACCCTAAAAATCTGCCATAGCTCTGCCACAGCCCCCACCTCCCACCCTGAGCATAGCCCCGGCCCACCCCCTACATGCCAGGAAGAACATGGCACAGCCCTGGACACAGCAGCAGCCCACCCCACCCTGCGCAGCTCCAGGGGCACATGCTTCCCCCCCCAGAACAATGCCCTCCCATGGTGTGCACAGCAGGGGGCCACCCCTTCCCTGAGCTCCCCCAGACAGGCTGCGCAGCTCCATCCTGTGCCCTCCCCTGCCCCGGCTTGGCAGCACCTGCTCCACTCCCTTCCTCACTGCAGGGGCCTTCATCTGCTCCCACACCAGACCCCTTCCCTCCCCTCTACCATAAAACAGACTTACCAACCACACGCAGCTCTCCAAGCTGCCAGTCTGTGCTCCTCACTGCCTATGTGCTGCGCTGCAGCTGTGCATATGCACAGGCATTTATTGACCAAATCAAGCCGATTTCCAATAGACAATTTTTTATTTTTTTTTTATATCTCAGTGCCAATCCAATATCAAACTGATGTATCAGTGCACCTCTAGCAATAAGTACTGTATTCAGCAAATTATTTAACTAGCCTTCCAAGTTCGTAAATAGTTAAGAAACAAACTTTCCCCATTATTAGAAATGTATCTAATGACCTGAAACCACTTAACCACCAATTCCAGAAACGCTCTACTTCGTATACTGAAGTACTGTACACTAGGGCTGTGCTAAGCTTCAGTTGCTGCTTCGATTCGGAGGAGTTTTGCCTTGCTTTGGCAGCTGAATCCGAATCGAATTAGGAGATCCGTTAACCTCCCCGAACCAAACTGAAGGCTTCCCGTCTGCCGCCAAGCATGTGGCCCCCCCCATGCTCCTGTGGGACACTCCATCCACCCCATCATCTCAGTGTTCATGAGCTGCACCTGGTACCACTTGACATGTAGAAAAAAAAAAAAACGGAAAAAACAACCCATATAAAGCTCTGCCTATGGCCAAATCCCTGATTCTCCGAATCGGAATCAAATCTTCAGATTCAGCTGAACTGAAATCTGGACAGTGATCCAAATCAGCGAATTGAATCACTGTCCCCCAAATCTGGCTGAATATGGCCCACTTCATACACCCCCTACTGTACACACACCTGAAAGTAAGTACTCTCCCCAGCTTAGCTCCAAGACAATCTATTCCTGAGCAGCGATTTCCTCCCTCCCCCCCCCCCATACCTCAGCATGAAAGTCTCAAATTTTAGGCAGAGTCACTGAAGTATAAGAACTTTACTTATTTAACATCATTATAATTCTCCTTCCACATTCAAATGTCACGCTACTGCAGCATTTACATATGAGGTTGTCACACCATAATGACAAGACATCTCCAAGTAATGTTTATAGTTTCCTACTGCTTCCATCTTTTTGTATTAAGTATGATCATTATTTCATGTGACACCAAATCACAAATTCAGAAATCTATTTGAAGCTTATACAGAAAACACCATTCCTGTCTGCACAAGCCAGAAACAGGAAAGAAGGAACAGTGAACATGAACTATATCTATAAGCAACCAAGATAGCAAATTAGAATGATGCTTTAAAAATCCTCCCAACTAAAACCTTCCTTATTCACAAAAGCCATCTTTGTGAAAAATTCCAAAATGAAAACACTGTGCCCCTATAATACTCACCATTTCTTACAGGTGGTAGTAAAACAGATCAGAATCATAGACAGGCAAATTCTTAAATTGCTTTAAAAAGGGGAAAGGGGAGTTAATCTGCAGCAAATCAGTGCAAGCCACCAAATATTATCTGCATATTTCTGAATGAAACATTGTTAACACTGGACTGATTTTGATAACCTGTATTGTTATCACCCCCTGTATTAGCTGTTATATCACAGCTGTGGTCTGCATATCCCTGAAACATTTGCCAACAGAGGCAGGGAAGGGAGACCAGGAATTTCCCAGCTCAGACCAGAGGCGAGTCAACACTAAGACCTGTCCACCTTTATCTGAGCTCATGCTGCTCAGCCAACTGCAGCACAGTACAGCAAGATCTCCTGCCCAGCTGCATGCGTTACAGAGACTCCTCCTACATCCCTGCCCCAAACCAAATGCTGCTGAAGCCCCAGCTCTGCAGGCCAAAACTAGCCTGTAAGCCATAGGCTGCAAAACCTTAAGCCAATATGGACAAGACTTCCTGCGTAAGAGCAAGTGCTGAAAGGAAAATGCTAATTAACTAAGTGGAAAGAAGACTCAGACTAGTGATGCTCAACCTCCAGATCTACCCCCCAGCCACCAGATTTCCAGGCCTGCAGGAAAGGTAGTAGCATTAACTGCTGCCAAACTTCCAGACCTGTGGGGAGGCCCACAGGCCAGATGACGACATAGCCCTGTATGCTAGACCATGCTGATATGCATAGCCAGATCCAGCGCAACGCATGACCACATATGGGATTCAGCCCACAGACCAACCCTGGGTCACTCATCTCGTAGGGCCAAAAGATCAAGCACTACTGACTTGGAGCATTAAGAGTCAAAGATTAAAGTAAGTCCCAGGTGGTAATACAAAGTTTTCCCTACTTAAGAGATAGGACACAATCCCCAAGACCACAAAGCCCCTCCAGATATTTTGAAAAGCTGAGACGAGGAGGGGGAAGGCAGGGAGTGCCTAACAAAACACTTGTGGGACCTGTTTGCCACCCAGCTGTTTGCCATGTGGCTCCCTTTTGAAAAGATGCTCCTTTGCTGATAAGCTGCACAGGAGCAAGGCTTTCTAGCTAGTATTCTTTCCACATCACAAAAAAGAGCTGGTCAAGATTGAAAAAAAAAGGTTGACTGTATCTTACCACCCCCCCAAAAAAAACCCAATGAAAACAAAAACAAACCAACCAGACTTGGAAAAGTTGGATCTTTCATTCTTCAGCACATGCAGTGCATCTTAAACCTGGACACAGCAATAGGCAAGAGGAGCTTTGAGAGAGTCACCTTAAAAAAATTCTACCCAAACATGTAGGTTTCAAAGAGGATTTCTTCACAAAGTTCATTGCTCTGGAGCATGGAATGGGACTCTGCAAGTGTCACATCTAGTTGTTCCTTAGAAACAAGTGTACAGAGTATCATGCATTTCAAAAGCCAAATTTTCCAGGGATAGAAGCTTCCAGTCCAATTTTTATGGTAACCAATTCTAAAAAGTGGCTTGACAAGACATTGTTTGTTTTTAAATACAAAAATCGGCATGAGTTATGCAAACAAAAAACACAGGGGCGCACAGCAAAAAGTTTCTGGATAGCATTAAAAAAAAAAAGTAAATTCTTTCAAAGACCTTTAGCAAAAAGACAGTTTTCTGAACAGACAAACCACTACTAAAGTGAAACAAATTGTACTCTTCTGCTCCACCACACAAAACACAAAAAAGCTTGTCCTACATTCCAAATGTCAAAGTCCCCACAAATACAGATCATTAGCTTGTTAAAGCTCAAAATATATTATGATGCATCAAGTTAAGCATCTTAGAATCATAAAAAAAAAAAAATTAGGGCTGGAAGCAATGACAGGAGGTCATCTAATCCAACCCCCTGCTCAGAGAGCAGGACCAGCCCCAACACCATCATCCCAGCTAGGGCTTCATCAAGCCAGATGGAGATTCCACCGACTCTCTAGGTAACTTGTTCCAGTGCTTCACCACCCTCTTAGTGAGAACATTTCTCCTAATATACAATTTAAACCTCCCTTGCTGCAACCCAAGACCACTGCTCCTTGTTCTGTCATCACCATGGAGAAGTCTAGCTCCATCCTCACTGGAATTACCTTTCAGGTAGACAAAGGCTGCTATCAAATCCCCTCTGTCTTCTTTTCTCTAGACTAAATAAATCCAGTTCCCCACAAAAGTCATGGGCCCCAGCCCCTGAACCATTTTTCATTGCTCTCCACTAGAGTCTCCCTAATTTGTCCACATCCTTTCCATAGTGGGGGGCCCAAAAATGGATACAGGACTCCAGATGTAGCCTCACCAGTGCTACATAGAGCAGAATAGAGAAGAATAATTAATTACCCTCCTCAATCTGCTAGCAACGCTGCTACTAATGTAGCTCAGTATACCATTAGACTTCTCGGCAACAGGGGCACACTGCTAACTCCTATCCATCTTGGTGTCCACTGTAACCCCGAGGTCCTTTTCTGCAGAGCCACTGCCCAGCCAGTCAGCCTTCAGTCTGTATTGGTGCATGGGATTGTTCTGTCCTAAGTGCAGGACTTTGCATTTGTCCTTGTTGAACCTCACGAGATTTCTTTTGGCCCAATCTCAAAATCTGCCTAAAATTGCTCTTAATCCTAGCCCTACCCTCCAGTGTATCTACTACTCCCTCAGCTTGGTGTAATTTGCAAACATATTGAGGGTGCAACCCACCCCATCTTCCAGATCGCTAATAACGATGTTGAACAAAACTGGCCTCAGGACCAACTCCTGGGCCACTCAACTTGATACCGGCTGCTAAGTAGACATTGAGCCACCAATTACTACCCACTGAGCCTGACAATCCAGCCATCTTTCTATCCACCCTACAGTCCATTCATTGAATCCATATGTACTTCCTTAGCTTGCTTGTAAGAATGCTGTGGGAAATGGTATCAAAAGTCAAGGTATATTATGTCCACCGCTTTCCCCACATCCACAGAGCCAGTTATCTCAGCATAGAAGGCAATCACATTGGTCAGGCATGACTTGACTTTGGTGAATCCAGGGTGACTGTTCCTAATCACCTTCTCCTCCAAGTGCTTAGAACTGGATTCCTTGAGGACCTTCTCCATCATTTTCCCAGGGATGGAGGTGAGGCTGACTGGTCTGTAGTTCCCTGGATCCTCCTTCTTTTTCTTAAATATGGGCACTACATTTGCCTTCTCTCTCTACCCAGGAAGGTTAAAAGCTACAGTTTGGAATCCAAAATATCCTATGTGGGAAGGTAGGCAGAGTAAGCATCCTGGAGCTAGAACATCAGGTACAGCTGTGTCATATGTATGGCAAATTTCATTTTTTGAAGAATAAAACTGATCTCCAGAAAGTTTCTATCAAGCCCTCGGAAATGCTGCCATTTGTTCTCCAAGATTTTCCCCCAAACCCCAAGTTATTTCCTGAGACTTGGGAATAGATTAGAAAAAAAAAAAAAAAAAAAAAAAAAAAAAAAGGAAGAATACGAAGAAGAGAGGAGCTAGTTTGGTTTTTATCCTGCAGCCCTGCACACCCATTTTCTAAAGGGAGGAGAACTCCTTTGGAGTTTGCATTAAAACATAAGAAACGCAGTTATTTTAGAAACTGTTTTTCATTACTCTAAATTCCTACCATCTGGACTGTCTTGTTTTGGAGCAGACTTCAGCTTGCAGAAGATCAGTTTAGATCAAGCCAAAGCCAGATGCTCTTCGACAAAATAAGAAATACCTTTTGTGCCAGAACTGTATTTACATTTGTGGCCAAAAAGGAACCCAAATATCATTGCATCAAAGGTTCTCTAAACAAGCTACATGCAGCCTTTTATTGGAAGCAAACACTTTATTTTTGGAACAAATCAAATGTGTCAATTTGCTTACTTTTCTCCCTCCAGTTTGGAAATGGATAGAATATTGACAAATATATGGTAGGAATACTGACCAGAGTGCTCTAGTCAGTGGTTTAAAACATTTGTATAGCCTAACAGAGAAGCTATTCATCTTCTATATCCCCATCTACAAGACACTTATGTTCAAGTGTTCTAAAGCCTTTAAACCCGTCTTCATAATTCCAGAGTCACTCTCTATATCCTACATCATAATGCTATCAGCAGTGTGCAAACTTATAAACTACATGCCATAGATGAAATTCAACTGTGTTCTCTTGAGACCTTCTCTCAAGGATGATGTTTACTTAGCTTCCATGTCTAGCCAGTCTCTTCTCTCCTTCAAACTACAAAGAGCATTTTTTCTGCCATATCAACTATCAGTCTATTCTTACTAACAGAGTAGGCTAGTCACTTGAACAGTACTTCAGACTCGGAAGATTCAGAGGCACCCTTATATTCTCAGTACACATGAATATAGGAAAAAGTAATGATGAGTCAAGCTATGACTTTCCTACAGTGACAGCTTAAGTAAGAAGTAAGTAAGTAAGTAAGTAAGTAAGTAAGTAGGATGCTAGGAGAGCTGGCTGATCTTCTGCTCTTACTGAACAGCACTACAGGATACAGTACCTACTCAAAAGTGTTATAGCTAACTTCATCCTAGCTGCTGAACCATAAAAAAAAAAAAAAATCTACAGTTAAATTGTGGGTAGTGTTGGGGGGGGGGGGGGAGGGAGGAGGAGGACAGATTTATAATCCACAGAATATTAACAGCTAGTCATGTCTGTTGGGTGGGAGCACACCTGCTTAGAATAACTAGGAAGTTACCACCATCAGCTGGACACAGGACACTCAGAGTCAAGTCTTGGCTCTGCCCAATTTAGAGCAAACTTGAACCTTAAATTATATTTTTACTTTTTTTGAGCCGGGGGGGAAAGGGGGGGGGGAGAGAAAAAATGAGTAGCAGATGCAATCTCTGAAAATTTATTTACCATATTTTTTTTTTTTTTTGTGTATAACCCTGAATACTATACACATGCTCTTTTTAGAAAGCCCCCCCTTCAAAAGGGGGGGCACAAAGGGGGAAAGTTTACCTTGTAGTACAGTTAAGCACCAAAGATCTAGGGTTGCCAGGGGCTGCGAGGCACAAATCAATCTGGCAACCTAGGGACTATGTACCAGGTCTGATCCTGCACAGTCTCTGGGGCTGTGTACCAGGTTTGGAGCATGTGCTAGGTTAGACATGGTGTGCCAGGTTGGGCCAGATGGGCCCCACGTGCCATTCTGATCCATTGCACAGTTGTGGGACCCTCCCCATGGGTTTGGAAGTGTGTTGGCAGGGGTGGAGGGAGAGGGGAAAAACAGTGGAAGCATGAAATTGCTATCGTTCCCAGAGCTGCAGCAATTAATGCCATCACTCTGTTCCCACCAGCCAAATTTCTGGATCCAAGGGAAGCCCCTTTCCTTTGTATATAAAAGTGTGCACCCCAATTTCCTCCAGTTGGTTTTGAAAGAAAAGGTGCAAGGTATATGTGAGAAAAAGATATAGTAGGTTTTGAACACCTTCCCCCACAACGTTCTCAAAAGAGAATAAGAGAAGCATGATCTTGAAATTACTGTAAAAAAAAAAATGGGCACAACTGCTTGGATTATCAGGATCAAATGTCAAACCTGGAAAAGGTAAATCAAAAGAGATTCCCAGGAGAACATTCTGGATTTGATATACTTCTATACCTTCATTATGCCTTGGAGGATGGAATTAAATGCTCACTTATTAAAAATGTTGCTGATTATATCAAGCTGGGGGAAATTTCCTACTCTGCACAGCAGGGGTGGACAACCTACAGCTTGCAGGCTGGATCTGGTTGCGAGGAAGTGCCACCAATGCATGAGCTAGGTAACATGGAGCTGCACCAGGCTGTCCATCCTCTCTGCAGCACTTGCTTCCATTGTGAGCCCGTGCTCCTCTTGCTGGAGAACAGGTCAAATTAGTATAGACAACTGACCCATCAGAGATTTGGGTAGCAAAAGACTTCCACCCAACAGCTACAGTCAGGTTGCAAGCTCCAGCCCACATCAGCCAAGGGCTGCTGACCATTGTTAGAGGTTCAAGATACAACCTGATGAAATGAAAAGCTGAAATAAGATGCACTTGCTTAGGAAGAAACAATTCAACATATGAATACAAAGTGAGAAAAACCACTGGCTAGGGCTACCATAATGCAGGAAAGGATCTACAGGTTATATTTTATCACAAATTGAATCTGTGTCATGCAATGTTGTTCAAGAGAAAAAGCAAATGATGAAATTAGCAGGCATTTTCTATGACTTGCATATAGTGTAGTCTCGCACACCTTTCAACTTTGGATAGAGCTCACCAGAAGTAAACGTATCCAGTTTGGGGTACCATATTTCAAGAAGAGATTGACAAATGGGAAGAAGTCCAGAGAAGAGCAAGCAAGTCTGAGGCCTAAAACGCCTGACGTGGAAAAAACGAGAGAACCCGGGGTTATTTAGTGTGGAAAACAGAAAGCCAAGGAGAGGGTTGCAAAGAATCTTCAAATACAGAAGAGGCAATTATCCTGTATCCACTGGGAATAGAAAAAGTTAATTGGCCTAAACAGAAACAGGAAGATTTCATTTAGATAATCAGAGCTTTCCAAGTGTGGGGAAGGAGGGAGGTTGCTCATTGGACCAGATTAATCTATAGAAGTTGTGAAATCTCCATCATTGGGAATTTAAATTGTGGTGTGTACCCTGCTCTTATTTTGTATGGTTTAGATCAGGGATTGGCAAACTTTGGCTCAAAGCCACTGGATCCAACCTGCAGACATGGGGCATCAGCGGTGGGGAGAAGCCATAACCATCCTTGGATGATGGTGTTGCTGTGGACGTAGTCTTTCTAGACTTTAAGAAGGCCTTTGACGCTGTCTCTCACCCCATCCTCATCAATAAATTAAGCAACTGCGGCATTGATGCCTACACAGTCGGATGGATAAAAAATTGGCTGATGGGGCGCACCCAGAGAGTAGTGGTGGATGGGTTGTACTCAACCTGGCGAGATGTGAGCAGTGGGGTCCCCCAGGGCTCAGTCCTCGGGCCCGCACTGTTTAGCTTCTTCATCAGCAACTTGGATGAGGGGGTGGAAAGCACGCTGTCCAAGTTTGTTGATGACACCAAGATGTGGGGCAAGGTGGACACACTTGAAGGGAGAGAGAGGCTGCAACTAGATTTAGACAGACTACAAAAGTGGGCAGACGAGAACAGGATGGGGTTCAACATAGACAAATGCAGGGTGCTGCACCTTGGGAGAAGGAATCCACAGCATACATACAGGCTGGGGAGTTCCCCTCTTGAAAGCACAGAGGCAGAAAGGGATCTTGTAGTCATTATTGTCTCTAAGATGAACATGAGCTGCCAATGCCAGATTGCAGCCAGCAAGACCAGCCATACCTTGTCATGCATCCAAAGGTGCATCTCAAGCCGGTCCAGAGACATGATACTCCCCCTCTGTGCAACTTTGGTCAGGCCGCAGTTGGAGTACTGCGTCCAGTACTGGGCGCCGCACTTCAAAAGGGATGTGGCCAGCCTGGAGAGGGTTCAGAGGAGGGCCACCCACTTGGTGAGAGGGCAGCAGGACAGGCCCTATGAGGAGAGACTGAAGGATCTGAACCTGTTCAGCCTCAGCAAGAGGAGGCTGAGGGGGGACCTGGTGGCGGCCTACAAGCTCATCAGGGGGAATCAACAGCAAATAGGCAGAGCTCTTTTCTCCCCAGCACCACCTGGGGTTACAAGGAACAATGGTCATAAGCTGATGGAGAATAGGTTTAGGTTAGAGATCAGGAGGCAATATTTTACAGTTAGGGTGGCCAAAATCTGGAACCAACTTCCCAGAGAAGTGGTCCTTGCCCCTACCTTGGGCATATTCAAGAGGAAGTTGGATGATCACCTGTCTGGGGTCTTGTGAACCCAGCATTCATTCCTGCCTGTGGCAGGGGGTCAGGCTAGATGTTCTGTTCAGGTCCTTCCTGACCCTAGCTGCTATGATACTATGAATGGGTGCTTCCTCTATGTTACAGCACAGAGAAGTAGTAGTGGCAGCTTGGTCCCAGCACCTATCCATCCCTGCCCTGAGCCAAGTTGCTCTAGCTCATGGCCTGAAAACAGTGGCAGACCACTAGTTTCAAAAGAGAAATCCATCTTGAGCAGCAAGTGGAACCTACTGTTCTGTGATTTCACATATTTTCTGTTTACTAGATCGGCATTAGAAAAAAGACTTTTACACAAAGGAGCACTTGGTTCCTTTGTTTTGCCTGTGCAATGTGCTAGAGAAACCAACAGTCATCAAGTAGAAAAAGTTATTCCTCCTACCCCACATTCATACTGGAAGAAGTGGGAGGGGGAGAAAGGAAAAACAAGTATACATATTAGACCAGAATCTAAGAGAAAAAAAAAAGGGGGGGGGGGGGAAGAAGTGGAAGAGAGAGTGTGAATGCATTATTTAGCAAGCAAACTTAAGTGCTTTAATGAATAATATCCTCTAAATATCAAAACCTTGAGAAGTATGCATTTAGAAAAAACATTTATTAAAAAGGGAGCTAGAGCAAGAAGTGCAACACAACTATAATTACACAAGCAAAGGAAGATTAATAATTGATAGGAACAATTACAATCCTTTGAGCTTTCTGGTAGCAGATGCACTAACACTTTATTTAGTTAAGACATTAGTGCTGAACGTTCATATTTGTGCATTTCCCTTTTTAGGATGGAGAGGGTTTTATTCCCCCCCCCAAAAAAAGATTTTCAGTTCTGCGAACATATTTCTAAGCAACTGAAAGAGAACACTTCAAATACAAGAATAGATCGTTCAAAATGAAGGCAAATGTCAAAGTTCTATTTTGCTTCCATTTCCTCCTGTACTGTTCAGGAGGGAGACAGAGCTCATTTTAGATTTTGTACCATACGTGATAACGAAAGCACTTTTCACAGGCAGGTGACATATGGGTGGATCATGTTTCAAGTGAAGTTATCCTGCAAGCTCAATTTTCTTCATTTACCTTGTGCTGTAGTTGTGCTCTTTTAACTTGTTTCCTCCCCTACAGAACAAGCAAACAACCACCACCCACTATACCACCAGCTATTTGAGAGTTAATCCACCTTAAACCTCTATACCAGTGGTCTCAAACATAAAGCCCATGAAACCACTCCATCTGGGCCACCAGCAGTCAAATTGTTCTCTCCTTTACACTGCTTCATGCACTGTTACATTGTTTAAACAAACTGAACAGTAAAACTACTGTAAACCTGCAGATCCTTTTTTTGCTGTCTTCATTTAACCTATTTATTTTTGTCAGCTGGCCCAGGAATGACATAAGGAAGTTTTACGGGGGGGGGGGGGGGGGGGGAACGGACATTAAATATAAGCAAATGTAAATGGGAAAACAGATTTTACTCCTTTAGGGTCCAACTTGGTTTCTCACCTTTTCTTGAAAGTTTGAGACAAAAACGAACGAACAAACAAACAAACAAACAAACCCCTTCCTCTAATCATAGCTTGACTTTTTTGAAGCTCCAACATGTAAATTAAAGAGATAAAAGGTACGTGGCTTTAAACAGAATTCTGAGCTTCAGTTTTAGGTTGTCATTTTAAAATTAAATATAGATTTATTTATTTATTTCTTTAAACAAAATAGCAAATAAATGCCCTTTAAATAGGCTTGTCAACACAATCTATCCACACTGCTTTCTACGCCATCTAGGAGGCATTTCTAAGAAAGGGTTCGGTGGTTTTTTTTCCCCTGACAAACGCCCATTACATCATGAAAATGGGATTATGGAATAAGAGGACTCAAGTGAAGAATCCTCACGTCTGCTGAAAAAAGTAGCAGTTCTCCTTAATTTTCTATGTTACCTGTACAGTCATATCTCCAACCTGCAAGTGGACAGATAATGTGCATCTTACAAGCAAACCTACAAAGATGGTAAAGCAGATTGGAAAACTTATGTCCTAGAGTTAAAAAAAAAGTTAAAATTCCAGGAAGGGGAAGTTAAGTGAGTTTTGGTTGTTTGAAGAAGGGGAGAAAAGAGGACCCCGGCAGTTATAGGCCAGTCAGTCTTACCTCAGTCCTTGGAAAGACCTTTGAGAAAAGTATCAAGGAGAATATCTGCAAGGGCCCAGCAGCAGAGGTAATGCTCAGGGGAAACCAACATGGGTTCATTGAGGGCAGGTCCTGCTTGACTAACCTGGTTTCTTTTTATGATCACGTCACAAAGTCCCTGGACGAGGGCATTGGGATGGATGTTGTCTTCCTGGACTTTAAGAAGGCCTTTGACACTGTTTCCCCACAACATTCTCTTAAACAAAAAAAAACAAAAACAAAAAACCCAACAATTAGGAGACTGCAGCATTGATGCCGACACAGTCAGATGGGTGGCAAATTGGCTAGATGGTTGCACCCAGAGTGGTGGTGAATGGGTCATTTTTGACCTGGAGGGATGTGGGCAGTGGAGTCCCCCAAAGCTCGGTCCTGGGACCTGTACTGTACAACATCTTTATCAGAGATCTGGATGTGGGTGTGGAAAGCATGTTGTCCAAATTCACTGACAACACCAACTTGTGGAACAAGGTGGGCACGCTGGAGGGGAGGGACAGAATCCGGCTAGATCTAGACAGGTTACAGAGGTGGGCGGATGAGAATAGGATGGAATTTAATGCAAAGACATGCAGTGTACTGCATCTAGGGAGAAGGAACCAGCAACACACCTATAGGCTAGAGAACACCCTTCTTGTCAACACGGTGGCAGAAAAGGATCTTGGAGTCATTGTTGACTCCAGGATGAACAGGAGCCGCCAGTGCAAGGAAGCGGTCAGTAAGGCTAACCACACCTTGTTGTGTATCTACAGCTGCATCACAAGCAGGTCCAGGAAGGTGATCCTTTCCCTCTATGTGGCATTGGTCAGGCCACAGTTGGACTACTGCGTCTAGTTCTGGGCACCGCACTGCAAGAAGGATGTGGCTAGCATTGAAAGGGTCAAGAGGAGGGCCACTCGTATGGTCAAGGAGCAGCGAGGCAGGCCCTATGAAGAGAGGCTAAAGGGCCTGAACCTATTCAGCCTCCACAAGAGAAGGCTGAGAGGGGATCTGGTGGTCATTTACAAACTCACCAGACGGTGGGGATCAGCAGGAATTGCAGGAGACTGTTCCCCCAGACACCACCAGGGTTACTAGGAATAATGGCCATAAATTGTTAGAGAGAAGGTTCAAGCTGGACATCAGGAGGCATTACTTTACAGTTAGGGCTTCCAGGCTCTGGAATGGGCTCCCAAGCGAGGTGGTACTGTCTCCTACCTTGGGGGTCTCCAAGAGGCAGCTGGACAGGTATCTGACTGGGGCAATATGACCCTGGCTCTTGTTCCTGCCCGGGACAGGGGGTCACACCTGATGATCTGTTTAGGTCCCTTCCACCCTAAACACTACGATTAAGAATTCAACTTCTTCCACCCTGATGTTTACATTCTGAAACCTTGTATGACCAACCTGATTTTAGCCTGTGCCTCACAAAATGGCTAAAGACTGCAAACACACATTCAGAATGATCTGGGAAGTTTCTCCTAGGTTTATTCTTCTGGTAGGAAAACTTAACCCAGAGATGCCTGAACATAAATTCAAATGCTGAGCCGCTGATAAGCAAAGAGCTTGCAGCGCTAACTGCACACATCTCAATCTGACTGGAGACAGATGGCAGCAGTACACAGGGCAGCCCTGATTGAGCTGTGCGAGACAGCCAGAATCAGCCTTAGTGCAATGAATAATACAGAGTCCAAATTCAGTCCAATTGTTTTAAGACCAGGATGTTTCAAGGCAGAGATTCTTATTTCCTGTTGTGTGTGGCATGCACACAATTTAGACAGCTAACGCAAAACAATGCTAAGGAAACTTATAGATTGCCTACAGATTAGATCTTTAAAAAGAGCTTCCTTGCAATTTGCATTCTAGAGGCTGTATACAGTTGACAAGTCTTACAAATTTTTTCTAAGAACCACTGCAAGCAAAACAATCTAAAATTTTCTATTAGTGACCTTAGGTTAATTTCAAGACCTAGCTGGTAATCATCAGCTGATAGTTCACAAAAAAGTTACTTTTGCAGTCTTTGATATTACTTTTGCTTTCCACAGAGTCCAACTCTTGTTCTAAGGCAGATAGCACTCTGGGGAAAGATTCATGGGAGTCAAAAATCATACACTTCATAGGAACACTACTGAAAGCATCTTGCCCTGACAGTCCAAAGCAGTGGTTCTCAACCTATTTGCCATATAGTTGGCCACACTTGCAGCTCTCAGTGTTACGTGGACCACACCCACACAACTTACTTCCTGTGTATTCATTAAAAAAAATTTTAAACAAGATGTCACATGGGCTGCAGCAGTGTGCCAATTGGGCCATAGGCAGCCCCACAGTCTGAAAACCACCGGTCTAGAGGAATTGTGTAGATCGCAAGGTCAGTTTCCACTGCAAATTATGCCAACCTTGAAACCGGAAGAATGTTATTCCTAAACAGCACTCCTACAGTGAATGAACAATTGGCTAGGGAAGTAGAAAGTTAAGATTGTAGCCATTCAGGAAAACTATGCAGCAGATATACAAGTACGGAGAGTCACGTGTGGCTCCCCCAATGACAAAAGGTGAGACAGAAGTTGCCTGTTATTATAAGTACCTGTACAAACAGTGAGGAAAGGGAACTTTGGAAAGGAGAGCAGAAAACTCAGCTAGAGATCCAGCCAAGACAAGTAGTAGGTAGAAAAGCACTCCGTTTTAATCGCCCAATTTAAAGCAGCAGTCTTACAAGAGTATAAACGGAAGGGAAAGAATTACATCAACTCTAACAGGTCTTGTATGTACTTGTATTTTTGTTAGGGGAAGCCACATATCAATTAAATGTTATTCATCCAGCTAATACTGCTCTGCTCCTCTTCCCCTACCCCCATGCCTCAGATGCAAAAACATATCAAACACTACCACCACTGAACAGCATGCTTAATATACATATTTAATCCAAGCCAAAATAACTCCTCAAACCTCACTAAAAGGCTTTGAAATCCTAACCCAAAGCAATGCTAAGGAAACTTATACTTAAGGAGGGAAAGGAGCCCAGACAAGGAGAGAAGGAAGACAGGAGATCAGTCCAAAGATGTGTGGTAAAGAATCCAAATCCTTCTTCTACTAAGAACTGCAGTGGAAGATGACTAAGTCTTTAGGATTTTTGTTTAGATATCTATATCTTTATAGCTAACAAAATATATACACACACACAAATAAATATCAGAAACAAACCTAGAAGAATTTTCCCAGGTCATTTGAATGCATGTTCACATCATGAGGCACAGGCTGAAGTCAGGCTGGTTGTACAAGGTTTCAGAGTAAACATCAAAGTGGAAGAAGCTGAATTCTTAAACAACCAGAACTCACTTACCTTCCTACCCCTGGAATTTTACTCAGCCTACTAGAACATGCCTTTTTCAAATCTGCTTCACAAGCAAAATCTACAAAGATAGGAAGATGCATATTATCTTTCCTCTTGCAGGCTGGAGATACAACTGTAGAAGTAACATAGAAGATGAAAAGAGAACTGCTACTTTTTTTCCAGCAGATATGAGGATTCTTCCCTCGACTGATCTTTTTCCATATTCCCATTTTCATGACTTAATAAGAGTTTGTCAGGGAAAATACACACAACCCTTTCTTAGAAATGCCTCCTGAAATGGCATGGAAAGAAGAGTGGATACATTTTGATGACAAGAAACCTATTTAAAAGGGCACTTATTTGCTTTTTAGTTTGTCATTAAAAAAAAAAAAAAAAATGACAACCTAAGGCTGAAGCTTAGAATTCTATTAAAGCCACATACTCAGTATCTCTTTAATTTACATGCTGGAGTTTCAAAAAGTTAAACTACAATTAGAGGAATTTTTTTTTTTTTTTTTTGTCTCATGCTTTCAAGCAAAGGTGAGAAACCAAGCTGGACTCTAAAAGAGAAAAGTCTGTTTTGCCATTCAGTTCCACTTATATTTAATGCCCCTCCCCCAAATAAAATTTGCTTTTGTCACTCCTGGGCTGGCTGACAGAAATAAATAGATTGAATGAAGACAGCAAGAAAGGATCTGGGGATTTATAGTAATGTACTCTTTAGACAGATAGTTGAAGAGTGCTGAAAGTGACTAGACATAGACACTACTGTGGTGTCCTGAAGACTTCTACAAAATCTGGAGTCTTACTGATTTATACTTGCAGCTTTGGGGGAAAGCCTAATTGCATTAATTGCTTAACTGGTTTTCTTCTCTTTAAACTCTTGCCTTCCCAGTCTCCCTTAATTACTACAGCTGCTTCCCCACCATCTTTCCCATAATTTTACCTTCTCCAAAGAAGAATCATTCAACTCATCTTTCTCCTGAATTAACTTTAAAGGGTTAACAGTAAAAATACAGAGTTGTTAAAGTAACTAGCAATTAAATATAACACCTACAACATAGGTGGAAAAATACTACAATGATATTACTCTTTTCTTATCCTGAAGACCTCTGAAGGGGAACAGCCAAGGTAAAGTGGAAGGAAGAACAAAGATAGAATGCTGCACTCCTCCCCACTCCGCTTTTTAAAAGTGTTTTCCATAATATCAAAGAAACCCCTTTCCTTACACAAGAAACTAACACAAAATACATTTGTTTATACACATCCTTATCTTTGCATGAACTAGATGCTTACATGCAGCAACAGAAACTTAAGTGCCAACTTACAACTATAAACCACTAAGCAAAATAGCACATCTCACTTTTTCAATAGCTTGCTAGCTATACGTGCCCATTACTTCAACTACACTACTCCCAAACCCAATAAGATTTTGCTACAAGTAAATTCCATATACTGAAACCAATAATTTCAAGAAGTTTCCACTGTGAAGAGTCCGTTATTTTTAATGCTCAACCATACTACTGATCTGGCCTTTTTGCAATCTATTAAATGTTAACAACTGCACCCACATCCACTTCAGAAAACTGTTCCCCTCAACAGAAGGGCTTCTTGGGGTACAGCAGCTGTCCTCATGAAAAACAAGTTAATAAGGGCCATAATGCGCCTTGTTTTGCCAGATGTGTTTAAAAATAACTTACCCTGCACTTCATTGCTACACAAGCTCTGACCATTGCCAGAAAGCAGAACTAGGCCTCCTGCAAAAGCCTGAGGACTATAAAAACTCTAAAATCAGGGACAACCATATTAGTCAGTTTTGTAACTTAGGCATATGGAATAAATGTTAATGTTTCAGCTATTTTATACATGCTGTTAGAAAGCTGCAATAAAATAAAAGCTATTTATAAAGAGACAAGTTGGAAAAAAAAGGCACAGACCCCTTTTCAAATTCACGTGCTCACATATTTTTTCCTAATACTAGTAGAAAACAGCATTTCTGACCCAGAAGCAGCTGTAGGTTACTCAACTCCTGCTAATAGCAGTGTTAACAAGTGGTTACAGAAGCGGGTTAAAGCAGAAACACTAAGAATGACTTCCATGGGCTAATTCTCAGCGTGTGCTCCTGCAACACAGCACTTCAAAAACAAACAAACCACAACAAATCCCTACTCTGCAAAATAAGAGTGGGAACAAATGAATGACAAACAGCATAGAAACAAGATGGAAAGAAACCAAGGATCCAGTCTACATACTGAAGTTGTACCTGGGGCGTTAAAGAAGCGTTACAATGCCCTGTCAGCCAAGTGGAGAGAGAGTTTCAAAGGAAGAGTCAAATCAGTAAAATCTATTTTTATACCAGAACAAGTGCATCTGTACTATAACCTGGACCAATATAATGCCAGCACCAAAACAATGGATCCCAAGATGTGGGAAGTCTTAAATAAAGCCCTCAGGGCAGCATACTGTAAAAGCAGAAGCGAGAATGGGAAGGCAGCCGTTACAAAGGTCTCAGAGAACAGGTTTTGCTTTGGCAAGCTCAGTCGCGTTATATATTTTTAAACAAAATGAGTCATAGCTCTTTGATTTAGCTAGTAATTTTTTATCATCATTTCAAAAGGATGTTTTCCTAAGCAGACACCTGTTACACTCATGCCTGTTCTCACAGTGCCTTTGATTCAGCTGGTGGTACATTACAAACATCTTACACACATAGCTGAAGGGAAAGATTTTCCAAGAGAAAGTAAAATGGCAGCAGTGTGAATTATAGATGTCAACACCATGTTACATGAAAGTGTACTGGCAAGATGGAACTCTACACAATTTGTCACGAGAGGGGTAAGTTATTTTAGCGAAGAACAATTGCTGAAAAGACTTACCAAAAAAAAGTTTTCCCGACTTTAAAAATAATGTTATACATTCAAATTAATATATTGGCTTTCTATGAAGACTAAGATCTCTTGAGTTCAAAGACCAAATTTTTACTTGAATGCCTGAGATAAGGTTCGTTACTGAATTTCAGAAGCATCAATATTTTACTCATTCCTCTTCTCCAATTTGATTCTGAATAGCGCTGTTCTATTTTAGTTATATTATGTGCGTTATGTCCTGTATGGAACAAAACAGCTGTAGACCTTAAAGGTAGGCATGTTTATATATTTGTGCATGCTTCTTTACAAGAAAATTTTCAAAGTGAAATGGTTATGTAGTCTATTCTGAAAAACTACTTTTAGAAATTAAAAAAAAAAAACACAACACAAAAACCCACAAAACAAAACAAAAACAAAAAACAAAAAACAAAAACCTAACTCAGGTGAGGCATCTAGAATGCAAAATTAACTTTGTTAGAGGGGAAAAAAACTGCTACTTTAACAGAAGTCAGTCCTGTAAGTCCAAAATTTTTCACGTCACAATGACAACTTCAAGTGCCCCCTCCCCAAAATCTGAAAAAAAAAAAAACAATGCTAAACCAGTTGTTATAGACAACAATATTATAGCTCAGTAGTACCTAAAGTCAAGTCAAGAAATGAGCTGTTAAAGTAACACAACAAGCAAGCTCTCAGTGGTAGTTATGAACCAAGCTTGAGAATAATACCAATGACAGAAGGAAAGGTTGGTTGGTTTTACAGGAGACATCTACTATATTTGCTTTATGATTCTAAGTAATTGCATAAAATTCTTATTTGTGTCTAGCATAATTGGATCAACACACCATGTCATAGCATAAAACAATTACATCACTTTATCTAAGGCCAAACCCTTGTCCATTTAAAATAGGTAAAAAGTTCCTATAGGTTTCCATGGGATCAGTGCTTGCTGTTTTGAAAGCATTTATCTCAATTTTTTTTACTGCTGCCTATCATCACAGCATACCAAGCAAGAGAGGAAGTGAAGCACAAGCCTATGAGCCTAAGTCATAGAGCCTACAGGCATATCACATTCTGTTTAGACTATGCTGTCCAAGATAAAACATCCTGTACAAGGAAACCAAAATTAATTTGAATCCACAAGCTTATTTACAGATACTACAGAACCTATTATTATGCTGCGTTATGCAAGTGTTTTATTTGGTTTTGTACAATGAGCAGTTTCAGATTTCTGATATATTTTAATCTTCCTGAGAATTCTTGCTAAATCAAAGAAGTTTTGACAAGGCATCTTCCATGAGAAGAACCCAGAGTAGTGCCCATTTTAGATAAGAGTAAAAATTTGTCTAACATGGTCTTAGGCTAACTGAGTCTTGAAAGACACAATACAATTTAAGTTGCCTGGAAGTGTTGACTTCCACGTTTCCCCAGATATAGTATACTGTGCTGTAGTAACTAGATTACAGGATGGCCTTCTATACCCAGAGGCAGATAGCTCTAGATGAGACAGCCAAGCAGGTTGGGGGGAAAAGTATTCACTCTTTTCCAACTAATTCTGATACAAGATACATAACAATATCCCTTTAACAGTTTTGGAATTGATCATTTCTCAAAGCTACAGAAGCTAAAAAAGGGCATTAGCAAGGAATGAGTTTTCCCACCCTTTTCCAAGCCAAGTTGCAAGAGACACAGAAGCAGTTGAATAGCACGCTTCTGCACAAACTTTCCTATTGAAATAAATTTACCCAACATGGTAGAACATGCTATGTGCAATTAGATACTTGAATATGAATTAGGTCAGGTTAGATTTGAAATCTGATGTCATTATTATGAATGACTTTAGCTCTTCAGTTATTTTGGACTGGGTTCCACCACTTGCTTGCAAAAAGCCCTATTAATTCCAGCAGGGGGAAATAAACAAGTTGTTACTCAACATGAGCAACAAAGTTTTATTTCTGTTTTGTTTTTTTAAATATATTTTGGAGTTTAATCTTTGCTTCTCTTGAGACTCTGCTCTACACTGCATCTATAAGATGTATCAATTCAGCTATTTGGAGATCTTTGTTTTGTATTTCACCGAACACAAGAAGTGAGACTGGAGCTGATCCAGGTTTCTTTTTAATCTAGTGCATGTTATGACATAAACCAGGGCCAGCTGTTTCACAGGATGGGGCAGATTAGCCTCATACTAGGCAGTTACGTAACAATTTGCATTTAGAGAAAGTTTTGCCCAATTCTTCTCAGGTCAAAATTAACATTATTCCCAAACATCATAGTTCCCTGCTTAGTTACACAAATCTGTGGACTAACAAATTGACATATATACACTTATAGTCTCAGATGAAATGACTAGTAAAATGAACTCACTTGAACCTGCATTTTATTACAGTCCAAGTGACATGTAGAAGCCAAGAACAGAGATCAAAACCTGGGAAACTATATCCTTGAACGCAATGACACAGAAGAAGACTTACAGGTGGACTGCTAATTGAACATGCTCCAAGTGCAATATCTTGATCACTGGAAGCATAAGCAAAAAAACACCTAGCAGTAATAGAGAAGTGGCATCACCTGCCTGTATAATATTAATTAAAACATTATTAAAAACACTGACCACTTTGAAGAAAAATCGTGGCAAGTTTGAATGGGTCCAGAAAAAAATTACAAGAGCTAAAATAAGAAATATAGTAACTCAGCTTCTAAGGGTTGTATTTTGATCAGTCTACTACTGCCTGGGAAGCAGGGATGTTTCAGCAGTGGGCTTTATAACAGGAGGGCATTAGGGAAAGCCTATGGCTGGAAGCCAAAATAAAACGAGTTTAAAAACCACACACTTCATTCAGTCTCAACATGGAGCAATTGGAACAACTTAAGAGCATGATAGAACATTCCTTCAAATCCTTACATCAGGTCTGTCCAACTGGCAACCCCTGAAGGGTTAGCATGTTGCCCACAGGCTCCTGGCATAGCTGCCACAGGGCTCTTCCAGCTCCCCTGCCCTCCTCCAGCTTCTACTTAGTGCCCCTGCTCCAGGGGAATCAGAAAGGGGGAGGGGCAGCTGCCTGGGATGCCTGCATAGCCAAGAGTGGAGTTGGGAGCCAGGTTGCCCACACTGCACATGCAAGGGAAGAGTCACTCCTTGTGGACTGTGGCCCACACAGCCTGTGGCCCCCACTGCCTGCAAGTTACACAGCCCTGCCATACATCAAGACTAGATAGCCTTCTACAAAGACAAACTAAAAGCTCACATCCAATGATTATGGAATTAATGGGATAGGTGCTATTGCCTGCATTATGCTAGAAGATCATGAGATTCCCTTCCAAGTGTACAAGCTGACACAGAAGATGGACTTTGAAGGAGGCTCTTCATTTCCATGGCTCAGTTACATTGTTTGGCCTCTGCTTTCAAATTATACAAGCGTGTAATATAAAAGGTGTATCACAGCAAAGGCCCATTTATTATGAGCACTCCACTTGGCGATTTCTAAAATTCTTTTGGTGCGCTTTTATGTTGAAAACACAAAATGTCAGAAACCAACACAAGGTAACCACACAGGCTTGCATGATTTCATGCAGGGCTCTCTACTCGTCTGGAAATTTGCAGCAGGGCAGCAGCAATTAACACTGTCACTGCTCCCCCACTACCAAACTTTTGGATGTGTGGGAAAATCCAGGGGCCATATCTGGCCTGCAGGCCAATGGCTGAGCACAACTGAGTTAACCATCTGTCTCTCTCTGAAATAAAACACAAGTTGTTCAAATAGTTTCATTTACCTACCAGAACTCCTCTGGTAGTCACCTATACCACCCAGCTTGGACACATCCTTAAGGATCTCTAGCTCTTCCTAGGGAATGAGGACCCTCAAGGTAGTCTTGATAAGCAAGCTTGTTCCAACTTACAGGCAAGCCCCCAACCCCAAACAAGGCCTTTCCAGCAATGTACTTAACACCACTTCTCACCAGGCCAGCAGGCCTTGTCAGTCCAGATGCCAGCACTGCCACCTCATAAACACAATTCATACCACAGGAAATGTATGACATCCGGGGTTCATTCACTTGCTCCTCTACCTTCCTAACATATGCCATCACCATATATGCAATCTACACTGGACAGAGGATAACCCTTATGTGAAAGAATGAGTGGACACCTAAGTTCAGGTCCAGAAAGACATAAAAGCCAGTGGCAGAACACTTTAGCGTCTCTGGACATTCCCTCCCTGACTTCAGAGTTGCTGTTCTTATATAAAATTTGAAGAACTAACTTGAACATGAAGTGGCAGAACAAGAAATTATCCATAGACTCAACTGTGTTAAAGATGGTTTCAGAGACTATATAGATTATTATCCTGTTACCTGGAGTAGCTATTAACATATGGTGAGACACAAGAACTAATAGTTGGAGTTAACTAACCTTGTCATCCCTATTGACCGTTTCAACCCACTTTTTTGCCTCTCATTAGTGTCCCGTCCTTTCCCTCTGTATTTAAATGCCTCTCAATTTTTAACTCTTCCTTCTGCAAGTTCATTCAGTTTAACTAGTTGAGACTCATGAGCTTTCATTTAGTCAGTTTCTACCATGCCACCCTGCCCTACCTTCTAGTTAACAAAGTACTACACAGAGACTTGGATCAGTGCTACGGACTGCACAAATGGTCATTGCCCCAGAAGTTGGCAATAGAAAACAGAGCTCAATGTGACAAATGCAACACAGACAAAAGGAGAGGAAAACTGAATTAAGTTAGATCAGTTATACAGTAAGATGTCAAGTTTGGTACTTCAATGCTAAGAATGTTAGGGAAATAATTCACCAGATGTGTCACCCTTTCCATTAGATGCCTGAGCAACTGCAGTAGGGAAAAGCTAACTGCTAACCAAAACCTGCATTCCTATTCAGCAGAACAAAAATTCATAAACTTCAGTCATTCAAGTCCAAGCTATTTCTTTGCTCCCAAAAAGCAGGATTGTTCTCTGCTCCCGTTTCCCTGTCCCAGGAGCTTCCCTGAAGCCGCAGCATATCAATCTGCAGCAGCACAGTACAGCACAGCACTGCAAAGGAGTGAAAGAGTAACAAGGCATACTGCACCAAACAGCAGATTAGCCCTGGGTCACATGGCCGTCACCTGTCACCCAAGACAAAGCCCGTAACTCAAGCAATTGCTGCAAGTTAATGCCGTAGTACACAGTAATGGTTTGAAAATGTATTCTATATGCAAGTCTCCAATTATAGAAACATTCTCTAAACAAAGGATTAAAAGACCCCACACACTGTTTTGTGCATTTCGGAGGCTAATGATCTTCAGATGCTAAAGGGCACCACAAGACTAGCTTCAGACTTCAGTAAGTAGATGCAGAAATGAACTCACTCTGACCAAGTGACTGGAAAAAATATACAACATGCTGTCACCATTGACTGACCACTTGTTTGCTTTAACTATTATGCTAACAATGACTTCCTCTACGCAACCAGCACTGATCAAATCTCATCAGTGAAAGGAACTACACTCACCTAATTTATAAATTTTAAAAAGGGTTTTGTATTTTTTTTTTCTCCCTCTGGGCAAAAGCAGTTTTCCTTTTCCAGTTGAGGATAAGAGTGGACGCTAAACCATCCATTTCTGCAAAACTCGAGTTTTTCTAAGTGGTAGCTGAGTTTTTAATCCCTTTCAGTTATAAAATGAATGATACTCCAAGAAATGGCACTGCATCATTTTGACAGGCTGGAAAATTTAGGAAGGCAGTTTCAGTGCACTTACAAGCTGCTCATATCCCCTTGCACCCAAGAAACAGGATTAAATACATGGGTAGCTGTTTTCACCGTTACTGTTCAAAACCTTGACTGTCAGCTTCACTTGCTTTTACAGCTGCAAAGTATGTGCTGCAAAAGCACTGAAGAGATTCAACTTCTGCAACTAGCTTTTGAAAGCAGTTCCTCCCAGCAGCCAGGGTAGTATTGCAAGATGGCCTCTTTCTCCAGAGAAAGGCTGCCCTGCTTTGGAAGTCAACATAAAAGGGCCCCAACATAAAGAGAAAGATCAACCATGCCGAGTTGAAGGTAACTCTCTCTTAGGAGAGGGAGAGTGGGATTCCTCTAGGAAGTGGGGCTATAACTAGGATGACCATAATAAAATTTGAAGGAAAAATCAGGGACAGAGGGGAGCCAGCACATACGCGTACTCCCCACCCTCCACCTGAGCCACCCAGGAATGGGGCTGGGCAGGACGGCACGGCACAGCACATGTGTACACCCCCTACCTCCTCACCCCATGGCTCCTAGGAGTGGTGCCAGGCAGGACAGTGTGGCATGTGCTCACATGCACATGACCCCTCAGCTCTTTCCCCCATCCCAATTCTACTGCACAAGTGGACCAGGGAGCAGCATGCTGGCTGGGCTCCCCAGACAAAACTGAAGCAGAAGATCTGGATTGGCATGAACCCACCCACACATGCCTAGGTCCTGAGTCAGAAGTCAGGCACATGCAGGTGGATTCATGCCAATTTAGTACTTTTGCTTTAATTTTCTCCAACGGCTGAGACAGCCTCCAAAAGCTAGAACTGTCCCCAAGGTGGGACATATGGTCACACAGATATAGCCCATAAACCATGACTTAATTCATGGCAGTTGAGGACTCCAAAACTTTATCTTGCAATACTTGTTTCTTTCTTGTAAACAGGAAGACTGAAAAGACAGTCTCGCCAAGATCCTTAAAAAGCTTTAGCGATTCCGCATAGTAAGCTAACGTATGGAAGGGAAAGAGAGACCTAGAGATGGCTCTTCCAAAATGTCACATATAATGGGTTCTTAACTGAGCAAACTCCCCCACACCTTACCCCACTGCCTGCTTGAAACAGTACTGCTCTAAAACCTCTAGCTCAACTATGCTGTCTCATTTCCTGTAAACATAGGAACCATGCAAATTCACCTTCTACTGTGTTCCAGCTGCAGTCCCCTCCCCCCAAATCTTTGTCACAGGAGTACTATTAGCAGGATCTCTGCTAACTGCATATTTAGCAAGGACAAAGCACAAGACCAAAGTCCTTGGGGGCCACACACACACACAAAAAAATCTGGCTTTTGTTTGTACAGAACTTAGCATGTGGGGACACTTCCAAAAACCAGAATAGACAAGCCAAAGCCATCCCAAGGCACAGCCAGTATAAACAGTGTTTTCCAGAACAGCCACTCAATCCTATTCCTTTAGGTAGAGTCCCCTTATCTGGTCTCCTCTTTTAAATACTGTACCCCACTTTTCCATCTTCTTCCTCAAACTGGTACAGCCATCAAAGTAGTCATAAATCCTATTGCATTGAGACCAATGTGGCTCCATTGCCAGAGCAACACTACATTGGAATATGGCATCTGCTTTCTTTATTATACCATTTCCCAGAAGGTATAGCATAAATGCCAATAAGCATTTTTCAGGGATGCATTTGGTAGCCTAATTAGTCTGAGAGGAAAAGAAATGCAAAACTCTAGTACACCTGGTTCAGAGATGATACCTTTTATTAGACCAACTAAAAAAAAATAAAATAAAATAACCACTTGTGTTGCCACTTACTGTGCAGTTAAACTGAGTGCAATACCTACAAAGTAGATAGTCGGCTATGTACCAAAGCAGGTTCTGCACCTAAACTCTGGATGTCTGCATACTAGTTATTACAGTGTATCCTAAAGGCCAAAGTCTGGACCAACATCTTGTTATGCAGTTAAAGCAAACTACTTATTTATCCAGTATGGATTTAAGTAGAATCCACTGTAAACAGATTATGCCCCTGAAGTACATTAAATGAACTGGCACAACAGCTGTTGAGAACTTTATATTTTACAACACAACCCTTACTTCGTAATCCAGCCTTCACCTTCTTGATTCACAAGCCTTTTTAGGAGTTCAGCGGTTCTGGCCACAGACCCAAGGCAGACAACCAGGCCAACAAAGGCAAAACAAATTGATGTGCTTCCAGCAGCTCAGCTGTGGCAGCTGTCACCAGAGCACAAAGTGTATTCTAGAAAGACACCAGCCGCTGAGACTGCTGCATCTGGCATACAGCATGGGAGAGGCACACGTGTCTTCTGCTGACTGCTAAATGTTAGCAAGAGTTTTACTGTGCTTGGTGAAGGTGGTGTAACTGCTGGCAAAAGGAAAGGGTTGCACAGCAGCCGGGTGTGGGCATGCACACAAGACGCTACAATTCGGATGAGGCTTAGGATGTCAGATTCTTCCACAGCACCTAAAACATGAATTTGCAATGCTAAGATCAAGCAAAATTAAGATAGAGGTGATGACTCAAAAAGCAGAAGCCCCATGTTTTCCCATGGATATAACTTTACAAAACAAAGGGATTTCAAGGTTTCCCAAGCAATGTTTACCTTAGATGAGTATTTATGAAGTTTCTTTGACAGACACCCTTCCAAAACCTCAGTCTTTAAACAAACAAACAAACAAAAAATATAGGGAAAATTATTTTTATCTGGTTCCAGACTGAAAAAGCCATCTCTACCTGGACTGATGCTAAAGTAGAAACAATGCTGAATTTACTGCTGGGACTTGGACGTTTCAAGAACAAGGTGCTTCATTCAGAGCTGTTTTGCCACTCTGTGTTTTTTCTGAAAGGACTATGCTATAAATTTAACAGTGCTTGAAGGCTACCAGCTCACTAGTCATACAGGGCAACTAGCATGGGACCCCCTTCTATTTCCCAGTGAGTAGCATTTTTTTTTAAACTAGCATTGAATTAAAGTAGGTAAGAACCCTGCCCAACTGCTACAGGATGACTCTGAAAAGTTAAGTACAGCAGCTTACACATTGGCCAGCCACAAATAACCAGTTTACAGCAACACCTAATAAGGCATGGTGCAAGTTAGACATATCTCTGTTTTTTCTAGCACACATTAGGTGACTGCACTGGATTCCAAGATTAAAAAGAGCAAGCAAAAAGTTCCTATACTGTTGTCTAAAGATACCACGTATCAGTGAACTGAAACCATGTTTTTTTGCTTGTTTGTTTGTTTTAAGGCCACTACTAAGGGATCTCAGTTTCAGACTCATGCAGGCTTACAAGATGTGGAATCAGAAAAAATATATGCCTTAAACTTTGATTATTTTAGTTATAAGATGACATAACCGCTTTGTGTAGAATTGCTGGCTCTGTACAGTAGAACAGATAAGGGCAAGTGTTTGTTCTTTGTAACTCTTCTGCAAATGCTTCGCTCACCACGGCCTTGAAGGTAGAAAAAAAAAAAGTATGTACAAAGTAGATTTCCAGGTGCAAGAAGGAGGTTTGTGAACTAACCTCACCTCCCTCATAATTCCCATCCTGATTACAGCAAAGAAATAATGAAATAATATTATAGCCACTTTTCATGCTAATTTCACTATATGATCACGTGAGTTGTAAGCAACTGTTAAAAAGTATATAAGCCTCCTGATTTTGCTTTTGGGGGGGGACCCCTTCCAAGTGCTTGGGAAATCCATGTCACTTTGGAACTCCCCCTACAGCTGTAGTTTCTTTTGAATAAAAGCTTCTGCTGACCTGACCCAAAAGTACTCTGTGTGTGTTTCCACGACAAAGAATAGGGTCGGCAAGGACAGCAAAGGAATGGCAGCACGTATCCACTCTCCCACACAATGTCTATGATGGGATAGCTGCGGTCACTTGGTGCAGTTTATAAACCCTGATAACCTCATTCCAAAGACTATACTAATTTAGAAGGAAAAAAAAAAAGATCGGGGTAACTACAGCATGAATGTATGTGGATCTTCAAGCATGCAAGTTGGATTTTAATACATTAAACACGGATTTATATTCTAATCTATTTCCAAAGATTAAAAACTAAAAGCACCTAAGATTTAGCTAAAAGAATCCTCTAATAAAAAATAATGTTTAAGAAGCTTTCCTGTCTGCCACTTAAAGAATTCAGTTGTTATAAAATTTTAATCCATGCATAATTAAGTGATTGCATATCAAAACATGACAGAAACAGCTCATTTCTGTGGCACCTACATTCCTTTTAAAGGAGGTGATTTCTACAAACATCCCTAATTTGTAAAAGCCTATTTGTTAAAAAACACCAAACAAGATGTCAGACAAATCTGAACAGATTAACAATGTTTCATTAAACCAGTGATTTATTAACATACTCGTGGGTACACTCTTAAAAGAGTCATTCTATTAAAAGTGTCCTGTGTAACCAGCAGCCTTTCAGTATATCTTAAGATGCCAGAAATGTATTTTTTGTTCCCTTGGAAGTATTAGCCAGTTAGTCAATAACTTGCTCTTTTTAGCACTGCTGACAGATAGATAAGCAATTATTTCCTTTATTTATCTCAGCAAGGATTTCTTGGGGTGATATTCTTAACTGGCCCAACTACATAGTTGGGCTACACTTAGACAAGTTTTTGAACATAAGCCATGAAGAAAAGTACCTTGCATTCAAAAGCTTGTCATGAAAACATACGAATACCAAATAAATACTTATTACTGAGTCAGAGCACAGGTCCACTGTACCCAGTATCCCATGTCACTGCACATGTACCTGGAGTAGCCAGGCTGTGGTTCCTTCACTGTCTCCTCAGAACTTCCTGCAGAGGTTCTGGCTGCACTTCTCCCCTTACCTGTTTATGCACTCCCCATCCGTGGCCTCATTAAGTCCTGGGACCTCCTGGCCAACCTCCTACTGACCCTAGCCAAGCTGGCAAAATATTTGACGAGGAAGGAAGCTCTGGCCAGGAGGACCCTCAGGGATTATGGGGCTGCTTTCTTGTCCACTGACCATTCACCTCTGGATGCAGTTTCACTGGCCAGCATCCACTGGCTCCTTGAACTCATTTGAAGGCCATTGGGTGCTGGCCAGCGTCCCCCTTTGCTGCACTTGTATTCAACCTACGGCACTCACGCCTGTCCCCGTTTTGTCTTCCTGTTGTTCCAAGCGATCACTGAGATCCCCTTCACGGCCTCCTTCATCAAGAGGGGGGCGGGAAGGTTATAGGCGTACTTGGTAGGCTTTGGCCCACATTCCAGAATGGTGCATCAAAAGGCCTGGGTCACAGTGTGGCAGAGCACGTGCTGCTGAGAGAATGAACCAGGTCTGACCAGGGCTCCCCTACTCACCTCGCTGCTCCTCTCTCCCTTATTGTCTCCAGCATAGACGGCATTTTGCAGCTGTTCCAAGGAGGCAAATGCTTCATCTTGTGCATCATCATCCTCATGTTTCAGATCGGTGCTCCCGGCGCTTTAGCTAAATCTCACTGAATGAGTTGAAGTGCCCCCACAGCCACTATGAAGTGTAGGTCCAGGGTTCAAGTTACACTGGGACTCCTGTGGGGAGGGGGCTTGTGGCAATGGCAACTTAAAGGAGCCGCCCCAACCTGAGCTGCTTAGAAAGGCACGGGGGCTCATCTCTTAGGGGGCAGCTCAGCCCCCCGCATTTCAAACCCCCGTGGGGACATCGATACACAAAACACAGGAGGCTGGCTGCAGAGCACTACTTACCCCGCTCCAGCAGACTCCATTAATCGAGTCTGCACTGATGAGGTGCAGTAGTTGCAGCAGGTCAGAGCAGCCTCCCCACACGTGTCCAGGCACCCTCAAGTCCAGGGAGCGGAGACGCAGAGGCTGCCCCTCACTGCCGAGCCCGCCCGGCCCAGCCCCGCCGGCTCCCGCGGTCGCGAGCTGCGCCCTCCGCGACACCCGGAGAGAAACTCCAGCCCTAGCCCAACTGTGCAGCCGCCCAATAAAGAGACACATCAAACCCGACAAGTCCTGGCGGCCCGCATCTCCCCCTGCGCCGGGGCTGCAGCACCACACAGGCACCCCCCGCCGGCCCGGGGCAAGAGACCCACTTGCGAGGGGGAGGAGCCCCGCGCCCGTGGACGGGAGGACACCGCCCAGCTCCGCACCACCACCTCCCCCTGCCTCGGGGCACCCCGCGTGCGCCCCGGCTCTCACCTCCGCGCGGGAGAGGCGGCAGCAGGAGCGCAGCCGCCGCGGGGATCAGCCCAGCACGTCGCTACTTGATTCTCTCATCAGCCGCCGCGGCGCCTTCAAGCCGGGCCGAGGGGCGGGGCCGCGGGTGGGCCACGCCCCCTCCCGGTCACGTGAGGGCGCCGCTCGGGGCTACTGGTGCGGCCCGGGGGGCGGGGCGCTCGAGTGGCCCCGCCCCTGCCGGGGAACACACACTCACACCCCCCCAACCCCTTTCTCTCTCTCTCTCTCTCTCTCTCTCTCTCTCTCTCTCTCTCTCTCTCTCTCTCTCTACCCCCCACGCGCGTCGCTGCAGCTTGAGGCCTTGCGCTTAGAGCAGCCTGCACAGCTGCAGACAAAAGCCCATGTTCTCCCTCTCCCCGTTAGCTCTGCCTGTTTTCTACCGCGGGGATGTCCCGCTCTTCTGGGCTTTGCTGCTTGCTGCTGCCCCCCTTTTCTGCAATATGTGGCAAGGTGTTTTTAAGTGCTGCCCCGGCGTGGGCTACAACTGAGGCTGGGGACTTCAACTGGGCTGTGCTAATTCCTCTGCTAAGCAAAAGACTGGGAAAGGGCCAGTGAAGTGCCTCTCTTTAAACAAAGGCAAGAAGGACCCCCCTGGGGAAGGACAGGTGGGTTAGCCTCACCTCAATACCTGGGAAGCTACAGGCGCACATCCTAAGAAAGGCTGTTTGCAAGCATCAGAAGGAGGAAAGGCTGATCACAAGCAGCCAACATGGATTTATGACAAACGAATCATGTTGAACAAACCTGATGTCCTCCTTTGAAACTCACTGCTTGGGTGGATGAAGGGAATGCTGTGCATAGTGTATCTGGACTTCAGCAATGCTTTTCTCTTAAATCAGAGAAGTGTGGGCTGGATAAAACTACCACAAGGTGGATAGGTAGCTGCAAGCAATAGGTACGTAAGTAAAGGGGTAATTATTCACCAGTCCATGTCAGAATGGCAGGAAGGGTTGAGTGAAGTCCCACAGGGGTCTGTCCTGGGCCCAGTGGTGTTCAACATGATTATTAATGATTTGGATGCTGGCACAAACAGCTGATTGGGCAAGTTTGCAGATGACATGAAACTCGGAGGGATTGTGAACACGTTGGGGGATACAAGCACAATTCAGAAGGATCTCAACAGTTTGGAAAATTGGGCTAAAGCTAACAGGATGAAATCCAATGCAGACAAATGCAAGGTGCTGAACCTCAGGTGGAATAATCAAAAACATATGTACAAAATGGGGGACACCTGGCTGAATGGCAGCTCTGTGGAAAAGGACTAGGGAGTCTTGGTGGACCAGAGACTCGATATGAATCTGCAGTGCGATGCAGCCCCATAAAAGCAAGTGTGGTTTTGGGCTGCATCAACAAACATTAGGTGCAGGACATGACAGGTGATAGTGCCTTTCTACTTGGTACTGATTGAGGCCTCATCTGGGGTACTGTTTGCAGTTTAGGGCTCCACATTTTAAAGTGATACGGAGAAGTTAGGGTCCAGAGGAGGCAAACAAAGATGATCAAGGACTTGGAAGACAAACCAGACGAGAAGAGGCTGAAGGAACTAGGCACCATCTTAGCGACAAATGAAGAGGAAAAGGCTGAAGTACTCTACGTCTTTTTACCTTAGTCTTCACAGGCAAGGTCAGTTCCCAGACTACTGCACTGGGCAGCACAGTTTGGAGAGGAGGTGAGCAGCCCTCAGTGGTAAAAGAACAGGTTAGGGACTATTTACAAAAGCTGGACATCCATGAGGCCAGATGCAATGCATCCAAGGGTGCTAAGGGAGTTGGCTGATGTGATAGCAGAGCAGCTGGCCATTATCTTTGAAAACTTGTGGTGATTGGGGGAGGTCCTGAACAATTGGAAAAGGGCAAATAGAGTACCCATCTTTAAGAAAGGGAAGAAGGAGGGTCCAGGAAACTATAGACCAGTCAGCCTCAAATCATTCCCCAGAAAAATCATGGAGTAGGTCATCAAAGGATCCATTTCTAAGCACTTGGAGAAGAAGGTGATTAGGAAGAGTCAACATGGATTCACCAAGGCCAAATCATGTCTGACCAATCTGATTGCCTTCTATGATGAGATAACTGGCTCCATGGATGTGGGGAAAGCAGTGGACATAACATACCTTAACTTTAGCAAGGCTTTTGGTACCGTCTCCCACATCATTCTTGCAAGCAAGCTGAGGAAGTATGGGTTCAATGAATGGACTGCAAGGTAGACAGAGAGCTGACTGGATTGTCAGGCTCAATGGGTAACGATCACTAGTTCAATGTCTACCTGGCAGCCAGTATCAAATGGAGTGCCCCAGGGGTCTGTCCTGAGCCTGGTTTTGTTGAATACCTTCATTAACAATCTGGAAGATGGGATGGGTTGCACCCTCAGCAAGTTTGCAGATGACACACCAAGCTGGGGAAAGTAGTAGATATGCTGGAGGGTAGGGCTAGGATTCAGAGAGACCTAGACAAATTGGAGGATTGGGCCAAAAGAACTCTCATGAGGTTCAACAAAGACAAGCGGGTCCTCAGGCCTGCACTGTTTAACATCTTCATCAGCGACTTGGACAAGGGGGTGGAAAGCACGCTGTCCAAGTTTGCTGATGACACTAAGATGTGGGATGAGGTGGACACACTTGATGGGAGAGAGAGGCTGCAACTAGATTTAGACAGACTACAAAAGTGGGCAGACGAGAATAAGATGGGGTTCAAGGTAGACAAATGCAGGGTGCTGCACCTTGGGAGAAGGAATCCACAGCATACGTACAGGCTGGGGAGTTCCCTTCTTGAAAGCAGAGGTGGAAAGGGATCTTGGAGTCATTATTGACTCCAAGATGAACATGAGCCGCCAATGCCAGACCGCAGCCGCAGGTGCATCTCAAGCCAGTTCAGAGGGGTAATACTCCCCCTCTATGCAACTTTGGTCAGGCCGCAGTTAGAGTACTGTGTCCAGTTCTGGGTGCTGCACTTCAAGAGGGATGTGGCCAGCCTGGAGAGGGTTCAGAGGAGGGCCAACCGCTTGGTGAGAGGGCAGCAGGACAGGCCCTGTGAGGAGAGACTGAAGGACCTGAACCTGTTCAGCCTCAGCAAGAGGAGGCTGAGGGGGGACCTGGTGGCGGCCTACAAGCTCATCAGGGGGGATCAACAGCAAATAGGCAGAGCTCTTTTCTCCCCAGCACCACCTGGGGTTACAAGGAACAATGGTCATAAGCTGATGGAGAATAGGTTTAAGTGTCCCAGGGGAGCGGGGGCACTGGGAGACCCCCACGGCGGCCAAGGGGTCTGCTTACCTCCCGCAGGGCTGGAAGACCTGAAGAAACTCCACGCGCCGGCGCTGCCGGTGCGGGCCATCAACCAGGCGTTTATCCGGCTGCGGCTGAGCGGCGGGGGCGGGGCACGCCGGCCGGGAGGAACAAAAGGTGGCCCCACCGAAGCAGCAGGGCGGCTGAAGGGAGAGAGCTGGAGCACGGAGCCCCAGCGAGCAGGGGATCAGCCGCCACCCGCGGAGTGCGGGACGCCGCCGGGTAGAGGCGGAGCAGGCTGCGAGCAGCGCAGCAGAGAGCCCAGAAAGGAAGAGACAGGACAGCACCCTCCAACTGGGAGAGGCATACCCGGCCCGAAGACAGCCGGTAGGGGCTAGGGTGACCGAGCCGAGAGAGAGGACGAGACGAGGACGGGTGAGAGGCCAGGACAGGAAGACCTGAGGTGGCGTATGGCCAGGGTGTAGGGGAGGACAGAGCCCCGAGAGTACCCGCAAAGAGGCCGGCACCAGGGGATACCCCAAGGGAAGACCCCCCACTGAGAGAGTCATCAAAGTCGTGGCAGGCGAGTTCTGGGGTCCCCCTTAATACCAGCCGGGGTAAACCCTGGGGTGTACCAACGAAGCTCGGGGGCACAAGATCCCGAGTCCGGGCTAAGGCGGCGCGCGAGCTCCTAATCGAACGGAGGCGGGTACATTAAGTTAGAGATCAGAAGGCAATATTTTACAGTTAGGGTGGCCAAAATCTGGAACCAACTTCCCAGAGAAGTGGTCCTCGCCCCTACCTTGGACAAATTCAAGAGGAGGTTGGATGATCACCTGTCTGGGGTCTTGTGAACCCAGCATTCATTCCTGCCTGTGACAGGGGGTCAGGCTAGATGATCTGTTCAGGTCCCTCCTGACCCTAGCTACTGTAAAACTAAGTGCAAAATCCTGCATTTAGGATGGAAAAATTCTATGCATCCTTACAGGCTGGGGCTGGCTGCCTGGGCAGCAGCTCTGCAGAAAAGGACCTGGGGGTTACAGTGGACAAAAAGCTGAATATGAGTCAACAGTGTTCCCTTTTTGCCAAGAAGGCTAATAGCATACTGGGCTGCATTAGTAGGAACATTGCCAGCAGATTGAGGGGAGTAATTATTCCGCTCTATTCGGCACTGATGAAGCCACATTGGAGTTCTGTGTCTAGTTTTGAACCTCACTAAGTTCCTGGCTAGAGGGTCTTTCCCCTTCGCCCAGGGTCAGACTGATCACCATATCTGGGGTCAAGAAGGAGTTTTACCCCATGCTCAAATTGGTATGGACTGTGGGGGGGTTTGCCTTCATCTGTAGTGGGAGGCATGGCCTTCTGCACAAGATCTCTTGAGGGTATATTGACAACATTTTACAGAAATAGAACATTGTGGCAGGTTATGGTGGCATGTTATGGTGTTAGGTCTATGTTGTGTCAATGTTGAGGGTAACCTTATGTAGTGTTTAGATTATGGTTGTATGGGATGGTTTGTATAGGGATGTATAGGTTTGTATAGGGATAACAACTCAGGCAGGGAGTTGGACTAGATGACCTCCAGAGGTCCCTTCCAGCCCTACTTCTGTATGACTCTGTGACAGGGCAGCTAACACGCTCTGTCGCAAAGACACGAGGGAAAGAGAAGAGAAAAGAAACTTACTGGGGGTGAAACTGAACAAAGGAAAAGACATCATGAACCCAGGCAGCAGAGATGCTGTGCCCTGGCTGATCAGGGGAATCAGCTGGGGAAGCCAGGGCCATGGCAGATCAAAGTTTACTAAGGCAAACCCAGCAGTTCTGGGATGATCCCAGAGGGAAAAAAGAGACACATCCAGCCCGGACAAGAAAAAAGCTGCGCCGCAGACCCTAAAGCAAATCATCTAGGAAAGCCAGGGAGGCAGCGAATCACATGCTGCCATGGCAGGCCTGGCTGGCCAGCATGGGAGATTTAAGGGATGCTGACAAAGCAGTTGGGGTTGATTCCCAGGAAAGAAGAAAGAGAAAGAAGCGTGGAGAGCACAGAGAGACCACAATGGGGAGGTGGGGTGGAGGGGGTTCGACCCCGGGGCTCAGAGCAGAGTCCCAGCAGCCAACTTACTTGAGAAGAGTTGAAGACAAGGCAGTGATGACATCCCATCTGGTGAGTCCAATTCAGAAGGATGAAGTGAATCACTCCACGGACCTGGAAGAGAAGAAGGGTGAGGAAGAGGTTACTACCCGGCAGGGTAATAATTCCAGTCCCAGTCCTGAAGTCAAGAGTGAGATTTGAACTGGGAAAGGCCAGCTTGGGCCCTGTGCAGGGAAGAACAGGGCAAGCGACTGGAATAGAGGGAACACCCTGAACAAGGACCCAATAACCCTGGAATTAGAACTCCTGGCAGTGAAGGCTAAGAACAGCAAGCCCAAAACATCTGGTGTGGATAGGGCAGGGTGTGGGGATGGTGGAGTTTTGCGAAAAGGAGCCGACCTCCTGAATCATTAACAGCCATCTTGCCTCCGAGGATTTTTCCTACCTTTTTCTCCTTAACACCAAAGTTATGACAGGTGAGTTCAATTGGGAATACACCATCCTAGCAAGGTGATGAACTGGTTCCAGGTGGCTCAGCATCAACCCTCACAGACTCTATGACCCTTCAAGTCAAATCTCCCCTCAATCTTCCCCAGGCTAAATAACCTTAGTTCTTTCAGTCTTTCCTTGTAAGCCTTGTCTCCCAGGGCCCTGATCATTGCTGTTGCTCTGCGCTGGCCTCTTTCAAACTGTTCACATCCTCTTTGATGTGTGGGGTCCAAAACTGGGCACAGTACTCTGGGTGAGGCCTCATCAATGCTGAATAGAGGGAAAAAATTACTTCCCTTGATTTGCAACTGGCACTCCTGCTAATATAACCCAGCTGGCTGCCGGCCTTTTTTACAACAAGAGCACACTGTTGGCTTATATTCAGCTTATATTCTACTACAGAGTTGTTATACCTCTGGACCATGGGTCAAATGAGACCTGCAGAGCTATAGGATCTGGCCTGTGGGGCTCCCCATAGGTCAGGAAATTTGGTGGCGGGGGAAGCACTGCCAGTACTGCCACCCTTCCCAGCTGCCAAAATCCCAAGCCCTGTGGGGTGAGGCAAAGCCAGGACACAGCCCTCCCCCACATGGTCGGGGCCACATTCCCTTTCCTCCATGCAGTAGAGTTGTGGTTGGGCTGTTCTCCCTTTTTCCTGCAGGACCAGGACACATCCTCTCCTCCTGAAAAAGCTGGTTCAAGCCTGGGTCATGTGTCTGGGCCATGCCCCCTTCCCCTGCCAGGCCAGGTTGGCACCAGGGCACACCCCCTCCTCATGGGGCTGGATGAGGACTGGGTCATGCCCCTTTCCCCGACTGGGCCTGGTTCTCAGGACCAGGTTGCCCCCCCACTCTGAGATGCTAGATGGGGCCTTGTGTCTATTCCACTGGACTGGGTCTGGCCTGCAGAAGGATCAGGCATTGCCCATCCAGCCTGGTAGATGAAAAGTTTGAGCACCACTAGTCTACTGTAACCCTTAGGTCCTTCTCTGAAGTACTGCAGCCTACATCAGTGGTGGCTAACCCACAGCACATATGCCACAAGTGGCATGGGCAATTAGTGTATGTGGCACACAAGCCCCAGGCATTAAATTAAAGGGGGAACTGGTGACAGGAATCAAGGCAGCACTTGGGGCATGGAAAAGGATTCGTGCGGCACTTGGGGAGAGGGCAGGAGTTGGGATTCAGTGCTGGCTTGAAGATTAGGTGCTGCCAATTTCAGTGTGGCCATGTCCTGGTGGCGATGGGATTTGGTGGCACTGGATGACATCAGCAGACCTTTATTAGAGTGGTACTATCTCATACTTTGGACTTAATTTGTGGTATGGCTGCCAAAAACATTGGCTGCTACTGGTCTAGATGCTCTCCACTCAGCTATGTGGCATATCAGAATGAAGGTACTAGATCAGGCTTGTCCAGCATACGGCCTGTGGGCCACCATGCGGCCCTCCAAGCTGTTTTCTGAGGCCCGAGGTGCTGTGACAGGAAACAAAAGTAAACACTGTACTTTCGTTTTGTGGGGGTGATGTGATACCGCTTCCTGTGAGGTCTTTGAATATGGCTCGCCGGCCCACTGGGTGATAAAAAGTTCATGATCCGGCCCCACATTCAAAAAGGTTGGACACCCCTGTACCAGATGCTTTGTACCTTGGCGGAACAAGTTTTCCAGTGACTGATGAACTCCCATCCTAATAGGTCCAAGTGGCTTTCCATCCTGGTGAAAAATGGTTCAGTCTGCTCATCTTGCTTCTCTTATCCATTCCTTTCATACTAGGCCTGGGAGGATTGGAAGAGGATGAAAAAACCCTGAAGCTGTCCCTTGACAAGTGGATTAGGATTCACCTCCAACTGTTCCCCAGGTCTGAGAGATGGCAGTGACACAGAACTCCAGGAAAAGTGAGAGGAACAGAGAAGGTAAATCCCAGGGGGGCATATTTAATTGCTAGAGTTGGTGATAGGCAGATACGGGGTCAGAAGAGCAAAATTGATGTTGGTGCTGTATGATGTATAATGAATTACTGATCTAAACAAGACATAAATAATTGCTGGGCCTTATGCTATAAATTTTGGAGACTGCCACAGATACTGAGAGGAGGAAGATAAATTGGAAAATACACCAAAATCAACAGTATAATCTGTTTAAAAATCTCGGTTTGCGGGGGTTCTTACTTATAGTTTTGAACTTTTGGGGCTGACAATACTAGATCTGAAACTCATTGCAAAGTGTGTTATAGAAGTATTGATGTCGCTCAACATTTTATGATGAACATCATTAAAATATTATGATAATCACAACATTTTTAAAAATATTGTAGCCAATTAAGCTAATAACATTGAAAGTAAAATATACTGTATATTAAAATCTACAATCCAGCATGTGAGATGGCCTCTGACTAGTTAATACACATGGTAAGGGCAAAATTTACCGTTTTGTAAGTGGGTGCAGTTCCACTGACTTCAATCATAATGTTTCCACTTAGGCCAACTGTGAATTTGTCATTAGATATATACTGCCACAGTGAGCAGCTACTGCTGTACTGCAATAGTGTACAGCTACATTTATTACATTTACATTTTTTATTTGGTACAAACTGACTGTAAGGACTCAGTCCTGCAATGTAATGAACAATTTCTGGAGGTGCTGAGTGACATCCACTGACTTTAATGGGTACTCAATGCATCCAAGGAATGCTAAGCACCTTCATGTTTGAACCAAAGAAATTATAAAGAACGTTGCCAGGCACAATGTTTCTTTGAAAAAGTTTCCCAGCTCTAGCTCAATATATTTTTCATAATTTCCTTTGCTTTTCCTCAATTACGTAGCAGCATCACTAAGAGTCGATTATCATGTGTAATGTTCCATTGACATTAACTCTTCCTTTTCACAAATACTAGAAGTTAATTAAAAGACTGAATTTTCTTTTTTTAATGCTTTTTAGGAGAAACATTCTAAAATATATTCCTGAGTACAGAAGATTTCTTCTCAGCAATCAGACATATAATGCTAATAGTCTATATAGAATATTTTTTCATAATTAGAAAGAATAGATTTTAAATTTCCCTGTACAAAGCTTCCTATAATTAAGCAATAGTTCTCCCTAAAGGAGGGCCCTGAAATGTGATAATTCACTCTGACAAGAGTTATTCACTTGGGCTTTTTCATTGTACAGCTTTAATTCATAAGCCCATCTAGTGGATTGAATCCCATTCTGGGAATTAAGAGACCTGGATTCTATTCACAACTCACTTTCAACTCGCTTTATGACATCAGTTAAGCCACTTACAACTGTCTTTTCAAAGCACTGCCCTTTGTAGGTAACGTTGTTTCATTTGTGATATTAAAAAAACTAGTTTTTTAAAACATAGGCTGAGAATCCCTGGATTCTGAAAATATGAGCCCATTTCTAGATGAGCAGAACCCATAGGTGTTAAAATCATTACTGGACTACCTAGGTATAAAATTCTTTAGTTGGAACTTTCTTGTGAATCCATACTATACTTGTCCTTCTCCCTATACCTCCTCAAAAACCCTTATCATCCCAGTGTACTCTTCTAGCACTATACCATCCCCATATTTGGAACTTTACTAGAACATGACAGAGGACAGATACCAATAACACCATCTATGGAAAGAAACCCTAATTTCTAACGAAGGCTGGGTGAGAGGTTTGAGACTCGGTGGGTGCGCCTACATGTGTGCTTTGCTGCTCAGTAGACTAATTTACCGCACAGTGAAGTGTCACCATCTACTTGTGTGCAGCAACTGGGCTAGTGTAAACTAATTTACAGAGCCTTCAGACAGTCCTGTCAGACACAAGTACTATCCAATGGCGAAGTAAATTACTGAATTTAAATGCATGTGTAGATGGTGACAATGGGATTAGTTTACTCCAGTTCAAAATGTGCCGGACTTTTTTTAGTCTCATTAATTGCATGTATAGGCACGCCTAGTTAGTGTGCTATGCTAAGCCAATGAAATGTTAAAACTGGTTTTTATAGGTTTTCTCTTAATGTTAGAAATCTGGAATACTGTACACAACCTTTCCCCCAAAGGTAAGCGTGTGTTCTCTTCTAGGTTGGCGGATCTCCTCCAGCGGGCTTTAAACTAGGCTTGTCGGGGGACGGGGAAGATGAGGGTGGAGGAAGCCTTGGACCACTAAACCAGTGACACCCACAAGAACAGCCCAGCCTGGACCAACAATGAGCAGAATAAATACCAAGGTAAGAAACTGGGGCACGGGCAGTACTGAGATTAGGGGACCAGTGCACACATTTTCAGGAGGCCTCTACACAATGCCTCTACACAAACGCTTATAGCATGGGGAACAAGCAGGAGGAACTTACCCTCCTGCTATCTGACACCAACCCAGACATAGTGGGGCGCACAGAAATGTGGTGGGACCCAACGCATGACTGGGCGGTGAATATCAAGGGCTATAGGCTGTACAGGGGGGACAGGACAGGGAAGAAAGGTGGGGGTGTGGCGCTCTACATCAAGGAGGAATACACATCCTCATCTAGTAGCACAAGGTCAGATGAGGGGCACACTGAAGTGCTCTGGGTTAGAATACAAAGGAGTCGAGGGGAAAGGGACTTAACGGTGGGGGTCTACTACAGAGCACCCAACCAAGGGGAAGAGCTAGACCGGGAATTCTTAAGTCAGCTCACGGAGGTAGTTAGGTCAAAAGACATGGTCATCATGGGTGACCTGAACTTTCCAGACATCTGGGAAGAGTAGTCAGCCAGGTCTGACCACTCACGTAGGTTCCTAGCCGAGATACAGGACCTCCATCTAACGCAAGAGGTGCATAGCCCCACCAGGGGAGACGCCTTGTTGGATCTGGTGCTGGCCACAGGCAACGAGCTCGTGAGGGGGCTGTGGGTGCTCGACCACCTGGGCGACAGAGATCATCACCTGCTGGAATTCACCATCCAGTGCAGGGTGGCAAAAGCCTGCAGCAAGGCAGCAGCCTTGGACTTCAGGAGGGCAGATTTCAATGAGGTAAGAAGAATAGTTGGGGAAGTACTGAGGTCCCGGAGGGGAGGGGAGTCGGGTGTCCAAGAAGAGTGGTTGTTCCTTAAGGAGACGATCCTCCAAGCCCAAAGGGAGGTAATCCCAACAAGGATCAAAGGGGGCAAGAGGGCGCAAAAGCCCCCATGGCTCACCAAAAGCATACAGGAACATCTTCTAGCTAAAAGGGAGGCGTACACCCAATGAAAGGGAGGGGCCATCACCAGGGAGGACTCTACCTCAGTTGCTCAGGGCTGTAAAGGGGCAGTCAGGATGGCCAAGGCGGAGATGGAACTGGGACTAGCTACCCAGATCAAGGACAACAAGAAGTCCTTTTTTAAATACATAGGGGGCAAAAAGAAGGTACTGGATAATGTGGGACCTCTGCAAGACACGCTAGGAAATCTGGTTGTTGCACCAGACGACAAGACTAACCTATTTAATGATTTCTTTGCCTCCATTTTCCTGAGCAGGGACCAGATCAGCCCGTCCACCGGAGAGGCGCACCCACGCCTAGGGTCAGTGAGGACCCTGTCAGGGAACTTCTGGAGGGACTGGACGTATTTAAATCAGCTGGTCCTGATGATCTCCACCCCAAAGTGCTGAGGGAAGTAGCAGAGGTCATTGCGGGACCCCTGGCACGGCTTTACGAGCACTCATGGTGCTCTGGTGTGGTGCCAGAGGACTGGAAAAGGGCCAATGTGGTTCCCATTTTCAAAAAAGGGAGGAAGGAGGACCCAGGAAACTATAGGCCAGTTAGTCTTACCTCAATCCTGGGTAAACTTTTTGAGAGAATTATCCTGGCGCATGTCCATGAGAGGCCAGCAGGGGAGGTTATGCTTAGGGGCAACCAACACGGGTTCATTAGAGGCAGGTCCTGTCAGACCAACCTGGTGGCTTTCTGTGACCAGGTCACAAAATCCTCAGACGCAGGGGTAGCAGTGGATGTAGTCTTTCTGGACTTCAGGAAGGACTTTGACACTGTCTCTCACCCCATGCTCATTAAAAAACTAGAGGACTGTGGTGTTGACACCTACACAGTCAAATGGGTCACTAATTGGCTGGAGGGCCACACCCAGAGAGTGGTGGTGGACAGGTCATTTTCAACCTGGAGGGATGTAGGCAGTGGGGTCCCCCAGGGCTTGGTCCTCGGACCTGTGCTGTTCAACATCTTTATCAGTGACTTGGATGAGGGGGTAAAAAGCATCCTGTTCAAATTTGCTGATGACACTAAGATGTGGGGGGATGTGGGCACGCTAGAGGGGAGGAATATGCTGTAATTGGACCTAGACAGGTTACAGGGGTGGGCAGATGAGAACAGGATGGGTTTCAACACTGACAAGTGCAAGGTGCTGCACCTGGGGAGGAAGAACCAGCAGCATACCTACAGGCTGGGGAACTCCCTTCTTGTCAGTGCAGAGGCAGAAAAGGATCTTGGAATTGTTATTGATGCCAAAATGAACATGGGCCGACAGTGTGGGGACGTGGTCAGGAAGGCCAACCACACCTTGTCATGCATCCACAGATGCATCTCAAGCTGGTCCAAGGAGGTGATCCTCCCCCTCTATGCGGCACTGGTCAGGCCATAGAAGGAGTACTGTGTCCAGTTCTGGGCGCTGCACTTCAGGAGGGATGTGGACAGCATTGAGAGGGTTCAGAGGAGGTCCACCCGCATGATCAGGGGACAGCAGGGCAGGCCCTACGAGGAGAGGCTAAGGGACCTGAACCTGTTCAGCCTCCACAAGAGAAGGCTGAGTGGGGATCTAGTGGCCTGTTACAAACTAGTCAGGGGGGACCAGCAGGCATTGGGGGAGTCTCTGTTCCCCCGAGCACGACCAGGAGTGACTAGAAATAATGGTCATAAGCTGGCAGAGGGTAGATTCAGACTAGATATCAGGAGGTGCTACTTCACAGTCAGGGTGGCTAGGATCTGGAACCAACTTCCAAGAGAAGTGGTGCTGGCTCCTACCCTGGGGGTCTTTAAGAGGAGGTTAGATGAACACCTTGCTGGGGTCGTTTGACCCCAGTACTTTTTCCTGCCATGGCAGGGGGTCAGACTTGATGATCTCCTCAGGTCCCTTCTGACCCTACCAACTATGAAACTATGCAACTGTGGGGGACGTTGTGACAAAAGGGATACCCATGGCAAAGAACAGACCAGAATGACCTTAAACTATTACAGTTTCAGATTGAGGACCCAGAACATTTTGACAAATTATAGGTAGAGCTTTCCTACTCATTAGCGTTATGATGTGCAGAAGGATGAGTAAGACATTAAGAGGGCCCTTCAGAGCAGCATTTCTGTAAGCCACAAATCCTGTGGTATCAAGACACATCAGGGAAATAGTGTTAGATACAACAATTCAAATCTGTCCTGTGTACCACGTGGTCATTTTTGTGATATGCCTGTACAGGCTCTGTTGCAAAGCCTGTCTGTGACTTCATTTACAACTCTGTCAAGTCTTTTTTGAGCAGCAAAAGAGTTAACTCTATTTCCTCTAAGGCAGTAGTTTTCAAGCTGTGGTCTGTGGATGCCTGGGGGTCCACAGACTATGTCTAAGGGGTTCATAAAAGACTACTATGATCAATCAAAAGTGCATGAATACCCACACTTACAATTCAAAGGGGTCCACACTTCCATTCAAAATTTGTAGGGGTCCACATGTGAAAAAGGGTTTAGAACTTTCCTTGTTATCCTCCTTCACCATGAAGATATTCAGGAGAGGATGAAAACCACTATAAAAGGAAGAACCTCTGCCTCCGGTACTTCTGGTTTTGCTTTTGCCGCATGCCTCGGATGCTGGTTAATAGAGTTTTCCTGCTAATAAAGTACCGGTTAACACAGCCTTTGCTGTAGTATTAAAGTATTGATCTAGTCCTCTTGGAATCAGCTGTTCCACCTATTCCTTCCATGCTCAAGTCAAGCAGGGAAGCAACAAATAATTAAGACAGCGGCTGGGCTGCCCACCCTGTAGTCATCAAGCTATTCCATCAGCTAACGCACCAGTTGTAGGGCATCCTTGCAGCCCAGCCACATGTGCAGTCATCCTTCCACACAAAACCTGCCAACTGCTTATGTGCCCTTTCATGCTACAGTCGAGTTTTTCACCAAGACAGTCCCATTTTAAACACCTATCCAGGTATCTCATTATTTTGATGAAATGAATGTTTTTGCCCCATTTCTAGCAAGATGCCTGGGATGGGTGTTTAAAATGCAACTATCCCAGTGCTCTGCCATCACCATTTCCCTCTAGTACCCTCAGCTGAGACCAGAACTCAGAGACAGCTCAGTGTGTTGGAGAGCCAGGGAAGGGAGATCAGGGGGTGGGGGAGGTGCTGAGGGGGCAGTAGAGAGGCAAGGAAGGCGAGGGCAAGGGAAGGAGAGCAAAGCAGCCCACTTTGAGACCAGGGAACTATGTTTTTCCTACTTAATGCCCACCATATCTCTCAGTAAAATCTTTTAAATTCACTTAGATTTTTGTGAATAAAATTGTTAATGTTACTTTAATTTTAAGATTTTTTTTGCGGGGGTGGATTATCTTTTTGTTTTGTTTGTACAGCGTAATGTGGTGTTGCTCCATTATTTAGGTTCTTAGGTGCTGTATACGTCTACACAGTAGTAACTGCAGCAAAGCTTATGAGAGAATATTTCTACAGTTATTAGGGAATTCATCAATCCAGTTAGCATGGTGTCATCTAATGTCATGGCAATGTAAACATGGTTGGTCTCCTTAATAACGTTAAATAAGAAGAAAGATCAACAGAAAGAATGGTCTCTAAAGTAGTATGGTTTCTCTGCTGTCCTGCCAGGGGTTTCCTGGAATGTGTCTCGTATCTCGGTAAAGCACATCTTCACTCTCAATTGCATATATAGGCATACACCTCAAGTGAGCTTTTCTGATTTTCAGTTATTTTCTAGAAACATGATAAAAACCTTGTTGACACCTAACATTTGAATGATGAATTGAGAGGATATTATAACTTTTATAAAAAGTTTGGCACAATTATATGGAAGACCTCAAACACTTTTTATTTCCAATAAGGGTATTAGTCACTTGTCTTTTGATAAAATGAATTCAGCTTTATATATTGATTGAAGCATCTTGTAGTTTATAGTCTCAATCTGAAACAGGCTTTTCTGTTAGGCTGAAATCCAGCTCTTTGCTGTAACTGCAAAATCTGATCATGAAAATAAATGGTTTTTTGCCTGTTATCATTACTAAAGGAAACCACTTCTAGAGGTATTCAGTTGCTCTCTTCAGGACACTCTCCACATAGCTCACAAAAGAGAAATGGCTTAGGATAATTTGCTTTGCAGGTAGTGTGTTACTTGGGGTGCGGGTACATGCAGGCAGTGTTGTTACTTGGGGTGTCTATTCAATCTGTGTATTTGATTCACTTAGTGCTAATATTCTAAACCGTTTAGAAATCAGTGTATAATGTGATTACAGATGCGTTATTCATGATTAAGGGATAATTTTCAATAGAAACTCCTTGACTACAAAGTATGGGTGTTTTGGAATAAACATTTTGATGCTTTCTGAATGATTTGTGTAATTAAAAAATAGGGCCAGTACCTGATCATAAGTCAAGGAGGTGAGAATAATGAGAGCAGAATTTAGTTCCAAGTGCTGTTTTGCAGACATGAAGCCTAATATTTCTCAATTTACCTTGCTTTCCACTGAGAATCCCATTGTTTTCAATTACTTCAGACTGGCATTATTATCTTTATTATTTGTTTCCCCCACAATACAGCATTGTTTTCTCCTCTGTGTTGTTGGACAAAAGTCAAGGAATGTGAATCAGTACAATTTTTCAGCAGTGAGATCCCATTTTATTTTATGGGCAGCTCAGTTGTTGAGCTCCTCACTATGTTACAGGCATTAGCATTGTGCGAGTTCATCATACAGTATCACCTCCTTCATTTGGCTCTTGATTTTCTTCTGTAGAATTTGATAGCATTGTTCTACTGTATCATATTTGGTTATTTAGAACACAGGCTTTTACATATAATCTAGACATTCAGTCAAGTACCAAAAGGTTTTTATCCTCCATTTCTTCCCACATTCAAATACATTTTGCTCTGAACTGTTCTGCCAGGTTCTTCTTTTGCAGTCTTTAATCTGTTTCTGTCTGACAGGTTGGGGTTTTTTTAATATACCGTATTTTATGACAGCTGCCATATTGTCCTGGGAGAGAGTTTTTTTCTCCATATGTTCCTCTATCTCCCCCATTTTCTAGCCAAGTGCCAGAGATTTTGTAGTAGGAGCTTCCACTCTTCCGTTAAATGTCTCATGTACAGCAGAATGCACTTTATCAGAACATATTTAGCTCTTTTAGTAGGATTTTAGTGACCTAACCTGTTCGAGAGTGCTTGGTACCAGAGAGGCAGAGTGCACCTGCTCCTCCTGCTGTTTAGCTGTTAGATTGCATACCTCTAAATCCAGTTTTCTTGGAATTCTTTGTGTCAGTATCACTGTATTGGGCAAATAGATAACAAGAGCATGTCCAGCTATTGGTGAGAGGATCTATTTGCATAAACACTCATGTTTCAGACTATAAATCAACTCCTAACTACTAAGATTGGTAGAAGCCTCCTTTAGAATCAAGTTATTTTGTAACTTTTCCCCACAGGATTTTTTTCCCAGCTACCTCAAAATAAGATGGCACTGTCAGAGGCAGAATACTGCATTAGAGGGTCCACTGATTTGGATCCATCTCATTACTTTGGGCAATTTAGATCTGAATCAAGAATATGCATTTCAGAACCCTAATTCATTTAAATTGGATTTTTCAGTAGGTAGCTGTTTTTCTGTAACTGCTCTGATCCATAAAAAATACCAAGTTGATCACCACCACACACAGAAGATATCTGCAAGACTTTGAACATCTGAGAAACTTTGACAGTGGAAAGTCAAAAAATGTATCTTGCTGAGAATATAAAATTCTTTAACATATGGACAATTTAGTGTGGAGGTGGAAACATCCAGTTCTGTGGAGTTTCCAATGTTACCATTTTAGGAAATCTTTTGTATGTCCTTGGACAGTAGAATTAAATTCACTTATTTTGCAGATGGTTGGTCTGTGGCAAATTGTTGCAGAACATAAAAAATGTTCCCTGTCCAAGTGTGGTTATCGGGTCAATGTGTGGAAGTTTTGTGATAGATAGTCTAGTATCATACATGATTTGATTTCACAGACAGTTGTGCGTGAATTGAGATCACAATAAAAGCACCTCCCAGAACCCCTGTGAAATGTTTATTTTGCACTGGAAAATCAAATTAGGATCCACCCCTCCAAGTGTAAGTCATGACTAAGTAGTCTTCTGCCTGTCAAAAACATCTAAAATATTTTCACATCAGTGAAAGGCAACTCATGCACATTTCCTCCTTCTGCCTTTGTTTCACACAAATCCACTGTTACTTTACTGTTTATTTCTGAAATTACTGACATTCAAAAGCCTTGTTGTTTGTTGACACTGACTTTCCTGAAAACCCTGAACATGTTGAAGAAATTCAACATCTGTGCTTGTAAGGTCCCTTGTCTACTGTTTTTCATTATTTCCTATGTTTTATGTCCTTGTGACACATGGTAGAAACCAGTGTCATATATCTGGGCCATGACAGACTGAGAGTTATGCCCTTCCCTTCAGTACACATTTAATAGCCATGAACATCACAGATGATGCATGATTTGGGGTCTTCCCCAAGGAGGCAGCGGCCGATTTTGCAGGAAGATTGTGAAGTTGGCCACCATTTTCATGGACTTATTGAGGTGGGGCCCCGGCAGTCCCGCCCCCCCCTGCAGATTGGCAGATGGCCCAAAATCGTGGCTAATTACCCTGATCAAGCCTGGAAAAGCCATTAATCCATGCCTTATTAAGTGTGGATTAATGGTTTCCCTGGGCTTCAATCAGGGTAATTAAGCTGTGGTTTCAGGCCATCCCCAGTCTAAGCATTCAGTTAAACTCCACATGCACCTCGGGGTGGATGGCAGGGAAGGGGCCAGGGGCAGTGCAGCCCCAGCACCTTCCTCACCATTGTCCCAAAGGCATATGCGCCTGTCGCTGGCAACGAGCTGAGCTCCACAGACCTGGGTGCAGCTGATTGCAGCCTCTCTGCTGCAAGCAGCCCTGCCCCATCCTCCCCACCTGCTCCAAGACCACAGGGCTTCCAGCCCTTTTCTCTGCTTGACTGTAAGTTTTCATTTTCCTAGAAAGCCCTCTGAAATCATGGAGCCCACTGTTTTCCACAGAGAACACCCTATTTCACATTTTCCACGGAAGACACAAAATAGCAGTTTCAGTAGGTCCCTATGTATGACATGTATGCTTTATAATGTGTCTAACTTCAGGGAATTTTTGACATTCCTTCATACTGCAGCTTTGTCCTCCAAATCTAGTTAGAAGCTGTCTGGATATTTTTGCTTAAGTATCATAAACTACAGGAGCATTTCAATAGCATCATTTTTTTTTTCCTTGGAAAATAGCTGAGTCCTCTGTTCTTTTTAATTTTTATCTGTGAATATAGCTGTTACAACTCCCAGGGACACTCTCCAGTAATAATTGTCTGTACCCAAGTCATACCCCTAGTTATTCAAGCCCCATATTTATCTGCAGAATGGAGTAGTGAAAACACAAACAGTAAGTGTATTTTTCCCCAGCTGTCCCAGTCCAGGGCTTTTCTGTAATATGGAAAGTATAGATTGGTTTCTATATCAAAAACTACATACACATACTCATATTGAAGTTTATAGGGCTGATACAATACATCAAACATCTATATCTGTGGCAAGTTTCCAAGTAGTACTGGAACTGTATGTCTGTTTTTATATTAATTCAGTCATCAACCACTAGTGAGACTACAATGGAAGTTTCCAATTTGTGCCAACAGTGACAGCTCTTGTTTACCATCTTCTGTCACTAAACATATGGGAAGAAAGTACCCCTTCAAGTAAATTCCAAGTGAAAGAAATATATTTTCACTGGCTTATAGCCCCAGCTGAGATCAGGTGAAAATGAGGATTTTATCCAATTGATGCTTAGCAAAACTAGGTCTATAGCTTGAAAATAATGTTTAATTAGAATTGAGCATTTTCTCGCATATATGAAAAATAGTACAAAAGGGTTCACAATCAAAACACAAATAACTTATCATTAGGATATTCCAATAGTGCCCAGAGCCTGGTGAGCTAGATAAATATCCTTGTTGCTTAGGTGGCTATGGAAACATATTGCCATAATATGAGAAATAGAGATTCCCAGCTTTAGAACACTAAGGGAGTTTCAAAAGGCTCATTTATCTCTACCATTTAAATAAATGTAGAGATGGTGAAAGGACCTCTCCATCTGTCCTGTCAAATGTTATTCCAGTCTCAAAGATGAAGAAAAATGGGATATTAGACTGCATCTCTGGGAGCATGGTAATGTAGGATCTTGGTATTGTTTAAAACATTTCCTTCAGGGATCATTCCAATCTGGCCTGCTTAGCTTAGTGATTTTTTTGGTAGAGTCTAGTGGGCAGTATTTTTGCTATATTAATCAATGGTATCACCCTCAGGGTGTCTTCTATTCCTGGCTTGTCTGCATGGGATTATTCTTGCACTGAGAAGGTACTGAAGCAGCTGGCCATTTATTCTAATACTATTGAATACATTTGACATTCAGGTAGTTAGTTGGCTCCAGGGGAGATTTTTAATGACTTTTGGGCCTGATTCATTTTTAAAGTTGTGCCCAGCAATTACTTTTTCAAAGGACAGCTAGCAAAGCTGTCAGCTAATAATTGCTTTTAAACATGGGATGATGCTAGCTTTTTAGCCTTCCAAAGAAGCAGTCACCAAATATTTGTACTGTCAATACCTCATTCTCTACATCTAGTACCATCTGGTTCCTACCAGGATTTTTATGAACTCTGTCTTGGCTGCATTTAAAAAGATTGGTGGGTAAACCTTGAAGTCTCCATTGTTTGACAAAAGAGACTTATAGTGCATCTATTTTTAAGCAATAAGGCTGGTTGAAAACTATGGGGAAAGTAGACTGGAGTTAATTGTGTGGCATCCTGGAGACCCACATGCCACTGATGCAAACAAATCCAAGTTATTAAATCTCTATGCCTCTTTAGAATTTTTTTTTGGAACATGTTTCTCCATGAAAAGAGGGGTGTATGGGGGCAGAGGGAAGACATCACAAGGACATATAGAAAACTAGTAGCTATAATCTGTCATTAATGAAACCAAGACTGAGGGAACAGAGCATATACTTAAAAGCTTTACTGAATCAATGTGTTAATTAGGGAAATGGAATGTTCTCTTCTGCCTGTGCTGCACATACACCAGGAAGCCAGTGCTACAGTAGTGACCATAACCTGTACCTGCCCAGTTTGTCCTCCCCAGAACATAAAAGGGCCAGATCCTATTTACCCTTCACCTGCCTAAGCATCTTGTATGAAGCTGCATAATTTCAGTTGTGGGCATTTATGCACAATTTGCTTGCAAACCTACCAGAAGGAGGAGAAGGGGGCTCCTTCCACCTTCCAGCCTAATGGCCAAGTAGCTAGGACACTTGTTCAGGGAGCGGAAAGCCCAGACATAAAGCCTAGCACACTCAGAGTGGTTTTGAACCTGCTTCTCTTGTTTCTTAGCAAAATGCCCTAACCTTTAGGCCACAATCTATGCAATACTCAGGGATGTCTCCAGCTTTCCCTTTGAAGCTGAACCCCTGCATCTTGCATTTAATATTCATTGGATAAAATGGATAGCCAGCACTGGTTAATTTTCTGCCTACTAGAAGCAAGGGCCTAGGCTAAAAGTTAGGACTCCCACCCTTCCTGTGGTGCACAGCCTCTGGTTTTGCTCTTTCTCCTGGCCTCACACATCTTCATTTGGCTGCCCGGTGGACCAGGTTTAAGAAGATGTCAGGAGATTTCTCTGGGTGATGACTAGCCTGTGGCCTAGCTAGAAAGCAGAAAACACAATTCCAAGCCTCTGCTAAGTAAGCAATCTCCTGTTCCTTGGCAAATGCTGTACTCATTAAGCTATTGGGTTAAAACAAGGGAAGGTCCTCTCTGCCTAACACCCTCTAGTCACGTGTTTTCTCCAACTAAAATTTCAGGACTCGCCAGGCCTTACATACATACGTAGGTATTGCTATTTTTCTTGGGCTGCTGCCTGGTTGGGGTGCAGCCTTACTGAACACGTCCAGTAGGATAGTGGGCACAGTGCTGAATCACAAACTGTGCAAGTGCCAAAAACTGCAGTTACATGAATGTGTGCAAGCCACTTGGGCACATGAAGGGGAAATAGGATCTGGTCTGAAGAGAGCAGGGGGAGCAAAAGAGAGAGGCCAAGGGGGAGGCTATCAAAAGCAGTAAAGAAGGTACACTTGAAATACTAGTATTGAGTGAACTGACTAGTCAGTGAAATGAAAAATAGTACTTGTCATTCAGTAATCCTTTCTTATTAATACTAAACTAGATGTAGCTGCATAAAGTCAAACCTACACACAATGCACATTTATGACAGTCAGGAAGTTGCAAAACATGAACCATATTTAATGGTGGAACCTCAGATGCGAGTATATGTTGCAGGAAAATGACTGGCTATTTGCTACACATGACAGAAGAAACGCACATTTCTGGCCTTATTCTGTTCTGTTACATGGCTATAAATTTGGAGTTGGTTTCAACTGAGAAAGAGAAGACTGGACGGTCACCTGGCTGAGGTCACCTGATCCCAGATGTCTTTCCTGCTCATGCAGGGGGCTGGACCCGATGATCCTTTGGGGTCCCTTTCAGCTCTATGATTCTATGATTCAGATTCAGATTTGGCTGAATCGAATCAGGGACAGTGATCCGAATCAACAAATCGTATCACTGTCCCTGATTCGGACCAAATCCGAATCGAATACAGCCCGTTTTGCATACCCCTATAACTCAGTAAAAAAATCATTGTATTTTATCCAGATTTGCCAAGGTAAAGAACAAAATAAATTTTAAAAAATCAAGAGGGATAAAAGTACATATTTTATGTAACGTGTTGCAAAGCAAATCTCAATATTTTAGAGTTAAGTGATACAGCTGCAAAGTGAAAATAAAAAAGCAACAGCAGAGGGAAGTATAGGCATTGGAGAAGAAAAAGTCTTGAGATTACACTTGAAAGCAAGTGTGAATTAAAAAAGTGGGAAGAGAAAGGTATTCTCAATACTAAAACCTGGAGCAGGCTTTCAGACTAACAGTTTGGAAACTTTATTTAGAGAGAAAGCAAGCCAGGGCTAGACAACTTCTGAGATAGGGAAAAGAAAGGTAAGTTATCTTAAGATAACTGAAGCAAACCTGTAGAAGGTTAAAAAAAGAAAAAAAAAACAAACAAACACCCAAAAGCAGTGCTGAACCAGCTTCTGAAAGGAGAGGGGAGCCAGTAGAATGGTTCAGTGATAGAACTTGATATGAACATCCTTTTTTTGATGTGTAAGAAAATCAGCCTCATTTGGCATGGGACAGAAGCTGGAAACGCTTCTCTTGCAGTTGTCAGTATGTTCTTCTTTGCTGTCTGGTATGCTTGGGACACCCTCCCAAAACTAATCAACTAAACTCCCACTTTGTCCTCCTCAAGGGCTACCTTTACCAGGAGACATATAGCAAACTGCCAGTTGAAAATAGCTAAACAGATTACTTACCAGACAAGAATACCTGGTATCCCTAACGCTTATTTATGTCTTGAAACAGTAAAAGCTTTAACAAAAAACTTGTTATTTGTGCCGAGTGAGTAGCCTCTATATTCACGTGTTTGTTTTTTCTCCATCTGCCACCCTCTTCCCATGTTTATTATTCCTACTTTTATGTCTAAAATTAACACTCAGAGTCTCTAGAGCAGAGACTGTTTCTTACAATATGTTGGTGCAACACAATGTGCAGTGAAGACCTTTTTTTTATTTAAACCTCCAGAGGCCGATGATAATATAAGAGCATAAAGACAGAGTTGAGAGGTGGGTGAGCCATGTAAAAGAGAGTTGTTATTAAAGATATGCTTTACACAGTAAAGTTAATTCAATAATGAAGTAGTTAATTATTTTATAATGTATGAATATGGATTAAGATGTGTATTGCTATGCTTCCATTTGCTACAAGTACCTGGAAATGGTCAGAGGTGGTAATGTGGTGTTGCTTATTTTTTATTCTGATAATAGGGCTATACAACAAGGAAACTAGAGTGTGTTTGGAGAAATGAGCTTACTTCTAAACTCATTTGCTTGTTAGGTATCAGCTTAATAGAATGAGGTGAAACTCTTTACACAACACTTTTTTTCAGCAAAAAATCCAGATGCGAAAATACCTGTGACGAGCAGAGAGGCACTATCACCTCCCTTGTCTTGCATCTATTGATGCAGCCCAAAACTGCACTCACCTTTGTGTGGCTGCATCACACTGCAGACTCATATTGAGTTTGTGGTCTACCAAGACTCCCAACTTCTTTTCCGTAGAGCTGCCATCTAGCCAGGTATCCCCCATTTTGTATTTGTGGTTTTGATTATTCTGCCCAAGCTATAACACCTTGCATTTGTCCATGTTGAACTTCATCTTGTTAGCTCTAGCCCCACTTTCCAACCTGTCAAGATCCTTCTGAATTGTGCTTGCATCCTCTAATGTGTTCACGGTCTTTCCCAGTTCATGTCATCTGCAAACTTGCTCAAGAAGCTTCCTATGCCAGCATCCAAATTGTTACTAAACACGTTGAAAAGCACTGGGCCCGAACAGACCCCTGTGGATCTCTACTCAAAACCTCCTGCCATTCTGGCATAGACCCATTAATAATTACCATTTAGTTACAGCTATTGAGCCAATTATCTATCCAGCTTGTAAAAATGTTATCCATCCCACATTTCTCCAAATTGTTTGTAAGAAGGTTGTGTGGGAACTTGTAAAAAGCCTTGCTGAAGTCCAGATACACTGTGGCAGAGCACCTTTGGGTGCCTGGCACTTTAAGAGCCAGAGCAGGGCAGCCGGCAAGTGTGGGCCAGCCCTGATGAGGTGATCACATGACAGCAGGAGCACAATGTGATAGGAAGAGGGGGCTGAGCAGCCTCCATTTGAGCTCAGGCCCTCAAGGGAGCCAGCAGTTTGCTGGCTACAGCCATGAAAATAACACTGCTCAGTTGGAGCTGTGGCTTACAACACCTTGGAAGTAAAGGCAGGAGCCATTGGGATGGCAGGAGGCTCCTGGTCCTGGGTCTGACCGAAAACTACACCCTGCTGGGGAAGGATGGTCTGGTGGGGCTGCCCATGGCAAGGTAGCTCCCCAGAAATTCCAGGCCAGTTGCCTTCCCAATGAAAGGTGGGGAGGGGCACCAACCCTAGCTCCCACATCCTGGTGGGTGACCCTATTGTAGAGACAGACACAGAGGCCAGGCAGGCCTAGTGAGAGGCACTTGAGCCCCATGGTGGGGAGCAAGACCCCAGAGGCCCCAGTGAGAAGGGGCAGTAGAGTGGCCCTAGTGAGAGGGCAGAAGTAAGTATGGTGGCCTGCACAGAGTAGGGTGAGAAGTGGCAGCATGAAGGACTTTGTGCAAGGGAATGCAGAGTAGGAGTGCAGGAGTGACCTGAAGGGCTGTGCAGGGGTGCCCTGAAGGTCTGTACAGGGGTGAGGTGTTGAGTAGGGCTGTAGAGGCAGCCTGAAGAGGAACACATCGGCCAACCTCCACAAGTGTGATAACATAAGTGAAGGCCCTAGTGAGAGGGCACAGGTGGAAGGCCCTAGTAGGAGGGCATAAGTTGAAGGCCCAGGAAGAGGGGCAGTTAGGCCAAGGTAAGTTCATTGATGCCTGAGGCCCCAGTAAGTCCTCAGACATTTTGAGGCTGAGTTTGGGTCAGAAGTTAAGAACTTATTTTGGATGCCACCTGTGAGGCATAGGACATAGTGTCAGGATGTACAGTGCTGTGTATAATGCTCTTGGCATCTGGGCATTAAATGGGGAACCTCCTGTATTTTACACCAATTATTTATTCGTCAAGTTGTGGCAGGTGAGACTGGGCAGACTGCCCCTAGACAGGTGGGCGAGCCAAAGATGAGACTCAGTCTTGAGATGGCCCCCTGTCACATACACTATATCCATAGCATTCCCTCCATCCACCCAAGCAGTGCATTTTGAAGAAGGAGATCAGGTTTGTTTGAAATGGTTCATTTTTCATAAATCCATGCTGGCTGCTTGTGATCAGCCTTTCCTCCTCCTGATGCTTACAAATGGCCTTCCTTAGGATCCAGTAACTTCCCAGGTACTGAAGTGAGGCTAACCAGTCTATAGTTCCCTGGGTCCTCCCTCCTTGACTTTTTTAAAGAGGGGCACTACACTGGCCCATTTCCAGTCCTCTGGTATCTGACCTGTCTCCTACAGCTTCATGAAGTTCATTGCCAGGGGGATCTCCTCTGCCAGTTCCTTCAGGACCCGGGGATGAAGCTCATCTGACCCTGCTAAATTGAATTAATTCAAACCCATGAGTATAGGGTGGCCTTATCTTTTGGAACATTACTTAACTTCCCTACACTTATTTTCCTTCCTTCTCTTGTATCTGTTTTCCTGGAGAGAGCTACATTGCTTACTGATTGTTCTGACGCAATGACCCATTTCACTTTACATTTGCTGTTTGATTAAACAAGTGGAGAGAACTACTTGAGTCAAATTGGGCTCTGCCATAGTACCCACAACTGTTACAAATGAATGTCTCGATGTCTTGAGTTCCTTGTGACATTTGATTTTCTTAAAGCTCCAGCCCCCAGAGTCCTGTAATTATATAAGAATTTCAGCCTTTGTTTAAAAAAAAAATCAAGCTTCTAGCATGCATAGTGACAAATGCTTGAAAACAGAGAGCAAATAAAAAGAATCCTAACTTCATGGGGTTTTAATAAAATGTCATGTTATTAGGCAGCTCTCATGATTTTTGAAAGCTTGGAAGTGTTGGTACCCTTGGAGTGCAAGATTGCATCCATTGTGAGACTTGTTTTTATGCCTCTCCCCGTTTAGGTCTGGATTTCTCATATGTATAAAGTGGGGTCTTCAGGGTCTTCAGTCCCTTCTCCTGCTGCTTTGCAGTAAGTAAAACAAAGCATCTGGGGAGCAACATAACTGGCTTGCTTGGAGGTTCCCTTATTATATCTGATGAGTGCCTGAAAAGCATACAAGTCACAAAGGACTGGCTTGGAAGCCCCACCAATCCATAGTGTAGGATACTGTCTAAGGGGCAGCCTACATCAGGGCCAGGATTTTGGCCAAGGGAAAAGGGACATAGCTAATGTGCATTTGACCTGGCTGCTGGGACAATTCCTTACCTATTCTAAATTGTACCTAATTCTCAGGTTGATCTCAGGATCAAAGCAACAAACATATGAAATAAAAATCAGCCTTTTCCCCATTCTGCTTCATATCCTGTGCTAAATATTGTTTGACTAGGCCAAGAGATCAGACTTTGAGAGAGAATATGAATTAGTGACTTCTGAGGTGATCATAAGAGGCCTCTTCATAAAGGCTTTTGCTACAGCTTCATCGTTGCTCATTGTATCGTGTTCATTAGAGAAGTGTACTGCTCCTGTACCACACAGAAGATGTCAAATCTAGGAATAATGAATGGGTTGTAAAAACAGTGCATAAAGTTTGCAGATAGCTCCTTTAAAACTCTTGCTAATCTTTTTCTGACTATACACAAATCACCAGCTCCATCTGTTGACCATTTTCCCCAGCATCCTGTGCCTTGTAACTCATTAGGAAATAGCAGGGAAGTCTGTCCCAAACCTCAAGGGATTTCACTGTTGAGCATGACATATACTATACTTAACCAGGGGAACTAGAGAGGCTTCTGCATTTTGGTGGCAAAATAAATGCCTTTTATTTCCTGCCTGCTTTCTTTTCCACTCTTGTCAATATGCAAGGAGAGCCTTTTGAATGCCTGGGAAATCAAGCATCCATTTTCCCTGCCTTGCCTCTTTTTTCAGCCAGGTGGGGATGGTGGCACGCACAGTTCCTGACATATTTTGCCTGGAGTCCTCTGGAATCACCTCTGTACTTGCCTGCTTACCATGAATAACATATTGTCAGATACAAAGGATGCACACTTATTGATTCTGGTCTTGGCAGCAGCAAGAAATTTTCATGCTGCCTGTGAAGTAATTCAAGTGTTGGCACAGATCTGTGTGAGCGCATCAAAGAGTTGAGTCCAGATCGGCAGTAGTGGGCTAGGATAGAGATTATGTTTTGTTATGGAAAAAAAAAATTCTTACCCAGTTAATCCCTTTATTCCACCAACTAAAATTCATTCTGAGTTCTTGGTTACATTGATGACCTCAAAAGTAAGTGAGAAACTATAATATGTGTCATTACACACTTTTCCAGTATTGTTTATTAAAATATTTCTATTGTGGCCTCCTTAGATGAACAGAGCAGAATTCTGTTTCATTTAGTGGACAATAAAAGTGCAGCTTCAGGCTAAGTGATAAAATTGTAGGAATGATCCTGTTATCTCCTCTTGGCACATAAGTACCCCCATTATAGGAAGAGTATAATGTCTGCATGTCTCCAGCAGGCAGTCCTATTCTTATAGTGGGAACACTATGAATTCCTGTATGAAATCTTTAGGTTTATCTTGTGAACCATGTGTAGATGTTTGTACACCTAACAGTCCTTCTCTAGGCCCCTCATTCTAATTTCTCCATGCTAGATTCCTTGACCTCTTTCTCTAGTGGTAAGAAAAAGCACTGCTAACAGGAAGGACCAGGCAACAACCACAGTGAAGATAAGCTAATACTAAATTATACAAGATGTAGTACATCAGAAACTTCTGAACATGAACAGAAGAACAAGGATAAAAACATAAGAATTGTCCTTTACTGGGTTAAACCATAGGTCCATCTTGCCCGGTATCCTATGTCACATAGTGGCAGGGAATATATGCTGAAAGGGAGAATGAACTTGGTATGACCAGGCTTTTTTCCACTGTTCCTCTCTCACTTGCAGCCTCCAGCATTTACAGTCTTAGAACTTCTTATTCAGAGACTGCATCCCTAACTGCCATTCTCAGTAGGTACTGATGGCCCTTTCCTCCAAGAATTTGTCTCTTCCCCATTTTTATCTTTTATTTAAAAAGAGAGAGACCAGAGACTCCACTAGGCTGCGTTGATCCATTATGTGGCCTTTATATACTCCTCAGACTTCTGGCTTCTTGAACTAATAACATTTGGCCCTTTCCTATAAATTCATGAATGCCACAGGCCTAGGCACTGTCCAGTCATGGAGTCAGTCATCATCACACTACTCCTCCACTTTCCTCCAGCTCCTTGTCTTTACCACTCCTGAGTCTCGATGAGAAACTGTATGATGGTGCAATCTGAGGCTATAAACAGATGTCATCCTTGGATTAGGATCAAGTGTACTGGGATGCTTCCCAGCACAGTTCTTCTGCTTCACTGGTATCCATTGTCTAGAGTGAAGCATGGCAGGGCATTACTCACATCTGGGGAATACCCTACCAGGAGATTACAAGGACATGCCTCTGCATTTGTGGAAACTCAGGCAGGCCCTCCCAGGGCTTTAGGAATCTGATCCTACAAGGGAATTCCCACAGTGTGCAGGATCGGGCCCCTGAAGCCCTGGTAGTACCTGTCTGGGACAGCTTCAGACTGCTTGCACCCTTCTGTCATAAAGCAAACAGACATCAGCCACAAAAAAAGCAGCACAATTTTTTTATCAACTATTGTCGTGGCCATAATTTTGAACTTTTTTGCCACAAGAAGGGGCCCAGATGTCTGTTTGCTTGGGCTTTTTGGAGCCAGAAAAATGTTTAGAGTGACACAGGAAATATCTGTTTCCATAGATTCATAGATTCATAGATGTTAGGGTTGGAAGGGACCTCAATAGATCATCGAGTCCGACCCCCTGCATAAGCAGGAAAGAGTGCTGGGTCTAGATGACCCCAGCTAGATGCTCATCTAACCTCCTCTTGAAGACCCCCAGGGTAGGGGAGAGCACCACCTCCCTTGGGAGCCCGTTCCAGACCCTGGCCACTCGAACTGTGAAGAAGTTCTTCCTAATGTCCAATCTAAATCTGCTCTCTGCTAGCTTGTGGCCATTATTTCTTGTAACCCCCAGGGGCGCCTTGGTGAATAAATACTCACCAATACCCTTCTGTGCCCCTGCGATGAACTTATAGGCGGCCACAAGGTCGCCTCTCAACCTTCTCTTCCAGCCTTAGTCTCCCTCTCAACCCCTCCGTCTGCCACTCCCAGTCCTATTCTTTTACCTAGGTTCTTTATTCTAGTTTCTCCCTTCAGGAGAACTATGGGAGAAACTAGAATAATCCAGTTCAACCCAGTCTGCTTTTCAAGGTAGTCCTTCTGGTTGGCTTCTATTCTAGTCTCGGTCTTCACCTTCCTGCCTTTGGCTCCTAGCCCCACTCTCCTTTGATCCCATTGTATTTCTGTCCCCCGCCTCACTCTGGTCCAGCTGTTGAATTTTAAACAAGCCAGGATCTTCCCCTTTAGTTCCTGGACTAGAAAAGAAGGAGTTGAGAGTCTCTTGGTTCACAGTATTCATTTCTGGGGCCACAGAGGCTCACAGCAGCTGGGAGTATAGCAAGAAACCTTTTTGCCTGCCCCCACCCTCAAATGTGAAGCTTCTCCATATGGCAAAAGCCCCTTTTGCAGTATTTGCCCACTTTTGAGAATGCTTTCTCTTTTCTATGTTTTCTTCCTTCCTCTCTCTCTCTCTTCTATTATATTATTTTTTTTATATATATAAGGTGTACTTGTAGTGAAAATAGAGCTTGTAGATGCTTTTACAAAGGTACTTTAAGTTTAAAAGTAAGTTTTACCATGTAACAATGTTAGCAAGGGCAGGAATCTCTGTATGGAGTGGGTCCCTGAATGAATCATGGTGGATTGTGTAACACAGTAGGTAGTCGAGATAAACCAGTTAACAAGCGGCAATTAACACCTACAAAACTACAGACCAAGAAGAGGAAAGAATCAATACAGAGTTAGGAACTCCTTGAAACTTTACTGTTAAAGGTACGGAAGCCCTGGTTTGAACTAGTCAATGCTGGAAGCAGACCCTTGGGGCTGAAATACCCCCTGATCAACTACTTCCAGAACTCTAATAATCATGGCAGTGAATCAATCTAAATTCATCAACAGACTCCTGAGACTGCACGTATGTGCGGACGTGACCCCTGGCGCTGAAAGCTGCTATCCAACAGCTACCAAGGACATCCCTCAAGGTCAACGACCCCTGGATTGGGTAAGCCTGAGAACTGGGGAGTCACCAAAGTCTGCCAGAGAGGGATAAAAGGCAGTGAAGAATGACCTCCAATGGTGCCCTCTTTGGCCTGACCAGCACCCTGCCTGACCAGCCAGAAGGACCAGCCAGTGACCCCCTTCTGAAATAACATCGCACTGAAAGAAGCCTCAACTGGCCATCAACGGTGGACTCCAGTGCTTGGGGATAGGTATATCTTGACATCGGTGCTTAGTGTTCATAGCTAGCTACTGTGAGTGTGTGTGTATGTGCATGAATGTGTGTGTGTTTGAGGGGATCAGCACCAAGATTTATGGTCTTACTTTTGCATCCGTCCAATAAACTAGAATTTTATGAAGATCCTGTGAGTTGGCCCTTTGTAGCCAACAGGAGCAGCAGTAGCAGGGAAAGTTCTGTTCATCATGTTCAGCCTTAGGATGGAACATGCCCAGGGCAAATAAAATCTTCAGAGATTGTTGAGCTTCCAAGTTCTTAACAGGTCTCTGCTGAACACAGCCAGTATGAGCGTGGCAGATTTTCATGGGGATGACAAATGGTTTATCCATGATGCAAAGGCATCTGCTCCCCCTTTACAAGACTTCAAAACTTGGATATGAAAGAGTATCTCAAAAAAAATGGTCATACATTTTTAAAAGGGAAGAACAAGATATTTTTCTCTGTCTTTGCATAGTCTGAAACAGTTGAACCATTTTAGGTTAATCTTTATTTAAAAAAAAAAAAGTTTGCAATAATTTCAACCGGGTTGAAAAGAGCAATTGAAAACAGGGTCATATAATGGAAAATGTCAGATAATCTTAACTATCATGCTACCAGCTCTGCTTATAATACCATTGAGCACATGGTTAGAAGAGGGCTTGTTTACTCTGACAGCTGGACTACAGAGATGCAGAGTATGTTGATGCTTCTTTCTAAGTCCATCGCTTTGCTTCTAGGTTACATTGTTCTTTCCATCTTCTTCACACTTTCACTTCTTACCTCTGCTTCTTGTTTCTTTCCATTCTGAGTAAAATTCTGATCCCACTGAAATAAAAAATAGCTTGACTGCAAATCGTATTGGAGCAAGGATTTATGTTGATTTTAAAAATGTCTTCTTTGATTCTGAGAAGCTCTATAGCTAGTACTGCTGCCTCACAACTCCATACATCTTTTACAAGTATTCTTACCATGCCAAGTAAATTTTAACCAAAGTATTCTTTAAAATCTTGCAGCAGTTTAATTATGTACCTTTTAATTAATTGGTTTAATTAAAATATTCCCTTATGTAAGCACACTTAAATCATTTATATTGGTTTATCCAAAACTAGTAGTTAAGATAACACAGGTATAAAATAATGTTAAGCAGTTTTCAATTTGCCAATAATCAAGTTAAAAAACATCGCTCAGTTAAACCAGTGCACTTGTTTAAATCAGTGCACTTGCAAAATGCCTTAATGTTGGCTCTCCATGTCTATTGTGTGACCTACTGAAACACAAGTGATGTCATCAGATTCAGCTGCACTAATTCTTCCAAATTTACCATTTGCATGTCTCTTTCATGCATAATAAAAGAAATTCCTCATTTGACTAGACTGGAGATGTAGATCTTCTAAATTTGTACTCCTGTCAGCTGGAGCCCTGGATTTTGGTGGTATTAGCTTGGCATACCTCAGTCAGATGAACAAATAGAAGGATATTTCCAAAGTTATCGTTTCTGAGTCAACCTTTTTAGAAGGTACAAGAGTTGAGCAGATAGTAATTTCCATCTTTCTGTGAGAGAAGAATAGTTTCTTGTAAGTGGACCTATAATAATCAAAACTTTACCCAAGCCTTGCTACATATTATGATTAAGGCACCCCAGTCTTTGAAGCCAACAGACTAGGCAGTGATACAGCCAGATGTGATGCTGTAATTTCCCAGCTTCAGTGATGAGCAAGGATCCAGGCTTTCCATTCCCCACAGAAAAATGAAAAAAAATGGAGATTTTCTCCTTTGACTGAGAAAAATACATTTTAACAAACACATGGATTTTCCACTTCTGCAAAGAACTCTGCAAGATGGCATAATTCCAGCCTTAAAGGGGCTCATGGGAGCGGGAGAAAGGTAGTCAGGCAGGGGGTGCCATGTGCATGTGCACACTCACACAGTCACATGGCTGCTAGGCAGCCTGGAGAGCAGGCCTCGCAGGTAAGTCTGATGAGGTGGGGAGGTTGAGCCACCGCAGAGGGAGGGAAGGATGGAGGGATGGAGTTTGGCTGGGGCTGGGGTTGTTGCCCAGCCAGGCAGTGCCCACTTCTCCCCTTCCCCTGCCACTGCCATGTTGGGCCAGGCCCACTGCTTCCCCCACACCACCGTGGCGGCCTGACTTCCCCCCACCTCAGGCCTGCTCCTTCCCCACTTCCCCCGCATTGGGCCCAGGCCCGCTCCTCCTCTCCCTCTACTGCTGCCACATCAGCCTGGACCCACTCTTCCACCACCTGCCACTGCATTGCGCCCACTCCTCCCCCCTACTGCTGCCATGTTGTCCCTGCAGGCAGCAACAATGAAAGAGGAGAGGGGCGGGCCAAGGCCAGCGCCAGTGGCCTTGTCCCCTCCCGCGCCACTTTAATTTTAAAGAGCCACCGCTGCCACCTCCAAGGAGCATGGGCAGGGGCCGAGGCCAGCTTCTGTGGCCTCCCCACACCTCCCCGCTCCGTCATTGCTGCCTGCAGGGAGCAGGGTGGGGACTGACTGAAACAACCAGGGCTGGGTGTTTCAGTCAGCCAATCAGAGTGCAAATAAAACATTATGGACAGACAGACAGACAGATTAAGGTTTTCATAATATTGGAATAGTATTTGAGGCACTGCTAGGCTTCCAAATTACTTTAAAATTGTAAATATATCAATAAAACATTGTATTCAATTGATACCTATATATACAGTGGCATTTTATTTTAATCATGGATTTGGGGCTTTTTAATCAGAGAATTTGTGGGGTTTTATCAGAGAATTTGCAATTTTTAAACAGAGACAATCTGGATCCCTGATGATGTACCCACATAGAACAGAGGGTAGCCTTTGACATTCATCTAGGGCTCAGTTTCAACTTGTACCTCTGGATCTGTAGCAAGGTGTTATTGCCATTCTGCTATTGCACCCCAGCTCTTACAGTGTAGGGTGTAATAGCTTCCTGCTTGAAGCTCCTTCAGGAAACCTTCAGTGCTTCAGTAGGGTACAGAGCTTAGCTATACAGCCATTTTTACATCCTGATATATTTCTGGTATCCGCCCCCCTCTTCCCCCCCCCCGACATGTCCTGATATAATTTCAAATCAAAATAAATCATTATTATTAGAGCCTGTGGTATTAAATAGGCAGGGTGTTCTGGTCCTTTCTGGCTGTGCAGTGTGAGGTGATTATGAAGCACAGCAGCACGAACAAGCTTGTGAGCAGAAAAAGGTCTCATTTGAAGTACCTTGGTATAAGCAGGTCCTTTATTGCATTGCCTTTCACAGGTCAGTTAGCTCTGCTATTAGTTCCCCAGCAGTTCAGTTCCCACCAAACAAATTTCAATCTCTAACAACACAAACAGAACAAACCAAGATTCTCCATCTTCTCCAGACATTTGAAGACAGACTTTTAACTTTGACTTTTCATCAGTACAGCAACATAACATCTCCTTGCAAGCTGTCTCCTCACAGCTTGATCCTTTCTGCTTCTCTTCTGTGGTCTTGGACATTCCCTTATCAGCAGAATGCCTCCCAGCTGCAGGTTCTTAACAGGGCTGGCTGCCCCTTTTTAAGGGGACAGACCACCCTGTTACACTTGGGTATTAGGCTGAAGTCTATGAAAAATGCTAGGACACTGTAATTGCACAAAATATTTTAACAACCTTTCTTATTATTTTATTATTATTTTAACAACCTTTGCAGCAGCAGGACATTGGTCATCATGATCCTTCTGCTCTGTGACAGGTTAGGATGTTATGTCTTGTAATTGTGTCAGGCCTGACTGTGTAGTTTTGGTAATAGGCTAGACAACGGATTTGTGCAGGATGGTTTGGATAGGGCTGATCCTGCCCCTGGTGAAAGGTTGGACTAGATGATCTCTGGAGGCCCCCTCCAGCCCTACTTCTCTATGACTCTATGAAAACAGAGATCATTGGAGATGTATCACTACTGTGCTACAGGTCATAGCTTAGTGGTAACATTTCCAAAGCTCCTTATTCCTTGTCAGAACATACTTGACCTTCTTCATATAGGAAGTTCCCTAGGAACTTAATAGTCTGACAGAGTTGGATTTCTTTACCAACTCCATGAAGTATAAAGTCTGTCTTGTCTTTCTTTTCATTGGCTATTCTTGGGAAGCCTTTTTTGCATTATTTTGATGTTAATGGATTCCCAGTGTTTAGAAAGGAAACCTAAAGCTATAGTTAGTACAGCTGAAGACATCAATAAGAGTAGTTCTACTGGCATTATCTTTTGTGTATTTGTATACACCGTGTTTTATTGCTGTGTAATTTAGACAGCTATTCACCAGTTTATAAAATAATCTGTTTATTTGACCACTTGGCTAACAATTAACAAAGCAGATTATGAAATATATTTTTTTTGCTTTTGGTTTGCCTGAGCTATGCACAATTAAAATGAATGATGCATTCATTTATTGTGATTTAAGAGTTTATGGAAAAACTGCACTTCTGGAAACTACAATTTAACTATAAATTAAGTTTTTTCAAAATTGGGTATTTACATTTAAGCAAGTAAATCCATATTTAGGCCAACATAGGCACCCAAAAGTCCAGCATATATTTCTATATAGTCAAACTGGGAAAAAAATATTCTCTTTTGTTGTTGCTTTTGGCTGTGCCTCATCATCAACATCTATCCTGGCATAAAGGCAAATATTTCATTGTTTATTTGCAAAATAAAAAAAACCTGAAAGGCTTTGGCAGTCTATTGGCTTTGCTATTACTGGTCTTAGTACAGCATGGAGAACTCGCCTTAAAAAGGGTAACATTCAAATAGAAAAATCATAGGCTTCTACTCATATATTGTTCGGGGGTTGGGGGTTAATGCTGGAGACATGCTGTGGGTGCATGCATGTGTCTAATGTCTACTGGAGACAGGAGAGCACCACCTGCTTACTGAAGTAAAGGTGGAAGCCTCCTGTTTTCTTCAATAAGTTGTGAAATAATATTTGTCTTTTACAGTAAACAGGGAAAGCACCATTTACCATTTGTAACTAGACTTTACAAAAGGAGTGTTTTTCCAGATAACCTCAATGAATTTAAACAAGTACCAGTTTCTACTCTACTGCGGATGTTGTCTTTATGTTTTAAACAAGTGGCACATTGTCTATGATATATGGTGGCTTGGAGTCCTGCAGAAAGGTAGCAGTGAAAGAGATCCCGAAGCAGCAGCTTCCAACTGTGAAATCTCCCTTTCCAAACTGGCAATACAAAAGCAAGGCAGAACATTATTAGTCCCCCAACATTAGTTCTTTCATTGCAAATGACAGGCAGTACAACACCAGTGTTAAGTTGGTCCCTGCTGTGTGTTGTGTTCTTCAGAAAGAAAAGGTAGGTGTAGTTTCATAGCAGGTGATGATGTACAGAACCAGTCCAGTATTCCTTTGTTTGTTTTCATGCTTAGATGATCTCTAATGTATGAGAAGGAAAATTTGCTGAGGCAGGCACATCTGTTCAATTAAGCAGCTCAGCCCACCTGTACTGTTGAACAGAGTTTTTTGGGCAGCTCAGTCATTTCTGCTGGTGCACACAGATGCTTGTTATTCTTGCTCTCCAAGAGTGGTCTAAAGGGATGTTGCAAATAAAGCAATAAATAAAGAGATGTAGTGAATTGGAAAACTACTCCCGGATTTATGATCGTGCATTTTTCCTAGTCAGCTTAGAAAGCCTGCTTTGCAAGAACATTGTATTAAATTGAATCAACTTCTGCCTAAAATGCTATAAAGGAAATAACGTATTCTTTTTATTTATAAAACATGACAAAAAGGCAGCTATGTCCAACACTGAAGAGTTGTGCTCCAGGCATGTCCCCAAAATGTTAATCAACTTTGAAAGTTAAAAAACTAGAGCAGAATATTTGAGACAAAATGTTAGTATATGCAGCACACAAAATGACTTAACCAGGAAAGCTGTAAAAAGGATAAGAAACTAATCCACAGAGTAGTAATGTAGCTAATAACAGAAGAAAAAAAAAACCTTTAACTGGAAACACCAGATCAGATCTTCTGTCAACAGATGGTATAGTTTACTGTGTAATATCCACCAAACAACAAACAAAATACCCCAGGCCCTGCTTATCCAATAAAGGAAACTGGGTGCAGCAATTTATACTTTTAAGATTAATAAGAACCTACATTTATGTCAGTGGGAGTTTGTTTTGATCTTGCAATGTAAGAAGATCAAAAAGGACAAACAGGTGCTTGTTAAAACCATTGTGAAGGGAAGCACATTTCAGACTCCAATGGCAAATAGGGACTTTCTGAGAATCAGGTCATTCAAGTGATGAGAGGCAAGAACATTTTACTCAGACCTGCATTTTAAGATAGAAATGATCCTTCTAATTTTTATATAGTAACTATTTTTTTATTTTCCATCTTGTGGTTGAGGCACAGGAGATCAGGCTATGGACTTAGTGGGTGCATCGACACATGCAATTACTGTGTAGCAATAAACTCCAACACAGTTTGCAACAGAGTTTATTGCTCCTGGGCACAGTGTTTACATGTGTGTAGATGCGTAGATGCACCCACTCATGTGTTCTTGGGCAAGTCATTCCCCACCTGTGAACTAAAAGAAACCTTTCTGTCTCTCAGAAGTATTGCGTGGATAATTTAATACTTGACAGATGCTGCGATACTGTCATGGTAGGTTATTAAGCTGACCAGTTACAATGACAGGCTATAAACTGGAGCTCTGTTTGGCATTTCCTTTTTATAAATCTCATTATCTCATTAACCCTTTTCTAAAACTCTTCTTCAGTAAAATTCCCTAATGGTGACTCTTTGACAATGTCTGCAGCCCTTACCAGATAAAATGGTAGGTCATATATGTCTGAGGTAAACTAAAAACTCACTGTACCAGTATAATGCCACTGGATATATTGACAGTGGTGGCATATCTTAATATGCTTACATATTTATATTCATATTTTTCTATTTTAATGTAAACCACTTGTATCACAACCATCATTAACCCCTATACATCTCATAAGTAAAGAACCTTTCTCTCAACTTTTAAAACCATTAGGTGCCAGTATGCAGCCAGTTGAGTATGAGGCACCTTTGAAAAATCAGCAGTCCTCTCTTATGGTATTAAATGGCTCTTTTTAGATTTTAGAAGTTTAGATCCCTGAGTAATATGGCATGTGGAGGTGCTTTAGTCACTATGTTCTGCCTGTAGCTGTAACTTGTGCAAAGTGTTTTTGTGCTAGTTCTTTTTATGACATGATAAATTAATAGGCCATTTTGCAGCCGCAAAAGCAAGTAGTCATGCTTACATGGCGCCTGATTTTGCTACCTTTGCTCAGACTGCATGTCTTATTTCACAAAGCATCATGTTAAAATACATGGGACAACTCAGCAGGTGAGGTGCTGTCACCTCTACTCCTCTGACAAGTTGAGTCTCCACTTTGGGATCCCCTGCCCATGGGATTTTGTGATGCAAGTTAGAGGGAGAAGACACCCCTGCCTATGTCTTCATAAAGGAGATCTCTAGTTAGGATTAAGACATGGAACTGCCTCTGCTGTCATTGATTCACAAGAGAACTTGTAGCTCTTGCTCTCTTTGGGGAGGGCTGCCTGTGAAATTGACCATGCACTTTCCAAAAACAAGATGGATTAAAGAAGACAGAAAATCAAATTTAAAAGAAAAGAAATTGTTGTAGAGCACATCTTGACTTACATTCCTCACAAGGCAAACTATGTTAGGTAAGAACATAAACATAAATTCACATCTTAGATGTGCAGTATTTTATTTCAGCAAATAGCTTCTTAGCTGCTAGGTCAGCATCGTTCTACATCTTTTATTTAAGAAGTAATTTACAGACTTCCAAAACTCCACTTTTACCATAGTTTTGCTCCATATTAAATATGATTTCTGAATAGATACCAGTCCCTTGGTCACAGGTACTATTCAGTGTTGAAAGGGGGTAGCTTAATCACACCCCTAATAATTATGAGCAGGTGAGAGGGATCAGCATTTTTCTGCTGCTTACACTGTGCTCATTTTCTGCTATCCACATACCCAAAAGCACCACTGGTATCCCCAGAGCTTCTAAACCTATTTTCCATCTGTTTTCTTCTTACCCACAGCAGCTCCAATATGCCCCAGAAGGCTTTGCTGCTTTCAGTCATGGCAAGAGCAGCACTCAAAGCTTTTGGGTGTGCACTGGTACTGCTGAAAGCTGGCATGTATGCAGCAGGAAATAACAGGCTCAGAGCTCTGGATATGGAGTCAAAATCAATACTGGATGGTGATATAAACATTGTGCCTATTCAAGGAAGTAAGAATTTTGCTTACACTAGTAGGTGGGCTAGCAGGGAGTCTGAATGTTCAAGAGGAAGCAGGGCTGGAGCATGTGAGCATGGAGTAGACAGAGCCTCAGCTCCCTTCTATCTTACTTTACAGCCAGAGCAGCTGAGACAGGAAGGACAAGGAAAGGATCACAATTTACTGATACCAGGACAGGAGAAAGGAAGGAGGAGAAGAATATGACTTACATGTGTCTGTGATGCATAGTGCTTCTTGGGGAGCCTGTCCCTGAATCTGTTAAACTTACAGCAGTCTGAACTAGGAAAATACTGTCCTCACTGGTGCATGTGCAGCACTATACTAAGGGGCAATGCTACTTCTGGTTCAGGAGCTTGTCCAAGCCAGCCAAGTGCTGTGCATGTGCCAGTAATCTGTGCCTCAGTAGAGTTACTAGCATGTGTGTAGCCCATCACTGAGACAGTGGGGGAAACACTCCAGAGAAGGGCTAGGCAAAATATGGCTAGGAGGCTGGATCCAGCCCACTAGGCATTTCTATCAGGCCCGCAGTGCCCCTAAAAAATTTAGAAAATTTAATATTTATTTGCTCATGGCTGCCTGTCAAAGATGACAAGAGACAGGGGCAGTAAGATCCAGGGGGAGCCAGCAGCAGGACCCAGCAGCAAGGCCCACCCAGCCCTGCCCCCAAACCAGAAGCCCCTACCTAGCAGAGGCTTCTGGCCTGGGACCATGGAGCTGTTCCTGCTTCCCTGCACTGGAGAGGGAAATGAATACCTTGACAGCTTGCCAAAACTTGGTAAGTGACCCTCTGTCCCCAAATAATTGCCAGCCTCTGCCCTAGAGCTAAGAGTAATCCTACCAGGAGGAAAAAGGAACCATTGGTCTAGTGATTAGGGCCCTGATCCTAGATTTGGAGTGGCCACAGGGGGACATCATGGCTGCCATTGGGGCCTGGGGCCTGCTACAGTGTCCTTACATTCTGTTGACTTGAGGGTGATGTTCATTGTTGTCACAAGTAATGAAGGAGATGTCTAACAATGCAAACTATATCCTGGTAGAAAATGTACATAGTGTTGCTGGTGCTCTTGATCATTTATGCACTAACTCATCATTTCTGTGTATAGGTCTTTGAATTGTTCTTAGAATTGGAGAACACGAAGATTTCATACTAATGATTCCACAATAAATTCTGGGTAGCAATGATACAGAAGGAAACATACATGCTGCAATATACAGAGGAGACAACAGTCACTAACATTTATTTACCTTTCAGAAATGGATGCATAGTAGTTTAGTAGCTCTATTAAAGGTCTTCTTTTTTACTGAATTCACCTTGAATAACCTTTTTAGAAGCAGAGCCAGCTCAATGCTCAAACAGAGATAGCATCTGCATTTGTGTTATCTGAGCAAGGAATATGTGCTGCTTCTGTCTGTTGTATTAGTGATACAGAGACCTCTGTGTCCTAGACAGCAGCCTCACTGCTGTCACCTCCTCCTCCTCCTCCTTTTTTACAGCTGCTAAGGTGTATTAATAGGTAGCTAAAATATATGAAATACTTCCCTAATATTATTTTTCCATGTGAGCAACTCCAGTAGTTTCCAAGTAGCTGTTCTGTGATTGTGGAAAAGAGGTGGAGAAGGCACAGAGATCATCTTTTATTAAGGTCTGGCATTCAGTAGGAGAAAGTTTAAGAGCATCTAAAAAAAGGAGGCTAATAATAATTATTATTATTATTATTATTATTTCCCAGTTTAAGCAGCCAAAAAGTGAGGGAAAGGAATAAGAATAGCTTTTTCATGTGGTGGAATTGAAAATGATCTGATTGTGCTGAAAAATGTGTATTGTGGTAGTTCAGTAATAGGTGATATCACCATAGTTTGATATAATGCCACAAAGACTTTGGACAGTGCTCCTTACATGTGAGTACCGATGTTCTCCAGTGGTCAGGTAGGATTGTAGGATCATAGGAAAATAGAGATGGAACAGACCTCAGAAAGTTATCTAAATCAGCTCCCTGCTCAAGGCAGGATTGTGCCTGGCTAAACCATCCCATCCAAGTGGCTATCTGACCTGCTCTCGAAAACTTCTAACTTCTCTAGGTATCCTGTTCCAATGCTTGATGACCCTCAGAGTCAGAAAGTTCCTCCTAATTTCCAATCTAAATTTTCCCTGCTGCAGCTTGAGGCTATTGCTCCTGAGCCTGTCCCCTACAGCCACAGAAAAAGAGCTGTCTCCCTGTAATCACCCTTCAAGTATTTGAAGACTTTTTTTCAAATCCTCTCTTAGCCTTCTATTCTTGCAGCACATTAGAGCAAACTCGATTAATCAAGCTTGCTGGGGTGTGCCAATTACTATGCTCCAGCAGCATCACCATCTTGTGTATTCAGTGCCCCCATGCTTCAAAATGGCGGCGGGGTGGGGGTGGGCTTTACCTAAAGCTTGAGCTTTAGTTAAAGCATTCCCGCTGCCATTGTGAAGCGTGAGACACTGCATACACAAGCTGCTGCTGACACTTTAAATAAAATGGCTCCCAAGAGCCGCTTTAATTAAAGCACCCACCCTTGGAGCACATGTAAAGACACCATCTGAGACCAATGGGCAGCACTGGGGACTAGATGATATAGCTCTGTGGACCATATCTGGTCCATGGGCTGTATCTTTGACACCTCTGATCTAGTCTGTATTTCCTTAGTTAATGAGAATGACATGAGAGACAGTCTTACTAAAGTCAAGATATATCACATCCACTGCTCTCCCCACATCCACAGAGCATGTCACTTTATCTTGGAAGGAAATCTGGTTGGTCAGTCATGATTTACTCCTGGTGAATCCATGCTGGCTGTTCCTGATCACATTGTTCTCCTCTAAGTGCTTCACAACATACTCCTTGAGGACCTGCTTCGTGATCTTTCCAGGTATCATGGTGAGGTTGAGTAGTCTATAATTCCCAGGATCCTTCTTCTTCCCTTCCTTAAGGATGTAGGCTTAAGCCTGGCAGTCTTCTATCTTTGCCTGTAATTCACTGGTGCTAGGTCAATGGGGACCAAAGCTTCTCAATCAGCATATGAGTGGGAAGGGCTTTTCTTACTGCTATTTTGCTGCTCCTTTTGAAGAGCCAGGATCGTACAGCACACTCAACACTGCACACCAAAGCAATGTATTGGGCTATGCATACAAAAATTATTCCTCCTCTTCCCTATGCATTGATGTTTCTAGCAATGGCATGAGCTGGGGATTGAGGTCTTGACAGGAAGGAGGAGAGAACACAGAGACAGGGGAAAATGATTCGTTTCCTTTGACCATGGGCTTTATCCACAGAGCCTCTGTATGTGCATGATGCACCGGTAATAATCACCTCTGACTGCATGTGTTGTGTGAGTCTCTCTGTTTTACTCAAAAGTATTGTAGTTCTTTTACCTACTGTGTGTCCATGTATTCCACTGGGCTTTAGATGAAATCTCAAACTTCACAGTTACCAATATGTTTTCTGGCACCAAGTCCTTCATCTATAGCGGGGATGTCCAGCTTCCAAGCAGCCAGGGGCTGCATGCTCTGTGGGCTGCAGTAGCATGAGCCATGGGCCCTGTGGGCACCCTGGCTTTACTTGCAGCTTCTCAAGCCACGGGCTTACCCTCGGGCAGATCAGTTTCTGGATTAGACCATTACAGAGTACTAAACACTGTTCAGTTTGATTAACTTGTGTACAGGGCAATGACATTCACAAAGGCTGACATTAGAAAAGTTGGTATGATCAACTGCTGTTGAATAGCCCACTCTTTTGGCAAAAGTGAATATAATTAATGGAGAGCCTCTGAATATTGTCCCTGCTGATGAACTATAGAGGTCTGAAATTTGAACGTCTAAAACTATTCTGCCATTTTTGAGATATGATAACATATGGCAGTCCTTTCTGGATTTTTAAAAGAATTCATTAAATTGAAAGTTTGTATTATATTAGCACCTTTTACTGCGTCATTAGTTGCTACCTTTGTTAACTTATATTCCTTGTCTAAAATTAATTGATTCACTTCACAGGAATTAGAGAGGAAAAAGACTAATCAGATAATTTCATCCTTACCACTTTGAATGCTCATTTACTTTATTTTACCTGCCTTTTGATTCATGTGTGTGGAACAAAATGGATTTCTAGGAGACGAGCTACCATTGTTCCCGTATATATATATATATATATTACTATAGTAATACTAGTACTTTATTGGCAAAACATACATACTATTCTATACTAGATTTTATTCATTGCTTACTTCTCATATTGGTTGGAGAAATAAATCTTATTAATTATAAATGGAGTTGGGAGCACCTCCGTTTACATCAATCTTGGTTGAAACTTACTATTCCAAGAGCCTAAAATCACATGCTGATTCCTTTGCTAAACTTCTGCTGTTCAGACTGGACCTTTCTGGAATTGCTCAAGGATTCCATGCCTTAGGCCTTTTTTTCTCTCTCTCTCCCCTTTCTCTTTCTTGCATATATTTGAAAAAATTCAGTAAAGAAATTGTTCCACTGTGCAGCAAGATTAGTGAAAAATATGTTGTTTTGTCCATGTTGAAAAAATCCTTACCACCATGTCATAGAGAAGCTGTAACATCTCCATACTTTGATATTTACAATGGAGATGTGAAAAATGGCCCAAACGTAGCCAGATTATAAACATTTGAAGCCAGGTCACGTGCTCAGTAGAGACACTGGAGTTCAACAGTAGACTTCCCTGAATATTTTGTCTACCTGAAATATTCTGCAACTCAAAGTTTTAGAGTATGAGTGGGACAGTCCCAGCAATTGCTGCTCCTAACTGCTGCAGCCTGCTGTGATACAAGATACAGGGACGTTATCCCTTTTAAGTTCTCAGTGCTCCTCCTGCTGCTCCTGGGCAGGACTCAGCTGGTCTTGTAGAAATCATAGAGAAGTAGGGCTGGAAGGGATCTCCACAAGTCATCTAGTCTAGCTCCCTGCCTAAGGCAGGATCATTCCTATCCAAATTATCCTACACAATCCATAATCTAAGCTCTTCGTAATGCTACTGTCAGCCCTGATGCAACGCAAGACATCATGTCCTACACAGGTACAGGAAGGAAACCATGGCAGCAGACAAATGCAGAGCGGGCAAGAATTGGGTTGCAGGAGCAGGGGTTAGAGGAAACAGCAGTCATGGACAGATATTATTTGAAGCGCTTTAATCTTCCAGTGCTGGTAGAGGGGGTGGTCGAGGACAGTGGAGGTGGGGTGCACAGGAGACCTCTCACTGATAACAGCTCTGGGAGACTGGGTGCTACAGAGTACACTGACAGTCTGCTCTGCCACCAGATACACAGGTCACTGCATTTCCCTGCTGTGCCCCCTTACTGGACAGCATACCTCTGAATCAGCTCAGCTGGAGCCCATGGCAGGCAGTGTTAGGTCTATACATGGCTGAAATACTCCATTTCTGAAGTGCTTCAAATATTACATCTGTCTCTACCCAGAACTTGAAGGTAGGACTCAGGCTTGCAGAAGAGTCAGGAGTTGGGCATTAGAGCCATGTGGGTGAGACAAAGCTGTGCGAAAGTGTCAGTTGACCTGGGATACACAGCAAAATACAGAAAATCCTAGGCAAATTAAGTGAGAGGCAGGAATTTCATAGGGCAGTATCATTTATTGGACCGATTATATAGTTTGCATAAAGTTAGACAAGATTTTGAATGCAAGACATTCTTCATCAGGGCTGTCTTGTATTGAATAGCTTGTCTATCTTTACTTCAACTACATAGTTGGTCCAACAAAAAGATAGCACCCTAAGATATCATTGCCTTTAGGAAAATTAAAACAAAAGAACATTATATAAAAATAAAATGTTTGTAAAGAAGTTATTTAAAAAATAAAATTATTTAAAAAAATAAAAGTTATTGCTTGTAAAGAAGTGATTGTAATGTATTGTAATGGTTGTAAAGAAGTTATTTGTATTGTATTGTAATACAATGTTATTTGTATTGTAATGTTTGTAAAGAAGTTATTTAAAAAAATAACATTTTAAAAAATAAAATATTTGTAAAGAAGTTATTTACAGTTTGTAAATAAAAAAGTGGCAAACTGAATCACAGTGTTTGAAATGAGTAAATCATTCAACATCAGAAGTTTGATGGAAATGGAAGAGAGAAACAGAAGAGTGAACGGGGTAAAAGGAAAGTAAAGATACAGAATAAATCTGTGTATCAGGACTAGTGAAAAAAAGAAAAGAGTTTGAAATTATAAAATGGCATTTTCAGAAACAAATATAAAGAAGATTGGAATAGCTACTATAAGGCTTTACAAACCCAGATCTAAAGTGAGAAATGGTAATTTGCCCCAAACTTACAGGACTCAGTCAAATAACTTATTTTAGGTTGGTGGTTTTTTAAGGAAATTTTGCCTTCAAGCTTCCTAGACTAATTGCACTTGCAAGGCAATTATCCCTCTTACTTGTCTAGCAGTATTGGCAGGGCTGAAGAAACACTAATGCTCAGTCATCATTAAAAACATCTACATTCTCCATCCTTTACAGCACACTCTGGGCACAACACAGAAAGGAAGAGCATTTAATAAACCGGATACAAGTAGCATAAGCTTCATTAATCTTTCTTTGTGGCTGTGAGGCTATTCTAGAAAGAGTAAACAAAATTAACTGCAGGAAATAGAAGGGAGAGAAGAAAATAAAAGGGAGAGAGCAAGAACTGTGGAAATGGACTTCTTAGCATATAACTACTATTTAGTGCAGAGAAGCTGCGTAGACTTCAAGCTAATTATCTTGGCCACAAATCTACCCACTTCAGTGGAGACAATTTAGGACTGAATTTATGTTCAATCTTCTAGAATTGATATTCTGTAGCTGAGAGAGAGCAGGCGTCTCCAATAGCTTTGTCTCTGTTCAGAAAAGAAGGCAGAAGAATCAGGACTCTTAATTGTATTCATTGTTATACCACTGAGTTGTAAAGGAGAGATGATGAGTAGACTTATATAAATACAAAGGCTTTGAGAAGCTTTTCCTACCCTTCTACATCTGCTCAGGAACCAAGCACAGCCCTGGTCCTTGTGCTCTTGGTACACAGGAACCAAAGAATTCCAGTGCTGTGAGTTGAGTAGACTTTTGGGAGACATACAGGGTTGAAGCATTGGTGACATCATTATCCACCTGCCCTTTACCCAGTCTGAGAGCTGTATCAGCATAGGAGAGGTAAAAACTTACACTGTAAAAAAGGATATAAGGAGTAAGAACTGCTAACCATGCTCAGCTGGTACTTGTGTTTGTCCATGAAAAAATTCCTCATAGAGTAACCAATGACGTACTGCTACTGCTTATGTTTTAACGGGTGGCTCAAAGCCACTATATTGACTTGTCCTTCAGTTCATCCATCTCTAAAATGGGCATGCTGTTTACTTCACAGAAGTTGTATATGACTTAGCATATAAATACAGAGAGAGAGAGAGAGAGAGAGAGAGTGAGTATATATATATATATATATATATATATATATATATATATATATATATGAAAGAGCTAAGTTTTTCACATTCCCAAAGCATAGATTTTAAGAACAATGCCACAAGTCATGAGAGTTGGCAACACCATAAAGTAGAGTTTGGCAACATTTTCTGGCAGGGGGCTGGCACAACCCAGCTTGGGGGCAGGTACTAGAACCTGGCTGCTGCTGCTTCTCACCACCCCCTAGATGCAGTGAAGTGGAGTGAAAACCCTACTTTGCCAGAGGCCATGTTGGCCAACTGTGGCATGGCATAGGCAGAGCTCCTGCTGTGCTGAAGCCCTGGACATTCAGCTACAGTGCCACGCCAAGAAACCTCCCCTGCTGCTGAAGCCATAGCTCCAGTACAGAGGTTGCCAACCCACAGTGTAAAGTAGTTTCAGGTCTTTGGAGGAAAGTCAATAAACAGATTATAATGGTAATTAGCAATGTTGCAGTCCTAAATTAGTTTCTAGAGACTCAGTGCAGATGAAGCTAAAGTGTTTATATTTCAACCAAGTTAAATGTGGGCAGTGTGTCATTTTGAACAGACGTTAGAAGCAGCAATCATTCTAGGCCTTAATTATCGGTATCTTTGGTCTTGCCATGTTTGAAATATAACTTTCTCTATTAGTATTTGCTACTTTTCCCGATTCTTTGCTTTTAGTTACCTGATGAGAGATTTGTTTTTGTTTACTACTATCAGAAACCTGCTTCTCACACGTCCAAATCTAGTTTCAGGCCTTCAGAACAAGTAAATCATTAGACATTATTTCCACAGATTTAATCTTGATCTTAATCTGGCATGAAGCAGTTGTCCCTATAAGTACCTATAGTTTATCCATCACCATGACATCGGGCTTAAGCTATCCCCTTGATGTTCTGCCACTCAATTGATTTAAGACAGATCTCACTTCTCTCTTTAAATCTACATACGCAAAGAAAGAATATGTAAATGAAAGCAGTGGTGAAGGCTGTTCTGCTAAAGACTGTCCTCGCCAAAAAGTAGAAAGACGGTGGAGGAGACACTTCTGAACAGTAAGCATGAGGCACATTTGTCTGAGGACAGGAATCATTTCTGAATAGAGGAGTAATTATCTGACTAGACATAGTCAGTACAAGAAAGGACAAATCTCTCAAAAGGACATATCCCTGGAACACAGCGTTGACTATGCAATAACTCAACCATTAAGCAAATGTGACACTGACTGATAACTTTGTTGCCCTGCTAACATTGCTGAAGAGGAATATCACCTATTTTAATTTACTTGTAAATACAGGGCTCAAATTCTGGACCAGAGAAGTATGTAACATAAATATTTCAGATCAATAAAAGACTTGATGTCATCTACACATGTGAGTTCTAATTCTTCCTTAAAATCAGGTCTCAGGTATATCTAGCTAAACACCCAAAATAGAAGGCCACTCAAAATTAGAGGAAACTTGAAATTTCAGTCAGAGTCTCATCTTTGTTGTGCTGACAGTCTTAAGAAATGTATCATCTCTCATTCTTATGATGTAACATGGGGTCAGAAGTGTTTTGAAATTTGGAACATTCAAAGGACTTTCCCCCCACAAATTGTACATTGTGTTAAATTTCAGTCCAATGAGCAGAACAACTTAACTGGGACAGTTAATTCTCTCCTGCATGATGGAAAGAAAGTCTGGATATATTATATAACTAAAGAGCCAAGAAAATAATTATGATGCTATAACACGGAAGTTTGACACGCCATCATAAAGGAGTGGGCAGTTAGAAGAGTTTGCCAAAATCTGTGGAGAGACATTTGCTGGAACTCTAAATGACGTTGTCGAATACAGGAATATGCATCAGAGAAGAAAGGGAAATTAGAAGAACATTTGTATTGGCAGTGGTAAAATAGTGTTACTAAAATTACAGAAAGAATCAGAGTTGGTACTGAAGAAAATTATCTTAATAGTTTGATCCTTGTCCCAGGGGAGCTGGGATGCCAGAGGAACCCCAGGGCAGCAAGGAGGCCTACTTACCTTCTGCAGGACCGGAAGAGCCGGGGGAGCCATGCACGCCGAAGACGCCAGCATGGGGAATCAGCCGGGCCTTTATCTGGCTGTGGCTGAGCAGCGGGGGCGGAGGACACCTCCTGGAGGGAATAAAAAGCAGCCCCACCAGGGCAGCGCGGCGGTTGATGAGGAGGGACCACGAGGGGGAACCCCAGCGTGGAGGAGAGCAACCGCCGCTCTCGGTCCGGCTGAGAGCGAGGGGCGGAGCCAGGGCAAGCTCCAAGGAAGCCGGCAACACAGCTGGCCACAGGTTTGATTGCGGAGCCGGCTAAAACGCCGAAAGTGAAACTGACGACGGTACACGCCGCGGAGCCGGGGAAGGAGCCAGCGGCGTTTGGGGCACTGAAGCCTCAGAGGGAATTGACGGTAGGGAACGCCGCAGAGCCGGTGAAGGTGCCGGCTGCAGCTGGAACGGCAGAGTCAGGGAAGTAACCGGCTGCGCCGCAAGTAGCAGCACCAGTGGGGGAACTGGCTGCACTTGGAGCAGCAGAGCCAGGGAAAGGACCAGCGGCAGCCTAAGCAGCAGGGCCAGTGGAGGAACCAGCTATGCTTCAGGCGAGAAGGCTGGTGAAGTAGCCGGCCGCTTCGAAAGTAGTAGGGCCGGGGCTGGGAAGAGCACCCAGATTCAGGGAGGAGCCGAGGGAGCAGGCTGGGGCTGGTGACCCCGGCAGACGCCATAGTGAGCCAGAGACCTGGGTGGATGGCTGGCAGGTCGGAGGTGAGGCAGTGGCGGTCAGAGGGCAGCAGTGGAGCCGAAAGAAGACAGAACCACAGGTGGCAAGTGGCTGGGGTGTAGGGGAGGACGGAGCCCCAAGACAGCCCGCTGGGAACCGCGCCTACTCTAGTGGCTATCCCAAGGGAGGACCCCCCACTGAAGTTACATTCAAAGTCATGGCAGGCGAGTTCAGGGGCCTTCCGGGTTTCAGCAGAGGTAGCCTTCAGGGCCCACCTGTAAGCCCGGAGTCCATAAAATCTAGAGACCGGGCGAGGGCGGCGTGGGAGCACCTACTAGAGCGGAGGCAGTTACAATCCTCTTATCTCTTTAAGAAGCAAAACACCAGCCACAGAGCAGCTGAGAAACTTAGTGAGGTTGCTCATCCTTCAGCTCAGTTTAAGTATACAGAATGGAGAACTGGAATATGTTCCAGAAAAGTAACTGAGGGCAAGGAATGGGACTGAGAGCAAGTAGGACACGTGCCAAAAAGAAAACAAGACAGCATTAACCCTGCAAGGTAAAGCACTCTGTGTGTTCTAGCACAACAGTACCCAACCTTATGACCCTGTGGGCTGAATGAGTAGTGCAGGGTTGGTCCAAGGGCTGGATCTAGTACATGGGCCTGATCCAGTGCGCTCAAGGCTGCGGCATGTTGTGCCTGCAGCCTCTGTCCCAGACCCACATGCACCAAATTGGGGCCACCACTCAGTTCTGGCCCCACATGCTCCAAATCAGGGCCACTGCCCCAGCTCCAGCCCTTTGTGTGCCGGCCAGGTCCCGCACATGAGGCCATGTCATTGAGCCCACCAGACTTGGAAATGCGATGGTGGGGAAGCAGTGGCAATAGCAGTTGCCACCACTCCCCCACTGCCAAATTTCTGCACCTTTGGGGTGTCCTGAAATCACACAGTTCTGCAAGCCAGATCTGGCTCACAGGCAGGGGATCGAGCACCCCTGTACTAGCAAATATAATCTACAAACACAGAGCTAAATTGTGACTAAAAGTCCATTGGAAAATGGTATGGAGATGGGAGTTGCAGTGTTCCTCAAGGAATTCTTGACCACATTGCTAAAAATTATTTTTGTAACAGGAGATAAAAGTAACTGCACTGAACTGAAATTTCTCTCCCGCCTGAAGAGGAAGAACATATTCAAGTAAGGTTTTCTTAGAAAAAACTAGAATTTTAACAGAAAATACTGAATTTTGTAAAAAAATTATTAAATGAACAAGTCATTGCACAGCCACTGGTGGGAATATTTGAACACTCATGGCACACGGGCCAGGTCCCGGAGAACTGGAAAAGGGCCAATGTGGTCCCCATTTTCAAGAAGGGGAGGAAGGAGGACCCAGGCAACTATAGGCCAGTCAGTCTCACCTCCATCCTTGGCAAAGTCTTTGAAAAAATTATCAAGGCTCACATTTGCGAGAGCCCGGCAGGAAAAACTATGCTGAGGGGAAACCAGCACGGGTTCGTAGCAGGTAGATCATGCCTGATTAATCTAGTCTCTTTTTATGACCAGGTTACAAAACGCCTGGACACAGGAGTCAGGGTTGACGTCATATACTTAGACTTCAGGAAGGCCTTCGATACACTATCCCACACCATACTGGTGAACAGGTTAAGAGGCTGTAGCTTGGATGACTACACAGTCCGGTGGGTGGCGAATTGGCTAGAGGGTCGGATCCAGAGAGTCGTAGTGGATGGGTTGGTATCGACCTGGAAGGGTGTGGGCAGTGGAGTCCAGCAGGGTTCGGTCCTTGGACCGATACTCTTCAAAGTCTTTATCAGCAACTTGGACAAGGGAGTGAAGTGTACTCTGTCCAAGTTTGCGGATGACACAAAAAAAATGTGGGGAGAAGTGGACATGCCGGAGGGCAGGGAACAACTACAAGCAGACCTGGACAGGTTGGACAAATGGGCAGAAAACAACAGAATGCAATTCAACAAGGGGAAATGCAAAGTGCTGCACCTAGGGAGGAAAAATGTCCAGCACACCTACTGCCTAGGAAATGACCTGCTTGGTGGAACGGAAGCGGAAAGGGATCTTGGAGTCCTAGTGGACTCCAAGATGAACATGAGTCGGCAGTGTGACGAAGCCATCAGGAAAGCTAATGGCACTTTATCGTGCATCAGCAGATGCATGACGAACAGATCCAAGGAGGTGATACTTCCCCTCTATCAGGCGCTGGTCAGACCACAGTTGGAATACTGCGTTCAATTTTGGGTGCCACACTTCAAGAGAGATGTGGATAACCTGGAGAGGGTCCAGAGAAGGGCCACTCATACGGTTAAGGGCTTGCAGGCCAAGCCCTATGAGGAGAGACTGGGGCACCTGGACCTCTTCAGCCTCAGCAAAAGAAGGTTGAGAGGCGACCTTGTGGCTGCCTATAAGTTCATCACGGGGGCACAGAAGGGAATTGGTGAGGTTTTATTCACCAAGGCGCCCCCGGGGGTTACAAGAAACAATGGCCACAAGCTAGCAGAGAGCAGATTTAGACTAGACATTAGGAAGAACTTCTTCACAGTTCGAGTGGCCAAGGTCTGGAATGGGCTCCCAAGGGAGGTGGTGCTGTCCCCTACCCTGGGGGTCTTCAAGAGGAGGTTAGATAGGCATCTTGCTGGGGTCATCTAGACCCAGCACTCTTTCCTGCCTATGCAGGGGGTCGGACTCGATGATCTATTGAGGTCCCTTCCGACCCTAGCATCTATGAATCTATGAAAGTTGAAATGCCAGCAAAAAAATCCTGAGTTTTTACCAACAATAAAAGTAATTTAAATGGCACCCACCAAATTGCTGGAACAGTCTGTACAGTTTAATTTAATAAATGGTTCATAATGTATTTTTCTTTCTAGTTAGAAAATAAATAAATTCTTTGGGCTTTTCATTTTTTTCTCAGAAACCTAAAAATAAATTAATCTGGGCCATGTTTTTAAAGATAAGTAACTGCTGCTTTGATCACACCTATTCTGGTTTCAGAAACTGAAATCAAGAAATAAAAATTCAGAGTAGTGAGCAAGGAAAAGGAACAGACACACCTAGGCAAAAAGAGCAACTTTACTTGTGTGATCTTGAAGTCAATCCAAAGGCATCATCATTTTTGGTTCTGTTTCCCTTTGCATTTTTACCATTTTCACAGTGCTTGCTAACATATTTTCAAATGATAAGGATTTTTAATGTATTGCTTGATACCTATATTCATGATGAATTGCATTTCATTACTTGCTATGGTGGTGGTAGAAACAAGCCCTAGGTAATGTAACCTAACATGTTATACATACTCAGGAAAGCTATGTAGGAGCCATGAAACTCTACATTTCCCTAGGAAAAAATTCCAAAATAATTCCATGGTGCATGAAAGAGAATGTAGCACAGTTTTTTGTCTTCTTTTGTTGATACTATGCTACTCTTTGTGTCACTTATTATAGGGCCCTATACAACCTAGAACTATTCAATTTATTAGTGATGATAAGTATATTCATACCCTATCCCTGTGACAGAATACCCTCTTTACATATTTACTCCTATACCCTATTATTTTTAGAAGATAACAGAAGTAAAAACATATTTAAGTGTTAACGGTCATTCATGTTTAAGTGAAGTATGTGACTTACAGAAAAGCAGAGTCTATGGTGAAGGTGCTTTTGAAGACTCCATTGAGATTTATCAGGTTCAAAAGCAGTTGATATATTTGATTCCTAGTTGCCTCTTCCCTTTTTTTGCAGGGTCTTCAGACGTTAAGCTATGTAATTCACTCTGAGAGCAATGAACAGTGAACACTGTTCTGAGCTTGTTCTTATGACAGCTTATCCTATCATCTGGTACCTGGCAGTCTTTCATATACATTGGCTTGAGTTGCCCAGGTCTTCAGGATAGGAAACCAGAGAAGCAAGGTTGAAATGGCAGGAGAACAAATTTATATGGCACTTCTCTAAGCTACAGATGCCACAGAAATAGAGGGGGAAGAATGGGTTGCATGTATAGCTGATCATAGGGTAATGGTAAAAAGAAGTTAATTTTTTTTAACATAATTTACCCCATGAAGGGGGAGGAAGAACTGTGTCTGTTTACTTCTTCGTTTTGTGTTGGATTGTGCAGCTAAAATGAAGCCCATATTAAGGGATGGAGCTCCAACTGCAGCTCTGAGAGCAATTTCTCCCTACTATTTCAGGGGTAGTAATTTACTGCAGATTGTGGGGCTTTCTGAGCTCCACTGCTTAGCAAAGCCATTTTCTACAACTCCAAATCAACCTCTTCCTCAGATTAGGGATTGCTTATTCCCCTTCACATTACTACAGCGATAGATACACAGTTCAGGGTACAGTTTAATTGTAAGTGAGCCTTCATTTCTGCAGGCAAAGGGGAAGCCCAACTTGTGGCTGTTTTGAAAATAACTGCTTGCCTTTTCTATCTAGTCCAGTGTCTCTTATTAAAGAAGGAAGGGGGAGGAAAATTTCTGGGCTCCTACAATCAATTTTCCCGCCAAAAACCTCCAGTTAATGTGGTGGGGAGGTATAATAATTTTGACTATCTTGGTTATTTATTGCAACATCACTTCTTCCAGAGCAAGGGTATTCTGAATTCATTAATAGTCTTATTTACTTTCTGCTCCTACCTTAATCCAAAAGGCCTGTGCCCTGGTACAGTAACACATTATTTACCATGCGTTCTAAATTATACTCAATTACCTTTTTACTATATTTCTAGGGCTTGTAGGTACATAGCAGGACAAGGGAACATTGGTGAGTTCTGATTATATTACAGGCCATTATGCTAATTCTTGTCTAACTTAAAATACTGGCCCAGGCATTCAAATCATTGTATTAATGTGAAATATTTTCTCTCCATTTATCGAAGAAATGACCAGGATTGCTGGCATTCTTACTGGCATGTGAAAGTCAAATCAAGCCCTGCAGAAAAGACTTATCAAAATTCCTGTCTCCTGCACTGTGAGGTAAGAGCAGTTTAGAGAAGAGGTTTCATAAAAATCAATCCGTTTCAGTAAAGAAAAAAAGAGGGAGTGTTTTTGAAGTCCAGTGCCTAGTGGTAAAATGCTCACATGACAAAGCCAACAGTTCAGCTGGAATGGGTAACTCTTTTATACTGGTCATAGGATTTTTACTCCACCATATATAATAACATCCAGCGGCATTAACTGAAATGCATGAGGTAAATCTCCCACAATACAGGGGAGAGCCTTCCTTTTAAACTGTATTACTTTATACACATCTAAGATACTAAAATGATTCAAATTTAAACCATATTTTATCAGGCTGAGCCACTAAGCACCTAGTGCCTCTAATAGCAGTAGGTTATATAATATGTGTATATAAGTAGGTATGTGGGTATGTGTACATATCTATATCTATCTATTTAGATAGATAGATAGATAGATAGATAGATACTGTAATATATACCTAATGTAATATATGTATCTATAGTAATGTGTCCATTGTAATATATATATATATCTCTAACGTAGGGTGTGCGTATATGTGTGTGTGTATATATATATATGTATGTATGTATGTATTTATGTATGTGTGACAGAGAGGATCAGTGTTTATGCCTTTTGACTGTCTCTTATATTGCAGTATTTTCTGTAATTTGAATATGCCTCATGATAAACTTGTGGATTTTAACACAGTCCCAATTTTCAGAAATGAAATTACTAATATTTTAAAAGTGGGATTCTCTCCCAAACATTTGTGCTACAGTAGAGAAAGATATTACAGCCCCATTTCTTTTATTATGTTGTTTGTCTGAATGAAGAAACACTATGAAAGTGACAGTACAAGGAGCAGAAATGAAAGCAGCATGCAAACTACTCAGGAATATCCAGAAAGGCTTGATGTTAGTATCCTCTAATGAGGCTGCCAAATGCTCATTGAATTTCAGACATTTTTTTGTTGAAAACACTGGAAATACCATTAAGCATCACCAACAGATTGTTAAAAATAACACTAGGAACACACCCTTTGTAGGTCAGAGCTGACTATGAGGCCGAGTGCACTGTAATTATAATGCGTAAATGAGTTACAGCTTGAGCTAATCATACCCTACTGAACTAAAAAGCTGTAATTACACAGAGATATAATATTAGCTTGGCATTATTTTCTAGAGTAGTCAAACAGCATCTGGTAAAGTTAAAAGCCCAACTTGCTGGTCACTGTAAGACAAAGCTTAAATAGGTCAAATTAAGGCTTAGAAGAGAAAGCAGACCAAGTCCTGTGCTCACTGACAAGAAAAACTAAATCATTTCCCTTAACAAAGAAGGGTCGCTCCTCTAAATATGAGGTAAAAAAGTCTAGATTGCAATGCATTGAACATTTTCACCTAATGAATGCCATTTTATCAAAGATTAACAAGATCATTATAAGAACTGATTTGGAGCAGATTTACACCAGTGAAATGCTACAATTTGAATGGCGTAACAGCATGTAACAGAGAGCCTGGGGTCTCCTGTTTCTTTAGGTTAGGGTCAGACATTCAAAAAGCCTGAGTCTGAATTGATTCAGTCTTTGCAGGCTAGTCTAACTTGCAAAGCTTGAACCAATTTGGAGATGGATAAGCATTGCATTTTTGCAATGAAAAGGGAGGCACATGCCTGCAGTGGCTCATACTAGAAGCTGGGGGGGGGGCTCTAGAGCAGCCCTCCCTTCCCTTCCACAGGGCTGAGCTGAAGACGGGTGTGGCCAGGCCTCAGCAGGATGCTTTTATTATCCTCTCCCCTGTCCTAAGCAGCCCAGCAGGGAATGTTTATTACCTCTAACCCATTAAGTGTCTTTCAACCCATTAAGAAACAAAGCCTCTCTCCATTATCTAAAGGAGCTCTTCTTAAATAGCTCTTCTTAAACAGCTCTTCCAAGGAAGGACATTAAGCTACCTGTTGATTAACACCAAAAACCCTGTCTGCCCAACAGCACAGACCATAGCCAGCATGTGGTATGCTAGCTAATGCTGAGGTGTCTGCGTAAACCAGAGGGGAGGGGTGAATAATCCCTCCTTAGCAGGGAGAAGCCAGGCAGATGTTCTGTGCCTGCAGTCTCTGCTGGAGCTCCAGCCAGGGAGCAGAGGGGAAGGTCCAACCCTGCTGTGGAGCAGAGAGCCCTGCCCTGCCCAAAGAGCATGCTGGGATGCTGGGGGAGTCTGATATATCTTAAACCAACAAGGGGTCTGGGACAGATATTGCATAAACTGGTTTGACCCAAATCAATTATGTCTGATACTACATTCAACTAGGTTTATCTCAAACCAGTTTCATCCATTTTCAGACTGGTTTATATGCACTGAACATCTGTTCTGTTACAGGTTTAAACTAGTTTCTGATCATTTAAACTAGTTTATGTGTAACATCTGTCCCTAGCCTTAAGGTAAAAGCAACTTAGTCAGGGAGCACTGCAGGCTAGGCAAATGAGGCAATTAGCAGGCACCTGCAGGCAGCCTGCTGACTGGAAGTGGGCAGGGCCCTGGGAGGATATAAGCCTAGGGCTTGGGCTGGTAAGGTAATCTAGGAAAGGAAGGATGAAGAGCAGCAGAGAAAGGACCCTGGACTTCAGAATAGCAGACTGCTACTCGCTCAGGGACTTATGGGCAGGATCCCCTGGGAAGCCAGAGTGAGGGGGAGAGGAATCCAGGAGACCTGGCTGTACTTGAAGGAAGCCTTACTAAGAGTACAGGAACAAACCGTCCCGATTCACAGGAAGACTAGCAAATATGGCAAAAGACCAGCTTGGCTTAGCAGGGAACTCTTCAAGAAATTAAATCATAAAAAGGAAGCTTATAATAAGAGGAAACTCGGACAAATAAGTAGGGAAGAATATTAAATCATTACTTGGGCATGCAGGGATAAAGTCAGGAAGGCCAAAGCTCAATTGGAGTTGAAGCTAGCAAGGGATGTGAAGGGTAACTAGAAGGGTTTCTACGAGTATGCTAGTAGCAAGAGAAAAATCAGAGAAAGTGTTGGTCCCTTACTGAATGGGGGAAGCAACCTTGTGACAGAGGATGCAGAAAAGGCTGAAGTGCTCAGTGCCTTTTTTGCCTCCATTTTCACAGGCAAGGTCAGCTCCCAGACTACTGCACTGGGCAACACAGTTTGGGGAGGAGGTGAGCAGCTCTCCATGGTGAAAGAACAGGCTGGGGACTACTTAGAAAAGCTGAATGTCCATGGGGCCAGATGGGATGCACCCGAGGGTGCTGAGGGAGTTGGCTGATGTGATTACAGAGCCATTGGCAATCATCTTTAAAAACTCATGGTGATCAGGAGAAGCCCAGGATGATTGGAAAAGGGCAAACTTAATGCCCATATTTAAGAAAGGGAAAAGAGGATCCAGGGAGCTACAGACTAGTCAGCTTCACTTCAGTCCCTGGAAAAATCATGGAGCCAATCCTCAAGGAATCCATTTCTAAGCATGTGGAGAAGAAGGTGATAAGGAACAGTCAACATGGATTCATACCTGACCAATCTGATTGTTTTTCATGACATGGTGACTGGCTCTGTGGATGCAGGGAGACTGGTGTATGTGGTGTACCTTGATTTTAGCAAGGCTTTTCATAGTTTTTAAGGGCTGGAAGGGACCTTACAGATAATTGGGTTCAGCCCACCTGCACTTGGGCAGGAAAGACTGCTGGGGTCAGATGAACCTAGCAAGATGGGCAGCAAGACACTTTTTGAAGATCACCAGGGTGGGTGACAGTTTACACAGGGTCACCAGGGTGGGTGACCTCTGCGGGGAGCCTGTTACAAACCCTCAGTGCTTAACTTGTAAAGAAGCTTTTTCTTATGTGTAGTCTGAAGCAATCTTCAGTCAGCTTGTGCCCATTATTTCTAGTCCTCTCCTGGGGGGCCTTGGTGAATAGTTGCTCCCCCAGGTCCCTGATATATTTATAGGCTGCCACCAAGTCCCCTCTGAGTCTTCTTTTCTCCAGGCTGAACTGTCCCAGGTCTCTCAGCCTCTCCTCATATGACTTGATCTCTAAGCCTCTAATCATGCATGTGGCCCTCCTTTGGACTCTCTCGAGCTTCTCCACATCCTTCCTGAAGTGCAGCACCCAGAACTGGATGCAGTACCCCAGTTGCAGTCTCACCAAGGCCAAGTAGAGCAGAAGGATGACATCTTTTTATATGGTTTTGAATCTCATTAGATTACTTATGGCCCAATCCTCCAATTTGTCTAGGTCACTCTGAATCCTAGCCCTACCCCTCAGCAAATCCACCACTCCCCACAGCTTACTGTCATCTGCAAACTTGCTGAGGGTGCACTCTATGCCATCTTCCAGATTGATGAAGACATTGAACAAAACCAGCTCTAGGACCGACCCCTGGGGGACTTCACTTGATACTGGCTGCCAAATAGAGATCGAACCATTGATTACTACTCTCTGAGCCCAATGCTCCAACCAGTTTTCTATCCACCTTACAGTCCATTCATCCTGCTTCCTTAGCTTACCTGAGAGAGTGCTGTGGGAGACCATATCACAAACCTGGCTAAAATCAAGGCACACCACATCCAATGGTCCCCACCAGATCCCCACCATAACATCACCCTTGTTGCTTTCCCCTCTGACCCCAACCCAGAGACTCTCAACAGGCTTCACTCCAGCTTCATACTGGAGCTCTAAGAAATCATATAGTTCTTTTACATAAAGTGCAACTCCCCGCACTGTTCTCCCTGGCTTGTCGTTTTTGAACAGTTTGTACCCATCCATAATAGTGCTCCAGTCATCCTGTCTCGGAAGGCCAAAGCCGACTCAAGGTGATTTAATAATTACTCATTTGTCGGGGCGGGCTGGTGAATAGAGAGGCCAAGAAAGCTTTATGGTTGTAAAACTTTACTTACGTCGCTTGCTGTTGCGACGAAAACGGTCTGGTCATCTGAACAACTACGTTAGTTGTTCCAGCTGGCAGGGCTCAGGCCAGCACGTCCATCTACAAATCGGGCTGGCAGGGAAAGGGATACGTCTGGGATTGCGCTCGGTGACGGGGAGAAGAATCGATAGGTGATCAGGCTATCGATTAGCTCAGCCACGAGTCAGATCTCCTCAGAAGCACTCTGCAGCGTGCTCAAAGTTCTCCGACCTGGGCGGAAGTCGCGCTAATTTTTAAATGGCCAGCAAGCCAATCACTAGCCGCCACGTGTGCATAATTTAGAACTGGCCAATAGCGGGACACAAATTTACATTCGAATGGCGGGAACTCTCTTGCACCGGGGTTTTCTGCAACAACAGAAAGCCTTTACTTTTGCAAGAGGCTCTCATGTGGCGGGAAAATTCCACCGTGCCGAGGCACCAAAATCACTGAGTTGTGACACATCCCAGCTTTCCCACCAAGTCTCTGTTATTCCAATCACATCATAGTTCCATGACTGTGCAAGGACTTCCAATTCTTCCTGCTTGTTTCCCAGTCTGTGCATTTGTTTACAGGCACCTGGGGTAACTAGTTGATTGCCCTGATTTCTCAGGAAGTATGAGAGCACCTCCCCTGCTGCCCACTCCTGCTTGCTCTTCCTCCAGGTCACCCTCTTCCCCACTTACCTCAAGGCTTTGGTCTCCATCCCCTAGTAAATCTAGTTTAAAGCTCTCCTCACTAGGTTAGCAAGCCTGTCTGTGAAGATGCTCTTCCTTCTCTTTGCCAGGTGGATCCCATCTCTTCCCAGCAATCCTTCTTCTTGGAAGAAGACCCCATGATCGAAGAAGACAAGGCCCTGCTGGCAACACCACCTGTGCGGCCAGGTGTTGATCTGCAGGGTGCACCTGCTCCTACTTGGGCCCTTTCCCTTGATTGGAAGGATCAATGAGATCACAACCTGAGCCCTAGACCTCTTTACCCTTGCACCCAGAGCCCTGTAGTCACTTTGATATGCTCATGGTCTCTCCTGGAAGTATCATTTGTGCCCACATTGATAAGTAGCACGGGGTAGTAGTCGGAGGGCCAGATGAACCTCGGTAGTCCTTCTGTAACATCTTGGATCCGGGCTCTGGACAAGCAGAAGACCTCCTGAGACAAGAGATCAGGTCAGCAAATGGCTCCCTCCATCCTCCGCAGAAGGGAGTCTCCAACTACCACCACTTGTCACTTCTTCTTGGTGGTGATTGTCTCCATCCTTCCCATCTTGGTGAGGTCTGGCCTGTCTTTCTCCACCAAAGAAACATGCTCCTCCCTCTCTGCTTCCAGGGCTGCATATCTGTTCTCCAGATGAAACACTGCAGGTGGAGATGAAGATCTCTGCTTGCTGCCAGAAGTCAAAAGCCTTCAGCTTCCACTCTCCTGGGTGCCCACGTCCTCTTTCTCTAGCACTGCATCTGGCATTTCTTCCTCCACAGTCCCGGAGTTTTCCTCCAGCATCAAATCGATGAATGCCTCATGGTGGAGGATGCTTCAGAGCTTCATCACCTCCTCCAGTAGTTCTCTTGCCTGTTCCCTGAGAGACACCACCAGGAGGCACTGTTTACACCATAGGAACTCCCTGACCTGGCCATCACTGGAAGGAACCTGCAAGCTGCAGTCCCCACAGTGCCAAACCTGGACCTGGGTTGAAGCCTTGATGGCGAGCAGTCCTGCCTGGACAGAAACAGGTGCATGCAGTGGCAGTGGCTCTGGCATTACTATGTCCTTCCCTGGGTCTCTTTCTCTCTTTTACTGCTCTTCTTCTAAGCAGACCTTCCCTAGCAAATTCACCTGGAAGCTGGCCTGTTTATTGCTCATTGGCCCCAAAAGATTCCTTCTATTCCTGCTTCCCCGTGCCAAGCTGAAAGGCTTGCCCCTCAAAAAGAGGCAAGAGTGGGGAGGCAATGGCAACATGTATGGGGTGCATCGGGGGTGCACATGCACCCCTTTAAGGCACCGGTGCACCCCCTGACCAACCGTGTTCACCACTTAGACGATGGGCGGGGGGGCAGGTGGGAGTGCAGGTGCCCCCCCTGCAAGCGCTGGATGATCACTGTAGCTGCTCCCAGAAGTGGCTGCAGCCACTCCCTGAAGCAGCCGCAGGGATCAGCCATCATGGGATTGGCTGTAGGGGTCCCTCTGGGCAGTGAGATTGGCTGTGTTGGGACCCCGCCCTGGTTGGCAGGATCAGTTGCAGCCCTCCCCCCCGGTTGTCAGGACTGGTCGCCCATGGGGAGAGGGGCCTGCAACTTTCTTACCCTGTTTGCAGCCCCTGGTCACTGGCTTTCTGGTTGCCTGGGGAGTCTCCTTTTATACACTGCTTGGCCTGAACTGGCTCTGACCCCTCGTTAGGGCTTCTGTCAGGCCCAGGCAGCTATCACTCAGCAATCACTCACAGCTTCTCAGAGTACACACCGCAAAGACACACATCCCACCAAAAAAATACTCAGCAAACCAAAGGTACAGGCAGCTGGATCACTTACCTTCCCTGGGCAGGATTTGGTGCCTGGTGCCTGGCTTCTCTCCCCCTTCCTCCTCTTGCCCTCAGCAACTGCTTGCAAACTGCTTACCCATTTTGTAGGCCCTGTTTGCTGACTCCCTGGCCACTGGCTCCCTGGTTGCCAAGGGAGTCTTCTTTTATACCCTGCTGGGCCTGGACTCAAGAGCCTTCCAAACCCTGTTCCTTCCCCATTGCAGCTTCCAGCAATTAGAATTTTAGGAAGTTCAGTCTTCAAGGCTGTACCCCTATACACCATGTTCAATACTCTCTGATGGACCTTTCCTCCAAGAATCTGTCTAATCTTCTTTTGAACTGGTTTAAGGTATCAGCTTCCACATCAACTTGTGGCAATGAATTCCACAAGCTAATTACCCACTGTGTAAAATATAACTTATTTTTGTTGGTTTTAAAACTAATACCTAAAAGTTTCATTTTTTCTCTAGTTCTAGTATTTTAAGATACCATAAATAATAAATCACATTTACTATCTCTGCACCATTTAAAATTTTGTACACCTCTAACAGGTCCCTTCTCAAGCATCTCTCTTCTTAACTGAAAAATCCGATCTTATTTAGTCTCTCCCCCTATGGAAGCCCCTCCATAGCCCTAATCATCCTTACTGGCCTTTTCTAGTTCCCTGTACCTTTTCTAGTTTTTCTATTTTCTTTTCAAGGTGCAGGGATCAAAACCATGCACAGTACTCAAGGTGTGCACGCTATCAATTTTTAAAGTAATACAATAAAATACTTTCTGTTTTCATTTCCTTTCATGATAAATTCCTAACATTTTCTTATCCTTCTGATTGCTGCTGAATACTGAGCTGATATTTTTAGCAAACTTCACAATGATTCCAAGAGCCCTCCAATATGAGAAATTTAAGGCAATACCTGCAAAGGTCATAAAAGGCTTATAAGCAGGAGGCAGACCAGCACTGTCAGCAAGCCCCGCTACTCTGTGGGCAGTAAGTGTGGCTGTCAACTGAATACCTCCAAATAGACCAGCTCACAGGGAAACTGGATCATAGCTTCCTCAGCTCCTTCTGCATAACCAAACAAATATACCCAGTATCCTTTGAATTACAACTGCCCTGGACCCTGAAGATTTGTATTTCATGTGTCACTAATCAAGCTGTAGATAGGTTCCCACCATACCCAACCTCTACACTCTGAGTAATGATCCAGGGACAGGAAAATAATCTATAAGGTCTTACATTCATACTGGAGGCAGAGGGAAGTTTCACTGCTTGATAGGCTAGGAGGGATCTGGGCCTGAGGTTTGTGTGTGGGAGCCAGCAGAAAACATTTATGCCCCAACCTGCTCAAAAAATTCCACAAAGGCCAGTTGGAGAAATTGAGCCAGCATGCTGCATGCCCCGAGTCATCCAGACTGGCAAAGGCTGTCCTGAAGCCTCTAGGAGGGACTCTCTGCCCACTCACTTGCATTGGAGTGGCTAGCTGGAGTCAGCTGACTCTCCAGTTTCCCCGCCTATCTCTGACCCAAACAAGAAGTGTCAGGGCATCAGGGCTCAACCTGATTCCATATTGCCTTGCTGGTTTCTCCAGCTTGTGTTCAACTCTGCTCTGTGCTTGATCTTCTGGCTTCTTGACCCAGCTTCCTTTCTGATTCCACTCTCTGCCTAATCCCCAGCTTCCTGACTTGGCCTGTTTCTAGATCCTGTTCTTATATTGACCTCTGAGTCTCCTGACCCAGCTTGTCCCTGGAAACTGCTTGTTCCTTCTGACCCCAGTTTGCACCTTGATCCATGAGTGGTCCCAGACCTGGCCACCCATGACCCAGCGTGACACCCATGTCCATCAATTTGCAGTTCTCAGTATTGAATATCATCTGCCATTTTGTTGCCCATTTACTTAATTTGGCAAGATCCTCCTGTAACTTTTCTCCTGTAACCTCATGGCCTGCCTTACTCTTTTCACTTTGAATAACTTTGTGTCATAAGCAAACTTGACCACCTTTTAATTTACCCACCTTTGTTTGTCATTTACAAATATATTATACATCACCAGTCTCAACACAGGTACCTGGAGGACCCTGCTATTTGCTTCTAGCATTGTAGTCATGCTCTCCCTCCCACTTTTGTAGGGTTAAAAGTGGGATTTATTTTTTTTCCATTTATATATACAATATTATATGCCAGCAGTTCTATTATATTCATAACCACGCAAAAAATCTCCTATCCACCAGCAATGGTGTTGCTCTGCTCAACACTTAAGCTACTCAAGACATATGGTTATGGTAGAGAGCAAAGATGGTGCATCTCTCTGGAATATTAAGGGCATAGGAGAAGTGGGGAGTCTGAGGTAAATGGGCAAAAGAAGGGATCATATTTGTGCATGGGACTAGGATGAGGAGTTCCTATCCTTCACCAAATGAACAGGAGTTGGTGATAGTGAGGTCAGTTTTGCTTTGTGATGACTCACTTCTCCATTCTTCTCCTCTGTGAAGGAGCAGGATGCAGCTGAAGGTAGAGCAACCAGAGAACATCGGGTAGGACAACACCAGGGCAAAGCTGGTACTTGCATACACACTTGAAGGGGGCAAGCCAGGAACCCAGAACCATCAATATCCCAGGAGATGTGCTACTGAAAGTAGCTGCCATTTAATTTTAAAGAGTGCATACCCAATTATTCATCCTGTGCCATTAAAGTAAATGGTAATTTTAACCAAAGATTAGTGCAACCTTCTGAAAATCTCTAGCACAGTATCTAGGGCGCTAAGACAAACAGATAAAACTTAAGTAGGCAGATTGGTTTTTTTTAAACAAAATGCCACTTTATTTGGAAAAGGGTGGAGACACTAAGGAATTTGGGATTGACAGGAAATAAAACAAACACTTCATGAGAAGCCATCTGTAGCAGTTCAGAGAGTACCTTTTTGTCTAGCTCCTTATATGCTGCAGTCTGGAAGCAGAAGATTAAGGGAGTAGATTGTCATGCTTAACAATATGCAAATCTTATAATTTCTTCCAGGAAGAACACATCTGCAGGAAACTTCTCTTATGCAGGTGAAAGCCAAAGAGTGGTTGATCAAATGAGGCTGTCAGCAGAATGAAGCAAGCAATTCTACTGCTGTTGCTGAGCTCGGTGGTGTGGCCATGAGTGGAAAAAGGCAACAGCAGGGAAGAAGTAACAAAATGAAGACAAAGTGAGAAAGAAGGTCAAAAGATTGATATCAGCTAGAGCGTGTTAACGTTACCTAAGCCCTATAGAAAAACGCCATTTAACATTTAAAACACCAGTGCCTGGACTTACATGGTCAAAAGGTATCTGTACAACTTAATAGGTTAAATATTCAAACACACAGAAGGTTGACAGAGGTAAAAAACAATCTTTCACAGTTTACAAATGCCTTTTAAGTTTCCTAAAATAGTGATCTGATATTTTAAAACCTCTTGTTCTGTCCTACCTCTGCTTTCCTACTCTGTTCACTCCTGCCTTTTTCCCTGACTCAGCACCTAAAAACAGAGCTTTCTGAATGATTGACATACAGCCCAGTTAGTGGTGCTGATTTAGCATAGTTGAGAAACAGCAGATGGGCAGAGTCTGACAGAAGGATACGATGGAATAATAAAACAGTGTAGGAAAATGCAGAGGGGAAGAACTAGCGTCCTTACATTCTTACAACAATAACACAAGTGTCTTTTTTTTCTTCAAATGCTGGTACCATTGAACCTCAAAATACATTCTCTAATTTTATAGATTTCTTTTATCATCCAGAAATTCTCACATGAATGAAACTATGTAAATGCAAAATTGGAATCATTATCTGCTTCCCCATTCAAATTCCTCTTGAAAATATCTCTAAATGACACACTACAGCTTCCCCCTTAAAATTCAGTGGAAATTCAGAAGCAGATACACATCTGAAATCTGCAGTTCAGACAGTTTCCTAGTTCTTAGGCTGTTCCAGTTCATCTGTCCCTTTCCCCTTTAGATTTTACCAGATACCTATAATTATTGTACACTGGAACATAGTGCAGCAGTCATTAACCACACTTTCTCATAATTTCAAGTCTTCTAGTTTGCAGCTGTTTCCTACAGTTTCCATAGAGTTGCCAATTCTTGAGAATTTTATTGGTTTAAGTAGAAAAGTCTAGGAATTGCCAAGACCTCTTGAAGAGAAGGGCATTTGAAGAGCATTACATTATCCAAAAAACGAACATTTGTTTGCCATTCTCTTCAATCCTATTTCACATATGGGTACATGCACAAACAATTCATTTGGTCTATTATTTTTCTGTCTGTTCCCTCCTATCTTCACTGCTGAGTTCTTTTCCATCTCTCTGTCTCTTCTCACAATTTCTTCCTCCCTTAGCATGGCATCCCATCCTCCAGTTTTTTGTCCTTTCTTTTAGCGCTTTATACATTGTAATCTTGACAGATAATTTACTATAAAAATATAAAACATCCAGGAATGTGCTAAGTACCTTTAACAGTTGGCTCTTATGTAACACCTCTTGGCAATTTCTTCTCAGATTATCTTCATAACTTAATAGCCAATTTCTCTCTCTCACCTTTATGCAAACCATTAATTGCACTACATTAAAGGAGAGTAACATTTAGTCTTAAAATACTTCAGAATGATTCTATTATTCCATTCTTTAAAGGTTGTAGAGAGGGTATGGCTATATTGCAGATTGCAGTGTAGGATAGAGATACCCAAGCTGCCTTTAAACAAGAAGTGGGGTAATTTATCCGGCATGGGAAAAGTGCAAGAACAAACAAAAAAACTCAGACTGGAAAGTTACAAGTACCCTAAAGATCTGTTGTTATAAGCCCCTTCTTATTGACTAAGTTGAATGCTGGTATAAATGCACTGAAGACCAGGAAAGCAGCCAGCCTTGATGACATGCTTACTGAATAAATCAAATGATTTGGATCCTAGACTTGAGAATGGCTCCGTTGCCTATACGTGTGGACAGCCAGTTAAAAAATTGTAAAAATATGGCAATATGCTCAGGTAGTGGCATTTCTAAAGCCACGGAAAGATCCATTCAACCCAAAGAGTTTCAGACCTATCTCCCTGCTATGCTACACATACAAAGTGTACAAATGACTGATATTGAACCAGCTTGCCCCATATGTGGATAAACACCTAATCCCAGAACACAGCTGCTTTTGCCCTGGAAAATCAACGAGCCAGATGCTAAATCTAACTCAACATATTGAGGACAGTTTTGAAAAAGGCCAAATCACAGGAGCTGTGTTCATTGACCTAACAGCCACCTACAATACAGTTAACCATCAATGGCTCCTCCACAAAACACTGGAAATGACAAAAGATCTACACCTTACAGAGCTGATACAAGGTCTGCTGGAAAACAGATATTTTTTGTAAAATTAGATGGGAAGCAAAGCAGATGGAGGTGATATATTAATGGCCCCCAAGGAAGCATACTTGCACCCCACTATCCCACTGTCCAAACCCAGTTTACCTTGGAGTTACCCTTGATTGAACCTCTCATACAAAGAGCACAACATGAAGGCAAAAGCACAGGTAAGCACTCATAACGACATTTTATATAAGATCACCAACTCAGAACGGGGAAAGCCCCTCAACCATCTGAGCCACTGCTCTAGCTCTCAGCTTCTCCTCTGCTGCTTATGCATGCCTGCTAAGCTCCTTGACCCCATCCTGATAGCTGCTGATGCATCACAGGATGTCTGAAGCCTAACAGCCTAAACAGTGTGTATCTGCTGGCTGATATTAGCACTGGATTTATGACCCAGATACTTTGTTCCAGGCCATCTCAGACCGACCATGACTTCTCCATTTGATAATAGGTAAATTTTATTGATACACAGTGATAGCAAATAAGAAAAATGCAGGCAAGGCAAACAGTTCTATATCTACCAGTCCTAGGGCTGTCACAGAGGGAAGGTACATTTGGCCAGTACATGACCAAATCACTCCAATGTCCAATGTCCACCCACTCCTCAATGTGGCATGCCAGAGATCAGGAAGCTACAAGGGGCCCAGTCCTCATGGCTGGGGGTGGCTGCACACATGCCTCTGGATGGGTGATGGGGGAGGGGCCAGGGTTGTGCTGCCCCAGCCCCTTTCCTGCAATGCACTGTGAGTCACGCATGCACAAGCTGCCAGCATGAAGCTGCTGCCGGAGCCTGCTGCCACCATGCAACCGGGGCTCCAGAGTCCAGTGCAGCTGTTTGCATCCTCCCAGCTTCCTGCCACAGCTGTCTCAGGGCCCTTCCCAGCCATGTGCCCAGAGGTGTGCGCACAGCTGACACAGCCACAGAACCGGTGCCAGGGCTGCAGAGCCCCATGAAGCTGTTTGCAGCCTCCCAGCTACAGCCAGCTTGAGCCCTGGGCAGCTGCTGGCAGAAGATGCCCAGAGTCCAAGTCAGCTGTGGTGTGCTAAGGAAAACGGCTTCACTCTGGCACACGTGCCAGGGGTTGCCAATCCCTGATCTCTTCATAACACTTCATTCCACAGGTTCATAGATTCATAGATTGTAGAGTCGGAAGGGAGCACAATGGATCATCATGTCCGACCCCCTGCCCCTGGCAGGAAAGAGGACTGAGGTCAGATGACCCCAGCCAGGTGACTATCTAGCCACCTCTTGAAAACCTCCAAGCTAGGTGATAGCACCACCTCTCTTAGAAGCCCATTCCAGATCCTGGCCACCTTTACTGTGAAAAATTTCTTCCTAATATCTAACCTAAATCCACTCTCAACTAGTTTACACCCGTTATTCCTAGTCATTCCCTGGGGCGCCTTAGTAAACAGCGCTTCCCCTATTGCCTGTTGACATCCCCTAATAAATTTATAGGCAGCCACAAGATCTCCCCTCAGCCGGCTCTTGTGAAGGCTGAAGAGATTCAGCTCTCTCAACCTCCCCCCATAGGGTCTATCACCAAGGCCACTAATCATGTGAGCGGCCCTCCTCTGGACCCTCTCGAGATTCCCCGCATCCCTCTTGAAGTGCGGTGCCCAAAACTCGACACAGTACTCCAACTGTGGCCTGGCCAGTGCCGCACAGAGGTGGAGCATCACCTCCTTTGATCTATTAGTCATGCACCTGCTAATACACGACAAGGTGTGATTGGCCTTGTTGATGGCCCCGTTACACTGCTGGCTCATGTTGATCTTGGAGTCATTTATGACTCCAAGATCCCTCTCTGCCTCCGAGCTGCTGAGAAGGACACTCCCCAACCTATAGGTGTGCTGAGGGTTCCTCCTTCCCAGGTGGAGTACCTTACATTTATCTTTATTAAACTGCATCCTATTTCTCCCTGCCCATTGATCCAACCTGTCCACGTCAGCCTGAATCTGTTCCCTGCCCTCCAGTGTACTAACTTTGCCCCACAACTTGGTATCATCAGCGAATTTGGAGAGGGTGCTCTCCACACCCTTGTCCAAATTGCTGATGAAGATATTGAACAATATCCGTCCGAGGACCGAACCCTGCGGGACCCCACTGCCCACCTCCCTCCAGGCCGAGAAGGAACCATCCACCACCACTCTCTGGGTGTTGTCCCTAAGCCAGTTGGCCACCCACCTGACCATGAAGGCATCCACTCCACAGTCTGCTAGCTTCCTACTGAGGATAGGGTGCGAAACTGCGTTGAAGGCCTTCCTAAAGTCCAGGAAGATGACATCAGCCTTGGCTCCCGCATCCAGGCAGTGTGTGACCTGGTCATAAAAGGCTACAAGGTTTGTCAGGCAGGATATACCTGTGACAAACCCATGCTGGTTTCCCCTCAGCATCATTTCCCCTGCTGGGCCTTCACAAATGTGTTCTTTGATTATTTTCTCTAGCATTTTCCCAGGAATAGAGGTAAGACTGACTGGTCTAAAGTTACCTGGCTCATCCCTTCTCCCTTTCTTGAAAATGGGCACCACATTGGCCCTTCTCCAGTCCTCAGGGACCTGGCCGGAGCACCATGAGTGCTCAAACAGCTGTGCCAGTGGCTCAGCTATGGCACTGGCCAATTCTTTCAGCAGCCGTGGATGGTGTTATTGACCCTCTCATTTTTTAATGGTCTTGATGTTCCAGCAATCAAGCTATCCTGTGTTCTGCAATTCTGCTGTCTTTTTAGCTGCTCCTGGTAATGAATCTCCTATTTCACAGCCCTGCAGATTGTTTTTATCACTTTTCAATGAAGTTATATTTGTTTTTCTTCAATCTTAAACTGAATAATACAGCTCTAGCATATTAGTAAAACTTCTAGTTTATTTTAACTGTACTATTTTTAACTGTAACTATTTTTAACTGTAATTTTTAACTGAGAAAAATGTATTGTTTTGTATGTGATGATGACCCTTACCATCTATACCTCCACTTCCTGTCTTGAAATTCCAGAAGGACGAATAGATTTAAATTACTGGTAGATATTTAAAAAGAGCTTATTTTAGTGCTTCATTATTTGAACATACCACTGAGTTCTGTGCAAATCCACCACCTAGAATGGCTCCTGTTATTTTAAGGAGATGCAGCAGGTTAAGCATGGTGGATGGGACTGTTGCACTTACAAGTGGGTTTTAAACCTAGTGCTTTAAGAATTGACACAACACTCAGTTGATTAATAGCAGAAAGGTTTGCTTTAATAACTACATAAGTTATAAAACTAAATGACAGGAAAAGACTCTTTCTTAATATTCAATACATGGGCTATTACAATTCTCATATTATTTTAGCTGCAAGAGAGTTTAACCCAAGCAGGCAGGAAGCGGTTCTTATCTTCACAGCTTTCACAGAGCATGGTTTCTTCACTCATGGACTTGATGCAGGGTGGCTTCTTGATCTTCCCTGGACTGAACACCTTGCTGGCAGTTCTGTTTTGCTGTTTATACTGTTTTAATTGTATAGCTTCAGAGCATTTTTCCTTGATGGTTGGTTGATTAAAGTCTGAACAAAGCAGGAAGGGAAAGGGTGACCATCACATTACAACTGTTAAACTGGTTTTGGATTTGTCCAGTTTTGAAGACTTATGTTTCTTGCAGCTACTGACTAGCTCGGCAATTAAATGGGATGGGTCTTGAGTGGCTAAACAGGATACCTAGAGGCATTCGTTACTGGACCTATTTTTGGGTATTTGTTTAATAATGGGGCAAATTTGCACTAGCCTGTACCGGTGATGGTCTATTTACAAAACTCCAGACAGACATTGAATGATTGAGACATTTGTAACACCCTAGACATTGGATGCCTGTTTTGAGAAATATGATTTATTTATAGCAAGGCATGCATTTTTTGTCACGTACAGGACACCTTACCTGTACTCAGTGCACCTTTTACAGGTTTTGCTTGAAATGTTTATTTTGTCTTTTGTCTTTTTTAGTTGCTAGTTCAGTTGAAATGTATATGTAGTTTTCTTGCCTTCTCTTGTTAGCTAGCTCAGCCTCTCTCTCTTGCTTTCTTAGCTTGGAGATACATATGTGATGAGCGTGTCAGGTCTCTGCCAACAACTTTCCTTTTAGAGGAACCATCACTCTTATTTTTATGGCATGGGTCTGGTATTGGGTGCCGCAAGCTCCACTTTCTCTATGCCTAATGGGTTGCAACCGTAGTGGAGACTTGATTTTTCTTGTGGCAGACTTGTCACCACAACCCAGTCTTGCCCCAGCCACTGTCTTGCATTTTTGTGTAAGAGGCAGTATCCAAGCTTTCACAGCCATCAGGACTAGCAGCTGAGCAAGGGCTAGTCACTGTGAAACAATCTGGCCAATAACAGCTGGAATAGGAGCTACCACTGCAATAAGCACAAGAGTGAAGATGACTATCCTAGGAGCTAGCTACGCTGCAATAAGCATCGCAGGAGCAGAACTCCAGGCACCACAGGTGTAACAGTTGTAGGCACCTGAGCCGAGCTCCACTAGAAGAAGGCAAGCTGGCTATCAGGCCTAAATGGAAACGCTCATGGGTGTCTGAAGAGCAACCTGAATGGAAGAGGTAGGGCTTTGGAGGTACATAAGGCCAGTGCTGAGATCAAGCAGTGAGTCTGGCTCCTGTGAATTGCAGGGAGAGGACCTCCTGAATGAGATGGCTGTGGGAAAGGAATTGACTAGTATCGAAACTGTCCCAGAAAGCCATGATAAGGGAGAATGATAACTCCCCCCCCCCGCCGCTCTCAGAACCAACGTGCCCCCTGCCCCCACTCTTGGAACCCCTGCCTCCTGCTCTCAGAACCTGTGCGCCACCCTGACCCCTACTCCTACCCCTATCCCCCACCCCTACTCCCACTCCTGGAACCATGTACCTTTTCCGCTTTGCCACAGGATTTTGTCCTGGGCACCAACTCTGTTCGTTACACCACTACATGCATAGATTCTTGGCGTCCAGCTGAACACCCTATGAACTATTACCCTTCTGTAATTTTAAGGATCACTGTCTTTTGTTTGATGCTCCACTCAGAAGCTGACAAGATATTTTCCAGTTGTCAGTATATTTGGGCTAACTTAAGCCTTTCACTGCAGATCCTCCACAACATAGTGCTGGCTGTTCTGCTATGATCCATTAAAATGTCATTAAAATCAATAGAGTGTTAAAATACCTGGTATATTCAGCCGCCCAGCAGATGGGTTTATAGACAATTCATGGAACATGCAGTTGCGGAAGTCAAACAGTTAAAGAATTTAAACCCTTAGAGCATCAAATGCAAAGATTTTTAATATAGTCTAAGATCAAAGTGAATCTTGTAGTTTTGGGAATCATGTCTATACTTGAGTTACATTTTTATATTATTCGATCTATTTGCAGTTGGTTCAGGTACAGGAAGAATAGTAAGCAAGTCTCATTGTTCATTGACTTCAAATGAGTTACAACTGGAAAAAATTTTGCCCTGCTTTTTGCTGTCACCTGGGGAGTAAAGAAAATCAATCCCAATTAGATATACAGTATTAACGAGCTATGTCACTATTGTTTACAGGATTGCTTTACATTAATAAACCAGATTTTGTATTGCATGGCTAATGATAGTCAGCAATTACCAAACCCGGGTGGATGGTTGCTTCTGAATTAGAATAGCAATTCTCGTGAAAATTTGTACTCAAGGATTTGAAATAATAGCCTTAATGGGGCATTACTCTTGTTTCTAATTTTCAATAAGCACATTTATAGACCTTCACCTCAGATGTTCAATTTAGGTGATTATATGCAGCAAACTAGAAGACTGGAAATTGATTCAGCTGCTACTTCTGGTAGGCCTGTTATTTCTGCTTTATCCTCCCTATATAAATCGAGGCAAAATTCCAACATTATCAAAATATGCAGAAGTGCTTTTTTCTGTATAAAACGTTAGTTGTGTGTCAAGCATATGCAATTATATGACTCAGCTGGTGTAAAATTGATGAGGTGCCAGTGACATCAACACCCTCTTTTCTTTGGTTATACTCACTTTGTCAGTGGCTGGAAGAGGAAACACGGAAGATTTTACTATAGATTTTTGCCACCTGTGATTTTTGCCATCGTTCTGAAGGAATTCTCTTCTACAGACTGCCTGCAGACTGTCACACTACTCAGAACAGCACCAAACAACCAGAGCAGGGGTTCTTGTGTGAGGATTCATCTTTTTTTTTTTTTTAAACAGAAGCTGGATCTCTCAAACTTGTATATCAGTTTTGTTTCTAGTATAGTCCTTGCCAACTCAATTTTGTGAATATTTTTTTGATGTTCCTTAATTTACTGTGGGTTATTTCCAAACTGAGCATAAAGGAAATATATACAAATTATCAAATTCTATTTTAGATCCTAAGATTTGTATTTTAATTAGTTTCTCCAACTTTTCTATTTTATGAATTATTTGATAAAACAAACAAAAAATATTTTAATTTTCCCACTTACTTCCCTTCAGAAATATTGCCCTGCTGCATGCTTCCCTAGATATCTTGCAGTGAAAAGCACCCAGAGGGGCCTTTATCTCTTTTGGGAATCACTGGCATCTGTTGGTATGCCTTGTGCTTGGCACTAACTTAAAAAAAAGTGTTCCACACTTTTTCTTCCATGAAAATCTGGCCAGCTTTTAGCCAGCTATGGCTTCTTTATTATGAATAATTCACAATATGATTTCAGAATGACAAGCTCAAATACATAATTTTTCTGTATGTATGGTTAATACAGCTTGTTAATGGGAAATCTGGACTTTTTCCCAACTGCCATAATAAAATGTTGAAATTGCTTTTTAAAATCAGAAATACTGTACGTAGGTATGGGAAGCTCATTAATTACCTACAGAAGTCTAGGTAGATTAATTTTAATTGCATTTATTATGCCCTATAGGCTTAGGTTTTATTGCTTTCTCATTTACCTACCATAGGCCTAATTTAATTTATTCTTTATTATGTCTATTGAACTAAACTATATCTTCTGAGTTTTTGTGAAGATAGCAACGAATAGGGACACTTAGGCATTCTGAGAGCAGTTTAATTTTCCATTTGCTAAAATTCATATATAGAAAACTTAAAACTCTAATATACCCCCATTTTAGTTTGCATTTGGACAGAAAACCACTTCTGTTGCAGCTGGAGATAGTGTAGGAATAACAGAATCAAATAGTCAGAAGGGACTTACAGGTTTACTTCCACAGTGATGTCTACCTGAGGATCTCAAAATGCTTCAAAATATGAATAATTTAACCCACATAACCACAGCTGCCTCAGATCACATACAGCTAATTTCAGAAGTGGGATTAGTCTCTCGTGCCACTCAGCCTGAAGATTAAAGATGGTTTAGCCTTTGAACACAGTATGGAAGACACAGGACTAAATCTTATTTCACTTTGCACGTGTAAATGCCAGTTATGCAGCCATGTAACTGCAGGTCTTGGCACTTATACACAGTTTGCAATTCAGCTCTAGGTGTACAAATGTTCATGTACCCATTTGGTTTGCTCACAAAAACATGCTTTAGCAGGACACAACAATGTACACAACAATGAACACTTACTGAGGTGCATGCTTGAGGCCATGCAAGCTCCAAAATAGAAGCTGGGCAAAGATCTGTGATTACGGAATCTTCCATTCCAAATTTTAATCCAATAGTTTAGTGGTTTGGGCACTTACCCAGGGAGCAGGAGGCCCAAGTTCTACATACAGAAAGCATCTGAATCTGCATCTCCCATTTTTCAGCAAAGTGTTCTACCTACCAGGCCATGGGTTAACAATTATTCAAGCTCCTCTCCAGCCCTTCTCTCACTGGGCAGTAAGAGAGGGAAATATATGGGGCCAGGAGGAAGAAAGCAAGACAGAGGGTATATGGGTGAGTAAAATAGATTCTACCATGAATGAAAGAACAGTTCCCCTGTGCTGTTTATTCATTTTTCCCAATGCCTGACCTGTTAAGTGTGAAATACAATGGATCAGTTTTCAAAGAGCCTGGATAATGTTTAATTTATGGCCTGGTGATTGGAGCAATTTGAGAAGCAGGGAATACAAGTTCAAACCCCTTCTTGGTGATGGGGGTCTAGAACATGCATCTCCTGCTCATCAGCCAAATGCCCTAGTCACTAGGCTCCTGGACTAAAATATAGGAGGCACCTCTTCCTCTAGTTTACTCCAAGCAGGTATACACATATGGTAATTTTGTTTTGCCACGAGGTAAAATAGAATCCAAAACATGCATAAGTACTGCAAGCAGTGGTTATGCAGCTGCATATGTGCATAAAGTGAAATACCATATTTACTAAAATACACGATTATCCTGGTTATAAGATGACCTCTCAACAATTGTTTTCTACATAAGGAAAAGTTATACATTTGTTATAATTTTCCAGATATAGAATCAAATTATTGGAGGTTTGCCTTGAATGTGTCCCCCTCCTATTGCTACAGCAGGGAAAATAAATCTGAGGGATCAGGTAGCTCCTTTGCTCTCTGCTTCCACCCAACTTTTTCCCCTAGCAGCCCCTTCCCCTTCTCCTTACTGTCAGGCTCTGCTTTTCCTGAACACGTGGAAGTGAGGAGCAAATTTGAAAACAATAGCCTTGACATTAAACACAGCTGTAACAATTTGCATATAGTACCCATTAAGGGTGTGCGAAGCAGGCCCTATTCAATTTGAATTTGGATTCGGCCCAAATCAGAGACAGTGATGGACCAGTGGACCAAGTGGACCATTAGTACTTTTGGAGGGTTCTGATTCGATTTGGAGAGATCAAAGGGTCCTCTGATTCAATCTATGTTTTTTTTTTGTAGAATTTTGGGGGGGGAGTGGGGTTTATTATGGAAAACTAAGATCTTTGGTGATTATAAGATGTGGCCCATGCCAACTGGAGGAAAATACCTTGCCTTGTATTTGAGTCATTATGATAGTCACTAGTGACTATTTCAATGGAAATAGGAGGCAGAATTAGAAAAAGGGAACTGAGGACCACAGTTTCAGATTACTTGCTCCATTAAATTGGGAATCCAGGGGAGGATGGAGATGAGTCAATAACTAGAGGGAAAGATGGAACTCAGGCTGTTCTGAATAGGGGTAACATTTTTATTTGTGATGGGAAGGAATATGAGAAGGTAAGGAGAAGAATGAGAACAAGTGTTGAGGGAGATTGAGACACTTAGCTCAGGAGGAAGATTCTGATTAAGGTTCCTAGGGCCCCTGATACACATGCATGTCAGGAAGTGCAATTGTGGGATTCCACATCAGATCCTATTGCGCCATATTGCCAGTGCAGAAGGAGCCCAATCCCTTGCTCCCCCTGCATGGTCAAGTAACCAGCTTGGCTCCCTGTTCTCCTTTGGCTGAGAGCCCAGGGCAGCTGATCAGAGCTCCCAGCCAGGGGAGCCCATGGTGCAATCCCCAGCTGGAAACCTCAATTAGCTGAGGGGTGCTCCCAGTCCCTAGAGCAGACGGGAGTCTTGAAAGGCTCTAGTGTGCTCCAGAGGCTGGACACTGGCCATATATTCAATTAAAGGCATGCTAGGAACCAGCCACAAAGTTATTACACATATTCTGTGCATTAATTTTGTGGCTTATTTCTCTTTTTATCATGCCATTAATTGAATGAACATGTGGCCAGGTCCCAACTTAAGACATGATTAACTAGTTAATTACATCATAAGTGTAATGTCTATCAAGGACTTTTATCCCTTAAACATAATATCAGAAGACATGAAGCAAGATTATATTCTACCTATTATGTATGTAGTGAGCAGCATGGCCATGTAAATCCAAGTCCCTGAGAAAGTTAATGAAAAATATGTGTGTATCCTCCTCTCTTGGCTGCCTTTTTGTGACTCAGTCTTAAGAGTAAGATGATGGTGAGTTACCAAATAAATATATTTTCAGGACTCCCTTTCCTTCTTCGTGTTCTTGTGACAGAATTTTGTAGCAGAATTTGTAGATTAATTGGAATCTGATAGGCCTTACCATGCCCACTTTTGCTACAGCCTCAAGCTTGCAACCTCCAGATTGTCAACCATGCACTTTAGTGCCTGTATCACCCCAGGTACCTCCCAGTACTTGCACAGAGTGGAATAGAATTTTAGTTGGACGCCTACTTAGATGCCATACCATAGTAGATGGAATAGAGTCAGGCCCATAGAGTAGAATTGTTTTTTCTTTGTGGTTGACTCTATTGTTCCTTTGAAAGTTGTAGAAAAGTATCATATCCACTAAATACAGGAGAGGAAGAAATGGCATCTCATTTTTTCTACCATGTAAGGGCTGGGTTCTTCTCTGACCTGTGATTTTCATGGGGTACTAGTCAGGCTAGTATGTGGCATGCTATGTTTCATAGTGATGACTTATAAGATGTAGATATTTTATTCAGGAAGTGCTAAATCCCATCTGCCACAAAAGCCAGAGTATTTTTTCCCAGTAGGAATCTATATTGTTTTGGGGAAAAGGAATCTTTGCTAGGCTGCATTATGCATACTGCTGAAGAGCTCATAGAGAAGCCACTAGCAGGTACATTTGCTGATGGAAATTATTAGTCTTACTGATTTCCCACCGTGCCTCTCCTCTGCATAACCCACTGAGTAATAAGGACATGCTGAGAAGTATGTATCGATTCCTTGTGCGGGTTTTCCATGCCATTGCCCCTCCTCCCCTTTATTTTTCACCCACTGTGCAATAAACCACACTTTGCTGCACCTGGAACCTTTTACAACATTAGAAAATATCTACTAGGAGTCACGTCCTAGTAGGTATTAAATTCATTTCTTAGTGAAAAATCAAATATCTAATGCCTTATATCCTCCATTTCAATAGGGAGAAGGTACAGTGCACTGGAAAACACACATTTATGGGTAAAATAGCTGATTTTTCCAGTTCATGAAAAATCAGTGATTTAAACAAAGCTTTTGAATAAGCAAGAATAATAGCTGTTGAGGGCAGGGGATGCATTAAGAAACCATTGGTACAAAGTGACAAGGAGGTCAGTGACATGAAGACTCTTTGTTAAAATCCAGGTGAATAGTTTTAGAAAATGAAGTGAAATTTAAACTGGATAAAAAGAGAATCTTGCCTTTCTCTGTATTGAAAGGGTGAGACAATATACGAGATTAGAAACATCTGAAAGCGCAGATCAAAAGATCCTCCCATCCAAAGGAGAGAAGAAATTTCAAGCCAATTATAAGTAGGGACGTACTGAATTTGAGGCGACTGCCCACTAATTTTGTAGGCAGAGCATAAGGCTTGGCAGCCATTTTGTTGGTGACATGCAGCAGTCCTCAGATGCCTCTAATTGGCCAAGGGGCTCTGATGGCTCCACCCCACACCACTGATTGGCTGCAAGGGCTGCCTGTCATATGGCCTGCACCTCAGCACTGATGAGCTGTGAGGGCTGTCTGTCACGTGGCCCCACCTCTTGTTGCCAATTGCTAGAGAGGGGTGGGGCCACGTAACAGGTAGACCTCAAAGCCAATCAGTGGTGAGGGTTGGAGGCCACAGCCATTTTGCCAGCAGCCCTTTGAGCAGGCAGGCCCTCTCTCCCCTTCCCTCCTCACCCCGCAGCAGGCTGCCAGCTCTCTCTAAGGAACCAGCATTTTATTTTCAGAAAGTTTTCTTCCCCTTCCCTCCCCTGCCCTGTGGATTTTGGAGGCAGTGCTGGATTTCACAAAATCCATGAACTTGCGAATTCAGTAGGTCCTTAGCTATAACTTTCCCAAACTAACCTATCAATATGAAGAGGCTAAAGTAAACCTCCAAAGACTTGCACAGAGATAAAAACATTGGTTTGGAAGTCATACATTCATTGTTTTTATCCATACTTATTACATTTTACCAGGGAGCTACATTTTACTCTTCTGTAACCTGTTTTCTGAAAAAATAGCTTAGCAAGGCAGTTTTTATTGCTGGGAATCAGGTGTATGTGAGTTCTATGATAAGAATATAAATAGAAGAACTCACTGTAAGTTAAATAGAATACAGAGGAAATAATTATCTGCATAAAACAAAGTTCTAATTGATTCATTGGAGTGATGTGATCAGCATATGAGAGGAAAGAACTCTAACTGACCTCAAAAGGTTAGAGAGGTTAAACCTTTGAAACATGCCTGTTGGCAGGTCTGGCTGCTTCATTTTGGAACCCTTCAATAAAGAGACCCATACATCAGTGAACTCGTGCAGCTACAGCCATAAATATGCCAAGTAAAACACAAGGTAATTAGAAAATACTTACTCTAATTCTCCAGAGTCTTTTCAAATAGCGAGTTTCATTTTCATGCTACAGTATTTTAGAGCCTGCATACCATTTTTCACTTTCTCACTTCATATTCAGCAGTGATCTTGCCTTGAAGTATTTTTGAGAGATTTTATTCCTCCTTTCTTTTGTTTGCTTCCTCATTCAATGGCAAAGCTACAGATAGAGTGAGGTTTCTATATAGAGAGTCATTCTGTGGTGGGTGGAAGGGGCCATGCAATGAGGAAGTAGTTGACAAGAGACCTTCAGGAAGTATAGTGAAGGTTTTCTTTGCTTATTTGACCAATTATTCCCTGCTTCCTTTTTCTTGGAGAAAAATATATACAACTATTCAAAAAAGATCTAAGTCTGACCTGGTGTAACTGGGTTACCGCCAAGTAAGGCTGTGGAAATGTATTCTCTTATGCCTCATCTGATTTTGTTTTTAAATGTCTATTTTTAATATAACTAGCTATTCAAGGGGATCTTATGTCACTAACTTTCCTAAAGATATATTAATGTTGCTCAGTAAGTCTTCTGGTGAAGAGTACTGAAGTCAATAAATTTAAATTTATTAAAAAATAAATCAAGTTCAGATAAATATCTTCTCAGAATCTGCAGGTTACCTGGGTATAAGAAAACAGAATTGTGACTTAGGTTCTTATAACAAAGTAACTTTTTCTATAACATTATCCTGGTCTGTGATTCAGCTATTGGAGTTCTTAACCTTGGAGTTGTGACCAACTATTTATTACTGGGGGAAATTCTGCTGTCCTCCAGTACTTTTTCGCATACTGCCTTTAGTTCCTTCAGGAAGCAGGGAGCCACATATAATCAGATTGTTGCCTTCTAGAAATGGTCTCTATAGGGTACTCTTTTCAGTTTCACATCTGCTCTGTTCCCAATGCCCATCCACCTCTCACAAAAGACTATTATAGGTAGTCCTCAGACTTACGACACAATTGGTTCCTGACAACTGTGTCTTAATCCGAAATGTTGTACCTCAGAACTGATTTTCCCATAGGAACAATGTTATAAATGGGGGATTAGTTCCTGAACCAAGGCCCGATACCCTATTTTCACTGAAAATAACCCAGAATTTTGTACTCAATCAATTATAGATGACTAATATAGCTACATTAATATCTTTATATTATAAACAGCAATTGATTTGGAAGGACTTTTTGAGGTGACTTTGCTGGAGTTTTTGAAGGGCTCTTGGTTGGACTTTTTGAAGGGTTCTTGGCTGGAGTCTTCTCAGGAGTCTTGGCTGTAGGTTTTTCTGGAGTCTTGTCTGCTTTCTTAAAGAAAGTGTCCAAGGAATCCTGGACAGATGTTCTCTAGGGAGATGGGTGATGCAGCAAACTTGTTTGCTGGCGTGGCATGGCATCGGATGAAACATTGTAAAGTCAAAACTGATGTCAGAAAGTCGAAACAGGGTGTCAATTTATAAAGGTTGTAAGTGCCGTTCGTTGTAACTCAAAACATCTTAAATTGAGGACTGCCTGTATTTCAAGAGGCAGAATCTCTTCTTACAGGAGGGACAATAGAGGAAGTCTCATTACCATGTAGGGTAAAGGGTTTCTATTCCAACAATTTCCTGTTCCCTCCAAAAGATGAAAGATGCTCTTTCCTGTGCTTAAGGAGATTCAGTGCCTGATTCCTAATTTCTAGTTCCAAATACCAAGGTCATCTCCATAATTTCATCATTAAGTTTTCATGACTTATTTGAAATTTTTGACCTGCAGGATACATCCCTCTCACTCTCTCTCTTTTCTATCTATCTCTGCCCAGATGCTGGTAATAGGAGGGATCTGAGAGTGTAGGTTTGACTAACAGTGAGCAGGGCATCAAGAGAATTGAAGTTTTTTATCAAATGCATATCAAAGGTGACAGTTCTTTTCAGAAATTGTGGGATAATAGGATACTGATACCTCAATAACTAGCTGACTGGAGGAAAATCACCTGACTATGGGAAAAATGCCATGAGCCAGTGGCAGGCTCCACTGATGCCACAACTCACCTGCCTCAATTCTATGATATCACCCTTGTCATCCAACTGCAAAAATCAGCCTTGGCCATCACTGAGAAACTGCGCGAGTCTTTTCTTTTTCATGACTTTCTGTATGCTCATGATATGCCAAGTTATTTCTATACTACCTATAGGGTAGGCATACTTTCTAAGTAGACACAAGCATCCTAATACAAGTTCTCCTCAAAGTCTTTTCCTCTATGAAATTGTGAAAAGATTTCAATAATACATACAAAAGGAGTAATATCCTCTTTATCTCTCCCCATCAAGATCTCTGATTCATCTATCTGGGTGTGGAGATAATATCTAGATCACCCGCAAGTACAAGGAGACAATAATACACATAAACATAAAAGAACTTGGGACGGTCTGTCAAGTCTGTGTGCTGCTTTTCCAATGACTGCCTTCCCAGTGACTCAAGGACTGATGTAGATTTTATGATGGAGCAACACCCCTGTTATGTTTTATAAAACCAGATATGGAGAAGTGAGCTGATTCTGCACCCCTGGTCCTCAGAGCTTGGTTATAGAACTGGTGCATCTACCCTCAGGTCTTACCTATTATAGAGCAGTCTTCATGACTGCTGAATGCTTTGGGAAATAATTTAAGCAGACAGATCTCTGTGAACCAGAAGTGGATGATTCATGAAAAAGGATTCTCCTTGGACCATCCATTGACTTCTTTGGGATAGACAGGAAAACATTGGGTGGTTGAGACAGCTGTGCTGTTTATGGCAACAGGCTCTAGGGCATTCAAAATTAATGCGCAGCCCCAAGAGATACCGCTGGCCAGAAGTTTCTGCCATCAAGCACCTAAAATACATGCACAGAAACAATGACTTATACATACACAAAACATCTAAAAAATCACTGTACAGTGAGTAACTATTTATTTTACTATACAGGTTTCCCTCACTTTATGCTGGACATGAGTTCCTGGAAAACGGTGTATCACTCAAATTCGCATAAAGGGAACCCACTTTACAATGTAATAAGTAGGGATACATTCCAGGACCTCTACTGTACTGACCCCCAGACCCATTTCTACCATTTTTACAAGACAGTGTTGGTACCCACCAGCAGCAGACAGTACACACAAGCACAGGGCACAATCATAATGGGGAGGGCAACTACAGAAACACGTGTCGCAGACAAAGAGCGAGGAGCACTGATCCACACAAGAGATATTTTGGTGCACATCAGTCCTCCAGTGCACTGCCCAAAGCAGCTGACTGCAGGCTTCTGTGGTAGCCGGGCAATTGCTGGGGCCCTTGCTGGGAACCCAGAACGTCAGGTGGGTACTTTTTGACCAATGGAGCGGAATCAGGCACGGAAGCGTATTGGTTGTACAAAGAGATTGTTTACTTACGCCGCTGATGTATGCAGCGTAGGAAGAAACTGGCTTTAGTTGCAGTTACAAACAAGCAGGAGCTCTTTAAATGAGACGAGATGTTCTGTAAACGGCTTACCGAGTGTGCAAGGGAGAGGGTACATCAGGGAAGTCGGTGACGGGGAGTCATTGGTGGGTGATCAGTCCGCCAAATTCACTCCGAGATGTACACGGAGTTCTCCAACGATGGGCGGAAACTGCTCTAACTTTTATATGGCTAGCGAGCCAATGGCTAGCTGCCAGGTAGGAATAATTATGCCCCGCCAATAGGAGGCGCACGTGTAATTCCACTGTGGCGGGAGATTCCACTGTGGCGGGAGATTCCACTGTGCCATAGGCATTCAATTAGTGGGTTCTGACAGCTTCCACAACACTGATTACATAAGAGTGAATTTACCTTGCATATAACGATTTTTTGGTATAAAAGGGTCATTGCATAAAAGTGAGTAAGCACATACAGAATGCGCATAAAGTGAGGGGAACCTGTATTTTCTCACATATAACATTCCCCCGTGCTCACATCCTATTTTTGAAAGGGCCTGAGAGGGGAAAAAAATCTTACCTTGAAGCACCAGAAGTCTGGGGTTTCTGAAGCTGTGGACCATGCATTGAGGCTGGGGGCTGACAGCCATGTAGTGGGGCCTGCCCAGTCTGGTACACTGCATGGCAAGGCCCAATCTGGTGCTGTACTAACAGTGAGGCTATGTAGCACAGCAGAACCAAATCAAGCACACCAGTGCTGGGGCTGCAGGCTCCCAGAATCACGGCAATTAATGCTGCCACCATTCTACTCCTCCCCCAAATCCCTGGACCATTGGGAGTACTTTTCCATATATAAAATGCACACCCAAATTTTCTCTCACTAATCATGGGGATAAGGGTGCAGGAAAATGTGGTACTCACAGTTTAATATAACAGTGGTTCTCAATCTTTCAGCACTGTGGCCTGGATGAGTGGCACGGGACAGGTCCATGGGCCAGATCCCTCATGAGGTTTGGCCCTGCATACCTGGGCTGGGCTTTGTGTCTCCTCAGCCCAGTTCCACTCACCTAATTTAGCATACAGGACCCCATTATCCAACTCATGGATATTTAATGCACCCCCTGGCAGCAGTGAAGCAGCAATTAATGCTGCTACTGCTTCCTCACCATCAAATTTTCAGACCTATGGGGAGATTGATGGGCCAGTGAGCTGGCTCCATGGGCTGGCTCTGGGTCATGGGCCAGATGTTGAGCACGTCTGTTATATAATTTTACTTTGCATTTCTCTAGTGCCCCCAGTACCTAAATCTCAAAGGGAAAAAGCTATTGAAGCATTAATGGATGGTTAATTATTAATAATTCATTATTATTAATGATGACACAATGACAGGCAAGTGTTATTCCTATTACACAGGTAGTGAATTGTGGCACAAATTTTTGATCACTCCTTTTTCCAATGAACTTCATGGCAAAACTGACTTTGATGTGTATGTGAGCATGCTTGATGAATAAAGAGTAAGAAAACTCTTATAAAGGAGGCTGTGGATAAGTCCTTTTGTATATGGCTCGACCAGTGCTGTGCACCCCTAAAGGGGTACACTACTTCCTCGGGGCATTCGTCTGCCACAGCTTGATGGTAATAATTGGAGAATTCTCTCCCCAAGAAGGAAAAACTGGTTCTATCATCAGGACTCTGTTCAATATTCCAAAACAGTCAGTTATGGCCTGTAACAGAGCCTCACAGGGGGCTCCTCCAACCCCAGTACCCCCAACACAGTCCTCTGGGTTTAAGTATGGACTCCTGCTGTTAAGGCGTCACAGCTAGGAGCAGCTCTCAGTACCTTCCTGGATGACTCCCAGGAAGCCTCTGCAGTCCATTAGAAACAAAAATGCAAAAATATGGGCCAGGATATTCCTCACTGTGGCAGAACACCTTTTGGGGTGCTTGCCACTTGAGGGCTCTCACAGGCTTTGAGGGGAGCCTGCTTTGGAGGAGCAGCAGGAGAAACCTCCCCCAGATACCATTTTAAGGGGAAAAGTTTGTGGCAGGACACTGGTGCCTGCCACTTTAAGACCGGAGCCAAGCAGCCACCAGGTGCTTGATTGCAGCAGCCATTTTAGATCTCTGGCCACCCATATAAACAGGGCAGTTCACTGCTGGCAAGCCAGACAGTAAAATCGCCTGGCTGCAAGGCTCCATAACATCCTGGAGGTAAGGGCAGGAGCTGTAGGGGATGGTTTGGAGGCTCCTGGTCCTGGGCATGACCTAAAACTGCACCCTGCCAAGAGTGGATGGCCTAGTGAGTCTCTCAGTGGCGTGGGAGTCCCCAGGAAATGCCAGGACAGTTATCACCCCAGTGAAAGGCAGGTAGGGGCACCTTAACCCTAGCCCTTACCTTCAGGTGGGTCACATAACACTGGAGGTAGTGGGGGCCAGGCACAGCTATGGCCACCTGAGCCCTGTGGGGTGTAGGACCCTGAGGAAAGGTAGTTGGGGCCAGGCACGGCTACAGCCACCAGAGCCCACCGGGGAGGGAAGCCCTGTGGCCGCAAGTGGAGGGGGTGTCATGGAGCCCAAAGTGGAGGGGGCAGAGATGAGAAGCCCCAGTGAAGCAGGGGAAAAACTAGAGGGCTGAGAGCTCAGTATGTTTATATGTATAGAGTTGCCCCCAGAAGGGGCCAGAGCAAGCTTAGACCCAGTCAAGTAATTGGCTGGCCACTACCCTGGAGAGGGTCGCAGGAGAGATCCAAAAGACAGTACGTCTGCCACCCAAGGTACAAACTAGCTAAGCCTATGGCCTAAGGGACCCACTTCAAGAGGGAGCAAGGTAGCATAAGCTGTCGATGTAGGAAAGAGACTCTGTGAGAGGGGTTTGAGTGTGAGAAGCCCTTGTGAGAGGAGGGTGGTATGAATGTAAGTGTGTCTGAGGCCCAACAATGAGGCCTAAGCTTGGTCTGACTGTAGGCCGGGAGCACTGTGTCATCTGGATGCCATCTGCGAGGCTTGGGCTGCAGTGTAGCGCAGGATTGGAGCCGCAGATAGCGCCCCCTGGCATTGGGGCAAAAATGGGCAGCCTCCCGCCTTAATTAACATTGTAATTAATTAAGAACAAGGCGTGGCAGGAGAGTCAGGTGGGTGGCGTACCCAAAGGTAAGTGGGGAAACTAGCACTGTGGCTAGTTGGGGAGCCCCACTTTGCCACACTCACCCCTGGCCTCCATTGCTCTCCAGTGCAGGGTTTCCTCTCTCACTACTGCTTGTGTCCTTTTGGGCTCTCTGCCCTGCACTCCCAGCCTACCAATGCTGGTTTCTGGTCCCCAGATGTAGCTCATCTGTCCTGTATTGGGGGGAGACACCTGGGCTGAGTTAACATCAAGCGGCTCCTCCTCTGAGGTTATAAACAGCCTGGCTTGTTTCTGCCCATCTTAGTGTTTCCAGATTGGGCCTTCCCTTTCCAGGGGTTCTGTTTCCCAGTGGAAACCTTAAGGAAGCCAGATGGTCTCTGTGTTCTCCTGGAGCTCTCTGCAACACAGGCTTTCTCTGCCGGGATACTTCTCCCCTCCATGCAGGCCATGTGAGAGTTTAGTCCTTTCCATGCTCCCAGACGTGTCTAGGGGCTTCTTCTGTTTGCTGCCTCTGAGCCGGCTCTGCAGTTCCCCTGTTTCTACTGCTTCTGTGGCCTGCCCCTTTACTGTTGGGGCCGCTTGACTTCCAGATACTAAGGGGAAGGGACCGAGCATAGATTTTCTTCCTACTACTCTTCTACAGATGCATAAGACTGGAAAATCAGTAGATGTAAGTTATGTTCTCAGGTCTCTCACAAAATGAATAAACATAGTCGAAAAATATACAATCTTTCCACCCTCACTTTCATCTTCTGTCTCTCAGCAGGACTCTAACTCTGTTCTTTTTGTGCTTATCCTTGTTGCTTAAATATGAAATATAGGTTTGGTGTTTACATCTGAAACTGTATTCATTCAATAAGAGAAATAATCCAAAAATAATTTATGGTAATAAATTTGATGGCACCCCCCCCCCCTTTGAAATCAGGTTATTTTGATTAATATGTCAAAGAACATATGCAGACTCTTCAGTTTCAGCATTATATTTGCAGCCAATATTTCCACAAGCTGCTGGAGTTGGAGAATAAAGCTTCATACCATTTGAAATCTGTGATTGCAGGTCTTGGGATGAAGTACAGCTTTGTTTCAAGCACAAATCATTTTGGAGGCAGCAGCCACCTAAATTAGGTTAGAACTGAAGTGAACAAGGTGTATGGCAGGGAGATGATAATCAAAGTAGTGTGGTTTTTAGCTTCAGCACCTCATGAAACACTGGGTTTAGAAATAAGCTGTTACGCATTTTGGAAAGCTGATTTCTCAGTTTTCCAGTAGTCTTGTGTATTATTATCTAACCCTGGTAGTTCATGAGTCATTGAAAATCAGTAGTCTTTCAGACCAGACAAAAATACAAGCCTTTTAGTAGGCAGGACAGAATGCTTTCTACTGCTCAAGTAACTTGTGCCATTTATGTGATACCACACAACCCTAGTAAGATAAAGTTTAGCCAGCAGGAAGAGAGAGACTCTCAAATCACTATCCTTTGTTCATGCAGATATTCCATGCGGGTGGCAGAGATTGAAATGCAGATAATGATACATAAGCAGAAGTCTCTCTACGTAGAATGATTTTCAAAGGCTTCCATGGGAAGTGTAAAGCTCTTCTACATGCACCACTTCTCTTGGAACTGCACTAATCACTCTCTGTGCACAGACCTTGGATTTAATAACAGCTGCTTAGGGGAAAAGAAGGTTCTGCTGTCTGCTTTTCTAATTCTATTTGCATTTCTTTTAAAACCATGCTTTCCATCCAAAGGCATTTGGGGAAAAAAAAACAACTGTTTTTCAGTTTCAGGTTCTGTGGGTTACTGGATAGGATAGATAAACCAAGGCCATGACCACTGTTCTTGGCATTTCAAAGTCAGTTAAGCCAAAAATTAAATTCTTTCTGATCATCAAAAGAGAAAGGGATTGTAGCTAGTAATCAAACATAACATTCAGGGGAACCCATTCCCTCCCTGGACTACATGCAGTTCTATGGAAGAGGATTAAAAGGATCTCCAATAAATGTCATGGTTTTCTAATCTATTAGCAACTGATTAAAACTAATGGTTTTACCATGAGAAACACTCCAACAAAGAATCTCCATTTTCTTTTTTTTAATCCCACCTCACTTTTCTCCTTTAATTTTTCCTCCCATTGTCTCTTACTGTTTTTCCATTTCTTTGGTTCACATTCCCTTTCCAACCTCTTGATCTTTGCTGATTTATTTTCCTCCATGATCTTCCCACTGCTCTTCTCTTATTTTCCCTTGTATTCTTGTGCAGCCCCTCCTTGTATGCTGTATTTTATCCATTTCCTGTGTCACTTCTTAGCACATTTATTGAGGACAGTGCCATTTTACTCCCACAGAGTGTAAGGTCTGGCTTCACACTACAAGATAGTCTCTTGAAGACTGTAGGAGTGTAATAAAGCTAGTAGGTATCAGTAAAATCTTCATTATGCACTTGGAACTTGGAGACTGAAATACTTCTTTTGGCATGGAAGGAGGTGCAGTGTTCCCCTGACTCACTCAAAACACATGCACCCTCAATCCCTTGACCAGTTCAGAAACAGTTTTATATAATCCTGGGTTGTAATATTTTATTTTTAAATTAGTATCTAATGTATTAAGCCCAGATGTCAAAAAGTGGTATTTCACTGGGACGGTAAGGGTCCAGGCTCCAACCTCAGAACAGCAATGTAAAATGAGGAGCAACACCATTCATGTTACTAGAATTGCACCGCATTTACATTGACATGACAAAGATAACATATTTCTCTACATGAAGAAAAGAAACCATAGCTGAAAATATTGAACCTGATTCACTTGAGTTAGTCCAGTTTTATGTATCTCCATTGATTTCAGTGGATTATGCCAATTATGCTGTAGTAAACCAGAGTAACAGGTGAATCTAACTGATTCTTTTCAAGTAGATTTTATTGTATGTGCACAAGTAGTTGCACTACTTGTAGTGCCTTGTAGTGTTAAAGATAGCAACTCCAGGACCCACTTTAAAAACGGGAAAGAAAAATAATGTTTATGTTCCCTGGAGAAAATATTCCTTGTTGCTTTCTGTTCTTTTAAAACAACTGACAGATTTTGTCTCATCGTTTCAGGTTTTAGTTCATAATGCTGACTGCCTTCTGAAACATCTCAATTATTTTCTATTAACAGATGTTTTTATTAGAATTATAATCCCATGCCTCATATCCCTACAACATCCTCAGTGTTCTACCATTGCTAAACAATTATCAAGATGTTATATTTTCTCCCTTATGGATTTCAAACTTTTCTTCCAGAGATTAGATTTCATTGCAGATTTTATAACAGGACAACAAAGGCTCATTGTTTCCTCTTAATTGTTCCCAATAGAAGTCAGAACTATAAATCTGGGGATGGGGGGGGGGAAGGAGGAGTGGGGAGAAAGCAATAAACCAGGTAAAAGAGAAAAAAAGATGATGTCCAACATCCACATAAAAATTCATTGCATGCCTCAGATGACCTCCTTTTTGTTGATTCATGGCAGATAAACAGAACACCTATTTCCTTTTTTTCTCCCCTGTGATTTTGTAGCAGAGAGGCAAGAGTCATCTCTCTCACTGTGCATTTTACTGTAGATTACGGATGCTGAGGAAAGGCAGAATAAATTCTATGTCTTTTAATTTTAGACCATTTTTCTGTGTTTTCATTAACTTATCCCCGTCATGCAGTGCAAACCTTCATCCAGAGGTGTTATTCTACTTCTCTAATCAAAATCTCACCAAAACATATGCTGACATTCTCCCCTCCAAAAAAACTGAAGACTGTCCATATAGCCTTTCTGCAATACTCACAGCATTCTATAGCTAATACAGCAGAATTTCCAGAAGCACAAAATCAGATTACCTGCTTGCAAATAGTCACTGCACATGAATCTGTAGCTAGTGTTGAGTTTACACTTCCATTCTAGCCCTTATTTTCTACTCCTTTGCAACTCTGTTTTGCATGAACGCCATGTGCCCCTGGAGGCTGGGGGGCGGGGGGTGCACAGTGAGCTCCCACAGGTGACAGCAGTGGTGTTGGTGGCAGAAGCGTGGTGGTAGCAAGCGGGGAGCTCTTGCAGGCAACCACAGTGCTGTGGGGGGCAGGGGAGGTGGGTGGCGAGCACCAACAGGCAGTTGGCAACCACCTGCAGATGCCATGAGCAGTGTCAGTGGTGGCCAGTAGTGATTGCGGACCTCCCGCAGACGCTACCAGCAGTGTTGGCAGAGAGGGGAGACGGGTAGTGAGTGGCAACCGCCAGCAGTGTCAGCAGAGCTGTTTTGCAGGGTGGGCATTGCCATGCTCAGGGGGTGTAAGTGTACCTGCGTGTACCCCCTATGCATCACCAATGCTGGTTTGAGTAGAACATGTATTTTGAAAAGAAGATACTGCAAATATGACAGGAACAGATTCCCCTCTTCCATTCCCCACACATTTCAATGGGGTTTTGAATATATATATAATTTTTTTTTTTAAATCTCATATGCTTTACACTTATTTATTTCTTCCTTTTGCCAGAATTTGTGGATATAACAGGAGAATGCCTGTGGCCCTGTTCCAAAGGGAAGGAAATCACAAAAAGAAAGGAAATGTACTTACCAGGACAATGAGTTCTCCCGTGCAGTAGAGGAGACACTGCTAGGAAAGCAGATGGGTTTTCCAGACTGTGGCAGCAAAGATCATGCTTCCAGCTCTAAGGATGTTCTGGGGCCTTGGAGAAAGGGCCTTGCAGACCACAAAGATGGCCAGAGAGTTTGCTCTAGGCATAAGTACTTACCTTGTCAGGAGCAAGAGGCAAAAGCACAGGACTCACCAGAACTGCAGAAGACGTGATTTATTAGTTCCTGCTGGCTCCAGCTGGCTGGGTGCTTGATGAATGACACAGAATAGTGCACCCAGCAATGGGTGCAGGGAGAGAGGAGAGACATGGAGATGGGAGAAGTTATTGAAGGAGCAGATGCTTATACTGTGCCCCAGCAGGGGCTAAGGAAGAGAGTAGGAAACTCTCTCCTTTTGAGGCTTGGAGGAGTCTCTTTACTCACCTGAGTTCAGGGATGAGAAGATGTAGAAGTGCCCGTGCCTATCATGTGAGGCATGCCTCAAGTTTTCCATGGGATATCTCTCAGTCTCAGTGCCCTTACGAGCAGACAGCTTGCCCTTAACCTTGTATAACTGTGACTGGAGTAAGGCCAGCCACTCTTCCCTGCCACGACTTATTTTATTCTTCAATATAAATTGGGAGGAAGTTCTTAGTCCTCATGTGTGCTGTCTTTAATCCAGCCCTGGCACCATCTTCTGGGGCTCTGCCTCAGCTACACTGCACCTTACGCCAACCTTTGAAGTCTTAAATAGATGTTCAAGGGTACAAAGACTAGGCTCTCCTATGATGCCTTCTGAGGTAGGTAACATATAAAGCAAAACAATACACAACTCAAAGATTACTTCGGGGCTTAGTACCTTCTTACAGTCCTTTAGCCCAGAGTTGGACCACACAGTCCTTGTCCTATGAGACCCTTCTGCCTTTAGGATCCGCAGTCAGAATGGCCAACTGTGAACCACTCTTGCCCACACTGTACTCACAACTCTTATCTTTCACTGTCTCTGTCTTTTCTTTCAGGTTTGGTGTATCTGCTCAGATCCCAATCGTCTATCCCCAACTGCCAGGACGACATGCAGTTAAGTCATTCAGCTCTTCCGAGTCCCTTCGGTGGGCTTGCTTCCGACAGGCTACTTTCCACCAGTCGCCCCTCCTGGGGCTTCTGAACCTCACTTCCAGTTCGCCCGTCTCCTCACACGGGACTGCTTTTAACCCAGACGCAGGGTTCCTCCTGTTCAAGCACATGCTTACAAAGCATGACCATGCTGGTGCTGGGGTTACCCCAGTGCTCATCTTTTTACTCTGTGCTGTTTCTTGTCAGTGTTCTGCCACTCCCTGCTGACTTTGCAGGTACGTTTCTTGTTGTATTTCCTCCACACTGTCACAGAAGAAGATGGTCCAGCATTCAGAGGGATGCAGTCTGTCCTGTTTGGGGGTACCTACAGGAGCAGAGAAGATGATTAACTGTGAACGGTGTCATTTCAGGGCCCTAGACCGGGCAGAATCCCGAGATGAGGTACCCTGCTGCCAACCTGAGGATATTTCTTGGATTAAAAATGGACATGCCACAACCAGGTGTCTCACAGCTGCGGGTGGTTAAGTTGTGCTAGCTCATGAACGTGGACTATGTTGCTATAGAGAGCTAACAGTTAGTCCCTGTGGATAGGGTTAGGGTCAGGTCTGTAGACACGTTGTTGCTTGCCTGTGACCCAAAAGCAGGTCATATTGTGCGAGGAACAGCAGTTAGCCAGGAGTCAACAACAGTTCAAGCCAGCAAGCCTCCCTTTTTACTTACCTTTACATCAAAGTCATGGCAAGCAAGATAGGGTGGACATGCTGTTGAAAAATCACATTTAAGATACCTGCTGGGATCTAAGGGCTAACACACATCTAGTTCCACCAGGAAAGTAAGCAAGCAAGCAGATCTGATAATACTTGTTCATTTTCACCACCCCACTAGGAAGCTTATCCTGGGGGCCGATGCTGATTGACTGAATGTCCAGAAGGATGGATAGAAGATCTGGCTGGGACAATTTATCTAGAGAGGGGGAGAAGGAGTCAGAGTGGTACAGTGCTGCTGCAATATCCATGTGGAGGTGTAGTACAAATATGCTAGATTTTATGCCTAACTTTAGACCTAATGCTTTATTTTGGCAAATGTGCTTCTGTATCCAGTATGGCTTGCAAGCAGATTCTGCATATAAGTTAAAGACTGCTTAACACTTAGAACTAGCACAGTGACCTAGAGTTACAGGAAGACAGGGGGTTACTAAAGGGCACCAAGTTTACCGCAGTACCCCTGTGCTAAACACGCAGGTGCAACATATCCCATAATAAGTTGAGCATAGCAACCTTTGAACTTCGACATCCTGTGGAGACGTAGATATGATCATGGAAACTGTGACGTCTTGAATAGAAGCTTGTAGAAATCATAAGACAACCAATAGTTGCAAGATTCTTTGTTTAGGTAAGCTATAAAAGACCCCTGGACCATACCCCGGGGTCGACTCTGCTTTGGGTTACTTAACCCCTTTGTCGATCGATTGCGCAATCAATAAACTTATAATGGACCTAGCCTGAATGTGTGACTCCCTCCTTGAGGTGTTTGGATTAAGCCTCCAGGGGCACGAAACTAGCAATTTGTGCAACAGAGGCAAGGAGTGGAGTCAAAGGCTCAGAAAGCCCATGCACAGAGAGACACTTTAGAGGCAGGAGAAGGATTGTCATGTGAGTCTTTATGAAATCTGGCCAATGGTGGCTGAGCCACAAGGGGGGCTTATGCTAGAAAGAAGAGTCTGAGTTGGGATCAATAGGATAGAGAGACAATTTAAGCCAGACCTGGTGCCCTGTTGAACCTAAGAAGAGGGCTGTGAGCTAATGAAGAGGAGACCTATTTACTGAGGATAACCTGAAAGAGAGAGAAGGAGCCATCTTATGCCTTATGACCCTCTGGGAAATGTGTGTGTGTGGGGGGGAACCCAGCTGTATCGATCAATGATGACTGAGATTCCCTCCAAGACAGAGGTGATGGGCTTAGACTGAGACAGAGCCATTCACTTCTTTATGAGGGAATACACATGTGAAGGCATATGATCTTCTATAGTACATGAACTGTGATAAGTTGTTTGCTTGCCTGAAAGAAATGTTCATTGACAAAATAAATCAACATCAGCTCCAGCAAGTCGGGAGCAGCCAGGATGTAGGGGAAGCAGAGTGCTGTGTCGAAGGCCAGAACACATATATTCCAGTTACATAACATCTGATCATTGACCTCTCCCATTTTTATCCTTTCCTTACCAACAAAGTGTGGTGAGCAAGTGAGGAGGAGGACCAGGACTGGACTGGAAGAGAAGGATGCCTGAATGGGACACCCACTCACAGTGTACCTGCAATTCTCAGCAGTGATGGTTTCAACATTTTTAGTTTTAGAAATAGAAATGATTTTCAGGCTCAGTACAGGCCGTATCTCATGAATACTGTAAGGCATTTTCAAGTAGGTGTTTTTCAGAATATATGTTGTAATGAATTAAAACTATATCAAATACAAAGTAATCAGGCTGGACAAGCCAAAACTAGAGTTAGAAAATGTTGCAGCTGCTGTTCTCTGTTACTTGGGAGAACTACAGCCATTCTCTAGGAGCAGATGTGAAGGCAACTGAAAAAGTCAGGCCTAAAGAAAGGAAAATGGAGTAGTAAAGATAAGAAATAAAGCTACAAAATTAAAAACAATAGATTTTCTTCCAGTATTTCCAATATTATCTGGTTTTGGTTAGGGCAGAAAATATCATTAGTTTTTCTTTAAAAAATGTTTTTCCCCACTTTTTTCCCCATTTCTGGACAAAAATACAAAGAATTGGTAAATATCATTTTTAAAAGTTTACTTTTGCAAATTTAGATTCATTTAAAGTTTTAAGCAAAGTTTCTTTCATTCTTACTCCTCCAGTCACCCTAATTCACTCTGTCCTTTAACCATACTCGCTTAGACTCTCAGTGGATAGATCATAGAAAAGTTAAGGGGGAAGAGACCTCATGAGGTCATCTAGTCTAGCCCCCTGCTCAAGATGGTAACATTAATTAGAACTAGCAGAATAAGAATGGGACCTATTCAGGACTTCAAGATACCACTCCAAAATAAAGTCTGGCCTTAATTCAAACCAGAATCCTTTTGGCTACAGCTAAGGTTGCAAAAGCATCTAAATTATTTAGGAGCCAGCATTTTTAAATGGTACTTTGGCTTCTAAATCACTTAGCCACTTTTCAAAATATTATTCTAGGACAAGGTCCAACAAGGGAGTTAGTCACCTACAAATGAAAGGCCACAACATCTAACAGTTAGATACTTGGACCTCAGACTTGAATCCAAAACACAGGGTTAGGCTGTAGGTTCCCTAAGCATGAGGCACCTCTGAAGAATGATCCAAAAATCCTGTATGCTGAATAGCAATCTGTCTAAGACTAGTCAAAGGGAAATAATAAGAATGAAGAGAGGGGGACTGTTTGAAATTCCACTTTTCTTCATAACTTGGGTACATACCTCAAGACTACTAAGGCTGGATCCCTCCCCAGAAGATAGGCACCTATATCCATTCTTTAAAAAAAAGCAGAAACATAAGACTTGATCAGTTCTGGGCAGGAAGTACAGAAGCAGAACTGTAGGTACCTAAGGAATATTCAGATCAAAACACAGAGGCATCTAATGAGTTTTAGATGGCTGCTGACTTGTGATTTTGTTTGCAGTTTTCAACTTGAGGTTCTGGAAGTGTATTTTTTTTTTTGGTTCTGGCCCCTATATCTAAAACTAGTAGTTCTTAACTGTTATAGACTCAAGGCATTCTTTGTTAGACTCAAGAAACCCTTTGGGAAATGTCAGCTCTTAGCTTTTATTCATTTTTTTACTACAGAAATATAATAAGGCAATTCTTTCATTGTAAAGAACTCAGAAAGACCACAACAAGTCAGGAACACTATGGATTCCTATTTGAAATCACTAGGTTTCGGTTGTAAATCATATATAGGTGTTTGCACCCTGCAGCACCCCTAACAAGCTTGTACTGGGTTTCATGGTACCCTGTTATGGCTAGAAAATGGTATTTAGAGGTTTGTTTTTGGGAATTGCCTTGTAGGTCAAATAGATAGGCAGTAGAACAATGGTCCAGGGGAATGGCAAGGATTAATTGATTTCTAAAAGCCTGTTTGTGATAAGGTTTCCTTCAAGACCCACAGTGTCTGACACAGGCAAGCAGCAGCAGACACACAGGCTGGGAAATTGAAGACATGTACCATGCTGTTCCATAACATGAACAGTGTACCCAAACATGAGATAAAAGGACTGTGCAGGTCACAGTGCCAAACTCAAGAGCCCTTGAGATTTCTGGTTTTGGGGGAAACAGATGAAATCAGGAGGACTCTGGAAATAACCAAAATTAAGATGTGTGCATATGATGGGTTTGTGAAAAAAAGGAATGTGCTGACAGGACAGAATGGGGACAGTATGATAACCACAGGGAGACCAACCAACAGTGCCCAAAGATGAAGAGTCATCAGAAAAGAGAAAGTATACAAAAGGAGGGATTTAGGAGCACCAAAAGGTCCCCAAGAAGGGAATTTGAGGCCACCATGGACAGAGGGCACATCACCAGCTCATCTCACCCACCCACAGAGGGGTGGGTGACAAGATGTGGGCCTTGGCTTCTGATCTCCAGTGTTACCAATAGGATTTCTTTACCAGAGCCCTAAAGGATTGACACAGCAGCTCGTCCAATTTGGTATCAAGTGAACTTTATTAGTAACCTCTATACAATACTATAGGTTTCCTCCCCATAATATGACCTAACAAATGGCTCCATAAATGTCTCAGTGGTGACCATCAGTGGTGATGCCTCAGGTCTTCTGCCGGGTGCGTGATGTTCTGGATCCTTTGTAGTCCAGTGGAGGATACAGCAGCTATGTCTGTTCCTCTGGGTCCATGCAAGTGTCTTTGTGAGTTGCTCTTTGATGTGCAAATAAGGCAGGATTCTTTCCTTGGTGGTGTCAGATGGCAGACAGGAAGGGAGGTGTAAAAATCTTTCTTGTTGTTCAGCAACAAAGTTTAAATCCAAAATTGGCTAAAATTTGACATCTTCCATGTTTCAGGGATGTATTTGGTAGCCGTGTTGGTCTGAGACAAAAATAAATGCAAACTCTAGAACTTCTGATTCAACCACAGAATCATAGGGCTGATAGGGACCCTGAAGGATCATTGAGTCCAACCCTCTGCATGAGCTGGAGAGACATCTGGGGTCAGGTGACCCCAGCCAGGTAACCGTCCAGTCTTCTCTTGAAGATCTCAAGGGTAAATCATTGGACCACCTCTGGGGGAAGCTTGTTCCATATTCTGGACACCCTAGTTGTGAAGAAGTTTTTCCTAATGTTCAGCCTGAAACTATCCAGATGGTCCAGAGGAGGGCCACCCGCATGATCTGGGGACAGCAGGGCAGACCCTACAATGAGAGGCTATGGGACCTGAACCTGTTCAGCCTTCACAAGAGAAGGCTGAGGGAGGACCTGGAGACAGTCTATAAACTCACTAGGGGGGACCAGAAGGGTTTGGGGGAGACCTTGTTTCCCCTAGTGCCCCCCCCCCGGGATAACAAGGAATACCGGCCACAAGTTGTTGGAGAGTAGGTTTAGATTAGACAGCCATAATAACTACTTCACAGTCAAGGCGGCTAGGATCTGGAACCAACTTCCAAGGGAAGTGGTGCTGGCTCCTACCCTGGGGGTCTTTAAGAAGAGGCTTGATGCCTACCTGGCTGGGGTCATTTGAGCCCAGTTTTCTTCCTGCCCAGGCAGGGGGTTGGACCTGAAGATCTACAAGGTCCCTTCTGACCCTACTTCTATGATGCTATGATTCTATCTTCCAGGAGTTTGTGGCCGTTGTTTCTAGTTTTTCCCCAGGGCACCCTGGTGAACAGTTGTTCACCGAGCCCCTGATGTACACCTCAGATATAGTGGTAAGCTGAAATCAGGTCCCCTCTCAGCCTTCTTTTCTTTATGCTGACGAGTCTGAGATCCCTCAGCCTCTCCTCATATGGCTTGCCATGCAAGTCTCTGATCATATGAGTGGCCCTTCTCTGGACCCTCGTGAGCTTTACCACGTCCTTGTTGAAGTGTGGCACCCAGAACTGGCCGCAATACTCCAGCTACGGCCGTACCAATGTTGAGTAAACCAGGAGAATCACTTCTTTGGGTTTACTGGAGATGCATGCCAGAGTTTTATTGGCCCTAGTGGCTACTGCATTGCATTGCCGGCTCATACTCATGCTGGGGTCTATTTTTACCCCCAGATCCCTTTCATTTGTTGTGCTGGTCAGTTTAGTGATACCCAGCCTATAGGTGTACTGGGGGTTCTTCCTTCCCAGATGCAGCACTTTGCATTTCTCTACATTGAACCTCATCTGGTTCCATTCTGCCCAACAGGCCAGCCTACCTAGACCTGCTTGTATCTCCAGCCTATCTGTGGGTGTGTCCGTGCAACCCCATATCTTGGTGTCATCCATGAACTTGTCCAATGGGCTTTTCACCCCCTCATCCAGGTCATTGATGAAGATGTTGAACAGCACTGGGCCACCTACTGACCCCATGGGGTACACCACTGCTCACATCTCGCCAAGGTGACACCAATCCATTCATTTGGAATCTGTGCATTCTACCGCACAAGCAGTTTGCACCCACTTGATGGTCCTGCAGTTGAGCCCAATATCTTCCAGTTTTCTGATCAGTACCTCATGGGATACCAGGTCACAGGCTTTCTGACAGTTGAGGTATATGATGTCAACCGCTTTTCTCTTGCCCAAGGTGACAAATCACCTGATCATAGAAAGAAACAAGGTTGGTCAGAGAAGACCTGCTCACAACGAAGCTATGCTGGCTGTCATTCAGTATCATGCCTTCTGCAAGTTTGTCACATATAGCCTCTTTGATGAATGTTTCTAGTATTTTCCCTGGAATAGAAGTTAAGCTAATTGGCTTGTGGTTTCCTGGGTCCTTGCACTTCCCCTTCTTGAAGACGGGTACAACATTGGCCCTCTTCCAGTCCTCTGGAATTTCTCCAGAGGCCCATGATTTTTGAAAGACCTTAGCTAAGGGCTCTGTAATTACTTCAGCCAACTCTTGCAGGACTATTGGGTAGAGTTCATCTGGTCCTGCTGATTTATATACGTCTGTCACGGGATGGGGTCCTCAAGGACTGCCGTGAATTCCTAAGGCCCCTCAACCGTGCCAATTTGGCCCAATGAGTACCCTCAGTTCTCGCCCACCAGGTCTTTGATGGAAATAAAAAAATAGGGAGGCTGCCTTTAAGTCCTCTTGGACACAGTTTGATAGACTCTCTGAACCTCGTGGGTTCCCAGACCCCTTGTAGGTCCTATTTCACGATGGGTGTTTCTGGGGCACCCTAGCCTTATGAGGTATATGCGTGGCTCCAACCGCCCCTTTACCACACCCCAAGCCTTGCAGATGGTACTGGCATTGTCTTGCCTAAGCCTTGTTATAATTCAGCCCCTTGTCCCCACTGGGCTCTCCACAGCCCTGTCTCCGCGCCCCTCTCTGGCTCCGGGTTCTGTGCCCCTCAAATGCCATGCCCTGTCTGGCACCAGGGTCTGTGCCCCCCAAATGCCGTGCCCTCTCTGGTGCTAGGGTCCCCACACTGCAGTGGGTGCCCAATGAGGCCTCCTCCTTCCCCAAATAACCAAACATATGCCCCTGGTTTATAACATAACACAAGCTACATAAGGTGTGCTTGGCCCTTTTATATTACCTGGAGCAGCACTTAGTCAGGCCTCTTCCCTTCACTTGCTCTAGGAGGGCTCCTTCTCCCTTGGCCGCCAGCAGAGAACTGCCTCCCTAGTCTCCGTCCTGGGGTTAATATAGGCCCAGGGCCCTGCCCCTTCCGGCCAGCTAACCAGGCGCAGTTGCAGGCTAATTTCCTCATTAGATAGCTGCCATGGCAACCTGCACCTGGGTTCCTGTTCGGCTCTTTGGGCTCTCCCCAGGCAGTTTCTGCTTTTCTAGGAGCAGGTACCTAAGTGCCCTGTGATAATGTCTAATTTCTTGAATTGATCGTACACCAGTTCTATGGCAATGGTGGCAATGGTGTCAATCCCACCCTGCTCATTCTGTGCCCTACCTGGCATGTTGTTCCCCTTGGTTTTGTGAAAGACTGAGGCAAAGTAGTCATTTAGGAGTTTTGTTTTTTCCTGAGTGGTAGTGACCAGGTATCCTGAGGCATTGAGCAGCAGCCCCACACTCCCAGTAATTTTCCTTTTACTCCCTATGTAGCTAAAGAAGGACTTCTAGTTGTCCTTGAATCTTGTAGCTAGTTTTAGTTCAGTTTGTGCCTTAGCTTGCTTAATCTGGTTTTCACAAGTGCAAGCCATTGTCAAGTACTCATCCTTGGAGGCTGTCCCAAGCTTCCATTGTTTGTATGCCTCTTTCTTTTTCTGTAGGAGGGCTGCAACTTCCCTGCTTAGCCAAGAGGGTTTTTTGACCCTTCTCCTACTTTTTCTCCATAAGGGAATGGATTTTCTCTGAGCCTTAAGGATTGTGTCCTTAAGGAATGATCATTCTTCTCATGCTCCCTTTACCCGTGGTCCTTGGTCTCTCAGAGCATTCTCTACTAGTGACCTGAGCTTACTCAAATTTGCGTTTTTGAAGTCTAAGACTTTGAGCTTGGTATCTGTTTTGTCAGCCTTGTGACAGACCATGAACGTAATGATTTCATGGTCGCTATTGCCTAGGCTGTCCTCTATGTTTAAGTTGGTCACCAAGCCATCTCCTTTGGCCAGGACCAAGTCAAAAAGTGCATTACCTCTAGTTGGCCTGTGCACCTCCTGAGTCAAAAAAAGCTTTTTGGTGCTGGTCAGGAAGGATCGTGATCAATCCAAGCTGGCTGAGCATTCCTCCCAGGAGATGTCTGGGTAGTTGAAGTCACCCATGCCAATCATGTCCCGTGCACGTGCGGCCTCTGTTACTTCATGGGCGAATGCTAGATCAAGTTCCTCCCCTTGGTTAGGCAATCTGTAGTATACACCTACAGTCAGGTCTTTCTCGCTGCACCTCCCCCGGAGCTTGACCCAGAGAGTTTCAGGCTGTTCTTCTTTGGGGCCAACATCAGCCTGTAGGAAGGTATACTGCTCCTTCACATAGAGGGCAGCACCCCCACCTCTCTTCCCTACCCAATCCCTTCTGTGAAGAACGTAGCCCTTTATGGCTATGCTGTAGTTGTGAGAGGAATCCCACCAGGTCTCCGTGATCTTTACTAGATCCTAGTGCCCAGCGGAAAGCAGGAGGACTACTTCTTAAAGTGGGTGCCGAGGTTGTAGAAGCTGAAGCCTTCTTGATGGCACCACCGTCAGAGATGCTGGTTCACCTCATAGATGCATTCTTGCCTCCTTGGATCATGGTCTGCAACAGGGAGCATAGAGGAAAAAATACCTGAGCCCCTGATCCTTTAAGCCCAGCTCCCAGAGCCTTGTAGTCACTCATGACATGGTCTGGATTGCTCCTGGCCGTATTATTTTTCCCACATGGATAAGGAGCATGGGGTAGTAATCTGTGGGATGGATGAGCCTGGGTATCCTCTCTGTGACATCAAGGATCCATGCCCCAGGGAGATGGCACACCTCCCATGCTGTGGGATCCGGGCAACAAATGTCTCCCTCCATTCCTCTCAGCAGTGTATCACCTACTACAATTACTTGATGTCTTCTCCTCTGGGCACTAGCTTTGCTGTCAGAGAGAGACAGAGCTTTGCTGTCAAGGGAAAGCAAGTCTGGAAGTTAAGGGAGACGCATAGGATGAATGTTAAGACCCAGAAACGATTGTGGGAACTTCACAGCTCTGCTGGAGAGAGTGAGAGATGGATAGTGAGAGATTTATGAATGGGCTTGAGAGGACGGCCTCACAGGGCATGTCCAGACAAGCACAGATGTTTGGTTCCTCAGGGACAAGTAGCTGCAGCGCACCTTGTGCCACAGCTACTTGTCCCCAGGGAATGCCTGTGCAATGTGCACTTTGGCACAATGCAAGTTACCCCAGGGGTGGTAGGAGAGGCTGAGGCCAACTGTCTTACCTGGGGTCCTGGGGGTCTCCTGGTGCTGCAGCCGCAGTGCTCCTGCTGGGCAGAGCCTGGCTGGCATCTGCAGTGTGGCTCCAGGCAGCCTGATATCCAGGGGTCAAAAAAACCTGTGGAAAAAAACCCACAGTAGCACACACACAGGCAGCACACCTTTGCAGTGAGGAGAACACGGGACTGTGTGGTATGTGGTGCTGCAATGTGTTTGCAGTGCCACATACCACATGACAACGCTTGTTCGTGCATACCCACAGAGTCCAGAGAGGGACTGAGAGTGGGGGCCAAAGAGCAGGGCTCAACCAAAGGTCGTGAGAGCATGAAAAGCTAGGGACTCACAGCCTGAAAGGTATGTGAAGCAGTGTCAGTGACTTGTAGCCCAGGAAGGGCTAGGAGAGAGTGGGACGAGATGTGTCTAGAGGCTTAAAGTGGAGCTGAGAAAGAGAGAGACCTAATGAGAGGTCTGACAGCCCAAAAGGGGCTCAGTATTAGTGAGGCTAGAGAGCCAGAGGTCTGCAGCCCAGGAGAGGCAATTGTTAGCAGGGTCAGGTGCCAAACTTTCACTGGCCCAGGAGCAGGGCCAAGACCCAGGGAGCAATCAAAGTTCAGGGGACACAGTATTGTGGAAGTATTACTGGTAACACTGAAAACTCAGTTCTAATACACATCTCTCAGTGTCACTAGATGGTGCACCAGAGCAGTATTGCATTAAGGAAAATACAAACTTTGCAATGGTGGGAGTGGGGAGAGAAGGGGTGGAATAATGCAAAATGTTAAGGTAACTTAAACATAATAGGATAAGGGAATGAATCCCATGCAAGTTGAAGATTACAAGCAGAACATGAATTGAGAAGAGAATTTTAAAGCAGAGCCTCCACAGTCATATTTACCAGCACCTATCTGTTTATTTGCCTACAGACATAAAGCATCAAGAGTATGCTGCTAAGAAGAGGTATCAGTTTCAAAAACTAAAGCATTAAACATGGACTGAGGCTGAAGGGAAATGAAAAAACTTCTAAGAAGCTAAGAATTTGAACAACTTAGGTTGCATTGCATCCTGGTTTGTTCTTCCCTGAGACTGATTGGAATTGTTAGTAGTACTGTGTAAGTGTCATGCAGGGGAATTTAATCTGCACAAGATTTGGTAAATTTTAAGTAAACTATATTGATCTTCAAGTTTTTCATTATTGGTATAGACAGAAGTAACAGTTGCATTGCTATCAAAGGGTACTGCTGTAAGCTGTTACAAAGCACCTATATCTGCATGATTCACGCAAATGCAGCAAAACTGTTCTGACTTTTAATCCTGCTTCATTTGGGGTCAAAGTTAGGACAATTCATCTAACTTGTATTGCTACAGGATCACATCTAACAATTACAGAGTAACATCTGATGCATTCTCTGAGCTGAAATGTGTGTGTCCATTTTGTGTAACTGATTGTTTTGGTGTCAAACCTCTTTTCATTATTTAAATCCAGTTTTATGGCACAACATTCGTTTTTATGAAAGCATATGCATATGCTACCAAAAATGCTAAACCCAAAATGAAACAATTAAAAATTAACAGCAGTAGGTTACAATATGGTAAAATACCAGTGCAGTTCTGTTACTATCGAACATGACCATTTATAACAGCTCAGAGTGTAATTATTCTGTTATCTTTTAAATGCTATTCAGCATGCCAAGCCTTTCAGTTACACTATATTAAAGTGTCAATGAGAAAAAAATATGCTGAGAGATTAAAAGCTTAATTGGAGTGCAAAGCATTGGAGGGGACTTAAATATGTCTCCCATACCTTTTATTTTAAATGCTGTTTGTGATGTTTTTATTTAGTTCCTGGTGTATTCTAGTAAAAAAGGGTAGATATGCTACTGCCCAGTTTTTCTGCTGAAGCACAGACCAGTTTGCTTGTGCTGGGGCCTGTGCGTACCATTCTTGCCTGCTTGTAAATACTATTGAACAATTAATTGAGTAAGCTGAGTATCCATGGATTGCTTTGCATCTTGTACTTGAAAGAATATTGTGATTAGCATCAGTTTGTGTTCTCTGTCTTCTCTAACAATTTGAAGAACTCAGATTTTATTCTAAGATGAATGCTGAATGCTCCACATAGCCAGCCTATCACATTCTCCAATGTTTTTAGAAAAGGTGACAGAGGACATCTGCATGAGGGTAACACAGAAAATGTACTGAAAAATCACTAAGCTAAACAGCTTCTTTCTTTCATTCTTTCATTCTTACCACATTAATATTTTATTTTTCATATATTTTTCTTTTTATTATGTCCTTTGTCTCCTCCTTAGCAAAAGCACAGGAAACATTATGGCATTGTGCAGACACACCCACGGGCTGGAGATACAAGCAGACCTAGACAGGCTGGCATGTTGTGCAGAATGGAACCAGATGAAGTTCAATGGAGAGAAATGCAAAGTAGTGCATCTGGGAAGGAAGAATCCCCAGCACACCTACAGGCTGGGCATCGCTAACCTGACCAGCACTACAAATGAAAGGGCTCTGGGGGTAACAATAGACCCCAGCATGAATGAGCCAGCAATGCAATGCAGTAGTCACTAGGGCCAATCTTCTCCAGTGTATCCTGCCTATTAGGGGTGTGTGAAATGGGCCATATTTGAATTGGATTTGAATTCAGCCAGAATCAGGAGACAGTGATTCGATTCGTTGATTCAGATCACTGTCCCAATTTGATTCAAATGAATCCAAATCTGAAGATTCAATAATGATTCAGAGAATCAGCGATTCGGCCATAGACGCAGTTTTAAATGTTTTTTCTATATATTTCAAGGTACCAGGTGTGGCTCGTGCATGCTAGGATGGTGGGGCAGATGGAGTGTCCCACAGAAGCACAAGGGTAACCCCTGCATGCTCGACAGTGGACCTGGAAGTGGACTGGAAGTAGTTCTGGTTCACATCCAGGTCAGCCTCTGAGTGTGCAGGGGACCCCCCACCCCATGCTGTCCTGGCTCAGCGGTCAGCCATGGGGGGAACCTGGGTGCCTCCCCAGGCTCAGGAGGCACATGTTGAGAGTTGTCACTGGTGTATTGGTCCAAAACACTGGGGAACTGTGCTTCAGAGGAAGGTGAAACCCTTGCTTTAAAGCAGGGGTGTCAAACGTACAGCCTGCAGCTGGATCCAGCCCATGGAGTCCTATGGTATGGTCCACACATCTAGAACTGACTGTGCAGAGCTAAGTTGGTGCACAGGCTGAACCAAGCAGATGCTGCACACAGCATGGGGGGAGGGGTGCAGTCCAGGGTGTATGCTGCACGTGATGCCTGTACTGGCTTAACTCTAAGTGCTGGCTGCAGGGCCAGTCCAAATCAGGCTGTGCCACAGCTGGCACACAGGGCTGTTCTGATGGTGTGCCACAGTGTATGCCACATGCTGGCCTCATGTGCCCTGTGTTTGCCCCATTGTGCCCCATGCCAACCCCCTGTGCCACATGCTGGCTCTGGTGCCTGGTTCTGATCCAGCCCACAGACCAGCCTAGTGGTATTGATGAGGGCCTAGTAATAGGTTACTAGTACTAGTGTCCATAGTTTTTAGGGAGGGATGGCTATTGAGGATAAAATTGTTGTGGTTGAGGATAAAATGGAAGGGTTGTGCAGTATGTTGTATCTAGAAATTCAAGTTTTGTCCATGAATTTGTAGATTCTTCTGCCAAACTGTGATGCCTTTGGCTCAGTGGTCCTGGCCACCTAGAGAAAGCCTCTTATATACCATTCTAACCATAACATCAAGGCATGGCAGACAGACAGAGGAGTCAGATAAGGAGGCTGGGTAGGCAGATGGGTGCTACAGAGCCACCAGGAGGCAATGTGGCCACCACTGGAGGTGAACCCTGTTACAGCATCCAAGAGCAAGATTTAAAATCTCTCTTTAGCACACCTGCTCCTATTTGCTTATTCTAGCAGCTCTTTGGTCAATGTGTTAGTTGTTTTAAATTCCCTTCCAAGGTACACAGATCTCCACATGCAATGGATGGGGAGTTTAGATGCCTAAGTCAGAGTTCTGAATTTTGCACTGTGGGTCAGTGTAAAAAACATTTCAGTGCTGATCATTTTGGTCCAAAGTTCTTTTGCAGATCTGTTTCAGGGCACTGTTTGTGCCTGCCACTTTAAGATCAGAGTCAAACAGCCAACAGGTCCTTGATTGCGGCAGCCATTTTAGATCCCTGGCTGCCTATATAAACAGTTCAGTTGCCTACTGGCAGGCCAGGCAGCAACATCGCCTAGCTGGGAGGCTTCTTGGAACATCCTGGAGGTAAGGGAGGAGCTATAGGGGATGGCTAGGAGGCTCCTGGTCCTGGGCATGACCTAAAACTGCACCCTGCACCTTGCTGAGAGTGGGTCACCTGATGAGGCTCTCAGTGGCGTGGGAGCCCCCAGAAAATGCCAGGCCAGTTACCACCCTGGTGAAAGGTGGGTCAGGGTGCCTTAACCCCAGCTCCCACAAACAGGTAGGTCACCCGCTAGTAGGGTCTAGCGGGCAAACCCCAGAGAGAGAGTGAGGCTAGAGGCTCAGAGACCTATTCTTGACTGGTCAATGCTGGGGCCTGGACCAGACCAGTCAAAAGGGCCAGGGGCCCACTGTGAGGGACACCCAGAGCTAGGAGGGCCTGGGGTTTCCGACTGGCCTTGGAGGTAAGGCCAGGGCCTGTATGGCCAAAGGTCCTGGGGGGACCACACCCGAGAGAGGAAATAGATTCAAGGAGCTAGATACCCTAATTGAAGGTGGGGTAGGCCACCTGAATGGAAGGCTCTTAGAGTGGTCCTGATTGGAGAAGTCCGGGGCCCAGTGTGTGGCTGGTGACTGTGAAAACTATGGATGCCATCTGTGAGACATGGGCTGTGGTGTTGGGGAGGTATGGAGCACAGATAGCGCCCCCTGGCATCGGGGCAAGGAAATGGGCAGCCTCTTGCCTAATTAAGATAATTAATTAATTAACAACAAGGCATGGCAGGAAAGAAGGCGGGTGGTTGGCCCAGAAACAGGTGGGCGGGCCAAAGGTAAAATCGGCCCCGAGTAAACCCCCTGCTACAAGATCTTATAAATCTTGGAAGTAATCTTATAAAATGAATAAGCAAGGAGCACTACTTCCATTTTGTGGCTGAGATATCTGTAAATTCCATATTTTACTTCGCAATATATCTGTAGATTTTACAGAAACTGGTGATATCCTGGTGATGCATATCAGCATGGTTTCTGAATATAATTGTAATACAGAACAAGTTTATGTAAAAGTTGAGTTTTTCCACAACACTAATTTTTGAAAATGGTTTCTACTTGTTAGTAAGTTCAAATTTAGAAAAAGCCATCATATTTGCTTAGTACTTAGTCATGTGCATTGATGTTGCTTTATTTGACTTGTCACTGCATTTAACATAATTGCTCATAAATTGGTTTTTTATCAACCTTCATAAAAAATTATACAGGTCTTTATACTGTACTTGCCCATCTTGTTTTATACATACTCTGCTTTGGGATTTGTAGGATAAAATGCATATAATTGGGTCTTTAAGAGAATCTGGTCCTTTTATGACTGCATTTCCAGCCCTAAGGCATATATTGAGTGTCATGCGTTTAATCTGTTCTATTGCTCAGTAGCATTGCTGATTTTTTTTTGTTTGACAAACAGTTCGTTCATTATTGTGTCCTTCAACCAAGTAGGTTGTTGCAAAGGCACATTCTTTAGGCATGTGCTGCATATTCTTCAGGTGCACTTGGAAAACTCATCCATATATATGCAAAAGGAGGTCTCTGGGTGAGTAAATGGACAGTGAAAAGAAGAATGGCATAACAAAGTTGCTGAATTGCAATACATCATTGATAGGTTCCTTTTAAAGTCTGTTCAATTTCCACTTACAAATACAAATTTATGTCTAGTATCACTAGTGATGCAGGATGAATTTTAGTTTTACATCATGGACTGTTTTCCATATTAAAAAAAGCCAAAATTATGGGTTTGGCATATAGAACAAATATAGGTTCTCAACCTTGATAGACTCAAGGACCTCCTTGTTAGACTCAAAGCACACCTCATTAAACTTAAGGCACCCCTCAGAAAAGGGCAGCGCTTAGCTTTCACTTCTTTTGTGACTGAAAAAATAATAGCACCAGTCTTTTATTGCAAAGCACTCAGACCACAACAGATGAGAGTATTTTTGACACTGGATTCCTATTTGAAATCTCTGGGTTTATCTTGTGAACCATGTGTAAGTGTTGGCACACCTAACAGTGCTAATATCGTGTGGCGCTGCGTGGCACTCTTAATAGGAACTTACAGCACCCTAATTGAGAATCACTGTGTTAAATGATACCAAACGCAGAGGATATTAATGGGAGCAATGGTCTCAAGTTGCAGCGAGGAAAGTTTAGATTATGTATTAGGGAAAACTTTCTCACTGGGAGGGTAATAAGACACTGGAACAGACTACCCAGAGAGGTTGTGTAATCTCATCCTTGGAGGTTTTTAAGACCCAGCTAGACAAAGCCTTAACTGGGATGATATAGGTGGGGGTGGCCCTGCTTTGAGCAAAGGGTTGGACTAGATCATAGTTTCTCAACCTGTGGTACGTGTACCCCTGGGGGTATTCAAGACAGACAGGGGGTACATGGATACCCCAACACACCCTCTCGCCCTCTTTTCCTCTCAAAACTATGGCAAAAAATGTGGTGTGCCACACATTGTGCAGCACTTTAAATTCCCCAGTAATAATCCGGCAGCCCTCCGAGCTTTGGCCAACATTACCTCTGGCCCAGGTACATACTTGAGTTGTGCCCCCCCATGTAAAAGGTGGCAACCCTACTCACATCAGATCAGACATCTGTCATATCATGGCCTTATATACATAGCCCTTCTTCCAACATATGGCACACATTAGTCTGTAAATATAAAATCCCCTGGAAAATTGAGTTTTGGGGTACTTAATACAATGTTCAGAAGTTAGTGGGTACTTGCTACTTAAAAGGTTGCAAAACACTGGACTAGATGACCTTCTGAGGTCCCTTTTAACCCTCATTGTCTATGATTCTATCTATGTTCAAAGAAAGCTGACTAGCAAACAGTTTTTCATTATCATAGATTTTTTTTAAATGTGCGCTAGGAAGTTAGGTATAATATCTTTCATGCTCATCACTCGTGCTCTACTTTCAGTACATGATAGATCAGATACTATTTGGATGAGTGGTATGGGGCTGATCCATGAGCCAGATACAGAGCACATGGTGATGGCAATGTTAATTACTGTGGCTCCCAGAGCTGCAGCAGCTGCAGCTCCTCTTGTCACCAAATTTCTGGTCCTGAGGCAGTCCTATGAGCCAGATGGCATGGCTCCATGCTCTGGATCCAGCCTGTGGGGCTCCTCATGTCTCCAGAAATTTGACAAATGGGATGAGTGGTGGCCGCATTAATTGCAATGGCTCCATGGAATAGAAAGAAAGCTTTAAACAGCTTGTCAGGAATGGTATGTTAGTTAGTCCTTTACTTGACCCATGGGAGTGATCATCCTCGACCTTGAGGGATTGTCACTGCAACTGCTGCCATTAGTTCATCCAGTGTCTAACTTAAAGAAGCTCTCAGCCATATGCTAGAGTTGGAGTATTTTGACATATAGAATTTCTTAATGTAAGAGGTAGACTGGTCCTTGTAGACTTTTTGAAGCACCTAAAAGAGAGGACTGTCTGATGGTACAGTGTTTCTTCAGGAGGTCAGTCACTTGAGGTGAGCATAAGTATATACCAATAGGAAGCCTGTCTGAATCAACTCCAAAAATTGACATTAAATAAGGTTATAAATATATAACCTAAGTAAAATAAGTAAGGTTATAAATGTATACCTTGAGTAAAATCCACATTTATCTCTATATACCTATGGTGTATTTTTTAATACAAATACAAATCTGTAGAGCAAATATGAAAATTTGGATCAATGGTGGCCAACCTTTGTTGGCAAGTGTGCCGCTAGTTAAGTCTGGTTCTTCCTGAGTGTTACTCCATTTCCACCCCGTCTCCCTTCCCAAGGCATACCTAACTAAAGTTTTATGCCTTGTATGCCAGAATGGCAACAGGGGGGCTCAAACCTCCAGCCATGTGGTATAGAGTGTGGAGGGGGAAGGCAGAACGCTGCTGTAAGAGGAGGTATCACTGCCAAGGAGATGAGCTTTCCTGGCCCTGCAACTGCTGCAATCCTGTGTGGCAGGCAAGGATCCAAAACTTTTAATTCAGTGGTGACTGGAGAGCCAGGGCAGGGTTAACCTGGCTCCTGATAATGACATCTGACTCATCCTCTTGCAGTAGCCTCCTGCCTCTCCTCTCACCCCACCACAGGGCAGGAAGCTCCAGCCTCCCTGCCTCCATTTCAGCAGTTCCCTTTACTGAGCATCCACCAGAGCTTACATTCTAACACAAGCCCCGGTCACTTGTGGCACATGTGCCATGGATTGGCCACACTTGAGATAGATCATAAGAAAACTACAAAGATACAGTCATGACAATATAAGAACAAAAGGCTAAATCTTGCTTCTTTTTTCATGCCTACAGGGCAATTACCCATCTGCATGAAGACATGAGAGAGAAATACAGCTCTCCATTAGGGGAAAATTTTAAGTATTGGGCTAATGAAGAAAAAACAATTTGGCTCTTCTCTAACAACTTACAACCTTCCCTATCCTTTGTAGGTGTATTTGCACTACTCTCACAAGGAATAAGGGCCAAAATCAAATAGTTTAAATTTTTTTATTCTATTATTTTTTTTTATTAATTTTTAATTTTTTATTCTATCTTTATTCCCTGTTTTTAATTTTTATACTACTCTTATATATTGCTTCATTTAATTTATTTTTATGGTTCTTTATATGTATTTGTATGCATCATTGTCATATATTAGGCTTGATTTTACTTGTGTTTAAATTAGTATAATGCGTAATGTTATTGTATGCTTTTACCAATGACCATAAAACATGTAATTGTATTATTATATAACATATAATTTTATTGTTAGTATTCCTGTTTTGTTTTAGTGACAGCTGTAAATAAACTACTGTTATGATTGCACAGCTGTAGTTTGGGGCACTTGCACACCATTTACAATTTAGCTCTGGGCACACAAGCACGCACACATTCTAATGAGCATGTTCAGCCAAGCTGCATGCTGGCCAAGCAAATACATGATGCTACATGTAAGCCTGGATAAGTCCCAAAATTGTGGCTGGGCCAAAACCCATGACTAGCACGTTTTCGATTTAGGAGGAGAGTAGGAAGAGAGTAGTTTTCCCACCTCAGTGACTAGGGCACTCATCCAGGGAACAAGAGTCCCAAGTTCTACCCCCCATCATCCAGAGGAACTCTGAATCTGCAGGCTCCTATACATGTGCAGGGAGCCTGCTCTGACATGCCGCAATTCCAGTGCATCAGAGCAGGCTTGATTAGTTGTGCTTGCTGGAGCATGGAAATTAGCGTGCTCCAGCAGTCTCCAGCATCATGTGTATCAGCATCCCTATGCTGAAAAATGGTGGCAGGGCACTTTAAATTAAAGCTCAAGCTTTAGTTCAAAGCACCCCACCACCATTTTTCAGCATGAGGACACTAATACACATGATGTTCTGGGCGATTTTTAAGTAGTATGGCTCTCAGAGCTGTGCTAATTAAAGTGCCCCCAATGCCTTTTGGAACATGTGTATAAACACCCCGTATGTCCTGTTTCTTAGTGAAGTGTTCTAAACCACCAGGCCACAAGTGAGGCATTATAGCGCCCCCTCTTTCACCCTTCACTTGAAATTGAGTCTCTTGGCAGCCCAAGGAAGGAGATGTATGGGGTCTCAAGCAAGCCAGAGGGAATGTCCCTTAATAAGACGGTGCTTCCCTTAGTGGCAGGAGGCAGTGGGTTCTAGCCTTGGCCTTTAATATCAACAGGACAGATTTCCCCACTGTTCCCTAACCAATACATATTAAAAGTAAGAACAGTTGGTCAGCTTCAAGGGGAAGTGTTTGGACAATGCTTAACCTGTGGCCTGGTGATTGGAGCAATTTGCTAGGCAGCAGGAGATTGAAGTTAATCCTTTGCTGGAGGATGGGGGCTCAAGAACTGGATAAGTGTCTTAACCACCAGACTAGTGATTCTCAGCCAGAGTAATTCAGAACCTTATGATGCCTTGAGATCCTTTCAAGGGTGCTGTGAGGTGCCCTGCACTGTTAGGTGTACAAACATGATTCACAAGATAAACCCAGATAATTCAAATAGAAATCCACAGTGTTAAAAACATTCTGACTTGTTGTAGTCTTTCTGAAGTCTTTGCAACAGAAAAATTGCTCTAGGATTTTTCTGTAGTCAGAAAACCACTATTAAGAGCTGCTGCCTTGAGTCTAACAAGGGGAGCCTGGCATCTGAAAAGGCTGAGAACCACTGCACTGGTCTATTGGGCATAAGCACGGGAGGGTCTTCCTTCTCCATTTTGCTTCTAGCAGCTATGCACACGGGGCAGTTCAGTTTTACCACAGAACAAAATGGAATCCAAAACTGTAAAGAAGTGTTGAAAATTGTAGTGACATGAAAGAAGCAGGACCCTAGGATTCTGTCCAAAGACCCTAATATTTTTTGGAAAAGAGAGAATTTTTAGGATTTCAGTCAAGCAATATATAAACCTCTCTAGTGTTTATTTCACTTGGCTTGCACCACTCTTATGGTGAAAAGGGTCCAGAAGGCTGCCCTAAAATACTTAATCACTTTCAAGCAAAGTGATTTTATGACTGCTTCATCTTGATACCAGTATGTAAAGTAGCCAGAGAATACTGGTAAATTTGCCACATGCCATTTTAACTTGAGTTATATTACTTGAAGTTATGCCTGAAAAATGAGAGGAGAAACCCAGTGGCTTCTGAATATTATATTTACTCTCATATGCTCTGTTTACTCTTGGGTGAAGTTGTAGGTTATACCTAGACCACACTACATCTGTGAAATGTTAAGCAGTGTTAAAGTTAGAACATGTGACCAATTACATGTTAATGGTTAATACCATTTTTTGCCTGCAGAGTTCTGACTTGCCACTGGAGAGCTGGTGAGCAGGTGTGTGGCTAGGATCCAGGATACATAGGCTATATATCCCTGCTCTAGGTGGTGGGGCCTGGGAGCAGTGCATCCTGGGATGCTGAAGGACTGCAAATTGTTGGTTTTATTTCTGTAGAGCAGACTGAAGTTACCCTAACATGAACTAAGTAGCATTAGCTAGAGTTAACCATTGCTGGAAGTGGTATAACTTTGAGATGTTCACAGAACACTTAGCACAAGTTAACAAGTTTAGCATGTGGACGCTCACATTTTAAGTGCCCTTAGTATGGTCCAGCCTGCCAAGCATTTTCATCCAGCCCGCAGCACACACCAACAAATTGTACCGTGCCCAGCCCTTCTGCCCACAAAGGTGGGAGCAAGTTGCCCAGGTGTACACTGCCCCCAGACATACCCTATTCCACCTCACTCCCACCCTCATGGGCAGAAGGGCCTGCCTGGCCAGAAGCTTCTGGGCAGCACTGCTGCTGCTGCTGCAGCCCCCAGGGACCTGCTCCACTTCCCTGATCTCCTGCTGGCTCCAAGCAACAGGTAGGGGCAGAGCTGCAGCTGAGTGGGAGCATGGCACTTGGGGCTGGGGCGAGCAGCAGCATGGATCCTGTGCTCAAGGGGGCGGCGACAGTGCAGAGCTCATGTGGGCAGCATGTAGGTGTGAGGGAGGGTGTGGGGGGCCCCCCTCATGCTTCCCCCCATGGCACTGATCCCTGGCAGGTGGTAACAGTAGCAACAGCAGGAGGTGAGGGCACTCAGGGTGCTCATGCCCACTGCAGGCACGTGGAGAGGCACGGCTCTGGCTAGCACTGCATATCGCGGTGAGGGGCACAGCCTCCACCAGGCTATCTGTATTGCTGGCACTTCCTCCCGCACACGCACAGCCCCCGCACTCACTGGGCATAGGAGGGAAGCCCCACGTGCTATAGTTGGCTGCCTTCCCCGCCAGGGCTGTGCTGCATGTGAGGGAAGCTCCAGGTGCCTTCCCTTGTCGGTCAGAGAAGGCAGCCAGGTCCAGTGCCTGGGGCTTCCCTCCCATGCCCAGCAAGTGCAAGGACTGTGCGTAAGTGGCAGGTTGTGCAGGTGATACAAACTGCCCAGTGGAGGTTGCACTCTGAGCGCCCTGTCTGCTGCTGCTGTGCCATGAGGGCGTGGGGGGGGTCCCCATACCCCCCTACCCTCCCTCACACCCCACACTCCCACACCCTGCCCCCAGAACACCCCACATATACACAACCCCCAACATACCCTATGCCCCCCACTTACAGCCACATCCCTCTACAAGCCCCCCCATACACACCCCCACACCATACCAAATGCACATACACCTACCCTCCCATACCTGATCATACACACATACACTCACCCATACCCCACCACACACACACACACTTACACCACCCCCATCATACACCCCCACACAATATACAAGACTAAGAATTTATTTTGAGTTATTATACAGTACTCTCTATATATAGTATGCAACACACATGATGACAAAAATATTTTTCATACTAAAATTAAAATATGTTATAGCAGGTGTTTGACTTTAGTGCATGATTTGGTTTTTTTCTGGTTCTAGGATGGCAACCCCCTCCCTCCCTGCAAAAGGACTATTTCCAGAGTGTAGGGGGAGAGACTCCTGGTGGCGAAGGTCAGGGATGGGACTTCTGGTCCCAAGGTGGTGACAAGGGGGTGGGGCAACTGTCATGGCGCAAGGCTACCCATGCAGCCCTCAACAGCTCACCAAAACTCATTAAGTGGCCCTTCACTCGAAATAATTGCCTGCCCCTGGTCTAAGCGTAATGTGTAACTTCACCCATTGTTTATCTTAGCCCCTCTTTTTATTTGTTTGCATTTAAATTTCAATACATTGCCACTTTCAAATTCTTGCCTGATTATAGCTGAGCACAGACAGCTTTAATTGCTGTGTGATTATAGGGTAACCTGGTGAAATGCTTTCTTAATTGTTTTAAATAACTATATACTGATAAAATTATTACCATTGGATTATATATGTTAAACGTGTGGTCAGCAGAACATGGACATGTTTTTAATTTCACTGTTACATTCACAACTCAGAAAGAGTTAGAATTATCAAAGGGACATCATTTATAGAATACTCTATGCTTTGTTGTGTCCCCTGTAAATAAATAAGATCTCAATACTTCTGCAAAGTTTTATTTCTCTTAACAGTTTGTTTAGAAAGGATGGAGACCTTATTGTACAAAAGGCTAGCAAGTGCTGCTGAACCGTTTTCATCTTGATCAAGTTTTGTTTGGAAACTGGAAATAAATGATGCATGGATCTCGTCTGTCCTCCTGCAGAGGGATGTGTTTAATCTAAAATTAAAAGGAAGACAAAGTGAAAGTTCCTGATATCAGTGAATATTATTACTGTTTTTATCAGCCTGGAAGCTAACCTCACTTTACTGTGAATGTCATGATTTGCCAATATTATAGACTTGCCCTACTTCACCCCCACTGCACACATAGCAAATAGCATTAGATAAAAATCTCTTTGGTCAATACTATAAACTTTTCACACATCAGATATTGATCATTCATGGTGACCACATATAAAAGAATTTCCTGGGATCAATTAAAAATGATTTCTTGCTCTTACAAGGCACCTTTAATCTGAGTACTTTAAATAATTTTGTAACCTTAATAAATTAATTCAAGTAATACATTTTCAAAACATCCTTGTGAACTAAATTTGCAGCTGAGTAAACTAAGGCACAGAGAAGCAGAATAACTTGTCCAAGGTCACAGAGCAAATCACTGGCAGAGCCAAGAATATAATTAAGGGTTCTTGGCTTTTGGGCAATCATTTTGATTTGTGTAAAATAGATGTGAAGTGCTACCGAAACAGAATATTGGCTTCTTATTGACTGTGCACTTGCTCTGCACAGATATAAATGACAACTGACTGTGAAAAGCAGAGAAGTATAAATTTTCTAAGGGATTGTACCTGTGGATGGGAGGGTTTTAGGGAATATTGAAAGGAATACTGAGTAAAGCATGTGGACTAATGGGACTATACCTCCCCACATCTGGTTTAATTTGATGTAATTGTCCAAATTGAATGCAGAGAAATTTTAGGGCATTGTAACCTAATGCTGAAGATAATGTAGACTTCATGTAATGGTGGAGGAAGGAACACTCAGGCTTAAGGAGGCAGAAGTATTTACTGGAAGAGATGACAGCATGCCCCCTCAGCTCATGTAGGAGGATTGGGGCCCAAGACAAATTTTCTGCACTGGTGCAACTGAGAACAGAATTTTTCCCAATATGTACATTATGGAGATACATGTGAAGAGCACCTGTAATGAGTGGAATATAAATACCTATTTAAATGACAGCGTGGACATTTATGAGCCATTTAAAAATAGGCATTGATTGTGTTGAGGGACGAAATACCATTCCTTTGGCCCTTAAAGATAAAGAAATAGCCTAATAAAATATATAAAAAGATGGGTCTTTGCAATTTTACTTCTATTAGTTTTATTACAAATATGTGTGAAGTGCCATAATGATCTACATGCTTTATATTTCTGAAGTGTGCAGTTAATAGGGTTGAGCTACAATCAAATTATAGCTTACATCGGAGCCCTGTTACATTTTATATTATACATAGCTAAAAATAGCTCCTCTTCTCCACTCTGTGCATCTTGTACTACTCTTATAACACTTCCGTGTCTCTAGCCTTCAAGCCTCATTTTTTTGTCCTGTACTTTACATTTCCATTCCTCCTCCTCCTTCTGCTTGCCAGTTCTAAATTTAAAGATATTTATATAGCAGAAGATTTTTATAGCATTAATATTCTAATAATGTACTAAATTTTTATTGATGCGTTTCCATTACATTTTATATGAGATAGTACAGAATAGTGAAGAGGTGTGACATCTGCATTTTTAGCTTGTGAGCTTAATATATAAAGAGATAATACATCTTATTATTTAAATGCCCCTTCACACAAGGGAAATGAGAGCACTGTATATATAATAATCTAGCAGCACTAACATGTTGTATTAAAAAAAAAACTGTATTAATACATGCTCTCATTTGTGGGTCAAGATGGTGTTTAAATGATTTTGGAATACCAACTTGGTCTTAAAAATCTAAAATGGGTGGATAGTTCAAAATAACAGAAAATATGATAAACCAAAAAGCTGTTTCCCACAAGATCTAATCTGATCCCTGACACCTGCAACCTACAGCTTTGCCATCTGGACAGGATATATAACAGGATGTAAAAAAAATCATCAGTTTAGTTAAATATAAAAGATCAAAAAGAACCCTTTGTGTACCTTCTTATTGTAAACATAGGATTATAAAAATATTAGTAATCAAGTTGACAAGGAATTGTATTTTTAAACTTTTTCCTCACACTCTCATTTGTATATCAGAATCCATCAAGAGAAGACTAAGAAAAAAAGTTATAAAAGGCCAGGAGCTAATTAAAGCTCAGGATTTCCAGTTACCAGAAAATTTCTAAATTTGGCTTCAGTTCAATTTGGAACAAAAATAGTTTTGGTTCTACGTTTCCCATGAAATAGGAATGCTATAAAATTTCATCTCAGGGCCCTTCTAGGTATTTAGGTAAAGGTGTGGTAGGATATGATGTGTGATCTATATAATCACACCTTTTGCCATGCCACACATGCATGACAGGATGTGTGATTGAAGAATCCAGCATCAGAGCCAATCATGCCTTATTGGGGGTGTAGGGGGAGGCTGGGATCACTTCCCTGGGCTCCCCCTTCTCCCTCAAGTAGCAAGCTCCCATGGCTATGAGCCCTGCAGTTGATGAGGTGCATAGGCAAGGCATTGGATGGTGCACCCCTGTGGCTGGGAGCATCAGATGATAGGGCTCCCAGCCACAGGGTAACACCTGACCACATGGTTAATTAATGGTGTGATAAGAACAAGCTGCCATTTTTTGTAGAATAATTTTGTGGCTTATTTCTTGTTTCATCAAACCATTAATTGATTGAACATGTAGCTAGGTCACAATTTAAGACATGAGTGGATAATCCCACCTTAAGTGTAAGGTGTAGATGGGGCCTTAGAAACACACTGACAGCCATTTACAAAAGAAAAGGTGCTCTTCAGGACCTCTGTGACTGCTGACTGAAAGGGACCTGTTTCTTCTCAGGCTTCCTGCACTGAGCAGCAGCTGTGACTCAGACCAGCCATGGGGAGAGCCGGAGTGGGGAGTCCAGACCTTCGGGATGTTCCCAATTTGGAGGCCACTTGTGTGGTGACAGCACTGCAGAGCTGCGTGCTTGGTGAAGCGGGGAGGCCAAGACCAGGCAGGTTCATAAAATGAAACTAGTAGGTAGCAAGTTTAAAATGAACACAAGGATGCTTTTTCACACAGTGTGTGGTAAAGTGTGGCCTTTTTATGAACCTGCCTGATCTTTGCCTCCCCACAAAGTTTGCAACTTTGCAACACCTTCACCACACAATGGACTCCAAACTGGAACTGTTGGTTGTAGCCATGTTGGTTTAAGGACATCAGCAGATAAGGGTCTTTGGGTAGATGTGATAGCTTTCTTTAGACCAGCTGAGTTGGAAAAAGTTCTTTGCAAGCGTCTGGGCACAAACGTCCTTCTTCACGCATTGAGAGAGTCCTTTTGGGTAGATGTGATAAGGCGTTTGTGCCCGAAAGCTTGCAAAGAACAATCTCCCCAACTATTTAGTTGTTCTAATAAAAGATTTCACAAGAGCCTTGTCTCCAAATTGGGAATACCCAATGGACCGGGCTCCCAGCCTCTCTGGCTCCTCCTCATGGCTGGTCTGAGTCACAGCTTTTTTTTTTTTTTTTTAAAGAAAATGTTTGTGTTCCAAGCCAAATCAGCCAAATGAAGTCAAAATCCATGAGTCAGTCCAGAACCATAAGTGGCCCTACAACTGGCAAACATCCTCCACCCCCGCCAGGGACTTCAGATATTTCCAAAGTCTTTTGGCTGGCATCCTACGTGCAGGTCCAAGCCTGGAGGCGTGGGGTTCAGTTGCCCCTGAGTTTCTCCTGCCCTCAGCCCCATGGCTGCAGGAGCAAGCTAGGGAGGAGCCTCCCATTTCCATCAAGTGAGCTTTAAGCCCCGACATGGCGGCAGGTACTAAGCCACGCCAGAAGAACAGTTGTCCCCCAGGGGCTTAAGGAAAACTGCCTTCATGGACCCAGATACATGGTGTTTCCCCAACCCCCTTGGGCGCTACTTGCAGGGAGCCTGGCGAGAACTGGGTTCCTTTCCGTCCACAGCCGCAGAGGTGCTGAGGGGCCCGTGTCCTTCTTCCAGGGAGGGTGCCCGGGTGTTCCCAAGGCCCCGTCTGCACCCCACCCTTAAGACGGGATCGACCAGCCCGGCATGTCTATAGCCACATGTCTGTAGCTACACTTCAGTCAGCCACGGGCCTGGTGAAAGCAGGAACAAGCCACAAAGTCGTTCCGCAAACGATGCGGAGGCTCCTCTCCGCGGCGCTGTGGAGGTGGCGGGGCAGCGGCAGGGTAGGGCAGGGAGAGGAGCGTCGGGACGGCGGGGACGGTTCCCCCGCGCTCTCCGCCCCGCCACGCGGCCCCGGCCTCCGCCCTTCAGCACCTTGGAAAGGGCCGGCGGTGGGGGCGGGGCCTGGGGCCCGGCTCAGCCCCGCCCCTGGGAGCTGGGCCCCGCCCCCCTGAGTGGCCGAGGTTCTCAGCGACCGAAGAGCCCGAGTCCCGCCCACCCCGCGGCCCGGGCCGGCGCCCCTTAGCGGGGAGGGGGCGGGGCGAGCGGCCGTCCCGGCATGCAGCGGGCGGCGGGTTCGCACCAAGATGGCGGCGCCTCTGGACGAGTACGAGAAGGAGGCGGGCTGCGTCCCCATCCTGCACCCCGAGGTGAGGCCCAGCCCGCTCCGCTTCTCTAGCGTACGGCCCAGCCCAGCCCGGCCCGGGCGGGCTGCGTCGCCGCCTCCCTTGCTAGCCTCCATCCCCGGCTGGGGCTGAGGGGCGGCGGCCGCGGCTCGGCCTGGCGGGGTCGGGCGGGGCCGGGGCGGGGCACGGGGCTCCCCCCGCGCGGGCCCGTGGGGGCGGTGCAGGGCCCGGGGGGGCCGCCTTCCCTCCCTGCCCGGCCGCCGCAGCAGGCCGCGACGCACGGGAGCCGGAGGCGCTGGTCCCGCGCTGGCAGGTCCTGTTGCCTGCTGTCTCGGGGCAGGGCCTCCTGTGCCCGAGGTGGGCAGCTGTCACAGGCAGGAGGGGCTTTGGGCACCGTCTGCCTCTTGGTTTTTAGGGCTGACAGGTTTGTTTTTTACGGGATGTCAGCGCAGAATTGCAGGGTGGAGGTGCCTGAGCTGCCCCGCAAATGTTTTCTGCGTGAACTTTCTCCCCACTTTGTGCCAGGGTTTGTCAGCTCTGGTTTGCAGGTGGGGAAAAGCCTGGAGTCTCAGTCGTTGTTGAACAGACAGCTCAGCCGGCTGTCAGGATGCTTTCAGGTGCCTTTAGGCGAAGCTGAGGCTCTAGTCTGAATGGGACTGTTCATTCTTCCTGCTCCCCTGCCTTTCCCAGCTGCACTCAGTTAGATCTGGAAAACAGCAGTTGTATTGCCAGTACCAAGCAAAGTAGAACCAGTGGATCTGCAGGTTGTGTTAGACCATCCTCTATGAAGAAAAGGTCCTTGAGGGCACAGTAAGTGGTATTTAAGTAACCATGCATTATGTTTCCTCTTGGGGCCCAGAGCACTTACCCAAGTCATGGCTTTGAAAGGATCCTCTTGATATGGGAAGTTCTTCATGTCACTTCTGAGAGAAGTTTTTTCCCTAATTGTCCTGCATCAGTCCTCTCACATTTTTCATGCAGCTGATGGTTATACCTTTGGACAGACTTTAAGAAAAATGCTATCTTAGGCAATTAATCTCAAGCTAGAAAAAGTTTCAAGTCCTGTCCTACAGTGTTACCTATGCAGGTATACCTGGCCTCCTGATTTCACTGGATCCTCAGGTAGAGGCAGGTATTTGTCTGCCAAGTTCTCAATGTGGGATCATAACCTTAGTTTTTAGATGGGTAATCTGAATCGCAAGAGAACAAAAAATAAAGCATGCACAAACTCTCCAGAAAGCCACTGAAATCTAGTGCTGAAAACCAGGTTGTCAATGTCACTTGGAACAATTCCTTTATTTACAAAAGTCTTATGACAAACAGAAATGTGATCTCACTATAAATTGCTTGAAGAAGGTTGTGGTGTTGTAAAGTAGCATATTGTTCTTCAAGATCTAAAAGTGAGATTTACAGAGTAATGACAGAACAAATAGATGCACTTTTACATTTTTGTCAAACCAAGTGTTATCACAGTGTTTAAAGGAGAGTTCTGTTCAATAAACAAAACACTGGCAATTTGATACAGCTTCTGTATAGAGTCCATTTGCAGGGTTGAGGTTTGAACTCTTGTTTTACACTCCATATAAACTTCATATAGATTTCATTGGACAGAGGATCAGGACCTTAATTCCCCTAGGCAGAATCCTTGAAATGGAATGGATTTTGTTAATATTTATGATGTTGGAGATGGAAAAAAGCAAATCCAGAATGGCCTTTTAAGAGCAAGGGTCTTATATCTGTGCAGATCTTTGCTCATGTGAACAAGCCTGTTGAAAATAATGGGAACTAGTCCCAAACAAAACTGTGCACTTGAGTTCATTATTTGAAGGTCAGTGGCTTACATAACAATTTTATCCCTTTGTGTTTTGAACATAAATACTGCAGGTATACACTGCACCCTCTAATTAGTGCGTCTGTATCTCATAATATTTTTTTCATCTTGCCGTACTGGTTTATGTGGTTCTGTAGAGTTGTTTTCAGTGTGATATAGTCAGTATAAAAGAGGATTTTGGAAACTACTACAATTGTTCAAAATTAATAATGCTGTTAAAAGGTACCAAACCTCTCCAGATGCTAAAAGATTAGTTTAATTTTATTTTCTCAAGAGGTTCAGCTGTAAAACACAAGTTCAGTAATGAACTGGTGTTATGTCTTGTGGTTGTGTCAAGGTTGACTGTGTAGTTCTGCTGATAGGTCAGGCCAGTGGCATGGGCCTGACTTGACCCACACACCGAGCTTCCATTTTGGATCTGGAGTGGGCCCTGTGTGTGTGGCATGATCCTGCCCCAGTGGCCACAGAGCTGTGCAGCATGGCTCTGGAGCCCCAAAGTGGCCACTTCAAGGCTGTGCTGCTTGCTGCAGCTGCTCCAGGAAGTAAGCTGCAACGAATGCTCTGATGCACCCATAGGTAGTACCCAGGGCCAGATGCTGTGGGCCAGATGTGACTGATGATCTCTGGAGATCCCTTCCATCTGATTCTATGACTCTAAACTTTGGAGAGCAAAGTTGAAAATCAGAGTCCTTTACTTAGTTTGTAAACTTTTGTGGGCAGAATAGTGTCTTTCTGTTCTTGATTTGCAGTGTCTCACCTAAAGATATACTGGTCCATAACTGGGGGCCTGAGGCAGTGTGATATCTTTACCACAGTACTAGCCTGCCCCAAAAAGGAGTGCAGTCTAGGTCAAGGGATTTAACAGGGGAAGGTTTCATTTTACTTTGAGTAAACAATATTTAGCATTAGATAAAATCAAAGCATATCTTTTATAGATGAAGGAGTAGCGACATAACAGATTTCAGAAAATAATTAACAATAGGGAATCCTTGATGACTTAAGTTTTTAGTGGAGTTGTTGCATCTCCAACGTTTTCATTAATGTTTTGGAAGTAAATATGAAATGCCTACAATTTTAGATTTTGCAGATGACACAAAGATGAATTATGTGGTACATAGAGATGAAGCTAGGATAGTCATACATGGCAGGGGTTGCTAGGTATACTATTCAATAAAAGATATTTTTAATACAGCCAAATGCAAAGTAATATATCGAGCAGCAAGGAATGCTGGGTATACCTATAGAATGAAAGACTTCATGGTGGAAAGCAGTCACTCCGGCGCAGCTGGGACCACCATGGAGAGCAGCCCAAGCCATGAGGGCAGGGGCTGCTGGGAAATGGAGTCCAGCTGCCAGCCAGATCAACCATTTTGTCTACCCCTGGGGGGGGGGGGGTAGGGGCTGATCTTGGTGGGCGGGGGCATCCCTATGCCATTCATCTGGCCTGCAGGGCCAAAGCTGGACATTACTGCTGTAGGTGATTTAATGATCCCATTGACCTTAGATCCACAGAGGTGATTAAACTATTGTTATTTCATAGATTTCATAGACATTAGGGCTGGAAGGGACCTCGGAAGATCATCAAGTCCAGCCCCCTGCCCGAGGGGCAGGAAGTCAGCTGGAAGTCGGGTAGGATCCCAGCAAGATAAGCATCGAAATTTCTCTTGAAGGCGTTCAATGTAGGTGCTTGAACCACCTCCGATGGCAGGCTATTCCAGACCTTGGGGGCTCGGACAGTAAAGAAATTCTTCTTTATGTCCATCCTGAAATGGTCTTGCAGGAGTTTATAACCGTTCGACCTTGTCATCACTTGGGGCACTCTGAACAATCGTTCCCCCAGATCCTGATGGACACCCCGATAAACTTATAGGTGGCCATCAGATCGCGCTGAGCCTGCACTTTTCCAGGCTAAAGAGTCCCATAGCTCTCAGCCTGTCATTGTAAGGTCTGCTTTGGACTAATCTCATGCATAGTTTGTATTATATATAAATAGGTACAAAAATGTGCTGCTTAAGAGTGTGCTTAGGGAGTATTTGTGCTAAAACTTACAACCATTTAAAAAAAGGTAAAATGTAGGGCTGTGTGAAGCTTCGGTCAGTGGTTCAGTTCGGCAGACATCTGGCCCAGGTTTCAGAGGCCAAAGCTCCGACTCGAATTGGGACCCCTTTAATCTCTCCGAATCAAATCGGAACCCTCTGAATCGATTTGGAGAGATTTGACGATTCGGACACAGACGCAGCCCCAAATGTTTCCTCTACATGCTAGTCTCTCGTGCTTAATTTTGGTGATGCTGGTAGTTGGATTGGGACGCTGCATTTTCTTAAGAAATGTATTTTACACTGCCTACAATTTGTCTTGCATGCAGATATTTTTAACATTACCTGAAATGCAGAAAAAACTGTAACTTTTCCAAACTCCAAAAATATACTATCGGAGAGAATATTTTTTAAGGTGTTAATGAAATTTAATTTTTTTCAGTCTTGTTAAGATAGAGTTGAGCCTGCTAAGATATTATGGAAACATGGCAGTTATCAGCTATTATAAATCTCTTTTCTGGCACCCTTTGTAAATGATTTGACTTAAAAATGACCAACCTGTATAAAGATAAAGGAGAAAAGTTCCTGAAAGGTGAAAGAGGACTTGTCTAAGGTGGTGCTTATTAGAAACATTACTCTGATCCTTATTTTTGCTCTGTTGCTCAGTAACTTACTACTCTTCAAACTCTGCCTGTAGTTATACCTCACTGAGTGTATGTACCATGTGGCTATTTTTGAGGACAACTCTCTTGTTAGTTTGAGGCCGTTCCTCTTCCTGTTAAGTTAGTGCTAGTAGAACTGGCTGTTGTAGTCCCAGTCTTTCAGCCTGGTTTTCATGTAGTAAAGCATTCTATTGAAATCATTGGGTCTGGATGTAGGTACTAATGGACTGTAGTTTTAATTCAGTCTGTACATTTAGTCTGGTTGTGTATCATGGAGAGGCTGGAGTCACTCTAGCAGCTGGCATTGAAGACTCTGTTTTAATGCTGATTGTCATTTCCTTTGTGATTTAAAAGAAAAGAAAGTCTGTCACTGCTTTGAATTTTTAGTGTTAAGTACCACTGACAATTAGAGCTTAACTTGTCTTGTCATTAGATTGTGAGGTGAGAGGGGGGACCATTGTGATTATCTTCTCTGATCCCTTGTTTAACACTGGCCACAGGATTTTTCTGAGTTATGATCTAGTTTAGGACTGTCCAGCTTCAAGCACCCAGGGGTTACACCGGGCGGGGGGGGGAAGGTCTCACGTTGCAGGTGGCCATGGGCCCCCCAGACTACATGTCACATGCATGTAGGTGCTTACCCCCTTGCTGCACCATACTGCATGGGTGCTCAGGGCCACTGGCTTCCCTAACTGTGGACTGCTTTGCCCTTCTCTGCCCTGCCCTGCCACGCTTCATCCCACCCCTTATTGTTAGGGACATGCAGCAGAAGCTGAAAGAGGGATGTGGATACCGGAGACACTGGCAGCTTATTTCATAGACATTAGGGCTGGAAGGGACCTCGGAAGATCATTGAGTCCAGCCCCCTGCCCAAAGGGCAGGAAATCAGCCGGGTTCATAGGATCCCAGCAAGATGAGCATCCAGTTTGCTCTTGAAGGTGTTCAATGTGGGCGCTTGAACCACCTCCGGTGGCAGGCTGTTCCAGACCTTGGGGGCTCGGACAGTAAAGAAATTCTTCCTTATGTCCAGCCTGAAACGGTCTTGTAGTAGTTTATGACCATTCAACCTAGTCGTCATCCCTTGGGGTGCTCTGGTGAACAAACGTTCCCCCAGATACTGGTGGTCACCCCTGATAAACTTATAGGTGGCCATCAGATCACCCCTGAGCCTGCGCTTTTCCAGGCTAAAGAGCCCCAGGGCTCTCAGCCTGTCATCGTAGGGTCTGCTTCCCTGACCTCTGATCATGCACGTGGCTCTTCTCTGGACTCTCTCAAGCTTCTCCACATCCTTTTTGAATTGTGGAGCCCAAAACTGGACGCAGTACTCCAGCTGCGACCTCACTAAGGCCGAGTACAAGGGGAGAATGACGTCCCGGGATTTGCTTGAGAAGCATCTATGGATGCAAGCCAGCGTTTTGGTCGCTTTACTAGCCGCAGCATCGCACTGCAGGCTCATGTTCATCTTGTGGTCAATGATGACCTCCAAGTCTCTTGCATAGTGTTGGCCAACATAGCACTGCCGAGCCTATAAGGATGCTGCGGGTTTTTCTTCCCAAGGTGGAGAACCTTGCATTTATCGGCATTGAACACCATCAGATTCTCGTCCGCCCACTTGCTGAGCCTGTCCAGGTCAGCCTGGATCACCCGCCTGTCTTCTGGTGTGGATGCTTTTCCCCAAAGTTTGGTGTCATCAGTGAACTTGGCCAGTCTGGTTTTGACTCCAGTGTTCACATCATTAATGAAGATGTTGAACAGTATGGGTCCAAGGACAGAGCCTTGGGGGACACCACTGGTCACAGGACACCACAATGAGTGACTTCCATCAGTTACTACCCTCTGGGTCCGACCCCGGAGCCAGTTTTCCAGCCAGTGGATCGTGGAGGACCCAAGGCGACAACTGGCCAGTTTCTCTAAGAGGTGATTATGGGAAACCAGGTCAAAGGCTTTTTTGAAGTCAAGATATATGACATCAGTCTCTTCTCCCTTGTCCAGGTGATAGGTCACCTGGTCGTAGAAGGAAATGAGATTGGTCAAGCAAGACCTACCCGCAACAAACCCGTGCTGGCTATCCCTTAAGATGTTGGCGTCGGCCAGTCCATTAAGGATGGCCTCTTTGATAAACTTTTCTAAGATCTTCTCCGGGATAGAAGTCAGGCTAATGGGCCTATAGTTAGCCAGATCCACTTTCCTCCCTTTCTTGAAGATAGGCACCACATTGGCCTTCTTCCAGTCTTCGGGCACTACACCAGAGCGCCAAGAGTTTTCAAAGATCCGCCCTGGAGGCTGGGCTATGATGCTCACCAGCTCCTTGAGTACCCTGGGGTGAAGATTGTCAGGGTCGGCTGACTTGAAGGTATCCAGCTTCTAAAGATGTTCCTGCTGTATAAATACCTGCTCTAGCTGCTGCAGCTAGAGTGGAACAGCAGTGGCAGCTGGATAGGAACCTGAGGGCTTCATATTGACTCTTCATGGGCTGCCCATTGCACAGCAGTGATATAGTTAAAAAAAAGAATTCTCTGTTAATATTTATACAGCTGTGATATAAAAGAAATTCAGTGTTGGGCAATAGTCTTTGACCTTTGGCAAGTTATTCCATGGTTAATTATCCTTGCTTGTGGGTGTATATGTATAATGCTTTGTTTCTAAAGTTAACTTCCATTTCCCATCGTCAGATCTTTTAATACTTCAGTCTGCTAGATAGAAATATCCGTCATTACCAAATTTCCATCCCCCCCCCATAAGTACTTATGCCTTGCAACCATATTCACCCTTAACCTTGCTAAGTTAAACCAGTTGAGCTCCTTCAAGCTTTCCAAACCTTTAGTCATTTTCATGGCTCTTCTCTGAACTTCCTCCTATATCCTCCCTGAGTTGTGGATATGAGAACTAATCAGTATTTCAGTAACATTTTGAATTAACATCTGAACAGAGGTGATATAACCTCCTTATTCTGACTCTGTATTCTTCTCTCTATGCATCCAAGGATCCCACCGGCCTTTTTTGTTTACAGTGTTGTACTGGAAGATGGCCGTCTCCAGTAAAAAACGAAACAAAACAAAAAAAAGCCCCCCAAAACCAAAATATAAATTTAGAGTCACTGCTTGCTAGTATAGTACCCCGTCCTCCAGGCATGGCTTGTATTCTTTGCAAAGAACACATATCTGGAAATATTTGGTCCTTTAAAAATGTATTTGTGCCCAGTTAACTCAAGGATTCAGGTTGTTTTTTATTGTTGATCTGTTGCGCTCACTATTTATTACTGCGTCAGTCTGTCTATTAAGTTCAGCCTTTATCATTAATGACTTTGTTTTTTCGTTAATGACTTGGATTCTCCCCTCCCCCCACCTCCGCTGAGAGGAAAGAGACATACGTCTCTTCCAGATTAAATCTTTGTAGAAATGAATAAAGTGATTTCTTCCCCCAGGCCCTCAACCCCCCTCCCCAAAATGTTTATAGCAGAGCCAGGCAACAGAGTATTGATGCCTAATGTGCAGGAAACGTGACTTAGAAATTAAACTACACAGCTTCTCTTGTAACTGTAGAACAGGGATGGGCAAAATATGGCCTCCAGGCTGCATCCAGCCCTGAGCCAGGGGCTGGGTCAGGCTGGCCCTGTATGCTGCCACCAGTTGTGACTGGAGACTAGGGTGGGAGTGTGGGAACTGCGGCTGTGGGGCTGAGTCACTTTGTCCCCACACCTTGCCGTCACACGCAGCTGGGGACTTGGGTGGGCCAGCCTAGTCTGGCCCCGCATGCTGCTGCCACTTGCAGCTCCTGTGCTCCCACCTGAGTCCCTGGCTGCATGTTATGGGGCTGGGTGAGGCTGGTACTGCACCCTGCCATCATGTGTGGCTGGGGACCTGGGCAGGAGCGCTATGGGGCTGGTCTTGTACGCTGCCGCCACTTGTGGCCGGGGACTGGGGTGGGAGCGTGGGAATTATGTGCTGTGGGGCCCAGCGGGGCTAGTCCCGCTCGCTGCCATCACATGCAGATCCAGGGACTGGCATACTCCGGGGACTCCTAGGGCCCCCACACACGCATACCCCACCCTTACCATATCCTGAAACACTCCCACACCCCCTCACCATACCCTTTCACACACCCACACTCTCCCACAGCTCCCATTCCAATCACATACCCCACACCCCTCTGCACCCTCCCACCCACTGTCTCCCACACACCCTACCGTGCACACCGTGCAAACACACATACCCACTCCCCAACTAAACCCCCCCATATACACCTCCTTAGCCCTGCCCCACAAGATACAAGAGTGAGACTGTATTTTGAGCTATTATGCAGTCACCTCTATGCATACTATGCAAACACACATAGATCAGGACAAAAATATTTAAATATTTAAAAAAAAATTAAAATAAAATAAGTTATAATAGATGTTTGGGTTGTTGGGGTTTTTTTGGGGGGGGGGTTAGTATAAGATTTGGGGGGGTTTTCCCCCTGGTTTCAAGATGGCGGCACCCTCCCAAAAGGAGTACTTCCAGGGCAAGGGGAGGGATTTTCGGTGGCAAAGGTCAGAGGTTAGGAGGTGGGACTTATGGTTCCAAGGTTGTGACCAGGCAGTGGGACACTCATCAAGGGGCGGGACTACCCTTGCAGCCCTTGACAGCTTGCCAAAACTAGTTAAGCAGTCCTCTAGTTGAAATAATTGCCCGCCTCTGTTCTAGAAGTAAATTGATAATGTGCACCCACAATTGTAAAGTGCCCTGAAATCTTCAGGTGCAAGAACATACATGTGCAGAGCCTTGCTAACCAGGCATTTTAAAACAACCATATGGTTTTAAAGAGAAGTCATTTGGTTCTACCGCTTGTCCTAATCTGAGGCAACAGTATCTCGCTGTCAGAAAAGGCCTGTGTTGTATGTAGCTTTTGTTTGACCTCTTCATCCCTGCTCATTGTATCTGTCTGTGTAGGGCAGAGGTGACCAACCTGCAGAATAAGTGCCACAAGTGGTACATGCAGCAGATGTAGCGTGAAGAATAGCAATAGATAGGGTATGTAGGAGAGAGCATGGCAGTGGTTTGGTAAGGTGCTAGGGGTTGGAGTAGCACTTGGAGGGGTGGGACTTATCGTGAGCCATGCCTGTCAGAAAGGTTGATCCTCAGTGGTTCAGATGGATAAATGAACTGTGTATTTCCGTAAAAGTATGTATTGTATGATGCAGGACTCTGGAGGCATAGTTAGTTTAACAAGCACCCTTCAGTTTAACCTAGCATCCTTGCTCGTGCAGTTATGGAAAACAAAATATCTAAATCTATCTACAAAAAAGGGTGCTTTTAAACCCCCAAATTAGGGGATTCCAAAAAACCCCAGTTAACAGGGGAGGAGCTTGAGGAGGGAAAAACACGAAACAGAATTTGTCAGAACAAGGAAAAGAAGAATTAACTTTGAGCTTCCTTTTATGATGGTGTGATTTCATAATTCTAGGTACCTCGCTATTCTGGCTACCAAATGAGAGATGCATAAGTAGGCCCCTGCCTTTGACAATTGTCATTTCTGTAAATGTGTACTTATTTTTATCAAGTATGAAGAAATGCATTTCTTCATCCCAGAATAATAGCCTTAAACTGTTCCAGAATGCATGGTAATACACAAATGTCATGGGATTACAATATGACACAAACTTTTTGGAAAAGAAATTGAAATTGTATAAAGAAAAATATGGTTGGAAGGGACCTTAGAGCATCTGCTGTACCCGCCTATTGGATTGTCCCTGTCTAAACCATTTGATCCAGCTGTTGGATCCAGCCCACAGAGCCAAGGGTGTCAGCAGTGTCTGGCAGTGAGGGACTTTCACTGTGGCTGAGCAGAATTGTGGAAAAAGCAGCACTGCTTGCCAGCTTCTGGCAATGAACCTCAGACATAAACTGGGTCATTCTGGCCTGCTGCCCAAAAACATTGCTGACAGCTGCTCTAGCCTGGTCCTAAAAAAATTCTGATGATGGGATCTCTATAACCTCTCTAGGTAATCTGTTCCAGTGCTTAACCACCCTCTTAGTTAAAAAAGTTCTTTGTAATACCAGATTTAAAATTTCATTTTTCTAGTATAAGATGTACAGGTTATTTTTTCTGTTGGGTCAGAAGGAAAAATCATGTGCATATGCAACTAGTTATTTTTGAGCAACTTTTTATATGTTGGTCTCAAGACATAGACTGTATTTACCTGAGTACAAAATGACCTGGATTATAAGGTGACCCCCCCCCCCAATAATTAGATTCTATATATGGAAAATTTATAAATTTGCTATATTATTATTGGAGGTTTGCCTTGAATTTGTCCCCTTTTCAGTGCTACAGCAGGGAAAATTAAATTTGAGGGCTGGGGGTCAGGTAGCCCTCTTACTCTCTGCTTCCATATAACTTTCTGCCTGGGGAGCCCCTTCTCCCTCCTTACTTTCAGACCCTGCTCTCCCTGAGCACATTGAAGTGCAGAACAAATTTGAAAACAACAGTTTTGAAATTAAACATGGCTATAACAATTTGCATATAGCATCCATGCACTTAGTTGATTGATGCATGTTATCTTTTATTTTTTTTTTTTTTGAGTTTTAGTACAGATGCTCTATAAACACTGTTTTGAATAGCACTTTGGCACCTACTTATATAGTACAAATTATTTGTGATATTAGTCAGAAGCCAGAGGTTTGTGATTTATTGTTTAATTCATTGGGCTGCGCCCCATCAGAGTCAATAGTGTTTCAAGCCATGGTGACCCCCACAGCTTTGCACTGCTGTGCGTGTGTGTGTACACTCCAGATACCACCCCTTTCTCCCCCAACCAAGATTCATTTGCTAATTAGCCACCACGCATAACTGGAACTGAAGGTTCTTGTCTCAAGTCCTGGGATACTCCAAAAATGTATATGCAGATGAGATGTAGGGCAACCTTGTTTTGCTTCATCTCATGAAAGGTGGAGCCATACTAATTGTATATGCTAGGCTGAGAGATGGGGGGGTGACAGAGGGTTTCTAGGTAAACTGTTTTGTGATGTTTGCTTGGCATTTAAGGCTAGTAAAGGAACAGGAATCAATGGGAATGGGAAAGAGGTGCACCTAGCCGTGGGAGTGAAGAGGAAGTAAAAATGTGTGTAGTGCAGTGGCTCACCATGATGTGAAAAAGAGGCGGTGAGGGGGACTGAACTTAATGGGCACTACCATATGTCTTATACAGATGGGTTGTGTTAACTTTGTAGTAGGTTCCCATCAGCATGTTTGTTTAACGTGGGCCTTGTGTTTTTTATAGTCATGCTCAGTATTGGCTGGATTTAATCAGCCTCATAGTTGGTTTCCATTGCTGAACACATGCTGCTTTTGGCAGTAGTTTAATGATTCATAGTGTATTTAGTGAAATTTTCTTGTATGCGGTTATCAGATGAGGGGTTTTTCTCCATGCTCATTGGTGGTGGGGTGGAACCTTGTATTGTATTTGAGTAAATATGCTAAATAAAAATTGTACTGTTATTTGTTATATCAATTGCAATTTTTTCCCCACTTAAAATCATATCTGAATATTTTAAGGTAATGAAACAACAAAGTAACAAAAGTATGTGTAAAAATAACCTATAATCAGAGCTCACAGTTAGAGTAATTTTATTGTGTGTGTGTGTGTGTGTGTGTGTGTGTATATATATATATATGGTATTAATTACAAATTCTGTTCATTTTGGTAAAAAGAAGTGACTTCTAATGTCCTTAACTATTCATTCCTTTGCTTTAAGTGCGTCTGTTTTGTAAAAAAGTAGCTGTTATCACTTGTCCAGTCTCAATTGTCTTTAGAAACCAGTATGCATCGGTTTGTTTGTGTGTGTAAATAAATAAATATATCTTGCATATGCACAGTATACCCCAAGGATCCAAGAAAAAGTTTACACTCCGTTTAGTAAGGATTTTAGTTCCCTGATAAAACGTACAGAGAATTTGCACTGGTTTGGGTATCTCTGATTTCTTGAAGATTAGAAAAAGTGTCTTTAGTTGTAGCTATTTTAAGAAAAATGCTTCCTTAAAGTGTAACGTAATCGTTCATCTGATATTTATTATTTGGCATATGACACCTGCCCGTTGCATAATTTAGCCACATTCCCAACATACTGTACATGATGTTTGTAGCAAGGGAATTCTTAATTTCAAACTATCAAACCAGAGAAGTTAACGGTAAAAACTCAGTGGTGAAACCAATGCTAATGCATTGATCACTATATCTGTATCTCATTTAAAGAGGTTTTTAATTTTAAATGACAGTAGTCAGATTTTAGGACTTAATAGTTTGTACCAAATATATAGAAATCACATCATTTTAACAAATTAATTTTGTGTGATATTTTAATATGAAACATTGCTTTTCCTTAAAAACCTGGTAAAAGATTGCTGTTCTTTTTTTGGCAGGGGGTTGTACAATATTACCTTATGAGCTCTTTTCCAGCCATATTTTTTATGATTCTGTGAATCTGCTAAATAATGATACAAGTAGGAAATTGCTGTTAAGTGAGGATTTGTGCATTGTTAAAATTATTTGAGTGAAATACCAGTAGCTGACAAAATCTGTATTGTACTTCAATACAGATCTATTAGTAATTGATATTTGTGTCTTAAAGCATCTGGAGCCGATTAAAAATTGGTATGTAACATACCACTTTAATTGTTCAGTAGTTAAGTCTTTAAAACTAGCTTATTTTTATACTTTAAGCTTTAGGCTTAATGTATTAGTTTGCTTTCTGAATATTATAGCTTAAGCTATGCATTTAAGCTTTTTTAACTGGAAGTTTTATGAACTCAGGCAATGTATCTGTCCAGATACTCCCAATACTTGTGTGCTGTATCATTTTTTGATAGTTGGGAAATTCCTATTTAACACGACAGTATTGATATCTATTAACATTTCATACTATCCTTCAGTCTGGAAGTGTTCATAAAGTTACGGAATGACAATAAGTCAGTTAATTAGGTTTGGACAGTTACTTTTGAGCAAGCACTATTTATTCTTTGTCAGCTGTATGTATAATTTTTCTGACCTAAATACAGTGGCTATTTTGTCTGCCTCTTTCTTATGGTTTTTTTTTTAAGTGCACATTTGGGGTTGTGCAGGATTATTCACTCGGTTTGATGGATACTTTGCTGAGAAAATGCCTCCTGTAAACAGTTTCTAATGCAAGGATTATTTTAGAAATCTTAAATCAGAATATGTCTATTTAGTTTCCTTTTCTTTTGTTTAAGAGTGTGCTACAGACTTGAAACTGATTTCAGTTCCATGTAACGTGTGTTACTTTGTTTGAGGTATTACATTTCCTCTGCATCTTTTTAGCTTTACAGTCTCATTTTCACACTTCTCACAAAGCACGATGTCCCTATTGTTGGTATGTGAAAGATCCATGCTAATAAGAGGGGACTGTAAAAGGGAGGCAATGAAATGGACTGTGTTCGAAGAACCAAATTCACAAAAAATAAAGCAACTGAAAATGACAGAACTCTAAAATACAGAATTATTATTAGCAGTATTATTTTTGTAATGTTACACTGTCCTTTTAACAACTTTCTAAATCAGGCTTTTAGCTTTTAAGTTACAGGCTAGGCCAAAACATATCCATCCATGGCAAATAAGAAAACCACAGTTTATGGATTCTTAGCTCTCATTTCATCACTTAAAAACTTACTTCCTTTCTGCCTCCCCTTCCCTTTCTAATAAAACCACTGACTTTTGTTTCCCTGTTCCCCAGTGATCACTTAAATTTGAGGATTTTTTTTTCATATGTAGGAAGGGGACATTAGGTATTAATCTTTGGAGGTACAGTAAAATCCCTGTTATCTGGTTTAAGTGGGGAATGCCGGGGGCTGGTTATGTGAAGATTCCCCCCTCCATGTTACCTGAGGCAGCTGCATGGGTGGGGTGGGGGAGGACAGCCGCACGTGGAGTGATGCCCGCTCAGGGGGGGTGGGTGGCGGCAGCGCCTGCCACATGCGAGCTTTCCCTGCTTCCCTTGTGTCTGGCCAGTTGGCCGGAAATTCTGGTTAATAGTGTATTCTGGTTTGTAGAATGCCGGATAACAGGGAATTTATTGTATTATTTGCCATGCTTTGTGCTATGTTCTTTAATCTTTTGATGTAACATTTTTATAAAGAGTGGTTTGACTTTTTCCCCCTAAACAATACTCTATAATTGCCAGTTTCACAATTTTCATTAATATTGTTTGCTTGAATCAAGACACCAATGGAAGAATTCAGTTGTTTGTGTAAATCAGCTGTCTGTACTTCTTCACACTCTCCTCGGGTTTCTTTTTAGATTGACAATTTAGTATGCTATGCTTATAGATATTATTTTACGTGATAACAATAACTTTTAGTATCTTATTGGAGTTTTTTGGTAGGACTTCCTTTAACTCCTGTTTAACTCCATTGGAACATGAAATTTGTACAACTTTGATCACAGTCATTATCCCCTTACTGCAATATTACATAACGTTTTAAAGGGTAAGGAATTTCAGCCATCTGTTCTGTTCTTCTGAGCTCCATGTAACAGCTGTAAGCCATACTATTCCCCTCCCTTCCTTATGTTCAGGGAGGTGGACTGACCTGCTTGTTGTCTTTTGCTGTATATAAATTGAAAGTAAGAGTTGCAAGCACAGTAACACCATTCTTTTCCCATTCTTAGTCTGTGTATTCATGCACTATAGTTCTTTAGAAAAATGTCTATGGATCTTCTCCCTGGAGTTTTTTGTTTAAATTAATGCCCCCTCTTTATTCCTTTGTTGAAAAAGTTGAGGGATGTGTGTTTGTTGTTGAGTGGAAGATTGGGATTTGGTATATTGGAGGAGTTGGACTGGGGAGTGGGAATGTGAAAGGTTAATATTGGAAGTACCAATGATTCATTTGTTTTTCAGAAAGGGGGAAAAAAAGATGTCTTTTACAGAAATGTAACTAAATTAAAGATGAGATTGAAAATTTAAGCCCTCCGTTATTGATACATTTCTGGTCAAGTTGTTCCCACCCAATAAGAACTTTCACTTTTTTTAAGTCACTCAAAGACCTAGATCACGCACAAAATACAGCCAATGGGCTGTATTCAGCCACTGAGTGATCCTGTCTGGCCTGCTGCGTGCCTTTGGGAGCCCGAGGAGGGAGGGAGGGCTGCACTCCTTTGCTTTGCCACAGTTTGGGCTGGGCCATGAGCAGACTCCACTGTGTCCTCTGTTCCCACCCCTCCTTGCTCCCTCTTGCCCGGTGTGGTTTCCTGTTGGCTGGGTGCTAGGACTGCACAGTGCTGCCAGCATCCAGGCCTGCACAGGACATTGTGTGATGCAGCATGCCAAGTAGCCATCCTGCCTGCCTGCTTGCTATGATGAGCCCCTACAGTGACACTAATCTGTGCTAGCCATGGTGGGGCTTGGTCTGTGGTTGTCACCTCAGACTTTCCTGGTGTGGCTGGGTAGCAGTGGCTTGTTGCAGTGGGTGGGTGAGATGGCTGCTTGGTGCACTGCACCACAGCATATCCTGTGTGGACCTGGCATCTGTAGTGCTAAGACTGCGCAGTGCCAACAGGAAGCGAGGTTGTGGGGGGTGGATGGGGCAGTGGAGTCTGTGAGCTGCCTGGCCTGGCCTCAGTTGTAGTAGAGCGGTGTGGGGCACAGCCCTCCCTCCTCAGGCTCCCCCCGGCACCAGCCAGTGGACCAGATAGGGTCATTTAGCCACTCCTCTCCCTCCTTTCCCCCCTGCCCCCCTTGGCCCTCAACAATTTACCAAAACTCATTAAGTGGCCCTCAAGCTCAAATAATTGCCCACTCTTGACTTAAATGAAATGTAAGAGCATTTACTCTATGTCATGTTTTCACTTCTAGAGGTTTAGAAATATGATACAAAATAAAAGGTGGTAAAATCTTGTTACTTTGTCTGAAGAAGAGAAACTAGGAAAATCTGATAAATCTTTAGATACAAGATGAGCTCTCTGCAAAGAATAGGGTGATCAACTATTCTCAGTGTCTAGGAGTTAGAACAGGAAGTAATTTCACTTGCTGCAACTTAAGCTGATGTAGGTCAGTTATTACGAAAATCTTCCTAATTCTTAGGATGGCTAAATAGTGGAGTAGGTTACCAAGACAGATGGCAGAGTCTTTCTTGGGAGGTTCCTTATTGCAGATTAGACTAAAGTTTGTCAGGTATGATTTAGATGTGGATACTTCTGTACTGAGCAAGGGTTTGGGTCGTAAGGGACCTCAGGTGGTCTTCTAATCCCTTTTTTCTGCGTTCTTTCTGCCCCCATGTGCGTCTCCTTATATACTGTATTACTTTTCTCTAGTTTATTTCCCCCAAAATAATACTCATTCTCTTCCCCTCAAACTTTGCAAATTTTACCAGAAAACAGACGGTGGAGTAATAATAGCTGCAGATGGACATAAGTGGAGCACTGTAGAAGCATAATTCTCATGTGAGAAACCATCCCCCGCATGTCCACCCCACCACTGTTCCGATTTTCCATGAACAGAGCTGTGCAATCCATGTTTCACATTTGCTTCCAGCTAAGTGTCTGAAGTGGAAGACTCTGTGTTCTCCTTCCCCATACCAACAACCAACAGATTTTCTGTGGAAAGCATCAGCAGTAGTTTCCTTTCTCCGTTCCAGCCCATAGATTCCTGGCTTCACACTCTTAACTGAAGTGTTGTACATACAGAAATATGTTTAGCGTATAGCTTCTGTTTTGGTTGGAAAGATTTTTGGACCCTCCAAGTGAGGAGAATATTAAGGTTCAAATACGACTCTAGTGACCAATCAAAAAAACCTATGCAAGTTGTTCCAAATGCTTGCTCGCTCTGTGTGTGTGTGTGTGTGTGTGTGTGTGTGTGTGTGTGTGTGTGTGTGTGTGTGTGTGTGTGTGTCCCTGACAGTTTAGGGGATTTTAAAAAACAATTTCCCATTTTCTCTCTTTCTTTTTCCCCTTTCCTGTGGTATTTGAGCACCCACATAAACCAGATGGATGGTGGTGATAGCAGAACTGAATAGAGGCAGTTTGTTGCCCAGTGTACAAAGTGAATTAAAACAAGATGATTTTTTCATCCATTCTTATTGCTTTGGTAATGGTAGGTGAGATATTTGGTGCCAGAGTAGTCATTCTCTTTCTTAAGCTGATGTTATCCTTTTAATTCCCCAAAGCAGAAAATAATCCGTATTATCGCGTTTTAATTTTCGTTTTTGTTCAGAAAATAAAAACAATTGACCATATGCAAACAGGTGTCAGAACTTCTATGACTCCCTTCTCTGGATTCAGCATCAGCAGCTGATTAATGTTGAGCAAACTTATCCCTGGTTTAAGTTCATTGTGTTTTGTTACAGCCTGGATGAATTTGTCTCATTATTCCCAGGTTAGAGTGACATAGGTTGCTTTTTGTGGTAGCCTCCTATTAAGTTCACTGGGACTCCATATGGGCTCTGGGGTTTCTCTACATAGAGTAGCTTATTTAGCCAAGGATGCAGTCCTTAATGATAAGCAAAAAGATATTGTGACTTGACATCCATTGCTTTTAAATTGAAGTCTATTAAATTGCCATATTGAATCAACCCTCTTGAAGTGTTTGGCGAATGGAAAATGGCTAGATTTCTTGAACAATATATTTTCTGACTTTTTAAAGTATACTACAAAATAACAGTTTAGAAGCACAGGAACTCTTACTTCTACTTTAGTTTTTAGTTTCTAATACTACTTGGGTTTTTTATTAGTTTATTTTGAGGGAGCAAGTCTCGTTATATGAAGATGATGTAGTTACAGTTAACTTTTAAGAATTATTATTGGGCTGTGCAAAGTTCTTTTTTTTTTTTTTTTCAGTGTCTCAGTCTAAATGGTATCAGCGAGATCTTTCTTCTACACACTTTTTTTTTTTATACTTTTGCTAAATGGCAGATCTGCTATTGAGGTATCACACCTGTGCAGTAGAGCTCACAAGTTTGGATACAGAATGTAATTAGATTGCCTGTATAATTTGAATCTTTGAATTCACTTCATATAAAGAGAAAAATACAAAACCACCTGCAAATAAAATGTGGTTTTAATGTAGTGGCTTCATAAGTGCTTCTTTTCTGTTATTTTGCACCTATATTACGTTAGCAGCAGGACTCCAGATCTAGAAGTGGCTGCACAAGTAGGGTTACCTTGATATTATTGACACCAGGCTTAGAGTTGAACTGTAAGTGGAATCTCTTCTATGTTATTTTAACTGCAAGTCAGGATTAACGAGTGAACGTGTGTGTATTTGTTTACTTTTTTAGTTTTAAAGGTTTTGTTAAAATAGTCGTTTATTTTTCTCAGTATGTCTTTCACTGAAACTAATAAAGTTCCAGATATATGTAAATGGGTAACTAGATTTTCAGCTATGTAATGATTAGAGTTTTTTTTTAAGACACAATGTTCAACAGCATCAAATTTCTTTCCTTTTACATTTGAGTTCTTAAGTCACGTTTGGTGGTAGGAGGAATATTTTAGAGTAATAGTTTGAGCTTTTTAAACATGTGCTAACAACTAAACCAACTAGCAAGAGATGAATATAAATGAGGGCGAGAGAAAGCTTGTGGGATCTTCTTGGAAGCCGTTGTGATAAAAAAACTCTCTTAAATGATCATATGGCTTTATGTCCTTGACCATGTGAAATATTGGAGTTTTTATGCTATCCCTTTTGTTTTATTGGTGACATTAATTTTAAATGTCTGTCTGAATATTATTCACCATTGAATACTTGCTGCCAACTCTGTAGTAAGTTTTTTTTGTTATAGTCTTCGACATTTGAATGGGGATAAAACCCTTTGTTAATTAGGATTGTGATAATCCAGTATATTCGGGTTTTAAATGGGAGTTTTAGTTCCTTTCTGAATCACAGTATGCTGAAGCAGAATTTCCTTGCTTAAATATTTACTGTAGAAGAAAATAAGTTTCAAGTTATGTTTTAACATGTTATACGCTAGAAAAGAGGTCGTTGTGTTGCCTTTTTCTAGTTTGACAGCAGTTTTTTCAAAAAGCATTTTTAATGTGCTTCTATATTGCAGTATGTTACATGTAGTTTTGGATTATGGGATATGAGAGACATAATTTTATTTTATTTAAGAGCTGGCTCCAGCAATGTGCATGCTGTTTTGTTGGGGATTACTATGCGTTAGACTTTAAGCAGGTTGGAAGAACTCTTTCTATTCTGGCTTGACAATGACTGCATTCAATGAGGCCAAATTCATATTGGGCATAAACAAGCATGATTCTGTTTCTAAAGGCAACCTAGAGCTGATTTTTTTTCATTAGTGACTGTACAGACTTTCCCTCAAACCTCCTTTTCTGAGATGAGGCTTCCAGCAGTGTAGGGCTTGGATGTGCTCCATTTTAGCTGTCACATGGTCATGAGACATTCAGTTTTCGTACTTAAATAGTGTTTAAAGACAGAAGGGACTATTAGATCATCTGATGTGACCTTTTGTATGTTACAAGCTTTTAAGTGTGTCCTAAAAAATATGTCATGTTGCATCTAGGAATTTTAGTTGAAATACTTCATTCCTCAAGAAACAAACCTGTTACGTGGCACAGGTGAAGAACAGGAGAAATTGAAGTGCTGCCAATATCTAAGATCCCTGCAATAGCAGGGATTGAATTGGATAAGGGATGCCCAGATTATCCTAGCAGGTGATCCTCACAATATGCTGCTGAGAATTCCAAGCCCCCTGCTGAATTTACCTGGGGAACTATGTCTTTCCAACCTCAGATGTGTTGGTCAGTTTGAGAATATGAGCAAGACTCAATAGCCAGGTATATGGTATATCTTCAGCTGTGATTTTAAAAAGAATGCATGTGGTCAATTGTGCATTGGGGAAATAAATTCCTTACTTGATTCCTGATGTCTGGTTATTTAGTGAGTATAGAGATGGGCATTATTTTTATGAACATGTTGGGATTGAGTCAGATAATCCTATTCCTAATTTCATCTGTGAAGGAAAGGGATAGAAATAGAGACACTGACAAATTTCAAACCCAGAATTCCAAAACCATAATGACCATCCATCTGTTGGCCTGGTTTAAATATATTTTTTAGAACAGGGGTGTCAAAGATTTTGGTTATGGGCTAGATTCATCCCGTGGAGTCCTATCATCCAGTTAGCAGTGCTTTCTGTAGATTTTATCAAACTGGCCTGGATGCCATGGAACATGCATTGGTGTTAACTCTGGCTCCAGCTCAGCGCCCATCTAGTGCAGGCTGCACACAGTGTGGGGGCTGGACCAGGGCTTTATGCCACACAAGGTGTGTAGGATTGTTCCTGGGCACATGCTGCATTTGGTGCCTGCACTGGACCAGCCCTGCGTAACGTCTCTAGGACTAATCCAGATCAGGCTTCCAGACTGGCTTTCTGTGCTGGATCCATGTGCCATGTGCAGGGCTGGGGCCAGTGTGTGCTATATGTGGTGTGTGTGACAGGAGCTGGTGCATGTGCTGCATGCAGCACATGAGGCTGGTCCAGGCATGTGCTGTATGTGGCATTGGCATTGAACTGATCCAGTGCACTGGATCTGGTGTATAGGCCTGTCTGTGGACCTGTTCTGGACCAGAGACTTGCCCTGCACCCCTCCATGGGGCCACATGGGGCTGAGTGAGTTTGACACACCTGTTTCAGAAGAGTAACTACTGTATTTACTTGAATTCAAGTCAGTATTCCCCCTCCCCCCATCACATTTAACCTTGAGGGGAGATATCCAACTTTGGGGAGTGGGTTTATCTTGGAGTAGAGTATGAGGTAGTGTAGGGGAGGCAGGCAGCTTCTGCAGCCCAGCTGGAGCTGCCATGCCACCCTCACTGCCACCAAGCCAAGCTGGGGGCCATGCTTTGTGCCCCAGGGTAAAGTGTGAGTGGAGTGAGGCTAAGCTGGGACCAGAAGGTAGAGGCTGTGGGGCTTGGAGGGTGCCAAGTCTGTGGGGGGCAGGCAGCAGGGGGCAAGGTACTAGGGGGCAGGGTTCAAGTTGCTTGACTGACACCACCTGCCTCCCTGCTGTCTCCCCTACCATCTGCCTCCCCTGCCACTGCTTGCCCCACTGCAGCAATGGAAGGTAGAAATTTAAGATGGCCTTCCAGTAATTAAATTCTGTACATGGAAAATTATAATGAATTATACATTCTCCAGATATAGAATTAAATTACTTGCAGGTCACCTTAAATTCAAGGTTCTCTTGGATTTATGTAAACATGGTCATTTCATTTAAAGGACCCCCTCAAAATACTGGTGTCCCAGCCTCCCTGATAAGTCTCTTCCCACTTTTGTTATTAGTTTAAAGCCCTCCTGACTACCTTAGTCTGTTGCCCAGGAGACTAGTAGGCTTACTACCGAGATACATGCCATACAGAAAGTTTGCTCTCCACGTAAGGAGAAAGCCAAATGTAGGAGATTGTTGCCAAGGGGGAAGTTGTGATGTAACATTAACAGCTATAAACAGAGGGGTAGTTAGATGTGTTAGGATGAAGTTGGGCAGAAAGCAGTGTAGCAATGCACCTTGCAGAGTAACTAAATCAGAGGTGGCTGTCTAATTACCATAGCTGGAGCTGGAGTTTTTATTTCAAAACGTAATTTAAGAAGCATCCGCCCTCCCCCTCCTCAGCTTTCTGGTTGTGTTAAGTACTAATATGTAAAGGCCTAGTTAAATTGCAGTTTCGTAATTTCACAGAAACCACGATAAACAATGATCTCTTTGGAAATTGGCTGCGATTTCTTGCAGCATCAACCCCCAGAAATGCTTACAGGAATACAGAGATTTGGTTTTAAGTTTAATTATTACACTTATAATAATTTATATGATATTTCTGAGTCTTTTCCAAGTCTACGGAGTCTGGAATAGACTCCCCCCGGAAGTGGTGCAAGCACCTACCCTGGACGTGTTCAAGAAGCATTTGGATGATTATTTTGCAGGGGTCATCTGACCCAGCTGAATTCCTGCCCTTTGGCAGGGGGCTGGACCTGATGATCTTGCAAGGTCCCTTTTAGCCCTGTTGTCTGAGTCTTCAAAATTTTCTTTTTATGAGGTTTTTGCCTCTTGGCCGATCAGCAGGAATGGACAGGGTTGCTTCTGCCCCTCTGCCAATCAGTGGTGAGGGGTGGGCCCTCCAACATGCTCATGAAATCAGCTAAGCATTCTGTGAGCCGGCCATGAAAAACCCTTTGTCTTGTCACCATTTAAGTAGGTCCCTACTCAGATGTAGACGTCCCCTTTCAAGTCTCTGTTCAGTAAGCTTAAGTTCAGTTTCTTGCATCATATATCATTTAAGGCTTGTGTTTCTAGACTCTAGATAGTTTTGGCGCCATAGTATTCTTTGCAACATTGAAATACCTTCCTCTACTATAGATAGCCAAACTGGATACAGTATTCTTGTAGTGGTCATAAGTGCTACATGCAGAGACCCTCTCATTTTTCATCTTCTTAACAAGAGAGTTGCTTTAGCCCTTTTTGCCACAGCATTGTACGGAGCACTTTTGTTGATAATTATTCGCAATGCCCTTAAGTATTTCTCTGTATCATTGCTTTCTAAGTTAGACTAACATCCTGCTGGTATAGTTCACTGTCTTGGTTCCCCACTGTGTACCCCCATGTTTTTGGCTTCATTAAAATTCATTAAACCAATTAATTTAAGATCTGTTCTGTGGTGGTGATGTGCAGTTATCATTATTTGTTAGCTGCTGGGATCTGGTGGTCTGCAACACTTGCTTGCTCATACCCTATCTTAATTAGGACTTTATAAGCATTTAAGGTCCTGTAATTTTGTATCGTCTGTGACTCTGCAAGATGTGATGATGTCTAATGTAAAGTGCTTCCCCTTCTTCCCATTTGGATGTTGTGGTCTTACGAATGAATTCCAGCTGAATTGGAGATGTGAAAGCCTTAGTTCACCTCTGATTTAGTTAATCTTTAAGGTGTATGTCTACACTGCTTTCTGCCTGACTCCAGACTAACGCATCTAACTACCCCTCTCTGTTTATAGTTGCTAATGTTAAGTCTCAAGTTTCCCTTTGGCAACTATCTCCTATGTTTGGTTTTCTCCTTATAGGGAGAGAAAACTCTGTGATCTGGGACAGAAGTTCCATAAACTGGTTTGAGCCAAATCAGTTAAGTCTGATGCTACATTCAACCAGGTTTATCTTAAACCAGTTTTGGTGATTTTGAAACTGGTTCATGTGCACTGAACTTATGTTCTGTTACAGGTTTAAACCAGTTCCTGATTACTTAAACTGGTTTATGTGTAGCTTCTGTCCCTAGCTTGTATGGCTTACTTCTCAGTAGTAAGCCTCCTGGTCTCTTGGGCAATAGAGTAAGGTAGTCAGGAGGGCTATAAAAGTGGGAAACCTGAAGCTGCAGTAATACCAACTATATTGCTGTATTCTACTCTTTGTTTATTATCTAGGCTCTTAGCACTGGTGTACAGGCAATTAAATATGTTCCTTATGTCTTTGATTTACTCATGTTTGATGATACGTGGAGGCTGGTTTACATATTTGGATGTTTGTATCCTTTTTACCCTCATCCCCTTTTATTGCTGCTTTTAAAGTCCTCTTGACTACCATATCTAGCATATTGGCTGGGAAAGTAGTATTATTACAGCTGAAATGCACTGCACATGGAGCATATGGAAAGAGGCATCAGCTGTCTTTAGTCATTGAGGGGAAACTGTGTCTATAAAACAGTGGCCTAAGCTCCCACAGAAACTTTAGTATTTGTTGCTCCTTGTTAACAGCTTTATATTTTATAAATTAAGGTTTCATACCAGTATCTCCCTATTTCTGGTAGAACTAGCAGCAGATGCCTCTGGGCAAGGTGAGCACTACAGTCCAATTTTTTTGCATCTTGCATTACAGCTAGTAATGTGGAGATCTTAATTGGAAAGAGAGAGGCAGCTGGTTTCCTGAGTTCTGTGCTGTGGTTTCCTGAATCCTATGTTAGGGTGCAGTGTCTCTGACCTTTGCATCACAGTTCCTCTTCAGCCAGCTATAGTTGAGGAAAGGCAGGCTAACTTGGCTTGCTTTCTTTCCCATTGGTAGTGTTTCAGCATATGAGTGAACTAGAGAAAGGACATCTTGGCTAGCAGAGCTGAAGATTTTAGCATAGTGACTGGATTTTCTCCCCTTTATTTTTCCTACTTTAAGTGTACAAAATCAATTTTTAAGAGTATTTAGGAAAAGTGGTTTAGTTACTTTAAATGTATGGAGCTATAAGATATGCTTAGGAATACCGTGTTTTATTTGGACTGTGGCATTCTGTCATTCATAGTGTATTATACACTCTTAATGTAGTTCTCCTCTGCTGCATTTCATAAAACAACATGTCAATACAGTGACACTATTATATACACCCCTCTTCTCGCTTTTCAGCACACTGCTTTATTTCTCCCGATAGTTAAGGTTTTGCTTTTTTCTTTCCCTGAATTCTACCAGAAAGTGGAGGTGCAAGTTCTGTAGCATGTATTTGTTAGATTTCTGCTTAGACTAGATAGGGAAGTTGGCCAACACAGTTTCGTGATTATACAGGAAGAGTGTTCGTAACCTGTTCCGGGGTTTGGTCTTTTGCTACTGGGTAAAATATGAGCAAGAAGGGACAGAGCAAAATATTTGCTTGCAGTTAACATTTGTTACCTAGAAATTAGTATCCTAGGAGTAAGAAGTCCAATTTGGATGAAAATTAGAGGATAAAAGAACAAATTGGACTTCACTACAGATAAGGACCTCTGTCATCCTGTGGCTGAAAGACGTATTGTTTCTACAAAGCCATTGCCTCAGTCTTGAACAAAATATGGCTTCCTTCCCAGATTTTAAGAGCATCAGCTGTAGCATGATTGTCCCTTATTTTGTCTTCACAGCAGATGCCCCGATGTTGCTCTTAGCTCATGTCTCTTGCTTGGATGACAGTATTAAACAGCCATGCCATTGGGCTATGGATATTTAAAATCAGTTAATCTGTTTAGCTTTCAGGCTTTATAGAATGGTGAAAGGATTGAATAGTGTATGAAACAGTGTCGCTGGGAAGTCACCCTCCATTTGTTGATTGTTTGGCTCCAGATATGTTTTCTCATGAATATTGTCTTGCAGACATATAAAGAGAAGTTTATTTGTAAATTGTTTATAGGTTTATACATAATTAGAGTAATCATTTATGTGGAAAATGGAAGTCAGGAAGCTATTATCCTTATTTTCAGGCTGACTGGTCTGAAGAAGTTTGGCAAACAATAGTAAGTGGCTACCATAATACTGTGTGCTTACTCCTTCCTTTTGCCTTTATTTATTTATTCATTTGTTTATTTTATCTGGAAAGCTTTGTGGGCCTTATTCACTCTGGAATAAGAGTTCTTTTGAAATCCAGATTTGGACCTGGCATTGCTTGCTTTCTCTCAATCTAATTATGTGGACAAGGTCCTCTTGAGTAAAAGACTATAACTACTTCTTCTTGACTACTGATTTTCTTAGCGTTGTCTCTTAGGGACATTTCTGTTGCTTAGTATTAAAGTACCAAACAATAAATGAGAGTCCATATGTAGATAGCGTTTTGCATTTTTGCCAGGATTGTGTATTTTATGAGCATAGCCAAGCCTGTCAATTCCAAACTCTTGTTAAATAGTGTCTAAGTGTGCTTAGTAAGTACTTAATGGAATAAACAGTGCTCTGTAACTTCATACCTTGATTTGCCTCTCTAAGTAGATCCTTACCTTCTTAAATCAGTGAAGTGTAATGCACATAGGCTTAAACTCTTTACTGATTTAAGAGAAAAAAATCTCTAAAATATATCCATACAGACTAATCTGTACTGCCCAATCATACAGAAATAGTTTCAGGATGAAATGAAAAAGTTATGAAAAACATTAAATCTTGAGGTTGTATGGATACAATAATGACTTGCAGCCAACAAGAAAGTGGGTTAAAACAGATTTGAATATGTTACACTTTTGTACCCTGTTTAGGCTTACGTTTTGTTTCAGAACGAGAGCCAAAGCAGAGTTTGTTTTAGAGAGACCATTTAGACCAGTGACTTCCAACTGAGGGCCATGAGATTCTTTTAAGAGTGCTGTAGGCTGCTCATCCTCTGGGAGGCCCTAATGTGCACGTGCCTGTCCACAACTTAAGGGTTGATGCCTGTGTCTGGTTCTGTGCAGCAGGAAGGTGGTGCAGGATCCTCCTTCCCTCTGCTCTACACTGAGGCCACTACCTAGAGCTCAGTGTGCTGCTGCTCAGCCCAGCATGCTGCAGGCCCTGAAGGACTTGGATGGCCAAAAGGCTTTGCATCAGCTCCTTCGGGACCACCACGGCTGCAGGCTTCTGGTGAGTTGGGGACCACCAAGCTCAGAGTTCAGTGTCTGCCCTCATGCAGGGTAAGCCCCCGCTTGCTACAGCTCCCCAATATAACCTGCCCTCCCCCAAGACTCTGTCCCTGGCAGATGTCCCCTAGCCTACCCTTTCCTCTTCAGGCATCCTGTCCTGTTCCATGCACCTTTTTGCCCCTCTGAATTCCTGTTGCCCCCCATGTACTAATGTGTATCCATGTGTTCAGTCTGTCACCTTGTCTCTTATGGTCCCAGGACCAGAGTTTGGTGGGAAGTTTCCTGAGGAAACTAAGGGTAGAAACTGACTTGCCAGTTCTCAGTCCTCAGTAGTGATCTGTCTTTTTTGTATCCTTCAGGTACCGTGGGCCCTAAGGCCCAGCTGGCTAACTAACAGCCCCTACTGTGTGGGTCCAATGTGTGAAAGATGCACCAGAATTCTTGGGACAACCAAGGCAAAAAACAGGACAGGAGTGACGTGAGGGTCAAAACATGACAATGAGTGCACCTGAGGGGGATGCCGAGCAGAGCCCCCAAGGCCACACTCACCAGTTCTCAAACGCATCCAAGGAGCTGGTGGATGCCGCCCACTCGTGTTCTGCCCAGAAACGTAGACAGACAAGTGAAAGGAAAGCGGCTCTGCAGTTCCAGGGAACCTTCCTGGCCAGAGCCTCCTTCCTGGTCAAGTACAGGGCCCACTTGGGCAGGGCCTGAAGGAGGTTGGCCAGGAGGTCAGGACTTGGTGGGGCTGTGGATGGGGTGATCAAAAGCAAAGATGGGGGTGAAATTCAACCAGAACCTCAGGAGGAGGTTTTGGAGTTAGAGGTGGAGGGGCTGCAGCCTGGCACACTCGAGTGTCATGTGCGCCAGGGTCTCCCTCTTCCTACAGAAGGGGCAGGAGACTGGGGTGTATGTGACTGTCGCAGCGCACCTCGCTGCTCCGCTCCTAGAGAGGGGAAAGCTGCTGGGGAAAAGCCCCAGCAGCCATAATGAGTACAGCTGCGGGTTGCCAGGGTGACTAATAAGAATCAGCTGCCTGTAGGAGGCAGGGCCTGGCTCCTATAAAGGTAAGAGTCAAGGCCAGGCTGGCAGTTGCCTGCCAGCAGCCAGGGAGGCAGGAGCTCCGGGAGCGAGGATGCGGAGAGGAGCCTAGCAACAAGTACTGCTGATATGGAGCAATGTTGTTGGAGCCATAGGGCTTTGAGTTTAGGTATAGCCAGGCGGCTTGAGTTTGCGTTTGTGTATTTTACACCAGAGGCTTGGGTGAGGCTGTAGGGGTTGGAGGAGGCCTCATAAGGACCCCATAGGGGCGGGGTGCCCTAGTGCCAGTGAAGGCGCAGCTAGCACGCCAGTGGTGGCGCAATTGAGTGCAACTAGTGGGTTGCGGGCGGGGAACTGAGACCCCGGGTTGTGTGCGGGGTGCATAGACCCTAGCCCCGAGAGGGGCGTTTTGAGAAGGCCCAGTGTGGGCACCACAGGTCCCAGAGAGAGGGATGATTTTATTAGGGAGCCCAGCGTGGGCACAGTGAGCCCCAAAGAGGGGGCGGCACTACTAGGAAGCCCGAGAGGGGCAATATGTGAGGAGCCCGAGAGGGGCAATATGTGAGAGGCCCAACGGGGCAATATGTGAGAGGCCCAAGAGGGGCCAGATTGAGAAGCCCAGGACGGGCGTAGCGAACCCGGTAATCGGCTAGCGCTGCAGGGAAAAACCCAGGACAGGGGCAGGGTGCTGCGGTGGACCCAGACAGAAAGGGTTAGCAGCACAGCGCCCCAAGAGAAGGACAGGGTGCTGCGGTGATCCCCAAGGAAAGGGGATAGCAGCACAGCGTCCTGCAAGAGGGGAAGCAGCGCGGTGGGCCTGAAAGTCCGGAGGCTCGAGGTGAGAGTCCCAAAGTGGACAAGGGTCCCTGAGCGGGACAACACTTTTAGAAGAGGCCCCAGAGAAGAGGGGCAGTGGTAGAGAAGGCCCCAAAGAAGGGGGGCAGCATTTTAGGAAGCCCAAGGAGGGCGTGGTGAGCCCCGAAGAGGGGAGTGCCTTGTGAGAGAAGACCCCAGAGAGGGGGCAGACTATATAGAGAAGGACACACCAACGTCAGGTACATCAGTGAGGCTTGGGGCGTGGTATTAAGGGTGGTAGGAGCCACGCATAGCCCAGAAGGCTAGGGTGCTTGAGTAGCACCCATCGTACGGGGAGACCTACGAGGGGCCAGGAGTTTATGTGCCCGAGGAGACGCAAGGCAGCCTCCCTATTACATTTACCTTAAGAGCAAAGACGTGGGGGGCGAGAATGGAGGGTGCCTTTGGGCCGAATTAGCGCAGAGAGAGGGCCTTGAGGAGATCACGGCCCTCCTGAAGGACCCCGCCGTGACAGTGAAGTTCGCCACATACACTCCTGTGGCCCTCAGTAGTGACCTGGAGTCGCATGTGAAAAATCCATGTGCCATGCTTGAAGCTAAAGTGTGCAAGGCCTGGCCAAACCAGGGGAACAGTCCTCGCTGGTGGCCTGAAGGAGTCCATATTATATTTATGTTATATTTCCATGCTATAATACATAACATGATTTAATATGTTAATAGAAATATTATGCTATTTATATAGGTTTATCTCGGTTTTTGCTGATTCTGTATATGCAAATTCACTCTTATCCAGTGACCCTTTTTATACCAAAAATTCATTATACGCGAGGTATATTCACTGTTATACGATCAGTGTGTTGGAAGCCTGCAGTCAGCTGCTTTGTACAGTGCATTGTGGGAGTGATGCGCACCAAAATATAGTCTCCTGTGTGGATCTGTGCTCCTCGCTTGTTGTCTGCGAAGCATGTTTCTTTAGTTGCCATCCCCTTTATGGTAGTATTTACCACCACCCTGTGCTTGCGTGTACTGTCTGCTGTTGGTGAGTACCAAAATTGTCTTGTAAAAGTGGTAGAAATGTATCTGGGAGTTAGTACGGTCAAGGTCTTGGAGCATATCCCTATTTGTTACATTGTAAAGTGGGATCCCTTTAGGCAAATTTGAGTTATGTGCCGTTTTCCAGGAACACTTGTACAGCGTAAAGCAAGGGAAACCTGTACTATATTTAAAATTATTGTATTTATGCTATATTTTATTATTTTTTGAAATGGTGTGCCACTAACTTCTGAGAAATTACAGAAGGATACCTTGAATCTAAAATAGTTGAGAGTGACCGGTTTGGACACTAAACAGTTTTCACTCTGGAATGTTGACATTTGCTACTTAATACTTAGTTGTTTGCACTTTTTTTCTGATGCTACATGACACTGCTCTAATAAGATACTACTTTTCTTTTTAATAGTGTCACCTCTCTATGCACAATCTGAAGAATTCTCTTTGGAGTCCTATGTTTATTCTGTGAAATCACAATAAAACATTTATCTAGTGTAATTCGGGCCCATGCATTAACAGAGTACTTAACTTGTGTTATGTAACTGGCTCAGTCAGTTTCTGATTTTTTTTTTTTTTCTTCTCCTGTCTAAAATTAAGCAAAAATAATACTGTTGTGAACTTTTTTCACTGTTAGTGAGTAATTGGAATAGAAGGATAGAGTGGGGTGAAGATGGATAGTGGCTGAATTGCTTCAAATTTATTGTGTTTGAGCTTATTGTTATAATGGCAATCAAACTTTCCTGGACAACATTTTACTACATGTTTAAAATTGCTTTTTTCTGATTGATATCCAACAAATCTAGAACTCTGCTGAAATGAGGATGATGAATTCTGGAGATATAAATTCAAAATTCTGTTTTCAAGCTTTATGAAATCTGGGCTATTTTTTTTAACAGGTTTTCTCTCTGAGTATAATTACTTGAAAAGACTAGGAAAAAAGTGAATATATTATATTATATTTTAGAGAGAAATATGAGAGGCTTGATCACTTACGTATATACAAACTGAAGACTTACTGTGCAGCCATTACATTTCTTCATCAAACGTCTTGCATGCTGCTTTAAGGAAAACGTTATTGAGAGATAGTTAGGCTTGGCTGAATTCAATTTTTATTTTCTAATAATTATGATGGATATTGATGTTCATTTATTTTTAAGCTTTTATTTTGATTTTTATCCATTTTAAATTTTCAAGATTGCTTGAAATAAGGGGTGTGGGGCATAGACTTGCCAGCTGAGCTGCAGAGCTGCCATCAGTCCTGGCACTGCTCGCCAGTAGCGGTCCTGTCTACTTCGTTGCTTCCTTTTCCTCCATTTCTAGTCTGTTAGGGTTTCTGAGACTTGCAGTCCAAACTACAGTCAACACAGTTCTGTAGGACTGCTCACCCTATCATCACACACTCCTTCAGCCATCATTTTTCTCAGTCTCCTTCCTGTAAATTTCAGTTATTAACAATGGAAGTCTCTAGATCTAGATCTCTATATATCTATAGTTATATCTATATATCTATAAGATAGATCGATCTAGATCTAGAGAGGTAGAGATCTAGAGAGAGAGAGAGAGATCTAGAGATAGATATAGATAGAGAGATCTAGAGATAGATATAGATATATCTAGAGCGAGAGAGAGAGAGAGAGATCTAGAGATAGATATAGATATATCTAGAGAGAGAGAGAGAGAGATCTAGAGAGAGAGAGAGAGAGATCTAGAGAGAGAGAGAGAGAGATCTAGAGAGAGAGAGAGAGAGATCTAGAGATAGATATAGATATATCTAGAGAGAGAGAGAGAGATATCTATAGTTGCTCTGCAAGTTTGCTGTGAAATCTATGTTTATCAATGTTTATCAATTAAAAATCGAATCCTACCAAGCCTAGAGATGGTGTTTAGTCTAGTTGTGATATAACTCTTCAGAATTACCAGTTCATTTTCTAGGGTATATTTCTATTCTTGACAAAGTGAAAACTGAGACTGACTTCTTGTGCCTATAAAATCTCTTATCCTGGACAAACTGTATCCTGTGGTCTGTCAGCTTAAGTGCTTCTTCCCTTTTTAATATTGGTATATAGGTCGTTGATCACAGAATCAGATTTTCTCTGAAGAATGAATGAGTACATCATGCCAAACAGTCTTTTTGTGAAGGAGTGTTATTTTCTTCTTTTGCTGGTTTGTCCTGTGAAGGAAATGCTTTTTAATAAATAGTGTTTTCTAGGGTGCTGGAAACATTTCCATGCACAGATGAAAAAACATAATTTTTACCTATTTAAAAAAAACTAACACCTTGTTACTTACTTGGGGGAAAATACTGTCTTTGAAAGTGTTTTTAAGTTGAACATAATTTAATAAAAAGACAATTTAATTAAATGTATGGAACTGCTACTGTAGGAAGCTCTTTCTTAAATGCATTCTATCTGAAGCAGTATGCAAACTCTTAAGTTCTTTGGTTTTTATGCAGATTTATTTAATTATATGATTACACAAAGACACTGAATTACAGTATTTTCCATAGCTGGAGAACACTGTTCTAGCACATTGCAGTGGAATAATGAACTCATTAGTCTTACTGACACTTTTTTTTTTTTTTTTTTTTTTTTAAATCGTCCACATGCAGATCATAAATTGTACTTTTGCTAGGTTACTGCTGTAAGGGTCTAGTGTTTTGTGAAGAGAGGTAAGAAAGTGTATATTCTATTTCAGGGAAAGATGAAGAATTAAAAACTATGTTCTACAATAGAAAACTTAATAGCAGTTAGCAAAAATGACTGTGTAGGCCATCTAAGTACAAGCTGTGATGGTCCTTTTGCACATTTATGCTGAAAAGTTTATGGCAAAATTCAGTTGCTCCTCCTGCTCCAAGGGAACCTTCATTTCCTTTACTTCACACAAGTTTCTAATAGTGGCCTGGTAGTTGACTAGCTCCAGTCAAACTTCAGTGTTCCTAGCAGCAGCATTTTGGTATTTATTTCCCATTTACTGTTTCTGTGCAGTTAACTAGAGCACCATTATGTTTCAAAGTAGATCATGGGGCTTAAAGGTGCTATGCACCGATGTGGCTTATGCACTGAGCCAACATGCAGGTAACAGGAGTTTGTTGTAATGTAGACAAAAAAAAAAGTTGGATTGGCATTTTGGAAGTACGTAATTTGCTTAGCTGCATAATTGACACGCATGTAAATGGAGTATAGTGTTTGTAGGAATATTGTGCAGTTTAGAATCTGCTTTTGTGTGCTTTAACATTTGCAGTAGCTCTGCCTTAAAGTCTGTGGGTAGACCAGTGAGTCTCAACTACAAGGGTGCCATGGCACCCTGGGCTTCCTTGAGATCCTTTCACGGGTGTTTTGAGGGACCGCATAAATTAAGGACTGTTAGGTGTGCAGACATGACTCGCAAGATAAACCCATGGAGATTTAAAATGGGAATTCATAGTGTTGAAAACATTATGAACTGCTGTGGTCTTTCTTAGTTCTTTGCAACAGAAAATTGCTCTGTTATTCTGGGGTCAAAAAATGAGTGAAAACTAAGAGCTGGTATTTTCTGAGGATCACCTTGAGTCCAGAAAGTTTGAGAATCACTGCTGTAGACTCAGAATTTATCCCTTGGTGGGTTTTTTTTAAGGTGCTTCTCTGCCTTGACAGAGACAAAATGAAGAATTTTTGGAGTGGAGAAACTCCATTAAATTGATAGAACGTTATTGAAAATGGATTTAATCCAAAAATGGGTTGAATCGTATTCAAGTCTCTTAGGCTGTTCTCTGTATGCATTCATTGGTGTAAGGACATAGGCAGGCAAGATTATTTGGGTAGATGTTCTACCTTTTATTAGACCAACTCAGCTATCACATCTACCCAAAGGACCCTGCCTGCCTGTGTGTTTTTTCAGGAAGTTGTCAAAAAAGGCCTTTTTTAAAAATGTGGAACAATAGTAAAAATGCTGCGTATCATTACTTTGTCCTGAAAACTTCAGGGAGTTTTTTCCATATTTAATCTTACTGCATTTACTGACTGCCCTCCCTACCCAGTCAGTCCTCCAGAGTACCTTTATGGGGTTCATGCCTTACATGTGTAGATTGAGTAGTAGTAGCAGTACTTTGAAATCTGTGAATCTTGAAAATGAAAAGAGGGTGAGACTCTGATCAGCTCTACATTCAAGTACAATCACATTCTTTTGCTGGCTCCCCACATTCCTTTCTCATCCCTTAGTATATTCATGGCATATACCCTCCAAGTGCTCCATTACCTGTATGGAGTTTTCCAAGGGTACATGATTTATGCTGAGGAGAACAATGAATAAATGGTGTTTGGGGGCTGGGGTTTAAATGGATATTAATAAACACCCTAACATTTGGGCCCTGCAGAGGTTCTGAGGAAATTACTGTACAAATTGAGCTGTACTTCTCTCTTTTCCCACTGACCTCTTGCTTATATATTTTTATTTTTCTGGTAGGTGGCTTAATACTTAGTGAGGCTGTTCATTAAATAGATTAAGGACTATATGATGTGTACATTTTCTTACTATGCTAACATGGGTGGTGAAAAACCTAGCTTAACATTGCACATTATGTAGAGGAGAATTGGAAGATAAAGTTGTTCAGCAGTGGCTTTTTAACATGATAGTAATAAGTAAAACTGCATTTATTTATTCCAACAATTTGAAAAGTTGCAAATTAAGAATTCCTGGAAACATTGTGGGATATGCTGTATTTTCTAAAAATGTTGAAGAGTGAAGTGGTATTATTAATCCTGCTGGGAGGGATAGCCATTTGGCTGAAAAGTGACATTAGCACGTGTCCAAGAAACTTGGTATAAGATGAGTTGGCAACCCATAGCCTGCAGAGCCATTGGACCTGACAGGTAGACCAAGAATGCATCAGTAGCATTCTGGGAATGGGGACTTTGCCTGTGCCATACCACATCAAGGTTGACCTGTGATGTAAGATTTGAGTCCTTCCCTTTCCACTTGTTAAACCAGTATCCAATATAAAATTAGAAATATTTCAGTATCCCTGATGTGGTGTAAAATTAAGGACAAATTTCAAACGTTTAAATTAAAAAATGTTTGCTAAAGAATACCTTGGTACATTGTGCAAACTATAGAGGATTGTGATCTTGTATACTCACTGTGGTCATATTTTTAAGTAACTTTTATTTGGCATTCAGTTGGATATTGTAAGGAGTCTTTTGTTTGCATGTGGAATTTTTTCCCAAATAAATTACAATTTTAAAATGACAAATGGTCTGAAAATTCCAGCAGTGATTCTGAATCTAATTTCTGAACATTGTTTCTCTCTCAGGAAATCAAGCCCCAAAGTCATTATAGCCATGGATACAGTGAATCTCTGGGCCGGAAAATCCACAATGATGATTATAGCACTTGGGACATCGTCAAAGCAACACAGTAAGTTTAGTTGTTTGGGGTTTTTTTTGCAGTTTTAACTTTGTATTAGCAGGAAGACATGAAAATATACCATATTTACTCAACTACAAAGGGAGGTTCCCCCTCCCCAGTCAGCATGCAGGAGAAGCCCTTTGTCTTATGATTGCACACAAAGAAACCTCCTTAAATGCATTGTCTATCATAGCGGTTCCTGAACTCTGACAGATTGAGCGCCACCAATTTAAAACACTAGAACCTTAAGTAGCACCAGCAAATGTTTCAGTTCAACCTTAAGTACCACCAGCAAATTTTTTTTATATAAAGTAATTATAATAAGTCTGTTAATGCATACCACTGACACGTTGTCTTTGTACCCCGGTGGTACCCCTACCACAGATTGGGAACCGCTGGGTCATTCAACTGCTGCCAAAAGGAGCATGTGCTCAGTAATGGAAACCAACTATGCAGTCAGTTGAATGCAACCAGCACTCAGCATGACTATAAAACACACGGCTTAGATTGCGCAGACATACTGATGGGAACACGTGTGTGTGTCCCTTTAAAAAAACAACAAAAAGTCCCCCCAAAAGTTGCTTCTTCAGGAGGGAATGAGCACCTGGCCTGGAGGTGCTGCAGTACCAGGCTGGCAGTTGGAGAGGCTGGAGCAAGCTCTGACACCCTCCCCTGGTGCCAGGAATGCTGTTTGTTTTCTTGCTTGTTTGTTTTTTGTTGTTTTACAAAGAATGTATCTTAATTGCCTAGCTAAGCTTAGCTAGTGATCCGCCTGTCTTGTGTCCTCTGTGGTTTACTTGATAGTACAAAACACACTTTTACAGTTGCACCATTTTTAGTCCTGTTACCAACACTGCGCCACACACACCCGCATTACCATCAGAATTATGCAAAGGACTACTTCAGTGACCTCCCCTTTCTCTTCTGACCCCCTCCCCCACCCTCCTTCCCAAGTCTCTGGCCTGTTTGTCCAGGCATTTTGCTTGTCACTGTATTTATCATAGTCTCTGTCATCATCATCATCATTGCTTTCTTTGGAAGGCTTGTCTCTGAATGTTTTATGCCAGTCCTTTCTCTTCCACATGATGTCAGCCATCTCTTGCCCATGGTCTTCCATTGTCTTCCTGTAGTACCAGTATACCTCACCCAGTCCCACTTTAATATAGCCCTTGACTGGGATGTCCTTCTGTTTGTTTATGAGCAAGTTCCTGGTCTTCCACAGGGTGTTTCTGAAGCAGGAGATGAATTGGTCTGAAGTGGGCTGTTAGGGTTCCTAGCCGCTTAGCCAAGTGCCCATACAGAACTGCCTTGTTGGTCAGGGTTATGAACCCTGTCAGCATCAGGAGGAGTATGCCTATTTCTTTCACACCTCTCTGGCTTATAGGCAGTTGCAAAGGGGGTGGTTCATTTTGTTTCTGCCTCCCACCAGCAGGATTACTTGGGGCAGTTTGGGCCTCTCTGCCCCACGCTGTTTCTCCATGCCTGCATGAGGAGTGTTTAGTGGGCTACTGGCCAGTTCAAGTTCAACACCTTCTCTAGGTCCTTGTGAAAGATTTGCTTCCGCACAGCCTGGCAGCTGTCACCAGGTAGTAGGTCCAGGGGCAATATGATGTCTCTTGCCCTTATCACTGCCTGCATCTAGGGTCATTGGGGCCTCATTGTGTTTGTGCAGTGGGAAGGGGGAGCAAATTCAAGGCAAACCTCCAATAATTAGATTCTACACCTGGGATATTATAACACATTTATAAATTTTTCCATGTGTATCATAGAATCATAGAAGTAGGGTCGGAAGGGACCTTGTAGATCTTCAAGTCCGACCCCCTGCCTGGTCAGGAGGAAACTGGGCTCAAATGACCCCAGCCAGGTAGGCATCAAGCCTCTTCTTAAAGACCCCCAGGGTAGGAGCCAGCACAACCTCCCTTGGAAGTTGGTTCCAGATCCTAGCTGCCCTGACTGTGAAGTAGTTCTTACGGATGTCTAATCTAAACCTACTCTCCAACACCTTGTGGCCATTATTCCTTGTTATCCCTGGGGGCGCTAGCAGAAACAAGGTCTCCCCCAAACCCTTCTGGTCCCACCTAGTGAGTTTATGGACAGTCACCAGGTCCCCCCTCAGCCTTCTCTTGTGAAGGCTGAACAGGTTCAGGTCCCGTAGCCTCTCATTGTAGGGTCTGCCCTGCTGTCCCCGGATCATGTGGGTGGCCCTCCTCTGGACCCTCTCGATGTTTTCCACATCCCTCTTGAAGTGGGGCGCCCAGAACTGGACACAGTACTCCAGCTGTGGCCTAACCAGTGTCGCGTAGAGGGGGAGGATCCCCTCCTTGGCCCTACTTGAGATGCACCTGTGGATGCATGATAGGGTCCGGTTGGCCCTGCCGACTGTGACCTCGCATTGTCAACCCATGTTCATCTTGGAGTCAGTGATGACTCCAAGAACCCTTTCTGCCTCCGTGCTCTCAAGAAGGGAGTTTCCCAACTTATAAGTGTGCTGCTGGTTACTACTGCCCAAGTGTAGCACCCTGCACTTGTCAGTATTGAAACGCATCCTGTTTTTGTTAACCCACCCCTGCAACCTATCCAGGTCTTGCTGCAGTCTTTCCCTCCCTACTAGCGTGCCCACCTCACCCCAAATTTTGGTATTATCAGCAAATTTGAACAGGTTGCTTTTCACCCTGTTGTCCAAATCGCTGATGAAGAAATTGAATAGCGCGGGCCCAAGGACCGAGCCCTGGGGGACTCCACTGCCCACTTTCCCCCAGGTCGAATATGACCCGTCCACCACCACCCTCTGAGTACAACCCTTCAGCCAATTAGCAATCCATCTGACTGTGTAGGCATTGATGCCACAGTCACCTAGTTTTTTAATGAGGATGGGGTGGGGGACAGTTTCAAAGGCCTTGCTGAAGTCCAGAAAGACTACATCCACGACGACACCTGCATCCAATGCTTTTGTGACCTGATTGTAAAAGGCAATCAGGTTGGTCTGACATGACCTGCCCCTAATGAAACTGTGCTGGTTGCCCTTGAGTATCATCCCCAATGCCGGCCCATCACAGATGTGCTCCTTGCTGATCTTCTCAAAGACTTTCCCCAGGATTGAGGTAAGACTGACGGGCCTATAGTTGCCTGGGTCCTCCCTCCTCCCTTTTTTAAAGATGGGGACCACATTGGCTATCTTCCAATCATCTGGCACCTGGCCCGAGCACCACGAGCGCTCATAAAGCTGTGCCAAGGGCACTGCAATAACCCCTGCTAGCTCCCTCAACACCCTGGGGTGGAGAGCATTTGGACCTGCTGATATGAACACGTTCAGCCCCTCCAGAAGCACTCTAACCCGGTCCTCCTCAACCTTAGGTCTGGAGGCGTTCCCCTCAAGTCCGTCTTGAATCACGGTGGGGGAGTCCCGGTCCCTGCACAAGAAAACGGAGGTGAAGAATTTGTTAAAAAGGTCTGCCTTCTCCTCTGGCGCAACCACCAGATTGCCCAGCGCATCTTGCAGAGGCCCCACGTTTCCCGGTGCCTTCTTCATCCTCCCTATATATTTGAAAAAGGACTTTTTATTATCTTTGATCTTGGACGCTAGTCCTAGCTCTATGTCCACCTTAGCTTTCCTAACAGCCCCCCAACAGGCCTGAGCAGTGGAGGTATAATCCTCTTTGGAAATAGCACCCCCCTCCTACCACCGGGTGTATGCTGCCTTTTTGGCAACCAGGCATTCCCGGATGTCCTTGGTGAGTCAGGGGGGCTTTTAGGCACTCTTGCCCCCCTTATTTCTTGTTGGAATCGTCACCCCTTGTGCCCTGAGTATCATCTCTTTAAGGAACGACTGCTTATCTTGGGCACTGAGTTTCCCTGCCCTCGAGAACCCCAGCGCCTCTCCCACTAATCTCAACTCGTTGAAGTTGGCCCTCTTGAAGTCTAGGGCTATCACCTTACTGCAGGCCCTTGACACCCTGTGCTGGATGGTGAATTCTAGCAAGCGATGATCTCTATCACCGAGGTGGTCAGGGACCTGGAGCCCCCTTACCAGATCATTGCCTGTGGCCAGGACCAGGTCCAACAGGGCATTTCCTCTGGTGTAAAATCTAATTATTGGAGTGTTGTCTTATATTCGACTACATACGGTACTCTTACATGTTTATGTAATTAAATACCTTGCACCTGCAGAATGAACAATCCAGGCTTAATGGATTATACACCTGATTCCAAATTTGAGTTTCAAAAAACTACTGTTGGTGGAAACCACATCTTTTTTCGTAAGCAAAAAAGCAAAATTTTTTAAGCAAAATGTCGATACCTGGGCTGTTGCAGGGGCAGGCAAACAGATATTTTTCTTTCCATTTAGGGTGTTCCTTGTTCTCCAGTGATTTTTAAATAATTTATTATGTTTGGTGGACCACATACAATTTGGATACATGTGATTTGAGGTGTCGGATTTGGAGCAGAGCTAGCATGGTTAAGTGTTTTTTTTTTTTTAATTATTTTTTCAGTGCTGCTCTGAAGTTGTAACACATATCGTCTCGGACGGCCAAAGCCGACTTGAGGTGATTCAATAATTACTCATTCGTCTGGCCGGGCTGGTGAATAGAGAGGCCGAGAAAGCTTTATGGTTGTAAAACTTTACTTGCGTCGCTTGCTGTTGTGACGAAAAACGGTCCGGCCGTCTGAACAACTACGTTAGTTGTTCCAGCTGGCAGGGCTCAGGCCAGCACGTCCGTCTACAAATCGGGCCAGCCGGGAAAAGTATACGTCTGGGATTGGGCTCGGCGACGGGGAGAAGAATCGATAGGTGATCAGTCTGTCGATCAGCTCAGCCACGAGTCAGATCTCTTCAGAAGCACTCTGCAGCATGCTCAAAGTTCTCTGACTTGGGCGGAAGTTGCGCTAATTTTTAAATGGCTAGCAAGCCAATTACTAGCCGCCACGTGTGCATAATTTAGAACTGGCCAATAGCGGGACACAAATTTACATTCGAATGGCGGGAACTCTCTTGCACCGCGGGTTTTCTGCAGCAACAGAAAGCCTTTACTTTGCAAGAGGCTCTCATGTGGCGGGAAAATTCCACCGTGCCGAGGCACCAAAATCACTGGGTTGTGACACACACAAATCATTGTGACATTTCTAAATAAGTATTGAAATAAGTCTCTCTTATGGGTGCTGTATTACTTTTATTGTAAAGCTCATCCTAGATATGGAGTTCCTTAATTTATACTTATAATTGTAGGATCTGGGTCAGGGAGTAAAGAGGTGGCTGGCTGTCTTACTGACTGTTTGGCTGCTTATATGAAGCTGTAAGGTTTTTTCGATGTCTCCGTGGCATGATATTCCTGCAGAGTTCTCTGAGCTTGCTTGGGTGTCAAAGTAAATAAGTATTTGCTTGTTATGTAGCAGTCTGTCCAGGCTAACTTACCCCTCTCACTACTTCATCATATAGATGCCTGAAAAGCCTTTAACATAAAATCAATAGCGAAGATCCCACTGGACTTCAGGGATACTTTCTTCTCTTTCAGGGTCTAAACTGCACTTGGAGTTTTTTATTTTCTTACATAAGAAAATCCTACCCCAAGTGGAGTTACAGATATCTGTATATTATTGTGCGTGAATCTGTGTGAGAGAGTGCAGAAGTTGTGGCCTCTGGTGGGTGATGATGGTGTTTGTTTTTTGTTTTTTTTGCTGGTGTTCATGGTTAGATGGTCAATGTTGAGTGAATACTAACTTGGGCATCTCTGTGTTAGATGTGCCTTCAGATACCACAAAATTGGATAACAGTTTAAAATTCAGAAATAGATGGAAGAGGTCAGCTGTATAGATATTATTTTAATTGACCCTGAGAGAGGATGCCTTCAGGGTAGCTAGGTGATGGTAGAAAATGACAGCATGATGATGATGCACTTGGGAGAGAGACTTTTTTTTTTCCAGGAGAAACCTAGAAACAAGTACCATTGGATGTTTGAGGAGGAGCATTTAGTACTGGAATCTAATGCCCTTTCTGAGGAAGGCAAGAGAAACTAGGGGCTCAGACAGAAGTTAAATTTTTCGTGCGATCAGCCCCCTGAAAGCACTCTATGGCTGTGCCGTGACACACATGCACAGCTGCAGAATGCTTTAAACATGGCTGATTGTGCAAAAAATTAACCTCCTCAGATGAGGTATCAGACAACGGTGCTGTACTTGAGATGCCTTAGGGAACTCGTGTTCCCTAGAGTTAATTTTGTCGTGTAATTGGGGCTGTCAGCAGGAAGGGAGGGGGAACCGGTTTGCCTGGCCTGTGCTGGAGTGGGGTGGATGGATTGGAGTCTCTTCCCTTTGTGCCCACCCCTACCTACCCCTCCAAGTTCAAGCTGGGCAAACCTGAGTCAGCAGATGCTGACTTCCTGCTCCCTTCCTGCCGATAGCCTCAGAGTTGGGAGGGTGGACAGGGCTGGGGAGGGGGGGAGGACTCCTCAGCTGGCTGTTCGCCTACAGGAGGGCTTGATTTCTCCCTCCTACCACTCCCCCAACCCAACAGGGAAATGTCTTTTGGTTAAGGGGGGTGGGGTGCTCCAGTGCATGGTACTTTGTTAAACACCATGAGTTAGAGCAGGGATCTTCACATCTGTCTGTACCTTAAGTGATTTAGTGCTGTTTTACACTAGAGGTATATAAGAGGTAGTCTTATTCAGAGGGTTCCCACTACCTTAGGATCATGTTTCATATAGTATAAAGCAAATTCTGCTTATTAAGTATAATTGCATCCAGCCTTTTCTGTGAAGAGCTAAGAGTGTGGTATAGGGTGCTTTTTAAGATCTATCTTTTGCTAGAAGGTTGGAATAAATATGTTAATGATAGATAGTCGATCTAATAGTTGTTCTTCATTTAAATCCCCTTTTTCCCCCTTCCTGTTTTTTTGTTGTTTTTTTTTTTTTTTCCCTTGAAGTACTACATTTGTTACTGTGGACATTGTCATTAGTATTGGCAAGTCATGGTGATGATACCAAGTATACTAACTGACACATTTGCTTGAAGATTGAGGAAAACAAGTTGTGCTACTTATTGTAGTGCATCAAAGTTCAAGGTCCATTTCCCAAACATAGGTGGCTCATCATCCCAGAATGGTTAAGACATGAATAATATTTAGCTATCCTTGGTTCCTCAAGCTGATCATCAGGGATCGTCGTTTTCCCTGATAAAAAATTGCAAATTCTCTGGTAAAACCCCCCAAATGTGCAATTAAAATGAAACGCCACTATATATAGGTGGCAATGAAACGCACTGTTTTATTGATTATATTTACAATTTTAAAGCAAATTTAAGCCTACCAGTGCCTCAGTCACTACAGTAAAATAAATTCTGAGTACCTTCAAATTTTGGTATTTGATTGTGGGATGTTTATCATGGAAAATCGGCTCCCCCCGCCCCCTTAGCCCACCAGGATACAGGTCCAAGTCCCTCACTCCCAAACCACAGCCCCATGTCCTGCACCCCAGCTCTGCCAGACGGGGCCACCAGTTGCCAGAGCTAGAGGGCCAGGCACCTGTGATTGCAGCCCCCTGTCCCCTGCAGAAATGCCCGAAACCCTAGTTGCTACCTATAGGAGGTGGCAGCTGCTGTGGCCCGAGCAGAGAGCCCAGGTTCCCCTCCCCTGTGGGTAGAACAGCCAAAGCGCAGGGCTTGGGCAGGGGATGGGGATGACTCCCCTCTGCTGCGTAGACTCTTGGGGAACAGGTGGAGCACGTGCCCCCCGGGGTGTGTGTGTGTGTGTGTGGTGGGAGCAGGTACAGGCTGCCTGCTGCAGGTTCAAGCTCCCTGCCCTGCTTCCCTTTCCTTTGGTTCTCCGCAACCTGGTAGGGGGGACCTGGCAGGGCAGGGCAGAATGGGGCCATGCGGGGAAGCTCGTTGTCGTCGCTGTGAGCCCCTTGTAACCCTGGAGCCTGAGCCTGCACCTGCCCCCGACCCATGCACAGATCTGTGGGGCACAAGTTTCCCTTGTTGCTTCCCCCCCGCCTCTCCCCCCCCACACAAGCCACCCGCAGTTCTGTCCCACTTCCCACCGGGCCATGCTGTTGTATTCTGTCTTGGCTCTGGACTATCCTGTTACCACTGCAAGATCCCAGTCAGGCTCTGGAGCAGCTCTGCACCCTGCCATGTGCCTTGCTGGTGCTGCTGGGGCCGCTCTCCATGGAAACCCTGGCCTTGTGCTATCATAGTGTGGCTGCTGCTGGGGTTTCCATGGAAACTGGCCCCAGCCACACAAGCAGGGGCTGCTGGGAAATGGAGTCCAGCCGCCAACCAAATCTACCATTTTGCTTACCCTGATGTACATTCACATGGCACCCCCTGCCTGACCATTGTCCTGCTTTCCCCAGCCCCTTGCAGGCTGGAACTCTGCCAGCCTGCAGAGAGCTCTTTGCAAAAGAGCAAAGTCCACATGTTTCTCTATTAAAATGAGTAACCCATGTTTTTCTTGGGTGAAAAGGGAAAATCCACATTTTTTTTGTGGGATCCCTGCTGATCATGTACCCATTCACAATTGAATTGATAAGGAGTAGCCTTATCAATTCAAGCCTGGAACAAGGGACAAACTCATACATCTGGACCTTGAGCAAAACACCTGAGTTGTTCTGCCACCACACCTTCTTGTTTACCTCTTAGGTTGTGCTATTCCACTTAAAGTGAAAAGACAGCACATCTTTCAATCAAGAACATTGTCAAGCAAATAATAATAAAGTTGTTTTGTTTTTTTTTTTCCCCCCCTGAAAAGTGTCATACGGTTTACTCCACAGGAAGGGGTGAACTTGATGAGCTGTTAATTTCTCACCTGTAACATGGCACTCTTGGTTATGAGAGCAGCCTTCTGTCCTTGGCAGCAATGGAGGGTTATATTTCGGAGTTGAGATGAATTATTTTCTGTCACTGTTGTTGTTCTTGATGTGAATTTAATCAATTCCTGTCAGTGTCTGAACTGGAAAGTAACAGGAGCACAGAAGAAATTTAGAAGCATTTGACAATATACAGTTTTTCATAAGAGAATATTGACTGAAAAATTAGAGATTTATTCAGTGATAAAATTTTGTGTGTGTGAAGCCATACCATGCTGAACCCGATTGTGTAGATTCTGGAAAACAGCAGAAAATTGTATTTTTACTGTTTAAGACCCTGATTTTGCGTTTGTGAAAGCTGCATTTTAGTTCTGTAATCTTTTTTCACAAAGAAAAATTATTCCAGGAGGTTATGAAGTATGTGGCATACTACTAAGTTAGCTGCAGGGTGTTATGCAGGAAGGGCTTTTAGGGGGTGGTCTTTATTCAGGCTTCCAAAAACAGCAGGTGAGAGAGGAGACAAGTCAGCTTGCCAGATGCAGTGAGCACTATGAATGTCAAGAGATGACCAATGCAATACGAGTTACAAAGAGATGATTATCAAGGAGGCTATGATTTGTGTGTTCACACTTTTTTGTTAGAGGGCGGGCAGACCGATCAGTCTTCAAGTCCGCAGCTGCAAGCAAAGTGGGGACCTGCCTCAAAATGTAGGTTCCTCTACTGCCTTAATTCAGGCAAGTTAGAGTATGTATCAGGCTGGCTTTACTTAGTAGTTTCACAGGAAATGAATATTAACTTTTTTGAATGTACCACGTGTGTGTGTGTGTGTGTGTGTGTGTATGTATATATATGTGTGTATGTATATATGTGTGTGTGTGTGTATATGTGTGTGTGTGTGTGTATGTATGTATGTATGTATGTATGTATGTGTATATATATATATATATATATGTATATATATATATATATATATGTATATATCAGTTGAACACGGTGTTTTATTTATCAATATTTGGCTATTATTGGCACCATTGTTGGTCTAGTTCCAGAGAAACAAGCAGCAGATACCCAAAAGCCGCTGTCTAACTTAAGGCAGGTGCTCTACCAATGATGACTGAAGAGTTTAATGTTACTAAAATTAATGCTTCTATCAGTTGTAATAACCAAAATGATGATTTGACTTATTCCTCTTACAGATGAAGAACTGAGACTTCATAGGTCATATCCTGCCTCCCCTTTGTCCCTCCCCACAAAACTAGTCTCTGGACCATTCATTCAAAATCTGTATATTCTTGCTCAACCTGTAGATTATCAGTGTCTTTATGTTAATTTTACTAATTTACAGTTCACTTTCATGGAAACAAATGGGAACCAAAACCTCAAGCTCATTCTCTCTTGCCTGAAAGCTGTATGTGCCAGTGGTCAAAAAGTAACTGTAGGCTTTAGGCTCTTTGTGGCTCTAAGTGTGCAGTATCTAGTATAACTTGGCATCTCTTCATATTGCTTCTTAAACATGATCTATGTGTTTATCTTTAGAGTTATCTAACAATTTAAAATGCTTTAGCATTCTGAGTCACCAGTTAAAATCCAGATATTGGGCAAAGCAGTAAGTGTATTGTACTACAATATAAAAATTATTTATTATGCTAATCCAAGCAGGCAGTTTTGTAATAGTAGTAGCTAACCAGTCATTTATAAAATTAACTTTTTTGATTGATGGTTATTCATATTTCATTTACATACACTGCATTGTTAACAATGTTTCTCCTCTAATGTGAATCCATTACATTGCACATTATGTTACAACATTTATCAAGGAAAACAAATTGCAGATGTGAAATGTATCTCAATTTAATGTTAGGGTAGAACTCTTTATTCTTAGAATATATAGCCTTGTAAGTGCTTCATCAGAGGCAGTATTTTCATTCATGCAACTTTTTGTATTTAATTTGGTGCGTGTGCACACATGGTTTGTTGGGTTTTTTTTAAAGGAAAATTGTTTACACTACACAATTTGCAAACTGTCTACTTTGCTGGTAGAGCTTGTGAGCTTCCTTCAGTGCTTGTTGACCTAATATGATTTTACATTCCCAGTTTTTGTATTGGTAGTTTACTGAATTAATCCATTACATGCTTCAACATTGCTGAATTTTACAATTGCTGCCTGTTTTTGAGCTTGTAAACCTTTTCATGTATAAAACCAGTGTCCATTTTTAAGTGTGTAGTTAAATGTTGCTGATTTTTGTGCTCATTTTGATAATTTTAAAGTGTTACAAAAACATTTTAATATAAACTTACCACATGTAGTAGGTTCTTACTGTTGTTTATTCTTGTGAAAATCAGGTTTTTAACAGTGTAAAAAACTTAATTTTTTTTGTTCTTCCTTTTAAAGCCAAACTGGGAGATCATGCAGGGGCGAGAGAAACTTTCAGTGGGAAGTAAGCCTGGAAAATCTCAGCCTAACACGTGTTCTGAAATTAGTAAACACATTTATGTGAACAGGTATACTGTAAATTGTTTTAGGTCCACGGTAACGTCCAGTAAATAAAATATTAAAAGAGCTTAATAGGGAAGGTAGCTTACAACAAAAATGAAAAGAAAGAATTGCTTTTTAGATAAAAGCTTGATAGAAAAATCAGTAATTAATTAGTAGAGGTGCACCAATATATTGGTTTCATCAGTGCTAATCCGATATACAAAGAAAATTAACAGCTCTTTTTGGCCAGTGTAGCCAATAATGTTCAACAATGAATATAATATGCCTTCTGGCCAATGCCCCCAGACACTGTGTGCATATGTGCAGCTGCATTCATGCACATGGCCAGGAATTTAGCCGTGCAGTGTGGAGAGCAGTGTCCTGAAAATAATTCTGTGCAGGGGAAGAGACATGGAGAAGGCAGATCAAGGCCCCCATGGTGAGGGAGGGAGTGGGGCAGGGGCTAGGGGCACTGCCCAGCCATGGTAGTGAATGGGGCTAGGGCATGGAGCAGGACGGCACCGTAGGTGGCTCGTCCAGGGGATCAGCGCCCCCGCAACTTAAAAATGGTGGCAGGGGGATGTGAACTAAAGCTCCTCAGTGTTCCCTTTCCCTCCCATGCCCCTTTGCCTCCACAGATATAGCTGCACGGAGCTGCTCTCCATGCTGCCTGGCTGCATTCCTGTAATTGGTTATCACATTGGTATTGGTCAATATGGCTGGTTGTTAATCAGCTACCGGTATTGGCCAAGAAAATCTTTATCAGTGCACACCTAGTAATTAACATGTGCATGGCAAATCCGGCAGGGAGAGAGGGGACCTTTTCTTTTTCCTTCATTTGTGATGTTAATCTACATCTTTGCATTACTGAGAGAAAATGAGTGATAGGTTTTTCACTAGTTCTAGGCTTTCCTGTGTTATTTTTTTATCACTGGAAATGTTTTCTTAGATGTGCACTTGTTTGCTTTCAGTTAGGTACTATATGAAACCTGCGCGGGGGGGAAGATTCAGAAGACGTTTTGCTTCTCCTTTTTAATGCCAGGGCTGTGTAGTTTAGAAAAAAAATCACTTCCCTGACATGTTTAAAGAACCAGCTTAATTTAATGTAGAGCAAATGGAAGCTCTCTAGATTTTCCTCGTAGTGGACCCAGACAAAGCTCCATTCTTGATGACAAATATAACATGACCCTCTTGCACATGAGTGGGGGACTTGGAATAATTGGACTGGCATCTGCAGTACTTTCCAAAGAACTGATGGCATACTTAAATTAAAATTTGCACTGGAGAAACTTGTGTTTTGAGGGTTTTTTTTTGTTTTTTACTGTGTATTGATCTAGTCAATCTAAGGAAAGCACTTTAAAGCCATGAACAGATGTTCATGTGTAGCACTGCAAGTACGAGGGGTGTACATCCATTCACAGCTGCTTGTCTGGAGTGCTGCAAAGTTGACACAAAGGTATGTTTTCTAGCCAAGGGATAGTAGTGGGCTACTGCTTTGTTCCTGTGTGCCCAATGGAGCCCTTCAGTATGCCTAATGAATAACAGTATGTTTTCTCCCCTGCTGCGGAAGGGCTGCTGGGTAGGCTCTCAGCATCTTGTGGGGGCTGATGTGCTGTCAAAGAGCATGCTCTTGCCCTGGTGTGTGGTGCAGCACCAATAGCCTTACCCTCACTTCCCCCTCCTGGAGGGCAATAAGCTATCAAGATGAGAGCAGCAGCAGACACTGCGAGAGCTTGCCATAGCAAGCAGAGATGCAGGAGCTTATCCTGGCTCGGCTGTAGCTTTGCTGGTGGCAGGCTGTGAAGGACCCAGCCCTGCCTTGCGTGCCCCACCCTCCCCCCAGCAAGTGGAGCATCCAGGGATGCAGGACACGCATCTAAAATGTAGTGCTACAGAAAAGTTCTTGTTTTAAACTGGAATGCCTTTGTAGCACTTGTGCCATTTTGTAGCACTATGAGGGAATGTGCACATCTGTCCCCTCAACTTTACAAACATACAACTTTTCTCTATGGCTTTTGGGGACACAAGACCACAGGCTGCTAACCAGAGTAGCAAAATACCTTTGCCCCTGTATGGGCTGCAGTGTTAAAGCTGTGTTTTGTTTTGTTTTTATTTTTTCTTTAATTATAAGCAAACACAGCTTGCTCATGTACATGAAAGCAGAACTGACCCTTCATTTCATTCCCTCCTACCCCCCAGTCCAGTTTATTTACTGGATCCCAATGTTCAAATAACAAATTTAGCATTTGAAGATGGATCCTATTCTCCTAAGGTATGTAAAAAGATGGATATTTGCCTTCCATTACTGTGGCCTTTTTTAAACCCAAGTCACTGTCTACAGATCAGGCTTGTGTTCTGTTCTTTTCTTTTGGCCCTTGATTTTTTTAAATAAGTATAAAAGCATCCTCAGAATAATTGCTAAAAAAGGAACCATACTTTGGTAAAGAGAGGAAATTTGAACTGGAGGTGCACTGAACTTTCTCCAATGATCTTTATTTATTTAATTTATTTTACTAGTAATATGGCAAGTCTTGTGATATGTCCTGTCTCAAAGCACACTTCTGGAACGTATCATTTAAGCAATAGTAGGGTATTAAGATTCAGCTTTTCACAAGAACTATCATGTTAAAATTTAAAGCACACTTCCTTTTTCTTTGTTTTCTGTTTTGTTTTAAGGGCAGATATGTAAATGAAAAATATACCTTGTATTTACATGTATTGAAATATATAATAGGATATGTGTAGGAGGGAAAAACCAGAGACATTTTAATAGTGCCTGCTCTTCATAAATTGCAGTACTATTCAAATAAATCTCATTTAGCGCACACTGTTCTCACTGGAGTTGAGCTTTTTCTCATTATGTTGAGGGTATTTTAAATAACAGTTATGAATATTAAAAATGAGTTCAAATATGTCATGATGGCAAGTACTTTCACGTGTCCTGGTTGTAAAAGATTAATTTCTTAAGGATACTGTTAGGGCTTTAGAATTACAAGATCAATTTTTTTTTTATAGTATGCCTATTTCCACATACCAAGTCCCTCAAAGACTCTTCACTTGCAGAAGACTGGCAAATGGTGCAATGTACTGGCCACCTCCCTGTCATCTAGATACATACAGGAGACCCTCGCCGTTTGCGGGGGATACGTTCTCGTATCTAAGGCACTGTGTTCATGAACGCTGTCTGCAATTATGAACTCCGTGCCCCTGGCGGCTGGAGCAGGGGCATGGCTGCACTGGCAATGGTGGAAGTGCAGCAGCGGCAAGCGCAGAGCTCCTGGGGAGCTTCTTTAAGTGTATTTAAGATGTAGGTTCGGTATTCGTGAATATTTGAAACCACGAATGCTGAACCCACGAATAGCGAGGGTTTCCTGTACTGCTATATCTCTTACTTTTCACTTAGAATATTTTTTTTTAAAAAGTATGGGTGGAGATAAAAGTAGGGGTAGAACATGACTTGTTTAAAACCTATGCATGCACACTTTTTTTCATATTTTCTCTTGTACAGATTAAAAAATAATTAACCTCCACAGGTTGTAAAATCCTTTAAATGGCCAGACTAATCCCTTTCCCAGGTACCTTTGTATTCTTCAACCTAATAAGCCTTTTAGGCTCAATTCTCAGTTTTGCCTGAGTTGAGAATAAACTATCAGGAAACTAGTTGTGGCCCTTTGTGCCATGGTTATGGAGCGATCAGACTGTTTGAACATGTTAAAAAAACAAAACAAACAGCCCCCTCTCCCCCCAGCTTTACTGAAAGAAGCAGCATGTTACTTGGGCCCATCTCGCCCAACATCTGTATAGATAGGGCACTTCAGTAAGGCTTTTTGGTACTTCGAACTAAAGCTGATTTAATCACCTATTACATAAAAGTGACAAAAAAGCCCCACTAAAGCACCCAGTCTGTACAGGTGTTAGGTGAGCCAGGTCCAATTTATGCATTGTCTCTTCTGGGCGTGTGCTGGACTCAAGGCAGGGGCGTATGGAGTATAAAGTAAAGCACTGGGTTTTTTGGTTTTAATGTCTGCAAGCAGTCACAGTGATTAGCAGAGTAGAGCTCCGTCACATACCTAGATCCCGGTAATTTCTAGACTTACAGATGGTAAGAAAACGTCTGCCAGAGGTTCTGGCTCTGCCAGCTTCATTTTGGTAAGTAGTTTCCTTTCAGTGGAGAAATTTTTCACTAGGTAAGACCAGGTTTCATCTCCTCTGAACCAGCTTAGAAGTGTAGAGGAGCTGGGCACATAATGAAGAGCTAAGTCCATAATTTTATACCAGCGTTTAAGCATACAGTTTGATTAGACAAGATTTGATAATGCCTAAATTAAAAATACTGTTTGATATCCTAGATAGTCATAATTGACCATAATTGATCCCATTTTAGCAATACTGTCTCATTTTATTCTGCGACCGGTACTCTACTTCAAAGCCTTTTGGTACTGAGATGAGACTTCTTCAATTCTAGGGTCTGGCTGCTATTTTAAAATATTACTTGGCCTTTAGTACTTTTTTTGTTTGTTTGTTTCCTATTTCTGATTGATTGATTAATTATATCCCCAGCTTGTTTAACTAGACTTTCTTCTGAATTACTTTGTGATTGTATAACTTTGGAAGTCTGAGAAGTGATACTTCTGGACTTCAATATTCAAGGATGTATTCTGCAGTTGCAAAATTACAGATCAGTAGAGATGGTCACTGTACCTTTACTTGTGAGAAGAGCTGCCAGTTAGTGGTAGTTGTACTTGCAAAAAAATCATCATCATCAACAGTAACTTTTATATCCATTGCTGGGTCATGACTGCCTTTATGTAATTTTCAGCGATTTGTAGTTGTGTGTTATAATTGCATGTGTTACCTGGTCTCCAATGAGGATGGGACATCTAGTAGCTTCATCAGGTTGGGAATTACATGGGTCAGAAATCTAGCTCACCTTGGGCATGTCTACACATGTGCTTTAATGCACAGTAGACTAATTTACTGCACAGTTTACACATGTCACCGTATACATGTGGGCCATAGTTAGGGCGTGGTAGATTAATTTACTCCAGCCCAGGATAATCCTGTCAGACACTGGTACTATCTGACAGCGGAGTAAATTACTGCGCTTAAAGACACGTGTAGACTGTGGCATTGGGATTAGTTTATTCTGGCTCAAATTATGGTAGAGTTTATTCAGTTGCATAATTGTACATGCAGAGGCACCTCATGTGAGATATAGACTGTAGAACAAATGCTATTAAAAATGTTACGGCCCACGTACTCCTGGATGTTATAGCTGACTGCTTTTCTTCACCAAATAATCATGGAACCAACAAGAGATCATGCTGTTTTAAGGCTGGTTTTCATGGAGTTTGTCAGTTTAAAAACAAAAATCCTTGAATTGTGTGAGGTAGTTAGCTGTGTTAGTTTAAGGCAGAAAGCAGGACAGGGAGGCACTTTCAAAAAGCTAACTTGTTCAGAGGCATGAGCCTTTACTGAAAATAATGCCCTACAAAAATGCCCCACATAAAAGCTCATGCTTTTCTGAATGAGTTAGGTCTCTAAGGTGCCATCCTGCCCTGCCTTCTGACTGGAGTGAATGATTCTGAGTTGATTCAGGTTAAATTTTAAGTAGAAGATTAAGCAAACAGGTATTTTGATTTTGAAAAAGCAAAAAAATAAAATAGAGAAACTACTTAAAGTCAACTAGACTTTAAGAGAGTAGGCATTTGAATGTGGAAGAGTATTGTAATCCCTAAGTAAAAGGTATAAACATGTCTGGAATTTGGAAGACCAAGGTAAAACCTGTAGGAAAGGGTTCCAATCTAACCACGAAAATGTGCCTAAAAAGACAATTAGCGTAATCAAAAACCTTCAAGGAAAAGAGGAGGGAGTAGCTTGAGAAAAAAATGCTACACTTTGGAGATCTGAAAATATTGGATGCGGATGAAAATTGCCAGAGGTAGATCTTTTAAAACAAGTGTTGGATATACGGCGTTAGGGTCCTTATCTGCCCCATGGGTCTGGGAATTCAGGCATAGAATGAGCAGGAACAGGGCCTGCCCCAAAACTCTGGCATACAGTGCCTCTTTGTGGATGTGTGTTGGCAAGTGATGGCTGTGTTAAATCCCTGCAGCTCAAGAACTAGTAGCAGCTAATCCTGCTGCCATTCACCCCACTCCATTCTGGAGTGGAGGCAGCCAAGGGAATTTGACGCCCTTATTTTAAGGGAAACTTATAATAAAAGGTTTTTCTGCCACGTAAACAAAAGGAGAACAAAGGAAGAAGTATTGCCTATTAGTAAGCATGGGGTCAAGATTAAAGATAATATTTTTATGGCTCAAAAGCTAGTTTCTACCTCTGTTTTCTGCAACAAAGATGTCTAGCAGAAAGAGCTAATAGAAATGAATGAAAGGAAATTGAAAATTTAAAATTCCAAAGAGGAAGCAAAACTTGAAATGGCAAGTGTGCTTAAGTTGGGAGAACCAGCTAATTCCCATCCCATATAGCTGGAAGAACTGCTGTGTAAAATTGTAAGTCCAGCAGGAAGGAGTTAAATCAAGCCCGTTTAGTTGTAAGTAGCACTGTTTGACTGGAGAATAGTAAACATAGTGATTATGGGGAAGGAGAAAGTAATCTAGACCAGGGCTGTCCAATTGGCAGCCCACAGGTTACATGCAGGCCTCCAAGGGATTAAACTGTGGCCCCTAGTCATCTGGTCCAGGCACCATTCTTCCCTCACCTCCCTCCCCCTTCGCTCTCCTGCTGTTGGACTCCCCTTCTCTCCCCCCTATTTTCCTGCTTCTGAGGGGGTGGGGTGATACATTGGGGGGGGGCATTGAAGGGTCCTGCAGCTGGGAGGTGGGGGAATCTAAGGTGCCAGTGCCCTGGGAGGTGGGCGGCAGAGGTGGAGCTTGTGGCATAGTAGAGGGAGTCCCCACTGCATGGCTTGCACAACATGGCATGTTGCTGAGGTGGCTTATGGCCCCTGGCTACTCAGATATTGGACAGTCCCCATCTAGATGTTTGATAGTATCTAAGGCTTTAAAGTATGCTTAAAAGAAACACAAATTAAAAACATAGATGGCATTTTCTATATACTTCTGATTTTTACTAAGGTTAGACCATGTCAGACTATACTCTTTACCTTTCTTTGATAGGATAGCTGACAAGGGAGATGAAGTAAATTTAATTGATTTGGATTTAAAGATACTGTTTTAATACAGGGTCACATGGGGAATCATTAAGATGGAAAAGATTGGGATTAATGCTAGAATTGTTGGGTGGGTAAGGAGCTGGTAGGAAGGGAAAGGATAGCAGGCTGTACTGAAAGGGAAACCACTGGCCTGGAGGAAAGCTACTAGTTATGTAAGGAACCATTTTGACTTTAATGCATTCAATAGTGACTTTCCCACAAAAGGTAAGAGTGTAAATGAAACTTGCTATTGTTAAAAAAATTAGGAGTCCTTACATTTTACTGGCAGAAAAATGTAAGGCAGGGCAGGATGACAGTTTAGGCCAGTGGTTTTCAACCTTTTTTTGATTTGTGGACCCCTAAAAAATTTCAAATGGCGGTGCAGACCCCTTTGAATTGTAAGTATGGGTATTCAAATGCTTTAGATTGATCATAGTAATTTTTCGTGGACCCCTTAGACATAGTGTGCAGACCCCCAGGGGTCCACGGACCACAGGTTGAAAACTACTGATTTAGACGAACTGGTTCAGAGGCTTGAGCTACCTCCTCCATCCTCCATCAGATGCTTTGTTAGGTGTTAAGTCCCATTCTTAGTTAGCATCTAAGTTTCCCCAGAAAAGCTCATGCCTCACTGAAACAGTTAGTTTGAAAGTTGCCATCCTGCTGGACTTCAGAACAACATGGCTTACTGTCTCTTAGGTTTTATTGGGAGTTACTAGCCCTGGTGTACAAAATCCGAGGATGGTGCTAATACTTAAGAAGGGACAGTAGAAGACATGTTACCCACAATCCTGTGACATACATTACAGGGAAGTTATCACTACTCTTTTATTTGCCACAGCAGCAAGTCCACATTGGTTCATGCTGTTAGGAATACTTTGATTAATGTGCCACAGGCTGAGAGGACTGGTTGGTTTGTTTGATTTGGCTTTAGATGCTTTAAAGACGGGATTATCCTGGAATCCAGGGAACTGACAACTGAACTGCAAAAGTGGGCCATGGGAAATCCTTTAATCATTTTCTGCAAAACTGCTGCTTCACCAGTTTTCCTCCATTTTACATGGATGTGATTGAATAGTTATACTCAAGTGTATTGCCTCATGCTTGTTCTTATTGAATCCATTTTATTTCAGACCATTTTTTCTACTTTGAGATCATTTTGAATTCTAATTCTATCCTTCAGGAACTTGCTGTTCCTCCAAGCTGTCATCTGCAAATTTTTAATAAGTACACTTGCTGTTCCATCATCTTAGTCACTAATGAAAACGGAGTAGTATCCAATCCAAGAAAAAATTTAAAAAAATTCAGACTGAGGAGGTGCAAAGAAGGACTCTGAAAGATTGAGGGAATGGAGAGATTCTCTTATAAGAGGCGTCTAGAGGAGTTTGGCTTGTTGAACTTAAATAAATAAAACAGTGCTCAAAACTCATGTGGCTGCTGTATATATAAATACCTAGCATGGGTATGCAGGGAGAACATTAGGAATGCCAGAATACAATTCGAGATGCATCTTGTAAAGGGCATAAAGTAATAAGGGGTTCTACAAATATAGCAAGAGTAAGAAGACAGTGAGAGAAATCTTAACTCCTTTACAGAATGTGCAAGGCGCTCTAGATATAGATGGTGCAGAGAAGACTTGAGTATTTAATGTCTGTCTTTAATTCAGTCTTCACAAATAAGTGCAGCTACCAGATGATGTGTGCATGTGGCAGCAAAGATAAGGAAGGAGACAAAAAGTCTATGGTAGTAGAACAGGTTAGGGATTACTTAAAGAAGCTAGATGCTTTCAGGTTGGCAGAGCCACATGGGATGCATCTTAGGGGAGTGATGGAATTGACTGAGGTAATTTCAAAGCCACCAGCTGTCCTGTTTGCAGACTCATGGAGGTCATGTGAAGTCTTTGTGACTGGAAAGGGATGCCCATTTAAGAAACTGATGAAGGAAGATCCTGGGAATGATAGATTAGTCGGTCTTCCTTCCATACCTAGAAAGATCATGGAGCGGGTCCTCAAGGAATCCGTTGTGAAATACTTAGAGTTGTACAAGATGATCAGGAACAGCCAGCATGACATCACTAAGAACAAGCTATTCCTGACCAACCTCGTTTCCTTGTATGATGAAGTGACAGGCTCTTTGAATGAGGGAAGAACAGTGGATGTAATGTACCTTGACTTTGTCAAGGCTTTTCACAGTCTCCTTTGACATTCTCATTAACAAGCTACTGAAATACAGAGTAGATGAAAGTACACTAATGTGGATATATAACTTGGGTCATTGTATTCAGCAAGTAGTCATCAATGGGTTGGTGTCTAGTTGGGAATCGGTATCAAGTAGAGTTTCCCAAGGGTCTGTCCTGGGTAGGTATTGTTTCATATCTTTATTAATGGTTTGGATGATGAAATTGGGAGAATGCTTAGCAAACTTGAGGACTATACCAAGTTGGTGGTGTTGCGGATGCTCTGGAGGGTAGGTCTAGGATCCCCAATGACCTGGATAGACTGGAAAAATTGTCCACAATTGGAAACTGTATAATAGAAGTGTCTATTGGAGCCTTCCTAGTTCTGTCTTCACTGTTCCTGGATGTTTGGAGAGTGAGACTGTTGAAGTGTGGCAGTCTAGTCACTACAGTTGTTTCTAGCCACCATGGGTTGAAAAAATCAAGAACTTATCAGGTTCTTCAGTCCCATTTCTTAGCTTGGACAATGCCTCTTTACACTATTAGCAAATATTTTAGGTTCTAACAAAAAAGGTTATTTAGTGTTTAGTTTTCTTTTTTTTTTAATCTTAATAATTAGCTGTGAAGAAGTAGAGCTGAGCTTCCACTAATGAGATCCTTTGAGATGCTCAGGGATTGGAAGATTGGCTTGGGAAGATGTGCCTCATGTCTTGGTCTCTTTGGCACTAGATGCTTGTAAGATGCCTAGCCTACCTTGTGGAGGGATGGAGTCCCTTGTGATGCTTAACCATGTTGTACATTCAGCCTTAGGGCTCAAAAGAAATAACAGAACCAGATGCAAGTATTGCCTCTGCAGGGGGAAGCCAAGCTTGCCTGAATCTTTGTATCATAGACATATCTCAGAGTCCTCTTAGATTCCGTTTCTGACTGTGACTGGATAGGGTCAATATGTGATCTCTCTCCAGTGCTGGTTGGCAAAGAATTATAGTTCAGACTTGGGTTCCTGTAACAGAGGTGGTCATCCTGTGGCACATATGCCACAAATTACATGCACAACTACTTTCTGTGGCATGTGGCAGATCTGATAGGAGAACAGCAGGAGGTAAGGCAGACAAGAGAAAACAGAGCAGTAGATCAGGCATGGAGAACAATGGCAGGTAGGACAGAGAAGAGATCAGAACAATAGGTCTAACATGGGAAAGGAATTGGAATGGTATTCACAGAGGATGGGGCTTATCTTGTCTGCCAGGAAAGTTGGTCCCTAGTAGTCTGTAACATGGACTACAACCATGTCAAAAAACTATTGCTATGTCTCTTGTGTTAGTCAGTTCTTAAGTGCCATGAAGGGAGTGATTTTTGACACTTCAGCCCTATCAGTAACGATCACATCAGATCCTATCAACCAGGATGGGAAAGTACATTTTCACAAATTGACAGTTTGTAGTCCCTGGTATTTCTAGGACATGTTAGAGCTGAGAGCAGGCTTTCAAAGCTTTTTCTGCCTCATTACAGGCTGATGACCATTTATTATACAAACAAGCAAGGATGTTGTGGCTGTGAGAAGGATGCGTTCAACCTGAGATAAACCCTATAGCTCCATATGTAGCAGGGAAAGAACAGTCTTGCAGATTAGTTGAGCAAAAACGTAACTGAATTTTTCAAATGGCCATTAAAGTGGTTGTTAATAGGAGACCTTCAACTTGCGTGGCTTGTTTAGCTGAAAACTAGTTTTGCAGTCAGATATAACGTGATATATCCTACACCTTTTTCAGAAGTATGGGAAAAGAATCGGTGCATTTTAGATTTATTGTTAACAAACTGAGAACATAGTACTCTCTCTTTTTCCTTGTTCAGAGTAATTACTAAGATGACGTAGGCCAGAGTCCAAGTAATTCTAGTTGTCTTCACATGGTTGAAGCTACAGCAAATTTGGAAGCCACTTTTACTATCTAAAAGGGTTTCCACTCTTTTCCTTTTAGCCTAGAACTGTAGATTACATAGAATGGAGAATGTTATCCAGAACTACCTTTATACTCATGGCTTTACCTCTGTATGTGAAAGAATTAAACAATTTGTGCAAGTAATAATGTAGCCCGAGCCACATGTTCAATTCGCATCATTTTGGAGCGTCTTCTACAGTAGAAACTTTCAAGGTTTTCCTGTCATTGATCTAAGCTCGATTTCACACCTATTTTCTCGCTGAAGCTGATTTGTGTTCACATGTTGCTCAAAGAAGAGATTTAGGAAACGGCTGACGAATATCCCCCTGCTGCTTAAGGTTTTTTGGCTCCTAAGGTATCTTCCCATAACTGGTGTACAGCTTCTGAAACCCTCCTTTGACACAGTTGGAGAATGTTCTTTAATTAATATTTCAGTTATGATTAATATGGTATGCAATAAAGGAAAGACTATCAGCAAGAGCATCCATTTCTGTCCCCAGAGGAATTGTGTTTCCACTTCATTAGAGCCAAGTTGCCCTCAATGCCATTCCATAAGTACATTTGTTTCACAGATTTATTTGAAAAACTGTCCCAGTGTTCTTGAAGGGGAAGTGACTACTTAAAGTGTTCATCAATGTGAAAATTGCTTTAAAAAAAAAAAAAGTTTACTTATTTGTAACCTAGTTCTTGGATATACTCCCTATCTACCTTCTTCCCATCTTTGGAGATCTAATTATAATCTTGGATGTGAGAGAACTGCTGGAAGGAGCTGAGTGGGTTATGCCCTCTCCCATATCTTCATCTTCTGAACATTGAGAAAGAGCGCACTGTTGGTATTTGCCCCAAGTTAAAATATGCAGAGGAAATTTCTAGGAACTCTACTTACAACTGAGTAACTTGTTGTTTCTTGCTCCATTAATTATATGCTGACCTTTTAGGGAGAGTTGTATTGTCAGCAATCCCTCAATTCAGGGATTATCTTTAACAAGGCTTATTGATGGGCCTTGAAGTGACTTAAAAGTCCAATCCTTAAGTCACAGGCCCATCTGCACAAGCTACAGGTCAGGGTTGGCCATAGGACTGCTCTCCTTTCTGCTTCAAGATGCTTTACCTCAAAACGAGCAGTCATTGGAGTTGGTCAGCAGCTAGCTTCTCCCAAGTCTTGACATTGGCATCCATTTTCTTGAGGTATGCCTTCAATGTGTCCTTGTAGCGTTTCCTCTGGCCACAGTCTCAGGCCATAACTAAGTAGGGAGTTAGAGCACTTATTTTGGGAGTCAAGAGTCAGGCATCCTCACAATGTCTGGCCCAGTGAAGTTGAGGATCACTGACTCAATGCTGGTAACATTGCCTTCAGCAAGGATGCTGACATTTGTACCATGATCTTCCCATTTGATGTGGAGGATTTTCTGGAGGCATCACTGGTGATACCTCTCCAGACTCTTGAGATGATGATGGTAGGTCACCCACATTTCATGTCCATAAGAGAGTGGGGAGGATGACTGCATTGTAGACCTGGATCTTGATGTCTTTCCAGAAATCATGATCAATAAAGACAGACTGAAGCATTTTCTCAAGGGACGCACTTGCGCACCAGATCTTTTGCTTGATCTCCTCATCAATATTCACTCGCACAGAGGTGGCTACCAACGTAGGGGAAATGCTCAACTACCTTCATGGTCTTTTCCTTAATGGTAACTTGGGAACAGAGGTGAGGGTGGTTACATTTATGTCCCAGGGCAGGCTGATAGAGCACTTCAGTCGCCTTAATGTTGAGAGAGAGGCCTAAAGTTTGGTAGGCTTCCCTGAAAAGATCCAGTGTGATCTGGAGGTTTTCCTTAGTATGCTCAAGGATGGCATAGTTTTTAACATATTTCATAGATTTCATAGATTTCATAGACATTAGGGCTGGAAGGGACCTCGGAAGATCATCGAGTCCAGCCCCCCGCCCAAAGGGCAGGATGTCAGCTAGGGTCATAGGATCCCAGCAAGATAAGCATCCAGTTTCATCTTGAAGGTGTTCAATGAAGGCGCTTGAACAACCTCCGGCGGCAGGCTGTTCCAGACCTTGGGGGCTCGGACAGTAAAGAAATTCTTCCTTATGTCCAGCCTGAAACGATCTTGTAGTAGTTTGTGACCATTCGTCCTCGTCATCCCTTGGGGCGCTCTGGTGAACAAACGTTCCCCCAGATACTGGTGATCACCCCGATAAACTTGTAGGTGGCCATCAGATCACCCCTGAGCCTGCGCTTTTCCAGGCTAAAGAGCCCCAGGGCTCTCAGCCTGTCATCGTAGGGTCTGCTTCCCTGACCCCTGATCATGCGCGTGGCTCTTCTCTGGACTCTCTCAAGCTTCTCCACATCCTTTTTGAATTGTGGAGCCCAAAACTGGACGCAGTACTCCAGCTGCGGCCTCACTAAGGCCGAGTACAGGGGGAGAATGACGTCCCGGGATTTGCTTGAGAAGCATCTATGGATGCAAGCCAGCGTTTTGGTCGCTTTACTAGCCGCAGCATCGCACTGCAGGCTCATGTTCATCTTGTGGTCAATGACGACCCCCAAGTCTCTTTCTTCCATAGTGCTAACCAACATAGCACTGCCGAGCCTATAAGGATGCTGCGGGTTTTTCTTCCCAAGGTGGAGAACCTTGCATTTATCGGCATTGAACACCATCAGATTCTCATCTGCCCACTTGCTGAGCCTGTCCAGGTCAGCCTGGATCACCCGCCTGTCTTCTGGCGTGGATGCTTTGCCCCAAAGTTTGGTGTCATCGGCGAACTTGGCCAGTCTGCTTCTGACTCCAGTGTCCACATCATTAATGAAGATGTTGAACAGTATGGGTCCAAGGACAGAGCCCTGGGGGACCCCACTGGTCACAGGACACCACGATAAGTGACTTCCATCAATTACTACCCTCTGGGTCCGACCCCGGAGCCAATTTTCCAGCCAGTGGATCGTGGGGGACCCAAGGCGACAATTGGCCAGTTTCTCCAAGAGACGATCATGGGACACCAGATCGAAGGCTTTTTTGAAGTCAAGATATATGACATCAATCTCATCTCCCTTGTCCAGGTGATAGGTCACCTGGTCGTAGAAGGAAATGAGATTGGTCAAGCAAGACCTACCCGCAACAAACCCGTGCTGGCTATCCCTTAAGATGTTGGCGTCGGCCAGTCCATTAAGGATGGCCTCCTTAGTAAACTTTTCTAAGATCTTCCCCGGGATAGAAGTCAGGCTGATGGGCCTATAGTTAGCCGGATCCACTTTCCTCCCTTTCTTGAAGATGGGCACCACGTTGGCCGCCTTCCAGTCTTCGGGCACTACACCAGAGCGCCAAGAGTTTTCAAAGATCCGCGCTAGAGGCTGGGCTATGATGCTCGCCAGCTCCTTGAGTACCCTGGGGTGAAGATTGTCAGGGCCGGCTGACTTGAAGGTATCCAGCTTCTCAAGATGTTCCTTCACAAATTCAGCATTAATGGAGGGCAGGGGATCACCCTCACCCGGACTTCCCGGCCCTGTAGCAGGCACAGGCGTCCCATGGGGCTGATGAAAGACCGACGCAAAGTACCTATTTAATAGGTTGGCTTTTTCCTGGGCGTCAGTTGTCAGTTGCCCCATCTGGTTCAGCAGGGGTCCAGCGTTGCCCCTGCTTTTCCTCCGGCTCCCCACATATCTGAAAAAGGACTTTTTATTGTCCTTGATGCTCAAAGCTAGCTGGAGTTCAGTTGCAGCCTTGGCTTTCCTGGTCTGCTCCCTACAGGACCGGACCAGTGCAGAATAATCCTCCTTGGAGGTGACTCCCATCCTCCATCCTTTGTAGGCCTTTCTTTTTAGCCTCAGGAGGTCTGCTAGGTCCCTGGAGAGCCATATTGAAGGTCAAAGATTGTTGTTTTGAGTACTTTGGGCCTAGGCTGAAAATGCCCTAGATTGAAGAGCCCTCCCTTCAATTTAATGTCAGTTCTGGAAGGAAGGCAGTCCTTAATGAGAACCAGTATGATGGTCAAAAATGGAGAACAAAATTGGGGTGATGATACATCCTTGGTTGACCTCAGTTAGAATGACAAATGGGTCTGTCTCCAATCCACTACATAGAATGGTCAGTCATCTGGTGGTAGAGAAGCCCCTGGACCTTGATATACTTTTCTAGGCATCCAAATCTGGCCAGTATTTTCCTCAAGGCTTTGTGACTGATGGAATTAAAGGCCTTGGTGAGATCAGTGAAGGGCATATACAGGTCCTGGTGTGGTTCCCAACACTTTACTTGGACCTGTTGGGCAACAAAGATCATGCCAGTTGTCCCATTGGATGGTCTGAAACCACACTGAGGTTCTGGCAGGACTTAGCAAGAAGCAGAAGATGGTTCAGAAAATGCAGGCAAGCATTTTTCCCTGCTGTGGAAAGGAAGGTGATACTTCAATAATTCCCACACGCAGGCTTATCTGCTATCTTGCAGATAGTCACAATTGTTGGTATTGCTCAGGTCTCTAGGGATGTCTTCATTTTTCCAAATGTGTAGAATAAATTTGTGGAGTCCTGGTACCAGTTCCTTGCTACCAGCTTTGTAGATTTCAGCAGATATGCCATCTGGTCCAATAGCCTTGTTTTTGGCTTCCTTGATGCCATGCCAGACTTCTGGAATAGGAGGGTTGGTAAGGGATCCCTTTTAAGAGTTCTGAGGGGATAGATTTGACTGTGATATCTGCCCCAGTGCACTCATGGTTCAAAAGTGCTTCAGAGTGCCCTTTCCATCTAGCTTGGGTAGATTCATGGTCTTAGCAGAGTGTTGAGGCATCCTGTCATGACAGGAAAGCAGAACCATCAGAAAGTGGGCCATAGATGGCTTTCACTGCTTGTAAAAGCTACGTGTCATGTTTGTCAGCATAGAGCTGGATCGGTTTGGCTTTATCTTGCCACCGCTGATTTTGATTTCCTGGATCCTCCTTTGAGCTTTGGCTTTGAGGAGCTCATACATCTCCTTTTTCTGCTGAGATGAAGTGTCATCTTAGTAAGCAGAATGAGCCATTCTGGTTGAGGGGGGCTTGGATCTCAGTATCACACTCATCAAATCAGTTTTGCTGTTGATGGGTAGTATAGCCAATGGATTCAGCACAGGCCATATGGGTGGTGGCTTTAAACCCCTTCCAGAGTTCTTCAATATTGCCTTAATTTGTGGACAGGACAGAGAGCTTTTCATGAAGACACTGTTGGAGATCTTTATAGGTGTTTGGGTCTTGAAGAGATTTGGTGCTGAGAGACCTTTGCATAACTTATGGCTTTTTTCAGTGTTTCAGAGCAAGCTGATTTTTCACAGTGGATCTGACAAGATGGTGATCTGTCCATCAGTCATAGAAGATTAAGGTCAGAAGTGACCTCAGGAGCAAGACCATCCCCAAATATATAATCCCAGCCAAGGCTTTGCCTAGCTTAAAACCTCCAAGGATGGAGATTCTACAACCTCTCTCAGTAACCTGTTCCAGTGCTTTAATACCCTCCTAGTGAGAGAGTCTTCCCTAATGTTTAACCTAAACTTCCTTTGCTGCAACTTGAGACCATTGCTCCTTGTTCCATCATCTGCCACCACTGAGAACAGCCTAACTCCATCCTCTTTGGAACCACCCTTCAGGTGGCTGTTATTAAAACCCCACCCTCAGTCTGCTCTTCTCCAGATCTAAATAAACCCAGGTCCCTCAACCTCTCCTCAGAAGTCATGTGCCCCAGCCTTCTAACCATTTTTGTTAGAGGTACACCGATAGTTTGGTCCAATATCAGATCAGCACCGATTATGAAGAAAATTGTCTGTATTGGAAATTGGCCTGATATGGCCGATAATATGACTGATAAATGCCGTGTGTGCAGCTGGTAAGTCCGTTGTGGTGGATGGGAAGCGGGGAGGGAAGGGTCTTGTGGGGGCAGATCAAGGCCCCCTCGCAGTGAGGGAGGGGGGGGCTAGGGCTGGGAAAGGGACAGGGACTGCCCAGCTGGGGTGGGGCGGGGCATAGGATGGAGCCGCGGCTTGTCTGGGGGGCATAGGGAAGGGAGAGGAGGGCGCCACTGCACGCCACTCACCTGGTGGCTCATGCCCCTAGTCCCGCCACTTATCTGGGATGGCATGAGGGGGGGAAGCGGGGTGTGTACCCTCAGATCTGTACAGTGCATGGTGGGCTACTACCCTTTGATCCTGATGATACAGCCAGTTTTCTATCCACCTTAGTCCTTTCATCCAACCTGGACTTAGCTTGCTTTTGAGAATGTTGTGGGAGACCATATCCAGAGGTTTGGTATGATGTCCGCTGCTCTCCCAGAATCCATGGAGCCAGTCATCTTGTCATAGAAGACAATAAGGTTGGTCAGGCATGACTTCGTCTTGGTGAATACATGCTGACTGTTCCTAATCACCTTCTTCTCCTCCAAATGCTTAGAAATGGATTGCTTGAGGACCTGCTCCATGATTTGCCCAGAGACTCAGGTGAGGCTGACTTGTCTGTAGTTCCCCAAAGCCTCTCTCTTCCCTTTCTTCAAAACTGCTTCTATATTTGCTCTTTTCCAATTGTCTAGGACCCCTTCTGATCGCCATGGTTTATCAAGGATAATGGTTGGCAGCACTGTAATTACATTGGCCAATGCCTTCACTCCTTCAGCTCCCTTGGGTGCATTGCACCTGGACCCGTGGACTTGTACACATCCAGCTTCTCTAAACAGACCCTAACCTGTTCTTTTGCCACTGTTGGCTGCTCACCTTTTTCCCCAAACTGTGCTGCCAGGTGCAGTCACCTGGGAGCTGATCTTGCTTGAGAAGATTGAGGTGAAAAGGGCATTTTCCACAACATTTTCATTAGGTTGCCTCTGCCATTCAGTAAGGGGATCCACTCCTTCACTGATCTTCCTCTTGTTGCTGACAGATTTTTTAGAAACCTTTCTTGTTACCCTTCATGTCCCCTGCTAGCTACAACTTCAATTTTACTTTGGCCTTTTTGATTGTATCCTTGCATGCCCAAGTAGTATTCTTATATTCCTCCCTAGTTTTGTCCAAGTTTCACTAAAGAGTTCCCTAAGCCGAACTGGTCTTCTGCCATGCTTGCTTTTCTTCCTGCACATCGGGATGGTTTTTTCCTATGCCCGCAGTAAAGTTTCTTTACAATACAACTAACTATCTTGGACTGTTCTCCCCTTCAGACTGGCCTCCCAGGGGATCTGGCCCATCAGATCCCTGGGTGAATCAGTCTGCTTTTCTGAAGTCCAGGGTCCTTATTTTGCTGCTCTTCTTCCTTCCTTTCCTCTGGACTCTGAACTTGGTCATCTTGTGGTCACTGCTTCCCAAGTTGCCATCCACTACTAGATTCCCCACCAATTCTCCCCTCTTTTTAAGCAGAAGATCAAGAAGAGCACAGCCCTTGGCCTCTCTAACACTTGCTGCCAGCACTCTCTAAAAACTTCCTTGCTTCTCCAAAAATGGTTATCAGCTCCTTGCATGGCTTGGTTGATAACGGACATCCATTCCGTCCCAGGCTTTAACAATAACATTGTTGAGGATGTGCCAGTTCTTAGAGCAAGGCTGCCTCCAGATTATCTTGTATTTGTCACACTGTGTGAAGAAGGCATTTGTGATGACAAGACTATATTCCATGGATTTGCTAAGGAGAAGGATGCTGTTGGAGTTGGCTTTCCATACACCTTCATTCCCAGTGATGCCACTCGAGGGTTCCAGGTCACATCCAATTCTGGCATGGAAGTAACCCAGGAGAATGATCTTGTCCTCCTTGTGAGTATTAGTACATGATCCAGGTTGGAGTACAACTGCTCTTTGACGTTATTGTTAGGGCATACACACTGATGATGCTGACATATTGGTTGTTGTATAGTTTAAGATGGAGGGCCATATCATAAGACATTCGTTAATGCCCACAGGTAGCTCTGTAAGATGACTGACAAGCTGATTCTTGATAGTGAAGGTGATTCTGTGAGCCTGTCTGTCCTTAGCCAGTTTCCCCTTACAGAAGGTGTAGCCTCGACCCTTGTCCCTCAGCTGATCCTCATCTGGTCATCTCATCTCACTCAAAGCTGCAGTGTTCATGGTGGAAGGGCAAAGTTATTATTGAGGAAGAATACAGGAATCCTAAGCAAGAAGGCTCAAGAAACTGGAAAGAAGTCAGAATCCATTTTCCTTCATTACATGCTTTCAATCCTCTTTCACAAGGAGCAGGCACAAATTATTTATAGTTTGTTTTCAAATTGTTTACTTGACTTTTCCCAGATTGGTACTACCTTATTCTTTAAATGTGCCTTCCTTTGCAATTGAAGAGGAAGATAATTCTGTTATCTGTCAGAACTCTCGGCTTGCCTTGTGGTCCTGGAAACTGTCTGGAGATTGTAGCTAGGTATCCATGGCGTGAAAAAATCAATAGTAGTGAGTCTAGAGACTGATTATAGTGCTACTGGAGATGTTTATTTGCACGCGTGTACCAGTCCTTGATGAGGTGGTTACAAATAGCAGGCAGGCAAAAATCCCCTTTGCTGAAACACCCTGCCTCAAGAACTGATGATACGGAGTTTAGTGCAGTGGGCCAACTTGTTTGCCGATTTCCACAGTTTGTCTATTTGCGACTATAATGATTGCTTTTTCCCTACCTTTAGTGAGTAAGGCTAAAAGACCAACAGCAACATGGAACTTTTCTACCAAGACTAAAACCTTGCTGCAGAGCCAAACCCCCCACTTAAAACAAAATAAAACAAAACAGAAAACCCCCAAGTTCTCTTCCCCCATCCCTGGAAAAAACCACCCCTTTATACTGTGTATAACAGCGCCATCTGGTGACCTTCCCCTAACAGTATATTGTAATAGTGATTTTCTTCTTTTGCATATTGTTAATTTAGTGAAGATGGATTTTTGTGTTTCTGAGAGACCCCCACTTTGAAACCTGTAGGAAGCTACTCATCTAGTTTGTTTGTTTGTTTGTTTGTTTGTAATACTTGACATAGTTGATAAAACTGGCTCAATAATAAAGCGTTTCAGGAAAATATTGATACTCATCTGTCTGATCATAAGTTTGATGTGTCAGATCTTCTGTACTATTGGCATGGGCACAGTCCTGTACACATGTTGCCCTTCCAAACTGCGTTGCTGTCATCATTTGGTGGCCAGCAGGAGGATGCAGTCTGACAGGCTGGTCCTTAGAATGAGCTGCAATAGCTAGAAATGTACAACCTAAAATGCACTAACCCTTTTTCTTGGGATGTCATCTAGCACACTTCAGAGGGACTTGAAACAGGATAATGAATGTGTGTGTTATTCCTCCATGTTCTCGCTTGGTCAGTTCAGTTCTTTCCCATTTAAGTATCCCCCTGTCAGGGTGGTGGTGTTTGTATGCTACTCCAAAACAATGACTACATAGGCTGATATGTTGACCAAAGCTCAGCCAGGTTAATTTTCCTACACAGCACCTACTTACTGAAATACATGTCTAAAAGGTTACAAGATGTTAGCCCTAGATGCTGTTGGTAAGGCCCGTAATCGTTTGTGTGCTCTAGGCTTAGTGAAAAGTTCCAAAAGTTTCCAGGTCCTACACATTAAGTAGTTCTGTTTACATCAGATACTTGAATAACGAGCATCAACACCTCAATGATGTTGTTGATATCCATAGACCTTCTGCCACTTGTGTTCTAGACTTTGGCACCATCCTTATTAATCAGCTTTAACAATCAATTTGAATATTCTGTTATTCGTCAAGTTTACTTCCACAGGCACCCGAGTGGTGTGGGGTCACTCCTGCTTTGGTAAAAGTTCTTTGCTCTTAGCAAAGCCTTTATAGCAGCTGTACATGCATTGATCAGTACCTTTGTTACTCCATTAAGGCCTACCATCTTAGGACTAAAAACTTTCTCCCAGAATAAATATGACGTGCATTTGTATCCCTATACATCCATAATGCTGGGCATGTGGTGACACTGGTATTTCTGTTTTCAACACTGCTGCTTGTGTGAATGGATTTTGGATTTTACTGATTCCCTCAGTGGAGAGCAGGGAGTAGGAAAGCAGTAACCCAAGGCTGACCTGGATTGGTTAATGGATGTAGTTCACAATATGGGGTTCTTGGGTTTCTTTAATGCAGTGCCATGCAGAGGTACCCAGTCTAGTTCCAGATGAACTAGCTTTGATATTGGAGGCAACCTAATTAGCTTGGCTGAGAATGACTTGTTACAGAATTAGCTTTGGTATCACTACATGACACCGCATTGTGCATTGTAGACCTCCCCATAGTCTTGCAAGAACTCCTTGGGGCAGTGATTCTCAACAAGGGTGCTACAGTATTCTGGAGACGGTGCTGTGGGGTGCTATGCAGTTACCACTGCAAACACCTACATTGCGGTTCACAAGGTAAACCCAGAGATTTCAAATAGGAATTCATAGGGTCAAAAATGTTCTCACTTGTTGTGGTCTTTCTGAGTTCTTTGCAATAGAAGAACTGCTCTATTATTTTTCCATAGTCAACAAACAAGTGAAAGCAAAGACCAGGCATTTTCCAGTAAGTGCCTTGAGTCTAACAAGGTACGTCTTGAGCCTAAAAATGTTAACAACTACCTTATGGGCTTGGTCAGTTGTCTGTCGGTCTCTCGCTCTCTCTTTCATGTGGCTTCTTCCATTGGCAGCAGATTAAACCAAGGAAAAAAGCAAAACTATATTAAGAATCTGTGATGTTTCTCAACCACTATTAATATTTTTTTGTTTCTTGTTGGTAAAAGTGTCTATGAGTTTTGCCCAAAGAACTAGTAAATGTAGCTTTCCATTAGGCTTTTGTTCTATATGTAGAAGAGGTAAGCAGATTAGGAATTTTCAATTGGGAAAAGAGCAGCTGTTAATGAGCTAAAAGGGGAAAAAAAGACTTCTGTGTCATTTAATTAAACAACTATAATAGACTTATGAGTTATCAAATTAACCAGGATTGAACTTTTTGTGAGACACTGAATGTGGAAACTGCACAAATAAGAGGAAAATTCCTTTAGCAAATGCTTGAGCTTGAATTGAAAAGTCTGCTCCAGAGCGGTCAAGTTTTGTAGGAAGGGAAACCAAGCGTGCTTTTCCAGTCTTGGTCTGCAAGTAATATTTTTTCCAATATGTCCCATATGGTAGACTTCCAAATTGCACGTATGATCTTTACTCTACTTTCATGTAGGCCAGGGCTGTAAACTACTGGGCTGCCAGGAGCTGCACCCTGTGAAGGAGCCATCCATCCCCCAATCCCTCAGCTCTCCCCTTCTCCCACCCTTCTGCACACTGTGGGTAGCCCAGCTGCCCTCACCTCCATCCCAACTGGACACACCTTGCAGGTAGTCCCACTCTGCTGCTGCGTACACAGCCAGAGCACCTGGAGAAGGGATAGGAAGCAGAAACTGGATGAGGAAGAGGGAGCCCAGAGACCCTGGCTACTGCTTCAGCAGGTGCAATGGCAGCAGTTATGGTTGGGCAGAAGCCTGTGGGCCACCCATTAACTCCCTGCAGTCTGCCAGTTAGACAGCCCTGGTATAGGCTGACTTCATATTAACAGGCATCTCAGTTAATGCTACATTAGATATATAAAGGCCTTTCACACTTTTGAGTTATTGGTTCATATTTGAAACACATTACTGCATTTGTTTTATAAGGTTGCAACCTTATTAAGGTAGCTTCATGTTACAGTGGTTTCTTTTGCCAAATGATGAAAGCTTAAGACTTGATTTAAATGAATGCTTAGCTTGTAAAGCCCAAAATGGTATCTTAAATAAATAAATAAATAAATAAATAAGTACAAATATACCAAGCCACTATGAGGTGTGTCAGCATGAGCTAGTAGTGGGCCACGGAGAAACTGGAGGGGAAGGTAAGCTACGCTACTGTACTAGGCACTGTTGAAGCTATTTTTGAATCTTACAAGTTATTGGGTTAGGTATCTCTTGAGCAAACCAGTTGGAATCGCTGGACAGTGGTTCATCCAGCATCTCTCTCCACGTAACATCAGGAAAAGAATAGGAATATAAGTAGCATAAACACATTTGAAGCCCCAGGAGATGAGAGAATTTTTTTCTATTCAGGTAAACTCACTGAACTATGCTGCTGAAAGAGCAGGAATGTACTATGGGTACAACTGTTCTATCAACTGCTGAACTAATAAATCAAGCTTCTGCTGATAAAGGTTTGGTATGTCAGGTCTCTAACTGTGTAAATGCTTAGATTGAGACCCTATTATCTTTCTGCTTTAAAATCGAAGGCTAGGATTCAGAGTGACCTAGACAAATTGGAGGATTGGGCTAAAAGAAATTTTATGAGGTTCAACAAGGATAGTTGTCAAGGGAAGTAATTACACTGCTATATTCTTCACTGGTGAGGCCACATCTGGAGTCCTGTGTCCAGCTTTGGGCTCCCCATTACACAAAGGATGTGGACAAGTTGGAGGGAGCCCAGCAGAGGGCAACAAAAATGATTCTTGGAGCTGGGGCACATGACTGCTGAGCAGAGGCTGAAGGACCTGGGTTTATTTAGTTTGGAGGAGAGAAGACAGGGATTTGATAGTGGCCTTTAACTACCTGAAGGGCAGTGCCAAAGAAGATGGAGCTAGACTGTTCTCAGTGGTGGCAGACGAGAGAAGAAGGAGCAATGGTCTCAAGTTGCAGCCAGGGAGGTTTAAGTTAGATATTAGGAAAAACTTTCTCGCTAGGAGGGCGGTAAAGCATTAGAACAGGTTACTTAAAGAGATGATGGAATCTCCATCCCTGGAGGTGTTTTAAGACCAAAGTAGACAGAGCCTTGGGTGGGATGATATAGTTGAGGATGGTCCTGCTTTGAGCAGGGGGTTGTACTAGATAACCTCCTGAGCTCCATTCCAACCCTAACTTCCTATGATTACAGACATAAAAAACCCCTAAAAATGGCACTTTAAACTCTGTGTGCCCCCATCAAAACCCAGCATATACCCAAAAGGGGCATCACATTAGTTGGATCTGGCTCGCCCAACATCTGTATAGATTGGGTGCTTAGGAGGGCTTTTTATGGCACTTTTATGTAATAGCTGATTGAATCAGCTTTGGATAAAAGCTTCAAAAAGCCCCACTGAAGCACCCAATCTAAACAAACGTTGCAGAACCAGATCAAACTAACACGCTGCTTCTTCCAGTAAAGGCCCCCTTGCCCCCCGTTTTCTCCCCCCCCCACACACACATCTGTCATCAGCCTAAGTTCCTGCTATTCACTAATCCTGGTAGCATGTGGGCACCTGTCTTTTTCCTATGCATTGTAATTTTTTTTGCCTTAAATAACAATTTTGAATTTATTTCCTCCTAAAGGTATGGAATATATGAACGATGCAGAGAGTTGGTGGAAGCTGGTTATGATGTACGGCAGCCAGACAAAGAAAATGTAACGCTCCTCCATTGGGCTGCAATCAACAACAGGATAGATCTGGTGAAGTATGTGTTATTATTAAACTAAACATCGGGCAATCAAAACTATAAACGGATTTAATGTTTAGAATGTGAAGTAGTCTTAATAGTTCCTTTCATGGCCATCCAATTTCAGTTTTAAGTGTAAAAATTGAAAGTGAGGAACCTACTAGCTTAGATATGTTGCAGAATCTCTAGTGTCATACTACTAAAAGTAAAACCTGTTAAGTCCAGGTCTAATTCAAATTGTTTTAATGAACTGGATAAAGTGCAATTTTTTCAGTGCAGTTATGCTACTGTAAAATGTCTCATGTTAAGTTAATGGTTCCTTTTTGGTTTTCAATGGGCAATATGGCAAAATAGTTTGCATGCAGTCAGTGAACTTGAAAGCTCTCTTCTATTTGTGACCATCACATTGTATTGCCTGATAAAAGGAAGAAATGTATTTCCTAGTTTAATAAGGGTAAGTGCTTTACAAGGAAATATTCTGTTATCTCATTTCTGTTCTTTTTGTCTTCTGTAATACAAGAGGTGATAACTGAATTAATCCTTTGGCAGTCTAGAACCACAGATACTACAGTGCTTTTAATATTGTAACCCCTTTCTTTTAACTTAATACAAGGGTTAAAGCGTAGGGGGTCACAGAATTATGGATTTAGTGTTAAAACTGAAAGACTAAAAGTAAAATTCCAAGTCGAAGATCTATACGGATGTTTTAAAGCCTACTGTTCTCTTTTTGAGAACCTTAAAAGCCCAGTTTTAAAGGGTTAATGTCTACTATTTGACATTTTGTCATCTGTATATGAACATTAATCCTTTTACCTGGTGTTAAAAAAAGTATGAGCTTAAATGTATATAATAAATAATATAGGGACAACAGAGTTCTCAGGGTACCTGGTATAAAACACATGAACTCAAACTATGCAGTTTGCAGAATAGTTCCAGTTTTGTTAGCAGGTTGTACAACAACATAGGCACCCACATAAACACAAATAAATTTATTTTATGTGCTACCTAAGCCATTACCAGACCAAACTGTTTCCTATGTTGGAAAAAAAAATGTTCCATCATGATTTGCTTTTAAAAGGAGCTCTCTTTCTCCCTTACCCTCCTTCTGCTGATTAACTCCACCTACTGTGGAAAAAGACAGAAGAACTGGGAATTAGTCAGTGTTTCTTAAAGACTGAGGAACACCTTTTAAAGCAGCTCTCATGGCAAGGGCAACCGCTAGTTTCCTTTAACACTGTCATGGACAAATAAAAGGATGACCGCACCGATATTGCAATATGCTTGAATTTAGGTCTGTGTCTTTCTTCCTTTAACAGAAAGTAGACAGTGTTCTACCTCCTTCTATCATCCTAAAGCAGAGTCTGTATGTAGAATTGATGAGTAAATCTGTGGACCTTGGTTTCTTCCAAAAAAGCAAGAACTTTTGTGAGGGCTCTTGTCTTAATCCTTCTCTTTCAATACTCCCTTTCTGTGTTTTCCTTCTATCTGACAATTTAACTAAGGTTTATGAATAATCCTTAATTTGGACCACTTGAACATATATAGTTTTTCTCAGGCAGACTGTTTTTCTTTAATAAACAATAAAAGCCTTTGTTAACAATGTAACTTACTCTTGTGTGTATTTAGTCAATTATAAGGCTGACTTACGTGTAATGAATTAATCATTGGAGTCAAATGGAAAGGCACATACTTATGCTGTAAATACTTCTATCATAGTTCATAGATTCTAGGGTCGGAAGGGACCTCAATAGATCATCGAGTCCGACCCCCTGCATAGGCAGGAAAGAGTGCTGGGTCTAGATGACCCCAGCAAGATGCCTATCTAACCTCTTCTTGAAGACGCCCAGGGTAGGGGAGAGCACCACCTCCCTTGGGAGCCCATTCCAGACCTTGGCCACTTTAACTGTGAAGTTCTTCCTAATGTCTAGTCTAAATCTGCTCTCTGCTAGCTTGTGGCCATTATTTCTTGTAACCCCCGGGGGCGCCTTGGTGAATAAAACCTCACCAATTCCCTTCTGTGCCCCCGTGATGAACTGATAGGCAGCCACAAGGTCGCCTCTCAACCTTCTCTTGCGGAGGCTGAAGAGGTCCAGGTGCCCTAGTCTCTCCTCATAGGGCTTGGCCTGCAAGCCCTTAACCATACGAGTGGCCCTTCTCTGGACCCTCTCCAGGTTATCCACATCTCTCTTGAAGTGTGGCACCCAAAATTGAACGCAGTATTCCAACTGTGGTCTGACCAGCACCCGATAGAGGGGAAGTATCACCTCCTTGGATCTGTTCGTCATGCATTTGCTGATGCACGATAAAGTGCCATTAGCTTTCCTGATGACTTCGTCACACTGCCGACTCATGTTCATCTTGGAGTCCACTAGGTCTCCAAGATCCCTTTCCGCTTCTGTTCCACCAAGCAGGTCACTCCCTAGGCAGTAGGTATGCTGGACATTTTTCTTCCCTAGGTGCAGCACTTTGCATTTCTCCTTGTTGAATTGCATTCTGTTGTTTTCTGCCCATTTGTCCAACCTGTCCAGGTCTGCTTGTAGTTGTTCCCTGCCCTCTGGCGTGTCTACTTCTCCCCACATTTTTGTGTCATCTGCAAACTTGGACAGAGTACGCTTCACTCCCTCGTCCAAGTTGCTGATGAAGTCATTGAAGAGTATTGGTCCAAGGACCGAGCCCTGCGGGACGCCACTGCCCACACCCTTCCAGGTCGATACCAACCCATCCACTACGACTCTCTGGGTGCGACCCTCTAGCCAATTCACCACCCGCCGGACTGGGTAGTCATCCAAGTCACAGCCTCTTAACTTGTTCACCAGTATGGGGTGGGATACCATATCGAAGGCCTTCCTGAAGTCTAAGTATATGACGTCAACCCTGACTCCTGCGTCCAGGCGTTTTGTAACCTGTTCATAAAAAGAGACTAGATTAGTCAGGCATGATCTACCTGCTTCAAACCCGTGCTGGTTTCCCCTTAGCATAATTTTTTCTGCCGGGCTCTCGCAAATGTGAGCCTTGATAATTTTTTCAAAGACTTTGCCAAGGATGGAGGTGAGACTGACTGGCCTATAGTTGCCTGGGTCCTCCTTCCTCCCCTTCTTGAAAATGGGGACCACATTGGCCCTTTTCCAGTCCTCTGGGACCTGGCCCGTGCACCACGAGTGTTCAGATATTCTTGCCAGTGGCTGTGCAGTGACATCAGCCAGTGCCTTCAGTACCCTCGGATGGAGCTCATCCGGGCCTGCCGACTTAAACGCATCCAGTTCCTCCAAGTGACTCTGCACCATCTCAGGGTCTATGCATGGTAGTCTGCTGCCCTGCTGCTGCCTCTCTACAATCCCAGTGAGAGACTTGTCTTGCCCCTCACTTAGGAACACTGAGGCAAAGAACTCGTTGAGGAGTTCAGCCTTGTCCCCCCTGTCCGTCACCAATTGCTTCTGCCCATTTAGTAGGGGTCCTATTCCTCCCTGGGCCTTCCTTTTACTCCCTATATAGCTGAAAAACAGTTTCTTGTTATCCTTAACTTGGGATGCCATCCTCAGCTCCATGGTAGCTTTGGCCCGTCTAACTGCCTCACTACAAGCGCGAGCAGAGGAGGTATACTTCTCTTTGGTGATCTCTCCCTGTTTCCACTTTTTATATGCTCCCCTTTTAGCCCGTAGGCTGCTCTGGATTTCTCTGGTCAGCCAGGGAAGCTTTCTGGCCCCTTTCCCTCTTTTTCCCCGCACTGGGATCATCTCCCTCTGTGCCCGAAGGATCATTTCCTTAAGGCACAGCCACCCTTCCTGGGCTCCCATCTCTTCAAAACCCTTACTCTGCAGTGCGTCCTTGACTAATCGCCTGAGTTCATTGAAATCGGCTTTCCTAAAGTCTAGCACTTTCACCCTACTGGTTACCTTACCCACTCAATGTCTTTTGATGAATTCTATTATTTGGTGATCGCTGTCCCCCAGGTGACCACCGATCTGTAGGTCCCCTACCATGTCATCCCCCGTTGCCAATACCAGGTCCAGTAAGGCCTTCCCCCCCTAGTGGGACCATATACCTCCTGTACACAGGATAGGAACCTGCGTGAATGGTGGGACTTTGCTGTCTTCGTCTCCCAGCAGATGTCTGGGTAGTTTAGGTCCCGCATGACTACCACCTCCTTAGTTTTTATGGTCTCCGAGAGCTGCCTCAGGAGCCTCAAATCTAGCTCTTCCCCTTGGTGTGGGGGACTAGCAGATGCCTACCACCAAATCCCTTTCTTCTTGACCCCCATGTAACCTAACCCACAATCCTTCTACTTTCTCCTCTTTCGATTCCGTCTTGATAAGGGTCGATGTATATTGCTCGTTGACATAGAGCGCAACCCCTCCCCCTTTCTTCCCCACCCTACCTTTCTGTACAGCTTATAACCCTCAATATGTACTGCCCAGTCGTGGGAAGAACCCCACCAGGTTTCTGTTAGCCCTACTAAGTCATAGGTGTTTTCTGCAAGCAGGAGTACTAGTTTATCCTGCTTGCTCCCCATGCTCCTAGCATTCGTGTATAGACACTCGAGCCCTGTGATTGGTGCCTTTGCTGTCCCCTAGCTCTGAATCCCAAAGGGCCCCTTATTGCTTACCTGTGCTGTACTGCTGGCCACCCCGTGGCTTGCAGGTTCCCGATGTTCTCCTTCTTCAGGCTGGGCTGTTCTTGTGGGTGCCACGTGGTTTGGTGGTCTGCGGCTTCCCCCACCCTCATCTACCCCTCCCCCTGACGAGCCTAATTTAAAGCCCACCTGAGGAGATCTGCCAACCTAGAAGAGAACACACGCTTACCTTTGGGGGACAGGTGAAGCACATCCCAACTAAGCATGTCCCTCGTCGCGATGTGCGGGTCATTGTCAAGGAAGCCGAAGCCTGCCTTGAGACACCGTTGCCGAAGCCACCAGTTGGTCTCTCTAATGCAGTTCTCGTGTCGTCTTCCACGTCCGCTCACTGGTAGGACAGAAGAGAATACCACCTGTGCACCAGTCTCCCTCAGCACGCTGGCCGGAGCATGGTAGTCCGTCATCAGGTGATCAGACTACAATAGTTAGCATTCTTCTTAATGGTGTCTACAAATTGACTAGGCATTGAAACAGCTGTTCACTCATCTGCAAAAAGGTACATTGGATTTGATGAAAATGTAGATGTAGATGTTATGTATATGGAGATAGGTACTGTGGAAATTTTTCCTTTAGGCTAGGGACAGAAATTACACATGAACCAGTGTAAGTGGTCAGAAACCAGTTTAAATCTGTAACACAATAGAAGTTCAGTGCACACAAACCACTTTCAAAATGGCCAAAACTGGTTTAAGATAAACCTGGATAGATATAGTATCAGACTGAACTGGTTTAGGTAAAATTGGTTTATTCAACTTCTGTTCCAGATCCCTTCCAGATTCAAGTTAATTCTCAGTCCCCCAGCTTCCCAGGATGATTTACTCCTTCGCAAGCCACCCCCAGATTGCCAGATGGGCAGGCTAGCCTTGTCCCAAGCTGTCTGCTCCGAGCAGGGAGGCATACTTTAGCACCCCTGGCTTCTGGCCTGAACCCCTGTGGGCATGTGTCTGCATTTCCAGAATCAAAAGTGAATGTCTGTTCACTTGCTTATTGGTTCAGTCTGCACAGCTTGGACTAAACTGCAAAGATTGAATCGGTTTAGCCTCAGGCTTTTTGACTGTCTGTACTTAGCCTTAACGTTATGTGTTTGATGCCTAGTTCTTATCTGTTTTGTGAGCCCTAAGTGCATCTACAAAATAAGGGAGCTTTTAGCACTTTCTGGTTGTACGCTTGCCCTTTCTTCCATAAATTAAAAAAAAAAATACAGATTTTGTAGGTATCATTCCCAAGGCTGATTTAAATTCTGCCTCACTCCAGAAAAGGATAAGAGACTCAAAATTATGTAAAATTTCTCTTCATTGGAACTTGAATTTAAGAACACCAAGGCTTCCCACCTCTCTTCTGTTGTAGCTATGATTCTGAAAAGAAAAATGTGTTATGGCTCAAAACAGTTACTGTTCCAGAGAAAATTTTGTACATATTTTATCAGCAAAATAACCTCTTAAAATAACTTTGAGAACAGAAATGGCTCTAAACAGAAATTGACAGATTTGAACATTTGGGAATTTGTAGGTGGCTATTTCTGAATAGGTATCCAGATTGTGTAGTAATTTGCTCAGATCTGAACACCTAAATTTTAGGGTACCTGAAATCTGTCTGTGACCAAATCTTTCATGTAAGGCTATGGACACATTTAATAGAGGGGTGATGATGAAAGCATAAACCCTGGAGCAACCAGCACCATGATAGCTGCTTAAAAAGGAGTAAGCTGTGTTCATAAAAAATAAAAAATTGGCAGATGTGCCCCTGATTAATCCATCCTTATTAGATCAGGGCATCCTGTCACAAGTTTACCTGTTCATATGCTTATGACCAAAGGCTCAACTTCAGTTGTAACAGGTGTTTCTGTTAATCTGCACTGAAAACATTATACCATCATAAGACTTTTGACAAAATTAACATGTAAAAAATGGTTGCTTTTTACTGTTAGGTGCTTTGTTACTCAAAGGAAAAAATAGCGTTTCTCACCAACTTGATCACTCAGGGAAAACTGTTCTCCAGTAAGAAAAACAATTATCTCAGCTCACAAAAACTACATGTGGTTATAAATATGAATTACTACAGATTAGATATGGATAATTCATTTTTGTCCTACAGGTGGTTGGTCTGCTTAAAAATGTTTTTTAGAAAATTTAATTTCTATCCAGTCATTTTTAAAGTATCTTATGTTTTTGTCTTTGCCTAACAACTGTAATTGAGAAGCATGTAAAATCTTTGCACTCGTTAAAAGCATAACAAAAACATTAATTCTTGGAATTATGATTTCAGTGGAGACATTCCAGTGATAACATGTGCTACAAGTTAAATTGTGTAAAATTGTATTTTACCTTTGCCAAAATTCTGCGCGCCTTTCTTTCATGGTCAAATGTAAACTTCTGCCTAAGCTGGCAAACCTGTTTTAAAACCAGCTTTTAAAAAATGGAAAATTGAATTTACCTATACCTTATACATTTTCAAGTAAATCCTGTCATTTCTTTCATGAGAATAATTTTAATTGGCACTATCTGGACTAAAATTGTGCTTTTCATTCTGTTTTCAGATATTACATATCCAAGGGTGCCATTGTCGATCAGCTGGGAGGAGATTTAAATTCCACCCCTCTTCATTGGGCAACGAGGTGGGGAGCCAAATTCTAGATTTTCTTTACTCCTGTACTTGTTTTGTGTATATTTTAACAGTCTATTAATTATTGCAAATTTCCACTTCAGAATGATATTTAGACATTTGGTTGCAAATAAGAATGAATCATATATGATTGATTGGTGTCTAAGGATATGGGCTCTTCTGATCAGGCTGTCAGTTTTAGCTACAAAAGAGAGTAATCACTGAGAAAAGATAGATGTATTACATCAAGATTGGAGTTATTGGTCACCTGGTGGCTGTTTTAATCCTGCTTTTGGGATCTCTCTTGTTTATCTAGCATGTTTAGCAACATGGAGACTGCGTGACTCAAAAAAAAGGTTTGCATGTGATGCGGTCCACAGAGAGCTATTAGGTTCAGGGAATTATCAAAAATCATTTTCAAACAAAGGAAGAAATCTGATCCATAATTGGGAACTCGTCAAAGACTTGAGGGGGTGAATACCTATCTGAGGATGGTATTGAGGAAGCAGTTTACTTTTCTTCGGTGATTTTTTTTTGTTTAGGTAAAGTACATCCCCTATAGGCAGAAATGAACGGGGAAAGAAGAATGTCTACAAATATTTATAATTAAGCACTGCAAAAGAGGCTCAGAATATTGGCTTCTGAAAGATTTAAATAAGTTTATTTTTCATAAATGTATCAGGGGGATAGAGACCAAAGCCCCGAGTTCGGTGGGAAGCAGGTGACCTGGAAGAAGCACAAGCAGGAGGTGGCAATGTGTGCTGTCTTCTCATTCTTCTTGGGAGAGTAAGGCAATCGGCAAGTTTCCTGATGTGTCTGTACATGAATGCACAGAGAGACTGGAAAAAGAGCAGGAAGAATTTGAAATCATTGCAGTGTCACAGAACTGTGATGTGATTGGAATAACAGAGACTTAGTGGGATACCTCACGTGACTGGAATACTGTCATGGATGGATGTAAACCAGAGGCAGACAAAATACAGGCCGCGGGCTGGATCCGACCTGTGAGGCAATTTCATCTGGCCCACAAGCACCTACCAATTAATTGGACTGCTCCCAGACAACTCACTTTGCTCCCACCCTTATGCCTGTGAGGGCTCCAGCCCCAGCCAGCGCGCACAGCTTCCAGGCGGGGCCACTGCTGCAGCCGCCAGAGGACCCGCTTGGTTTCTCTGGCCTCCAGCAGCTCCTCCTCCATGTCCTTGCTGCAGCGCTCACTCTGGGCGGCAGGTAGGGAAGCAGTGGCAGGTGGGGGGAGCTGCAGTTGGGTCAGAGCACGGAGTGTGCAGCTGGGGCTGGTGGGAGCGCAGAGCCCAGAGTTCATGCCCAGCAGGGCCACAGGAGCGTGGAGCCTGGGTCAGCCCAGTTCCATTGTGCGGGGCTCCCCGTGACTCATGTGCAGCTCACAGGACTCGCACGCCACTGAGGGGAAGTCCACTGCAATGGAACCGGCTGCTTTCTCTGCTTCCTGCTGCCACATGCAGCTTCTGGGACTCCCCCAGAAATGGCAAGGTGTCTCACTGCCTGCTTCCTGATGGAGTCCCACGATCTGCATGTGGTGGCAGGGAGCAGGGCCAGACTTATAGTATCATAGTTGGTAGGGTTGGAAGGGACTTGAGCAGATCATCAAGTCTGACCCCCTGCTATGGCAAGAAAGAGTACTAGGGTTAGACGACCCCAATAAGGTGTTCATCCAGCCTCCTCTTAAAGACCCCCAGAGTAAGAACCAGCACCACTTCTCTTGGAAGTTGGTTCCAGATCCTAGCCGCCCTGACTATGAAGTAGTGCCTCCTGATATCTAGTCTGAATCTACCCTCTGCCAGCTTGTGACCATTATTTCTAGTCATTCCTGGTAGTGCTGAGGGGAACAGGGACTCCTCCAATGCCTGTTGGTCCCCCCTGACTAGTTTGTAAACAGCCACTAGATCCCCCCTCAGCCTTCTCTTGTGGAGGCTGAACAGGTTCAGGTCCCTTAGCCTCTCCTAGTAGGGCCTGCCCTACTGCCCCCTGATCATGCGGGTGGCCCTCCTCTGGACCTTCTCCATGTTGTCCACATCCCTCCTGAAGTGCAGCGCCCAGAACTGGATGCAGTACTTCAACTGTGGCCTGACCAATGTCACATAGAGGGGGAGGATCACCTCCTTGGACCTGCTTGTGATGCATCTGTGGATGCATGACAAGGTACGGTTGGCCTTCCTGACCGTGTCCCCACACTGTCGGCCCATGTTCATTTTGGCATCAATATTGATTTCAAGTTCCTTTTCTGCCTCTGCACTGATGAGTAGGGGAGTTCCCCAGCCTGTAGGTATGCTGCTGGTTCTTCCTCCCCAGGTGCAGCACCTTGCACTTGTCAGTGTTGAAACCCATCCTGTTCTCATCTGCCCACCCCTGTAACCTGTCTAGGTCCTATTGCAGCCTATTCCTCCCTTCAAGCATGCCCACTTCTCCCCACATCTTAGTGTCGTCTGCAGATTTGAACAGGGTGCTTTTTACTCCTTTGTCCAAGTCGCTGATGAAGATGTTGAACAGTGCAGGCCCGAGGACTGAGCCCTGGGGGACCCCACTGCCCACATCCCTCCAGGTCAAATAAGACTCGATCATGTGGGGCTTCCACCTGACAGTGCACAAGTCCTGGGAGCTGCACGTGAGCTATGGGGCACCCTGTGTGATAGTTTGGCTGGCCTGGTTCTGTTTCTTCCTGCCACGTGCAGCTTTCGGAACTGATTGGAGCCATGTGCCACTGGGCAGATGTGCCTGCGCAGGCAATGAGCAGCCTAATGGCCCACCACTTGCTGCTGCTGCTGCTGTGATAAGGGCTCTCTGCACCAGGGGGTGGGAGGGGTGTGGGGTGGGGTCACATGCCCCTACACCCTGCTCCACAGCCTCCTCACACGTGCGTACCCGTCACAAAGACAAATCCTCCACACACACCCATCCACATCCCACACCCCACCATGCACACCGCCCCCCCAACCACACCTCATACACCCCCCCCCACACACAATGTACAAGAGTAAGAATTAATTTTTGAGCTATTATTCAATCACCTCTATATACACAAACACTTAAATCAGGACAAAAATATATTTTTTAAATAAAATTAAAATGTTATAGTAGACGTTTGACTTGCAGTATGTGACTTTTTTTTTTTTGGGGGGGGGTCCTGTTCCAAGGTGACAACCCATCCCCCCCCCCCCCCCCAGAGTACTTCTGGGGGCAAGGGGAGGGACTTCTGGTCCTAAGATGGTGACTGGGGCCGGGGAATCTGTCAAGGGGCAAGCTACCCTTGTGGCCCTCAACAGCTCACCAAAACTCTTTAAGTGGCCCTCCAGCTGAAATTATTGCCCATCCTTAGTGTAAACTGTTCAGAAAGGACAGGCAGGGGAGAAGAGGAGGAATACCACTTTATATAAAAAAAAAAGAAAAACTATGATTACTTGGAGATACAGTATGAAACTGGAGATAGGCCTGTTGAAAGTCTCTGGGTTAGGGACAGGGGGAGAGTGCAACCAGGGTGATGTCATGGTACGTGTCTGCAATAGGCCGCCAGACCAGGAGCATGAGGTGGATGAGGTTTTCTGTAAACAGCTAGTGGAAGATTCCTGATCACGGGCCCTGGTTCTTGTGGTGGATTTCAGTTACCCTGATGTCTGCTGGGAGGGTAATACAAGGGACAGGAAAGGGAAACAAGAGGAAGATCAGGGAAAGTGTGGGTCCCTTAATGAATGGGAGAGGCAACCTAGTGACCGATATTGTGGAAAACACTGTTGTTGTGGAAAATGACTTTTTTGAATCAGTCTTCTCATGCAGGGTCAGCTCCCAGTCTCCTGCACTTGACAGCAGCGTTTGGGGAGGAGGTGAGCAGCAATGGCAAAAGAACAGGTTAGGGACTGTTTAGAGAAGTTGGACATGGGGCTGGACACACTGCACCCAAAGGAGCTGAGGGAGTTGGCCGATGTGATTGCAGAGCCTCCGGCTATTAACTTTGAAAACTCATAGTGACTGGAAGAAGTCCCATACATTTGGAAAAGGGCAAATATAATGCCCATCTTGGAAAAAGGAAGAAAGAGGACCTGGAGAGCTACAGATGAGTCAGCCTCACCTCACTTAGTCCCTGGAAAAATCATGGAGGAAGTCCTCAAGGAATCCATTTCTAAGAACTTGGAGGAGGAGAACGTGATTAGGAACAGTCAGCATGTGTTCACCAAGAGGAAGTCATGCCTGACCCACCTGATTGTCTTGTGTGACAAGATGACTTGCTCTGTGGATGCTGGGAAAGCAGTGGACATGATATACTTTAACTTCAGCAAAGCTTTGGATACTGTTCTCCCACAACATTATCACAAGCAAACTAAAGAAGTCCAGGTTGGATGAGAGGATTGTAAGATGCATAGAAAACTGACTGGATTGTCAGGCTCAATCAATGGCTTGATGTCTAGTTGGCAGCCAGTATCAAGTGGAGTGCCCCAGGAGTTGGTCCTGGGGCCAGTTTTGTTCAAAATCTTCATCAACTATCTTGAAGATGGGATGGAGTGGATTCCAAGTTTGCAAATGACACCCAGATTGGGGAGTAGTAGATATATTGGAAGGTAAAGCTAGGATCTAGAGAGACCTAGACAAATTGGAGGACTGGACTAAAAAATCTCATGAGTTCAGTAAGGAAAAGTGCAAAGTCCTGCACTTAGGATGGAACAATCCTATGCATCAGTATAGACTGGGGACCACCTGGCTTAGCAGCAGCTCTGCAGAATAGGCCCTGAGGGTTACAGTGGACAATAAGCTGAAGATGAGCCAACAGTGTGCCCTTGTTACGAAGGAAACTAACAGCTTAGTAGAAGCATTGCCAGCAGATTAAGGGAAATGATTATTCCTTCTATTTGGCAATATTGAGACCACATCTTGAGTACTGTGTCTAGTTTTGGGACCCTCACTATAGAAAGGATGTGGACAAATTGGAGAGAGCCCACTGGAGGGCAACAAAAATGGTTAGAAGGCTAGGGCACGTGACTTCTGAAGAAAGGCTGAGGGAACTGGGCTTGTTTAGTCTAGGGAAGAGAAGGCTGAGAGGGGACTTGATAGCAGCCTTCAATTACCTGAAGGGTGGTTCCAAAGAGGATGGTGCTAGACTGTTCTCAGTGGTGGCAGATGACAGAACAAGGGACAATGACCTCAAGTTGCAGCAAGGGAGGCTTAGGTTAGATATCAGGAAAAACATTTGCAGGTAAGAAAGCATTGGAACAGGTTACCCAGAGAGGTTGTCGAAGCTCCATCCTTGGAGGTTTTTAAGACCTGGGTAGACAAAGCCTGATTTAGTTGGGGATGGTCCAGCTTTGAGCAGGGTGTTGGACTAGATGACCTCCTGAGGTCCTGTCCAACCCCAAGTTTCTGTGACTCTGTGATTTTGATATGTTAAAGCAGAAAATCCACTAATTAAACCAATCTGTTAGGCTCTACATTTAAGTGTTAGAATGAATTTAACAACACATAACTATACAGGGGTTACTGAAGGGAATTTTTCATTTGAATTAGTAATCAGCTTTTCAAGTTTGATTCAAAGAATATCTGACTGAATGCTAATTGTTCAAAGCCATATTCTGATAGCCTGAGGGGCCTTCTCTGACAATTATGTATATTTGGCATGATCAACAAAATGACGAGTAGCCCTAGCCATATTGGCTGCTGATAGATGTTTAAAAAACCCTCCATAAAAATTACCTTTTACTTTTAAACTTGGCATGTTCCTGCGCTGAGACCAGCATGTGCTTGGAACAGGCACTGCATTAGTAGGACCCAGTTTACCCAGTGTCTGCATAGATCACGCACTTCAGTGCTGAAGCACCTGATCTATACAGATGTTATGGACCCAGGTCAAACTAATGTGCTGTTGCTTTGGTAAAGCACAGGCTTTTGTTTTGTTTTCCTCTACCTGCAAGCAGCCGTTATGCTAAAATGATTTTATAGAAGTTTTTAATGCAGTAGAGGGGGAAGCTCAGCCCAAGAACTACCCTACTTGTTTTCCCTATTTTCTGTCAACATTTTAGTAGAAATTGTTGTTCCACACATCCACATGCTCTGGAAGAATTGAATTAAATAAAATTAAATTAACTAGCTTAGTACATAGACTCTGGAAAGCCATTGAAGTGTGTGTTAATAGATTACTGGTTCACTTGTGTTTTGAAAGCTTTTAGGCCTTTTGCCTGGAAACACATCTGAGGCCCTCATGAACAGTATATTAATTTGTGTTTAATGACTTCTGAAGGATGGTCCTATGAGTTAAGCTAGTCTTATATTTGCAGAATTGGACTCAAAGTGATTACCATTTTCAAACGGACTGTTGTCTTACGTTTCAGTTTAGAAGTATTAAACACATAATTGTTAACTAAAAATGTTAAACTCTAGTTTATTATCCATTTAATAAATATGTTACCAGGTTTTATGTGTATAATTAACTAGGTACGTTTTGTGTTCACTTCTTATGTTTAGACAGGGTCACTTATCCATGGTTGTACAACTGATGAAATATGGTGCTGATCCATCACTAATTGATGGAGAAGGATGTAGCTGTATTCACTTGGCTGCCCAGTTTGGACATACTTCTATTGTTGCTTACCTGATAGCAAAGGGACAGGTAACTTTTTTTTTTTTTTTTTTTTTAGTAAAATAATTCACGTTAATTAAAGTTACTTGTAAGCGGATGTGTTCCAGTAGTAAGGAAACAATAGAAAACTCTGCTTACAATTCAGGTAGTTGAATGTTTTGCTATTTTGAAACTCTTCTGTCTTTGTGTTACTTTGTTTCACTTTCAACCGCTTTTTCTTTTTAATTTAAGCATGTGTAATATGCCTGTGTATGATTTTTTTTCCAATGGCATAAATATTTTAGCTTTTATTCACATGTGAAGTAACAGTATAATGTATGTAAATATTAGCGGATGTGTTGCTTTGTTTTATTTTATTTTCATTGAACCTTCACTTTAATGGTTCTCAGGTGTTGTGAGTTGTAACGAATCTCTAAAACATTAAAATATGTACCAGCAAGATCTAGGAAAGATACTATTGTGAGATAGTATCGTAAGTTTAGATGTTTTCATTTCAACTTCACCTCTACATGTGTGCCCTCACTCCAGCAAAAGAAACTGCCTTGACTTGCCTTTAAAATTTTGAATACATTATGAATAATAACAGACTTCCCTTATCAATTTTAGCAGTGCCCTGCAACCCTTCATTATGTGCACTTTAAACATGTTATAAGAAGATTCATCATCTATATTTTAAAATAAATTTTCAATTTGTTCCCACACCAGACTCAACAATCTTTTAGCTCTTGCTGGAAGAGAATTCTGATCTGATCTCTAAATTGTTAAAAAAACAAAAACTTGAACAAAATCCCAAATCACCCCCTGTTCCTTAATTGATGCTCTCAGTTGCATATCTCTGTTGCTGTTCATTTAAAAAAAAATTTTTTTTGCAAGCACGTACAATTATTTCGATAACATGGATTATAATATGTACTACCAGACTGTTTTATTATATTTAGTTTAACTGAGGGTATGGACACATTAAATAATTATATTTTATTGCAGAAGGAAATGTGGGTGGGAAGGAACTTGGTACACATTAAACTAATCTCCTGTTAACTATTTTATCCATCCACTCTATCCTGTGGTAAGTGGAAGCTAAACTGCGGGAAGTATCAATTGTTAATTCAGCAGCAGCTTATCATAGGATAGTGTGGACACATGCAACAATTACCATGGATCAGTTAGTGCATCATTTCTCCTTCCCTTTCTGATTAGTTCTTTCTGTTCATAACTTCAAACTTAGATGAGCAAAATAAGGGAACAAAAATTCTAATTTATAGCTTACTGTTATAGTAAACCCAGTCCCTAAGCATAACATTTATTGCATCTAGCAAACCTGACAGTCTTTCACTGTGGAATCAATATGCGGTGTCGTTTGCAAATAGGCATTAGCATATTATGTAACTATAACAATAAATCCCAGGCATATTTTAGGTAGAAAAAAATAAGTATCCAAATATAACTGAGTTTTATAAATCTTTTCTTACTTTATTTTCATGTTCTGACTGCTCTGACCTTTAAACATATTTTGTTCTTTTACAAAGTGGCAGAGATGAAACAGTAGATGGTGCTATAGCATATGTTAACACAATTAATCTATTTTTCTCATATATTGATCATTACCTCATATTTAACCTTAAGTTCTGCTTTATTGTAAAAAAAAAATGTAGAAAATAGTTTTAGTTTGTTTCTTTTTTTAAAAGATTTTGTTTAGCATTTTTTTCCTTGAATAGTTGGTTTTATTAAATCACTTTTGTCAAGACAAGCAAGCTGTAAATGTATAATAGTAAGAACATGCATTTAAAATAGAGTAAGTCATTATGAGATGAAGTTGCTTAGCTACTGCATATGGTCATGTCTGTTAGAAGAGCACTGCATACATAAACAGAAATTTGGGTAAATAACATGAGTCTCAGTCATTGAAATTTGAACATTAGCAAACTCATAATCACACATTTTGTTCATGAGTTGTATATAGAATACAGTTTTGGGGGTGTGTGTGTGTGTGCATGCACATGCCTGTGCACTCATGTATCAGATAGGCCTTATGTATGTTTCTGTGTTTGATTTCAAGCCAATTGGTTAAAAGAGCACTGTCAGGGTTTTTAAAAATCCAGAGAGAGGTTTGTTTTTAAATATCATGGTGTTTTTGCAATCATTCTTATTATATGTAGTTACTATTATTGTATATCACATAGTATATTTCTAATTTCAAGGTGTGTGTGTGGGAGGGGGGAGAGAATTAAAAACAGTAACCTCTCCAAAACTTTTCTTTTGATCATGTGCTTTATAAAAGCTTATTCATACTAAAACTTAAAACTTTTGTCAAAACTGAACCTACAGGGTCACTTTAACCTTATGTGATGAATCTGCAATGTGGATAATTTTTTTTTAGTCATTTTGAAAAATAGCTGGAAAATTAAGGTGAAAATTTTGAATCTATGTAGGTTAACGGTATTCCTAGTAATTTGATCAATAAATACTGCAATGTTGTTTAAAAAATCTGAATGTATAATGGTGCTATATACTTAAAGTAATATTTCGTTTGTATTTTAAGTCAAAGATAAACATTATATAAAATGAAAAATGTCCATTTTCGTGTGGGGTTTTTTTTAAAGTAAATCTTTTATAGAAAAAATACTTCTGCCACTGTGCCTCTTGCATTCCAATCTTTGGCTATGAATGTAAGTAACTGTGCATGACTAACTCCAATGAATTATTTCCATAGAACTCCTTTCAAAAGTGTTTTGAAGAATTAGGACCCTAAGAGCATTCAGCTCTCCTCTTGTTTGTATTAGTTCTTAGCTGCTTCCTTAGGGCACTGTTTATCCATGGATATTGGAGTCACTGTTGCGCAGACGAGACTTTTATGCTGCTGTTTTTTTATTTTTGATCTTCCCTTAAAGCCATTAATGTCTCTAGTACCCTAGCTTTCAGAATCTACAGCTCGGTTTAGGTGTCTTGGTTCTTAACTGGGCTGCCATAGTGTAAGTACCAGTGCTGAAACTGGGCAAAATTGCCCCAAGTGGCTTGTATGGATCCAGACTGGGAAGGGCTGTGGCAAGAGCCTGCACTCTTGCTGCAACCTTTCTTGGTCCAACTATAAATGCTTGTCAAGGAAATGGTCTCACAGAGCAGATGCAGCTGTTCTGTGTGCCTTTGTTCCCAGGAGAAAGGTTGGGGGTTGGACTGAGAAGTGCTGCAGCAAGGTTGGGTGTTCCTGCTTCCTTTAGGTTTATCAGATAACCTTAATGCAAGCGGGAGTGCATGCTCTTGCCATAGGCATTTCTGGTTTGGCTTCATGAGGCATACGGGCTAGTTCCACCCAGTTGTGGTGGCAGCACCTTAGTTGAAAACTGCTGAGCTAAGCTGAGGCAGTCCAGTGGTGGGTTTCAACCAGGGTGCTTGCCAAAATTAAAGGCAGGCAAGGTTCTTTGGGTAGATGTGATATCTTTTATTAGACCAACTAAATATTTATATATCACATCTACCCAAAGCACCTTGCCTGCCTATATCCTTAGATCAGCATGGTTACAACTAAGAGCCCTGCCAAAATTAAACACACTTATAGAGGTGTGCCCTGAAAAGGTTGAGAACCACTGTCTTATATAAGCTTATTTTTCAAAAAGATCATTTGTTAATAAGTTTGATTTTTTTTTTTTAATTTTTTAGGTTTGGGGTTTTTTTTTAATATTATTCAGGCAACTATAGAAACAAAAGTTGTTTTTGTTACCTTGTCACTACATGAAGTGATGTATAAATTACTGAAAAATCATGGAAAACCTAGAGTGCCAAACTGGATTCACACAGCTCCCGTTTTGTGTGCGCTGTCTGTGGTTCCAACCTCTTTAAGCACACACCCTACACGGGTGATTTGGGGATTGGAATCTTTTGAATAGCAGTATCCAGTGAAGCCATGCATGGACCTTAATTGCTTTCTTGCCCATTGTAGTTGAGAGCATAAAAGGTTGGGTAGCCCTAATCTGCACTTAGTTCCTCCTTATCTACTTGTAGTTTTCCCACTCCTTGTTTAAAAACCTGGTAGCACAGGTTTCCTCCCTCTCCACCCCCCTTCCCTTAGAAAATACTCAGGGGTGGATCTGAGGTGGGGGAGCACTGGTGCGCTTACCCCCAACTTTGATTCTTGCTCCACCCAGAGTTTAAAACCAACTGCCTGGCAGTGGTAGCAGCATTTCTAGTGTGGCAGTACTGAGGGAGTCTGTTGGGTTTATGGCTCATCATTATCTACCAGATCCCTTCTAAACCCTTCATTCAACAGGTGTTAAAAGCCCTCTCTCCTTTTTAATAGTTTTGATGTTTCACCAATCAAGCTATCCTTTCTTTTGCAATTCTGCTATATTTAAAGCTGTTCCAGGTAATAAATCCCCTATTTCACAGCCCTGCAGATTTGTTTTTAATTCATTCCAATGAAGTTTTATTTGTTTTTCTTTAATTTTAAACTGAATAAATACATCCGAGGGCCCCTAGCATATCAGTAAAGTGTCTCATTTATTTTTAAGTGGAGAAAAATGTGTTTTGTGTGATGATGCAGCTCACCATCATCACCCCTTCCCCCCATCTTTCAGAACTCTAGACCTTTCCGTTGAAATATCTGTTTCCTTGTATGTGAATGTAAGACAAGGAGCATTTTTCCGTATGCTGATCAGGACTGGGGGGCAGGAACCTTGTTTGTATTTGAATAAATATGGTAACTCCTCTATGCTACCTAAAATGGTTGGCCCTAAGTTGCCTACATTTTAAGATGCAATTTTCCTAGAACATTATTAAGCCTGTGAACAAAACACGCTTCTGATCTTTTGCCTGAAAGAGGGCTGTAGTCCAACATACCAGTTCATTTGCAAGTCCTTTTCCAAGAGGGCTCTAAAGGCTAGAGATAAAACTGAAACTAGAATCATTAATTCTTGGTAAATTTTCAGAAAAGTTCCAGGTATCTGATCAAATCCATGTAGCCAGTGCTTTGACAAGCTGAGATATCATTTAGAGCTTTCAGGCCTTGTTTCATAAGCTCCACTCCTCATCCACACTAATGATGTCTTAAAGGACCTGTGAGGATCAGGGCAGGTATTGATCTCCCTTTCCAACAAAAACTCAAGTCCTCTTACTAAGCCAAGGGCTGTACTGTCTCCTGTACTGATGGAAAGATGGTAACTTCTGCACTGAAAATTTTGGCAGTATCCACACCAGCACCAGAAGTTGTGTGAAGTGTTTCTGTACTTGTATGTTTACTTCATGCTGATCACCAATTATGGTGGGGAAAAAAGATATTGGAGTCTTTGATTCTAACAGTATATGAATCATTATTTAGGAATTTAAAACGCCTATCCATGGAATTGGTACTAAACTTGCCTCTCGTGAGAATATTGGAGGCCATTGCTAAATAGTCCCATCATACCAGCCACAAGGCAGAATACTCCTGATGGACTTGTCCCTCTGGAGGAAGAGGTTTACTTCCCTCCCTGCTCTGTCCCTTCTATCAGTGGTACATAGCTTCCAATCCAGACATGTTCCCTCTCCCATGTAGATGGCCCAGTGGGAGTCTGGCAGAGTATCCAAGGAACAATTCCTGAAGAGCATTGAGGGCTAGAAGAGAGAAGTTCATCTGGTAGCTATCTAATGTACTGCCTTCAATAGTTCTACAAACCATGTCTAAGTGAACCTTGGTTTTTGTCAGTATTTATTATAATGAGCCCAGGAAAGATCCACCTAGATGCCCTGGAGCCTGTTCCACCAGGGTTCAGGTGTCTCTCTCTAACCTGCTTGGGTAACATCTAAGCTCTATAGAGCAGTTGTATGGAAATTCAGCTGTGCTTTTTCTTCTCCTTGTCACCGGACATTAACTTTCAAGCTGGATACTAGTTCTGCTAGTACAGACCTGAGATCACTAATCAAGTAGGATTCATCTCATCTACCTTCAAATAAGTAACTACTGTTAGCCATGAATGGCAAAATCTGTGTAAATAGTCCCTTGAAGGAATGGTTACTGACCTTACAGTAGTTTTGGTTCTTTGAGAGAGATTGTCCATGAAGATCCCACAACCTCTCTTCTTCCTCTTATACCTCCTCTGTGGTATTCTTATTGGCAAATGAGTTGAGTGTGAGTTGTGTCAAGCCTTCCTTTATATCCTCAGTGGCAGAGAATAAGAAGGTGCACAGGATATAAGTGCAGCCCCAAAAGACACTGCTATTCAAAAGAATCTGATTTCATGTGCATGGAGGTATATAAACCAAGAGTGGAATCTGGGTGGTCAACGTGTCATGAAGAACCATAGTTACTGAAATGTAATTGCTTTTCTTATCCTAGGGAAAATGTGCATGTTTCTGAAATCTTTTTGGCCCAAACTGTATTGAAGAATCAGAAATATGAGCTCTTCTCCAAAAATTAATCTTGAAAAGTCTCCATTTTTGAAAAATGAATTCTAATTATTTATTGTCATCTGGGTCAACAGAGTGTCTTTGGCAGCTCCACTATAGATTTTGGGGAGCTGGTCAGTCTGGCAGACCACGAGTTGGGAAGCAGGGGTTGTAATGGTGCTGAAGAATCATGCGCACTTTCAAGAATCCAGCTTGCCTCCCTCCTTGCTTTTTTGAAAGTTTCAGTGGAATATAGTTTCATTGGAAAATTTTCAAGCAGCTTTAATTAGCAGAGGTAAAGGGATAGCATAGGAGCTGCTATTACATCTCTGTTGCCTCTGAGGAGGCTTTCACAGAGCTTGACCAGACTTGATTTAGAGTAGTTTTTGTTCGAAGAATATAACTGCTCAAAGGCACCCAGTAATCTAACCTCTGCTACGTTTTGAAGAATTCCCAATTCTCAGTGAAGTAGCCTGTTGATAAATATTGTAGATATATAGGTATCTTTCCTTTGGCACATAGATTAGGAATTTTGAAACTCGGGATAATGTTATGTGATGTTGTTCAATCAAGCACAATAACAGGATTAATTTCTTTCCATTTTGCCACTTGCTTGATTAGGTCAGCTTTATTTTTGGATATGAAAGTTACTTTATTCATTATTGTGGTTTATGCTAAAAACTCTTGTCATGCCTCTTTCACTGCTTATGTTAAATCTGCATCTGAATGCTCCTCCTTTTTGCAATGAACTCTTAAAGATCATCCAGTATGGTGTATTGATTGGCTTATAGAAAGAGCTTTGTCATGTGAATTGATAGACCCACCCTGTTTTGCAATTGGCCTTAAAGAGGTGCATTTGTAACTAAGTGTGCCTGAACATTATTTGTCATAAAATGAGGGTTTGCTTAAGCACTGCAGTTCATATTGGACAAAGTGGGCTGCCATCCATCACAGATACAAAAAGGGAAATAAAAATGATGGTTGTTAAAATGATGCGTTTACTTTGGTAAAATGTGAACTTAAGACAGGCCACACCTGAGGACTAGTGAGAAATGTTTTACAGTAGCATACAGCCTGTTCCCAGTGGCTTGGAATCAAGAATTTGATTGATTCACTATTGTTACGAAATCAGAACTATTACAAGAATTAAATTGGGACTCAAATCACTAGTTGGCCATAACATTAAGATTATTTAAAAGAAAAAAAAAGTATCAACCTGACTCCACATTTTGTGACAGATCAGTCCTCCTAAGCAAGCACATTTTGGGGTACCTGTGCACATATTTGCATAATATACATATTTGTTGTGCTCTGGTGGTAAATGCTGTCCTTTTCCCATCAGTAGTTATTAAAAGGAGTAAAATGTAGGGAAAAAATGAACTACTTTAAGTATGTAGAAAATAGGAAAAAGGCAGCTGATAATCAAACATAGAAAAAGACTATAAGCACAATATTACCATCCATTTAGTGGTTGTTAGCAAACGCGCACATACTGGTAAAGTTTAAAGTAATATTCTATGAACCTGACAGGTGTCTCTTAATTTTCTGTGGTCTCATTCATTTAATTTCATCTACCTTAAATGTGATATCTGTAACATGGCAAGCAAGGTTCTTAGAGTAAATCTTTTATTAGACCAACTGAGTAGTTGGAAAGAAGTTCTTAGCAAGCTTTCAGGAGCAATCACCCTTCTTCAGGCATAGGGAATCTCTGATGCTCTGAGTCTCCAAGGAATGAGAGAAGCTAAAAGTGTGACAGGATGTCAGTGAGAATGTAAATAGGTAGAAATTAGGAAAACAAAAGGTCAAGCAGGGAAGGGAAGGGGGGGGGGAGAAAGGCAGGGGGGGAAAAAAAGCCAAAGGTGAGTAAGAAAGACTCTGCAGTGGTAGTAATTCAAGGTAGAAAAGAAGCTGTCTGTGAAAAAAGAAACAGCTGGAAGTTAGAAAGACAAAGGGCAGAAAAGGAGGGGAAGGGAGGAGGGAAAAAGGTGGGGGGAGGAAAAAAAGTATAAGTCAGGTCTGGCAGGTACCTGGTTTATTTGAAATACAGTACTGTTTAGAATTAACATACTTACATTTTTTTTCTTTTTAAGGAATTGTTTTCCGGCCAATTTAAAACCATTTATTAACTAGCTTGCTATACTAGAATGCTGTTTTTCTTTTAGACTTGATCACTAATTTTACAATTAGGTTGAACTTGTTCTGAACACTTACTAAAAACAGTACCCTGAATGAAAAAAACCCAGAAGATAGATAGTTTGGGGTAAGGATAGTCCTAAATTGTAAGAAGAGTTTTTATGCCAAGAACTGTAATGTAATGCTGAAGGAAATGAAAATATTGCTGTACTCTTGAATGGTAGTGGCACTGAGGCCCTTTAAATAAAGTTTATTTTTGTTGGAATTAAAAGGTTAGTCTTATTTAATAGTAAAGGCTCAAAACGAGGCAAATATTTTTTTTCTGTACTAGATTACAGGAATTATTTGAAAGAACTTGCATTGTAAGTGAGAAACCTTTGATATTTTGTGATCAGCCATTTTAAGGTGATGAATTATTCTTCTGCATGTATTGTTTCTTTAGTGTTTAGGGTGTTACTTTATTTATACTAGGTACAGGAAAAATATCTCTCTGCTCCCAATTGCAGCATTATACAACTTTGCTATATTTTGGTTTTTCTTGAGATATCTTTTAGGGAGCAGTCAAGCAGCAGGGAAGTGTATAGATATTCATACTCCCCGGAGAAACTCTGCTGGAAGCAACCTCTCCCAGGCCTGATATGGGTTACTTTTCTTTTGGAACCACCATTTTTGTTCCAAGAGAAAATTTGTGAATACCTGTATGCTCATAGCTTCTGCTAGGAGAGCTGCCTTTCTCCTGGTAGAAATGTAGCTATGCCTGTACATTGCCTTAGTTTCTATATTAAAGATGATGCTGAACTAAAACGATCAAGAGCTGATCTATCATTGCAGATTCCATGCTTCTGAAGTATATTGGAATTTAAGCATTTTTACTTATCTCACTAATACTTTTCTTTTTATCAGGATGTAGATATGATGGATCAAAATGGAATGACACCCTTAATGTGGGCGGCTTACAGAACACATAGGTAACAAACTCATTGCAATACAGACTTGTTTCAAGCATTTTGCATTAGCTAGAGAGTATAAAATAGTTTTTGTTTTTACATGTATATCTTTTTAGGAACGTACTTTATTTTCCATAATACCACCCAACTCCCTGCTATAACTCTCTTCATTTGTAATGTTTTCTGAAGAAGAGAGAACATTTGTTGTCTTACATTAGTGCTTTGTTTTTGTTTCCTCTGTAGGAGTGGCATGGAGGTGGGATAAGTTTGGTACCTGCTTTGCCATATGTCATATACATAATTGTCAGCATGATACTACATGTTTGCAATAATTTTGTTCATTTGCTGTGAAATGTGGGGAAATAAAATATGTATAAAATATGTTCTACATCTGTAAGCATAGGTGCGGGGGGGTGCTAACGGGGCTTAGCCCCCACAAATGCGGGGCAGCGGTAGGGCCACAAGGCAGCCCATCTCGGGGCTTCTGGCAGCTGCATCAGGGTGGGGAGGGAGTGGGACTAGGCCTGGGGCTAGAGGAGGGGCAGGTACTACACAGCCTTCGGGGCGAGGGACTGAGCCACGAGCGGTTGGTCCGGGGGTTGCGGCTCCTGCTGCTGCACGCACCCCGGGAGGCATGGAGGGGCGTGTGCCCCCGGATCTGTGAGGCAGGGCAGGCTATTGCTGCAGGCTGGGGCTGGGGTCGGGATTGTGCCAGGCTCTTCCCCGAGATGACTGAGTGGGGTGGGGTGGCTGCGGGGGGCCCGGGCGCTCCATCTCTTGCAGCTGAGGCTGGCCCTGTTATGGCTCCCAGCTCCAGGCCCCTCCGGGCAGTGTGGGACCGGGACCAGGACCAGTGCAGGGAGGTGGCTGGGGCTAGGGGGCAGTGGATTTATGCGGGGTGCCAGTGTCAGGCAATGATGTCGGGTGCAGGGGAAGGGATGGGTGCAGCAGGCCCTGGCCCCAATCCGAGTCCTGGGCTCTGTTCCCTCCCAATCCCTGCCTGGTCCCAGCCTCCCTACTCCACAGCCCTTCCCCCTCCTCCTGCTCCTTCCCTGGCAGACATTCTCTCCTGGTGGGGGAGTGCATGCTTGCACACACGTGCTCAGCGCCCCCCCCCCCCCCCCCCCAAAATTTTTTTCTCCCTCTGCCTGTGTGTGTAGGAAAAAGATATTAATAGACTGACTAACTTCAGGACTATGTTTTGTTTATCAATGGGAACAGAATCATGTCAGTGGTATTTATTACTCCTCCTTTCTCTAGAGCTGAGATGATGATACAAAATCTTTAGGTTTAAGTCAGGGGTTTTCAACCTTTTTTAAGGAGGGTACCTCGTCCGAACTGTACCACCTGGACGAGTGGGGGAGGGCAGCAGCTGGTTCCCTGACAGTGGGGGTTCCCTGGCAGGGGCGTGGGGACAGTGTCCCCTGGCAGCCAGTCAGTGAGTGGGGGGGTATGTGTGTGGCAGTGGCAGGAGAAGTGGGGGTACTTAAGAAGCACACCACTGCCACTTGCCGTGTGGTAGTGCAAAGGAGCGCGCTTCCCAAGTACCCTTGCTTCTCTGTGCTTCTGCTGTGTACCGCCTGTGACCTTCCCAAGTACCCCCAGGGGTACTCCTGGTTGACAACCCCTGGTTTAAGTAAATCGGACTCCTAGATCAATTTTGAACGCGTGTGTCATTTAGTTCTATACATGTCTAATTTGGCTTTTGTTTTTCTAGTGTGGACCCAACTCGATTGCTGCTTACTTTTAATGTTTCCGTTAATCTTGGGGACAAATATCATAAAAACACAGCACTTCATTGGGCTGTGCTAGCAGGAAATACTACAGTGATTAGTCTTCTCCTAGAAGCAGGAGCTAATGTTGATGCCCAAAATATCAAGGTAAAAATGTACCTTAAATCTCTTGTAATTTTAATACAGAAATGACTGATATCATCTGTAGTAAGTCTTGATTTTTAGATCAGCTTTCTCAGTTTCTTTGTGACCATATATACCATCACAGGGCAGTTATCTAGTTTGCTTTAAATTTAGGTATCAGTTTTTCAGCAATCACGGACATAACCTTTAATTCTGCACACAGAACAAAATCCTTGTGTAAGTATATGTATCCATAGAAATGCGTAAGGAATTGTATTATGTACTCAACTATTCAAATGTAGCTTTTTAATGGGAGTACATGCTTGTGGGTGCAAAATTGAAGACCATCACTGGAAATCTCATCTTGTATATACATTTTTGGTTTAACCTCAATTTTGGTGTTCCATGTTGTTTGAGAGAAGGACAGATGCTGCAGTATGACTTCACTTACTGGCAGTCAAAATGTTGTACCTCAAAGAATATTGGTAAAAGTAAAATGATGAGTATGTTCATTGTTGTTAGTTTGCTAGGTGAAGGGTTTTGGATGGGAGTTTCAGGAGTTAAGGTTGAGAACTAGTTCAATAAAGACTTAGTTTAGAGCAGCCAGGGTGTTTCTTGAACGTACTCCTTAAGAGACCTTACCGTAGTGGAGAATTGGCACAGTGGAGCTTTGATCTCATCTCGTTTCCTTCCCTCCAACAAACTTTGTATACCAGGCTTGACATACAACTCTGCTATCTTATGCCTGCCTCTAGGGAGTTCATCTCCCAAAAAGGAATTGGTAACTATTTTCAGGCTAATCCATCCACTTTACTTTAGAAGCACTTTACCTCTGAGGCACAAAGGAGGTGGGCAGGTAGATGGACCCAGGATAATATTTTCAATTGTATTGTATATGATTTAGGCCAGTTAATCTGGTATTTCAGAATATTTGTCCTGTTATTCACACTGGTTTGGGGTTGTCTTGTGTCATCAACCACAGAGGCAATCCATTTATGGACCTTAAGGAATATAAGTGTGTGGGTATTCTTCAATACAAGACATGCATCCACTTTCCAAAACTACAGGAACAGCTAATGCACATTTTGAATACATATACATACACAAGTTTAATGCAAATTTACAATATTAAACATTCCATTTATGCCAGTCGTAAATCCTGATGGTCTTGAATGAGAGCTTATGTAGTCCATGTATGGTGTTCCACCCTGTTTTGAAGCAATGCACTTATTTCTCACACTTGTTGACGTGAATATGCTGTAATGCTCTATGAGCCTGTGCTGTTAACCATGGAGGTGTTGTATTTTAGTTTCAACTTATGCAAGCTCGTACAAGGCTCTCTTCTGTGGCATCTCTTCAAACTATTAATCGTAAAATGATTGCGTCCTGTGAAATGAATCTCTTATAACTTCATTCGAACATATTCCTTATCCTTGTATCTTGAATACTGCCAGAGTTACTTTCTGAGCTACATTTTGTAATTTTCATTGACCCTTTAATAAATGTTCATACACTTCAGTCACATAAAGGGATTATCCTCTTGTCTGGAACTAGGATGTTATGTCATCTTAACTCTTGACAGGCAGCAGCAGTCAGTCAGAAAAGAGGCTTTTGAACCTGCTGGATCATGGTATTTTCGCTCCCAAAACGCTTGTTCTGTAGTCCATGGTTTTCAAAGCCACGGGAACTACAAATTGATAGAGTAAAAAAATAACATAGGAAGTAGAAACATTACCTAAAATGTGAAAAAGCTTAATACATTACTTTGTAATAAAACAGCTGCATAGATGTTGTTTGTTAGAAAGAGTAAGTTAATTGTGAATCATGCAGAAACCAAATTTGCATGACTTGTTGCATTCTTTTTGCTAAATTGAAATGTGCTTATTGTAGACAGACTAGAAAGATTCTTACAACACAACTGTTCTCCAGGTTCTGACCAGAAAGTTCCTACTTCCCGTTGTTTAGTGAAATAATTGTGAGAGAGAGAATACAGTGGTCAGTTAGAAGTCATCTTCTATATAGGAGAGATCTGTAGCTTTGATTGAGCGATCTTTTAACGCAAGATGGACAAGAAACTTTTTGTCTTAAGTAGTGTCTGATGGAACTAATCGGACATGTTTTTTGGAAACAAGCTCCAAAGTAGTACAACTAGCTATTGTGAAACTTATTTATTCCTAAACAGCTTTTAAATTTCATTGCAGGTATAAAACTTAAATTTGGGACTTGAGTTCCTATAAAACAAGGCAAGGTTATGTTCTGATTTCAGTGAAAAACTGAGGAGAAACAGGGACAATCCTTTGCAAGTCTGTCCATTATGTAAAAGGGATTTTACAAGGAACAACCACCAGTATATCTCCCTTTAGAACCTAGGAAATCTTAAAATGCTTAAAGTTCTTAAGGTAAGAAAATTAGGACCTTCCAAATTGCATAATTTATTATAGCACTACTTTTTCTGGGGAAGGCAAAAATTCCAAGGAGGCACAGTAGGTGTCAGGGAAGTTAAAATAAACTGTTCTATAAGTAGTTGTGTAGACTGTATTTGTGGCCTTAGGACTCACAGAAGTTTATCTTGAAACCAAATAATACTTGAGGAACTTCTTACCTAGTGTCTTCATGGAAGACAAGTGGAATCTGTTTACAAAACAATACCTACTGTGATTAAACTATTAGCACGTCCCTATCTCACGCATCTCTTCTGGATTTAATAGTGTTAGAGTTAGGGGAATTTTTTAAGAGCCTAACTTTGGTAGGCAGATAGCAGAAGGAGCAAGTTAGTCTATCTTTTCTTCTGCAAGCTTTTTAGCTCTGAAAAAAACGCAGTTTTATAAGGTGCTTTGCTAAAGAAGAATTATAGACGGTCTCTGTGGCTTTCTGTTATAAATATGCATGTCAAATGCCTTTGGCAATTCTGTATTCATAATAATGTCTCAGGTTTTACTTTTAATTTTCTCATTACCTTGTGCATGAAAATTAGAGCTCAGGGTTTATGAAATATTTGATAGTTGGAAAACTGCACCCAACTGTCAGAGGTTAATGTGGGAGATAAGGAAGGGAAGAATCCTCCCTCAGGGTCCAGCCAGGGGTAATACCTAGGTGGATTCCTCATGCTCAGCCCTGGGAAAGGGGTAGGATTTGGGCTGTTTTGAGGAAGGTGAGATGGTCTCTGCGCATTGGGTTCCCTTACCAATAATTTTTTTTTTCCACCCATGTTGCTGTTAATATCTTTCCAAAGCAACAGTCACTCAACAAGGAAAGCTAAAAAGACCTAGTATTCCACCAGGGCCACAGCCACTGTCAGTGTTAAAGCTGGAATTAGACTGTGGAGTCTCTTGTTCTAAGTTCTGTGCTTAGGTTTCTACACTGTACTGCTCCTTAGGCTATTAAACTTTTTTTTTCCCTATGGCCAAATGGCTGCTCTGAAGAGGAGCTGACTTAGCCTAGGCATTTGACTGGAAGGAAAGTTAATGGAATCTCCCATATGTCCCCTTTTTCCTATGATCTTAAAAGGTTTCCATTAATCTCCATGCATTGGGCGAACTGTTCGCCCTCAGGATTTAAACCTTGGCCATTCTGTGATAGATTGATCCATAACAAGGGTGGACACAGGAGATGCTTCTGCCAAAGGAAGAGCCACATATGAACAATGCAAATCCAGGCATGCGCAACTCAAGCTAGATCTAATAGAGCAGTCTGTGATGGCCATGTCAGACTCAAAGGTGGTGGTCCCTTGGGTGCTCCTTTCAGCCCGTGTCATGACCCAGGATCAAGCACTGGAAAGAGGGCAGTGTATGTGCTGGCAGAGCCAAAGTAGTAACTGCTTTCCACGTCAGTGTGAATGCCAAGGCACTGACAGTATTGTCATCACTGATTCTGAAACCTGAACCTAGATGCTTTGTGGTTTCAATCCAGAACCAGGACATGCCTTGTATAGGAAACCCATAATTTGTAGTCCAGTATCTCAATACAGGCTCAGCAAGATAGGAATAGACTGGTTCCAGTTCCAAACCATATCATCCTCTAGTGGAGTTGTTTGGATCAGGAAATCCAGCTCTCTTTACTATAAATTGTGTATGATATTGAAATGGAATTTGTGGCTCTAGTAGTCTGACACACTACAAAAGCATTGCATGTTTATGTATTTCATCCAAAATCTGTTTAATACAAAGTCTGAATGGATCTTGGAAATCATCTGGACCATTTACAAATGCAAGGAACCTAGCTCCAGAAGATGGAGGTAGGCACACCAGTGTCTTTGAAGCTGGAGTTATCAGGTTAGCCTGCATGGTCTTCAAGATACAGTAGTGCTAATACTGCTAACAGCTTATCTACAATGCAGTCCATCAACAAGCAGATAGGCACTTTGGTCTGGAGGCTATCGAGCCCTGGATGTTGCAAACCTGGGGTAATATCAGTGTTCCTTGACCTCTAGGATGTCAGCATAATGTGATGGACTACCTGTTCACAGTCCATAGCCTATTACAAATAGGTTTGTGAATGTCCATCATATAGCTGATGTTCCATCTGTTCTTACAATAGACTTCTTGCCATCAGATTACCAGAATTTTTGTGCCTGAGGGAACATGAGCCCAGGCTTATTGTCAATTGTCCTCTTTTCTGGAATGGAATCTGCATTTACTTCATGCCTTTCTATAGATTCCGCTGCTTTTCTCGAGCAATTTCAAAATCAAGAAATAGAGTCATGAATGTAAATATGAAGCAATGAGAACCGAGGCTCAGTTGGCTGACAGGCCTGATGTAGTTGTCCATTCAGTAACTGATCCATTCCAAAGAGTGCCAGGACCTGATCTCTCAACATTGGGGTCAGAAATTCCATGCTCCAATCTGATGGCCTTGAGGTTAGCCAGTTATGTGACACAAGTGGCTGATCTGTTCAACTGGAGGAGAGCCTCATACAGAGTAGAAAGGCATCTACCAGAAGGACTTCAGTCAAAATGGAACATTCATTTGAGGAGCTCAACAGGACCTTGACCAAATACATGCTTCAGGTTCTTTGGCTCCCTGTTGCATGTATACAACTCCAGCCTTCTGTTCTGTTCAGTTGAATTAAGGTCCACCTAAGTAGTTGTCTTGACTGCCTGTACAGTCATTTTCTTTCTTTCATCCAAGCTTATTGAAGTTTTCTCAGTGGCCTGTTGCCTCATAATTCACCAATTAATTTTTTTTCCTACTGTACTGGGACCTCATATTCTCTAGAAATTCATGGGTTTTCCCTTTAGGCCCCATTTACAATGCTTCTTACTTCGGCTAACTCTGAAGACCATTTTCCCTGTTGAAGACATCACTTTTTGGCCAGAAGTGTATGAGCAGGATTCAAGCATTTACAGCTTATTTGTCCCGCATGACACTTCATAGGGAAAGGTGGTGTTCAAACTTCACCTCAAATTCATCCCCAGCATAGTCAGAATTTCATTCAAACTTAAAACCTACTCTTTATCAAATGCCCCTCCAATAATTAGACTCTTGACATGGGAAATTTGTCTTTGGATTCTAGACATGGAAAATTATAAGACAAATTTTCCATGTCTAGAGTCTGATTATTGGAGGATCATCTTAAGTTCATCCTCCCCACTGCTGTAGCAAGGAAAGCAGCAGGGGGGCAGGTGGTAGAGGAATGGAGCAGCCTGATGCTTAAGCCCCTACCCCTTCACTCCCCACCATCTGTGGTGGCTTTGGCCTGGAGCACAGAGCACATGCTGGCTCTGGCCCTTGCCCTCGCCCATCCACACAGCAGTGGTTGTGACAGCAGTAGTTCTGTTGGGCTGGGTGGTGTCCCATGCCCCAGGGACAGAGTCTGCACAGGAGTGGAGAGAGTGCAGCAGCTCTGATCCCAACCCTGAGCCCAGATCAGAGCTTGAGCCACAACAGCTGTCTCACTCCTGCTTTGTACTTGAATAAAAAATGAGAGGGTTTCTCTCCTGCACCATGTTGAAGGGCAGGAAAGACAGGAGACCTAATCTTGGATTTGAGTAAATAAGGGATATGGCATCAAGTATTCCTTGATTCCTGTCAATGAAAATATCGGTCCTTTATTCCCAGGTTAGACTGAACTGTTTGCTATGAGATTTTCAGATTTTAGTGACGTTCACAATCAACTTGAGGCAATAGGTGCTGGTGAAGTATATTCTAGCAGCCTCTGAGCTTTGGCTCTGAATCAAGTTAGTTCCCTCACAAATTGTTCAAATAAGGCCTTGGATTCTTTTTCAACAGAAGGAATATCTTCCTTGATTTCATCAAATGGTCAAGAGGTAGTTGGTGGTGGTAGTAGTAACAGAAGTAGGTGTTTATATTTAGATGGCTGTGTACTGAGAGGACCAAATGTCTAGGGTAAACCTGAGAAATCCTGTTAATATGAAGGCATATATCTATTAGGTAGAAGGCATGATTGATTTGCACCTTTGTAGACTAACTAAATCAGAGATGGATATAGCATAAGCTTTTGTGAGCCTAGAGCCCACTTCATCAAATACAGGTATCTTAGGCAGCATCCTAGATTGAAAACCTCACAGGATTGGTTTTAAAGTGCCTGTGGTTCACAAATTAGTTGAGTTATTTCTAAAATAATTAAAATGGGTCTGTGGTCACTTGAGTTTTTGAACAGTAAAATCAAGAAGACAAATAACAAGACATTGTTTTTTCTAGTAGTAAGATCAAATTGATTTCCTTTAAGGACCAGGAAGGAGATAGTTGCTGTGATTGCTGAGAGGAGAAACTAAATCCTGTGCAGTAATTTTGCTACACCTGATACATACTTACCTGATGTGATGACCCATACCTTTCCGGGCTGTCTCATAGATGAAAAGTTGACGTGGAACTATTTGAGGAGTTACAGTGTATTAGCAGAAATGTTATGGGTACTTTATAACATCTTCCATGCACAAGGGAAGAATGACAGAAATTATACTGTCTAACCCTGACTTTCTAAAGTAAGAGTGTTCATCAAAAGAGAAATGAGCTCAGTGTATTAGAGAATCTTCGGAAAGCCTCTTGATGTACTTTCTTAGTTTTGTGATGTCTTTAAGGACTCAGCCATAAAGAATGTCCCCACTAACATTGTACCCTATAATAACTACACATCAGATTAATCGTTCTAATCATTTAGCCTCTTGAAAACGCATCCTATTAGTTCTTGCTTTCTGGCAAAGATAAATAGTAACAGACCAAGTTTGAGATACCTGATTTATGGTATAAGTGAAATCTATTTAACAAATCAGTCATACCTCCATAGGAGTTCAGGTAATACACTAAAATGGCCAATTAGTCAAAAAAAATTTTTTTAAATTCCCTCAATCTTTTTATCTAGGCAGTCCCTAGGTGTCAGATGGCCCTCTAGTGGAAGGGATGCTGATCTGGACCCCAAGACAACAACAAGAATTACTTGGGAGAACAACTCCCAGAGGGAATTGCTTGTGCACAGGTAATCTTTATAGTCTGGATACATACATAAAATGCTATCAAAACCTTAGTATCTAGGGTTCTCCATAGATTAGTGGTAAAAAATGCCTATAGATTGGTGACTAAGTAGGGCATTTACTGTGGTTTGGCCTCAGACATTTCTGTAGAGGGTTGAGCTAACTTTCTTTTGGTATTTTAGTATTCTGAATAAAAGACTCTAAGGACAGGAATAACTTCTTTGTTTAAATGTTCTGATAGATTAGGCTGAGTCAGTTCCTCGTACAAAAGAAGGAGGACACTCCCCTTAGTATCCAGAAGAATCCACCTCTGGGTTTCCATTATGTGCTACTTAATCCCTTATCTGAGATTCAGGACAAGATTTTCAGAGGCAGAAATCAGAGTTGGATGCTTAAATCCTGTTAACTTTCAGTCGGAGATAAGTGGCCAGCTCTTTTTTGTGCCTATGTAAATCTCAGTCTCTCATACTTTTTGCCCTTTCTGGGTGATTTCAGTTTCTGGTACCTGTCTCATTTTTTTTTAGGCGGGGGCCGAACGGTGGAGGATTCAGCCATTTTTCAAGCCTCCATGAATGCTTTGTTTAGGAGGGGAATTAACTCCAATAGAAGAGAGGAGGAGTCAAATGCATAACTGGAGCTGGAGGTACCTGCAATTGGTTGTCTCTTGCCTCCTCTGTAATATCAGACCCCAATCACAAATTTTCACTTAGCTCTTTTGGGGTAGAAAAGAACTGTAAGTCTCTGTGGCTTGAAATCTATTAAGTGCCTTCTCTCTGTGTGTCTCTGATTCACTTCTGAGAGTTATTAGGGGGAGAAAAAAGGGAAGGGGTGGGGGAAGGGAAGGAGACTATATAACAATGTTGTTATTGACTTGGGAGCCCTCCAGGGAAAATGAATCACAACCCAGATATACAAAGGTAGGATGAACTGGGTCTGAGCAATCAATAATCCTTTTCAATTTTCCTCCTAGAACTTAAGTGGCTGAGGCAGATTTGGTAACATTAAATTATCTGAGAAGCCTTTCTCATAAAAGTATTTTATAGTGGTTTCTTCTTATGAAGCAGAAAAGTAACTGAGGAATGAGAATATGCAGTGGAATATTTCCATGATCCAGTGGGTCACAAATGCCAATCTTTGTTTGATTTCTGCTGCCTGTCAATAGTTAATGGGGAAACATGGTCCTCCATTTTTAGATTAGTAGACCAAATGTGCGAAACAAACAGATTTTATGTCAGTGAATCCCTAAGGCTGTAGTTGTTGCCATGGTGAGGCATAGGAAAAACTTAAAGATCGCTGATTAAGCATTATGTTTCCTACTTATGTGCAGTTAGAAGGGAACCGGAGAAAGAGACCAAAGGAACTAAATGGTCTTTTTGTTATAAAAGTAAGCATCAAGGTTATTAATACCATAACAATAATACCAGATTATGTTATTATTATTTGATTATTTTTCATTCAAATAATAATTTTAGGTTTGCAATTTTCTAATTTGAAAATAAACTGTTCGTAGTGCATTTTAGTTGTAAATTAGATTTTTCCCATTTTTTATACTCCTGACAGGGAGAATCACCACTTGATTTGGCAAAGCAGAGAAAAAATGTTTGGATGATCAACCACTTACAGGAGGCAAGACAGGCAAAGGGGTATGATAATCCATCCTTTCTCAGAAAACTAAAGGCTGATAAGGTGAGAAGAAACATTACTTTTTTTTTTTATATGTAAAATCTTTTTTTCCTTCTTGGCAACTTTTGCATCCCTACTTTTATTAAATAGGTATTTCCATACTTAAGTAGTGAGTATGATATTAAAATTACACAAGTAGATATCAACAGGAACTTTCTATTCTGGTATTTCTTCATCTTCTCTGTGGCTAGCACAGCCATAGCAATCTTTCATGAAGGCCAGTGGTTTTCAAACTAGGGTACATGTACCCTCAGAAGTATGCGGGGCTTGGCCAAAGAATACATGCTTAAATTTTAATAATGGCAATGAAGCTCCTGATTGGTCAGCACAGTTTAAGTAACAGTGTTGCTGCGTGTTGATTTTGGTGTCAACACTCTTCCTAAAGAATGAACATGCAGAGATGTGTTTAAAGGTAGGGGTATGAGCAGCAATATTTTGCAGGCGCTAGGCAGTATAAACACATTACAAAAAGAGATGACTCCTTTTCCTGAAGAGTTTATAATCTAAGTATATGAATGGATTTCGCATGATGAATGTTAGGTTAAGTAATCTGTACTTTTTGTTGGCTATGTAGCCAACAACTGTTCAATTACTGTATATTATGCAGTATTGTTGATTTGCTTGGCAATTTTCATTTAACCTGTGCTCTGAACTAACTTCATATTTACATTGTAATTGCCTTGTTGAAGTGCCTACCTTCCTTTGCTTATGTACTATATCTTCACCACTTACTATGTAGGAGTTCTTTTGCTGTTGTTATGTGTTTGTTTGGATTTTTTTTTTTTTTTTAACCCTGGTTTCTCATTTCTTATCTCCTTCATAGATGTTAAGCTCTGATACTTTTTGTATTCTGCTCCCAACAGGTGTCATGCCTATAGTATGTAATGTGGCTGGCACCTTTTAGAGGATTGAATATGTGACTTTGTTTCATGCTCTTTCTCTGAGATGTTATAAAATTTATTTACTTTACTCGTTTAACAGCATGGAATTTCAATGCCTTGCGTCCACAAAATCAGGGTGAACTCAGTTTTATTTAAAATTGAAGCTACTGGTACACAGAGAATACAATCTATTTTTTTAGATAATGGTGACATCTTCTCAATCCACAGACCTTATTATGTCAGCTCAGCTCACTGACAAAATTTATTAGTAGTGCAGAGAAAATGCAGTATGAGCTTTAGCATAGCTCGGTAGTACCTGCATGGGCACAAGGAGATGACATGCAAGGCAGGCAGATCATAACTTGATTTTTATATCCCAGAGTGAGTTTGCAGCTCTGGAAAGGATGAAATAGAACCTTTCACTTCTTAACGCAGCACTTTTGATATAGAAGTCTTTCAGGCACACAATAAATATGGATCCTTATGATATTTTTGGTAGTTATTACAACATTTTAACACCTTTTACTCTTTCAATTTAATCCTTACGTTTGTATCAGTACAGCTTGCAATCTACCATGTTTAATATAAATTACTTTCTTAATTCTAAAGCTTTCCAACCTAATTCCATTATAACCTTTTTGTACATGTTTATGTGTAATTTAAAGCTGAATAAGTAAACTTTGTAACTTAATCTTATTCATGAACATAATTTGGCTTATTATTTGTACCAGATGAAAAATCAAGGAAACAGGGAGCAAATGGTTAGACATAATATGAAAGTATTAAGAAGAAAATAGAAGAAAAACAACTTTTTCTCCCATTACCGTGGCATGGTCTTTAAAGATTTGAATGAGTTTTATCATAACTTGGTTATGTAGCAGTTTACTACAAGAACTGTCTTTAAAACATGTAAATTGCTTACTGGAATATTTGTTTCTGTTCAGGAATTTCGTCAGAAGGTGATGCTAGGAACTCCTTTCCTAGTTATTTGGCTCATTGGGTTTATTGCAGACCTAGACATTGATTCTTGGCTCATTAAAGGGCTAATGTATGGTGGCGTATGGGCGGTGGTACAATTCCTTTCAAAGTAAGTGTTTTACCAGAAATTTATTTCAATTTACTATGAAAAAATTTGTGTCCTATTGATTTAATTAACGAGTCCTATTCATTTTCTTTGTCTGGTCTTTATGCATCTTTTGAATATGCAGTATTGTCTGAAGTCATTTGTATTTTTATCATCATATTTCAGAAAAAGAACTTCTGTAATTCAGTGCTGTCATGTCACATCTCGGAAATTTAGCCTTTGATTTAATTTTAGTGGAAGGGCACTAAGTTAATAGAAGCTAGCAGCAGAGAAGACATGTTCAGTCTCTAGAGAATGCCCTGCAGAATCAGTGGCATAACCTCTGAAGAGAGCAGTCAACAGAAAGTTGTTAGAGGTAGGAAAAGCAGGGTAGAATTGAAAATACAGTAATTAAAAAAAAAAACCAAAAAAAAACCCAGTGCCAAGTATATACATATAAAAACAACTCCCAAAGAGTTTGGCAGGCAGAGTAAACCAATACAAAGTGGGAGCTTTGGCTAAACTTTACCTGAAACTTTTGCTACTATAAAACAGTCTCCTTGTAAATTGTGTGCGTTTGTCATTCAGTCATTAAAAGCTATGCACTATGCTCTTAAGAGTAGTTTAACCCTATATTCTCCATGATTTCCAAGATCCTAAGATGTCTACGGACATTTTTTCTTGTAAACTTAAGTACTGTATATTTGAGCTGAAGTATTTGAGTATTTCTTCAGTTGTGAACTTGGTTCTTCCTGATATTGTTTCCTCTGGGGCCAGTTGTCTTCTCCGGTCTCTCTTCAGGAAAGATTCAAGCAATATGCAACTTTCCATTGGTTTCTTTTTAATTTCCAAAGATACAGCAAGCTCAGATGCTTTCTGTCTTCAAGATGGGATGAGAGTATTCGATTTGAGCTTGAATCCTGTCTAATTGACCCCTAATTTCTGAATTGCAGAGATACTTCACAAGAAGTCCTAGTGCATCCTCAGAAAATCAAGAACTTTTGCCAAAACAAATCTGTATTAAATATTGTTGTTGATTACACTTTACAGTGAAAACATTAAATATAATGTTTGAGGTCTACCAGTGTTATAAGCAGGACTTCGATTTCAGTCCCAGTTGCTCAAGACTCCATTCCCTGCTAACTTTATTACATGATTAACTTTATTGTATTATAACATTAAATATTGGGAGAGCGTTGCTCTATGTTACGCTAAAATGCATGAAGTAATTGCTTTGTATTGATGGCCATACCAAAGAAAATTAGGTTTTTTTCTTACCAATATACTTGTTTATGCTGTATGTATGATAGGGTTGATATATTAATTTAGTTGCCTCTGAAGCATTCTCTCCAGTGCTCTTAGGACCAGTGTTTCCCTTTGACTAGGGACAGAAATAACACATTAAATGGAATAAGTAATTGGAAACCAGTTCAGATCTTTAATGCAACAGAAGTTCATTTGACATTAAAACACTTTCAAAATGACTGGAACCAGTTTAAGATAAATCTGGATGGATGTAGTATCAGACTTAACTGATTTAGGTTAAATTGGTTTATTGAACTTCTGTTCCAGATCTTAGTGCCGAACTGTCCTCTTTGTCATATGAAGACCTCCTTCTTCCTTTCTTATTGCTATAGTTATAGCTCATGAACCTGAAGATACAAAATAAATAGCTGATGCCCTCTAAAATGTAATTCACATGTAAAATATTTGTATTTCTATGCCCATTTCCAGTTTCAAATCTCATCAGTGTTGTAATATATTTAGACTGATATTCTACTTCTGTTCTTGTGATGACTTGCCAGCTGTGTATTTGTTTGTCGTTACTAAAAGGTATTTGCAAACTAATCCTGAGGCAGTATTTGCCTTCCAACTGTCTTTTTCCTTGATTAACAAAAAAAAAAATACATTTATATATATATGTTTATTTTTTTAGCTCTCTGTGGTTCAAGAGAAAAATGGCTTCTCACAAATCTGGGAGAGTGAATTTACATTAGTTCTATTTTATTTACTTTCTATCTAGAGCTGGTGCTCATTTTGGCAGTTTTATAATCTTCATTCACATGCCTTACCTGTATAGGAGGTCATACTCCATACTAATCTCACAGATGGGGAATATGCAAAGACCTTTTAAAGGAGAAAGGAAAAAATACTTTCGTGCAGCTGGTTTTTGAGATGTTGCCTGCCTTATCAACCTTGCCCACTTCTTTGGAGTCTCAGTCCAGGAATTCCAGTTAGAAAAGTATCTGTATGGTCATAGGAGACAATTCCTCCTTGGTCCTTTCTCAGTATTTCAGGAGGGAGGGGCAGATGGTAGCAACGGACACTGCTCTCTAAGAGGTACCGTTTTCACCAATGGGAACATGCACAGAGGTAACGTTCTCCAAGGACAACAGTTACATGGGAGCAATCTGTCACTTAAATATATATATAATTTTACACAATGACATAACACAAACTGAAAAGAAAAGCTTGATGGTTCATGAATAACAGTTGACTGAAAGAGAAATGCAACTGGCTCAGAAATGTAGTAATGTTTTCTTCTCTCCTATTTTGAGCAGATGGATGTGTAAGAGAGTTCTCTATTAGGCCTTACTAATGGGCATGAGTAGGCTGACAGAAGATTTGGTTTTAAAGTGGTGATAGTAGAACAGATCATGAGATTATTCTTACCAAAAAACAGACAAACGAGTGAGATTGAGTCTGTGGGATGAGCTAAAGGATATGTGGATCAGTTTATATTAATAAATTATGATTTGAATAAAAGTTCAATATATAATGTATCAAATTCTTGTTCCTTCTGGTATAATTCTAAATGGTTTTAATAGTAAAAAGAAGAATGTATTTGCTGTGTAATGTTAACTCTGTTAAGTTGCTTTATAGACACTTAAATGATGTGGGTTTGAGGCAAATAATGTAGTAGTAATAGAGAGAAATCCTTTATTTGCATTTGGGTTAAATAGAGGCTGATAAACCAGCTTTATCTCAATATCATTGAATAGTTAACAAATTGCAAAGGAAATTTCTCTGTGTAAATTTTAAAATTGGAGTCCTTCATTGATGCCCTGAATAATAATATAACTTTTTGGTCCAATTAAAATGTTTGTAACTGCACTTTAAAAACAAGATTTCAGATTATTTTTTTAATAAGCCTTTTAAGGCAGTTTAGAAAATATGTAGCTGTTTTGCATTATACCGTTTAGATAATTTGTAGGAGGCACAATGTGTTTAAATGTATTTAGCAACCTTATATTTCCTATGAAAAAGTTGTTTTTACTTTTCACAGTTGCATTAAGTCTCTTAATAGGTGCCTTTTTTGGTCATTAAAGGGTTCCTTGGTGAGGTAACAGTCTTTCTGTGCTAGAATTCTGCTAACAGCACTCAGTTTCAAGTTGGAAACATTAAAACAGTTTATAAAATAATTATGAAGCACCTGTGTGCTGACGCACTTGGAGCCCTCTGCTAAGGCACCCACTGGGGCGCAGTGTGCCTGGAGGTGGGGATGCCTCAGGTGCCATAGTGGAGCCCCTGCGCCAAGGCACATAGGGGAGCAGCCAGCCCAGGGCTCCTGCTCTCCTGTCTTGAGGCACACGGTGCCTGAGCCAGCTTGGGTCACAGGGGCTCTGCAGCGTGTGGAGACGGGGGAGCATGCTGCTTCCCAGCTGATTGAGGCACGGGGCCTGCCTGCCAGCTAGCTCTGCATTGAGGCACTTTGTGCCCCAGCCAGCCCCCACTGCAGCACGTAGAACAGTGGGACAATAGGTCCCATTGCAAAGCACACGGGCAGGGGTGTGCACTGTGGCACAAAGTAGTGGCACATATCTGTGACCAGGGAGGACAAGCCTCTAATACACAGGAAAGAGGAGAAAGGAAAGGACGACAACCTCAAAGGTAGTGCAAGGGAGGAGAAGAAAGGATGATGTGAATTGCAGTGAATATTCCATTAACGTGTGGTGGCAGGTAGATAGTGAGTTTACGTTCTTCAGTTGCTAAAAGTTATGGGGAGTCACTTGAATGGTCTATGTCCTAGTGACTGACCTATTCTGTCACAGGTAACTTCAGGCTTTTTCATAGATGTGCTTAGCTATGAAAGATGCAGGAACTCGGAGAGCTCGTGAGATGGCATTTGTTCAAACACAATATGTAACTTTCTTCTTGACTGACTTGGATTAGCTTCCCATCACAGAAATAAGTGAGTTATATCAGATGGAAAGTTAACTATTCCTGCTCTGGGATTGTCTTCGTTAAGCATCTCTCTGTCCGCAGCAGTAGCAAGAGAGATAAGGCTATAGACGCGTGATGCAAATGCACAGACTAAGCAAAATGAGGCTTTCTTATTTAACTGTTTTAATATAATGTGTTATATATATTTCTTAAGTACTTCCTGACATTACAGTCTCTCGTGTAGATGTAATTCATAACTCTTGCCCATGCTGCGGTAGGCATTTACTTTAAACTGTGTTGAAATAAGCAGCCATGTGAATACTGCTGAGTTAGCACTTTAGCTGTGATTTCTAACTGCTGTCAGAATGTGGCTTTATACTAAACATTTGTCAAGGCTTCCCCATTTCATTTGCCACTGTGGAATTGTATATTGTCAGTGTCATATGAAATATTATACTGTAATCCAAATATAGAATCATAGAATAAATATTGAGTCACTAATTAAGGCAATATGACATTTGGGTGAACAACTTCAAAACAAATCAGAGTATTGTTGGTATATGGAAGATTGTAGGCTATTTACTTTCATATTGAGACTATGACAGCAAAAAGTAAAGGACCAGATTGCTCTTTTTCAGGAATCCTGGTTTTCTCTGTTTAGAAATCACAACTTCTCTGATAACTCCTGCAAATTCTCTGATTAAAACCCCCCAAATCCGCATTTTTTCCATGATTAAAATGAAGCACCACTCTCTATATAGGTATCAGTTGAACACAATGTTTTATTAATATATTTACACCTTTAAAGCAATTTGGAAGCCTATCAGTGCCTCAATCACTATAATAAAATACATTCTAAATACCTGTAAATTTTAGTGCTTGATTTTCAGTGTTTTATCATGGAAAATCAGAGCTCCCCCTGCCCGCTTCACTCACCAGGATGCAGGTCCAGGTGTGGCTGTTCCCTCCTGTCTCTCTTCTTCCTCCCCTCCTCTCCCTCCCCCTCCCCCCACAACTACTTTGTGGTGCTGAGCAGCCCTGATATGCCAGTTGCCCCTCACTGCCAAGTCACACCCCTCAGCCCTGCTGGTGCCTCTCACTCCCCACCCACAGCCACCTGCCCTGCCATGCATTCTAGCCCTGGGCCCCGAGCCCCATCACTGCCTTCTGGGCTGGGCAGCAGCCCCAGCCCTGCCCAACTCCCTCCATGCAGAAGCTGGTCTCCTGGTATACCTGTGCAGATGCAGATGGCACCCCCTGCCTGACTGCCCTCCTTCCACTGCCCCCAGCCCCTTGCAGGCTACAACTCTGTCAGCCTGCGAGGGGAAAGCCACCATTTCCCACGTTTTTCTCCTTTAAAGGAGAAAATCCAGGTTTTTCTCCTGAAAATGAGAACATCTGGATTTTTCCATTGCGAATGAAAAAAAAACCCCCAGATTCCTGCTTATTTTACATAATTTTTACCTTAATCTTACAAACTTCTATCAATATAGAAAGAAAACAAGGACTAATCTTTTATTAGTCAAAGTTGGCCATGCCAACAGGTTTATTTTCAGCCCAGTAATTAATACTTTTTTTTAGAATAGTTTAAAAATTGATTGCATTGGCCATGAAATACTATCATGTATGTGTTCACATTTAAATTAAAAAGCCACATCACTCACATTTTCTGTCATAGTTACTCCTTTTATTCAACTAAGAAGTGGCATTAACTGTGTCATTTATCTGTGTTCTTCAGTATAGTTTATGAAATAGGAGTCCTCTTCTATGGGCTCAGGGAGCAATGGTTTTACAAAGAATATATGAAGATGTAGTCATAATTTGTGTTCTAAGAAAGGTGGCTTTTATGAGCACCAGTGCAGATTAATTTTTATATACTACTCGGGTCATAATTTCTTTTGTCTTACAGATCATTCTTTGATCACTCCATGCATAGTGCACTGCCTCTTGGAATATACTTGGCAACCAAATTCTGGATGTATGTGACATGGTTTCTCTGGTTTTGGAACGATATCCTTTTTTCGTATGTTCAGTAGTACAAATATATCATTTTAGTGATTGTACTTGACATCACTGCTGAGATATAGTTACAATTTCAAAATTAAAGGGTGAATCATGCTTTAAAAATGGCCAACTTTTTTTTTAAATGCTTAATTGTTAGCATGGAGTTTCTTATAATAGTAATAAGAAATCCTAATATTTCTTTATATATTGCTTTAAAATATATATTGCTGCTTTGTGCCCACAGCCTTAGAGTTACCTACCCAAACATTTTTCTGTATTTTCTTTAGGAGAAGTCTCAATAGCCATTTAGATTCATGCCATGGCCGTATGTTGCCAGAAAGATTAGAAAGAGCCTGTACTTCTTAAAATTTAAAGTAGAATGTATGCTTTTCCTAGGATAAATAGGTAACTTCATATCCATAAAATTATATAGAAAAAAGAATAGATTCTGGTGTCAGATTTAATGGAAGTACAGCTGTGACTAGATATTCCTGAAGAGTTTGCAAATTCTATTTCATGAGAGATAAAAAATTATACTATGTATATTTGTATAGAAGTGTTATCTATAAGGTGCACAATATATGTATTACATTTAGAAAGTAAATGCTTTATATGTTTAAACTAAATACTATATAAAAACAATTAGAATTGCTGATCTTAAATATCATCATATCTTTCACAAGTTTGCCATTGGGCAAAAAAATTATATCTGTCTAAGCATAAACTTAACATTTCTACAAAGAAATTGAGTAATATTTTATAAAGAAAATCAGCGCACCGCATTAAATATATGATTAACTTTTTTAACTATGTCCTTTGTTATCACAAATTTATGAATCTTAACAAAAAAACACTTATTTCAGCAAATTCAGTTACATTTTTATGTAATTCTTCTAGCTATATGGATTTTTATGTGGATTTAGCATTTGCAGGAGAGATCAGGTTGACAGCTGGGGCAACCTGGGACAGCAACAGCAAATCCTTCTGTGGCAGGACACCTTTGGTGCCTGCCACTTCAAGGTTTGAGGGCAGCCTGCAGGTGTGGGCTAGCCCTAATGAGGCAGTCACATGACTGCAGGAGACACCTGGGATAGGTGGAGAGGGCTGAGCTGCCTCCATTTTAGATCCAGGCTCTACAGAGTGGGGCAGCAGTTTGCTGCTGGCAGCCAAAGGAACAACACCTGGCTGAGCTGCTGCTCCGAACATCCTTGGACGTAAGGGCAGGAGCTATGGGGATGGAAGGAGGCTCCTGGTCCTGAGTATGACAGAAAACTGCACCCTGCTGGGGAGTTGTGGCAGGAGAGACTGGGCGGACTGCCCTACTTAGACAGGTGGGTGGGTCGACGTGAGACCCGGCCCCGAGTATGCCCCCTATCACACCTTCCTTTGTCATCCTGCTTATGCGTACCCAACATATACCTGGTAGCACTTCACCTTTCAGGGTTGAAAATATACTTTGGATTCCATTTCCATTCCGTGTTGTGCTTCTCTGACATTGATATCGTTCTAGGCACTGTGATGGTGGCCTTTGTAATATGCTGTCACCAAGTCCACAGTAGTTTGGGATGATGTAATCTATCTATTTCAGGTAGGAAATGTTTGGCCCACTATCAGCCTACGTCTGTTTTCTTATCTGTAGCTATTTAGAAGAGAATAGCACTCATGCATTTTATTACAGTCTGCAGAACTAGCATGTTCTTCTGGACTTCAGGGGAAGTGACTGTTTTATCTTCAGTGTTTTTCTTTTTTATAATGGAAGTATTAATACAGCATTAACTCATGGCCCAGAAGCACAGCTACTTATCAAAAGGATTTTTCAAGCAACACTTCCTGAATTTGGCATCCTGTTGTTTGTCAAAGTAGTGAAGTAGCAAGGTAGACCCATTCAAAGATCCAGGAGGGTGCGAAACAGGGTGCTATGGGACTGGAGCTGCTGGCAGCAATGGGTGGTGTGACCAAACTCTCCTCTGGATCCTCCCCTGGGTGAAATGGTGGGGTAAGGTGCACAAATCTAGTGTCTGGTCAATAAATCCAGAAAAACACCTTAAAACAGAGGCTTCTGTTTGTTACTTTGGTACCAAGTGAGTTTAGCATTGGAAAAGCCAGGTTTCTTAAACATTTACAATAAGCTAAGATATTTCAAATGTATTCCTTTATTCTTTTTATTTTGAAGCTTTTATTTTGGATTTTCTTTAGTTGTTCACTTGAAAATCTTGGCTTAGTAACTACTCATAATATTTTTTGGCCAGTAAAAATAATAACTATAGCAATCAGATTATTAAGATTTTCTCAAACTAAGTTTTTAAAAATCAGTGAAATACTGTAATCTTTGACAGTGAAAGGTAAGTGCCTGTAAATTTGCCACAGCTCAACAAAGCGTGTATGTGTGTGTATTTTTTCATTATACTTACATACTTTCGCTTTGGCTAGTCTATAAGTCACAAATCTGCCTTCTAAAATGATTTATGACAAGCTTATTTTAAAAACTTGGTCCTGTAAGCTATCTTGTTGGTAGTTGATCTTATAAAATTGGAAGCCCTTGTAATAACATTCCAGACTCATTCTACTTCTAGCACATTGTCCTTTAGCAGGTATGTAACTTCTTTTTTCAATAAAGCTATATTTCTATAGCTTAAGCCAGAGAATTTTGTTTAGAGTAAGAATTTTTGTATTTTTACAGCTTTACTTGATTACAGTAAGTACAACAGAGTACAACAGAATACTTTCTTATTCTCACTAGTGTTGGTAAAAGGATATTTGATGAAGTTCCTCCTCCTGGCAGTTTTTACTGATTCTGGCAATATAGCCCAGAAATAAAGATATTTCCAAAAGGTCTCCTGTAAAAAGATGTGTTAAGCATCAAGAGTTGTCTTATTTGAACTTTCAGTCTAATATTGTAAGAAAAAAAAATTGTTTCATACCTGTACTGCCTACTTAAATTTAAAAGTTTATTACTGCAAGTGTAACTTAAATTCAAAGAACCCCAGCACTTTTTATATTGATTGCACCTGTTTATACAGATAAATGTTTAACATGGTCAATTTGATGTCCAGGTAAGGTAATGAAATTTTCTTCTTTTCATAGTAAGGAAAGTCAGAGGATGAACACTGGTCCTCATGAAGAAATACATAAAAACTTTCAGTGTTTTGTTTAGTTGTTTTTGCATTTTAGCATGCTTACATGGAAAGTGGGACAGCTTATATAAATCTCTAGGGTTTTATAGAGCAGATGTGAAATATTGAGTTTAAAAAATCAGACATTACACAAATTAGACTATAGAAATTCCAAATATTATCATAGGTCAGTGATGCTCAGCCTCTGGCTCATGGAGGCTGGATCCTGTGGAGTCTCCATGAGTCAAGAAATTTGGCAGTGCAAGAGGGGTTGGAGTGTTAATTGCTTGCAGAGCTGAGCTGAGCTTCTGTAGTCCAATTTCAGCTGGCTGGTCAGAAGTCCTAGAGCAGAGTCTGGTGGGGACGTGAAGCAGAATGGTGTGCCAGAGACCCTGCTTCAGTCCACGCACCTTGCTCCCACCCAGCAGCAACGGTGCCTGCCTGCCCACCTGCCTGGCCTGGTGCACCGTGCCACTCCACATCCCCACTGGACTGTACTCGGATTTTTGACCAATCAGTTGGGACTGGTTTACAGAAGCCAGGACTGTTCTGGTTTGCCTGGGATGTATGGTCACCCTATCCCTGTCAATCTGTTGCTCTGTTTTTTGCTCTCTGCCCTGTCTGTCACTGTGCTGCCTGTCACCTCCAGTCTGCCTCATGCCACACACAGCACCTGCCCATGCCACTTGTGCAGGGTTGCCAACCATAAATTTAGGGGCAGCCTGTAAAATAGAGGCAGCAGTGTGGGGTGCTGGGGGAGGGGGACAGAGGGGATGGCGGGGCAAGCGCTGCCCCCCCAGTCGTTTTTGATGGGCAGTTGGCTAGTCAGCAAATAAGTTTTCTTGCATTGGCAACCTTGAACGTGTGGGACCTATACAGCAGGCTATCTCCCTCTGGCATATAACACATGTAATGCTTTCTATCTTATCTTATTAGAATGCAAGATTCATAATTTCAGTGATATTTTATAATTTGCTTTTGTTCCAAGGTCAAAAAATGTAATTTTTTTCCTATTGATGTTGGAGGGTAATACCTTTTAATATATTTTTATCTAAGTTAAAATTTCTTTTTAAAATTGATCAGTTTGCTGGTGAAAGAAATAAAATAGTGAGTGTACACAGCACACAAAGATAGGATAGGGGAAAAAAAAAGGTTGTGTATGCACAACATCCTGATTCAGGAAGGTGGTTTTTTAGAAACTGCTAAATGCAAGACAGTTCATCATGCTTTTCAAACACAAGTTACAGAGTTGTTCTTATATACAAAAGATTTATTGTGTTTAAAATTGTACTTCAATCCTTACTGGTTTCTGTATTATGTCTGGAAACAGTACTCATTAGATTGCATAAAGTAACATTATCCAGCTGAGGTGTTTTTCATTAGCTTTAAGTAGGATTTAATCTATACGTGTCTACTTCCAGTTTCACAGTATAGCCATATAATACTGCAATCAGAAACTCTGTATAGAGTCTTGATGAAACTCAGATGAAATGGATTGAAATAGTTCTTTTCTTTGCATTGAACAGAAATATGTATTTGGTTCATACAGTTTCTATTGTATGATTGTTCATTGTGGATTCACAGTTCTTAATTTAAATTATCTTGTCCAAAATAAATTCTGATCTTCAGGTTATTACTCATTTTACACTGGACCAGCTGTTTCCAGACTTCTTCTGCTCACAATTCCACTTCCAAGCCTAAAATCTTGTTCCTTTTATGTTCCTGCAGTTACGAGGAGGGTGGGACTTACTCTGAGTTAGCGACTCTAGGTTAACTGTCCCTTTGGCCACAATTACTTCATGGTAGGTGAGAACTGAACCTGGTGAGCCATCCTTGTTTCACTCAGGGTAAATGCCACTTGACTAACATTTTCTATGAGGCAACAGTGAACACAGGGATAGTTATCAAGGAGTAATTTGAGATATGGTTTAACATCTGTCCTTTTTTAATTCTAGGCTCCCACAGTTCTGAGGAATGAATCCCAATCTATTTTTTTATCCCACAGTGAGAGTTAATTCTGGGCAGTTTACCCTGGAGGGAAGTGGTGCCTGGTTTAGTTCAGGTGGTAATTGTGGATATGGAGACAGTTAATATCTGAAGCATAAGAAGCCTTGCATCTTGCTAGTTGCAGGAGCACAGGGTAACTGTAGGTTCAGGGGAATTAAGGCCTATGTGTGGCTTGACATCCTCCTTTTGGAACTGCTGTGATGAATATTTAACTTTTTACACTTAAAGACTTCCATATACATTAATCTGATTATTCTGGGTAGCATTTTAAGACTTTAAATAAGGCAGTCCTGTATATTTGTAGCAATGGAACCCAGCTTTGTGTGCTTACATTCTTAGACTTAAGCAAAACCTAAAACAATAATGAAGATCTTGCAACACTAGTCTCTAATCTTAATGCAGGCTTTAAAACATTCTAGGAGAAACTGATCAGTATTATAGTGAAAAGGCAATAGCAGTTAAAGGTATATTGTGACTGCCGTCATCAAAATGCCACTTAACTGAAATGTCAGTTTTACGACTTCCTACACCTTCAATATCTTGTTATGTTGTCATGACAAAGGTCGGATGTTTCTTTAGTATCTTTAGATCACCCAACAAGTTGAATCCCTTGGTTTTCCCTGAAAATTTCCCCTATATTAGCTAGTCAGTTTATGCTAATGATTCTCAACCATTGTGCCATGAGATCCTTTTAAAGGATGCCACAGGATGCTGCCCAATGGGTTTCTATAAGTATGTTGGTAGCAAGAGGAGGGTCAGGGAAAGTGTGGGTCCCTTACTGAATGGGGGAGGCAGCCTTGTGACAGAGGCAGAAAAGGCTGAAGTGCTCAGTGCCTTTTTTGCCTCAGTCTTCACAGGCAAGGTCAGTTCCCAGACTACTGCACCAGGCAGCACAGTTTAGGGAGGAGGTGAGCAGCCAACAGTGGCAAAAGAACATGTGAGGGACTATTTAGAAAAGCTGGACATGTACAAGTCCATGGGGCCAGATGACATGAAACTGAGGGTGCTGAGGGAGTTGGCTGATGAGATTGCAGAACCACTGGCCATCATCTTTGAGAACTCATGGCGATCAGGAGAGGTCCCAGGTGGTTGGAAAAGGGCAAAGATGGTGCCCATATTTAAGAAAGGGAAAAAGGAGGATTCAGGGTACTGCAGGCCAGTCAGCCTCACCTCAGTACCTGGAAAAAATCCCATGCATCAATACAGGCTGGGGACTGACTGGCTGAGCAGTAGTTCTTCAGAAAAGGATCTGGGGTTCACAGTGGAATATAAGCTGAATATGAGCCAACAGTGTGTCCTTTTTGCAAAGAAGGCTAACTGAGCTGCATTGGTAGGAGTGTTGCCAGCAGGTCAAGGGAAGTGATTATTCCCCTCAATTCAGCACTGGTGAGGCCACATCTGGAGTACTGTGCACTGCAGAAAGGATGTGGACAAATTGAGGCGAGTCCAGCGGAGGGCAATAAAAATGATGAGAGGGTTGAGGGACATGACTTCTGAGGAAAAACTGAGGGAATTGAGTTCATTTAGTCTATAGAAGTAGAGACTGAAAGGGGATTTAATAGCAACTACCTGAAGTGGGGTTCAAAAGAGGATGGATCTGAACTGTTCTCAGTGATGGCAGATGACAGAATAAGGAGCAACGGTTTCAAGTTGCAGCAAGGGAAGTTTAGGTGAGATATTAGGAAGAAATTTCTCACTAGGAGAGTAGTAAAACACTGGAACAGGGTATCCAGAGGGGTTGTGGAATCTTCATCCTTGGAGGTTTTTAAGACCCGGCTAGACAAAGCTTTGGCTGGGATGATGTAGTTGGGGATGGTCCTGCCTTTAGCATGGGGTTGGACTAGATGACTTTGTGAGGTCCCTTCCATGATTTAGTATTGGCACTGTTAGGTGTGCAGATCTACATGATTCACAAGGTAAACGTAAGGATTTCAAGTAGAAATCCATAGTTTCAAAAACATTCTGACCTGCTGTGGTCTTTCAGAGGTCTTTGCAACAGAAGAATCTCTCTTTTGTAGTCAAAAAGCAAGTGAAAGATAAAAGCTGGCACTTTCAGAGGGGTGCCTTGAGTTTAATGAGATTGTACACAGCATAAACTAGTGGTTCTCAACTTGAGGGTGATCAGAAGGTAAGAAGCGATCAGTTTTGGGTCAAGTAAACATTTAGTAATAAGTGAGTATAGCATCTTTTACTAACCTGTTTTAAAGAATAAACATTTGTAAATGAATCAGACGCACAGTACTTTTCTGGAAGTGTGAAAATTAAACTACTGTGGGAGAGGGTTTTAGAATGAGTGGAAACTTTGCATGAACAAAGTGGATTCATCCTGAGCTAGATAGATCAGGAGAAAAAAATGGTGGATCTTTATTCAGCAAGTAGGTTTAGAATCAAACGGGAGATTCAGTAAGACAGGAGACGGTGTAGATTACAACACCAGATGCACTCAGCGTCTTTGGTCCTAACACTTAGGTTACATAAATTGACAAAGCTCTGTTGGCTTGCGTGGAATAGTGGTAACATGCCAGCTGAGGATCATACTCTTGAGGGTGGGGAGGAGGTAGGACTTTTCCATTGGATTTGCTGCTGATAAATGTGTAGTTGTTGAGATTTTTCTTTTATTTGAGATGTATGCATACTTCTCTGTTTATAGCCCAGTTTCAAACCAAGACATCAGCACTGTGTTTGTGTTGCTGTCTGAATGGAGATTATGACCAGACATATCCATTGCTCACATCCCTGTTATGTATTTTACCATTTTCCTAAGACAATTTTATTGGCTCAAACTGCATTCATAGATTCATAGATGCTAGGGTCGGAAGGGACCTCAGTAGATCATCGAGTCCGACCCCCTGCATAGGCAGGAAAGAGTGCTGGGTCTAGATGACCCCAGCTAGATGCTTATCTAACCTCCTCTTGAAGACCCCCAGGGTAGGGGAGAGCACCACCTCCCTTGGGAGCCCATTCCAGACCTTGGCCACTTTAACTGTGAAGAAGTTCTTCCTAATGTCTAGTCTAAATCTGCTCTCTGCTAGCTTGTGGCCATTATTTCTTGCAACCCCCGGGGACGCCTTGGTGAATAAAACCTCACCAATTCCCTTCTGTGCCCCCATGATGAACTGATAGGCAGCCACAAGGTCGCCTCTCAACCTTCTCTTGCAGAGGCTGAAGAGGTCCAGGTGCCCCAGTCTCTCCTCATAGGGTTTGGCCTGCAAGCCCTTAACCATACGAGTGGCCCTTCTCTGGATCCTCTCCAGGTTATCCACATCCCTCTTGAAGTGTGGCGCCCAAAACTGCACGCAGTATTCCAAATGCGGTCTGACCAGCGCCCAATAGAGGGGAAGTAACACCTCCTTGGATCTGTTCGTCATGCATCTGCTGATGCACGATAAAGTGCAATTAGCTTTTGTGATAGCTTCGTCACACTGCCAACTCATGTTCATCTTGGAGTCCACTAGGACTCCAAGATCCCTTTCCGCTTCCATTCCACCAAGCAGGTCATTTCCTAGGCAGTAGGTATGCCGGACATTTTTCCTCCCTAGGTGCAGCACTTTGCATTTCTCCTTGTTGAATTGCATTCTGTTGTTTTCTGCCCATATGTCCAACCTGTCCAGGTCTGCTGGACATTTCAGACATTGTTGGAATAGTTTGAGCCTGCTGTTTTTGCTCTGTTAATTACACTGGAGGTTTTAATTGGGTTTAAAGTAGTAATTAGTTCATGGGTTTTGCCCTCTGTTCTGCACAAAAAAAACCTAGGGAGTGTCTCATTTTAAATTACAGGGTTGTTGGTTGTAGTGATGTTGGTCTAAGGACATAGGCAGGCAAGGTTCTTTGGGTAGGTGTGATATCTTTTATTAGACCAACTACATAGTTGAAAAAAGTTCTTTGCAAGCTTTTGGGCACAAACACTCCTCTTCAGGCAATGGGAGAATACTGATGTTATGAGTTCTCCAAGGGAGAAAAGAACCCCTCTACTACCTCTCCCCTCCTATCTCTACCCATTTGGCTTCTAAACTTGCACTCATTTGCCCCTTCACAGACCTCTTGCTTACCTTAGCTTCTTTTCTGCCTGAGAACTCATAACATCAGCAGTCTCTCATTGCCTGAAGAAGGGTGTTTGTGCCCAAAAGCTTGCAAAGAACTTTGTTCCAACTATTCTGTGTGTGGTATATGGCAGCTTGGGGAGGGAAAAGGGGATCATACTGCCATTCAGGGAGGATATGTGGCATGCCTGCAAAAAAGGTTGGCTCCCACTGCTCTAACCCTTTAACCGGTAGGCTTTTGAATTTTCTCTGGCAGTCCCATCTCTTATCTACTCATTCTTTGGATTGTTCCCCTCACTTCCCTGCTCCCTGTTTCATTTTGTAGAACTTAACTCTTGCTATTGTGCTGACTCTAAATCCTTCCCCTTCTCATGCCTCATATGTCATTACCTTAACATCCGACATAACTAATTGTTTCCCCAATCAGTCTCCCTTTAACTTCATCACTTCCAACCCCCTAACTTCTGCATCCATCTGGATCATTTCTGTAACCACATTATAGCTGTTCCTGTCCTAACAAAAGGAGGTAGAGCATTGCCACTTTTAGACTTTGACCACATTTTTATGTGACAAGAAGGAACATGCAGAAACTTCTGTAGGACTCCACGTGCAGCTTCTTGATCACAAAAACACACTGTCCAAATTTGTTCAGCCTTTGGACAGAAGCTGAGGCCAAAACACATAGGACATAACTCATTTGCTTGAAAAAAATATAAATTGTTTCCCTCCTATCTTTTAGCAGTCTAGACATGACGTTCAGTAATTTGGAATGAGTCAAGTCCATTCTTTCAGTTATATCTTTATTGTTTATAGCTGATGTCTGTTTAAGGAATTTTTAAATATAAAAATGTTCACATATTTTCAGCATTTTTACGGCTATAGAAGTACCAGTGATAGTGGGTGCTCTTAAAGCTCTGTAACTTAGTTTTGGCCAGAGCTAACTTTAGAAAATAACTAGCAAGAAACTGAGTTCTGCAAAGAATAACGTGGTAAATAGAAAACTCAATAAAGATGATCTGTAATAGATCAAATAAAGGTAGACATGGTGTAGTAATATTGTGTGCCTGGGTTATGCTAGCTGAAAACCTGCTGAACAATTTGTTACATTAAAGATTAATTAGCTGTTAGTTGCTTAAAATGTTAAGAGACTACCATATTAAAAATTATTTTGTAGTACCAACTTTTTCAAGGAAAATCATTTAAAGCTACTTTCTCCTTCCAGAAGGGGGAATCCCTAAAAAATATTAGATTACAGTAGTAGTTCGAGAAGAAAAATGTAGAATTAACAAAATATCCTTTACCTTAACAAGATGTTTCAATACTGTGGACTTCATTCTCACTTACCCTACTCCAGCAGTATAGAGAACCTTCATTAGGTTTACATTCACTTTAAGGTTGCTTCACTATGCCATAATGGTGGAAGGGAATTGTAGGATGAACGACGATCAGACTATACCATATTTTTTTTTGTGTTTTCATTTGGTAAATTTGTCTGTATTCTGTACAGATTTGTTAATAAATAATGTAAAACGTTTTAGGTAATTCTACTTTTTTAATTACTTGCTTATATTTTTCCTAAGGAAGTAAAGATGCCCAGCATTCATGATCTTGTGATGTTCCAAAATCTGATAGTTCATAATATTTGTAAATGTAACTTTTATATTTCAAATCTCTATAACCAGAATTTTATGCATGGTCAGAGCAAAAAATCTCAAGATGCATCCTATAGTATCTGTTACCTAGCAAAACTTTATCAATCCATATTTGAGGCCTTATGTTACAAACATTTACATGTGTGACAAACTTTAGTTACCAAGTTGGTCCCAATCACTGCTGAAGTCTGTGCACGTAAAATTACTTGGGTATATTGTGACTATGGAATACAATATTTTCTCGCTACAGCATGCCCCCAGATAAAACACACAGCTTGTTTCTGAAAGGCAGAATGTAGAAAAAAAATATTTCAAGGGTTATGTATGGCCAACTGTGCGACATAGAGCAAGTCCTGTTGGACACACTAGCCACGTCCAGACGAGCGAGCACGTGCCTGTTGGGGCAGTTTGAAATGTTGCAAGAGGTACGCTAGGAATGAAAAATTGTTCCCCGCTGCATGTTTGCAGCGCAGGCTCTAATTCTGATAATGGGAAATCCCAATATATACAAAAAACACTATAGAGGAAAAAGTGGAGTAAGGAAACACTCTGGGAAAAGTGGTGCATGCTCCTGGAGCATGCCCTAAGGCAACGAGAAGCTGGGTCCTCCAAAGAGACACTCTGGCATCTGGCCAGAGCATCTCTATTCCTGCCTCCTTCCCCTGCTGCTCCAGCGCACTGCCTCAGGGTGCTGAGGCAATATAGGAGTGGGTAATGGCTGCAGCAGTGGCGTGGACCCAGGTGCTGTCCCAGGTAAGTAGTGATGTGAGGGTGGAGGGACTGCTGGGGTGGGTCCCCACCTGCCCCCCTGCACAGTGCACAGTTCCACCCCTGCAGCACCAGCGGTCGGGGCACTTATGTCTGCTTCTGGCAGAGACCCCCGGCAGTGTGGCGCCACCTCAGACCAGCGGCTGCACATGACACCAGCCCATGCGTCCTTGGACAGAACCAACTCAGCTCCTGTTGTCATCCATAGCTTCCGGTGCCGCATGCAGAGGCCATGCGCCCTCATACTGGGCCGGGTCCTGCCTGTGTGGAGCCAGCCCGACCCAATGGTGCACAGGGCACATGGAGACAGGACCAAGCCCAGCTTGAGGCTACACGGCCCCTGTGTGCAATGCCAGAAATCACGAGTGATGTCAGGAGCCAGCCCAGTTCTGTCCAAGGGCGCATAGGCCAGGCCGGTGCTATGTGCAGCTGCTGCTCTGAGGCAGCCCTGTGCTGTCGGGGGTCTCTGCCAGGAGCAGTCACAAGTGTCCTGACAGCTGCTGCTGCTTCAGGAGGCTGTGCACTGTGGGGGGCGGACTAGGGACCCACCCCTCCTAGGCAGTCCCTCCCACCCTTGCACAGTCCTCCCCCCCTCCCCACACCCACAAATTCTCCCACAATCTGCCCACACCCCCACAACTCCCACATCCCTTCCCTCCAAACCCTGTATCCCCCCCACACATCTCACACCCGGCGTGCACAGCTGCCAGAGAGGACAGGACCTGTTAGCAGGAGCAATGGCTGCAGGGACAACTGCCACACTGCAGCCCTGTCCCATGCCCACACTGTTGCTGGGATATGGGGCCCCAGCCTGTGTGGGGGGGTGTGATGGGCTGTGGGGAGGGGTGGAGGTGGCAGCAAGGTGGTGTGTGAGAGATGGGGGTTGGGAGTGGGGGAGAGCAGGTAGGAGAGGCCACCAGAGCTGGGCTTAGAGCCCCCCTGCTTCCTAGTGCAGTCTGTGGAGGCCAGCTTGGAAGGGAAGGGGCTTGCCCTGAGCCCCATTCGAGGTCTTTCCTGGAATGACGTGGAGATGGCTGGGACCTGGGCACAGGGAGCAGAACAGCAAGGGCTCTCACTACTCAGAGCCACAAAGCAGCTGGTGGTACAGCTGCAGTTGGACCCATGTCTTGGTGCTGGGATGGAGCTGTGGCCAAGAGGGAGCTAATGGGAGCAGGCAGGGACTGCGGGTCAGGAGCAAGGGGCACTCCGGGGGGATTGGGAAAGAGGGGCAAGGGCATAGGCAGGGCACTGGTATATCGGTGCTGCTCAGCACTGCACATCCTGATGAGCAAAGGGGGCAGGCGCAGCTGTGACTTGTCTATGCTGTGTGTGTGTGTGTGTGTGTGTGTGTATAGCAAACCCCAAAGAGTATAGCTATTTACTATTTGTTTTATTATGATAATAGAGGCACTGGTAGGCTTCCAAATGGTTTTAAACTTGTAAATATGTCAGTAAAACATTGCTGAACTGATCTCTTTATATATAGTGGCATTTCATTTTAATCGTGGAAGAACACAGATTTTGGCTATTTTAATGAGAGAATTTGGGTTTATCAGAGAATTTGCAATTTTTAAATGAAACACCAGGATCCCTGCTGGTGAGGCAAGTGTTGGGACCAAGGGAGAGGAGACTGCCCAGGGTCTGCACTGGGGACTCAACTGGAGGGCAGATGTTGTAGCTGACCTCCTGGCCATGTAGGGCCGGAGGAACATGCTTTGACAGTTCAAACCAGGCCACCGCAAGGAGCACATCTGGGCAATAGCTGCCCAGATGGCAGAGCAGGGACACCAGGAGACATGACAGCAATGCTGCCCAAAGGCCAACTATACAGGCACAGCCCAATGGCAGCTGGCCTAGAGGTGCAGGAGGCTCTCCAGGCAGCTGTGCTGTCCCCATCTGGGTCTAGCACACTCTTAGCCATGGGGCCACAGGTCCAAGGGGGTGGATGCTGCAGCAGGTCGCAGTCAGACAGCAGTCCCCACTGCCAGACTGCTGCAGTGGGCAGAGGGTGCAGGGGCCACTCCAGATTAGGGCTGCTTCAGCAGTCCAGCTAGCACAGGGGGCTAGTGTCCTCAAATACCAGCTGCCTGGGCCTCAGAAGCTCCTGAGGGCAAGAAGCCCTGAGTTGCTCACCAGGGCAGGTTTTTATACTGCTGGCATCAGCACATAGCTCCCCCGGGCTGAATATCCAGGAGGAGCCAGGCAGGGTCAGTTTGCCCAAAGTGGCACGATTTGCCCCACACCAAAGTGGATGTTCAGGTATGTGTGCTGAGGCACAAATCTCTGGCACAAATTTGTGCCTCTGTTACTCGAGCTGCTGCAAGCGCATGGGCACAGGCCTGCAGGTGTGGATGTGCCCACTGTGTTCTCACGAGGACTTTGTCACAGAAGGCTAAGACCCAGGGCAGTAACAAGACTGGTAGTTCTTAACTGTGTGTAGTGTTTTATATAGGTTACTGTAAATAAATTGTTTCCACATCATAGCCCTGTTAAAATGCTACCAGCAGTTCGTTTGCTGCTTTGGGCACAAGCTATGCTGTTCAGTCAATAGCTAAGGCTGTGAGAGAGTCATCTCAAGATACTTTTCTTTCATTTTGCTGAGCAGATGGAAGCTGTATGACCTGTACGGTATCTCCAAGAGTGCTCCTTTTCCAGTGAAGTAAACAGCTTCCCTGCTTAAAACACATCCAGACTTGTGGGGGCTGATTGGGAGGGGTGGGGAAGGTGCAAGTTGTAGGTAAGAAAATAGAGTAGTATCTACAACAGAAGTTGTTTGCGTTTTTAAGAATACCAGCAAATGGTACTGTTGAGGTCCTCCTATGATAAGTGTAGGTGGTTTACATTAAAATGTCTTTTTACCAATTTAAACATCCCTGTATTGGCGACATTGCTGGCACAGCTGTGTCAACCAGGGATCATGCCTGACCAGCAGAACTGTATTGGCAGAAGTCCTTAGTATTGGCGTAATCTCATTTGAAAACTCATAGTTATTTCCTCTATTTATATGGGAATTAAATTTATAAACATTTTCAGGGACTAATAAGAGTGTTCTGTAAGGGTGCGGGGAGGGTTGCTTACGTGCGTGAAAAAAAAAATCAGCTAAGTTAAATTGGTCTAAAATATAGGTATCCTTTAAGAAGAGTGTTTCAAAACACTCCCTCCACTTTGGAAATAAGCAGAGGTTGAGGGATTACTACCATTTAACCTCATTCTTTGTTAGACAATCCCCTCTATGGTTAGAAGCATTGCTTTTGGTAATGTAACTGGAACTGCAAGCTAGTGAAAAGATATAGCCAACCTAAGCTATAAATAGATCATGTGGATGTTTGCTGTGAAAACAGGAAACAGTCTCTAAAAGATATGTTTTATGGCATTATAACAGTAGTACAGTTAGAAATGCTGAACTCTAATCATTCACATTTAGAAGTGTAAATCATTATAAAAATTAAACAGCAAACTTTCTAAGAACTTCAAGTGAATTAGCTACAGAAAAAATCAAGTATGGGAAAAAAATGTCATTGTCAGATGTCTTTGTTTATTTGAAGCATTATTTTGGCTTGTAGCAACTTTTTAAAAAAATGTAGGTTGTTTTCAGGTGGACACATGTTAGTAATGTGTCTCAATTTGATCTTCTGAAAGAGATTTTCATTTTAAACTTGAGGTTCCTTGACTTCAAACACATCTCAGTTTTCTCTTTATACATCTTCCATTCCTTGTCAATAGTGTTGCACTTTTCTACAATTTTGGAAAATCCTGGAAATCAGACCCAGGAATAATAAAAGCCACAGAAGAACAAAAGAAAAAGGTAAAAAAATGCTACTGACATTTTTAGGATGAGAGGAAAAAATGGCATGACCACTTTCAAGGATGGCTCATCTGTGTTCTTAAACAGGGGAATAGCAGCAAATTACCATGCAGCCAAAAGCCTAGCTATGTAAAGCATTTTTCTGTATATGTTTTTTAAAAAATATCTTACATATTTGCAAAGACTGAAGATCTAAATAGTCTAAACAGGATATTCTGGTAACAAAATAAAATTGCAACCTTCATTTGTGTAGATTTGGGAATGAAGTGAGGTTGAAATGACAACAAAAGGCACTTAATTGTGAGACCAGTGACATCTGATTTTTTTAATTCTTTAATTTTTTTCCAAGTACTCTTTAAGTAAAGACTGCACCAAATTACTGTAACCACAATGTATTATGCATATAAAGCAAGAGTTCCTACTGACAACATGAATAAAAATGTATGTTTAAAAATAGAAAGTTATGTTCAAAGATGCAAGGTATCCAAATCTAGTGTCTCAAATCTGCATTTATGCATTTCACAGAAAACTGGAATGATAGCCTATTGTTCATGTGTGTTATTGTAATCAATAGAAAGAGATGGTGATTGGTTAGATTGTTTTTGTGTTTTGTTTTGTTTCGTTTTCATGTTGGTGAATGTGTAGATTCAGCAATACAGATTGCTTGTCTGGTATTCTAACAAGCCTAGCATTCTAATTTAAGTGCCATTCTGACAAGAAGACTAAGTAAATTAAGTAGATTTTTCTAGAGCTGCCTTGTTGCCCCAAATAAAACAGAAACTTAAGTTGTCCTATTGAAATAATTTGGAGACACTTAAGTAAATAAATATTTGCCCCTCCACTGCATGGCCTTCCCCAGCCTATTGCCCTCCACTTTTTGCATGGTTTCCCCTGCTACCATGCAGGCTTGCTCCCCTGCCTCATGGGGATGCCTGGATTCCAGAGCCCCAGGCTTCCCAGATGTGCCATTCTGCCCCCAGGGGTAGGGACAGGAAATGCAAGCTGGGGTGGGGAAGGCGGAGCCTGGAGGCTTCAAGGACAGCAGCAGCTGAAACAATGGGCAACTGAGTGGTGCCCAGGAGGGAGTCCAGGGGCAGCTGTTTAACACCTTGCTGATTGTGTGGCTGATGGGCCATGAGTTGAACAGCCCTGTTGTAACTGAAATCTAATGTGTCACATGATCCATGATGGGTATAACATATCATGCCTTTTATTACTACTTTCCTTTTTCAATAGTGAGTTTTTTTATATATGCATATAAATGCATCTATATGCATAAATGCAGATTTGAGGTTTGGATACTTTATACCTTTCAAGATGCTTTTTGACTAGTAAGTCCTGCTACTCTTGACTGGAGGACAGTATAAAGCGTTGTTAACGTGTAGAGTTGTATTAGCTTCAGTAAATAAGTGACGCAGTATAGTTAAACCAGTGCTAAAAGATGTATGAATATACTGAACTTGATATAAATTTGTTTTATCTATTTAGCATGAGCATACTGGGTTTAAACTAAACTGAAATACAGTAACTTTGCAAGGAAATAAAGTTTCTGTACAGGATTTTGTATTGGTTAGACTCAGGAGGTTTAAACCGCACTTTTGCAATGACACAGGAGTTGCATAGCCTGAGATGGTCCATGTCTTCAGGCCTGAAGCCAAGAAATAAATCATATTTCCATATTGGAAATTAAGAGGGCATCTGTCTAAAAAGTTTAAATACTAATTTTCTTTATTTTTGCTGCTTCTTTTGAAGACAATAGTTGAACTTGCAGAAACAGGAAGTCTGGACCTCAGTATATTCTGCAGTACCTGTTTGGTAGTATGCTTTTTTTTATCTTTAACAAATTGAAATGTAAATCTGTGTTAAGTTTCCTCCAATTGTACCTCCAAAGCAGAATTTAGTCCATCGTTAGTTCTCATTTACTCATGAATGCAATTTGTACAAGTTATTTATAGAACGGTTTATTTGTCTTTCTCCTAGACTGATAGTATTCATATCTTATATCTTTTGCTTACATTGCTTAAGGCTCTGCAGACCAAAAAGAGGTTTTAGGAGTAGAAATATTTACAGTTTTTAGAGTTAATTCTTGAATATCTACAATAGAATGAGGATATATTCAAATCTGTCTGAATTCACTGAACTGTGAACATTTAATAAAACTAAAGAAATGGAATTCTGTAGGTAAAAGTGGTGGATAAATATTTCGTTAGTATTATAATGGTCTTAAACTAAAACATTTATCTACTGGTTTCGCTTTTGTAACCTTCCCTTCTCTCGACAGTTGCAGATCAGTACATTATTAATCTGGTTGCTTCTACCATGTCATCAGTGCGGTGCACTGCTGACATAATTTTACTATGGATCTATGGGGCTGACTGGGGTTTTTTGTACTTCAGGCCCACTTACAGTTATTTTAGAAGCAATGTTTAATTATGATACCTTTTAGAAGCAAGAAAAATTATTATGAAGTTTTTTAAATTGAACAACTTCCTGTGCATTTATAATTATGTAGAAGAACATACTTTGTAATCAATAATAAACTAAAGTAGCAATTTGTTTAGCTATTTCCACATACCTATCAATTATTTTTGGTGCTATTCAATATGAATAACCATTTAAGTTAATCACCTTGCAGTATAAAATGAAGACTTCTTTAGATTATGCCATTGCATAAATTTGTCCTTATTAATAAGCTGTTAGGTATTTTTTTTTTGTAGATCAAATCCTTAGGTATTTAATGCCAGGAGTAAAATCAAAGAATGGCATAGAATAAACAGATTTGTGACTGAGATAACAGAATGCCATAGAGTAGGGGTTTTGCCAATTTTCATCTCAGTCCTTTAATTCATAATGTCCAAATAGACTGAGGAAGCAATCCAAGCAGAGCTATATTGAAATCAGTGGGCCTTTGCATGTCAGAATCAGGTTTTGAGAATTAATATACATGTTCAAAAGTGAGATGCATTTATTAAATTAAACTATGGACTTAAAAATGAAGAAATAAATCTTGGTTCCATAGAGAAGTTTGCCAACCAAGAAAGAGTAGCAGCATATTTATTGAACTCATTTGTAGTTCCTGCTGCAGTTTTTTTAAATGGACATTAGCTTCAAGGAAACAAGATTTGGTTAATTTAATTCCACAGTGAAACATGTTTGTTTTTGTTTTGTTTTGTTTCTTAAATGTTCTTTTAAATAGGTGATCAGCAAATATAAAGACTGCCAACAGGGCACTTTTGCCTTGCACTAGATGTAAGACTATTTAGTAATTTTTTTAAACCATTGATTCTTTTTGCTTTTGCATTAATACAGTATGATTTGATACAAACAGGACACATCTACATGTGTCGCTATGGTGCCTTACTGCACCGTAACATCCCATACTGCGCTGAACAGCAGTAACAGCCCATACTGCGCTGTGTGAGCTGCACATGTTTATTTTTGGGCACTGTGTTGCTGTAGTGATACACTATAATGGGGTAGTGCATTGCTATGGTGATGTAGCTGCAGTGACATGGTTCTTGACCGTGGATGCTATGTCACTATAGTGATGTAGCAGCATGTATAGACACCCCCACAGACACTTATATTAACCCCATTTTAATAGTAATACTTGATCCAAGTAGCAGAAACCCATTCTGTTTCTAAAAGACCCATATAGGTAATTGCCACCCAGTTAATGAAATAATTTATTGCCTATCTAGTGCAGATAGCAGGGACCCTGCCTCATGCCTGTTGTGGCAGTCTACTACATGTGTGGTTTGAAAAGATTAAATTATTTTAGGGAACGTTCAAAAATGCAGTCTTGGACAATGCATGAAACCTACTGCCTAGCGTTATGCATTGTAATCTGCATTTCGGCACCTAAGCAACCTGATTTCAAATAAGCAGAGTTCTTATTGTACTTGATGCTTATTTTGTTGAACATTTTTGTGGCTGGTCTTTCCTTTTGTTGCACCATTAATTCCCTCATCGTGTATCAGGGTTACTATTTATGACATGATACCTGTTAATTGGGCCATAAACACATAATGTCTGATAGAGCCTTGAAAGGCATTTGTTAAAGGTCCAAATCAGCTCTGCCCTCACCCGTCTTTTCTTGTTTTAGTTGTATTTGTAATACACACATCATTTGTGAAGGATGCTTGTGAAAAGCTGCAAAGATAGACATACAAAAACACATTTTATTTCAATACTATATTTTATTTTTTAAAAATGATCTGATGAATTACCATATCCTTATAAGTGGGTATCCTTCTAACAAAACTGTTTTATACAAACATTTAGTCTCTCCCACCTGTCATGTACTTGAGAAATTTTTGATATACCAAAGGCCATATAAAGAAGTGCTTATGCTGATATTAATTCCACCTTCCAGTTCTGTTACATCATAACAGTTTAAAAATATATTATTATTTTCAGCAAGCACGATCACTTGATTCAGAATGGTTTTATCTGGCTTTGTTTATTTAATTACTAAAAATCTTATTAGTTCCAAAAATCCATAGTACTTCTAGAACTTTTATGAAACTTAAATGGATTTTCTAAAACATAATTTCAGTAATATACCTACTCCTGTACACAAAGTTAGCCATGAAGGACACTATTTTGTTGGTCTACATGGACAATACCACAATTTGAATGATCATTTCTTTATAAAGTTCTCTAAAACTTTCTATAGTACAAAGTAAATCTCCTCTAGATATATGCTTAGAGTATCAAAATATACTAATACAAGCTTTTATGATGCAGTGGTTAATTATACAGTCCTAATTGTGATGCTTTATCAGTGATAAATAACTGAAATGAACTGATATTGCTACCAAAATTGTGAGATCTGAAGCATTTAGAAAGCTTTATTGTGTATGAATAGAAAAACTACTCATGGGTAGCATGCAGTCTACAGGCTGCCTGTTGGACAGGCTTGGCTTAATGCAGTTTTAAATGGGCAGTAGACTTTCAAATTCCTGTTGTTCTGTATCTAAGAAAGAACACCAAAAGTATTTTAACATGTCTGTACAATTCTTTTTCACAATTGTAAATGTCATATTTCACCAGACATCTGTTATAATCAAGTGTTAATATCTTTCTGTCAGATACGGAAGCCAGTGAGGTCCAAACATTGTGGTGTATGCAATCGATGTATAGCCAAGTTTGATCATCATTGCCCATGGGTGGGTAACTGTGTAGGTAAGTTGTTTGCTGAAATACAGAATCATAAATAAAGAGGGAAAAGACTAGTTTTTTTTCTCAGTGCAGAATTGTTCCCTACAACATATTCATCTTATTTGAAATCATCCTGTTAATTTGTTTTCTGTCATGTATCTGAGGGAGATTTTTGAGGCCTTTAAAATCAAGGAAAGCATTTTGATATTCAACTTAACTTTTCTTCTACTCTGATTCATTACATTACTCATAGTTCTGCTCTCTCCTATCAGTCCGTATGTAACTATTTTTCTTTGCTTCTAAGTCAGTTGCTTTCAACCATATGAATTTTTTTAACATTTCATTTTTGTAATAATTATAATACCTCATAATTCGTATTTTTGTTAAAAATGAATTCTTATGAAAGAATTTGTATTTCAGTTGCATTTCCAGTGAGTTATCATAATTGCAGCCTTTAAATTTCCTTCAAAAAGGAAGAGTGCATATACTAACAACAATGCTGACTAGATCTTCCATTTTATGAAGTTTTGAAATAAGTACTAGAAAATTCAAGTGTAGGTAACAAGAGAATTCAGAGCAAAATATGTGAAGGAGCTATGCAGCAGTATTCAGTTAATTCTTTGCTATTGCTAAGTATAGTAAAATCTCCGCTATCCGACATTTAACTAACTGGAAATTCCAGTAACCAGAATTTCTGGCTGGTCGGTTGGATGCAGGTGGGTGGGGGGCCACAGGGGAAAGCTTGCACGCAGCAGCAGCTACCACCACCCACCATCCTGTACTGCTGCCTCTCCGTGGGCAGCCGCCACCACACCCTTCCCATCCCCCACTCCACCGTCCTGCCTGGGGTTTTCAGATAACCGGCAGTCCCCTTACCCCAGGGATGCCAGATAACAGAGATTTTACTGTAGATCAAGATGGTTACCCATCTAGTTAAATTCTCTGTTGGTTTTTTTTATCTGAAATAGTATATTGTAAATATTCAGTGCTCAGGTGCTTAATAGGGAGAGGTGTTAGAAATGCTATCACACCGCTGTCTGACTTGGTGACAAATTCGTTAGACCAGCAGTGTGGTAGACGTTGAGAAGTAGAATATGGTAACTCCAGGATGTGAACCGTTTAGGGATGAGTGAGCAGGGCACCACCCCTAAGTGCCAGTTTTAGAGGCACACATTTTTAGAATCCTTTTTAAGATGGCATATCTCTGCCAGTATCAGGTGATTCTCTAGGCTATTCTTCCATGCTTTGGCCAGTCTAGTTTGTGACAGAAGGAATGAGGTTTTCACCACTTCTCTTGTATAGTCCCCTTGTAACCATGAACGGGCTATAATTTTGCTTTCATTTGCAATTTATTAATCTCTGTCTGTCATTGACGTTGCATATATTTGAACACCGAGAATAAATTTGTACATCATAAAGGGCACATTTGGTCTACAGTCACTGGAATCCCCTGGATGTTACTAGGGGAAGAACATCTGCCTTTAGTGCCTGCAGATTGAAGTTGCAACATTTTAAAAACAAAAATAGCACTTGAAGCATAACGCTTGGGGTGCTTTCTACCCTGCTACTCTTACTGGTAAAGAAAAATATTGAAGTGGCTGCAAACAGAAGTTAATTTCTGCTGTTGGAAATTTCTCAGAAATTTCCAGTGGTATAAAACTCTCCAGGAGATGGAGCATCTAGATGTTCATCCTCCGGCTGCTCCTGCTACCCCAGGCAGAACCTCCTTGAGCCTGGGCCCCAGCTCCATTGGCTTCCAGCTGGGTGATGGTGGCAGCAATTTAAAACCAGTGCTGTCCCCGAGACTGGCTTTTAAATCGCTGCCACTATCTCCCTAGTGGGCAAGGGGAAACTGGTGGGACTGGTAAGGCTCCCCACCTCTTTCTGCACCGAGGGACTGCAGGGAGCAATGGCTGCTGCTTCCATTGCCATGGACCTTTCAGAGAAGGTAGGGGAGCATATTGGAAAAGCCTCCAATCTATTTCTCACTTTGGGAACAGTGGTGTGAGAAGTAGGCAGCATTGCTGTCTCTGGTTCCCACTAGGGCAGGGCAGTGTAGAACGTCTCATGCTGGAGAACTTCTGCTCACTTCTCATGCTGGAGTTTCTGGATTGTGAGAAACTGGTGGGGAGCAACTGGTGGCTGGTTTTCCCACCATGTCTTCTTCAGACCTGGGTGACCAGTGGTCCCCAGGAAGAATCATGCTGGGAAAGAGTTGTACAAACATTCATTCTTCCAGGAATTATTTTCCTGGAACCAACTTCTCCTTGGTTGCAGTTAGCTTTTTTTTTTGGTTACTGCATCTTTATTTTCAGTCCAGGAGAGAAAGCATGAATATTTGTAAACTTTTGGTTTATACTGGGGAAAATGGCAGTTCTCCTGATAGAAACTGAATGTATGTGGCCACTGTATGTTACATCTGAAGGAAATGTTTGGTTTTTTTTTTTGGTTTTTTTTTTCCAAGCAGGGAGGCATCTCTTGTGCTTAGTCTATCTTGAATTGTGTAGTTGAGTTTTCTGCTTCTGTCCTATTTGTTTATTCATGGTGGTACTTGGAACTTTTTTTGCAACTAGGAGAGAGGCTCTTGCTTAATAGAGAAAATATTTGACAAATGACCAACTAAATACCCAGCTGATTGAATTCTAACACCAATATCTTTTGTAGCAGATGATCATATCTGTGTCTGCTTGTTGAATGTACAGTGTAAGGACGTTAGATGTTGTGCTGATCAGCTATTGTTATACATTTGACAGTCACCTTTAAGTTTTAGTAATCGCAGCTTTTCTCAATCTCATTAATCAGTTTAATCAGCTGGTTTTGTTGATCAACTCCCTAGCCATCATCTATAGTATTTTATTTTAATAGGTTTCTCAAGCAGCTGAAGGCAAAATTATTTACCTTAAATTGTCAAAAGAAAGCTTGAATTTTGTTTTAGGTTTCACATTTCTGTCCTTCATGTTAAAAACAGAAAAAAACAAAGTGCAATCTGTATCAAAGAATCAAAATCCATAGGAACTATTTTATGCTATTGAGAGAGGGCATAATTTCTGAGATAGAGAGACTCTTTCTCAAGCTTCTTTGAAGCCATGTAACCTTAACAGACTATGGAGAATAATGTTTCTTAAACTTTTCATTAACATTATTTAAGCAATGAATTCTCATGCAAATCAACCTTCTCATATTACTGACTTTTTCTCAAGATAGAGCAAATTGATTACTATTATTTCTGTTTATAGGGGCAGGGAACCATCGCTATTTCATGGGATACCTATTCTTTTTGCTTTTTATGATCTGCTGGATGATCTATGGGTGTATTTCTTGTGAGTAATTTTTAAGTACTACATTTAGCGTCTAGTATGAGATTTTGCACTGTCAGAGGACTTTTTATACATACTGAAACTGAGCTATGTCTAGAACTGCCCAATTTAGATGTAAAATAAGGCATGTTAAGTTCAAAATTCCAGTTATGGTCTCTGACTATTTTGTGACCTTTTACTAACTCGTCATTGTCATAATCATGCCTGTGAACTCTAACTGCAGCTGGATGGGAAGGGGTGGGGACGTATTGTGACATTTTTGCTGTTTTTTTTTTTTCCCCATTTCAGATTTCATCCAAGATTTGGTCAACGTTTTGACCAGCTCTAACCAGGCATGCTGTTGTATAAGTATATGATATGAGCTCTCTTCTTTCCATATTGTTTTTCTTCTAGACTGGGGATTCCATTGTGAGACTAGTTATGCAAAAGATGGATTCTGGACGTACATTACACAAATTGCCACCTGTTCACCTTGGATGTTTTGGATGTTTCTAAACAGTGTTTTTCACTTCATGTGGGTGGCTGTGTTGCTCATGTGTCAGATGTATCAGGTATAAGAGAACTTTTTATTTTAGTTGCTTCTTAAGTCAACTCTGAGTATTGGAAGTATTAATCATTCCTAGTATATCAAATAAATTACCATAAAAAGGATATATGCTTACAAGTGGAATAGAGATCTTGACTGTGTTGTCTCTGTCAGTCCTGGAGGGTACCTTGTTTACCACAGAAAGGAACCCGATGATACTGGGCAAGAGGAGAATAGTGTTACTGAGAGTCAAGACTGTTTAGAGGTGTTAAGGATTGGCAAGGATCATCAGGGTATCAAGGGTATTTTAGGTTCCTTGTAACAGCTATCCAAAGATTAGTTTGAGAAGAGGTAAAAGAACCAAATTTAGCAGAAAGCTTTTTTCAGTTGCTTTTGGTTAATATTACCTTGGCTTATAACCTTAATTAAAAATGTTGTGAAGTATCTACATCCCTTCCCAAAAGTAGTTTAGAAACTTGAGCCTAAGTCCTTAGTAGCTTTGTGGTTAGATTTGAAACGGTATTTAGCTGCTGAGCTCCTTTAAAAATTTGGGGCTTTGGACTCCTTAGTGCCTAAGTCACCATACAAAATAAGACTTGTTGAATCTAAGTCACTTAAACACTTTTGAAAATTGTTCACTTTATTTTGCAATGCATGGGAATACCTGTGGCAAATTCTTGCTGCCTTTTAAGCAACTGAAACAGCTGCATCCTGATAATCTTTCACCAGTCACGTTCACTGCACTTCATCTTTACTGGAACAGTTGTCAGGCACTTGAGACGGCCTACGAATGAAGGCTTTTTGGAAACTGATAGAAGTATGCAACTGGACAATCTAATGATAGTTTAAATTGAGTATAATCAAATACAAAACACCACATATTAGAAAGAATAAATTAAAATTCTTGTACGCACTGAGTCTAACTTCTAGTCGTAAGAGTTTCATGAAGAGCTCTGTGTAATGTGCAGGCTCAGTCAGAAACAAAGTAAAATCTTAAGAGAATACAGCTAATGTGCTATTATGAAGTATAGCCATTATATAAATCAAATCAACTGCAAAATTGGAAATGACATACCACTGATCACTTTGTCTAGAAAAAGGCCTGTCAGAAATGAAAAATCTCTGTGTTGGGAGAATTATTTTTTTTAAAAGGAGAAATTACTTAACAAAAACTAGTAAAAAGAAGAATGATAAAGATGTCTGAAATAATGAATGGAACAGTGATGATGAATAGCTGGGCACTTCTTTATAACCTTTTGTATATGAGAATAGAAAGAATGCCCTAAATAAAAAAAACATTAACAGATTCAAAACTTTTAGAAATATATTTTAATGTAAAACAAACAAAAAGCATAACCCCTCTCTCTCTCCTCCCCCATATTATATCGAGAGAGAGAGAGAGAGAAGAAGACCCTGATTTGTCTAAGATTGATGCAAACATTTCATTATAATCTTGAGGGAATAGAATCTGTATTTCCAGTAGTCTCTTCTCTGCCATTCCAGTGAAGTTAGTATTTGATTGTGGTATCCATGTCATGACCAGTATATGTCCATATAAAAGCCACAGAAAGAAAGCTTACTCAAATATTTGACAGAGTATTCAGCCAGATATTTACAACTGGTAGCAGATATAGGTTTAAATAAATATATTACTGAAGCCTGTGGAAGAATGCTTTGTAGATGTAACAAAACAATGAACTACATTATAATAACATCTTAAAAGTAGGCTATCTTTTCTTTCCCAAACCTAAAGAAAAAAAACCCATCAAAAGTCTCCTCACAGCCTTCATTACTTTGTAAGGACTATAAAACTTCGATAATAAGATTCATGCTCCAACTTTTTGGTAAAATACTTAAGGAACTCAGTCTATTCCTTTCTTGTTCTGTAGCTGTGATTTAGAGAAACCACCAGTTTAGCTTCCTAGTTTATGCTTGTGAACTAGTGCCACAAAGCATCCAACAGGATTTCCTGCCCAAGACAAATGAGTCAGGGTAACCACTTCTACTCAGTGCGGTTGCCGAGCCAGTGTAAACCACCAGACTGTTACAGCAGTATAAATATTTATTTTTCTAATGTATTCTCCAGCCCCAATCTTGCTGAGGAGAGCTGAGAAATGATGTATCCCTAAATGTGATGAATACATAATAATCATCACTGAACACTGTTTACAAGGTAGAGGATAATACAACATGGGGAACTAGAAAAATCAAATCACAACTACATTATTAAACCTGTCTGAGACAAATTATAGTAATTTATGTAGAAAGGTAAAAGCCTTTAAAGAACCCCTGTGCAGTTATTCTCAGAGATGCTAACTTGGTCTCTATTTGAGGAGCTCCCTGATGTGTTGGAAGTGGTATGAGTGAGTAAGCTCAGTGACAGACACTTGGGGTATGTCTGTGCCATGGCAACAGTGTACCTTGATCCCTGAGCATACCCTGCCCACCTACCCTTGCCCACAGGCACGAAACTCACTTAGCTGTATTCCCTAGCAGCCACTCTTAAGCACATTGGAGACCAAGGTTTTGACAGCAAGCTTGATGGTGGGGGGCAGGTGGTTACACAACTGGATTGGTTTTTTCAGAACATCTCCAGTTTTGGACTGAAGGTGAGAACAAGAGGACAGGATGTGCTTGGGGACATCCTGGCTGAGATGTTTTAACTGAGGTGTCGCCTCCATGTCTCTGGTCTTGCCACAAATGCCCCAAATTTGTGGCCATGACATTGGTGGTATCAATTTGTGCTGCTTTATTGCAGCAAATATTTGTGAGGTTTAAGGTAGGAAAGCATGGGTAGCTTGGAGCTGCCCATGCTCTCCAGCTGTCCTGGGCACACATCCCTGAGTCTGCAGACTCCCAATCTTGGGTGGCCCAGGAATTCCCATTCCCAGGGCACACAGGATTGGGCTCCTGAAGCTCCAGGAGTGCCTACCTGGGTTCTCCAGGAGCCCATTGAATCCCCGGTGTACTTACAGGGCTGGGATTGACAGTCAGGTGATTCATGGTCCCAGCCCTGAGTCCGCACTAGAGTATTGAATTCATTCTGGTGCCATCTCTGGGGTGAGTCTCTGTAAGCAGGGAAAGCCAATGAGAGAGACATCCTGGATAGTCTTGGGATCTTGTGGGACAGTAGGTGATGTGTTCCCTACTCTCAGAGAGGCATCTCAGAGATTCTGGGGTTGCATCTTTGTAAGTGGGGAATATGTTGCCTTGTCCTGCAGGACACTGAACTTGCAGGACAACAGGCAGTGTGCATTTTGCCCAGTGAAGCAGTTCAACCATGCCAGGACACATCCCAGCGCAGCTGACCTGCTTCACTTGGCAATGTCTGTGAGTAACTTGACTTCCCTAGGTAGCCCTTTTGTGGGTCCAAGCAGTTGGGGAGCTTTATTAAAAATCTCTTTGCAGTACTTAAGTGAAATGGGTTTTGTAAAAAATCTCAGCTGAGAAAATTTGTATTTTGAAGAACAGAAAATTCTTGTGATTTAGACAATTATATGAAGAAATGTCTTCTCAGGGTCAAAAAAAACTATAACCTGGTTTGGTTCAGCTGTGCTCTCAGTCCAAATAACATGAGTGGTTCAGATGTTTAGGTTTAGTACATAGCCTTTCACAGTCACTTAATTTGTCTGGCAAAATTAAGGCAATAAAGCAGCAAATCTAATATATTTCATGCCCTTCTCTTGTGATCTGTGAGAATAAATTTTAGATATACTAAGTGTTTTACTCTTTTCCCATATTTCTAGATATCTTGTTTAGGTATCACGACAAATGAAAGGATGAATGCCAGACGATACAAGCACTTTAAAGTTACAACAACTTCTATTGAAAGTCCATTCAAGTGAGTTTGTATGACTGTATAAACATATATTTCTCATGCACTTAATTATCCACACAAAGCGGACTTTACAGTTGACTGAATCAACATAGCAAAACACTGCCTATTGTTTTCGAGATGCTGATTATATCTCAGAATTTCAGTTCCTAAATCCTAAATTTGATTTCTGTTTTCATCATAAAGCGGTGTATCTGCTTTGGGGTCCAGTAGTTACTGTAAATATTTAAAGTGAATCTAGTCATCAGTGCTTTTACATAGAAGTATACTATGACCAAAATGGGGGTCTAATCTTTTGCAGAGGTGCTTGGTAAAGAAAAGAGAAAAATCATTATTTTAGGAATATGCTGCTACTTCACTAAGCTGGTGAGAAGATGAGTTAAAGTTGGAAGCAGACAAAACAGCGTTGTGTGATGCTTGCTGAATTGTGATGCCACTAACTTGTCTTTGTTTGTTTATTTTTTAGCCATGGATGTATAAGAAATATTATAGACTTCTTTGAATTCAGATGTTGTGGTCTTTTTCGTCCTGTAATTGTGGACTGGACAAGGCAGTATACAATAGAATATGACCAGACTTCAGGAACGGGCTACCAGCTAGTGTAGCACCACCTTGACCCTGTGAGCATATCATATATGAGTGGTGCCTGAAAATTTCTCTCTCTCGAATCCACATCCCTTGAACAGTAGCATGCTATATGTAGGGCTAATGATGAATCTTATGGTACCTTCTCTTCATCAGAATTTTATTAACAAACATAAAAATGGACAGAAAAAACTGCCAATCCTGAAAAGGAAGAGGAGGAAGATCAAAAAGGGATTTTAACAGTTCTTAACATGAGAATTATTTGCAACCACATATTCATGGTATTTGTTGTTTTTTTTATTTAACACATTTCACAATGAAGCATGAGGTTATTAAAGTATTGTCATACTTAGTTATGTTGTGCAGGATAGACGTTTTCATTTCATTGTCTGATACTTCCACTGGAATGGGAATCTAGAGCATAAAGTAAACTTCATGATGCAGTCATACTTCAGTGAGATTGCTGCGTTGTAGTTCCTGTAATGTGATTTTTATATAGATTTTCTATAGTATTATGTACATTGAAAAATGTGCATTTCAATACTGTGATTAAAATTATGTGGTTTTATTGGGGATCCACTGTAATGTGTTAAGTTGCTGAGGTGGGGCACATGAAGATAATATTAACAAAAACGTTTCCTACAGTGTGTGGCTTTTGGCTGTTAGGGCCATTTGTTTCTGGTACCGTGAAATATTTGTAATTAACCTTGTTTTGAGGTGGTATAGTCTGAAAATAAACAGCTGCACAAGCAAGTACAGGTCTTTTGTTGAAGTTAAAGCCCTGCTTTGTGCATGATATACTCTTAAAATATAGGCCACGATAGAGACCACAATATATACTAGAGTATAAGATATTCAGTTAAAAAATAAAGAGGAAATGAATTTGATATCTCTGGAGTAGTAATATAAACAATTAATTAAATGGCTATGTTTAAATATTACGAGCAATCCAATGTAATATATGGTATAATGACTGGAAAGGTAGTATACTTGAAGAGAAGTTGCCAAGGGGGAACCAAAGATATGAATGCAAATTCCCTTTAATAAAAGAAATGTTCTAATTGTTTTAAATTCCAGATTGCAAAAGTAGTAATAGTGAATGAACTAAATGAAACGCTTTTTTTTTTTTTTTTTTTTTTTTGCACATTAAAACCAAGCCTAAGCACAGCATGATCCCTGTTAATAGCCCATATGAATAGAAAATCTAATACAACTTTCTAAAGAAGATTTGTCATCAAGTAGAAACTTTCTGTTAAGTTTTTCTGCTACAAGCTTGTTCAAAAGGTAAGGAATGATCTGAAACCACATTCCAAAGGGGTTTTGTTGTTGAATATGATGCACTGATTTTGTTATAGCATTTTCATATATTCATGGTGAATTATTCACTGCTTCCTTAACTATTGTTTACAGAGAGAATGAGACTCTGATCAGTTCTCTTTAAGTGCTGTAGCAACATAGTGGTTCGAGAAACCTGTGAGGGGAGTTTGGGAAGGGGACTTGAAAGCAGATGATAGACCAGTGTAAAGAATGTGTATCTATATATAAATAATTTATCAAATAGTTTTCTCTTTGTGAGTGTGTGTTAGTATATTTAAAGCTGCTCATTTCATTTTATCCAACCAAAAAGTGTAGAAGATATCTAATGAGCTTTTAGTGATGTTCAATATTGCTGTTTATAGGCATTATACCCTGCAAATTCACTGCATGTTTGATGCTTGGAAAAATTAGCGTTCCCTGTAATATGCAGATTACAGGCATTAAAGCAATCTAGTGGTTTTCCCGCCCCTTGCCTTAGTAAGAGGAGCAGCAAAACTGTAAATAGTTGATGTTCAGTATTTGCAAGTAGACATTTTTTATCTAGCTGTTTCTTTGACCGCAAGACATGCATAGTTTGTAAGTACCAGATATCAAGATTTACAGAAATGCAACATTCATGTTCTTGAATGTTTAACACTGGAAAAAAATCAACGTTATCTTTGACACTATTTTTGAGGGGACAAGGGTCAGGTACAAGGGTGGCAAGAGGCGAAGGCCAACTTGTCAGACAGAACTTAGAACTACAATGATGACACTGTTAACAATAACAAAATTTAGACCAATTATTAATTATTTTAATTTCATGAAAAAGCGTGCCCAGGACTTTAATATTTTGTTACTTATTTTTTAAATGAAATGTTCTGCACTTTTGTTTAAACCTCTTTTCCCACTTGTGTTTGGAGTCAGTTCATGTAACTGAAATACTAAAATGTTTTATTAACTGCATTTCCACCAGTAGAAGACTCCAGCGTGTAACATACATTCATTTGAGTTGCCCTGCTCCATTAATTATCATTAAGTGTGTGTACCGTGTGCATTTAATGTAAAAATATTTGTTAAGGAAGGAATAGTATCTGGTAATAATATGGAGCGACTTCTGCAGGCCATAACTGAGCATAACTCCCCAGTGAGAGTTTTGCTTAATTAAGGTCTGAGAATAAGGCCAATAGAAAATACACTTACTGCTTCAGAATTAACTTACAAATATTGTGGATTTGGGGCACACCAGAAATTCCAATGCAAAGAGTTAGTTAATTGTTTTGAGGAATAGTTAAAACTAGGATCTGGAACCATCAGAATAGGAAAAGTCTTCTATGCAGCATTTGCCTCCCAAGTAACCTATTAAGCTTTACAGTTTGCATATTGCAGCAAAACTACATCACTTCCAAAACTGACTGAAGCTGATCTGGGCCAAGAACAGATCTGAGTCATGTAATCTGATTATAGGTTGAGTAAATGGCAATTTTTGTCTTGGCCCTAAACATGTGCTGCTGCTTTGCAGGTTTCTGTGTCCTTCGGTGTCCACCAGATTTTGTTTTTGAGAATTCATATGCATAAAACAGCATCACTGCATCTTAAGCTATGGATATTTTGGTTTTGTGTTCTCTTTATTTATAACTGTGCCAAGTATTATTTTACTACTGTCAGGATCTTGATGTATTACATTGTGAACAAAAACCTGTAAATGTTTAATAAATTAGCTCTCCTTACATAAATTAAATCTGTCAAATTTTTGTAAGTTATTAATCAAATAAATATTGACTCTTAGATGCACTGTTTGTCTTAGTGTGAAATTACAACCCAAGTTGAGTTGCTTACTCGGCAATCTGTCTAGCTCCTACTACTTCAAGAGAATTGTTCTTGTGATGAGATTCAACAGGAGTTGCATGTACTGGGCAGCATAACACCACATGTCTGATATAATTTTGAACAAACTAGAATATAATTGCTTCATGCCATGTTTTGAAGAAAATAATGATGTAGCATAATGTTTTATATTTACCTTATTATAGCACTTTTCCTGAGTCATTTCTCAGGTGGTTTACAGGTGGCATAAGATTCCATGCTGAAGTAGAGATCCATAAGCCTCCGATTTCTTCAGTAGGGTCATGAGAATTGTAAATCTGGAAGTATACTATAATTATCACTCTCCACTAATTAATTGTACGTTTCTCTGCAGTAGAATGTGCTGGTAACCCAATTTTTTTTTAAAGGAAGGGCAAACTTCAAAGTCTAAACCAAAAGTATAACTTTAGCATGGAGAAAGTGATTGCCTGAATTAGAATTTAACCAGGGCATTTGTAAAAAGTTGCAACATCTTTTATAAGATAAGGCCTTTGTTTTTACATCTCACTCAAATTAAAATTAATTTAATTAAAACCAAAATTAAAAATAATACTTCTCCCAGCACAGTTTTCCTGCTGTTCTGTTGGGGCTTTGGAGCATTGTTGTCAGAAAGAGGCGCGTCACTTCCAGATCTGTCACCGCTGTTCCATGGGATTCCAATGGCTTTTGAGAGTTCATATATATTCAAACACTGGCCAGATACACAAGTGTATAGTTACTCAGATTATAACATAATGTTATACCAGAGTCAAATCCCTGCTATAGGAAATGGGCAAAAAAGCCCAGAAAGCCAGCATGGCCCGCTTAAGACTTGAACCTTTGGGGCCAGTAGGAGCCAGAAGCCTGAAGGGGAGCTTAAGGAGAGGCAGAGGGAGCCAAATAGTAATCATTGGCATATAGAGACTGCTGAGGCAGAGGAGATCATGTGACTGGAAAAGGGGAAGGGCTAGTGAATATAAAAGCTACCCCAGGAGAGAAGGGGTCAGTTGAGCCCAGACCGTGGAAGAGGACAGATTGTCCTTGCCAGATTGAAGGAAGGCTGATGTAGATTAAGTAAGTAGACTGGTGGCTAGGAATAAGCCTCAGTTGGTATTTTTTGTCCAAGTAGCAAGCCTGAGGGGCAAAAGCTTTGGTTATTGACTGGGCCCATTTACCCCAAGGTGGAGATGAGCTTAAGTTGGAATTTCAGTTCAACAGACACCTGGTAGACCAGGAGCAGCTAGAAGGGGAGATGAGAAGTGCTGTGAGAGATGCTCGCAACAGGGGAATAAGCCAGAAGGTGCAGACATAAAAGCTGCAAGGCTTGCGCCTGAGCTGGACGTCTGGATCCTAAGGGCCTTCTGCCATTGCCTAGAAGATAGGCTGTGGGTTTGCCAATCCTGGGGCTCTGGGTCCTAGACCCCAGAGGGGCAGAAGCAAGGAAGGACTTTATGGACTGGGAGAAGGGGCTGAAGGTACAAGGACCCCAAGCCCAGTGGGACACAGGGCCCAGGACTCTTGACTTAAACTGCATAAATTACAGGCCCAGGGGGCCAGTGAGCACCAGAAGCCCTGCAAGCCCCATGGGACATGGTCATCATCAGGTTCCTTCTCTGCCTAATGTAGAAGCAAGGCACCTCCATGGCTACTTTTGACAGCAAAGTGAGTTTGGAGGTTTGCGAAGGGACTGTGGGCAATGGGGCCAGCTGTAGCGAGACCCCCTCTGGTAGAGTCATGTCACAGATGTGAAATAAGCTCAGTTTTAGGGTAAACTGTTAAAAAATGCCTAAGAAAAGCAAGTTCCATTGAAGCTGACCTGGGATAGTCTAAGCCAGGAGTTGGCAAAGTATTCTAAGATACTCTAGATCCAGTTCGCGAAGCAGTTTCATCTGGCCTGCACATCTAGAACTTCAGCCCAGGTTGCAAGCACAGCAGCAGTAAGGGAAGTTGTAGTGGTAGTTGGGTTGCAGGTGGCACCCCACCTGGGACCAAGCTGCATTATTGTGGCCCATCACTTGTAAAGGTTGCTGACCCCTAGTCTTAAGCCATTTAAGTTGTCTACATGGCACAATCCTGTTCTCTGTAGATAGCCAAGCTAGCTAAGATGCCAGAATCTTTGTAGTCACATTAGCATAACCTGCCATGCAGGCCAATCAGGGTAAGAAGCAGGCAAGACTAATATGGTGACCCCACTTCTGGCACTCAAGCTAGCTCCTAAACGAGGTCAAAATGAACTCTGCTGTTTCATGCTAGACATACCATTAATCTCTTGTAAAAATCTCACCTTTTGGATAGTGTTTAAATAATTAAAATATAAAGTGGCCTCTTTCTTTCTTTGCTAAAACATCATTTAATACTACAATATTGTCAAAACAACGCGCGTGTGCACACACACATACACCCCCCCCCAGTATTTCGTACTAGGTTAAAATGAAGTTGAAATACTTAAAATTTGTGGGTTGTAGGTGTTCAAGGCCAATCTAACATACTGTAATTTAAACCACATTAGCTGGACAGCCGACGTCCTCTAAACAAAGTGGATTATAGCTACAAACTTGAGTAGTAACTTCCACACTTCTGTGCTCTTACCAAAATACTCAGGAACATGAAGGAAATATGGAGCATTCTGAGGAATCATTAACAACTTGATGATCCTTGGCTGCCCCAGAATGGCCCCATAGGACTCTTGACTTTTGGGTTAAATTTACATATCTAGGTAGTTTTCATTTGTCCCTGGGACGAAGTTGGTGCTAGCTTCACGCTTGATCAGCACCATGGAATGAGAGCGTGTAGCTATTTAACAATCCTGGACTCATCTGTGACACGTTCTTTGACCATAGCCAAGGACCTGTTGAATTGACTAGACTCCTGACTTTGGTGTGACAGAAGAATTTGGGTCTGATGTCAACCAGCCAAGGAAGTGGCATGACAAGGTAAATAAGCATAATTTGAATTGTTTTTTAGCAGCTGGGCAATATAATTGTATTCACCATCATTTGCCTTCTGAAAGTGTGAAAGGGATGTTGCAGCAACAACTCCTGAAATGTAAAATAGAACAGAGGGCTTGCTTGTCCTTTCCAGATTCTTCTTGTTGCTGCTTGTATGCCCGTATTCCACTCTTCTGCATTTAGTGCACACCCAAAGCTTGATCACACCCCATTAAACTTCACATGGAAAGGACTTTGTGTATGGATCTCACCAAACCAAATGGAAGTATAGGAAGGGAACACTGCTGTTCATTTCTTGTGACTTGTTGAAAGTGAGAAGGGGAAGCTGGGAATGAAGACTGGCTTGTCTCAGGGATGTAAAAATATAGCACCTGTGCTTATCCTGTGAGGATCAAGGGCCTTTCCTTAAGGACCCTCTGTGATGGATTTCTCAATTCTACCTTTTAATAGAGACAACTGCAAGCAGCAGGAACTGGAAGGGCAATAGGTGTTTTCTGAGGAGCGAGAGGCTGGTCCTTTGTCTAGTGCTACAGTATTTGAAACAAGCTTTGCCATTACACATTCCCTTTGTAATATCTACAAGTAGACCTTTGCACGGGCTACTTCACACCCTCACACCAAGCAATGTACCCTAACCTAATACCAAATTAATCCGTCAGGTGCCCATCACTGTTACTCATTCTCTGAGCTCACAGCCCTGCATCTCTCTTACTTTTAATAGGGTTGTATCAACCAAATCCAGGTTGAATTTAGCGAGAAGTTAAAATCTGACATGTGCCCTGTATTCACATTACCCAAATAGTATCCTAAATGCCAGTCAGAGACCTTTAGGCCACAGAATCAATACCATTTGGCTTTGAGGTTACACCAGAATAGCTTGAGACATCCATTCCTGGAAAGTTTTAGTCCAGGCTCTGGGGTAACTAAGTGGATATTCATAAAAAGGGCTGGTTGCAACTGAAATCTTTACCATCCCTACATGCAAGAGGGATGAAGCCATCTTGATGGCAGTCTAGTTGTTTTTGTTGGGAAGGGGTGACATTTCTGGCATTAGTTTCAAGCTTGCATCCTTGCTTTTTTGTGGTTTCAATGACACACTTACCTGAGAGCCTTGAGTGACATGGAGTCATAACTGATCATGACTCCAGAAAATATGTGGACTTCTGTTTTTATTGATACAATCATTTGTTTAAAAATTAAAAAGTTTATTATAGAAAATGAACAAGGCTTCAATGTGCCCAACATAAAAACAGACTTTTTGTTAATGCTGCGCCCTTACATAATCATGTATCGGCTCACTGTGGCTACAGCAAATAATATAAGTTGCTGTTAAGGAATATTTAACTACTGCTTAAGTAGTGTGCATCTTTTTTGTGAAGTGTATTAGTTTGGCTTCAATATGGCATACAGTGGTGGTCAGCCTTTTATAGCACAAATGGCAAAATATGAAGAAGTTTACTCTGGTATTGGTGTGAAGAATTAAGGTACAGTTAACAAAGGGGCCTATGCTGGCTAGTTAGAGGCTGTAACAGAGGAACCAAAGTTAATCTTACCCAGGAGCCTTGATATGTTTTCTCCTTTCAAGTTCATGTGTTAAATAAACACATTTCTGATAGAAGCAGTACCCTAGTTCTCCACTTACTAATGGCTAATTTAGTGTGCAAATGCATTTATCCTTCAGCTTAACAAATCTTTCTCACTTAAGCCTGCCAGTGAAGTGACATTCCCAGGTTGTTAGAGAACCTTGCAAAACTAAGTATGAGGCCCAATTAATGTTTTTGGAACTTCTGTGCATTTTCCATTGCTCCAACTGCACAGATCAGGCATAACGCAGCTTAACAAATTTGGAGGGTTCTCCTAGCAGGGTGCTTTTATACCATTTCCTTAACAAGAGCTAGTTGAAGGGAGCATTATCATGCTTTTGTGCTTCCCAGATACTACAATAGTCCCTTGGGGAAATTAATCCCTGATTGTTCAGCATCTAGAGTAGCAACTCACCTTGCAAAATGTTTATTCTAATGAAGGTAGTAGAGCCAGGCTTGCTTTCTCTCTCTCACTTCCAAAGTGCACAAGGACGAAGACAGGTAGATTAAAGCAATCCCAGTTCTTTAGCAATTATTGTGATTTCTGGTTGCTTGCTCAGGCCTAAGTGGAAGTGGCTGAGGAACAAAGGAAAGCAGGACTGGAAAGAGACTGCATGAGATCGTTTAGTCCAGACCCCTACTCAGGGCAGGATCATCTCTGACTAACCCGTCACCCTAATCTGTCTGTCTCTCTTGCTCTTGAACGTTTCCAGGGATGGAGAGCCCTCCTTTTCTTTACCAAAAGCACAGACTTAAGGTATGAGTCTTCCCTTAAGGGAATCCTTGGAAGAAAAACTTTTTTTGCCATGTTGGTTTGAGAAAATGGATTCAGCCCTTTGCCACTGAGGCCTGTGCGGTGGTGCTGGCAATAAGATCTTTGAGTTACAATTGATTGTCATAGGTGGAGAATTTCATATTTATTTTAAGCTCTGTGCTGCTTCGGTCATGATTTCAATGGCTCCTCACCCGTCATTTTAAGAGATTAGGCAAAAAGCAGGCCTCAGAATAGCATCTTTCTTTTTCAGACTCCAGCACCTCTCAATAGGTTTAAGATGTTCATTCCCTCTGTCCCCAAACTTTCTGTGACTTGAGCACCACCCCATTTCAAAAGAACAAACATGTTTTACTTTGCTTATTTTCTTGCAGATAGGCTAGGTAGCAGGGGCATGGCCAGCTAGGGATCAAGTCTGAGCCTGTGCTTATTTCTTCACATCTCACCCTTCAAATGATTTCATGGCACCCCCAAGTACTCTAGCTCCCCAGTTGAGAATCCCTACCTTAGACAGCAATTTGGTCAAAAAAACAAAAACAAAACCACAACTCTCTCTCAAAGAAGCTTTCTGCCTAATTTCATGGTTAACTTCATCTCTCCCTACAAGAAACATTTCTCATGAAGGCTGAGCTGTGATATAAATCACACACCACCTACAGGCATCTCATTCCAGCTCTGCTCACACTATGACACTCAAAGACTGAATGTTTTTCTTTTTTTTTTTTTTAATAGTGAAGAGTCATATTATGCAAAGGTTTATTAGAGAGGAATAGCAGTGCTATGAGTGTTAACATGGCATACACAAGCAAAGAGAATTATGCAGTGTTTTAATATTTGATAAAAACTTTGCGTTAGCAGTAATAAACTAGTATCAGTTTCACAGTAGTTAGTAACACATAAGAAGCAGTTCCTTTTCACAGAGGAAGAATTTCAGTGAGTTACAGGAGGTTGACTTCAGCTGCTCCTTCACTGAGCATGAACAAGGGCACCTGCTCCCTGGCCGTATCCAAATCCTTTGGGACCAAAATTCTTGGCATAACAACCTGCAATGAAGAAAAAAAAAAAGTTATCCCTCTTGAAAAGTCATTGCTATTTGCCCATTATGTCTACGTTTTTAAACTTTGTCTCTGAAATTACTGTGTTGACTTGATTCCAAGTTGAAGTTATTTTCTCCCAATCAGCACGGGGGTAGGAAAAAAAACCCCAAACAAATCCACTACTTGGATCCGAGTATCAGCCTGGGGCAGGGAGTGGTTCAGGGTCAACTTCAACCCAGGATTCAAATCTGAAGCCAGAGTTTAGCTACTGCCTGCCTCAGGCCACGATGGCTCATTTGGCAGGGATGGAGCAAGGCCAAAATAGGGGACAGCCATGCATGTGGCCTAGGGGACTGTAGCCTTCCAAAACAACCCAGCTACCTCCTCTCTTCCCCTTATCTTCTGCTCTGGTTTCAGTCCCTTTAACCCTGGTGCAGCCCATCTGTGAGCTGCTGCTACTACATCTTCCTGGCCCGGCAGAGTGGGACTGGGTGAGGAGCTGTTGCTGACTGCTCCAGAGCCAGAGCAAAGGTATGGCAGAAAGTAAGCAGCAAGGGGGAAGAGGGTACAGGCACAGGTGGCCGGTAGGGACAAGGATCAGGGTCTGGCCCATCACCCCCTGCTACTGCTGCTTTCCCCATTCCAGGAATAGGGTGGGGACAGGGCAAAAAAGGTAAGAGGTTGGTTTTCCACTAATTAGCATTGATACATAGAATTTTTTTAAACCACACGTTTACAAATTTGTATAGAATCCAATTATCAAGGGGTCATCTTTAAATTCAGTGTCGTCTTAGATTTGGGTAAATACATAAGCAGGAGAATGGACAGACTTCTCAGAGAAACCAAGCACCTATTAGAAGCCTGTAGAAATTCCCATTACTCAGCATTCTTGAAAAAATAGAGTCCCTTTATCCAACACCTAGTTTAGATGAGGCTTAAATATGTCAGTGATTCTCAGCCTTGTCTGACTTGATGCACTCCATTTAAAAAGATTAGTTCTTTTAGTGTTTACCTCCTTGTAGAGGGGCTAGGTAGTGGGGGAAGGGCAGCAGCCAAGCAGCAAACAGCTGGAGCCTACCCTTATGCCCACACCCCACAGCACCCTTCAAGAGATCTGACAACACTCCAGGCTATTACAGCACTATATTTGAGAATCACTTCCTTAAGAGCAAGAATCCTTGAGAGGGGGGAAAAAAAAAAATCTTCTGCCATCCATACATCCTTAGAGACAGAGCAGTTCACAGGTCAGCACTATCTAAACCTGAAGACCAGCACTTAGGTGATTTCTAGACAGTGATTCTCAACTGGGGTGCCTTGAGAGCCTTTCAAGAGTGACATACAATGAATGTTAGCATGGTTAGGTGTGCAAACATGATTCACAAGATAAGTTATATTTCAAGCAGGAATCCAGTGTTAAATACATTCTGACTCATTGTGGTCTTTGAGTTCTTTGCAATAGAAAGATTGCTCTGATATTTTTCTGTGGTCAAAAGCAAGTGAAAACTAAAAGCTGGCATTCTCCATGTGGTATCTTGCATCTATCCTGGGGTGCCTCAAGTCTAAGGACAATGGTTCTTAACCCTTTAAGACACAGGTGGTTTGGTTACACAAGGCATGGTCAGGATAACTGTCAGTTTATTTCCTAATCTATTTTTATGGCAGCTTTACAGTTTGCCACCTTCCTACTGCCCCACCACCACAGAGCAGGTCACAAACACTAGAACAGTGCCTAGTTAGTCAGTTACCTAGTTCTGGGCCTCAAAAGTAAACATCAAATTTAATACTGCACAGCTTTTAGGAATAATGAATTCGAGTTGTTCAGCCCTGTCAAGATAAAAGATTCCTATGTCAGCACAAGATTTCCACTCCAGAAACTGACCCAGATTCTTAACTAGAGCATCTCTGTTCTCCAGACAGCATGCTCCTCTGAGCAATAAGCAATTAGGCTTTGTACATGTTTGTTCATCTTACCTTTACAATAAATTTCACCTTCTTTCTCAGTAAGGGTTGTAGATTCTAGACTCTTGCCACACTTGGCACATCGGAAACAATTTTTGTGCCAAGGCTAAGAGGAAACAGAGTGCAGTATACAGTTTAAAAGGAGAAAGCTGCCCACCAAAACAAAAATAAAAGTGCACACACCCCATAAAGATTAATTACAAGACACAAGCCAGAGTAACTTGGATAGCAACAAGTTCATCAGTACAGACTCCTGCAAGATAGACAAACAAGGTTCTAGGAGTATCTGTTACTTAGTGTAATCATGTAGACCACTTACTGATAAGACAGTAGTTCTTATTAAATATGGACAGTAAACAGGCTGAACTTAAATATGGATGCATGTAACTGAGAAAAAAAAAAAACCTTGAGCAGGTGGGCTGTCAAATTATTTAGTCTTCCTTCACCTTTAATTTAAAGACTATTGGAAGCTGGCATATAGAAAAGTCATTTTAAAAGTGTTATTATAGTCCTCTTGAACTATGAGAGGAATTCAGAGGGCTCATTTGAAAGTAATGGTTTTGGAGATAGATTCAAGAGACTACCACCAAAGGACTGAAGCCAGTTGCAACTCACTTTTACTTGGTTGTTCCAATTCCCAAGTTTGCATTCAAGTTTGTTGAAGACCCAGGTTCAGTTTCTCTCTGAAAGGATCTGAACCCACATCTTACTATTTGTCCAAAGTGCCTGAACCTCCAGGCCTAGAGTATTCCAGGGTGCCCTTTGTTTGCATTTTTATATTTTTTGAGCAAGGACAAAACACCACAATTGATCTACCCCAAAGTTCTCATTTTGCTATAGCTGCTAAGCTAAAAAAAAAAAAAAAAAGTGTGTACCCATTAATTGCACAGTTCTGGCTTGGTTTAGAAATAACCCCTTTGGATAAGAGTTTTCTGTTCTAAGGAACCACCATCATAAGGAACTTTGCATCCTATTGGCACACCTACTCTATTCTGGCTGAACATGCTAGGAAGCAGGATTCTCTCTAGCAAGCTCATAAGTAAATTGCGACATCTGCAACCAAAACCTGTTTAACAAGGAGCCCAACTACCCTACCACCTTACCTTTCCAGCTCCGATTACTTTCTCAGCAGCATAAACAGAATCACCACATCTGGAGCATTTCTCTGAACCTCCAAATTTCTGAGCAAACTTTGAAGTATTTGGATTTGTTGTAGGTCGATGAGGAGAAGGAGTGCTGAAAGGAGCAGGTCAGAGGTTTAGAAACAAGTATTGTACTCTCTTACCCTCCAACATGAAGAAAATAGGGGATATTTGAAGAGATGCAATGTGCAACTCACTGCTAGGGTATAGTAGGATAAACAACTTTAAGATTAGATGTTAATAAGGATATCCAATTATGCGTAATAAAGAGCTGGAGGATATGAACAACTCATGCATCAAAGTGTGAGGCAAGCGGCAACTGTCCGATATGTTTCTTCACAATAAAGCATTTCCTATTTATTCTTTTGAATCATGTCATACTGGCTTTGAGACTTGAACCACATTTGCAAATTTAAAAGCTAGTATTGCTGACTACACACGCTCAACATCATCCAAATCTCAGCAGTTGAGATTTAAGAGCTAGATCTGGGCTTCACAAAACTAATTCTATCCATCAAGTGCCCCCAAGAAGTTGGAGGTCTCTCCTGCCATCATTCAGAAGAGAAAGTGTTATCTTGACAATAGATGCCCTAACTTGTCAACTCTTACTTAGATTAAGCTCTGTGATATACTTTGAATTACTTCTACCCAACTCCACTTTAACAAAGCTCTCTCTTTTTTTTAAATTGGACCTGGCATTTTTGCTACTTAAGGCACTTGTTCCTATGCTTAATACAAAAATAAAAATGCAAGTATTAGATTCGCTAAATATTAATATCTTTATAACTCTCACATTCAAATAAATTTTAATTTGTAACTCATGTCATAGCTTAATGGATGATAGTATTCAGATCCCACTTAACATGTGAACTTAACAAGCAAGGTCATAGAGAATACAAGTAGTATCTGCATAAAGCCAGTACTAATATAATAACCCAGATGCAGTACAGATTTAGCAGCAGGTAAAAATTCAAATGACAAGTTCTAGTGATGTCAATGGAAGTTGACATGAGGACTGCAAGGGCAGGGGCCCCATGGTTCAGATGTACAGCAGTTCTCTAGTACAAGATTCTTTGCATTTTGTTTGCATTTAGATGCTAGATCATGATATGGTTCTGTCAAGAGCATTTGACCTTTAAGACATGAAGACAACTTCAGAACAAAGATCATGCTCCAACTGCAGTAAGATGTAGTGAAGAGTTTAACTTACTTGTCAGGCTTGATACCCAGCCTCTCCCCTCTGTCCATATTGAGAGTGCCTGCTCCTTGGCCATAACCATAACCTTTAGGACCATACTTTTTTCCGTAGCAGGATTTGCAGTAAACTTCAGCATCATGAATTGCTACAGTTGTGCTGTCTAAGTTTTTCCGGCAGACCACTGGGAGTGAGGGGAAGGGAAGTTAGAGGGGAAAAAGAAAAAAAAAAAGTGTAAGTTGCCTGTAGGGACAATTTCTAAATCACCACACGCAGTAAACCAAAATGTCAAGTGCCAGATATTATGGGTTTCCCTGTCCACAGTTCTTTATAAGCAGCTGTAGATAGTCTCTTTTATAAAGACTGTCTCTTGAATTGGTGAATTATGTGTAGTTCTATAAAGGGACTCTATTTCCTCCCACCCTTTCATGGTTATGACATTTAAAGAATAGAAACTTGCTGTAGTTTGATGAATGAGACTGCACAGAAAACCAGATATTCAAGTCAGCAGTTTCCCCACTTCTGCTTCAAATTACATGAGAATAGGCATCTATCAGTGCAGAAAAGGAGCTGACAGTTCTAGCCGCAGTCACTTCCCCCGCAGCAGTTTCTAGGTAGCAAATTTGTCCAAGGCTGATGGTGAATTCTGATGTTTAATTTTTTTTAGTATCAGTATATTACACAGAAGTGGGATACACACACACACACACACCCCGAAAAGTTAAGCAACTTGTCCAAGTTCACTAGAGGTATTCCAATGCTTTTATTTATTTAAAATCCTACTCTTATAACAGGATTTAGAATTTTGGACTGGATGTTCAACTACATCAGATTCTTTACCAGATCACAAAGGCTAAGAGGGCTTCAGAGATGCAGAGGAACCTTTGTTTCATCAACCCCCCAAATTTTATTTGATATAATGAAGATGGACAACATGCAATTAAAATGTTTAATAAGCCAAAGGTAACATGTTTCACTTAGTGGATGACCAATGTGCAGCTTCAGACTAATGCAAGTGTTACCAAATAAGTGTAGGAACAAGCTTATAAAAACACTTGCATTAGTCTCAAGTTGCACTTTGGTCATGCATTAGGCGAAACGATTTTGCCCCAAGTCTCTCAATTTTAAACTTGGTAGAACCACGTTGTTGTTTTGATCCTTGAGGGATACACGTTAAGGCAACTCTTGGGTGTACATTCCAAAATTATTAGAACACACTCAAAAAAAAACAAGACAGAAACCCCACCTTAGGATTGCTGCAAAAAGGTAAGAGAAAAAGGAACCCAAGGCACACCTATGCCCTGTCATAAATACACAGATGGTACGTTTCAGATATATTAGTAGCAAGCTATTTTTGAACGACATCCAGTTTATAATAGAGCAGTGTTCTACAAACCAAGACTGAATCAAATCTGTCCTTAGCTATTCCATGCCAGAAAGCTGCCAAAGTGCTACTGCAGATTTCCAGTAAGTTTAATTTCTTTGATTTAAATCAGGCACGCAGTGCAAACCAGTCTAGAATTTAAGGCAAGTTGTTACCTAATTAATAAACTTTTCAGTAGAAAAAAGTATTTTCCATCTCTCACCAACTTGTTGGTTAGACTGAAAAATAATGCACTGGATTCTATTCATCTGAAATAATCCACAATCCTCTATGCCAAGGGCTAGGATTTTGGCTCTGTTAAATGCATTCATTAGAAATTCAACCAAAGTACAAATGTGTTAACATCCCACACAATTTGCGTGGAACGCTCATTCAAGCGAAGGGCCCATAATAATATCTTCAGTCCCTGTTCTATTTTGCCTGAGATTCAGAGGCAGAAGCTTGGCAGAAGTTCACATAGCAAAACAAATCCAGCCTTATTGCTGTTCTTTTTCCCTGCCTGGACAATGCTCAAGTTTAAGTTTCTCACTCCAAAAATGTGCATCTTGCCTCAGTAACTGAGGCAAGGTAAATCCCATATTTAGTTTAACATATCTCCTGCATTAGGAGAATTAACTTCTGGATACTGGACTAGCCCTCCCCTTGGTGATCTAGGTTGTCACATGGCATGAGGAAGTAAGCAATTCTGGTCAATAAGTGAAATCAAGCTTATTCCTTTGGCCACTGCCTTGTCGTCATCTAGCTTCACAGGCAAGAATTTATCATATATCATGCAGCACCTAAGGGAACACTGTTTAGGATAAGCTCTTTAATAAACTCCTGTCAAGAATACTTACTGCAGAGAAAACAGCATCTGTGGAAACTCCTCCCATCGCACTGGACTTCTTCAGCATGGTAGACTGTCCGGCCGCAGGCACCACATTTGTTACCTCCTCCCCAGTTCGGCATCCTGATTCTGTGGGAGTGACACAAGTTGCAAGTGACAAGATAATTTTTTTTTTTTTTTTAAATGGTTCAGAGCTACAGTTTTAAGAGTTTTGGTACTACTGGAGTCTTTCAGCAGTGGTTATAGACAGTGCTGTGCCTAACTACCAGGCTTATTCTTTCCAAATTCTTTGACTCTTAATAGAGTTTGCTATACAAGAAAGCATTGTCAGTAGTCAGAACATGTTTTGTCATTGTGTTCTTACACTACAGGAACAGAACCCACAGGGTCAGAGAGCCAGTGTTTGCATGTACACGCTGATCTGCAATGCAGTATGACCCTCCAAATAAGCTTAAGGGAACAGACTTGAGCACACGAGCCTTCCTGTCCTGCACTCCCATTAGGAAATTCACTGCTGTATGCATCAAGCCCTATTACATTTGATTGACACAAAAACATAAGATACAGTCTTGGGAAAATGTGTTTTACATTCCCTTTTCAGGATTTTGAAAGGTTACATAAATTGGATATGCACAGAGTAGAGATGCATGGATAAGGGCTTTACTGTACCATGAATGAACACCCTCCCAGATAGATGTAATTTCAGTCTCTATGGTTCATTAATCCCGGGCCTCTCTTCTGATGGAAGCAAACCAATTGTGCCAACAATGGCATATTGTTTTACTGCAGAGTATATTAGTTGGAATACAGCGTAAAGCACGAGGTTCACCTCACTAGAGAGCCATTTGCTAGGGCAATAAGTACATTTTGTTTCTCTGAAATGTAGCGGTAAATAGGGGTTTCTTCCCCAGGCATCCCATTGCTACTTACATGAACTTTTGCTGTCTTCAAGCAGGTATAGCCACTGAACCAAGTTATCCAAGAAATTGCTGAAGAAAAACCATCAGACTGTAGGACCAAACATTAGCTTGTTACAGTCATTTAGTAAGGTCTTGTTAAGATACAAAGCTATAGGAAGTCACTTTTTGGTTTGATATTTAAGCTATTCACTTCTACAAAGTGAAATTCTTTCACTGTTGTTGGCTACAGCACTAGTTTTCAACCAAGGCGCTGTGAGCCCCCTCATGGGTGCACAGACAGACAACTGTCCTGCATGCCCTCCTGCTGCATTGAAGCTCTGATCAGCCTTAAGGGCTAGGGACAGGAGTTTCACATAAACCAGTTTAAGTGATCAGAAACTGATTTAAACCTGTAACAGAAGTTCAGCACACATAAACCAGTTTGAAAATGGCTGAAACTGGTTTAAGATGAGCCTGGCTGGACTGGTTGGATGTAGTGTCAGACTTAACAGATTTATGTCAAACTGGTTTACTGCACATCTGTCTCGGATCCTTTCTGGTTTAAACCAACTCATAGTCCCCCAGCATCCCAAGGCTACGTTGCCTGTTCCGGTGGAGCAGGGACTGCTTCACCCTTCTGCTCCTTAGCCAGCTTCCTGCCTGTATCCATCAATCAGCCCATAGGGAGGGGGTAGGGGCAGGGAAACAGATCCCCAGACCCACCCCCCGCAACCAGGGACTACACAGCATGCAGGGAAGAGGGAAGCCCCTGTGGTGGAGGCTTTTTGACACTCAGCAACTCTCCCCTTTCCCAGCTGCCGATTGCTTCAGTTGCTGTCACAGGAGGGAAGGAAAAAGACATCCTTCCAGTCAGGTGCCTGCCAGTGCAGCCCAGCATGGGGGCATCAGGCCACTCCCACTTGGGAGCTTTCCCCTCCCCCCAGCCCAGGGCAGCTTCAGGGAGCTAAGGGGAATCCTTCCTCCCCTCCCCCCAGAACCACAAAGCTGCTTGCCTTAGCCCACGCAGCCTCAAGGAGCAAAGGGAAATTCTCCTGCTTTCCTGTAGTCCATTTCCCCTCAGCTGCTGCAAGTCTGAGAAAAACTAGTTGCAGGGAAGTGGAAGAATTTCCCTCTGTTCCCTGAGGCCCATCTGGGCCATCCCCAAGACTGGCAGCAGGCTGAGGGACTCTGGGCTGGGGTGGGGTCTCCCCAATGCCCCCATGCTGGGCTGCATGGGCAGGCACCTGGCTGGAAGGACTTCTTCCTCCTATGGCAGTGATTGAAGCAATCAGCAGCTGGGAACAGGGGGTGTTCCCCTTGGCTCTCCAGGGCTGTCTGGGCTGGGGAAACCCCCTGACAGGAAGGCTGCCCCTAGGGGGGCCAGCATCCAGACAGCAGCTGGGAAGGGGAGGGAGGGGTACACTGAGGAAGTTGGGAGCATGTACTGGGGAGCCAATCAGGGACACTTGCCTGGGCTAGCAATGGTCAGCAGGCTGGAAGGTGTGCTCTGGTGCCCGCTGCCTACTGGCCCGGGTCAGTGCATGCCTTCCCCTACCTTTCCCATTTGAAAACTGAACATCAGTGCAGTTGGTTATTGGTCCAAACTCGGCAGCTTGGAGGAAGCTGCCCCAGATTCTGCCTCAGGCTTCTTGACTGTCTGTATGAGCAGTCAGAAATAGCCCTTCCTGGTCTGGCCCCTCCTGCACTCCCCCCAGAAACAGGCATGCAGGACAGTTCCACCTGCACATCTGTTTCCAGGGTAAGAATGAGAGGGCTGGACTGGGATGGGCTGCACAGCACAAGGCAGCTCCCATCAGCTTTTAGCTATCAGAGACCCACTGCAAAAGGCAAGCAAGCCATGCAGTGGCCAGCCCAGACAGCCACAGCCCTTCCTACAACTCTGAAAAGGGTGGGAGCTACTGAGCTAGGGGATAAAGCTATGGCTACAGATGTAGTGCTCTGAAACAGCACCACAGTTTACTCTAAAGACAATGGCCTTTACTTTAAGTAAGTGCTAACAATGCCTTTTGACAAGTTTTCTTTTCTTTGTTCTTCCCTAGACTACCAAGATAACTATGCACCAGCTCAAAGAGGGCTTTACTATAAAGAGATGTTAAGATTAAGATTAAGATTCTAGTGACAATTTAGAGTTAGAGTTCAGCTATTTCCTGAGGCCTAATTGCTCCTACCTTTTTTCCTCCCCCCACCCCATGTTGGATATTGTTTGGGACAGGGTTTGTGACCATCTTCACACAGCTTAACAAAACAGAAGCACAGTTGGTAAAGCTCAGTGCTTTACTAGAAAACCCTACAGCTGGAGGGGGGGGGGGGGGGGGAAAAGAAGGGCAGGGGGACAGAGAGGGGAAGAAAAAAAAAAAAGAGGAGGAAGTGTGTGTTAAAAGAAGAAAAGGGTGTTAAAGTCAATTTTATTGATGCAGGTTCACCTATATATACACTAAATGGGTGCTGTAGTATTAATATATTTATATGCATGCCTGCACATATGAAGCATCAATATATTAAGCCTTTAAAAGGCCACCAGCTTCCTCTTGTGCACATCTCTAGTCAGTTGTGAAACACTATCCTAACAAAAACTAGAGGTAATCCTGGTATCTCTCCTACCCCCACTTAGTGGAAATTCTCCTCAGTCTGTGCTGTGGGCTTTATCTTCACTGTGATGGTTGGCAAGAGCACAAAACAATGCTCCAACTCCGTTCTGACCACTGGACACCGATGACCCTCTCAAAACACAAAGCATCTCACTACCTGCCTTAGCTGCTTCTGGTGCTTTTCCTTCTAGGAGAAGCAGCACAAAGTGGACATGACCCTTTACTCTTGTCACTTAGGGCAGTGACAACTGTAAAAACTGATGGGTTATTTCAATTTTATTCAGTTTCATTTTGGCAATCCAGTACGCAGCAGAGAGACAACTGTCATCTCGCCATGGGCTACAAAGTCTCCATTAGTTACCTTCATAAGCATCCTGGAAGCTAGAATGCAGTTTCTTTTGAAGGAGAGAATACAGCCTCCTTCTCTTCCTCCACTCACTACTCCCTCAGGGTGTGGGATGAAGGGAAAGAACCCACATGCTATTTATACTGTATTGAGGACCACACTTAGAACCAAGGCTTGCTAAGGAATTAGTCAAGACCCCATTACATGTTTTCCTTTCCCCTTTGAACTTGTTTTTAAGCCAAACCAATGCTTACCCCTCCTTATTATAAAATGCGTACATGTTCCTCTTTTGCTTCCAACCACCTCTTCTTACCTTCCCTGATATTTGCGTTCTTCCATTGGTTGTTGCTCCTTCTGTCAGCCTGATTTACATGCATGCTGCGATAGAACAGCTGAGCTAACTTTAGGCTAGCAGCAATTTAGGCTTCAGCTGGTGTTGCAGGTATCCTGGCCAAGGGTCAGTCTGCACTGCTGCTATTTCACTGCTGTTATTGCCTGAAGTAGTTTGACTGTCTCCCAAGTGCAGTGGGAACACAAGTCTTAAGCATCCCGCTGCACTTAGTTCTCCAACAGCTCCAGGAATATGTGGAGCGAGTGGCACAATATCTAACAAAGGAATGCTACTAAGTAACTCCTAAGAAACCTTTGTACCACTACAACAGAACAGCCACTCAAATGTGGGGAAATAAGATTAATTTATTAACTCAAACTGGGGTATCTTTAGCAAATTCCCAAGGAAAAGTTTTAAAAGTTGTTCTGTGGTGCAATACAGAATTGCCTTAGTAGTTCCATGTACAATGGAGATGCTCGTTACTGAGCTATTCTTTTGTACAATATTTTCAAGAAATTAACGTGGCTGTTTCTCCATGATTTTGGCAATAACTAAGATTTTGCACAAGCTTATAAAAAGTTAGTTTTATGACATTTACCACTACTTTTTGTCGTCATTCTTGGCTTTGCTGCAGAGTCTAAAAAATTAAGATTCCATTTCTTTTGTTCAAGTGTTTGGCTGTGCTACCACACAGCAGCTGACATCAATCATGGCAAACAGGACCCACAGTAATATGGATATAGGCAGTGTTCTTTTTTCAAACCCTCACACACTAACAGCAGAATAGAGAAGAGATTTCTTTTCTATGTTGAATGCCTTTCAGAACCAGCCAAGTAGAAATTGTTTATTAATTAGATTTCTTCCTTGGTCTCACAAACAGACCTGCTTCCTGTTTTTGATTTTCATATTTGAAGCCCTGTGCACATGGATTACTTCTTAATCTTGTAGGAAAGGAGGAAGTGTGGTCCAGTGATGGGCACTCACTTGGAATTTGAGACTTTGGTTCAGCTTCCAGCCAGACTTCCTTGTAAATCCTTTTCATCTAGCCTATTCTTCATGGCCCCCAGCTGTAAAAAGGGGGTTGTACTGACCTACTCCAAAAAGGGGCAGGAAAAGGATAGAATCCATTAAATGATTCCCCAGTTGTGAACCAAATTGTGGTAAAGGCTATACATGTACCCAGACACATCGTGGTCTTCCTTAACCTTGAAGCACTGAAGGTTAACGGCCTTCTCTTTTAGCACTCTTATATAGCAGCACCATCCATATTCTTTTGGAGCTATGCTGTTAGCTTAAGCCATCTGTAAGCAGAAGATTGTTCATCTTTCAAGTCTGACTTCTACTATATGGTTAAAGGCATCAAAGGAAGGAGATAAGTTTGTAGTTCTGCCCATAAGATAAGTGGGGGATAAAACACACCCAACCAACCCACTTAAGAAGCGGGTTGTCCATACTAACCTATAGTGATCTCTGCTGAAGCAGAAAGCCTCACAGGTAGGTCAATATCCAAGTTCCCAGAGGGGTAGGAAAGATGTTCTTGCTTATGAAAGCTGTAAGGAGAACTTTGTTATCCTGCTGCTGGTTTGAGCAGGCTTTTAATGATTTTAAAAATACTGAAGTGATACTAAACATTTCCAGATGTTTTCATCAATGGTGCCCTGTAATTCCGAGGTATTTAGTTTACATGTTCTTGGCAGCCACCCTCCTCTCCTGAGGAGTGTACACCTGGACTTCCAGCATGCTCCTGCCAAAAGGACTCTCTCATCATGCTAGTATAATCACTTTCTTTGACTACAACTTGTAGTCATGACAATACTCAGGTTCTGTCCCAGCATGTTACTGTAGGATTAAATCAGTAGTCACTAATATTTAAATTAAGAAGAGACACCCACACACAATGCAGACATTTGGAGACATTTTGTGCTACAAAGCAGTGTTTAAAGACACTTGCTCCTATTCTGCAATTGGTTTAGGAATCCGTTTACAGGTTTCCCTCACTTTATGCGGGTTCTGCATGTGCAAATATGTGATGACCTGTTTGATACAAAAAATTTGTTATATGCAAGGTAAATTCACTCTTATGCAATCAATGTGGTGGAAGTCTGCAGTCAGCTGCTTTGTGTGGTACACTGTGGGAGTGACGTGCACCAAAATATAGCCTCCCATGTGGATCTGTGCTCCTTGCTTGTTGTCTGCAACACATGTTTCTGAACTTGACATCTCCATTATGATAGTGCCCTGTGCTTGTGTGTACTCTCTGCTGTTCGTGAGTGCCAAAATGGTCTTGTAGAAGTGGGTCTGGGGGCCAGTAGTGTCAACATCTTGGAACGTATCCCTATTTGTTACACTGTAAAGTGCATTTCCTTTATACTAATTCAAGTTATGCTGTGGATGCATTCCTGGAAAATGGTGCATAAAGCAAGGGAAGTCTGTATTGATACCACAGTAAGTGAAATGTTTGTCACCAAGTGGTCAGCAAAAGTTCTTTGGGCAGTTTTATTCCTCTTGAAAATGTAAGTTACCTTTGGTACTTGGGACTTTATTTGCTAAAATGCAAATAAACATGTAGCATGTGCATGTTTCCCCTAGGTAAGATGTCCCTCTTATATATCTGAAAGAAAAACTAACTTTAAAGCTTCTGAAGTGTTATCTGGGATGACCTGATCAAAACAAACCTCCAAGGGTTTATCTTCTCAGGGACAATAAGTTAAAAGTCAACTAAAATGTGTTAAATCGAGGTATAAACACCTCATGTTGATGCTCTCATTCAGGAGAGAAGCATTGGGAGCTTCCGGCTGTTAAGATGCCCTCAGCTAGTGAGGATTTCCCCCATGCCCTCAATAACACAAGCTAACCCTTACCCTGTAATTTTCATTTTCAACCAGTAAAAACCCTCCTCAAACTTATATTTATGGACCATAAGTCACTCTTGGAACCTGATCAAAGAGCAACAGACCTCCTTCCTCTCAGAATGGTTTTGTCTTGGGCAGAGCTGGCCATTTTACACAATAGACATAGACAGAGGGGTGGAAGAAACTACCTAGTCTAATCTCCTGCACAGATTGTTTTATCTGGCCTCTTGTTGAAAGTCTCCAATGAAAGAGATCCCACAACTTCCCCAACATGCCTCAGAAAGCCCCACAGTGGATAATGTACTTCTGTAGTGCACTTCCTACTTTCATAAGGGAGATAAAGCTAAAAGAAGAAGAAGAAGAAGAAGAAGAAGAAGATAATAAGTCTACTCAAGCCTTGGTGACCCATTGGGAACTGTTAAGGCATACATACTAGTCTGTGGCACCAGCATACCGCCAGGAAGCAAGGTGCCCAGTATCACATCCATGCATCTTTCCCTTTATTGCCCAGGTGATCGGCACCTATTTACAATCGAGGTTGACTCGGTATGGCCTCCGGTATAAATCTATGGTGGGCTCTAATGCCTTCAGATCCACAGGAAGTTGCCCTAAGCATTTGGCTACCGCACTCCTGAACTACAGCAGGTGAAATCAGAGTTATTTCTAGAAAATACAACAAGGGGATTTATACTTCTGTAAAAGGAGGATTTTGTAACATTAAAATCTATCGACGCTTCCCCAACACACGTTCGTCAGGGCAGCTACCAACTTGGTACAGCACCAAGCACAGCCAGGCTTGGACATTAACAGAGAATGAAGTTTTACCTGTTGTGCCCTTCAACTTCTAGAAATTGTTACAGGAAAAAAACTTTTGCTCACCTGCTTCTGAGAAAAGAACTAGGTAAAACACCAAAACGATGGGTTTTCTTTGTGATCGGATGAACCTTTAGGGCTCTTGGAGCGAGCAGACCTTACTGGTTCTATACCAGGCAAAACATGTCTTTGTAGACTCAACACAGAAACCTGTTGTAAATGGAAGTCTCTTTGCCAGGAACACAAGTAACCAGCTAAGTAAATGGTGCACATACCAGTTTCCCCTGTTCTCAAGAGAGGATGTGCACCAACACTGCCAAGGAAGTGCACCATTCAGCCCTTAACACACAGCACATTCAGGTGCAGAGGAAGGCAAACCCACTCTGAGCTGCAGTTGCTACAAAGTCACTTGGGGACAGTGGCTCAGAGCAGGTTTGCTTTCCTGAGCGCCGGAGTGTTTCCGTCCCCCTTCCCCACTCTAACTCCCAGCTAGCACAAGACACGCTCAAACCTAACCACCCGCAACCAGGCAAGTCATCTGCTTTAGGGCCTCACTGCACTGCCAGCAGTGCAAATGCAGGTCACCTCAGTGCCAGGTTACACTCACACCTTCACTGTGAGTAGCGCTCACACCCCACAGAACAGGAGCCGGGTTATGCGGATCAAGGGATCATCCTGCCCCGGAGCCACGCAACTTTGAGCTACACAACTTTGAGCCACTTAAAGTGTTAACAGGCAGGCAGTCCTGGAGTTAAGCGTTGCCCCAAACTACTGCCTAACATGGCCCTTACATTTTCAGCGCTCCCAGTGGCTCCGGTCACCTGGCTACTGCAACGCTGCCAGCTCCGGAGGACGAGGGATGGCAGCGAACATGGCAACCGCCGCTCTGCCACTACAGCGGCCAAACGGGCGGGGCGGGCCCGCAGCTCCCGCCGCGCCGCGCCCACCTGCGGGCCGGATGCGCGGGGCAGCCCCTGAGCGCCCCGCGCCGCCGGGTGCGAAGGGATGAGCCGGGTACCGCCGCCCGGTGCTGGGGGGGGCACTTACCTTACCTTGCCTCGCCGGCCAGCCGGGCTCACAGCAGCCGAAGCAAAGCCGCTGCAGCCGCCGCTGTATAAAGGCTGCGAGCGGCGCCGGGGCGGGGCGAGAGGCGGCAGCCCAGCCAAGCCGCTCCCGCCCGCCCCGCCCCGGGCCCGAGCCCGAGCCCTTGACCCCCCGCGACCTGATGCTGCGCGCAGCCTGGCGGGGGTTTCTAGTTCTCGTTCTTCACGTGCACGGACACTTGACACACGTACGTACCTGCACACACCCACAGCCCCGCACGGGCCTTATCTCCTCGCCTCTCTCACACACGCACTGCGCGAGCGGGGCACTCCTCTCCCGCCCCGCCCCGCGGGGGCTTTCTCTCCTCGGCGCTCCTCCAGGCGCTCTCGCACACGCGCAGCCCTAGGAGGGTCTTTTTCTTCCTCTTCTTCACACACACAGTTCTCTCTCACACCCACACACACTCACTGCCCCTGCAGCGGCTTTCCCTTCCTCTCGCTTTCATAATCAGGGCTCATGGACAGAGGTGGTATCTCTTATTAGGCCAGCAAGACTTTTACCAAAAAAACAAAAACCTTAAATTTTCTTTTGCAGAACTTTTTTCTTTTTTGCAAAAATCTTGTGGGTCTAATAAAATAAATCACCTCTGTCCCATGAGCCCTGATTGCGTTTTCCTCTAGACCAGGGTTTCCCAGTTTTTATGCTGCAACCCCGGCAACTGCGGCCCAGCAGTCACAGTTGGGTAAGGATACCCCCAGCCCCTGGGCAGGGGGGGGGGCCTCTCTGCCCGCCTTTCGGGGGCCACGGTTTGCTGGTCCATGGCCACTTCCAGTCCGGCAGCCAACTGTGCTGTGGACCAGCAGCTGACCCATCGCGGCCGGGCCCAGGGATTGAAAGCCTGTGCTCCAGACCAACATGGCTACAACCTGGATACCTCTCTCTTTCATACACACACAGTCTGACACACACGCACATGTCCACACGGGAGGTGAGATGAGAATCAGAAGCTGGGCCTCTTGGCTCCAGTCCCGGTTGGCAGCTCTCAGGCCTCTTCCCAGGATTTGGGAAGTATTTGGCTGTGTATCTCCATTTCCCATCTCCCGTACAGGAATGCTCACAGCTAGGGCTTTATTTCAACCTCCTGGACTGGGTATAAGTCATCTGGATGTGGGTTTGGTGGGGGTCTTTTTTTTAACACCCATAAGCAACCAACAGGTGCTTCGGCAGAGACAGTAAGTCACCTTAAAATAAAGTCCTGGTGACCACCGTAAAACAACTTCTTTCTGTGCACGCAGCTCTCTTCCTACAAAGCAGCCTATATCAAACCTGGAGTAAATGTAAATGTTCAAGCACCTTTAGTACAACACCTACTTTAAAGGGATGGTGGCAATCTGGCCAGGCATTTAAAACAAGTTAAAGCAAAAAAGTGCACCAAGCAGAAACAGTTTGTATTTTTTCTTGGCAATGTAATATGGTTTCACCTATGCTATGCACATAGCTAACCATTCTTATTATGGCAGCATTTCTGAAAGAAAGTAACCTGTCACCTGTCCCTAAGAGAGATTTGCCAGTAAGACAAACCAATTTGTTTTATTGGCTCCACAGCCAAGAAGATGTTTTCTTGCATGTTTATGCCCACGGCTCACTTGATCCGCATCTTCAAATGCAGGTACTTCTGGAGCGAGATGCAGCACCTGAGGTAAAGGGAAAAGGGAGAACGAGGAAGTGAAAGATGCCATAAGCAATAACTACATTTCAAAGTAGGGAGACAAACTGTGAGTATTCATAGAAACTCATAGAATCATAGAAAGTTAGGTTTGGAAAGGACCTCTGGAGGTCATCTAGTCCAACCTCCTGCTCAAAGCAGGACCAAATTGTAGCTTAATCATAGAAAAAACACGGGATTTTTAATGCTCAGAAATATGTATGACATCATAGTCATTTCTGATTTGAAAGACGGCATTGCCAGTTAGGCAAGCACCCCAGAGTGTCATACTGAATCATTAGTTCAACACAAATCAGTCTAATATTAGTATTTTCAAGGATTCAAATTATGGGGCAGCTTAAGCGGGGGAAAGGTTGAGCCCCCCCATAAGAGATGAGAGACCCCCTATACAATTTGAAAATAATAACCTGGGGGGTCTCTGAGTTTTTTAGGGCTTCATGATGGGCAGCCCAATTTTTTTGCAGATCCCCACAGAGTCAAAGTGTAATTCTAACCCTGAGTATCTTGAGTATTATTTTAATGATTACTTTATTTTAATACTTACTTTAATGATTACCAACAGTCAAAGTGATTCTTTTGGAGAGAAAACAGTACTTTGGAAGCCATGCTTCAACCATTTTAAAACATGGCCCTTTCATTAATGCCTGCAGGCCTGTGATTATTTTTCTGATTTTTTTTTTTTTTATTCCCTCATAACGTTTTCTCTGCTCAGATAGAAGACCAGGTTAACCTTTACCTCTGTTTAAGTAAACACATGGTCAGCTGACTATTTATATAAATATAGACCTTCTCTATCTTATTTCAGTACAGGGACTTCTTTCTCAGCTACTGAAAATCAGAAAGCTATCTCATGGATATTTTGCACAAAAAGAAAAAGCTACATATAATTTTAGAGTGAAATGTCATTTTTGATGCTAGTGTAATACATCCAAACACATATCCTCTGTGTTTGGATTGCATTAACCTAGGTAACACCATATTACATAAACTTTTGGCTCTAACTGCCGAGTATACATTCAAGGGTCAGACTGCCTGCATTATAAGATTAAAAGTTATGTGCAAAAAAAGCATGTGAATAACAAGAATTAACATTAGCTGGCCTCTCCTATTACAATGATTTCTTTTTCATTGTCTGTCAGTTATGAAGGGCCCTCTTACACATTCCTTAGTACTTTAGTCCACAAGAAGTTTAATTGATTATCTCCTTCTGGGGGAAGGCAGTACTTACCATGAGGAAAAGAGGCAATTTGGCTCAAAACTGGTTGCATGTATTATAGACTTTAAGAAAAAGAAACACAAACAAAAGCAAAGGTTGGCTGGCTTTTGCTTCCATGCCATTGAGACCGCAAAAGGAGAAAGGATCTGCTCCAAGAGAATAAAATGAGGTGTAGGACAGAGAGGTAGAACTTCGGTTGCTTCAGACAATGTTTGTTTCGGTTGCTGCAGACTTCACGTTGGAGCTAAAATATTTATCACTTCTCCGTAGGTAGCCTCCAGATGCTAATAGAGTTTTCCTTTTGATAATGTTTTTCTAAAAATTATCATAAAAATAAAGAAAGTAAGTCTGAATTATAATAAAGTGACATTACAGGTCTGTTAAAATGTGAAACTACTTAAAACAAAGAAATTCAGAGTTCATCTGGTCTGTTTTTAATAACTTGTTGCAAATAGGTGCTGACACTGATACAGTATGAGTGATCAAACAGTATGTGGATGTCTGCTCGATAGCAGGATGCTGATGAGTGACTTGAGGTGAGGGCACTGACAGTAGTAATTCCAAGGTGAAATGTTTGCACTTTGATATATTGTCAGTCAATATTCTAAAATACAAAAGAGGGAGGAACAGCATACGTTTGTTGACATACTAGTGCCTGCACACAAATACCCTCTAATTATTGAAGCAAACAAACAGCAACAACAACATTACAGTCTTGTAGACCTGAGTATTTTGTATAACTCCATATTTTATCACAGATCTGCAAACAGCAATCAGGACCCATTTTTGTTAACACTTTGCTCTGCTCTAGAAAGTTGACTTTTGTTGAAATTTGTGATCCATGTAAGTTTCCAGTTAAGTCGACGCAAATCAAGTTTTTCTCTCCAGTGAAGAACCTTGCAAAGGGGAAGATTTTATAGTCCAAATACATTCTGCATCTGAATAATAGTGTGCTGCCTGATTGCCCATCCCTCTTTGTTTCATGTGCAGCCCTGAATGAACCCTTCCACTCATTCCTCATTACTGAATTCTTTGTCTGACCACTACCTTGTCTCCTTTAATATTAGTAATCTGTCCCCTTTCCCCCCTAAAAATATCCAGTCCTTCTTACTTCCAGTTTATCGATGGACATTCTTATGTTCTAAATCTTTCCTGCCCTTTCTTCTTTTGTCTCAGTATACTATCTCCCATATACATCTGTCATGCTATGTATATATGTATATAATGACGGTCAAGACTGCAGTATGTTTTTAATTATTCATTGTAAATACACCGTTCTTCAGTCAATCCTGCAGAGCTTCAGTGAAGGAGACAGTGAGCATATGTCCAGTCAAATAGACAATTATGGAAAAGGCATGCTTCATCAACATTTAAATATGCTGTGGTTATGTGTGTGTGTGAAAAGCAGGTGTTGAAATTGGATTGAGTATTTTTTTCAAAGGGAGCTTTATTTCCCAAACACTGAATGTAGGCAAAATATGGATCCTGACAGGTTTGGGCCCAATCCCCTCAATTTCCGTAACCTAAGTAGAGAAAAAAACCTAGCTGTTGCCATTGTACAACACCTGGAGAGGAAGCCTAGGTAAACCTTGATGCAAAAGCACAGGTCTTATAAAAATCCCCAAGTCCTGGATCCTGCTGTAATTTTGAGTTCAGCAGTTAATAACTGGAAAAATAATTTTAAGTAACAAAAATTGAGCCCATTTAATGCCTCCTTTTTGGTGCTTTAAAGGAGGTGGCAAATACTGTGTTAGATTGTGGGTAGATAAGTATGATTCTTTTCCTCCCTTATTTCCTTGCTATGTAATGAAGGATTTTGAAAAGTAACTGAAGTCATGTTAGCAGCTCTCACCCTTCACTTGCAAAATTGACCTAGTTTGCTTCAAGAACACTTGGTGTATGTCACTGTCTCCATCTTTTATTGACCCATTCTTTAAAGACAGTGACTTTCCACCCACCTGGGATTATTTTATCCTGGTTTGATTTTATAAATTACACCATCACCAATTCTTTTCTTATAGTAGTGTGTCAAACTGCTATTATTTTTCTAATATCCTAAACAACAGATTATTCAGAAATAAACAAATCTGTAGTACAGCATTCACTGTATAAAGATCTGGGACTGTGTCTAAGTAGAGACATTCAGGAAGTTAAATCGGGTTCAAAATGGCCATCAGATTTAAATTTAGCTCGTCTCAATGACAACCTTACATTTACAGACCTGATCTCAGTAACCAGCAATCAGTCTAAACCTGTAACTGAACAGAAGTTCCATGCACACAAACTGGTCTAAAAATTGTAGAACCCATTTTAAGATAAACCCAGATCTATGTAGTATCACACTCATTCAATTTAGGTCAAACCAGTGCATGGAAATTCTGTCCACTTTCCCTGCACAGCCCTAGGGCTGGGAATACCCAGCCACTGGCCCCAGCATGGAGGATGAACTCTTTGCTCCCCTCTTCTTCTACACTGGGCTACTTTTTGGTCCCTGGCCCCTTGCTTACCTCCCCCACCACCCACCGGCTTTGGTTGGATATCCAGATGGAGGTGGTGACTGGGAGCACCTTTCACCAAGTCTATATGGTAAGAAGCTGTGACCCTTTCTTTCATATTTGGATCTGCCACCCTCATCCATGCCTTCTATAACCTTGAGGCTGAATTATTACAATGACCTCTGTGAGACTGTCTTGAAAACTGTTCATAAGCTGCAGCTGGTGCAGAACTTAAGAGTCTTCACTGGCTCCCAGTTATTTTCCAGGTGCAGTTCAAGGTGCTGGTTTTGACTATAAGGCTCCAAATAGTTTGGGCCCTATGTACCTAAGTGACCACTTTTTCACTTCTTTACACCCCATCACGATCCCAAAGGTGAGCCAAGAACAATCCTGGGGAAAATGCATGGGAGGTTGTTCTCAGCAAGTACTTCTCATCTCTGGGTCTTTCTCCCACTTGAGGCCTGAACCTGAAAGCCTAAGCCTGAACATCTTTTGGAAGCACTGCAAGTCTTACCTATTTGACCAGGCATTTAGCTAGGCTGGGATATTGCTTGGGCTAGGGGTTCTCTGTCTTATGTTGATATTCTGTTTCCCAGTTAAGTTGTGTCATTTTCATGCTTTATAAGTATTCTTTTTCACTTACCATAAGCTGCCTTTAGCCTTGCTGGGAAGGGCTAAATAAATAAATATATAAATGAAGTAAGTGCCACTGAAATGCAGGAGACAGATTCATGACCATACTGCAGAGTGGGATCTGAACCTGGATGCTGTAGAAACCATATTATGGAAGAAGGAGATGGAAAACACCCACATCTGCATGGTTTAGGTATGCTGTGAGCACACAGGTCAGGGACACTGACCAGGCAGACTGTCTTGGGTCCAGTACTTTCAGGGCCACTGATCGGGTACCTGGGACCAGTGGTGTCAGGGACTCTGAGTTGGCAGGCCAGCCTGAACCAAGTACTGCGGCAACCACACCTGCAGTAAGCCCCAGCTAATGAACTCTGCCCCAGTTTAGGAGCAGCAAGCATCCTGACTGGCTGCTGGGAGCACCACCAGCTGGGGCCCTGGGTTTGCAGGCCAGCCACCAGTTCTGTTTTGGCAAGCCTCCTAGTTTCTGCACTCTAGTTCCCCTGTTTTTTGTCTTATTTCTGGGGTTTGGTTTTTCCTGAGGTTCTGTTTTCTGGCTCCTGACCCTGGTTTGGCTCTGTTTTTGGACTTTGCCCTGTGGCTTCCCTCACTCCCTGGTCCCCCTGGGTGTTCCCTGCCAGCCTGCTGCCATTGTTGTTGTTGCTTCTGTCCTAGGCTAAGCCCAACTCTCATGCAGCCTGGCAGAAACATCTCTGGCACTCCCTTTGCCCCTGGGACAGTAGAGACAATGGCAGTGGCAGGTGGGAGAGGGGGCAAGGGGCAGGGAGAGGATGTACCTCTGTGTAGAGTGGGAAAGGTGGAGAATTTTTACTTGCTTTGGGGACTTAAAAAGTCCTTGACTGCTGCTCCTGTGGTGTAGTCTGTCCACACTGCTGAAAGTTGTGGGGCGGAGGAGACTGGGAGTGAGGGCTGCAGCCCTCCTGCAGCACCAGTCACTGCTCTTGCACTCCCCTTTGTAATATCTTGGATCTGCTCCTGTATGCAGAGGTCCACACCTGCAGACCAGCTTTCAACATCAAAGTCTATTTTTTTTCCTGGACTATGTCTATGGTAATATCTATACTAAGTTATGATCCTTAGATGTAGGCTTTAGAAACATTTTCAATTAAGGTTGTTCGGAACTATAATAACCCTAAATTCCTGTAAATTGTTTAACTTCTCATTTAGAGAAGTGCAAGTGGGGTAAAGTTACTTGTTTTAGCAACTGTTTACAATACATGTTGTAAAGAGACAGAGATCTTATATTTATTCTCTCTTTCTCTTATGTAAAGTTTAAACCCTGTTTGAGGTTTTTATAGCCTTATCTAAAACCCACAAGGATGAAAGAGACACAAAATTTGTTTATGATCCTAAATGCATGCAGTGGATTAACGTGTGATGTAGATCACTGGTGCTGATGGTATCAGCCATTCAGCCGTATAAACTCAGCAAATTATCAAAGTTATTATATTCAAGTCCTGTGGTTTTGAACAGAGATCTCTAAAAAAGCTTAGTGAAAAAGGTTTTCCATCTAAAGATGCTAACTCAGTGGGACACTAATACCCACAGTAGTAATGATGTCACGTTCCTGGCAGGGAGCAGTATTTTACTTCGAAATGTTTTATTTCCTTATTAAAGATTGACTAGTAACTATATACTGACATGGCCAGATTGCTTTTAACACTGCACCATGGAGGAACCTCTGTGAGGGCTTAAGTGGTCTCAAACATGTACAGAGCTTGTAACTGACTGACTGACAAAGGTAGTGAGGCATGTTAGTATGAAGCTAAGCAGAATGCAGGGCAGTATGGTACCTTATAGATGAACTCATTTAGGGAGGCCTGAGCTTTCATAGGCTACAGTCTACTTTGTCAGATGCTATGAATGGACTTGCAGGAAGTGGGGTATCTGCTCACCATAGCATCTGCCAAAGTAATCTGTAGCCTATTAAAGCTCATGCCTCTCTGAATGAGAGGCTCATGCCTCTCTGTAAGGCAGCCACGCTGCCCTGCCTTCTGCCTAAGAGAATTCACGGCAAAACAAAATTTGGGGACATAACTGGTTCCAATAGTGCCGTTACTTGTTTTAAGGAGAGTAGGGTCAAGTTCTTAATATTACATGGCACACAGAGTGTCTGTCAAGGTGAAATGGCCTGACTTTGCCTCTTTATTGCTGCTCCTTGACTGTTGGAAATGACCCCATAGTGAGCCAACAGTATCTGACATGGCATTCCCTGAGAGTACATATTAGTGATGCTAAATCCATGAGAGGAAAAATGAGAGGTTGAAACAAAATAAAATTATGACATTTATTTCCACAAACTGGTTGCCAGTTTGTGCAGCTTACACTCCATACAACAGTGGCACCACTGCATGTAGCTTCATGTCCTGATAAGAGCAGGAAACATAAAAGAAAATACCACAGTGTAGAGATGTTCATCGCAATCCTTGTGTGCAAGTCAGAGAGCCCTGCTTCAGGCTTGGTTTCATCACCCTGATTTTGCTGATAACCAGTCCCCCTCATAGCCTCACTTCAGATCTTGGGACCTTGCCCACTGTCAGCTTTTGTAAAACCTGGAATGAATTTCAAGTGGATTTCCTGCATCCTTCTATCAGAGTCACTCTCTCAGCAATCTGTGAAACTCCGTTGGAAAAATCAGACAATTTCTGTGGATCCCTGCTGTCTCCACACTGTTCCTCTTGGTCTCCCCCTGTCCTGGCAGCATGACTTTCTTAGGTACAATGATGCCATTGTCTGTGCCTTACAACTACCACACCCTTGCCTTCTTCCTCCGAAGAGGGGAGATGCTGTGGAAAGGGAGTGGTACTAATTCTGCAAGTGGATTTTTATTAGAAAACATGCCAGGGCCCAAGATGAATAAGCTCAAGAAACTGGGTGCTCTGTAATTTATTTTCCTCATAAACCACAGAGTATTAATTACACACATTTTCTTTGAAGGAGCTCCGTGAAATCACATAATGTTTTTGCTTGCGTCTACCCACATATGTGAAAGGGAACATTAGGCCTATTGTAACATCTTATGAAGTTACAGATTCCAGGCATGGCAAATATTCATCATGGTAGAGTGTAGAAGTAGTTAATTTTTAATTCACAGTAGCAAAAATTGGAAAGATGTATGTTCTCTATTTTATATGACACTTTTTAAAGAACATTTATCCTAAAAAATACTAAAGCCACAGATGAGCTAGATGAATTATACTGTATTAATTACCTGGCAAAGTGGAATAGGTACTGTTTGAAGACAGGGCTTTCTTGTTTTTCTCCTTGAAGCAAAAGGATTTTGTGTTTCACAATAAGTTATTTTTATTTAACCATTACATAAGAGAAGTATTGAGAGTTATCTGTAATCTGCACCTTGCCATTGTCTGTCCTGTCCCTTGAAGGTTGGAACCTCTCCTTCTAAAATGAAGGATGACTTTTGGTCTTTGGATCTTTATATAACCATAGTAACTACCTTCCCACAAAAGCAAAGGGGTATGGTCTCCAGTCCAGATGTTGACTGAGAGTATGGAGCTAAGAATTGCTCAGATTCTGAAGATCTAATGCTTCATACACAGCAGTTTTATCTCCACTTGTCTCTGGCCTCCTGATGGTACAGCAAACTGAACAGTAGGCTTCCAGTGGTCCTGAACACTGTACTGGTGTATCCATGACTTCCACTGGGGTTGACAAAGTACACACACAGTTCAGAAAAGGGGCCGATTAATATGAATGCCACTACTTTGGAAGGAGGAGCATACCAAGAGCAACTCTTCCCTCTTTCTGCCTGTATTACGTCATAGATTCATAGATTCATAGATGTAGGGTCGGAAAGGACCTAAGCAGATCTTCAAGTCCAACCCCCTGCCCTGGGCAGGAGAGAATACTGGGCTCATATGACCCCAGCTAGGTACTTGTCAAGCCTCCTCTTAAAGACCCCCAAGGTAGGAGCCAGCACCACTTCCCTTTGAAGTTGGTTCCAGATCCTAGCCGCCCTGACTGTGAAGTAGTGCATTCTAATGTCCAGCCTGAACCTACTCTCAAACAGCTTATGGCCGTTGTTCCTTGTTACCCCGGGAGGTGATCGGGTGAACAGGGTCTCTGCCATTCCCTGCTGGTCCCCCCTGGTAAGTTTGTAGATGGCCACCAGGTCCCCTCTCAGCCTTCTCTTGTGAAGGCTGAACAAGTTCAGGTCCCGTAGCCTCACCTCATAGGGTCTGCCGTGCTGTCTCCGGATCATGCGAGTGGCCCTCCTTTGGACCCTCTCAATGCTGTCCACATCTCTCCTAAAGTGCGGCACCCAGAACTGGACGCAGTACTCCAACTGTGGCCTGACCAGTGTCACAGAGAGGGGGAGGATAACCACTTTGGCCCTGCTAGTGATGTGTGTTGTGAGTGGTTGGTATGAGAGTTACTGTTTGGTATTATAGGATACCATGTAGCTGGATTTTTCCCAGGCACTTTGGGGCATAATTTAAACTTAATTGTTTCCATCAGTGTTGTGTAAGGTAGGAAGTCATAACCTTCAAGTGTTAAATCAGTGTTACAATTATAATCACTGGTTGAGGTCTTTTAATTATTACTTATACTAATTAATTGTTTGTATCAGTAAAAATAGATAATTAATATACTGTGGAAACATAGATTGTGCGTGTTTCCCCAACAGGAAGAGTATATCAAGATTGAATGCTTACAGATATTACTATAACTGTATGCCAATCAGCTAATGTTAATTAATATATAGGCCAACATAATCTACTGTGATCCCTCATTGTCAGAAGCTGACAACTAAAGCTGGATAATTTACAACTTCCTGTCCCAAATTATTAGGACAAAACTAGATGTGCGTGGAAGAACAGTGCTGCAACTAGCTATGGTCACTCTGATTACACACTCGGCAATTACCCTTTCTTTCTGGCACAGGACCTGCAGCAGTAGGACAGCTATGAGGGTGTTCAGGGCCTCTTCTTTGTGCTGTTGTTGGTTGATTTTCAACACTTCATTTAACTGTCTTTATCAGCGCACTCCTCTTACAGTGGTTGCTCCTTTTATAATGGTTACATAATGCATGCCATGTAACACTGCAATGGAAAAAACAGTTTTCCAAAACAAAACAGAGCCTGTATAATACATGTCTCCAGTTACAAAACAGTGATGTAAAAAAAGATGAAAGAACTAAAGGGATTTATATAGATCTGTATTACAGGGTTGGTGGGGGGGAGTTGTTAATTAAAGGGTCACTCCATAGATAAGGGCGGGTCCTTGGTGGATGAAAATAGGGAGAATGCCATAAGCCTAATAGAAGGCGTGATATCAGCCCAGAGTGGAAAAAGGAGACAGAAAAATAAGAAGGCTGAGTCACAGCAGAAATGGGAGAAGAAGTGAGATGGGGGAGTAAAAGGAACTAAAATAATATGAATATAGAGAAATAGATGTGCAGGGCCTGTAGATGAGCACAAGGAGCCTAAATTTGAAGGCTGTACATTGGGAGGTAGTAGTAATCAACACAAGAGTCAATCAGAATATTGACAAGGGGTTTTAGCTGTTGGGAGGATAAAATGGATGTTGAAGATATTAAAGAGAAATAATCTGCTTCTACGCTAATAGATTTTCAAAACTTTTTTGTTCTTAGAACAAAACCTAATTGGATAGCTTCAGCTACTTGGCTGAATATGCACAACCCCTCTTCCTCCTTCCCCCTCCTCCCCTCCCTCCCACCCCCAAGAGCATCACCCTCCCAACAAAAAATTGTAAAAAGATGCAAGCTTTTTAATATTTCTTTTAAATCCTGATGTCCCTTGAGTGGCAAGAATACTTCTCCTGTATTCTGATAGTTCTCTTTATACATTCCAAAGGGGCATTATTCTTACTGTCTAGTTAATGAACAACTGGTTGGTTTATATTCTATCCCCATCAACATTTTTCTTTATTTGCCCTGAAAAAGTATAGCTCTTGAATACAAAAATAATTTGTTTAGAAGTGAAGTTCATGGAGATTTACAAGCAGAATTTACAAAGCAGAATTTTAAATAGTCTTCTATACAATTCACAACAAAGTCTTTCTTGCTTTTAACTCCTATCATACTCATTATAATTTATTCAGAATAACAGTCTTTAATAAAAACAGCTGAAAATAGTTTAAGTAAAAGTTGTCTTCTTTTAACACAACCAGAGGTTGGTGAGTTTGATGATGAGCAAGTGAAAGTATAGTATTAATTGGCATCCGATGTGTAAGTGTGAAGGAAATGTAAAAGGTGGTAAAGGAATTTGAAAGGTAGCGGAGTAGTGTTGTGTATGTGGAGTAGGCTCTGTGTTTGAATGCTGGGCAGGTACAGGCAGCTCCTGTTCAATACAGGTCATGTCACACTTTCATCTATTAACATGTTAATTAGTATGTTCTGGCAACACCCTTTTAAATTTGAGGCTTTGTTGGTGCTTACAAGTTCTGCTGGCATGGTTAGAAGAGTGAAAAACACTGTCAAAGGCTCTTTTCTGATAGACTTCATTCCAATCAGGGAACTGGTTAAGTTGATGTGACAAAGAACACACACTGGTATAAGCTGCACTAGTGAGCAGAAACATAACAGGTCAGCTCTGTGCCCTGGGCAGTGGTGATACATGGAGCGCCTCTACTCCCAAGTTGGTGTTTGGATCTGCTGCCACAGATGCTCCTAGAGGGTTGGTGGGCAATACAAGCAAACCCTTTCTTAATTGTAGACTAATTCCTTAGTCTAAGGCCCCCTCTACATGTTACAGGTATTGTGCAATAAACTGGTTAATTGCATAGTTATGTGGAGAGCAGCTACATGTGCAAAGTACTTATCACACAATAAAAAGCTCCAACCAGCTAGAAAGTTAGACCTTGAAAATGTGTACTAACTTTATAGCTGGTTGCTATCAAGTTTTAATTTGCATGTGTAGCAGGGTCTCTCTCTGGCTGGGAGTCCCATCAGTTAGCAGGGTTCCCAGTCCCATGTAAAACCTTTGTGCGCTAGGGATCATGACAGCTGTGATTCCCAGAGTTTGGGTGTTTCCCACACCCCTGAGCCCTAGGGATCACAGCAGCTGCAATCCTTAGGGTTTGGGGGTTTCCCAGAGGGCTGAAACGCCCAGGGACAGAGGATTCCCCTGCCCTGGGGATGCAGGAAAACCCCTGGAGCCAGAGGATCTTGGTGATCTTCTAGCCCTGGGGGTTTTCCTGCACTCCTGGGCAGGGAGGTATCACCCCTGCAGCAATCTTCTGACCCCAGGGGTTTCTCTGCTCCCCCAGGGGGGAGGGGATTGCCCCTGCAGTGATTCTCCAGCCCTGGGGATGGTGTGGCTCCACAGCTGGGAGCCCCTTAATTGGGGTGCGTGGGTCTCCCCGGTGTGGGACCTTGTTTCTTGCTGGTGTGGGGGGAGCCGAAGATCTGGCTCTCCCTGCACCGACAATAATTTGCAATTCCACAATAGCGCCTCCTGCCATGCATGTGTATTGCTCAATTGTATGAATTGCATATTAGATCTCATAGGACCTTTACCTGCACAGGTAGAGGGGGCCCAGATTCAAAATGCATTAAGTACAATGAAAAGACTCCTATTAACTTCAGTGGGATTGGACAAGCCTTAAATCCCTTTCTTTGGTAGTTTTGCCCATTTCTGCAATGTGGGAGGAATAATAATCAACTGCATAGGAGATGCTGTTCAGCTTGGGGCCAAACTGGATAGTACCTAGACTGGTCCCATTGCTAATTGCAGAGACATGTATTAGTTTGAAAAAGTAAAGTTTGTATAGTACTTTTTAAGATGTTAAGGATTATTATATCAGTGCCATTCCTTTTGCAAACAGATTTGTCTTTCATTTTTTATCAGTCACTTCAGCTGTTTTGATTCAGTTGACTACAATGAGTGTATTCAGCACTTACCACAGTTCAGTGGACTATCTCGTAGAAACAGTAATGGAGCAAAAATATAAAAATCACTGCTTGATTACAGGAAGCAGTATTTTATTATATTAACTGTCATTCATATTAGGCTAGAGTTTGTGAAGCAAAAATATCTGTTTAATTTACATTGTAATCAAGGAGCTTTAATTTCAGGCTGTACTTATTTGGCGGAATAAAGCCATTTTAAGCCCTTCAGGCGTCATGCATACTCCTTTAAAACTAGTTAATGTTATACAAATAATTATCTGTGCCTGAAATGTGCATTTTAAATTATTTTGATGTATTTACATGTATGTTCCTTCTGTTTTGTCTTGCAGTCAGATATTGCTTTCAGTTCAGTCTTATTTTCATAGCCAAAAATGTTAACAAAATCAAAATTAAGCAGCTCTGACTAAAAAGGCATTTATTTGAAATCCAATACAGCATGCAATGATTTCATATTACAAATAAACACAAGGTAGACTAAAACTAGTCTTGTAGATAATTCCAGTATTTCTTAGTTTTTTTACTTTCTGACGTTTGATTCAAAAGCCTATTGAAGTTAATGCCAACCCTTTGTTGACTTAAATTAGCTTAGAATCTGTCTCTATAAACAGTAAGAAAATCAGCTAAAACTTTACTTTTTTTTGACACCGTTCACTGAAAATGCAAACGTTTGCAACAGTGAGTGCTAGGAGTAACCACTGGCTTGTGACACCCCTGCACTCATAGAAGATTCTGTAAATTATGGAGCCCCTGATGTATTGATTAGTGATTACCTCCTCTCTCACCAGAATGAGAGTTCACTTTACCTATTCAGCATTTTGGTAAAATTATAAAGGTGCCTAAGTGATTTAAAAGCCTAAGTGTGATTTTCAAGTATGATAGCATCCAGAGCTTTGACAGGTCAGTTTTTCAAAAGTATTTAGGCATCTAGTGGAATTAAATGCAGATAGCCATATAGTTGAATTTTGAAAATTGCAGATGAGGCGTGATAAATCTCACTGGCTGCAGGGAATTAGGTGCCTAAATTTTGAGGATTTTGGCCTTAAATTCTTCTATAAATTTAACTTTTTGTTTTCAACCTGTTCATTCAAAGTTTGGCAGTGAGATCTAGCTTAGCAGGGCATAGCACCAGGTATTGTTTCCAGTGTGCCAGACTACATGTTTTTCTTGTGCTGTGTTGCTGGATTGTGTGTGTTGGTGTGCTCACTTGGACGGGACATTCCCACCATGGTCGCAGGACTGGAAACTCAGTAATAGATGGGTAGGGGCCCAATATGTCCCTTCACTTAGGGTCCTTTTATAGGAGAGGGATTTAACATTTTTTATAGGAACTTAAAGCTCACCAGAGCAGTCCCATCATTTACCTTGCCCAGCTTCCTGGAGTAAATCCTCAGCCAGTGTGATATGTCATAGTACTGCTGAAATCATGTTGTCCTCTCTCTGCAAGTGGTATAAATGACAGAATGCTGTATAATTTTCTAAAGCAAAGCAAAATTCTAAGCAATTCATGCTGTTGATCACAAAGAAAAAGTTGAAAGCTTTTATAATTGCAATTCTTGCGACCAGACTATCAGATGCTATTTTAATCCATATGCGTCTAATCCTTTCCTACCTTTACTAAGCTAATTGTCTCACTACTATCTATGGTTAATGGTTTACCAGTGATTACTGATTACTTATTTGCATTTATAATTAGAGGTGCATTGATATATCGGTTTGATACCAGATCAGCACCAATATAAAGAGAATTGACTATTGGAAGTCAGCCTGATGTGACCAATAATTTGGTTGATAAATGCCTGTGTGTGTATGTGTGCAGCTGCAGCACAGCACTCAAGCATTGAGGAGTGCAGCCCAGCAGCATGGACAGCTACGTACAGCTGGTAAGTCTGTTGTGGTGGAAGGGGGAGAGAAGGGGCGTTGGGGAGGCAGATTAATGCACCCTGTGGGGAGTGGGGCTGGGGTTGGGGCAGGCACTGCCCGGGCAGGGCATGGGATGGAGCCGCAGCACGTCGGGGTGGGCACAGGGAAGTGGGGGTGGTTCCTGCCCCTGCACACACTGCAGGAGAGCGTGTGCCCCCCAGATCTGCATGGGGCAGAACAGGGCAGGCTGCAGCTGAGTGTTGGGGCCAGGGCTGCGCTGGGTTCTTCCTGGCGGGGGCTGGACTAGGCTGGCCTCCTCCCTCCCCTTCCACCACAACAGACTTACCAGCTGCATGCAGCTGTATCGGAAATTGGATCGGTATTGGCCAGTATTCCTCCTTAAAAATTGGCTATTGTTATCGGCCCCCAAAATCTCTATCAGTACACCCCTATTAATAATATTTCTTTTTATATATTTTACTTTCTTGCCTCTTAATTCTGTAAATGCCCTGTGTTTCTTGTTTTATGAGAAGTATAAGGCACCTGAAGTACCTAGTCTGTTAAAATTCCAGTAGTATAACTAGGGGTAGGCGAGAGGGAGAACTGGCCTGTGTGCCAGGATTTCCCCCAACCTACAGAGTCTGCGCCATGGCAGCATATCCCATGATGGGAACTCCTGAACGGTCCCCAGCTGCTTCTGCTGCCACTGCTTGAAGAGCAACAGCCATATGGGTAGAGCACATGGCAGCAGTGACAACAGCTCACCTGTTTAGGAGTTCCCATTGGAATAACACTACTGTCCCTCCCCACCCCTACTCTCAGAACCCTTGTTCCCTCCCCACACTCTTGCATCTGCATGCCCTTGTCCCCCTGCTCTTAGAAACTTCAGCCTTCCCCCTTCTCCCTAAGAGGGTTTGCCCTGGGCACCAACTCTGCTTCCTATGCCATTGTAAATTACTCCTGGTGTGGGAGACCTCATCTAACCCTTTTGTATTTTTTGATATTCCTTGTATGAGGGCAGATCAAAAGTCAACATAGAAGGTACTGTGTTTGGTGGTTTTTGTAGGGGATGGGTGCAAATGCTTTAAAAAAATCAAATGTTAGAAGAATCTAATGATAAGAGAACAAGAAATAGAAACTGAGTTGCAATCCATGGCTCAGCATGTTCTCCCTCTTGTGCCCATCTACATTTTTAAAACAACGCCCATTGCCCCAGTAGCTACTTCTTCCTAGTTTATTAATACTGTATTTACTTGAATACAAGATGACCCCCCAATAATTAGATTCTATATATGGAAAACGTATACATTTGTTATCATTTCCGGGTGTAGAATATAATTATCTCCTTCACAGTGCCACAGCAGGGAAAATAGTGGTTGGGGTTCAAGTAGCCCTCTTGGCCCCCCAACTTCTTCCCTGTACAGCCTTCCTTCTCCTCTCCTCCCCCTCTTACGTTAGTCCCTACTCAGACTCTTCCCCTCCCAAGCACACTATGGAAGTGAGCTGCATGTGACAGTATGGGGGGAAAAGGGAAATAGGGGAGGGCAGAAACTGCAGAGGGGAACAAAAGACTGCTTTTGTCTGACTCTGGCCCCAGCCCTGACTGCTTCAGGTTTCAGTACAGGTACTCCATAAACATACTTTTGAACACCACTTTCATACTTACTTATACATAGTTCAAACTGTGCATGTTATCAGTTCACAGCCAAAAGGCTCATGACTCATATTGGGCTAGGCCCCAGCAGAGTCATCAGCATTTCACACAGTGGTGAACCCAGAATCCAGCACTGGGACTGGATAATTTTGACATCCCTGCTCTATATAATGAAACTCCCCCAGTCTGACCTATTCTTAGCTTAAGTTCATGACCTCTTAGTCTTACAGTGAACAGTAACTCAAGTTATCCTGTAGCACGGCTTTTTCATTGTTTAACAATTTTGAATACTCTATTTTTTCTCCACAGAGCACAGATCTAGTTGCATTGACCTAGTTGTATAATTTAGATCAAGTGTCTGTATTATTCCAGTCAGGCTTAGCAACACCTTTTAAATTTTGTTTATATATAAAATATTGTTACAATTTAATTCTTTTTTCTTATTTTAGGTATAGAATGAGAAAAAAATACTGGAAGAATAAACACTGATGCAGGATATTACTCTCATTTTAGAATTTCAGTATGGTTGTAAATAATTTAATATATAGATTAGGCATAGTCTGATTTGTGAAACTTTGAGTCATATATGGTAAATCACTGTACGAGGATAATAGTTGATTAAATGTATATTATTATTGGCATTAAGTGATATTCTTTGCAGAACTGCTGAGCTACTCATGGAACTAGACCAGTTTGTTATTTTGAGAGGAGATAAAGTCCTCCATTTAGTTTTTGGCACTCAGTGCATCTCTTGAAACCATTTTTCTTTATTTTGCTTTAGATTTTCTGTTGATGTAAGATTAACTAGAATATATGAGATTTGATCACAGGAGAGCCCCAGTGTTACATGCTCTCTTTCTTGGCTGTGTTCTCAGAAGATTTAATTGTGTGTGTATGTACATGTGCGTATGTGCACGCACGCACACAGGCATGTGAGTGTGTGTGCACACTATGTTGAGAGGAGGCTTTTGAAAATCAGATGCAATATTGTACATTCTTGATTGCAATGTCAGCATTTATTTGTTCCAAGACCAACAGTTGTCACTAGAGCTGCTGTCCATTGGACATCAAATAGCAGTTTCGATTTAATAATGCCATAGTTGGAGACTTAAGTGGTTCAGTTATGGCGTTTTGTCATTGGGGTAAGTTTTGCATCACTGTCTGTCTGGGCTATAAGTAAACTTGGAGCCACTTTCAGCGAAGTCCTTAAGAACCAAGAATATGCTTTAGGCAGAATGTAGATGCTGATGTACAAAATGTAGTCCTGCAAGTCCCTGCTCAGCCAACTTCCCTTCAAAGGTGCTTTACTTTCTGACTTGGAAATTTCCCAGATGTCTAAGGTTGTGCCTCTGCCAGAGAAAAACTGCCCCAGGGCTGAGTAGCTCAATGCCTATCTGATGCCTAATCCTTACTGGCACTGGGAACTAGGTACTGTTCCATCGAAGTCCCTGAAGTGCATGATTGGCAGTTGTTCTCATAGAGTGCCTAATAATTACTGACAGGATCAGACTCCTCACAAAAGGCAGTTGCAACTTTCACTGCCTTTTAATCATGTGGTGGCTGAGGTGTTGCTAGTTCCGCTTGATAGAATATCCTATTGGCCGGAGCACTTGCCCATTTAATTCCTTTTTCTGTCTGAAAGCATTCAAACCCACCACCTGGGAAAGTGCCCTGTTGACCAGGCTGTGGGCACTGGTCTGGGTCAGGATAGTCACTACTCCTCCCTTTGAAACTGCCATTGTTCATCAAAGAAATCCAGATTCACTAAGGCACAGGATGGAGTCTGATTGTGTAGCCTACTGGTAAGAATACTCACCAGGGAAAAGGGAGTTCTTGGCTCTGATCTCTGCTGCCAGGACTATTTCAGTAAGGTATCCATACTATTTAATATGAAATACATGCTAAAGCAGTTTTTGGAGCAGTGACCCAATATTAGCAGTCCCTCCCCACAACAGATGCCCTCATCAGTAGAGTCTTACAATCTTTAGTGGATAGTCTGTCTTGTTCAAGGAATATTGAATTATTTTTTGGAAAGAGGCACAGCATTATGAGAGAAGAGAAGAGTATCTTCACTCTAGAACAGTGCATATCATACTACTTAGGGTACATTCCAGGGAAGTGAGGGAATCCAAGCTTGAACCTTACCAGGAAGAAGGGGGATTGAACTTGGGCCTCCCATGGCCTGGGAAAGCACTCTAACCCCTAGGTTATTGTATAAGGTAATGCTGAGCTGCAACTAGCAGGGTTTGTACCCTGAGAAACCACCACTGACCTGTTCCAAGGACTCAAAAAAGCCCCTGACTGCTGTTGGTACAGCCTGCTCTGTCTGTGGCTGCTACAGCAGCAGAGCAGTGTCTGTGCACCCAGTTGCTGCAGCATGGGGTTGTTGCGGCTGCTGCTGGGAGTCAAGGAGGTGCCATTCTGCACCCACATTAAGTTGATAGTTGATGCTGAGGGCGAATGCCTCACTCAGCCACCCCAAGCTATGCTATTGAAGTGATCAGTGTCGGCATCAGCACTACCTTCTCCAGGCATAGTTTAAAAGAAAAGAGTAAGCCCTGCTCTATTCTTTGAAGGAAAAGGTCCAAGTACCTGTCTTCAGGAGAAGGTCCCTAGCTGTGGAACCTTGCAGATGGAGGTGCCTCCTTGAACTTCTGAAAAAGGTACCTGAGAGGCATCTGTTAAGACTTATTCTCTTCCTTTTCTCCCATCTAGTTGTAGGCAGCAGCAGGCTAAAGGTACTGATTTTAGGCAGCTGCTTCCTCAGTGCTTTGAATCCCATTCCAAGTGCCTAATTCTCCCTGTGTAAGGGAGAACATATATTCCATTTCTCTCTGTAGGTATAATAATCTAATAAACCATTCACTTCATGTCTCTGGGTTCACATTTTCTAAGCTTAGAAGAGCTGGCAGATTTGGAATATTTATGCATTTGAAGTCTGAAGTTTTGTTGGGTAGTTTCTGTAGCTTAACATAGTTATGCAATTAGTGTGCTTCCCATATCAAAAGGTTACCATGTTTGACTAAACCATTGTTTGGTTAATAGCAAAGTAGTTAGTGCAAATCCTGTTATCCATCCACTTTTGCCATAGACACATTTTCTTTCTATCCTGTGGTTGAGCTGTCTTGCTCGGGGCACAATCCAGCAAACACTTGAGAATGCAATTAGCTTTTATTTTTATGCACCCTCTCACTGAATGCACTAAAACTACCTGCGTGCATAAACCATGTAAGGGTTTGCAGGACCATTTTTAATCAGTTATTGCTAGGGGCTCATACATCAGCTCTTGGGCTTCCTACTCCTCATCATGTTCTCTAGCAATGAAGCTGAAGCTCGGTGGAGTTGATGGCCATATAGCACTGTAGCACATGGCTTTGCTTTGCTTTCCCTGTTCCTGCGCTTCTCAACCCCTCCACAGATTTTCAATCCTTAGAGGACCTCTGTGGGATCCAAGAATAAAGGGATAGTGTCTTGGAGAAAGTACCCTTCCTTCTTAGTATTATGTGCAAAAGACTAGGACTTAAACATCTCACCATATAAGTCTTAAGGAACCTATTGAAGGAATAGGTTGGGGCATGATGGACATGGCCAGGAGGGTGGTCTTCTGGCATACAAGATAAAAGCCAGTGGGACTCTCCTGGAACATACTAAATAAAAGACAAAATAATAGGCTCAAACAATAATTCTTTATTGCTCAGTTATTTGGCTGACTGACAGACTTATTTTCTTGTTTATTGGCTTAGTCACTGTAGTTACTACCATTTTCATTGCAGGCTTGTCAGTTTTATTAAATTCTCTGGCATGTTCAAAGAATGGGTTCCAATTAAGGCCATTTTCTTGAACTTTATCTTTGTGGACACCACTCTATTTGTGCATTCCAACTACATGACAAATTTAGCAGAGCCATTCTGGTGCTGAGGGAACTGTGTAACTCTCATTGTCATAGAGTCAGAAATTACCCCTTCAGTGTGAGAAGGTCTGCTAGTTTGCTTCTGAGCTGAATTTCCTCAGACCTGGAAAGACTCCCAATAGGAACGTTATAAGAGTAACTGGACCCTATATTTCCCTTATTGTAAGTATATCTTCAGAAACTTCTGTCAGAAAAGGGATCTTTGAATTAATAGGCATTGAAGGCACTCAGCATCTCACAGGGAGCATTGAGTAATGCAAAAGATTTGGCTCTATTTTGAGATATAACCAAAAGAGAGGTGCCAAAATACTGGTCTCTCCAAACTGAAGCATTTATCAAAGTTGGCAGCTGAGATTTTAGCTTATTCTAACTCACTTACATTCATGTTAGTTATTTGTAGCAGGAATAGTGATCCTGAGAGGTTACATAATCAGCATAGCAGGATATATAAAATTCAGGATAAGACCAATTGCTGGCTAAATCTTGACCATTCAAATTGTGCTAGAATTCTGCTATGAGGTTAAGCATCACTATGGAAACAAAGCTGTAGCTGGAAGGCCTGTAGCCCAGGGTGGACAGGGCCATGGTAGGTCACAGTATGTTTTGCTGTCTTATTCCTCCCCCATCATGCAGCTAAATTCTTAATCTGACATAAACTACAAAGATTTATTTTCATATATAGCATTAGTGTTCTAGAGTCTTTACATCCATGTAACTAGGTGTAACTAATCCATCCATCCATGTAACTAAGTGTCCCTCTCCCTCAGGTTACTATAAACTAAAAGCCATTTCAGGTGAGGGTGGTTCTTTGCTAAGTTTGGGGGGGGTGATGTTTACATAGTAAAACTATAAATTTAACAATAGAAAGATGTCAAGAAGCATAAGAATTCCCTCTCTATAAATTGTAAAGGGAGCAATATGCTACTCCTAACGACTGCTGATAAAGTTATACTCCTAAATGCAAGATTTCACCAGAGCTACTTTTTGTTGGGTTGAAATGTGACTTTTATTACTTTGGGATAGGGTAAGAGGTATATGGAAATTTTCAACTGGCACAGGCAACAAATCTTGCTTCTGAGGAAGTTAAGATTGAAAGACAGAGTTAATGCTTCTTCATGTTCCTTTTGTTCCATAATGAGCTAAGCAAACTTTAATTTCTGTTTTCTTACATTCTGACAGTCCTGGATAGAGGACTAGAGTGCCAGGGTACAGTGATGGCTTTTTTCCAACATAGCAAAATCCTTTCTACCTTTATTTAATCTATGATATAATCTGTTACAATAAGAAGATTAATTACTGTTAGTGCATATAGTTGGTATGTATCTCAGAAACTCAAAATGCCTTTTTCATAAACTCATGGACAAGAAGAACTGGAAGGGACCTCCAGCTGTTGCATCCAGTCCAACCCCCTGCCTGAGGCAGGATCATCTCTATCCAAACCATCCCATACAAGCCATAATCTAAACTTTAGTCTTTTATATAAGACTACCCTCAACACAAACCTAATACCCTAACTTGCCACAGGTAAAGCAGGAGAACTATGGCAGCCAATGTCCTGCTTCTATGAAAAGTTGTCATTGTATGCTCAAGAGACACCAGGTAGAGGGCCACACCCCCTGCTACAGAGGAAGGCAAAAACCCTCACAGTCTATACCAGCCTGACGATGGGGTAAAATTCCTTCCTGGTGATTAGTCTGAGCAGAAGGGCAAGATGCCTCAGCTAGGAACCTCCAGCTTTGGTCCCAGCAGGAGCATTGGCACATCCCAGTCAAAGTCCCCAGCCTTGGCTGTAGCCAACACCCAATGCCTCTGAGGAAGACTTAAAAGCATCCTGACACATGTAGCAGAAAGTGGGGGTGGGAGCAACTAGCAAAGCCCAGAAGCATGGGAAATACCCATAATAGAACATAAGCATAGCTGTGCCTAGATCATTCCTGACCAGTGACTGTTCCGTCTCTTCTTGAACACTTCTAGTGTTCAACCAGTTGTGTAACAAGGAATGGAAATCTGGCTCAGTCCCAACATCTGGTAGATGGACAATGAACAAAGGTCTGATGTCACAGCAAATCATTTATATTGCAAATTATTTAAACAATCTCCCCTCCCATACAAAAAATATTGTCCCCCTACATCTCATTTCAGAGCACATGGTTCAACAACATCTTGAGAGAACATCTGGCACTGGGTGCAGCTCAACATGAAGCAACTTTGATCCAGAGGGTAGAAGTAAAGCGAGGAAGAAGAAAGAAGCATGCTGTAAACTTAGACTCCGACTCAGACAACATATGGATCTGTGGAACTTATAACAACGCTCTCGAATTGGGCTTGCCAGCCACAGATATTCATTAGGCATCTGACCTGTACACCTTACATGTACTTTTACATGTACACCATGATCCAGAGGATTTACGGTTGCCTACTTAAACGTTCAACAACAACAACAGCAACAACAACAACAAGTCTATTGATAATTGCACCAGATCTTGGCATTTAACCAGGCCCAGATGTGGGCTGCTCTGTATGCTAATAAAATGCACTGCAACCCATGCAGCCTGAGGCTAAGTTTCTGCTACCAACATCAAAGTGTGCTTCTTGGCCACTTAAGCTTTTGAGGCAACCTCTATCTTGTCCTTGCCTTGCTGACATGCACTCAAATCACTCTCTTCCAGGAAAACTTTTTCAAACCAATTTCACCTCACCTAGATATAGGTCTTTATATGATCCCTCTTTTTCCAAACAAATTTCAGATCTTTCCTTCCAGTCAGATAAAAGGGTCATCATCTGCTAGTGTTCTCACTTAAGAAGCTTTTTTAAAAAATTGAGGGATACTCATTCCATTAGTGAAATATGGGGGAGGGTTTTTTGGGGGGAGGGAGGGTGTTAAATTTGTCAGGACTTTATTGGATTTCTGTGCTGATGACATTAATACTATAAGCAGTGAGTGAACACCAAAGACAGGGAAAGCAGTGCATCAAAAATAATCAAGAGCTTATTTACAAATAAGATAATTAGAGTTTCTGTGTAATTTGATGTTTCTTGTGAATGCTGTTTTATGACTTCAGCCATGTTAGACCAGCCTATGCCACTGTGAAGGGGCAAATTATATTGACATTTTAGTATTACCACTGTGATGTAACAGTTTTGTTTGCCTAAGTGGATAGGACAAAATCTTACTAGAACGCCAGGGTTGTACAATATTTCAGCAGCGTTGTTGGTATAAACATAGTTCCAGTATCTCTGCATGATTTTCCCTTAACCATGTCATAATACAGTTTTGTCTTGCTTTAAATATATTATTCCTCTGAATTAAGTATAATTTAGTCATTTTTTTCCCACCACAGCCCACACTTGATTACAAAGCCAAACTGTTCTTCCAGAAACCACAATGTATGTGTTATAACAATACTCTGCACCAGATGCTGATTAGTTGGAACATTTTTTTCCATCTGAATCATCCATTCACTCAGAAATATATTCTTTTATTAAGTTAAATCTAGCCATATGACAACAAAACTCTTAGTTCTGTTTATAAGTTTGTGTTCTATAAAATAGAAAAACATCTTTTTTTACTGTTACATTTTTAATTTACGATTACTTCACTTTTTCCTGTTTATACCATGTGTCTTCTTTAAAGCATAAAAAGCGCAATTTCTACCTCCCACTGATACAAAAAAAACCCAAACAAAACAACTACCCAAAGCAAATACACATCCAAGACCTAGTCCAGAATGTGGTTTACGTAGCACAGAATGACAGATCTCTGCATGAAGACAGATCTCTGCATGAAGACTGATACACGGAGATTATCACTGTGGGCTACATGTTTGTCTGCATGCCTTTCATTTTAGGACCGGGCTCTAAAACAGTAAAATGCTAATTATATGAATCATTCCCATGCCCTAGCTTTTATAAATAAAAAATACAGAGTTTTGTATTGTTACAATCCTGTGTTCTGATTTAAAACTAGAGCATCACTAGGTAATATGAATAGAACATTTTCCAGTCATGAGGCATCCAGCATTCTGTGCTAATACCCATTATCAGGTACTTGATCTCACCTGCTTTTTTCATGGATATGTCTGTCCATCTCACAACTCAAAATGCAAAATCACAAGTTCGAGGAGTGATTAGTTTTGGTAATTGTTGTGCTGCTTTCTTTGTGCAATTTACTTCTATAAATAAACACTTGGTGAATAATTTATCTAGTGAACCATGGTACAGTAATTTCCTTTATAATTTCATCCAATTGCTAGTGGAACTCATTTTGGGTTAGCTGCAATTGTTAATAAATCATTAGCAATCATTAACTTTGAAGTTGCAGTGATTGCTAAGATTTCCAGGTTGCATTTCAACCTCTGTACATAATCAAATTACTGAAATTTTTTAAAATTACACTATGCATTATGGCAACATCAGTCCAACCCTATCAAACTTATGCATTAGTTTTTTTTCAGAAGAAATATTAGTACTATTGTTATATTTTAAAATAGTTGTGCTCACTCTGACTCTCAAAAAAATCAGGGGCTTTTTTCTGTTAGTTACATAAATTGGTTTAGAATGTTTGGGGCTGGTAATTTCTCATTGGTTGTACTACTAAGAATTCAATTGTTATGAATAGTTACAAAGCTAGATAAACATTTAAAGAAGTGATCCTGATCATAGTGTTTTCTTTGGCAATTAGTCAATCTGTATGCCTCTTAACTCAGGGCTATCAAAAATCTTGCCTACATGTAAACCTGTTAACCTCCCCCGCCTGGCCCCCCCCCCCCCCCCCCGGTCCAGTATCATGATAATATGCCTAGAATCCAAATTCTTTGTCTACTGTAACCCCTTTGCATTACTGTAGCAGTAGAAAAAGGCTAGAAATTCAGTAGGTCTGGCCAGCTGACAATCTCCTTGGTTTCAGAACTGGAAGAACTAGACAAGAAAGCCTATTTTTATACTTTTCCAGCTGTAAGAATGGTCCTTTGGGACTATAGGCTACCAAACATATATTGAATCAGCCCTTTTAGTATTGGGGAGCTGGAAAGAGGCTCTAAAATCTTTAGGGTCTCATACCAGTCATACCCTGGCCAGATCCCCAAATCAGTTCCACTGTTTTGAACATTCATAGGTTCTAGTGATCCAATTTTGAGAACCCAGACCTGAAGAATCAAGACTTGTTCCATAGAATCATAGGGCTGGAAGGGACCCTGAAGGATCATTGGGTCCAGCCCCCTGCATAAGCAGGAAAGTCATCTGGGGTCAGGTGACCCCAGCCAGGTGACCCTCCAGTCTTCTCTTGAAGACCTCTAGGGTAGATGATCGCACCACCTCTGAGGGGAGCTTATTCCATAGTCTGGACACCCTAGATGTGAAGAAGCTTTTCCTAATGTTCAGCCTGAAACTATCTTCCAGGAGTTTGTGGCTGTTGTTTCTAGTTTTTCCCCAGGGCACCCTGGTGAACAGTTGTTCACCGAGCCCCTGATGTATGCCTCTAATAAAGCGGTAAGCTGCACTCAGGTCCCCTCTCAGCCTTCTTTTCTCTAGGCTGAAGAGGTCTCTCAGCCTCTCCTTGTATGGCTTGCCATGCAAGTTTCTGATTATACGGGTGGCCCTTCTCTGGACCCTCTCAAGCTTTAGCATGTCCTTGCTAAAGTGCGGCGCTCAGAACTGGATGCAATACTCCAGCTGCGGCCACACCAGTATTGAGTAAAGCTGGAGAATCACTTCTTTGGTTTTACTGGAGATGCATCGATTGATGCATGCCAGAATTTTATTGGCCCTAGTGGCTACTGCGTCGCATTGCCGGCTCATATTTATTCTGGGGTCTATTGTTACCCCCAGATCCCTTTCATTTGTAGTGCAGGTCAGATTAGCGTTGCATAGCCTGTAGGTGTGCTGGGGGTTCTTCCTTCCCAGATGCAGTACTTTGCATTTCTCTCCATTGAACCTCATCTGGTTCCGTTCAGTCCAACATGCCAGCCTGTCTAGGTCTGCTTGTATTCGCTGCCTATCTGTGAGTGTGTCCGCGCAACCCCATATCTTGGTGTCGTCCACAAACTTGGCCAATGGGCTTTTCACCCCCTTGTCCAGGTCACTGATGAAGATGTTGAATAGCAATGGGCCAAGTACCAACCCCTGGGGTACGCCACTGCCCACATCTTGCCAGGATGACATTGATCCATTCATTTGGACTCTGCATCCTACCCCGCAACCGGTTTCACACCCAGCTGACAGTCCTGCTTTTGAGCCCGATATCTTCCAGTTTTCTGATCTGTATCTTGTGGGATACTAGGTCAAAGGCTTTCTGGAAGTCGAGGTATATGATGCCAACTGCTTTTCTCTCATCCAGGTGATGAGTAACCTGATTGTAGAAAGAAATGAGGTTGGTCAGACAAGACCTGCTCTCAACGAAGCCATGCTGGCTGTCATTCAGAATCATGCCTTCTGCAAGTTTGTCACATATAGCCTCTTTGATGAATGTTTCTAGGATTTTCCCTGGAATAGAAGTTAAGCTAATTGGCCTGTAGTTTCTCAGCTCCTTGCACTTTCCCTTCTTGAAAATGAGCACAACATTGACCCTCTTCCAGTCCTCTGGGATTTCTCCAGAGGCCCGTGATTTTTGAAAGACCTCTTGCAGCACTCTTGGGTAGAGTTCATCTGGTCCTGCTGATTTATATATGTCTAATTTCTTTAACTGATCATATATCAGTTCTATGGCAATGGTGGGAATGGTGTCAATTCCACCCTGCTTGTTCTATGCCCTACCTGGCGTGTTGTTTCCCTTGGTCTTGTGAAAGACTGAGGCAAAGCAGTATTTTAGGAGTTCTGTTTTTTCCTGAGTGGTAGTGACCAGGTATCCTGAGGCATTGAGCAGTGGCCCCACACTCCCATTTGTTTTATTTTTACTTCCTACGTAGCTAAAGAAAGACTTCTTGTTGTCCTTGATTCTTGTAGCTAGTTTTAGTTCGGTTTCTGTCTTAGCTTGCCTAATCTGGTTTCTACAAGTACAGGCCATTGTCAAGTAGTCTTCCTTAGAGGCTGTCCCAAGCTTCCATTGTTTGTATACCTCTTTCTTTTTCTGTAGGAGCACTGCAACTTCCCTGCTTAGCCAGGAGGTTTTTTTGACCCTTCTGCTACTTTTTCTCTGTAAGGGAATGGATTTTCTCTGAGCCTTAAGGACTGTGTCCTTAAGGAATGACTATTCTTCTTGTGCTCCCTTTACCCGTGGTCCTTGGTCTCTCAGAGCATTCTCTACTAGTGACCTGAGCTTACTCAAATTTGCATTTTGAAGTCTAAGACTTTGAGCTTGGTATCTGTTTTGTCAACCTTGTGACAGACCATGAACGTAATGATTTCATGGTCACTATTGCCTAGGCTGCCCTCTATGTTTAAGTTGGTCACCAAGTCATCACCTTTGGCCAGGTCAAGAAGTGCATTGCCTCTAGTTGGCCTGTGCATCTCCTGAGTAAAAAAAAAACTCTTTGGTGCTGGTCAGGAAGGATCGTGATCGATTTGAGCTGGCTGAGCATTCCTCCCAGGAGATGTCTGGGTAGTTGAAGTCACCTATGACAACCATGTCCCATGCATGCGCAGCCTCTGTTAGTTCATGGGTGAATGCTAGATCAAGTTCCTCCCCTTAAGTTAGGCAGCCTGTAGTATATACCTACACTCAGGTCTCTCTCACTGTGCCTCCCCCGGAGCTTGACCCAGAGGGTTTCAAGCTGTACTTCTTTGGGGCTGACATTGGCCTGTAGGGGGGTGTACTGCTCCTTCATATAGAGGGCAACATCCCCACCTATCTTCCCTACCCGACCCCTTTTGTGGAGAACGTAGCGCTTTATGGCTACGCTTCAGTCAAGAGAGGAGTCCCACAAGGTCTCCGTGACCCCTACTAGATCGTAGTGGCCAGTGGAAAACAGGAGGACTAGTTCGTCCTGCTTGTTCCGCATGCTTCTAGCATGGATGTACACCACCTAAGTCCTTCTGCTGGGGCCACTGACCACCTGCCGTGTTGAAGGGGAGCTGTTTTCTCAGCTCCAGTTAGTGTTTCCACAGCTCCCTGCCATCTTATTTTAAAACCCTATCTAAGAGATTGGCCATCCTGACCGAAAAAAAGGACTTACCTTTCTGCGTGAGGTGGATGCCGTCTCTCCCCAGGAGTCCTCTGTTCTTGAAGTGGGTGCCGTGGTCGTAGAAGCCGAAGCCTTCTTGGCAGCACTACCTCATCGAAGAGTTCTTGCCTCCTTGGACTGTGGCCTGCAATGGGGAGCACAGAGGAAAAAACTACCTGAGCCCCTGATCCTTTAAGCCCAGCTCCCAGAGCCTTGTAGTCACTCATGATGTGATCTGGATTGCTACTGGCCATGTCATTTGTTCCCACATGGATAAGGAGCATGGGGTAGTAATCTGTGGGCTGTAGAAGCCTGGGGATCCTCTCTGTGACATCACATATCTATGCCCCAGGGAGACAGCAGACCTCCTATGCTGTGGGATCCGGGTGGCAGATGTCTCCCTCCATTCCTCTCAACAGGGAGTCACCTACTACGATTACCCATCATCTTCTCTGGTTGCTCTGTTGCCTCGCAGCCTGTCTGGTGGTAGCTGTCGGTGCAGCTTCCATTGCTGCACTCTCTGTTGCTGCAATCACTCCCAGGGATGCCTGGGCCCCATATTGGTTCCCCACCTGCACTGGAGGAGTTGTTCCAGCAGTGCGGGGTCTAATTCTGCGTCGTCTAGTCCTAGAGGTGACTGTCTTCCATCTGTCCATGTCAGGTCCCTCTTGTGTTGCCATCCCACTGTGTGGCATGGACTGTATGGGTGCTCTGGGGCTCAAACACCCACTGAAAAAAATGAGCAGGTGTTTAGCGCTTATGGAGACATTGCAGACATTAACCCCCACCGCCCCAAAAAAAACAAATCACACTTCACCAGAAGAAGCAGCACGTTACTTTGACCTGTCTTTACAGTGTCTGTAAAGATTGGGTGCTTCAGCGGGGCTTTTTGGCAATTTTAGTTAAAGCTGATTCAGTCAGCTATTAGAGAAAAATGTCAAAAAAACTCCACTAAAACGCCTGATCTTTACAGATGCTGCAGAGCTGGGTTGAACTAATGCACTGCCTCTTCTGAGCATGTGTGGGACTTGGCACAGGAATGCACTGAGTTAAAAGCAAAGTGTTGGTTTTTCTTCTTTTTTTTTTTTAATGTCTGCAAGCATTCACCGGCAAAAAACAAAATTGGCACCTATGACCTGTTCTCTTATGTAACTACAGTTAAAGTGAAGAAATACCATATTTAGTTGAATCTAAGACAAGGCTTCCCACCCCCCGATCAGCTGGGGTGGGGAGGGGAGGAAACCCTTTGTCTTAGATTTGCATATGAAGTGGGCCATGGGGGGCAAGGCAGGGGCTGCTTCAGCTCTTGAGTCTAGCCCTGAGTCTAACCCACAATAGCTTTCTGTTCTCCCCTGCTTCCCTCTGCACTTCTGCCCCCCACTCTGCCTCCTTCCCACCCCCCTTATTGTTAGTTGCAGCTCAGCTCTGACTTGGACTTGGGTCCCTCTCGGTCATGGAGCAAATGGAAACTCTGTTTCCTGACCAGCTAATCATTAGTGCCAACGTTGCTGTATGGCCTAACAAGGGCTGCACTTCCACGTTCTGTGCTCTGGTAGGGAAGAGCTTGAACAGCATATGACAGTAAGTGGGGAAGGGGGGCGGGGGTAGGAAAGGAGCAGAAACTGGGGTGTGGAGGGGGTAGAGGCTGTGGGGATCTGGGGTTGGGGGCTGCCAATGGCAGGGGGACAGAAAGGCTTTAGGGGGAAGAAGTGAGGGCCAGAGAGCAAGGAAGCTAACTGATGCCCCAGCCACAGCTTTCCCTGCTTTAGCAGTGGCAGGAATGAGTTTAAGACAACTCTTTGATACTTAGATTCTATACCTGGAAAATTATAACAAATTATAGAGAATCTTATTATTAGGGGGTCATCATCTTAAATTCAGGGTCATCATCTTAAATTCAGGGTCATCTTAGATTCAAGTAAATATGGTGACCTTATTGAAAGAGAGCTCTTTTCTCACAAGGCTGATGGGCAAATTGTAATCTTTGATCCAATGTTGTGGCCATAGGCAAGTAACTCAAATTCTCCATTCCTCCCATACAAAAAGAGGTTACTACTACTTATAACACCAGGGCCATTTTGAGGATTAATTAATTAATGCATGCAAAGCTCTTTGAGGAGTAAAAATGTAGAAAATATATGCACAAAAGTCTGTTATTTGTGATTTATTAGGAAATGTATGAATGGTACCCAAGGGTAATAATGTGCTTTTAAAAATAAAGCTGAAGCAATTAATTAGAGGGGCAAGGATTTCTCAGTTATGGGGTGCTGCCCCATTATTGAACCCTGCTCATAGTAGCATATCTAGAGTGGGGCAGTAGCCCTAGGCACTGATTCAGAGGGGGCACCAGACTGGCAGTATTCAGGGAGTCCATACCATGGGGCTGCTGCACCAAATGTGGTGAGCCTGCCTCCCAGCAACAGCAGCCCAAGCCCAAGCCTGTGCTGCCCCAGCAACAGCCACAGCAGCCACTGCAGATGTAGCAGCTACCCCCACAATTTGGAGAGCCCAACCATGGTAGGTAGGACTCTACTCCTCATTCACCAGCAGTTATCATAATATACCTGGCCTGTCCTCAACTTTTTCCTGAAGGATTTTGCTGCACCTCGATATGCTCCCTAGTGCTGCATAGCAGCATTTGAGGTCTGGCTTATGATACACGGCAAGCCAGCTCTGGAGCCTCACCCTCCAGTAGCCACACTTCAGTGCTAGAGCCTGCCCCAACAGTGGCTGCCAGTTGGTATTGGTGTCCTGCCCTTTACCGTTGTTCCACCTGAATCCTTTCATATCATAATAGCATGTGAGCATTGGAACCATGCTCTGCTGTTATTGCTTGCTGAAGGTAGAGTAAAAAGCTTATCACAGCATTCAAAATTAATAGGATAACCACTGCCATACAGTTACTGAAAGAGATGAGCTATACACAACATGTTAAAAAGATCAGTTGGCTAATATTTGTGAAGTTTTTTGATGAAAACATTATGTCCGGTTCTGACTTTTTATCATCGTTGCTTGCCATACAAATACCTTGCTACTTCTTGCTGTTAAAACTGATTTTCCCTGGAATTCCATGTCACAGTCACGTGAATAACTTCAGACTCTATTCAAAGTGGTCTCATTAAAATGGATTCCAAAGAAATGAACAATAATTTGCCACTAATTGTAAATTGGCTTCGATTAAAAAAAAACTCTGTAAAGGTTCCTAACAACACAGATTTTCCAGAGCTTGGCTGGTAATCGTCAGTAAAACCAAGAACAGTATGACCATTAATACTTAAGTTAAATGCCATCCAGAGTTGTTTGTATCATTCATTGTTTAACTGCCTCTTTTATTTTCATAATTTATGTCAAAGTTCGGTCTTTGTGATAGTTTTGCTTGAACTTGAAATAAACTACCCAAGGGGCATGTGATTTATTTTCAGGGAAATGAAAATTTCACATTTGACTTTTCTTAAACAAGTATAACTATACTTTCATGGCTCTGGTTTGTAGGTTCAGTTAGAGAGTTGATTACAACTGCAAAAAGACCCTTAAGTTTAAAGTTAGAAAAATACACTGCAAAACATATGAAAATAAACATCCTTGAAGCAATAGTGGCAACATTTAGTCTCAATAACAGAATCATAGAAAAATAAGGCTAGAAAGGACTTCAAGACATTGAGACCAGGGGTGTTCAACCCCTGGCCATGGAGCTGTGTCTTTTGGCCCCCAAGACTCCTACAGATCCAAAAGTTTGGCAGCAGGGGAGCAATGGCCTTATTAATTGCTGCTTCCCCATTGCCAAAGTCCTGGACCAGTGATGAGCCCAGTAAGCTGGATAGCATGGCCCTGCATATAGATCAGATGCATGAGGCCAGGGTGGCATGGGCCAGAGGCTGTGACACCATGGGCCTGGAATTTGGCATGTGGGGGTTGGATTCAGGCAGTGCAGTGCCGGGCTGGGCTGGGCCAGAGCAGTGAACAGAGCCAGATCTGGGCAGCAAAGGGCCCAAGTCAGATGCCTGGGATCAGGCTTATGGGTTTATGGCCCACTATCCCAGATCATTTTCTACAGTATTATAGTCTAGCTAATCATTCCTTGGTTTGTATTTGCACATCTGATTGTTGCATCCTAAGTGCAAGTCTTTGCATTTGTTCTTATTGAATGTCATTGGATTAATTTTGAATTGGTTTCCCAGCACCTTCATGACATGCTCCATAATATTTTTGTCTACTGAGGTCAGACAGTAATTTCTAGAATCCTCCTCTTTTCCTTCCTTAGAGTTATCTGAGACATCACCCTAAGTTCTTAAAGATAACAGTGGTTCTGCAAATACCTCAGCCAATTCTCTGACTACTCCACAATGCATCTTATCTGGCCCTGCAGACTTTAAGATATCCAGCTTCTTTAAGTACTATATTTACCCAAATCCAAGATGACTTAGAATTCAAGATGACCCCCCAGTAATTAGATTCTATCTGTGGAACAGTATATATTTGTTATAATTTTCCATGTATGAAATCTTGTTATCAGAGGGCTGTCTTACATTCATTTGTCCCCATCCACCACTGCAGTAGTGAAAGCAGTGGCACGGAGGCAAGCGTTGGGGAAAGCAGCAGCTGGGTGGGCAGGTGGTGGGGAGGCAAGTGGCAAAGGAACAGGGATTCTGAGCCCTGTACCTTGCTCCCCATGTTGCCTTCCCTGCTGCCACTGGCCCCCCATATTTTGCCTGCCTTGGTGCCTACAGCCCCAGCCACTTGCTTCCCTGTAGCTGCCTGCTGCACTGTCAGGCACCTCTGCACTGGTTCCTGGCTGCCCTATGCCTTCACACTGGGTTCCCTAGCACCCTGAGTTCTGCACCACCCTGTGCCTCCTCACTGGGTCCTGTGCTGCCCTGTACCTGTGCACAGGGTCCCTCCTCACCCTGGTTCCCACACTGCCTTATATCTTTGCGCATCTTATCTATCCTGTGCTGCTCTGTGCCTCATCTAATGGATTCCTGCCACCACTTCTGGCTACGTTTTCACTTGATACTCAATTCTAAGCCGAGGCTTTGTTTTCCCCATATTGAATTGGCAGAGTGGAGGACCTCATTTTACCGTGACGTCTAACCTGTCATTTCTTTACTCAAGGACGTTTATGTCCTTCCCTGTCCTGGCTACTACCAATTGTGTTTGTCTTCTGACAGCTTACTATGTGCATGAAGACTGAAATTAAAAAAGGTGTTAAATGTCTCTGCCTTTTCTGCATCGTCCACTTTTACAATGCCTTCCCCATTCAGCAAGGCTTTCCTTGGTGTGCCTCTTCTAACTTATTTGTAGAATGCTTTTTATTGCCTCTTACATCCCTTGGTAGTTGTAACTTAATTTGCATCTTGGTCTTCCTCGTTTTCTTTCTGCATGCCTATGCTGTACTCTTAATTCATGCCTAGTCAAGTAAATATAAAAAAGTCATTAATAACATTGTTACATAACAGTGGTAGTTTAAATCTTTTGCTAAATCAGTAATATTGTTACATTATTTCTATTTGAAATAAAAATATCAAATATAGTGACTGTGTTCATACTATTTGCTATTGGTAAGTATTCAGACTGCTTTCAGATTCTATGAAAATGTTTAAGAGATTCAACAAGAATATTGTAGTAAATTTCATATATAGGATATGTTGTTTACTATTCTCCTGTTGTAAGGTTCAAATCAGATAGAAGAAACCAATACTATGTGACTTAAGTAACTAACCACATAACAAGAATAGCAGACAGCTGAGGGATTAAAAAAAAATATGTCATGAGAAGAAAATGACTTGCCTAAACTATTCTAACAATTCTGCACATGCTTGGGAATAGCAAACATATCAAGGGGAAACTAGTATTAGCCTTTGAATGATTTACTTTCCAAACATGGATATGAGATTGCAAAGAGTTACCCTTGCAACACAGATCCTTACCTTTCAAATACTTATGGCTAAGATTGCTTGATAGCTTACAATATCTTTTGATTTTTTATTGAATTAATCCCTTTTTGAGATAAGAGTTTACAATAGCTCCCTTTTGACATTTTTGTAAAATACCATAATTTCTTTTATCTCTCTATCCGCCTAGCAAAATCATATATACCATATAATTTCAAACGTGGATCAATTTTTACTTTAGTCCATGCAAGACCATATTTTTTCAAGGGCAGAAATAATAAATTCTCAGGAAATTGCTATTTGTATGCCATTTTTTATCAATTAAGTTCACAGAGAAGGGAAAAAAAAATCTGTCTGCCACATGTAAGAATATTTATGTTGTTTCATGAGCCATCAGTCCAGATTATTTTTCAAAGGTGAAAGGAAACTCAAGGATGTGGTGAAATGATTTTTGCAACTGGGAAATTCTAAAACCGGAAAGACTTTATTTGAAAAATGAGCTAAAATTGCTAACAGAAATATCTAGTGTTTGTCTCACTTTTTTACAAATACCATTCCAGTACTTTTGACCACCTACAGTGAAATATTTGTTTTCAACCCTTGTAGATGATGTAATTCTGATAAAGTGTAGTGATGATACTGGAACTGTCAGTATGTTTGTGAACTAGTTTTAGTAAAAATAAAGGGCTTGAGGAAAAATTAAGTAACCTGGTATTCGTTTTCCACTGAGCTAATATTCTTCCATATGCCCAACCCCCCCCTTTTTTTTCTTTTGGTTGAATAATAGTATGCTACACTTTTCCTGATTTACATATGGTTTTGCCATTTGCAGAATACTCTTCATTTTCCAGTTAGATTGCTCATTATATACATAATTAAAGACAAATCAGATTATGTTGATTAGCATAAATTATAAATTGTATTACTAATTTCTTAGGGCATTATTCTACAAGGGATAATGTAAATTAAAAGGGTAATTGGGCCAAAATTACCTTTGTTAATTAATTTAAGCATTCATCAAATCCTATTACAAAGAGACCTTTTTGTGCATTGGAGGTTGAAGGTGTAATTCTCAAGTATCAATACTAGCAATTAATCTTTGAAATTTCAAGAAGACTAAATAGAGAGCTTGGTTCTAAATATTTATTATTGCTATTACATTTGTCACCAGTAAAAGTTTAACAGTGATACCATGATCTTGATGTTTAACTATTCTAGATGCTTAACCACAATACTGTGAGTGTCGGAGGAATAAATAAAAAAAAAATGTTTACGAGCAGAGTACAAATATGTAAATGTTATTTGCAGTGTAAAAGAGGACAAAGAAAGGGGTTCTAATGAACTGATATGAAATTTTATAGCAAAGTGTAAGTATAAGCTTTATACAATGCAGAATTCATTTCAGTTTGTAATATTCTACGCCTGCAATTGTTTTCTTGGGCCCTGATCAGCAGGCTTGGATTGCCAGTGAAATTAATGAGACTCACCAGGTGCTGGGTTTGCCCATGAAGAACTTATTAAAGGACTGGGGCTTGGATATGTGTTTGTCTTCTAGATCCTCTGATTCAGGGAAAAGTCCTGCTGAAGTCCAGGGAAGTCCAGGCACTACTCAAGGATTCTGGAAACTTAGGTCCATTTTCCCATGTGCATCTTGTGCATGTCATTTGGGCTGATACCCTCAGGTATTTAGGTGCTTATTTCCTTATCAGGCACATAGATACTTCTGAGGATTTGGGTCTCAATCAGTCTATAACTATATCCCCGAATGTTGTGAGAACAAATACATTTAAGATTTTGAGCTGCTTAAATAACATGGCAAGGAAGGAAAGAAGTATCTAAGATACCCAGAAAGAGGGCTGCACAATTTGAAGTCCTTTTATTTACAGTATTCAGTGTACAGTATTTATAATGCATTCATTTTTTATCCTTCAGACCATAACATCTGGTAGTATTAATTTCAGATTTCTTCACCAAGTTTTCCATTGAATCCTAAACTTTGTGCATCTGTATCAGAGGTGGAATATTATAATTGAGCCATTTTTAAGGCCCCAAATTTAGTTGTGAATTACCTGCTGAAACTTTCAGCCTTTTAGCTGAAGTTTTCCAGACCTGGTTGCTGGCCAAGATGAGTTTCATTTAAAACTGTAAGTGAAAAGGTCTCAGCTGTTCTTGAGGTTGAGGAAAATAATATTTCTTAACATTCATTGTAGGTCCTTTAGAACAGATCTAATGCTGAAGTGGGTGGATGTAGAAACTTGAATTCTGACAAGGAAATTGTCCTTTGGGAGGAATTGGGCCTTTCATTGTTCCAGTAAAGTTAGCCAAGTTTCAGAATTTTTATTGATGGTTTCCATATGCACAATTGTTTTATACAACCATCTTCCACTGTCCTAAAAGAAATTAGGAAGCATTGTGCATGGCTGCAGGCCTACTTAAAGGCATATTGAAAAATATAGTGATCTAGTGCATTGAGTAGACTGACCATAAGGAAATCTGGGACATTCATCTGGAACATCTAGGACATCACCGTCCACTTCCCCTCCCCGTTATACTCTCACAAGTCAGTGGGGGTGGGGTGTCATGCTGGGTAGGCAGTGGTGCCTGCCTGCCCACTTGCAAGGCTTTCTGTGCCGCTCTGACTCCCATCTATACTGTGCCCCGTGCCCCTGCATTTCCAGGATGCCCATTATAATTCTTAACAACTGGTTAGGACCAGCCTCTGAAATCCAGGACTGTCCCTGTTAAACTGGGATGCATGGTTACCCTAGCATTGAAACATTCTTTATTCACTTTGCAGGAAATGGTGAAGGTATAATAGTGAATAATGATGGCATAATAATGTATAAGAAATAAGGTGCAGTATGTAGTGAGCTGCTCTGTCTTCTGAGGTGGCTTGTTTATTGTATTTTTGCACAGTTAGGTAATTGGTGCACTCTCCATTTAAGAGAAGCCCAGGAAGTGACCCTTCGAGGGGTGGGGGCTTGGTTCTACCCCCTTGCCCCAGCTCCGGCCATTCAAAGCAGCCAGCAGCTCTGTGCTGCTAATGTCAAGAGGCCTGGGCAGGAGTTGGGGGAATGGAGGCCCCTCCTTACCTTGTAGGCATGGTGGCATGATTACCTTGTAGGCAATCAGGGGCCTGATTGTGCGAAAAATGTAACTTGTGTAAGCACCCTAAAATAGTGCTTCTTTGTCACTCATGAGTGTGCCTGCTCTGTGCTAAGCTGCTGGGAGCAGTGTGTTGAGAAGTCTTCTTGTTTAGAAAACAGACAAACAACCCCTGTTTAAGTTAGTCCTTCGCTTCTGGATGCAGTATTCTAAAATGGGCACTACCAGGTGTCAGAAGAAAAAAACAAAGTAAGTATGGGTTCCTTTGGAACAACACAAGAAATCAGTTGTCTATAGACTTTGAAACTGGAAACATTGCAGAGAACTGAACTATATGCAAAATCCAGATATCAACAAATGTAGAGCCAGTGGTGAATGCACTGTAATGACTGCCAGTAATAAGGCCGAAAGCAAGTAAGGCACTCCAGTGCATGACACAGCAGGGTATACCTAGAAAGGTTGAGGAATCATTGGAATTGGTTAGCTTGATAGTTAGAGTGGAAAAAAACTGCTCCGTTCTTTATTTATGTAAACCCTTTACATCATTGGTGACCTGTAGGGGGTGCATGTGTACCCCCTGAGACTGGTAGCGCATCCCCTGCGAAAAGCACCGCCAACGCTGCCGGCGGCATCTGTGGGCAGTCCCTGATTGCCACTGGCTGCCGCTGCCAGCCAGCAGCGTCTATGGGTGGTCATTGATCACTGGTTGGTGCTTGCTAGCCCCCCCCTTCCCCTCCTGCCGCTGTCAACACCGCTGCAGCTGCCTGCAGGAGCTCCCCACTCACCGCCAGCACCGCTGCCGCCACCTGCAGGTGGTTGCTGTGTCCCCCCACCCTCCAGGGGCATGTGGCCTTCATGCTTTACACTTAGACCAGTGATGTGGAAACATTCTGGCCAGCCTGTTTAGGACAGAAGAATCCCATGCACTGCTACAGGCTTGGGGACCAACTGGCTAGGCAGCAGCTCTATGGAAGAGGACCTGTGGGTTACAGTGGACAGGAAGCTGAATATAAGCCAACAATGTGCCATTGTTGCAAAGGAAGCTAATAGCATTCTAGGCTGTATTAGTAGGATCACTGCCAGCAGATCAAGGGAAGTAATTATTCTGCTGTATTCTTCACTGGTGAGGCCACATCTGGAGTCCAGTGTCCAGTTTTAGGCCCCCACTACAGAAAGGATGTGGACAAGTTGGAGAGAGTCCAGTAGAGGGCAGCAGAAACAGTGAGGGGGCTGTGGTACATGATTTCTGAAGAGAGGCCAAGGGAACTGTGCTTATTTAGTCTGCAGAGAAAAAGACTCAGGGGGGATTTGATAGCAGCTTTTAACTACCTGAAGTGTGGTTCCAAGGAGGATGGAGCTAGACTGTTCTCAGTGGTGACAGGTGACAAAACAAGGAGCAATGGTCTCAAGTTGCAGCAAGATAAGATTAGGTTGGATATGAGGAAAAACTTTCTTGCTGGGTGGGTGGTGAATCACTGCGTTACCTAGAGAGGTGGTGGCATATCCATCCTTGGAGGTTTTTAAGGCCCAGCTCGACAAAGCCCTGGCTGGAATGATCTAGCTGGGGATGGTCTTACCTTGACCAGGGGGTTGGATTAGATGACCTCCTGAAGTCCCTTCCAACCCTGATTTTCTATGATTCTAGATGACATCACATACAAATATTGCACGGCAAGTGAATTCAGAATGCTAGACAATCTAGATCCAGTCAGATCAGCCTGGACAAAAATAGCAGCCAGTTAACTGCTTTCTATACATCGTATGGAAGATGTCAACAGGATGCTTTGAAGAGAATGCACAAAAGATATTCTAGGAAAAAGATGCATAGTATACTGGAAGGCCTGAGAAGAATCAGTTGTCATCACCGGTGAACTACTAGTAATTAGTAGCATCTGAGAACTGCACTTGCTGTTTACTAGCACTGTGTGCATAGTAACAAGAGTGAAACCCAAAACCGATTAACAGCAAAATATATGTCAACTTACAGAAACTGAGTTAATTGCTTACATCTAGAAAAAGGAAGCATCAGACTTAATTGAAATAAAGTGAAAATGCCAAACACTTAAACCCTCCCCACAAGAACTGGAAAATAATCAAGCATAGTGAGCAAGATTTGTACTGAGATTAGCAGAAAGTGAAGTCCTTTCCTTTTTTGAGTCCTTGTGACAAGATAGTTAGCAGAATTCACAGATTCTTTGGAATCTGACATGGCCTGTCTGTGACCGCTTTTGCCATGGCCTAGAAATTGCAGTGGCTTCATGAAAAAATGAGACTGGGAGGAGCAGTGAACGGTACCAAGTCAGCAATCTGAACCAGGCCTTTTGAAATTTGCAGCACAGCATCACACTTGAAACAAACTAAAATACTAAGATAAATAAAAGGAAATAGCACTACAATTAGACACTTTGTGAAGAGCAGCAGAGTAGCAGGAAGGAGCAAAAGCGGTAAGGGTATCAAGAGTGCCCACCAATGAGGTAAATTATATGTTCAGCTAGAAAACACATGATTTGCTTTTGTTACTGGATGTCAGAAATTACATTAGTATATGTATGCCCACACAGTAATAGTTGAAGCAGATTACAAACCCCTAGAGAACATTTTTGACATATCTTTAGCTTTGACATTGCTAAGACTTCAGCTCATGGTCTTAAACCTATGAAGATAAGGTTGTGGCCTATAAAGTGGGAAGCTAAGGATAGGGGACAGATCAGTCTGGATAGGCCCACCATAAATATTTTACCCCTTAGCATCCATTTTGCCACCGTGAGATAGAATATTGGGCTAGACAGGCCTGTGATCTAACCCAGTATGTCATTCTAATTTCCTTGAAGCATGACCTGAACATGAAATACTATCCCAAAAGAAGGTTCTTTAGTAAATCTTCCAATACAGTTTCACAGAAGGATAGGAGACAAAAGAGAAAGAAGACTTGGAGAAGAATACAGTGTCAACAAATAAACCAGCTGAAATAGTAAGAGAACAGAGATGAGGATGTGGCAAGTATTTCTAAAAGGAATTACGGACTCAGGATGACCTGGACAAAACAAAGCTCTGTTAGCTATCAGAATTTTAGAATGAAAAATAAAATTGACTGTGGAGGCCGGGCAGTGCCAAAAGGGCAGAGAATAATGATTCCAAAGAAAATGCATTAGGAGAGTCTGAAAAAGTTTCATGAAGGATGCATTGTTACAGTACTATGTGTAAGGCACTTTATGCAAGTTTGCAAACAGTATGTTTGGCCAATGTGAATGCACAAGTGGAAGAAAGCTCAGAGCTTGTTGCGTTTGTACCAAGTACTACAGGCAGACCTGGAAGTAATATATTGCAATTTGTGAATTACTTAGCAGATCTAGGCAGCAATTGCAACTGATTTTTTTCAAGCAAAAAGGAAGCCATTGCCTGTTGATGCTTGTTAATACTTACACCTGGTTTTTGTTTGTTTTGGAAGTAACTCAACTGAACTCATTAGCCAGCACTGTGTTAAATTACAGTAGAGTAATGTTCATGCATGGTATTTCTAATTAACTCATTTGGATAATGGACTACAATACATGTCTGAGGAGTTTTTGAAAATTGGTACAGGACCGTTGTTTCACATGCACAGAGAATAGCCTGTATTGCTTGTAGTCCAATAGTGAAACACATGAATAATTAGTCAAGCAGATGCTGACCAAGGTAAATGTAGGTGGTGAAGACCCTTCTCTCTCTCTACTAGCCAACCAAAAATGGGGCTTTACCTGAACAAATATTAATGAACTGAAGACTCTAATCAGTAGTACCTGCCAAAAGCATCTTCTGATGCTCAGACTTGGAAATTATGAAAAAATTAATCAGAGCCAGTGAGATGGAAGAAGACAAAAATTCTATCACGGTAAAAATGTTAGACCACTGAAAATCTCACTGGTATCCCTGAGATAACAGCACAAAGCCTGGGTGGTCAGTGGCATGTTGAAATGATAAATGGACCAGTAGAATAACTTCAGTCATATGAAATAAAGGTAGAGAATGGAAGGATGTATAAAGTCAAAATCTCAGGCACTGGGGATAGATCTTACTAGTGATAAAACTAGTTTTTATCCCCGGTGGTAAAAACATGACCAATAATACATTTGAAATGGCAAGTGAGGACAACACTAACTGCATTATTAACAAGCCCTCAGAACTGCCTACCAATGTGGAGAAGACACCATACAAATATGTATTACAAAGCAGAGTCACTGGATGACACACTGGCAGTATGTGCAAGTACAAGAAGCAACACCTACACCAGATGTGGGAGAAGATTCAAACCCAAAGTCTGCAAGGATTATGGTAAGTCCTGATGCTATTTGTTAAGCAGGAATTTTAGTAATGATATCATTATTTTTTATTTATGAGTCAATGTATAGTAGTCATACACTGTGTAGGGAAGATAAGCACAGGCAGTGGCTCTAAAGGATACTGCTTCTTGATCACTGTGTCCTGAGTGGCTGAGAACAGTGTGTTTTGACATGCTTTTTAACAAAACCCTATCTTATGCATATATCTGCTTCTCTGAACCATCTGAATGAAGACAGTAGAACATGTCCCCTGGGAACCACAAAAAGATAGCAATCTTTGCATCCAGGATAGGTCAGGAACAAAAATTGTGCTTACTGCCTGTGTAAGGATAAAAAGCACTTTGCATCACAAGAAGGGTCAGGCACAACCAGGCCTTCACTGTGCAGCGAATGAGATAGGGCTCTGGACAACATACACTGGGGTTAAGTTACTGTTTATATGGTGTAGGTGATGGGTTTTGTGGTACATGACTTGAAGCATGGAGGCATGGCATATGTAGTCTATGGGAAGTTGGAAGCCATCAACCAAGGTCAAGTAGGCACGAAAGACTCAGGCCAGAATCCTTTCATTTTGGGAACTCTTCCTAGGTTCATGATCCTGTTTCACATGCAGTATGTCTATGTATCTACTTAGGTGTGTCCTGGTGAGATAGGTCCATGGCTCGCCATACCTGGGCGAATCCTGAAATTACTGTCAGGCAAAACCCCATGACTATTAGATGTTAGACACGGGAAAGCTCTTGCATGTTTAAACCCACTAGTCTAGTGTTTAGGTCACTTGCTCAGGAAGCAAGCGATTCAGGTTTAAGGCCTTCCTAATATAAAGGGGGTTTGAAGATACATTCCTTTGACTTGCTAATTACTGGCCATGGTTTAAGCACTGGATCCAGGAGGAAAAGAATAAAGGGGTATGTGGCCCAGTGAGATGCATGCTGCCCTGGTAGGGAAGGGGCCTGAGTGCTATCTGGACCCTTGCTCCCAAGTGGCCAGCAACTTCCTCACTGGTCTCCATCCCTTTTATCCAATGAATATTAAATGAAAGGTGCAGTGGCTAAGTTTCAAGTGGCACACTAGATGGTGGCTGTGACCTGGTGGTTATAGCACTGTGCAAGGAAGCTGAAAAGATGCAAGTTCAGACCCCTTTGTAATGAGGCCAGGCTGTAGCCCTGGATCCAATCAACCCCAGTTGAGATTGGGGTAAATCATCCCCTAAAGCAGCATCACCCACAGCAGCAAACCCAGAGCAGCATACTGCCTTTGGCTACAGTTTCTAAATCTAGTTCTGATGCCAGACCACTCCAGACCTCCAGCTTTTTCGAAACCAATCTGGACTTCACCCATGCTTTGGGTGTCTAACCACTAAACCAGACTACGCATGGCCTGATTCATAACACCCTTCTGGGAAAGGGGACCACTTTTTCTGCAAAAGCCCTAACCAATCAGCTACAGGGGAAAATGTGGGCAAGGGGACTCCCTTGGTAAATCTATGCTAGGTATTTACGATCAGCCTTTCTTCCTCCAGATGCTTGCAAATGGATTTCCTTTAGGACAGGGGTGGGCAGTTATTTTGGACAGAGCGCCACTTAGGGAGTTAGCGAGCTGTCACATGCTGGGTCAGTACCCTCCTGCCCTCCCATCCCCTCTTCCCACCCCGAAACAGCTCACCAAAACTCCCTAAGTAGCCCTTGTGCGCAGCCAGAGGGATAGGATGGGGCTGTGGGTGGTTGGGGAGCAGCATCCAGGAGTGGGACGGGCAGGTGAGCCGGGGCTGGGATTGGGATTGTGGGGTGGTGACAGCATGGAGTCAGGGCAGAGCTGCGATCCATTCCCTGTATGTCCCTGCCCATGGAACCATGACCTGTCACAGGGACATGCAGGGAGCAGATCATGGCTCTACCTCAGGCCCTAGCCCAGTGTTGTCACTGCCCCATGATCTCAGTCCCAGCTCTGCCCACCCATTCCACTCCTGGATGGGGCTCCCCACCCACCCACAGCCCCACCCCATCCACCTGACTATGTACCCTGTCTGTGCGGGTTCCTCCCCTGGTTGTGGGTGTGGGGCAGATGGGCCATGGCACACAGGCAGCAGGGCTGGGTCTAGCAGTGGCAGCCAGAAGGAGCTACCACTGGAACTGCCAGGAAATGGAGTCTGGCTGCTGTACCACCCCAGCTTGCTGTGTACCTGGAGGTGGCAGGACTGGCTGCCCATGCCATGGCCCTGGCTGCCTTCCATGCCTGAGACAAGTAGGGCAAGGGATTTGCTATGGACTAGACAAAATGCCTTGTCAAGTCAGATCTGCCCACCCCTGCTTTAGAATATTCTCTAGTAAATTCTAGGTGTTGAGGTGAGGCTTGCTAGTCTGTTGCTCCCTTTTCCAGTCCTGTGTACCTTACCCATCTCCTATGATTTTGTGAATATCATTGCCATAGGTTTTGAGATTTCCTCTGCCTGTTCCTTCAGTACCCTGCTGGAGCAGAAATTTGTTCTTCACGCAAGCTAGAAACAGACTCAACAATTTATCTTTGGCTGTATTGTTCTTCCAGCAAATACCCAGAAAACTGAAGTCCCTATCAGTACTATCTCAGAGTTTTTGGATAATTTTGTCACCTCCTTAGAGAGTGCCTCATCTGACTCTTCTTCCTAATGGGGTGGCCTATAATAAATCCCCACCATTATATCAGGGTGGTATTTTTTTACTTTTTATATTTATCTAAATGCATTCTGCTCTGCTATCTTCTTCCTCCTGAACCAGGAAAGAAGTGTATATATTTTTGACATACAAAGCAATACTACCAACTTTTCTCTCAACCTGTCCTTCCGAAACAGAGCATAGCTCTCAATGTTGACATTCCAGTCATAAGAACTGTCCCACGAGGTCTCTGTGATACCAGTCATATTATAGGTCCTTTCACAAGCTGCAGCTTCCAGCTCATCTTGTTTATTCGGCATACTTCTCACATTTGTCTATATTTATTGGATATATTTTGCATTTTGACCTACTCATTTCCCTTTTGCATCCGTCATTGCTGTCCTGTAGTGCCCTGGTCCTTGCCCAGAGTTGAACTGCTTTTCTGGCCCTTTCCCATCTGGATTGTTGCTCTGTTGCCAGAGGGTTTTGTTCACCATTCCCTATGGAACATAGTTTAAAGCCCTCCTTACTAGGTTGGTCAGATGACACCCAACGATGCTCTTTCTGATTCTGGTCAGATGGATCCCATCTCCTAATAGCAGTTGTTCTCACCAGAACATCCACCCTTTATCAAAAAATCCAAAGCCTTCACACCAACACCACTATTTCAGCCGCTTGTTTACTTCCAGGATACAATATTCACTGCCTGGATCTCCTGGAGTCAACCCCGCAATGCTACAAAGTAGCAGCGCAGGGAATGCCTATATGTGTGGTGCCATAGACAGGTCTGCAGCATCACATACCACGCATCTGTGCTTGTCTGGAAATGCCCCATGGATGTGTCCAGACAAGCACGCATCTGCTGTATGAGGCATCACAGACCCATCTGTGACGCTGCAAACTGCACATGCCACACATGCAGGTGTTTGCTGTGCTAATTTGCAGTGTAGTGTGTTTTTTTTTACAGCGGGAGATCCCAGTGTTAAAGAAAAACCGTGCCTGAAAAAAGCAGAGTGTGTACTGCCTCAGTGGAGCAATATAATGGAGCATTATAATCCTGTCTTTCACTGATAAGGCATGCTGTAAGAGTGCAACCTTGGAAGGATTCAGTTTGAACTCCTTGGCTAGGGACAAAAATTACACATAAAGTGGTTTAAGTGATCAGAAACCGGTTCAAATCTGTAACACAACACAAGTTCAGTGCACATAAACCAGTTTCAAAATCACTGAAACCAGTTTAAGATAAACCTGGATGGATGTAGTATCAGACTTAACTGATTTAGCTTAAATCAGTTTATTGAACTTCTGTCCAGATCCCCTCCAGAATCAAGTTAACTCACAGTCCCACAGCATCCCAGGATGCTTTGCACCTCCCCAACAAACCGTCCCTTACAGGGTGGGTGGACTACCTTGTCCCTAGTTGCACACTCCAGTGGAGCAGGGAGGTATGCTCTAGTGCCCCCCCAGCTTCTGGCTTGAGCCACTGCAGGCATGCGGCTGCATTTCTGGAATCAAAAGTGCATGTCTGTTCGCTTGCTTATTGGTTCAATCTACACAGCCTAGATTAACCTGCAAAGATTGAATCGATTCAACCTCAGGCTTTTTGACTGCCTGTCAGTCATGCCAATCATTCCCTCTGCCATGAATGTACTTAGCCCTTAGGGATGTACCCAAGAATACACATATTTACCAAAAGTATTAGTGCTGTATTTTGGAGTGATCTGGTTGTAAGGTACTTTTCTTTTAAACTTCCTATATTCTGAGGCACAAATGAACATCCCCAGTGATGGTTACCTAAGGGAGGAACTGTGAGTAATTAAACATAAAGAAGGAATAGACCACAATTTTATACCATAATGTAAATCAACTATTAATTTTAGATTAACTTTTTGTAACGTATGTCTCTCATTGGTCAAAAAGGCAGGGGAATTTTCCCATTGCCAGGCAATCAAAACAAACTACTACACAGAACATTATGCTTAGTGGCCAACACCTTTCTACACAGAGGAAAAATATTGGAATTTGTCGGGTTTATACCAGAAACATAATGTTGTTTTACTTTCCTTTCCTTTGCTTTGCTTTCCTAACAGCTCCGTATCAGCAAAAGCCTTAGCATGGACTCAGTTAAACCAAAAAAATTGTTTGTGCTTCTGTACCTTATTTAGATTGAGGAACCAGTGCAGTGTATATTTTTGCAAACTGAAATTGTGTCTAAGGCCCGTGCCATGTTACACTTAAGACATGATTAAACAATTAATCACATCTTAAGTTGTGACCTGACCCACACATTCAATCAGTTAATTATGTGATAAAAAGAGGAATAAGCCACAAAGTTATTCCACAAAAAATATGGAATAACTTATAAAAAATGTGGAATAACTTTGTGGCTGGTTTCTATTACGCCACTAATCGAAGGTGTGGCCAGGGGAACCCCTGCAGCTGGGAGCCAGGCTCAGCTGATGGAACTCCCAGCCATGATCCCAGGATCTTTCTACGCTGGCAGTAAGGTATGATAGGATCTGATGCATGGTCCCCCAATCATGCCCTCTGCCATACATGTGCCATGACCACATGCTCAGTTCTATGACAAAAACTCACCAAGGCTTATTACCTACAAAGTACCCACTCATTAGAATGCATGGTCAGGGGGTTACTAGGTGTTAGCCAGGATGCTTGTGGTGCATGGCAGGAGGCGTGATTGTGGGATTGACATCAGATCCCATCAGACCTTTACCTGCACATCTGGAGGGGTCCCAAGTAGCTGATTTTGCTGTTGTAGCTGTACAGGCATATACTACTCTTGAGAAATCCTGAGTAATATAGTCCTCATTGAAATATTGATTAATTTAGCCATTAAATCAGTGCACATACAGCTCACACAAAGGCTTTTCTGAAGGCATTAACCAAAGTAGGGTGAGAATGGGACTAAAGACTGTATCATCATATATTCATTATAGGGTAATGCTTGACTTAGATTAGATTGGTTTAGATTAGAAACTGCTGGGAAAGTTCAGCTATGTAGACTTCTCACAAGGCTAATGAGTACGGGTGATTGATAAGCCGGGACAGGACACTAAAATAGGGATGAAATGTACAAGGATTAAGACGACTGAGTAAACATGTTTTCCCATTCACGGGGACTATTGTATTATTTGGTGAGAACTAGGATGTGTATGCTGTAAACAAGGGTTGTTTTGATGGGTATGTAAAAAGGACAGCTTAGGAACCCGTGATCCTTTGTACATGGTTTAAGCGGTACTATGTGCTGTGCCTTACCACAAGCATCCTGAATAACATTTAGTAATCACTTGGCCATGTATTTAATTATAGGTAATAAACCTAGGTGAGTTTTTTTCATAGAACTGAGCCTGTGGTTAATCTTTTTATATACAAAAGTATTCAGGGGACATATGCTCTGCAACTGCACAGACATTATCCTATGTATAGTGAATTGACCTGGAGATTTCCAGTGAGTAAGAGAGTGAGCTGCCACAAATTGAGCTAAAGAGATGGTGCTCTGTAACAAGTCTGGATCAAGATGACAGGGGAACCTGTAGCATGCAGTAATCCACTTGCCAATGGGTTACTATTGCCCTGGTACAAAAATAATAATGTAGGCCAAGAAAGAAAGTTGCATTTTGTATTGGTGAAGTTTGCTTTGCTTTCAAGCAGGGAAATGTTCCTTTGGTACAGACACCTGTATATCCTAGGGATTTACACTTGTAAGATGATACCATTTACTTGCTATTGACTGCTGAAATCAGGTCTGATCCTCATTATTAAGGCCTAAAAAATTCTAAGAGCACTCAATCTCACTACAAAGGCACTTGGCAAAGTTCATGATTGGCCAGTTGACAGAGGCTAAGGTTCAACTAGTATTACTAGTTTCTTCAAACTGTGGGCTTTGTGGGCCACCACAAAGGGTACCCATACCAGTTTTTTTTCCTTGGGCCAAGCTAGTAGGAAAGCCAAAGGAGTCCCTGAGAGATGCGATTTCAGCTTTCACTCTGAAACTACATATGCTGAAACAATGAATTACCTTGTTGATGTGACTAAAAGGGAATTTAAATTCACTAGACAAACAAAAATGTAAGGAGGTAATTAAAATCATACAAACTTTTTAGAAATATACTTTAAAAAAAAGGGAAGCTGCAGACTTTGGAGAGTGAGGTGTAAACCTGAACACAGGGGTACAAGGAATCCCAGACAGCAAAGATTATGAGAGCTTGCCTCTGTAAATGGATAACCTAATACCTGAACTCCTGAAGCTAGATATTAAAAAAAACCCCTCTAGTTCTGTTGAAAAGAATTACAAAAACGCTCTGTATGTGAAAGATAAGGAAGGAGGCCAACAAAGGCAGTTCTGTTAAAATCACTTTGCCTGATACAAAGGACAGGAAGAGGATCCTAATAACTGTTAAATCTGCAGGAGACATTACTTGTGAGAGAAACAGGATTCTGATTTTCCTGACATAAGCCACATGGTGCAAGCAAGACAAAAACAGTTTATCCTCTTAAAAACCAAGAACTGGGGAAGGAGGGAGTATAGGCAGCTCTCTCATTTCTGTAAAACTCTGCATTTTTTTAGGCCAATGTGTTTATTTTATAGGGAGTAAATTCTGGCAGACTTCAAGAAGATCACTAAGAAAAATGCATTTTGTATCTCTACAGATTATGGGGAAGTAAAGGATTGAGCTCCCTAGACTGTCTGCTTATCACGGATGTTACGGGAACATGAATACTTTAAAATGCTGATAAAACTTGAGCACTCTAACATATGAACTTACTTGATGTATCCTGGCTTATGATCTCATCAATTCTTTTTTCACCAGACTTGGCTTATGTGACCTGTCCCTCCCCTCCTGACAGTGGATAAATTCTTACTATTCTCTACAGTGGTTTATTTTACTATCTTTAATAGTATGATTTAATACCATCTGTGTATCTGATGTGTGCTTACCAGTGTTTAGATGTATGCCAAACAAATGATTGCCAAACAAATGCATTAGTTTGGACTTAGTAGCATTTCATACCCTCTTTGTGCTTACTTCATGCAGACATAAGTGACTGCAGAAGGTGCAAGACAGTGAAGCAGACCAAGATATACATTGAGTCACTGGGTTGGGTAATCTCAGCCTAGTGCTATCACCCTCCTTTCACACTTGAATTTTGAGTCTCCTGTGGTGGTTTTGGCTAATTAATGCTTGTCTGTGCAGTTCAAAAAAATCAGAAAGAGTTGTGGATGAGGCAGGATTAAAAGACAATCTTCTCATATGAGGTCTTTTAAAAGTCAGCAGAAGAAAGCATGTGTTAATTGTTTAGCTGAGTTCAGAAGTAGAGGGGAGAGATGGGTTTTATATGATAGGCAAATGTGTTTAAAAGAGAAGGTGGTGCCATGACTGAATAACTCATGAGACTAAAGGGAAGGGTTCAGTAAAAGGTCTGCTTCCTGAACGTCTCAATAGCATCTGGATTTCACTCTCAACATCAGCTTGGTCTCTGGCCATCACAGGAAAAGTTCCTAGCAGAGCTGGAAAAAAGGCTCACCTGATTGTTGTATATATTTTGTAAAATCTGGAACAGTCCTTCAACATTCTGTTTTGAACTACTCCGTTTTTGTGGGGTTTTAACCTATTCTGTTTCAGGTGGTGTTAACACTGTTTGACTTGATTGGAAAGGAAGTTTATTGCTATGAATTTGGATAATGGAGAGAGAGAGAGAGAAAGAGAGACAAGCTGGTAGTCACTAATGTAGATCCTCCATTTCTGTTTTCTTTGAAGACTTATGCATTTAATACTGATTAAATTCACTTTGCATGCTGCAGCTGACCTGGTATCCAACCTATGTCCATTTGCTACGGCAGTGATAGCTCTCAGCATTAGGTAAACTTCTGGCTTTCTGGACCCTAGTAGAAAACCAGACATTCTCTTCTAAAGCTTGTAAGGACAAAACACAAATAGCCCGTTTTCGGCCTTATGTCTCCCTTACCTTTTTCCTGAGATGAGGAGTCTGAAATGAAAATCTCCCCCATTTCCTTTCTGTATTCCCAAAGACCCTCTGCTGTTCTGAGCTGCCCATCCACACTCTTTCTAAATGTCAAAGGAAAAAGAATTTCATGTTGTTTGGAGTATTAGTGTTTTCAGAGGAATGGTTTGGATAAGATCAAGGGACTCAAGCATGATGAGCAGTACCATCTTGTGATTGTGTTACGGCAGTGTTGTAAGCAACTTGGACTTGACAATCTGTGGTTTTCTCTGCCTACCTTTATCATCCCCTTTATGAATCTCCCTTGCCCTGACCTTGTTTAGCCCATCTCTGTGGTTTGTGAAACTGTCATAGGCTCATTCCTCCATACCCCATCTGATACCTTTAAGCCCTCAGGGTTCACTGTTCCAGAACATGGGTGCTATCTTCTTTATTTTGTCATATTTGCAACCCTTTGGCTCCTTTGGGAACAGGCTTCTCTTTTGTTAAACTGCACCAACCAGTGCAATCTCTGATTGTCAATTCAGCCATATTTAAACAAAAGTAGTAGTACTTACTGGCAATTTATATATAGGTAGGAATCAGAAATAGCTGCTGGATATGTACACAGAAAAACCATCATCTGGCCAGCCTTCAGGGAAGATTTTCAAAGGCATACAATGGTCATTATATGCTTAATATCCTTTGTCTACCAATGAGAGTGAGAGGCCCAACTTCCCTTTGTGTGCTTGAAAATCTCCCCCATGGCAGTTTCTCATGTCTAAACTTTAGCAGAAATCAGTTCAGCCTTGAATGGCTTGTCTACATCTTTGGCAGAAGCCTTTCTTTAGTGCTATGAGCCTCAGACACATAGCCGAGACTTAGGGAGTTGAAGTTGTTTCTACTACCTGCAAAGTTTGCTATGGACAAAAGATGTTGGATTTTCCTGTTCTGATACAAATATACACATTAGCTTTTGTTTCACTTTTCCACCCACCTGTTTGAAGTTGAGTGCGCACAAAATACTAGCTTCCTTCTTTTCTTACAAAACTTAAATTGACATTCTGTAAAAATGCATCTTTGGTGATAGGAAATCCTTCCTTTCATTGTCTTATTTATCCATTGGTTTAAACAGACAACTTCTGAAACAATTAAAAAGTTCCAGGCCCTTTGTCTGATTAACTCTTGCTTTGCCTGGCTATAGTTTTTGCAAAACACATTAAGGGACCCAGTCCAGTATTATTAGCACATCCAAAATTCTCAGTAGCTTTAGTGCTTAGTATGATTACCCTAGATAGGGTGACCATATGTCCCAGTTTAGCTGGGATAGTCCCAGATTTCAGAGGCTGGTCCCGGGTGGCTATCGAGAAATATAATGGGCATCCCAGAAATGCAGCAACATAGGGTGCAGTTTGGCTCAGAGTCGAAACAGCATGGAGCACTTTGCTTGCCCAGCATACCACACTGCCTCCGCCAACTTATCAACTTATGAGAGATCTGGGAGGTGGGGACAGTGTCCCAGATGTACCAGATGGATGTTCCAGATCGCCTTATGGTCAGCCTAACCCTAAGGCAGTGGTTCTCAAGGTTTTTAGCCTCTAGGTGGTGGTGTGGTATGAGGGGCAGGCCAGGATTGTTTTGTGAATAAAAATTCTGACCAGACAATTTATAGCTGAAACTGTAGAGTTGGCCATATCTTGCCAAAGCGTTTGGGTTTTACCAATATCATCTTTTATATAAGTTGATATTTATCACTTGTTTTGTCCTCCGAAAGTATTTGTGGTTTCAGATTTCCAAAGTCTCTTGGGAGTTTCTTGAAGCATCAGCTAAAGTGACAACCAGAGGTGTAACTGGACAGTTTTGCTCCCTGGGCAGTGGCAGAGATTCAGTCAGTGGCAATGGCTGTTTTTGCACCCCCACTAAGCCAGCACCCAAGACTAGCGTCCGTGCCCACCCCAGTTACATTACCAGTGAGCGGAGGGTGGTGGGTTGTGGGTACTCAAGCTAAACCTTTTTTTCATTTTAAATGGAACTCCAAAATGGCATCAAAATTGGCTCACATGACTATTAAGAACATCTGGCAGAAGGGCTGCATCACAATACTTTTTATAACACCTTTTATGCTAGGATCTCCCAGCATTCTGTTGATGTGAGTGAATGCTCCCAATATGCCTGTGACTGTAATGTCTTTGGAGTAGCTTGTATTACCATAGGTCCCAGGAGCCCAGTCATGAGCCTGGAGCCATTATTCCAGGCACCATACAAATATAACTAAAAAGATGATTCATGCTTCCTTAGGTGCAGAGTTACAGACAGCACTGTTTATCTGAGTGTGTGGCAGTCAGCCTTAAAAGAAGTGCCTGATTTTTAACTGTGGTGCAGTTTTGCAGAAGATGAATCTACCATCAGTAAAGTATGTTCTCTATTAGTTTCTGGGACTTGTATGTCATTCAGTCTTTGTGACTTAGCTTGCAATTATATATACTGTGAGTATAGTGTAATGTTTTGGATTTTCATTTGATGGAATAACTCACTGGCAGCAGCTATGCTAAGGAAAACAAATTAGAGAGACGGTAAGTTCTCAGGACAGCTGGAAATAAAATCTAATTGGTTTTACTGCCAGTCTGCATTCTAACTATTTGACAATATTAGTGAACCACATTTTTTTGCAAGAATAGATATAGATGCCATATTGCAGTTGGAGCAGCAGAGCAGGTGAATAACTCAGACAGATTATAGCAAACTGAAAAGAAAGAGATGCCAGAAAGACACGCTACTAACATACTGCTGATATACACTGACTTTATCAAACTGTTTCCAAACAATTCTGGAAGTTTGCATAGCTTTAGGCTGCAATAAATCAAATAAAATAAGATTTTCTATCTAGTAAATGATGAATCAGGTTCAAAATGCTTTCTAATCTGGAGGGCCAGGTCTCATTCCTATTACATGTGATGGAAATTTGGCCAAGCTAGCTACCAAAAGGATGTTAACTAATTGCTTCTTTGAAACTCAGAAGAACTATCAGCCTGATCTGGCAATCCTGGAAAAAGACACCAGGCATTTTGCCTGTGAAAGGATTGGAGGATGGGGGCAGATGCCATTTCTAGTACCTGTTATCACCTGCAGTGTATTTGCAGTGAATTTATAATACTTTGATCATTACATGTGAGGTTCTACAGTTGTTTTTGCTTGTTCTGGCATGCTGCTTGGAGTGATTTTGTTATACAGAATTGGTCAGAAACCTGACAAAGGTGTCAGATTCAGAGATGAGAAACTAACATCATTACAAAATAATTCTGAAGTTACAAATAGCCCCTGAATCCTGCTTCCTTTCCATCCTTCACTCATAACAACCCCTCCTGAACCTAAGCATTCTTTTCATTCCCAGCACGTAATGTCTGAGATAGAAAGCTAGTAAATATAATTAAATATATTTAGGAGACAGGAGTGCTGAAATCTAAAATAACTGAGGTATTAAAAGCAGCATTTAAAAAGCAACTGCATTTTTTTTTAGATAAATGTAATAATGTTTCTGTCAAATGGAAGCTCAGAGCCATACTGTTAAAAATTAGGATCTGGTTTAGTGTTCATATTCAGGAACTCTTTTTTTTCCCCTTGCTGTCTGAAACTGGCCATAAACTGTTCTGTGATTATTTTAAAATACACCAGAAATATATATATGTTGTATAGCTTTTCACTCTGTCTCAAGAATATAGAAAAAACAGAGGAACCCATTCCCATTTTCTCTTGCTTGTTACAAATAGTTTAACATGTGGGTTAAATGCTACTACCTCACCTTCCTAGTGTGTAAACTTCCCACTATTTTTAATGAAATTATTTGGATACATAAAGGAGCAGGCTCTAGTCTTCAGAGGTTTGATCCAATACCAGCTGAAACCAACAAAGAGTCATTACCTCAAATTTGAACAGATATAAGCTGAAGTTCCTACAGAATAATAACTCTCACCAAGTCAGTCTTTTCTAAACGAAAAATATTTTTGTGGAAGAAGATTCCATTCTGCCTGTCTATTGTTGTGCGATCAGCTCTAAAATGTGAGCAGGTGGGAATGCAATTTGGACAAAACCCAAAAGAATTATTACAGCAACAATAATTGCTTGCAGATGGTGCAGGTAGGCATATAGATTTTTCTTTGGTTTCAGAGACTGCTTCTATGCTATTTTGCAGATGTTGTTTTTTTCTGTTGAGATGGTTCCTGTCTTAATTACATCTGTAGAAAACAAGAGCAAGTGTAAAGAGCAAATGTTAGATACAAAAAAAAAGGAAAAATGTATAAAATATGTGAAATAACGATGCAAGATAGGGTGGCTACAATCTTCCTTTTCCTTCTAGCATCTCTGAGTTAGCATCATAATGATAAATGGACTTATGAACTATATGTCATGACATAGTAAAGAAAGATTGAAATGTGTTGTCAGCTAAATTCAGAGATGAAGTGCAAGCCAAACTCCTTTACATTACCCTAGAGTTCCTTAGACTTAGTTATCTGATTTATCCAGGTGTAATTGTCAGGCTGTGCATCTACATGTGCGCTTTACTGCATGTGCACAGAGTAGCCTAACTCCGCAGTAAAGCTTCATCATCTATATGTGCACTGGTATTAGGGTGAAGTAACCTAATTAATTCCACCATAAGATAGTACTGTTGGGGACAGTACTATCTTATGATGGAGTAATTTACTGCGCCGAAATGCATGTGTAGTTGCTGATCTCAGAAGCAATTTATACATTCACACATGCAGGGGCATGTGCTTGTAGCAGCACAAAAAGCAGTGGCACAAATTTGTGCCGGTGATTTGTGTGTCAGTGCACAAATGCACTGAACATGCACTTTGCTGAGGGATCAATTGTACTACTTTGGGCAAACTGCCCTTGCCCAATTCTTCCCAGATCTTCAGCCAGGGGGGGATAGAAGCTGGGTCCAGTTCTTGTGCTGGCCACATCAGTATAAAAACATGCCCTGTGTGAAGCTTCGGGTAGTGATTCAATTTGGAGAAGATTTGGCCTGATTTGGTAGCTGAATCTCCGAATCCGAATCGAATCAGGGGACCAATTTAAAGGTTTGAATCGATTCAAAGCTCTCTGAATTTTCAGAAAAGATTCAGAGAGCTTTGATGAAGTCCCTGGTGGCTGCAGCAGGGAGCTGCAGCCACTCCGAGCTGGTAAGTACTAGGGGTGGGGGAGCGGGGTCTGGGGGAGGGGTCCATGGGGGGGGACCCCTGGCAGTCCCCCCGACCCCCCTGCTCCCTCCCAACCCCTGCCCGCTCCCCCAACCCCCCATGGCTGTCCCTGCCCACCCCAGCTCGGTACTTTAAAGAAAAGTCCCGGTGCTCACTGGGTGCTGCTGGGTGGGCAGGCAATTCCCTCTGCCCCCCACTGCTCCATGCTGCATGGGGGGCTCTGCCATGAGCCCCCTGACCCCCCCTGCTCCCTCAGCCCCCCCACAGGTGCTCCTCCTGGGCCACCCCTGGCCCTTTAAGAAAAAAAACCAAGAAAAGCCCCTGGACTCACTGCTCCTGGTGCAGCCTCGGGGCTTTGGAGGCTTGTGCAGACCCCCCATGTGGCGCAGGGCAGTGGGGAACACCCGCCACCAGCAGGAGTGGTGAGTGTGGGGGTTTTGTCCATTTTTGTCTTTTTTTTCTTAAAGGACCAGAGCTGGCCTGGGTGGGGCACCCATGGGGGGGCTGGGGAAGTGGGGAGGAGGGGTTGGGGGGCTTGTGCAGAGCCTCCCCATGCAGCATGGGGCAATGTGGGGCAGCAGAGTTTGCCCCCCAACCTGGCAGCACCCGCTGAGCTGAGGCTTTTTTTTTAACAAGACCCGGGAGCTGGGGTAGGCAGGGCAGCTGTTGCTGATTTGGGAGAGCGGGCAGGGGATGGGCCTGCCTGATTCGGAGATTCGGCTGAATCTAATCAGGATGGTTATTCGAGTTACCGAATCGGTCAAATCTGAGTCCGAAGCGAATACTAGCCGCTTTGCACAGGCCTAGTGCCGTGATGAGCATTTCCTGAGGGCTATTTCCCCTCAGGAGCATCTCAGTCCTGGCCACTTGATGTCTGGGGACACTAATCCCCTGCGCCAGCTGGACTGCCACAGCAGCCCTGATCTGTAGTGACCTCTGCGCCCTGTACCCACTGCAGCAGTTTGGCAGTAGGGACTGCCATCTAGCTGAGACCTGTTGCCACCTATGACAGCATCCACCCCTCAGACCTGCAGTCCCATGGCTCTGTGCCTGCCAGACCTGGGCAGGGACCACATGGCCACCTGGGCTGTGGTATGGGCACTCCAGCAGACCTGCCTGAACTTCTGACCTGTCCACTCCCAGGACTGATGGAGGCATGGACCTTCACCCCAGGAATCCAGGACCTGATTGTCAGGGATGTTGCCATCCCACAGTGATCATGGTGGATGCTGCATACCTGCTCTGCCCCTGGCTGCTGCACCTCTTCCTGAGGCCCCTGGGTGCTCAGGAGTAGCACTATAATGAGTCCCTCACCTACTGCTAATGCACCATCAAGCGGATGTTTGGCCAGCTGAAGGGGTGCTGGCAGGGCCTTGCCACGCACCTGGAGGCTGCGCTGCAGCACATACTCAACATCATTATGGTGGCATGTGTCCTGCATAGTATGTGCGAGTCCTGGGGAGAGGTCTTGGAGCCCCAGTGGATGAAGAAGGCTTGCCGTGTCTCACAGCTCAGCAAAACTGGCCAGCCAGGAACAGTGTTGCAGGCAACAGTAGCACACGAGAGCAAGAGTGCATGAGGCCATCACTGCCCACATATAGGCCCATGCCCCCACGTAGGGCACCGGCCTTCTTGCCACCTACACTGGAACACCCACCCAGGGCCCACCATCCCCACCCACTGCCAAGAATGCAACATCATAGGCAGTGTGTTTGCAGTGAAAACAAAGGCAACTTTATTCCCTATCCTTCTCCCCAAAACTTCTCCAACAATGAAAAATTCCCACAGTACCCTAAATGCAACCCTTTACCATCCCACCACCTTTTACTCAGGCCCTCCTGTGCACAAATCCATTCAAAACCAAAAAAACATAAAAACTATTTACATGAGCACAAGGGGGAAGAAAGTGGGTCCTTAGGGGCAGGGGAAACACCAGAGAAGTAGGCAGAGGGAGGAGGGATTCAGGGGTTGGTGACCTCTCAGCTCTGAGTTGGGCCTCAGACCTGTGTGCGGCCACCCCATGTGCAGGGGCCATAACAATGGGACCGGGGCCCCAGCTGTTCTGGGGAGGGTAGATGCTTCTCCCCAAGGGCTGCCACTGCAGGTAGGCCCAGGACCAGGAAGGGGGCCCCACCTACAGGGATCCTCCCAGGGACAGCCTGTGGCACCCAGCTTTTCCCACTACCAGATTAGGTGTGATGCTCCATGGCCCTCGGGTCCTGAGCCACCAGCTCCACTGGGTGCAGAGCTGTGGCCTGATGGGCACATGGCCCTGGTGATACCACCACCTACCTCCTGCCCTCAGGGCAGGGACCAGCTCCATCCAGCTGGGAATGCTGACAAGTAGGGTTGCCAACCCTCCCAAATTGCCTGGGAGTCTACCGGAATCGTCATCAATCTCCTGGTGACGATTGGAAGCAATCTGGAAGCACATGCTGTGTCATTGGGGTGCGCAGCATCCCCATCCTGCAGGGGGAATCTCCTGGAATAGCTTCAGTCAAGTTGGCAACCCTATTGGCAAGGCGGGGGAGGCTGTCCTGCCCCTGCATGGCAGAGGAGTGGGGGTTGGGAGAGGTGGGAATAAAGTGGCAGAAACAGGCCTGGAGTACATGCAGGGCACAAGGAGAAGTGGCCCAGGGGAGAAAGGAAGGAAAGAGGGAGGTGGGAAGAGGCTCCCAGTTACCCATGTGCTGTGTGGGACTTACCTGGCCTCAGTGACAGGTGGTCATCTTGGCTGGAAGACTGTAGTTCCTAGGTTGTGGCGAGGAGCTGGACCCAGACCTGGCTTCTAATGGGAGTGAGGCCTGGTGCCAAGGCTGCTGGGGTGTGGTATATGCCAACCTGCGTGGCACCCTGACCTGCTCCTTGGCTTTCTCTGTGCTCTCGCTGCTGTCATGCAGGAGCCAGGGGACCTGTTGCTGCAGCCTCGCCTTGGGCCTGGACGTGGCAGTGGGTCATGCCTGTGGTGTGTTCTCCCCTTTGCTGTCACTCCCGGCATGGCTGGGTGGCCTGGAGGAAGGTCTTGCTTCCAGGAACCCTGGTCAAGTCACTCGACTGGCTGCCAAAGGCTCCACTCTTCCCCTTCTGGCAAAGGAGTAGCAGGGGGGCTCTGTGTCAGCCGAAGGCTGAGGTCCAGCTCCTCATCGTGGGCATGATGGATCACCCTGCCCCCGAGCACAGGTTGGCATCATGCACAGCATGAAACTCCCAGCATGGGCCTTGGTATGGCACTGCCACAGCATGGTCTTCTGGCCCCAAATGGCTAGGAGATCAGTCACCTCCTTGGGCTGCCAGCTGGGTCCCCTTGTGCCTGGCCTGGGCAGACTCCTGCATCTGGGTCCCTCAATGTGCCTCACCATGGTAAGCCATGGTCCCTGCAGCAGACCTTCAGGCCTCCTGCCACTCGATGCTGCCAGAAGCTGAGGCCAGGGTGGCTCAGCCTCTGGAGCAGTGACATGGGTGCCCCATGTGCCCAAATGTAAGGCAACCCGGCTGGACCTGGGTGCCTGTGTGGGCTCAGGATAGGCTCTGGGTGCCAGGCAGGCTCAGCAGCAGACAGCTGCAAGCCATGCAGCATGCTGGAGCAGGAGGGGCACAAATGTAGCATAGAGATGTTCTGATTTGCAGCCAGAGCATCTCCCTGGAAGACCAAGCCTCCATTTGCTCTGGCAGATGCTGCTGTTGAGTGCTTTGCCCTGCTGCTTTTTGTGCCATTTTTTGTTGCTACTGGGGAATCCCAGTAACAAATTTTTAACATTCACTGTGGGCAGTTTATTGGCACATCTGGATGTGCCCCAGAAATCTAAAATGTTGTAATTTACATGCTGAAGAAGCTGAAATGAGGTGCAAGTTATGATGTACAAGAACAATGTAAATTAAAATGAAGCTTGACCCTCAATAACATAGATGTTCTTGAATACTTCTACTAATAATTTTTCATGCCTTCTCCTTGACATTTAGAGTCTTCAAATGTGAATTACATCATTTTAAGCACAATGGAATAAATTCTGAGGTGATGTGAAGGGAACAGTGGTGGGTGGGTAAGTGATTAAGTTGCATAGAATAAGTAATTCTGGTAAGTCACAGCAATAGTTATAAATTACATCACTTAATATTTTTGCCCAGAAATTTGGCCCAGTGAGTTCTTTCACAGATATTCCCTACAGTGAATTTGGAGGATAGCCATATAGTTTTAACTTATTCACTCATTCCTGAGGTTAAGAATCGCTCTAGAATGGTTAGGTATGGATTCTAAGCAGCTTGATAATTATGTGAGAAAAAGTTTTCTGTAGCTGTTTCCCTATTTTTGTTGCTCAAATATCAGTGAAAATCAGTCCATTTGTGTAAGAGTCACTAGGAAATTGTATGAGGCCTTTCTTACTTCCCATATGAGGTAAGGGAGAATGAAACAAAATAGGCCACATGGCAGATATTGGTATTGGTGGAGGAGATTACTTTGCATGTGTTCAGAACTGTTCATCACTTCTATAAAACTATGTTGTTTTGGGTGACCTTTGTACAAATGCAAGGGTGAAATATTTACAATGTACTTCTTCAATTAAATATTTAAAAAATGTTCTCCGTTTAAAGGACACATTGTCTAATGAACATCGAGCTTGGTACCAAGACCTCTTGAGTGCTACTCTTAGTTAACATAGACTTTCTTTGTCATGTTGGGAAACCTCTTGATTTTCCCTATGTATAAAATGGAGATAGTAATGCTGACCTCATAGGATTGTAGTGAGGATTAGTTAATTAATGTGTGTAAAGTGCTTTGAAGACATAAACACTGTTATTACTTTAATGTCATTGAACTTTATGGGATCACGAGGGAAATCCATCATCTGTAACCTCTTTGTCTACTGGGTTCTGTAGTAACTGCCCCCTAAAATACAGTATTCAGATCAATCGGTGTACCCTTTACACTTGGTGGTCATCTATACCTTCAATAAATCTTCAAAATGGCCAGTGTCTTTCCAATGCCATCTATTACCCATTTTTTTTAGTAATTAAAGTAATTAAAGCAATAAATTGTTTGATTATTATTTTACAATGCTGTTCAAAGCTAAAGAGTTTTTCACGCTTCAGCATGATTTGATGTTCCAGGTAGCTGTGATCTTTTCTATCATGATTGATTCATATAATGTAAAGCCTGTAATTTCCCAGGCAAGCAGTAAAATCCTATTTAAAAAACTGGAAGCACTATTAAAATGAAAAATGTTGAAATTTACACATTTATCTTGCATCGAATGTGTAGCAGCCTTAGGTAGGTATTTGTGACAGGGGTCCATCCCCGGGCCTGTCTAACATAGGCCTGACACTCTCTCTCTGGAATACCCACCCACCTTTCTGTTCTGCTATGCCTTGATGGAACAATAATTATGATGTTACTCGGGTGGGAGGCTACCCATTTACTACTCCAACGCTAGGGGTTGCTATCCATCACTCCAAACCTCCCCTACATGGTGGCCCACACCTTGCAGATGGTATATAGATGTTGACCTGCACCCTAGGGTGCTGGGTCTGCTTACTCCCTGTTGCCATGCCCCCTGTTGCTGCACCCCGTGGTGCTGGGGTCTGATCACCCCCTGTTGCTGCACCCCCTGGTGCTGGGGCTCTACACAGTAGTGTGCCCCAATGAGCCCTCCTCCACCCCCCATAGCCTCAGCCCGGTCCACCCGATAAAACAACAACATAAATATGAGCCCCTGGGCTATAATATAATACAAGTCCTATAAGCCACACTCTGGCTTCTTAAAATCCCCACACTGCTCCTCGAGTATTGAGTACCTCCCAGCTCTGGGTACCTTGTAGACTCCTGGAGCCTCATTAGCCATAGTAATAGTCTGGCCAGCAGCCACAGTGTACCCAGGTGGTTCTGCCATGCAGGAGCTCCCTTCCCCCACCAGCCTCGGCTCTGGGGTTTATATGGGCCCAGAGCCCTATCTCCTTCCTGTCAGCTGACCAGTCTGGGTGGTTGGGCTTTTAACCCCTACCCTCCTGGTACTTGGTGTTCCTATAGACCATGGATGTCCAGTCTTTTTGAATGTGGGGCCGGATCATGAACTTTTTATCACCCAGTGGGCCGGCAAGCCATATTCAAAGACCTCACAGGACAAGGTATCACATCACCCCCACCCCGAAATGAAAGTACAGTGTTTACTTTCGTTTCCCGTTGCAGCACCTCAGGCCTCAGAAAACAGCTTGTAGGGCCACATGGCAGCCCACAGGCTGTATGTTGGACACGCTTGCTATAGACTCTGGTCTTAAAGGGGCAGCCCTGCCTCCTAGTAACAGAGCTAGGGTTCCCTGTTACAGCATTGCTATAAGTGTATGTTCAGAGATTTCAGATTAATATACATACATGATTTACAGTACATTTTAATATGCCATCAACAGACCTCTCTGGCAAAGTAAAACAATAGAGGTCTTGATGAGTGCTGTTGAATGGTATGAATGTTTCTTCTTGTGTCTTGTCACCATTTTCAAATTTGGGTCCAGAAACAGACACATACTATTACTTGATCTTAGTGTAACAGCAAGGACCTTAGTGAAGTCCTTGTTAATACATAGTCCCTCTATATGTGGGCAGGCCAGAAAGCGTTCTGAAAGTTTCCTTCACACTTGCCTTGGTGTTTGCCTCATTAGGGTATCCCCACAGTTGCACAATAACTTGAAATGTTATTGACCCATGTTTGGAGGCAGTTCAAACTTCTCCATGTAGACCAGTCAAACTCTGCACCTGAAGGGAGATGTTCATCAGTTTTGATATTCATCCTAACTCCCACCTGGGTCATCTCTAATCATGACTGCCACATTTTTATTCATGTGGCTGTTGGTGTTTCATCCAGTGGCGGTATTGTAGAGAGAAAACTTTTCCATAATTTTAGTCTACTGGGAGCTTCAACGTGGCCATGTAGCCTCTTGTCTTTGATTTGCCAGGTGCATTCTGTTTTGCTTGCTACTTCTCTCCTTACGTCTGGTGGGGTAATTCCAGCAAGTAGATGGAGACTACAGACATTTGTTGGCAACTTTCCTTTGTCTGGCTTCTTTGCATGTGCCAATCTTTCCCAAACCAGGCGTGCATATTTACTTGTTGAATAACACAATGCAAGTGCAGTAGTTTGTGGTATTGTTGGGTGGGACCCCATTTGGCATTGAGGAGTTTCTTTAATATGTTGTTCTCGGAACTAACTCTGCACTTCATCTTTTTTACATGTGCTTTATACATGTATGTGGTCTTGTGTCCCCAGTACATAGGATTTGGGATTTTTACATGAACAAGGGTAATTTCATTCCAGATTAGGTTGAGTTGCTTTCTAGTATCTTGGTTCCACAAGTGGAAGAGACTAACCTGTGTCTTTTTTTTAATTGGCACATAGTTGATTTTTTATTAAATAGTCTGGCAACCCATTGAATACTGATCCCAGTGTGGCCTCAGCCTGTGTGAAGTTCTGAGTTTGGCTGGTGGTGCACAAATCATCTACATAAATAAAACTTCTCATGCCTGGATGGATTGGTTGATCATTGGTATAGATGTTAAATAGTATAGGTGCAAGTGCACTCCCTTGAGGAAGTCATTCCTTTGTTTTTGCCATCAATTCCACTTCTTGCACAATTCAATGTAGAATCATCAATTTTTCTAACAAGGAGTATTCATGTTGTGGCTGCTGTCAGATTCCTTGAATCTGCAAATCCTATTTACCTCAATCAAAGCTATAATCAAAGTTATACTGAGACATTATAAGCGTCATAAAAGTTCCATATTAGGGCTGATATGTTTTATTAGACCAACTCAAATAGTTGGAAAAAATCTTCTTAGCAAGCTTTCGGGATTAAATACCCTCTGTCAGGCTGAGGAAGCATCTGCAGTAGGTGTGTGCTCTTCCTGGATGGAATGAATAGTAAAAATGCCAGAGGCTGGTATGCATGCAGGAAAGGTATAAATTGAGGAGTCAGAATTTTTCCAACTATTTGAGTTGGTCTAATAAAATATAACATATTTACCCAAAGAACCTTGTCTGCCTATGTCCTTAGACCAACACAGCTACAACCTGCACCTGTATTAGGGCTGGCACTGCCAATAATGCTTGTGAATGTTGAAGGGGTTTTAGCCATTAAACAAGGAATTATTGCCAACTGTGCATCAATAGTGACTGCCAAGAACTATGCCTTCAAGAAACACACTGGGCGTGTTTACATCTAGTACCTCCATTATGAGATACTAAGAAAATGCGCATTAGCCTGTCTTATTAAGCATTAACTAAAAAGCATGGTTTTTAGGTGGCACTTAATGCGCATTAGCCTATCTTAATATGCATGAACTAAATAGCACTTTTTAAGTGACATTTTAATGAGCATTAAAATAGGCTAACATGCATTAAAGCACACACATAGATGCACCCACTAAGGGATAAATGATAACTGGACCCAAAGTGCCAAATTCTGATATCAGTTACTGTAGATTTACAGGTGAAATTGAGATCAGAACCTGGCCATGGTTGGTCAGTTGCTTGGCTTTTAGCACAAGTAATTATGATATTCTAGGAGAGTCACAGCCTCCTGTTACTGACACCCGCACAGCATAATGACACCCCCACAGCATAATGCAGCATTGTTCTAAACTAGTAGTGCCCAATTTTGTTGCCCTGTGGCCAGATGGGCCACAGGGCATCTGGTGGGCCAGACCCAGCTGGTGGACCTAATCCATTGTGCAGGACAGGCAAGGCTGGGGCTAGGGCCAGATCCAGTGCATAGGTTGAGTAATGCTGGGGACAGATTTGGTGAATGGGGTTGTGAGGACAGGGCCAGATTGCATGGGAGGGGTAGCCAGGGCCAGGGTTGGATTGGACAAGTGAGGTAGGGCCATATCAAGCAGGTGGGGTTAGATGGGGTGGGGTGGGTGAGGCCAGGACTGGGGCAGCCAGAGCCATATCGGTGGCGGGGGGGACGACGACTGTGGCCAAATCTGGCAAATGGGGGGAGAGGAGAGGATAGGGTTACCATAGATTCATAGATTCATAGATGTTAGGGTCGGAAGGGACCTCAATAGATCATCAAGTCCGACCCCCTGCATAAGCAGGAAAGAGTGCTGGGTCTAAATGACCGCAGCTAGATACTCGTCTAACCTCCTCTTGAAGACCCCCAGGGTAGGGGAGAGCACCACCTCCCTTGGGAGCCCGTTCCAGACCTTGGCCACTCGAACTGTGAAGAAGTTCTTCCTAATGTCCAGTCTGAATTTGCTCTCTGCTAGCTTGTGGCCATTCTTTCTTGTAACCCCCGGGGGCGCCTTGGTGAATAAATCCTCACCAATTCCCTTCTGTGCCCCCGTGATGAACTTATAGGCAGCCACAAGGTCGCCTCTCAACCTTCTCTTGCGGAGGCTGAAAAGGTCCAGTTTCTCTAGTCTCTCCTCGTAGGGCTTGGTCTGCAGGCCCTTGACCATACGAGTTGCCCTTCACTGTACCCTCTCCAGGTTATCCGCATCCTTCTTGAAGTGTGGCACCCAGAATTGCACGCAGTACTCCAACTGCGGTCTGACCAACGCCCTATAGAGGGGAAGTATCACCTCCCTGGACCTATTTGTCATGCATCTGCTGATGCACGATAAAGTGCCATTGGCTTTTCTGATGGCTTCGTCACACTGCCGGCTCATGTTCAACTTGGAGTCCACTAGGACTCCAAGATCCCTTTCCACCTCCGTGCCACCCAGCAGGTCATTCCCTAGGCTGTAGGTGTGCTGGACATTTTTCCTCCCTAGGTGCAGCACTTTGCATTTCTCCTTGTTGAACTGCATCCTGTTGTTTTCTGCCCACTTGTCCAGCCTATCCAGGTCTGCCTGCAGCTGTTCCCTGCCCTCCGGCGTGTCCACTTCTCCCCATAGCTTTGTGTCATCTGCAAACTTGGACAGAGTACATTTCACTCCCATGTCCAAGTCGCTGATGAAGACATTAAAGAGTATCGGTCCAAGGACCGAACCCTGCGGGACCCCACTGCCCACACCCTTCCAGGTCGAGACCGACCCATCTACCACGACTCTTTGGGTGCGACCCTCTAGCCAATTCGCCACCCACCGGACTGTGCAGTCATCCACATCACAGCCTCTTAATTTGTTCACCAGTATGGGGTGGGATACCGTATCGAAGGCCTTCCTGAAGTCCAGGTATACGACATCCACCCCTCCTCCTGTGTCCAGGCGTTTCGTAACCTGGTCATAGAAAGAGACTAGGTTGGTCAGGCACGATCTGCCCGCCACAAACCCATGCTGGTTTCCCCTCAGCATAATTTGCCCTGCCGGGCTCTCACAAATGTGAGCCTTGATAATTTTTTCAAAGACTTTACCAAGGATGGAGGTGAGACTGACCGGCCTATAGTTGCCCGGGTCCTCCTTCCTCCTCTTTTTGAAAATGGGGACCACGTTAGCCCTTTTCCAGTCCTCCGGGACTTGGCCCGTGCGCCACGAGCATTTGAATATTCCCGCCAGTGGCTCTGCAATGACGTCGGCCAGTGCCTTCAGCACCCTCGGATGGAGCCCATCCGGGCCTGCCGACTTAAAGGCATCCAGTTCTTCCAAGTGACTCTGCACCACCTCAGGATCTACGCATGGAAGTCTGGCGCCTTGCTGCTGCCTCTCTACAACCCCAGTGAGAGACTTGTCGTGCCCCTCGCTTAGGAACACTGAGGCAAAGAACTCGTTGAGGAGTTCAGCCTTGTCCCCTCTATCTGTCACCAATTGCTTCTGCCCATTTAGCAGGGGTCCTATTCCTCCCTGGGCCTTCCTTTTACTCCCTATGTATCTAAAAAACAATTTCTTGTTGTCCTTTACTTGGGTTGCCATCCTCAGCTCCATGGTAGCTTTGGCCCGCCTAACTGCCTCCCTACAAGCACGAGCAGAGGAGGTATATTCATCTTTAGTGATCTCACCCTGTTTCCACTTTTTATGTGCTCCCCTTTTGGCCCTTAGGCTGCCCTGGATTTCTCTGGTCAGCCATGGAAGCCTCCTGGCCCCTTTCCCTCTTTTGCCTCGCTCGGGGATCGTCTTGCTTTGTGCCCAAAGGATCGTTTCCTTTAGGCACAGCCACCCTTCTTGGGCACCCATCCCATCAAAACTCCTACTCTGCAGTGCTTCCTTGACTAATCGCCTGAGTGCAATGAGATCAGCTTTCCTAAAGTCTAGCACTTTCACCCTACTAGTTACCTTACCCACTCGCCGTCTTATGTTGAATTCTATCATAAGGTGATCACTGTCTCCCAGATAGCTACTGATTTGGAGGTCCCCTATCATGTCATGGGTTTTCCCAGGCAGGTCCTCTTTTTGGGTCCTCCCATCTCTGTTTGGGTGGGGTATTTTTAAATATCAACAAATGTCCAGGATTTTACTGTGTTCAACATCAAAGTTTTTCCTGGCACTTCCCGTCTTGCCCTAGCAAGGAGCTGCTTGGGGCTGGGGGGAACAGAGAGAGTGGGAGGGGACGAGTGAAAGCACAGGGCATCATGTGTCTCTGCATGCACACATGCACATGGCCGGCATGCAGCCAGGCAAGGTGGTGGGAAAAGTACTGGCAGCTGGATACAGGTAATTCTATGGGGAGTGGGAGTTGGAGGGCCAGGGCTTGGGGACTGAGTGTGTGTGTGTGTGTGTGTGTGTGTGCGCGCGCATGCGCGCACGCGTGTGTGCGTGTGTGTGCACGCGCGCACGCATGCGTGTCAGGGATAGGTATGTAAGCGGGGGCAGGTGCGTGCTGGCATTGAGGGGAAGCTGTTTGGGCACTGTGGCTGCAGCAGGATGGGGGAGGTGCCTGCCCCTTCAACAGGGGAAGGGGCACAGCGGGGCCCTTCGCGGGCAGTGGGGAGCTGCACAGCCAGGCCAGCCTGGCACCATGGGGGCCAGTGCCTGTGCTTGCATGGGTGGGGGAGCTGGGAGATGCTGCAGGGCTGAGGAGAACAGGGGCCTGCGGGTCAGGAGTGAGGGGCACGGCAGGGCTGCAGGGTTGTGGCTTGGGAGTGAGGGGGACTGTGGGAGGGCGGGGGACTGCAGGTCAGGAGTGAGGGGCACCAGCATCACCTGCGGGGCAGGGTACTATGGGTCAGGAGTGAGGAGCAACAGCAGGGCTGGGCAGGCTGTGGCTTGAGAGTGAGGGGTAGGGGTAGGACACAGGCATATCAGTGCCCCCCAAAGATTATATTATGTCCCCCCAACAGGTGTCCTCTTTTTTGAAACTGGAAATATGGTAACCCTAGGAGGAGGTGGCCCTGACCCAATTTGGCTGCATGAGAAGAGCCTAGCCCAACCCAACCTGAATCCAGCAAGGGGGGTGGGTATCTTGGCCCTAATCTGGCCATATGAAGTTTGGTAATTTGGCAGCAGGGGAGGGATGGCAGTATTAATTGCTTCCACTCCCCTGCTGCCAAATTTCTCAACCTGTGAAAAGCCCCACAGACCAGATTTCATGGCTCCGCAGACTGGTTATGGTCTGTGGGCTGGTGATTGAGCACCCCTGCTCTAAGCTATGATATGGCTCTGAACTATGCCAAGCATCCATCTGTGAGCATGTGAGAATGTTTTTAAATATTTGTATTATGATGCATGCCTAAGTTTCCCCAGCTTTGTGTATACTTCTATATACTGGAGTTAAAGGGGTTAGGTAGGGGCTTAATAAGGAATGGTCCATTAAGAAATGAATGAGGCGTCCTACCTAAGGAATGAACACCTTGGAAAAGATGATAGAAATTGACCCATTGTTGAGGGTATGCATGGTACAGGAAGAGTCAAGCTTCTAAACCAGTCACCTAAAAGTGGACACCAATCTGCTTCTCATTGCTCAGTTTTCTGGCCCTTGAATTCTTGCTCCCTGCCACATGTGGATTTCAGATATTTTAGTTCAATATTTGCACAAAATCTTCCCCGTTGCCAATGAAAGTCTTTCTGCTAAGGAGTGTACTCCAGAGGATGGAGCAGCCTTTGTTTTTTGTCTTGCATAAATTCATAATAATAAAAATAATGACTTAAATGTTTGTCCCAGGTTAATACTAATGGCTTTTCGTTGCCATAGTCTTTCAAGTAAGTCATTAAATTAGTCTTGATGGAGAGTGCACGTCTTCATTATTTAAATGATCTTGCACAAGGTTTAGTTATTTAATGATCATGTTTAGATTTTAAATGAGTTTCTTTTCCTGTAATTATTAGTCCTCCAGCTTCCCTCTTTCTTGCAATTTCATTTTCTCCCACAGTCTATGTTCCTCGCATAGATATAGATAAATAGATCTTACAGGCAGTCATTTATAGTCTGTCTTCATTAGTTCACAGCCAAATGAAGCTGAGCAGACTCCACTCTTCTTGCCAATGCTAAATGAAAGCTGAATACTTACTGCAGTAGCACTGTTGAAGTAAAGTACAACTGGCAACATAATGCAGTCTGCAAGTTTGCAGGGAGAGGAACACTTCTCATTGTGGATAGATTAATTTATGATATATTCCCAGGGAAAACAAAACAAAACAAAACAAAAAAGGCAAGCCAGAGATAAGTTACTGAAATGTGCTCCGAAGGCTAACAAACATTACAAGAATGTTGTAATTATGCCCAAAACAAGGATTATCCAGGTCATTTAAGATTAAAAGAAATCAAAGATTAAAATATAGAAATACACAGTTGAAGCAGCCAACAACTGTAACTCTGCCTGTGCTGATGCTATGCACAAAATATATGACTATGACCAAGGCATTTTGTGTTCTAGGTCAGATTAACCTGATTTTAAAGATTTTTTTTCACTCTTCCCTCAGGCATCACAAAAGGCCTGTTTTACAAGAGCTGTTTTAATGGCAGCAATGCATGAGAAGGAAAGGCACTCATTGCTTGTGTCTCGGAGCCAACACACATGTCCTTGGGTCACAGAAAAATCCTGTCAAGGATAATACTGTACTTTTGGTCATTTGCATATATACTAGATTGTACCAGATATTATGTATGCTTAAAAATATTCCTTGGGAAAAGTGCTGGTGGACCTTTCTGTTTACTCCAAGTATTCTTCTCACCTGAGAGCAATAGAGAAGTCCGTAGTAGACCTAGAACTAGATGGGCAGTAGGCTTGTGGGCCCACCAAGGAGTGTAGGCTGTCTTTATTACTCGGGGAGCATGACCATGGATCTAGCCTGTAATATCTGTAGCCCTGGGGTGAGACAGAAGGGAAGCCTTAGGCCACCCCACAACTAAAAGTCCTCCAAGATACGATGAAAGGGCCTGAGAGAAATGGAGCAGACTAGGATTGTATGTTTAGGCTGTGGTTTTCAAAGGGGTTGTAGGAAGCTAGGCACCTAACTGCCTTTGACAATCACAAACTAAGTCAATATCAAAATAAATTAACAGTTGACTAATGAGAATGGAAACCAGACATTTGTCTGTGGAATACTCAGATGTTTGACAATCCAAACTTTCGGGAAATCTCTTTAAAGCTAGGCTTAAGCTGACTAACTTGTACATCTCAGACAATCTACGCTTGTGCCCAATAAATTAGAAGAAGAGTGCCTGTGTTGCCTGTTCACACAACATCCATTATTCTGTATGGCTATGGGTACTTCTGAGTGACCCAGATCTAGCACTATACAATATCTGTATCAGCATGATATTGTCAGTGAGCGTCAGGCTCTTTGTTGAGTTTAGAGACAACATGACTGTCAGGCTCTTTTCTTTGGCTGGAGGTTGTAGCCCCCTGTCTCTAGCAACCTTGCAGTTGTTTCTTTTGGAATGTCCATCATGCATGGCAGATGTACTGTGCTCTGTTCTCCTATGAGCAATTAATACCGTGTTCTGTAAATAGTAAAAACGATGTTGTCAGGAACTCCTCGGCTCTCACCATGCTCTCTTATTGTCACATAATTTCAATGAAGAATGGCAGTTTCTGATTAGTGACAGAATGAATTCAAGCTGGCAGCACGATGCTCAGGTGCAGAAGCCTTTGCACAAGGATCGGCTACTGCAGCCTGGGGACTGACTGGCTAATCGGCAGCTCTGCAGAAAAGGACCTGGGGGTTACAGTGGACAATAAGATGGATATGAGTCAGCAGTGTCCCCTTATTTATAAGAATGCTAATAGCATACTGGGCTGCATTAGTACGAGCATTTCCAGCAGATCAAGGGAAGTGATTATTCCCCTGTATTCTGCACTGGTGTAGTACCTCTGGGATATTGTGTCCAGTTTTGGGCCCCTCACTATAGAAAGGATGTGGATAAGTTGGAGAGAGTCTGGCAGAGAGCAACGAAAATGATTTGTGGGCTGGGGCACATGACTTATGAGGAGAGTCTGAGGGAACTGGGTTTATTTAGTTTGGAGAAGAGAACACTGAGAGGGGATTTGATAACAGCTTTTAACTACCTGAAGGGGGGTTTCAAAGAAGATGAAGCTAAACTGTTTTCAGTGGTGGCAGATAATAGAATAAGGAGCAATGGCCTCAAGTCACAGCAAGGGAGGTTAATGTTGGATATTAGGAAAAACTTTTTTATTAGGAGGGTGGTAAAGCACTGGAGCAGGTTACCCAGAGAGGTGGTGGAATCTCCATCCTTGGAGGTTTTTAAGGCCTGACTTGACAAAGCCCTGGGTGGAATGATCTAGTTGGGGGTGGTCCTGCTTTGAGCATTTGGTGATGTGTGAAGGATGTAGTTTTCGGAGGTGATGGCTCCTTTTGGGGTGGATCCAGGTCAGGTGCATTAGTGCACTTGCAGCCCCACATTCATTCCTGGCCACCCAAAGTTTAAAACCAATTGTTTAGCACTGCATTTCAAGTCAGGCAGTGTGGAGGGAGTCAGATGACTTCAGGGCTCATCATAATCTATCAGATTCCTTCTAAACTCTTCATTTCATAGATGTTGATAACCCTCTCTTCTTTTTAACGGTCTTGATATTCCACCAATCAAGTTAGTCTTTTCTCTGCAATTCTACTGTCTTTTAGTTGCTTATGGTAATGAAGCTCCTATTTCACAGCTATGCAGATTGTTTTAAACATTCCAGTGAAGTTATATTTGTATTTGCTTCAGTCTTAAATTGAATAACACAGGCCTAGGGCCCTAGCATATTAGTAATGCTTCTAGTCTATTTTTAATTAGAGAAAAATATGGGTTGTTTTGTATGTGATGTTGTACCTCACCATCTGAACCCTCCTTTTCAAAAATTTAAATCTTCCCATAGTTCCTTTTGCTCTTAAGTCCTCCTTCAGCACTGATGGTTAGCTGGTATCAGCTGTAAGTCTCCATAAACTTGCTATCATCACTAAAGGACTGAGCAGGTCCAAAGGAAAGAGCTGGACCCCTTCTGTGGGACAATCACAGTAGATGTCCTGTCCTGAATCAGCTGGTTTCTTTGGTAGGTGATCCCACCTGGTTCAGCAGTTTTTGCAGGTGCAAAATAACTGAAATCATAATTTGTTGTATGCAATTATTTGCAGATGCAGCTGATATCATTTAGGCATCTTGCTTCTTGATTATGGCTTATCAGGTAGACAGACAACTACATTGCATCAGTGGCACCCAAAAACAATTGCAGATACTAAAAAGGAGGACTAGAGTTTTGTGTAAAGTATGGGCTGAATGTATCTACATGTTGCATCTCAATCCTATACGTAGAGACTTCAGAGCTAGTAGGAAAATGTAATCCATTTTTACATATTTTGAAACCTGCCAATGTCATTTTACTACAGCTGCCACATGTTGAGACTATTTATTTTGGTTCTAAGGGCACTGATATTTTCATGGAGATGGTGTCAAGAGATATGAAGAAAAATCTCTCTCAAAACTCCCAACAGCTAAAAATCATTAAAAAAAACTCTTGAATTTTAAATGGTGGGGAAAAAAGGAGCACTTCTGTATTTCTTGAAGAAGAGGAAAGCATACCTAGAAGTACCAGAAACAATCATTTCTATCCTCTTGCTCCTGAGATATATCCATTACCATAGGCCTTGTTTTTGCTAGAAAGTGTATAGCCTGATAGAGCCTCAATTGATGTGGGGATAGTTGGAAGATGTGACAAAATTGTGACATTTATATTAGGTCTGACACTGAAAAAAAAGTCCTTTAGGTTTTCGTTAGGAGTGTGTGAAGTGGGTTCTATTCAATTCGAATTTGGCCAGATTCGGGGGACAGTGATTCAGATCACTGTACTGATTTGATTCAGCCAAATCCAAATCTGAAGATTTGATTCTGATTCTGTGTCTATGGCTGAATCAGCAATTTGGCCATAGACACAGCTTTATATGTTTTTTCTACAAACCTTGAGGTACCAGGCGTGGCTCGTAATCCCACAGGAGTGTGGGTGGGGAGGCACCCGCATGCTTGGCAGCAGACCTGGAAGTAGATCAGAAGTACTTCCAGTCCACTTCTGGGTCTGCCACCGAGTGCGTGGGGGACCTCCTTCCATGCTCCGCCCCCCACCCCCCCCCGCTCAGCAATCAGCCCTGGGAGGACCGTGGGTGGCCCCCCAGACCCAGGAGTCACCAGTCACTGAGCTGGGGGCTAGGGGCAGGGGCGGTCCCCCACATACTCCATGGCAGACCCGGAAGTGGACTAGAAGTACTTCTGGTCCACTTCCGGGTCTGCTGCTGAGCACGTGGGGGACTCCTCTGCGCTCCATTGGAATGCTCCATCCACCCCCATCATTTCAGCGTTCATGAGGCACGCCTGGTACCTCAAGGTACCTAGAAAAAACATATAAAGCTGTGTCTATGGTTGAATCGTCGAATCTCTCCAAATCGATTCAGAGGTTCCGATTTGATTTGCAGAGATTGATGGGTCTCCTGATTCGGTTTGGATTTGGAGATTGAGCTGCCAAATTGGACTGAATCTCCTCTGAATTGAATCAATGATCGAAGCTTCGCACAGACCTAATTTTTATCATGTCTGGATTTATTTTTTCACACAATGCTATTTTCTGGAATATGTGTACCATATGAAGCTTACAAAATATTAAGGCAAAGTGTTCCTTCATGGCAGAGGAAAAGTAGAGAGGAAAGTATTGCTTCAGCCTTGCCCTAGGTCTAGACACTGTGACTGCATCTACACAAGATGCTGACTGTGCAGTAACTTGTTACTACTGTGTAGTAGCATCATGGCTCATGAACAGTGATGAGATGCTATTGTGCAGTATTAATGTTACAGTAGTAACAACTGTGCAGTCAGTGTCTTGTGTAGATGCCATCACTCATTCTTTGAATTGCCATCACGAAGGCTTTAGCTTCTTCGATGACAGTCCACGCTTCCGAGGGAGAGGTATTGGTCTGTTCAGAAGGGATCACCTTCAACTCACTCCAAAGGGGAAGAAGCTGTTCACGGCCAGAATGGCTGACCAACTCAACAGGGCTTTACACTAAGTTCACCAGGGGATGGGCGGACAGCCACCAGAGGGTAGACAAAGAGATGGGCAGACAACCACCAGAGGAAGCCCAGCAAGCATCAACTGCAGAATCAGTAGGTCATGCAGCACAAGGGATTTCACTCCTACCCCAACCTAGGGACGGGACTCTTCTAGGAGTGCTGGGAAGCTTAGGGCCTCCCATGGCAGGCTTACTTGTCTGTACACAAATGCCAGGAGCCTGGGGAACAAACAGAAGGAACTGGCCTTTCTGTTACACAAAAATCAATACGATCTCATAGGAATAATGGAGACCTGATGGGACTCCACCTATGACTGGACCACAGGTATAGATGGCTATACCTTGTACAGGAGGGATCGTGTTGCTAGAAAGGGCAGGGGTGTAGCTCTTTATGTGAAGGAGCAGTACACTTCCCTACAAGTGGAATTTGGCACCCAAGAAGGGTGACTTGAGACTCTCTGGGTTAGATTACGGGGGGAACACAGTGAAGGCGATATAACGGTAGGAGTCTACTACAGACCTCCTAAACAAGAGGAAGATCGTGACCTTCCCTTGACTAGGGAGCTGGCAGAGGCTGTATACTTTTGGTGCATGGTTGTCAAAGGCGACTTCAACTACCCTGATATCTCATGGGAGGAGCACTCTGCCAAATCGGTTGTGTAGCTTTCTCACTTACATTGATGAACTCTACTTGTCTCAAGAAGTCTGGGAGGAGCTGGGAGACAGTGAACATGAGTTGATCACTTTGCTATCCATAGCAAGGCTGGCAAATCAGTCAGCAATGCAGAAGTCCTTGATTTTAAGAAAGCAGACTTTCATAAGCTCAGGAGGCTGGTTGCTAAGGCCCTGAGAAACCAGAACCTGATGGAGAGGGGAGTCCATGATGAGTGGTTGCTCCTTAAGAACACAATCCTCAAAGCACAAGGGAATTCCATCCCAGCCCATAGGAAAGGAAGCAAAAGGGCTGGGTGACCCCTGTGGCTAAATAGGGGACTCATGAAACTCCGGTATCTGAAAAGCGAAACCTATAAGGAATGGAAGTCAGGTAGCATCACCAAGGAGGAGTATTCATCATTGGCCCGTACCTGTAGGGAGCAAATTAGGAAAACCAAGGCTGGAACTGAACTCAAACGGGCTACGGGAATCAAGGACAATAAAAAGTCCTTCTTCAAATACATAGATAGTTGAAAGAAACACAAGGGCAACATTGGACCCTTGCTCAACCATATGGGGCAGCCAGCAACCAATACCCAGGAAAAAGCTAATCTCCTTAATGATTACTTTGCATTGGTTTTCTACCAGCCCAAGGGGATCACCTTGCCTAACAAGATGCAGAATTGCCAGGGTATGGGTGAACACACAACCATCACTGGTGAAGATTTCATGAGGGAACACCTTGAGAGGCTGGACATTCACAAATCAGCTGGCCCAAATGGAATGCACACAAGAATGCTAAAGGAACTGGCTGTCATCATAGTGCAGCCAATGCTGAGGATATTTGAGAACTTGTGGCACTTGGGAGAGGTTCCTGAAGATTGGAAGAGGGCCAATGTGCTGGCTATCTTCAAGAAAGGGAGGAAGGAAGATCCAAGAAACTACAGGCCAGTCAGTTTGACCTCAATCCCAGGTAAAATACTGGAAAAAATCATCAAAGAAACCATTACCAACTGGCTAACAGAATGCAACATTCTGAGAGAGAGACAACATGGCTTCATTGCAGGTAGGTCCTGCCTGACCAACCTCATTTTCTTCTATGACCAGGTGATACATCATCTGGACAAAGGAGAAGAGGTTGACATCATTTATTCAGATTTCAAAAAAGCCTTTGACTTGGTCTCCCATGAAGTTCTCATGGTTAAACTGGGGAACTGCAGCCTCAACAACCTCGCTGTCTGATGGCTGGGGAACTGGCTCCATGTTCGGACCCAGAAAGTGATAGTTCATGGAACTGTGTCAACATAGTGCATGGTAACCACTGGTGTCCTCCAGGGCTCCGTACTTAGACCAGTACTCTTTAATATATTTATAAACTATCTGGATTCAGGTATCAGAAGCAGACTGGCTAAATTTGCTGATGCCACCAAATTATGGGGAAGTGTGGTCACACTAGAGCAGGGGCAGGCAATTATTTCAGGCAGAGGGCTGCTTACCCAGTTTTGGCAAGCTGTTGAGGGCCACATGGGTAGCCCCACCCCTTGACAGGTGCCCCGCCCCTTGACAGGTGCCCCACTCCCTGGTCACCATCTTAGGACCAATGTCCCAGTGTCTTGGGACCAATGTCTCAGGGCCAGCACTGGTGGGGTCCAGAGCAGGTTACAAGGTGGCAGGGGTCTGTGGAGCTGGGCTAGGCTGCACCAGCAGGGAGAGAGGGGAGCTGGCCCAGCTCCATAGAGTCCCTTCCGGCTGGGACCCTGTACTCCTGCTGCCCTGCTCTGGTCCTCACCGACACTGGCCCTGGGATACTGGTGTGGGCTCTGTGCACTTGCTTACTCCCAGTGTCTCCCAACCCCGCAGTACAGGCAGGGGGCAGAGTGCAGCCCCAACCACTTGCTCCTCCGCAGGAGGACGAGCTGGTGCTGTGTGTGAGGAAAAGCTGTCCCTCGCCCGCCCCATGGCCGGTGCTCCCTGCTGCAGCTGCTCGCAGCCCATGTGGGGATGTCCTGAGCAGGCATAGGCAGCCCCACGTGGGCTGTGAGTGGTTGCAGTGTGGGGTGCCAGCCATGGGGTGGACGAGGGACCACTTTTCTCCACACTCAGCACCAGCTTGTAACCCGCCCCTTCTGCCAGCCTGGGCCCCGCGCTGGCTCTGGGCTCACTCATTGGGGCTGTTCATGGGGGCAGCAGCTGTGGCCCATCTGCTTGCTGCACCAGGCAATGTTTGCCACCACCATCTCTGGGCTGCCCAGTGCACGAGCTCCGGGCTGGCAGCAGCAGCAAACACTGCCTGGTGTGGCAAGCGGGGGGACCGCAGCTGCTGCTGCCATGCACAACCCTGATGGGCAGTCCCAGAGCTCCGGGCTGGCAGCAGCAGCAAACACTGCCCAGTGTGGCAAGCGGGGGGACCACAGCTGCTGCCGCCATGCACAACCCCGATGGGCGAGCCTGGAGCCGGTGTGGGGCCCAGGCTGGCAGTGGGGGCAGGCTACAAGCTGGTGCTGAGGGCCCCTCACCTGCCCTGTGGCTGGCGCCCTGCACTGCAGCCGCTTACAGACCAGGACAGCCCCATGCAGGCTGCGAGTGGCTGCAGCATGGAGTGCAGGCCATGTGGTGGGCGAGGGACCACTTTTCCTCGGGCCGCTTTTCCCTGGGCTCCTTCCCTGCCTGGGGTCCTCCCCCTCCTTTCCCCCCCTTACCTGAGGTTCCAGCACGGTGCAGTCACATGGTCCCAGGCCACAAGCCCCTGCTGGGGCTTCCAACTGGGGGGGGGGCAGGGCCGGGTAGGCCCTGTTGTTGCGGGAGCCAGGCAGGCTTGCCCTGGGTCCTACTGCCCCTGGTTTCTGTCATTTTTCACAGGAACCAAGGAAAGATCAATATTCATTTTCTACATTTTTTAGGGGCCCACGGGCTGGGTAGAATGGCCTCATGGGCCAGATCCAACCCACGGGCCATATTTTGCCCACCCCTGCACTAGTGGATAGGCTGGCAATTCAGGCCAACCTGGGCAGGCTCGCAAGGTGAGTGGATCAAAACCTGATGGCTTTCAGCATGGAGAAATGCAAGGTGCTCCACCTCAGGAGTAAAACCCCACATCATACTTATAGGCTCAGCAGCGCTACACTCACTAGCACCATGACCGAAAGAGACTTGGGGATCATGATTGACCACAAGATGAACATGTACCACCAGTGCACCTCAAACAAGACCCAGGAAGTCATCCTCCTGCTTTACTTGGCTCTGGTGAGGCCGCAGCTGGAGTACTGCATCCAGTTCTGTGCTCCGCACTTTAGAAAGAACGTGGAGAAGCTTGAAAGAGTCCAGAGGAGAGCCACGCACATGATTAAAGGACAAGAGAATAGGCCTTATGAGGAGAGGCTGAGAGGCATGGGACTCTTCAGCCTGGAGAAGCATAGGCTCAGGGGGAACTTGGTGGCTGCCTATAAGTCTAAGGGGTGTGCATGAGGAGCTGGAAGAACATCTGTTCACTAGGGCACCCCAAGGGAAGACAAGGTCTAACGGTCACAAATTCTGGGATGACCATTTTAGGCTGGACATAAGAAAAAACTTCTTTACTGTTTATGTCCCCAGAGCCTGGAATAGACTCCCCCCAGAAGTGGTGCAAGCACCTACTCTGGACACTTTCAAGAAACATTTGGATGCTTATCTTTCTGGGATCATTTGACCCCAGCTGACTTCCTGCCCCTTGGGCAGGGGGCTGGACCTGATGATCTTGTGAGGTGCCTTCCAGCCCCAATGTCTTTGAAATCTATGATTTCCCATCAATGTAAGGTCTATGCCATGGTAGTATTTGATAGCATTTGCAGAAGCAGGAAGTGAGCAGAGCTATGCATCTTGCTGGCTAGTAAAAATGGCCCAGGTGAATAGATAGTACAGTAAAAGCTCTCTTATCTGGCATCCATGGGGAATGGGAGGTGCCAGTTAATCAACTATGCCCGTTATCTGAGAGGCGTCTTTGCTTGTTTGGGCCGCCGCCCCTCCCACTGCGTCTGGTGTGCGAGGGCTTTTGCTCCCTGGTGTCAGTGTACCAGGGGATAGGGAGAGGGGCCCCACGCAGGCTGCTTTGCCCTGGGCTGTGGTCCACGAGGAAGAAGTGGGACTCGGTGAAATTGGAAATGCTGGAAGTTTCGCTTTTTGCCATGTCTGTTGACAGGTGGTTTCACTTTTGCTGCATCGATTGACATGCCGATTAATAGAGCATTCTGGATGGTAAAGTGCTGGATAACACAGCTTTTACTGAATAGATTACATCGCACTCATGGGTATGGTCATATTAGTGTTCTCACTCCACCCCTTGGAGCACCTGAAACAGGAGCAAGGCTTCTTGAGTTTACTGGATCACTGTATATGCCTCCATGTGAGGCTGTCCTATAAGTGCATAATTTACAGGAAACCCATCTGACTGGAAAACAGAATTCCACCAAGAATTCACCTAGCATACTTGGGTCCAAAATAGGTCATTGCAGAAGTTTTCTTTTGATGTGGAAATCTGGTTGGAGTGAAGCTTTGTTACAGGACATTTTGTGGTAAATTGAATGGAACGGAGGAGGTTTTGTAACTACTGTAAGGTTATGAATAGTTAAGCTATGTCTACGTTATTAGGGAAATGTCTACCCAACCTTCCAATTAGTATTTGCCTTTAAGTCAATGCAGTCATGTGGGCAAAGATTTTTGGCACTCAGCCCTATATTAGTACTTTTCTAGTAATTTTTGCTTAAACATAATTCTTTTCTGAATATTACTGGTTACAGATTCCCTGGGATGCATCTGTTCATCATACCAACTCTTAAAACCCTCTGAGCTTTGACCATTGTTGCCAACATAGACTTATTTAATACTTTGAAAAAAGTGACAGTGTGGGAGTTAAATAGATTCTGAATGGAACAGAACAAGAGATTTTGCAGAGCCATTGTAGAGTAGCACTAATTATATTACTCTGACCTGACTTAACACAGTAACCATGACACCGTGGTTTCAAGTGTGAATACTCTTCCCCAATTTTTGGTGTCATCAGCAAACTTAGCCAGTCCGCTTCTGACACCAGTGTCCAGATAATTTTTGAAGACATTTCCTAGACATACTTTTCACCAATCGAACCCAGATGTTCTGACTGTATGGATATGCATAGTCAGATTTATCTCTATGTTCAAGTAGGTAACAAGACAAAATGTCACTTTAATCCACTACAGTAAGAAAAAATGTTTCACGACAACAAATGGTTTCAACCAACTGTAAATACAATGTTGTGTAGTGGAATGCCTAAAACTATCATGGTACCAATATATTTATCTTTTACTTTTCATGGAAGTTCTCATCTTAAGATACCAAGATATGCATTCAGTCATATATTTCAGTCCTCTTTGCACCAAACCAGCACAGCTGGCGGGGGGGGGGACACCCTCTCCCCTCTCCCCACTGGCTGCTGCTGACAGGTGTAGACAGGAGCTGGGGCTGGTGATAGAGGATTTTTCTGGCTCCTCTCTGCGAGAGCTTCGGGGCAAGACTGTCCCAGCACTCAGCCGGAGCAGACAAGCACGACTGAGGCTAACAAGCCACCCTGCAAGGAATGGTTAGTGGGAGCCTGCAAAGCAGTCTCGGATGCTGTGGGACTGCAACCTAACTTGAGTGAGGAGGGAATCTGGTACAGAAGTTCAATAGACTGGTTTAATAACCTGAATTGTTTAAGTCTGATACTGCATCCATCCAAGTCTGTCTTAGATCAGGTTCCACCATTTTTAAATTGGTCTGTGTGCTGAATTTCTGTTCAGTTACTGGTGTAGACTAGTTTCTGAGCACTTATACCGGTATAAACATAATGTCTGTACCTAGCCTTTGGTGCAGTAAAAGTCTTTGTTGCACATGTTTTAGCCGTGTTTTAATTACTTGCAATATGTGGGGCACTCATGTGCAAATTGAGACTGGTCTTTGAGATAGGCTGGGACTGAGGGCCCTTTAATATGACACAACCCTCCCTAAAATCTATGGCATTATGTGCCAGTATCCTTTGAAAATCTATTCCAGAACAGCAGAACAAAGGGAAAATCTTCTAGCTGAATTACAAATTCTTAAAAAGAGGATACCATCACAGGAATATGATATAGCAAGGATTATTAAATAGAGGAATTAAATTTTGCTGCTTTTGTTTGCATAGTACTGTTGGTACTGTAGGTGGCTATATTGCTTTTTCAGTCATTGCATAACCTGGTAATGTAGCCCAGAGGCACTGAGAGATTTGAATCTTTCTCAAATAGAAATCATGAATGTGTATTGATGTATAGATTGCTGGTGACATAATTCATGACTTAATCTAAACCAGCAAAAGTAATATCTTGAAATGCCAATGAAACCAATGAGCTAATAACATGAAAAAAGATTATTACATTTCTGTATTTAAGCAAGAAGAGATGCAAAGGCATTTTACAACAAAAAGCTAATTTAATTAAAATGAGACAGAAAATAATCTAAGAACAGGCTGGTGTTAAATTCTATATAAAGTATCCACTGTGACACATACAAGTTGTTCTGAAATATATATTGTCAGTAAAGGGAAAGGTTAGGCAACTTGCCAGATCATTTCTTTCTCCATTTTCTGGGACCCTAGGATTCCTTTTAAAGAACCATTGCTACACTCAGGCATTTTCCTGACATATTTATTTCATGTCCATACAGTGTGTAAATTATGTTTTTCTGTATTTCCTTCCATTAGTATTACTAATTACTAAGGTCTACCATTGTAACGTTAGGTTACATGTCCCTGCAGACATAGAAATTTCCTAGTAAGGCTGCTCTGGATTGTCCCCAGTACCTACTTTTAGGTTTACTGGAGACTAGGGCCCAAAAGCAGATGCAGAGGTACAAACCTGGAGGCATCTTCCCCATGTATTTCTGGCTTGGAGCATGCCTGAAGACTCAGATTGGTGGAGCATGCTCAAGCCCCTGGCATTTGGACCAAGAACTACAGTAGTGTAGACAGCATAGATCAACAGCAAATTACTGTCATTCTTTGCATCTAAGTGGCAGCAGAGACTGAGCTGTGCCTAAGAAGATTGTCGCTGACAAGCCACATTGCCTCTCACCACACTTGCGGAATGGTACAGCAATTGTTTCAGGTAGTTGCATCGCTTCCATTTGATTGAGCTGATCTGGAAAACATTGTTTCACATCATCTGACTACTGTCAAGACCTGAGTTATAGAGGGGCCCTAAGGGCAGTGGCCCCAAGGACTGCCAAACAGCTGGGCTAAGTACAGAAAGTCAAAAAGCCCAAGGCTGAATTGATTCAGTCTTTGCAGGTTAGTCTAAACTGTATAGATTGAATCAATTAGCAAGTGAATAGACATTCACTTTTGATTTTGGAAATACAGCCGTGTGCCTGCAGTGGTTCAGGCCAGAAGCTGGGGGATGCTGGAGCATATCTCCCTGCTCCTTTGGAGCAGGCAACTTGAGCCAAGGCTAGCCCACCCACCCTGCAAAGTCGGGATTTGCAGGGGAGATGCAAAGCATCCTGGGATGCTGGGGGACTGTGAATTATCTTGAATCTGGAGGGGATCTGGGGCAGAAGTTCAATAAACTGATTTAACCTAAATCAGTTAGAGCTAATACTACATCCTACCAGATTTATCTTAAATTGGTTTCAGCCATTTTGAAAGCAGCTTACGTGCACTGAACATGTGTTGTGTTACAGATTTGAACCAGTTTCTGGTCACTTATACTGGCTTATGTGTAATTTTTGTCTTTACCCCTGACAACTTCATTCCACAGGGCATGCCTCCCAGGTCAGGATATGCCCCTTTGTGCTCTTTTGTGACAGTGCAGCCTTCTCCAATGGTAACCATGTACAGAGGAGGCCACCTGAAGATTTTCCCCAGCTCTAGGAAAAACTGTGAGAGCCACTGACTTCTATTGCAGTTTGTTGACAGGACTGAGCACTTCAGGGTATCATTGTGCAGCAACAATCGACAGCATTAAATAAATGGTGATGTTCAAGCTTTGTTTTGTTCTTTGCCAATTTAGGATACTTTTTGCATGTAAGCCCAGGTCCTCAATGACGTAAAAGGGCAGGATAATACTTTCTTCAACAAACCTTTTCTCTTTTATCATCAGTTAAGTATCAGTCTGTGTTGTATAACTGGCTGAGAGTGCTACAGCTATTTCAGCCATTGAAGAGACTCTCTTCAATGTGTCTGTTCCTTTATGCAGTTCTTGTGCTAAGATTTACATATCCAGTGTCATCCTCAACAAGCTTCAGTACTTCATTTCCATGTAATTATCCAGAAGATAAAATGAAGTGACTCAGGGATTTGTAGTGAGCAAGCACCAAAGCAAAATAGTAAATGACTACAGTGTTTTGCTGACATCGTTCATTCTTTGCAGAACTTGTTTCTAAAACCACGATCGTATCACAGGCGTTTCACGTTTTGCTAGACTTGAATTAAATGACCTAGCTTCCATTCTGGTCTGAATGAAGGGGACTCACTGGCGCTCTCCTGCCAGGAGTTTTGAACTTTTCTTGTAGTGTCAGTTTCAGTTTAGCACTTTGTTCTCAAAAGACCTTTCAAAGTCATTTCTCACCTGCTTTCTCCAAGATGCTTTAAATAGGTTATCTCATTGGTGAGTGGATAGAAAAAAAAAGATAGAGGGTATGAAGGATATTGAAAGAGGAAATAGGGTCACAACACAATAGGTAGTGTTTAGCACTTACCAGTGCTTTTAGTCCATGGATTTCAAAGTGCTTTGCTATCTGGTGTTTATCTCCTTTTTGCAGAGGGGGAACTAGAGCACAGATAGGCATTGGCCAGAATTTTATAATTCACTGGGGAGGGTCTTCATTTTTGAATGCCTAGTGTGAGAACTTTAAAGGAACCTGATTTTCAGAGGCTAAGTGCCCAGTACTTTCTGAAGATCAGGACTTTTAAATATATTTCACATGTGATACTCCAAAATTGAAGCACCCCAAAACAAGAGTCAGCTTGGAAAACCTCATCCTCATAAATTTGCCCAAAGTCACACAGTGTATCTCTGAATTTGGGTCTCTTGTACCTAGGTCTGGTGTATTCTCCACTGGACTCAAATACTTCCCCTCTGGCTGCTGCTGGAGGTGCATAGGCTGGGCCAAGTTGAAGGGTGAGAATGATAATCAGTGGCTATGAAACTAGCCTAAACCTAATGTTACTGATTGTTGTATTCCTTAGACCTGTGCTCAGACATGATGGTTCCATGCTTGTTTGGAAAAGGTGATGAAAATATTAGCTACATGGTCTTTAGTATGTTCATACTTCAAGTAATAACATCATGATTAATTCTGCTGCTGAAGATGTTTTATAACTAAGGGCTGGTCTGTTAATTTGGGCTGGTTGGACATCAAACTACACTGTGCAATAATTAACACTGGGGCTAGCCCTGCTTATGGTCATTTATGTAGCTGTGCACTGATCACAGTGTTAAGTCAAAAATCTTGGCTTTTATGCCAAGATTCAGGTTAAATCCCTTTGTATTGCGTAAATTGCATTTTTTTACATCTCCTAGCTCCTGACCTTTTCCTCTGCTCCTTTCTTCCTCCTTTTCCATGCTGTGGTTTTTTCCTGCTTTCCCCACAAAGGGGAGGAAAGCAGATTTTGCTGCTGCCTTTTCTAGGCTGCTCCCCTAATAAAAGGATGGGAAAGAGGGCGATTTGTTATGATTTGAGGTAGCAAGGATAACAGCAAAAATGAAAATACCTTGCCCACTAGACCTGTCTCAATTCAGGAGGAGGCAGAGCCATTTAGAGACATTCCTGTCTTGTGCAGTTCTTAAGAGAATTGTTTTCCAAGATGCCTGAAGTTACCACTCCCTTATTTGTACTTCCTTCCTCTCTGTACTTATGCTAGATAGGGCTGACAGGGCAGAGGGTCATATCTGTACTATAATGCATCTCTGTATACAGTGTTCATGGATTCCAAGGTATCTGTTATGATAACACCACCACAAAGGAAACAGTCGGGGCCTGCTGTAATTATACACCCACATTTTCTTATCTACAAATGCTTTATGGCGTGGGTGCAGCACTGACGTTAAGCAAAAAAGGCAAAACTACCTTACCCCAATAATAACTTTCTTAATAACTCCATTGCACAGCCTCTTGATCAGTTCTGCTGTAACTAATATCAAGCTCATCCTGAATGCCTACTGCTTGAGGTAGACACAAAATGTAATATGTTGTAGACTAGTTGAGACATTTGAATCTGAGCTTAGATAAGCAGAAATCCTCTTTCTACCATCAGTTTCCATGAAGAGGCAAGAGTCTATTTACCATCCTTAGGCCATTAATACACTGTAGGATATTTTCTAAATAATTTATATCTATGAGAATATGCACAAGCACAATTCTTAAATAAAAGATATATTTAGCATAATTACTTGGGTGATTACAGGTAATGTCTAAGAACGAACAGCAGAACAGAAACTAGACCAACATGTACACTGTACAAAATTGTATTAAATGATAATAAAGATCCTGACCAGTCAACTCCCTTTATATAAAGCCCCTCAGATGAACCCTTGTAACTTTCTGGGGTTTCTCTTTCTGATGTCAGCAGTGCGACGGTTGCCAGCAGGGCAAATAGAACCCTGGTGTGCATCAGCCAATATGTTGCCAGTAGATCCAGAGAGGTGCTTCTCCCTCTCTGCTCAATGTTGGTGAGGCCACAGCTGGAGTACTGTGTCCAGTCCTGGGCACCACACTTCAGGAAGGATGTGGATAAGTTTGAGAGGGTACAAAGAAGGGCCACCCATACGATTAGGGGCCTGGAGGATAGGCCCTATGAGGAGAGACTCCAGGAACTGGGCCTGTTCAGTCTGACTAAGAGAAGACTGAGAGGTAAATTGGTAGCTGCCTACAAGTATGTTAGCAGGGAGCATCAAAATCTAAGGGAGCAACTCTTCAGGAAGGCACCTCAAGGGAGGACGAGAACCAATGGGCACAAGCTAATAGAGGGAAAATTTAGGCTGGACATAAGGAAAACCATTTTTTCCATAAGGGTTACCAAAATCTGGAACACACTCCCAGCAGAGATGATGCAGTCACCATCCTCGGAGGTGTTGAAGATGAGGTTAGATAAGCAACTTGTTGAGCCCGTTTGAGCCCAATAACTTCCTGCCCATGGCAGGGGACCAGGCTTGATGATCTTGCAGGTCCCTTCCAGTCATTCCATTGTATGATATCCCCAAAGTTGCTTCCCATCAATTCTATGTGAACATTAAATATCGTATAAGAGGGTTTATAAGAATGAGAACTTTGCTCAAAGCATTTGGCATATCTTTGGGCATAACATCCATTGCACACCCTACTGTCCACTATGCATCAGTTGTCCGCTTGGTTGGAATCTTCCACCTCAGGGATACTTGCATTTCAGTGATGCTGAAAGCATTTTTGATGTAAAATGACATGAGACCATTGGAAGTCTATGAAATTATAACTAATTTTCTGCATTCACACTGGAGCAGTGATGCTTTTAGGTTTGCACTTTTACTTGCTGAAGAAAGTAATCTCTTAATCTTTGCCCCATATGGGACATCTTTTTCTCTAGTTCACCTCTGGTTAGAGAGAGGCATAAGACAGCGATATTCTGATTCCCTCATAAGCAATTGTCTGTCTTTTAAGCTCAGCTCCAGAGCTCATAAGAATAGTAATTATCATCTACAGATGCTAGAAATCTTGGTAAATATATATGAACTACACATAATTTATAAGGGGATATATTAAAGCTATTTCAAGCCTGTAGAAAATCTCTTCCTCATTACTGAGGTGTAATGAATCACTTTAGATCATTATCAAACTATTGGATTAAACAAGTTTATTTTAACCTACTTCCTCTATCTCGTAATCTAGTTTGGCACAAAGTAAACCAATTTCCTTTTAAAAATGTGATTGAGCCTTTGTATATGTGTGTGTGCATGGCTAAACAAAGACCTTTAATTATTAAATCAATCAATTCTGGTCTTTAATCATCTAAACTTGGATACTGCAGCATTAAACTTACTATGTTTCCCCACTTCTCTTAAGTAAAATCAAATTCTTAAGATAAAAGGAAACCTCTTGATAATTAAATAATTCCTCCTCTTTCCTCCCATTCACAATTTCCCAAGGGCTCAGCTGGGAGGAAGTTTTGCCAAATGAAAGAATTGGGGACCTTAAGAGCTTTGATAATCTGAAAGTTTATTTTTTTCAATATTTTTTTCCAATACAATACTCAGGAATTTAGAGATTTTATTCTAATTTCCACCCTGCCATAAGAGTAGGCTCAGGATCTCTAAAAGATGTTTAACTGTCAGTATGACTTATTCCTTAGATTGGACATCAATGGGAATATAACCTGATGAAGAGAGTCAGGATTGAGCTCTATTAGTGAGTCTTCTTTCAAATGCAGCTCCCAAATCCTTCAAATGGAAACAAGGCTTTTTGGTCTTTCCGCTACTTCTGTCATATTGCTTGAGTTCACTGGACTTCTTTCCTTATTGTCTTCCATTTTTGTAACCCAAGCCCAGGGTATGCTGAGCTGTGTGGGCCATGATAAAAAAAAAACCCACTCCCTGGCTGGCGGTGTTCAAACAAATACATTTTAGGAAAGAGTTCCTCAGTGCCCTGTGTGGAGATATGGAAGTGGTTAACAGAGATCTTTCTACAAAGAGCAGAGAGAATTCTTAGCAGTGTTTTTTATTTAGTTATGTATTTATTTCCCCTTGGAGAAGGATAGGGTCACAGCCTTGTGCCCTCTGTGCACTGGCAGTGTCTATAGGCTGCTGTTGGAGGGAGTTCATGCTACAACTCCATTACAGCAGGTTAGAACCTGCTCCAGGGTGTTGTCACAAACTGTTTTAAAGCCAGAACCACACTGTGTCTTGGCAGTGGAACTGGGAGCTAAGGCACTGCTGTCCACTGATTGTAGTATCTCTGGTGTGCTGCAACCTCACTCCCAGTATGAATCTGTTTTTTTAATAGGTCTATACTGGCCAGTAATGGGAATGAGGCCCAGACTGAATGAATACCACCTATTACTGAAAGCCATGGAATGCATTCATATCAGTGCTGATGTTACCAGGGTTTACAACACTCTTCAGGAATTCTTAGGCAGATTCTTATCTACAATAAATTATCCTACAATATCCTAACTCAGCTGAAGTCTATGGAGCTGTGACAATTTACAACTCCAAGGAATCTGGCCCAATCTGTGTGTCTAGTCTGCTTAATCTGCCCTATCCTTTATAGGATTCTCATTGCTGTACTAGAATGGCTGGATTTGCCCTTGCCTAATGATGTAATTCAGATAGTACATGGAAAACCAGAGGGCTTGGAAATCTTCAGACATTTATCTGACACAGCCATGCTAGGAAGCTCTGTACCTCTGAGTGCCTTTAGTGTTACAGATTTCAGTTAGATTAATATGAAACCCTAAAGTTCTATGCATGTGTAGTTTCCCTCCTGTCACTACAGCTTTTGTTTTCTATTTCAGGTTTGATCCAAAAGAAACAGAGAAAGTGGCAATTATGGCCTGATTCATGTGGTATTTGTGCAAACCCATAAAAAGATTCAGGTTTTCCCAAGTCTGGAGCTTGGCAGATTTGAAAAGTTTGAGCCCTCCAGGGATGTTTTGATCTATTTTGTTAAGTTGAGATCATCCTGAGGGAAAGTGGCCTCAGATATGGGTGTTGAGACCTAGAGTGACTTGTCTAGAGATGGAACAAAGATTTGAACATTTGAGTCTTCTGGGTTTTTTTAGAGGGTAACATGTTACTAGGACTGTGGAGGCTTCTCCATCCATTGGGCTGCAGAAGTTTGTGGAACAATCCCCCTTTGTTTGTTGGACTAGGAGAGACTCCTAGATCCCAGACCTTGTATTCTGTGTGTGCACTGAATCGGTGTGAATAAAATATATTCACTGACAGAGCCCCCAAAACAGTAATCTCTCTCATTTTTTCATGTTGGAAAGGCTGCAATAGCTTTTGATTTGTCAGCCTTTTAAAAGTCAATTTTGTATTAAATGTATTTTGTAAAGTTTTGTAAATGTCTGATGGAAATAATGCATTCTAATTCATATTCAGTTTCAACATCACATGTGTCTAGAGTAATATTACATTAACAGTCAATGACACATAATGGTCAGTCAGCCAGATAAGCTTTTTGCAAAATAATCAGATTTGTACTGAAAGATAGACTTTTGATTTTCCTGCAAGCTGATTGTAATTGACATGTTTTTGTAAAGTCATGTGCTACATGTGAGACTCGGGTTACAATGAGATGTAAATAGGAGAGGAATATTAGATTTAATATCACTGTTTTTAAAGGAATGAGCATAATATTTTGCAGTAATTACACTCTCACTTTTCAGCCAAGGATTTAAAAACCCTTTACAGCATGAATCAATCCTAGAATACTTGGAAGACAGAAAGATAAGGTTCTTTGGGTGAATTTGATGTCTTTTATTAGACCAACTAAATAGTTGGGAAAATTGTTCTTTCCAAGCTTTCAGGCACAAACACCCTACTTCAGACATAGGGAAAGTCTGCTGGTGTTTGTGTACTTTCTTGGGTGGAAAGAAGCTTAAGCTAATATGCAAAATGCAAGCCTGTGAAAATGCAAATGTGTGGGAGGGATGATCAGAGGGGATGGGAATTAATGGGTATAAGACATAGGTGGGGTGGGGGGAAGATGCAAAAGAGGGGAATGTTGACCAGTTGTAAAATGTAGCTGGTAAAATACAGAGAGGTTACCTAGTCCATGATTTTTTGTATTCAGTAGATTTATGAAGTGACATTTGTAGCCTCATCTACGTAGCCTTGCCAACCTCATCACCAGAAACAGACTTCCTATGGCCCAGAGCACACTGAATGGATCCAAACCATGCTGGAACAAGAAATGTAAACCTGCCAACACATCTCTATGACTCCCACAATAACTACATCCCACAACAGAACCATCACCATTCTTGAACCCGAACCTCCAGAACTATAATGTATCTCATCCAGTGCACTGAATGCCCTGATGGAAACTACGTAGGAGAAACCAAAAACAACTGCGTACCAGAATGAACGCACACTGAAAATCTATCAAAGACAGAAATATCCAATTACCTGTGGGTGAACATTTCTCACAATACAACCACGCTCTCCAATATTGCAGTTCTAATCCTCAAAGGAAATTTACAAAACGCCTTTCGTAGAAGAGCCTACAAACTTCACTTCATAAATCTACTGAATACAGAAAATCATGGACTAAATATAGACATTGGACACGTTATAACCTGCCTAACATTCTATAACCCCAGATACCCTCTCTACATTTTACTAGCTACATTTTATCACTGGTCAACATTCCCTTCTTTTGTGTCTCTCCATTCTGGCAGTCTACCTGTCTTGCATCCTTTAATTCCTATCCCCTCTGATCTTCCCTGCCATACATTTGCATTTCCACAGACCTACTTTTTGTCTATAGGTTCAAGGTTCTATTCCACCCAAGAGAGTACACAAACACCGGCAGACTCTCCCTATGCCTGAAGAAGGGTGTTTGTGCCTGAAAGCTTGTAAAGAACATTTTTTCCAACTATTTAGATTGTCTAATAAAAGATATGACATTTACCCAAAAAATCTTTTCTATGTATGTCCTTAGACCAGAACGGCTATAACCAACACTCCTGTAAGACAGAAAAGTTTTCTTAATTTATAATAATTATTCCTGCTTCACAGATGGACAAGATTGACTTGCTTAAGAGCATGCCACAAGTTAGGGGCAAAACTGGGAGTAAAACTAGGAGTCTGATATACCTCTCATTAATACCTGCTTGAATTGGGAGGACTTTTACTGAAATTTTATCAGTGTAATATTTGTCAGTGTGAGGGGAGAAGTCAGACCCCAGAGTCTTGAATCCTAGGCCCACAGGGGCTTTATTTTGAGTTTTCCCATTTTTCTAGCACCAGTGCAGCTCTATCAGTCTGAGAAATAGTAGAAGCTTAGAGCAGGTTAGAAGCCAGACCTTGTGGTGTTTTTACCACTTTGCCAACTAGACCAACCCAGAGCTGGAGATAATCCTGAGTGGACACATCAGGCCCAAGCTATATCCTCCAATGAATAAATATTGAGCCTGATTCTCCTCTCACACATCAATGTAGGTTGAAAGTAACTCCGATAGCATCAATAACATTACACTGGTAGAAATGAGGGGACAATCAGTCCTGTTAATTCCTCCTCTAAATCCAAATTCTGACCAGGCAATCAGGCCATCAATTTCTGATTATATGCTATTTTTTATTAAACTCACTTTGTATTCCAGGTATGTGAAGATGTTCTTAACTCCAACTAATTATTACCAGTTAATAAAGACATAGGGAGAATAGAGTCATTAAACCACATATTGCTTGGCTATCAATTGAGGCTCTGGGACAGTAAAATTATATGGTATCATTGTTACCACTGTTCCAATAAAAGATGAGGTATTAACTAACTAATATAAATAAATAGAGATGCTTGTTCTGAGCAATTTATCTTGTGGAGGAAAATCTTTTTGCTTGCATCTTTTTTTTTTCTTCATTATTCACCAAAGTGAAATCTAAACTGAAAGAACTGGGATTATTTGGTCTGAAGGGGAGGGTAGTTTGATAACAGTCTTCAAATGCCTGAAAGGCAGTTATAAAGAGGATGGAGAAAGACGTTTCTCTGTGGGCACTGACAGATGTGCAGTCGCCCTCTCTAATTCATGCCACTTTACATAAGTGACATGAGTTACAGTGACCCAACCTAGACATGTGCCTGTGGGATTGAGCTCTACTTTGGAGCTGATCAAGTCAGAGGAGCCTGCCTGCAGCCTCTTTCCCCTAGCTCTGCTCTCCCCCTTCTTCCAACTGCGGTGCTGTCTGCAGGAAGAGAAGGGGAGAAGGAAGGGGGAGCAAGCTGCAAGCTAGGGTTTGTCGGACCTGAGTTGGAGTGGGGAGGCTGTGGGGGAGGAGGAACACAAGGCTCGGTGGGCTCCAAACAGCTCAGCCCTGATTGCACGATAGATTGGTCCCAGGGAACAGAAGTTCCCTAAGGTGCTCTAAAGTGGAGCACCTTCATCTAATCCCTCATTAGATGAGGGTTAATTTGAGGCCAGCAACGCCCCACCCCAGCCCGCAATGGCAGCCCGTCCTGCCCCACGTGCAGATCTGGGGGGATGTGCCCCCCATGCCCTCCCGAGGTATGTGCAGTGGCAGGAGCTGCCCCCCTACCACACCCATGCCATGGCTCTGTCCCGTGCCCTACTCCTGCTGTGCAGTGCCTGCCCCAGCCCCACTTCCTCCCTCACTGTGAGGCCCCCCATGCCCCTTCCTTCCTCCTGGCCCTTCCCCCACAACAGCTTTACCAGCTGACCCAGCTGCTTCATGCTGCTGGGCTGTGCTCCTTGCTGCTCATTCATTCTGCATACCCCCTACGGCCTTTTTAAGTATCCCTAGGGGTACGCGTATCCCGGGTTGACAACCAGTGTTATATAAGACTTCCCATGTCAGAAAGAGTGTGAGTGGCAGCTTCTATTATAGTTTCAGCTATGATCTTACTCCTTAAAAAAGCTTGACTGTTTCTTCCAGTTATCCTGAGTGAAGAGTGGTTAACGTGCCCATCACCTTGAACAGGGTTTGTGATTGCTCATAGATCAGAGATGCACTAGAAGTCAGCTGACACCTTCCAACATAACAGTAACGTTTCTGGTCTCTTGTCTCTCTCTGGGGTGATTAGTGCAGACATTAGTGTTTTAAGACTTTCATCCCTATTGCCAGTGCTTTTAATTTTCCGTTTTACTAAAGGAATGTTTAATGTTCCCTCTATAATTATTTTTTACTTCAAAAAGGATAGTTAAAAGCACCAGGCAGATGATAAGCTACTGGAGGCTACCGTTCAGCTTTTTTTATATGAAAACTATAAAACTATGTTCCTTGTAATGCAGTTGGACCAGGTTTTGGTTTTATTAGTGTTTCTCAGACTGTATTTAACCTTATTAAACTCCTTGTCTTCTTTTATCTTTTTTCAATTACAAAGAAAATTAAAATTGTTTAAGCCCCAAGGATTGAAAAAAACACTGTTGAATTAATTGGGAATACTCCAGGTTTCATATTAGACAGGCTTTTGTTACATACAGTCAGTCTTAACTCAGAGATTTGACTGAATATTATCAACATTTTTCCTAATGTAGTACATTCATTTACATTTCCTTAAATATTGGAGTCCCAATTTTGTTGTCACTGAAGTCAGTGGCAAAACCCCCATTGACATGACAGAATATGAGGAAGAAGAGGGCTTGTTCTTTTACAAAACAGAAAAGGAAAAGGAATGAAGCTTTACTGAAATGAACAAATAGGGCTGCATATCTCTACATTCATAAACATTAAGAAATTTTAGATGGGCTCCTGCTTGACTCTATATAAGAGGTTGTAAGCTGCTGCCCCATTTCACATTAAGCTTCTTTACTGATATAATGCTTCTTGTTTTTGGTGACACTCTGGGAGAATGCAAATGTGTAGTCCCTTGCCTCTCTGTGCCTATTAAGACATGTTGTGATTCAACAACCGAACATAGAAATGCAGCCCACAACCTGCTTCCTTCACACAGATCTTTCTAAGAAACAGGTGCTGTGGGCTACACCCATATTCTTATTTGGGGAGAAAAACGGTAGTTAATGGCCAATAAATATGCACAACAGTGTGATTGTGGTTGCATGGCAACCAACACAGACATTGCAGAGCATGAGAGAGCCGCAGAGAAACAAGGGATTGTGAATTCAGGTGTGGGTGAGGATTCAGTGCCAATTAATGTAGACTGGTTTGTTAATATCCTTACTTGCAGAAGAACGTATATGGTTTTGATTATAGTTCACTTATGTAAGTTGGACGTTTCTGTTTTAGTATATCTTAGCAACTCATCCCCTTGGAAAATGATAGTCTGTAATCAGGTGCCTGGTTTTATTATTTTTTTAAATGTGTGTTTGGTTTTTATAAATATAGCTGTCACACAGGCACTACTGCCATCATGTGGAGAACCAGGGCAAGAGGCATAATAGCATGGATGCTGATGAGGTGGGTAGGAGCAATGTAACTGCTCGTCATCACTGTGTTTGTCATTTCAGGATGTGCAGAACTCACATTCCACCAGGTCAGACATTTGTTCTTTCAGCGCATCACTGGTTCTGGCTGTTAACTCTCACAGTTAAATTGCTGGTTTTGTTCGCTTTTACAATGAACAGAGAGAGGTAGTTAGCTGTGTTAGTCTGAAGCTAGGCAGCAGGCAGGGTTGAGATGCACTTTACAGACTAACTAAGTCAGAGATGCATAAGCTCGTGTGAGCCTGAACTCACTTCATCAGATGCTATGTTGTCCTCTCAGGCTCAAGAAATCTTACACATCTCTGACTGAGTTAGTCTGTAAGGTGTTTCTCTTTCCCCTATCCTGACCTGTACAATGAAGAAATTTTAAATATGTCAACTTTAGAATGAAATGAGCAGGTTACCAATGAATAGTGTAATAAGTGGTGGCAAATTAGCGATGGCTGAGAAAAGCATATACAGTATTTCTTTTTACTATATACATTTTTCCATCAGGATCTACTAACATCAATTTGACATTAGTTTCTGCCATTTTTGCAGTTTGTACTGGTAAGCCATTCCACTTTTCTGTGAGGGGGTGCTGCAGAGCTGGCTTGCCCTTAGAAGATCACTAGGTAAATGTGCTTCCCACCCCCTTCCTCATGCACATGGGGTAGAAGTACAGTGCACGATCTGCTCAACCCATTGGGAAAGCCAGGATGGATCAGTCATGCTGGTGTATGGCAGTTTACTCTGTGGACTGCCCTAGACTCAGGCATAGAACAGGCCATAGTCTTCCCCTGCCTTCCACTTCCTTTCCCACAGGTAAAAAAACCAAAAGAATAAGCAGTCAGCACTCCCCAGAATCCAGGGACCACTATTAATAGACTGCTATGCTACAACTTCCTTGAGGGGTGGGCTGAAGGGTGTGCTTGGGTATAAGACTATAGAGATTTTTAGCCAGTGGAAGGGATGCACAAGATTTGAAAAATTCAATTAAACTCAGAACGCAGACTGAGGCACAGCCACCTGATCTAGCTCTTAATACTACTCAGGTAGTGCATGTATTATAGACCATGCAGGAGTCTGAAGTGGCTGGATGAGAAGTTCCTCAGCACAAGAACAATACAGTAAGCTGCCCAGTGCTGCTCACTGCACTGGAGTGAAGGAAAGAACAGGCCAGCACCCAGAGGCTGTGCTAATCCTGAAGAAGCCCTAAGTCCAACAGGTACAAAGGTGAAGGAAAACTCTCTGAAGTGACAGCACAAGTCCCAAGCCTGAGTTTGTAGGGCTGCAATGTAGAAGAGGGCTGTATAACTTCAGTATAGCTGAGAGGGTGAATGTGGTGCCTACATCCACCCCAGGCCACACATCATGCAGGTTCCAGGAGCAGTTTCCTTTTTTTGGGATTCCTGGGGTGGATCCAGAGGCAGGTATGGTGGCACAGGTGCACTGTCAAACTGGACCATGCTGGTGGAGCCTTTGGGGACTTAAAAAGTCCTCAAAATAGAAGAGAAACCTCCCTTCCCCTCTATGCTTAGAGATGCATCATTTCCCCTCCCTTTCCTCTGTGGCTGCTGCTTTTCCTGCTGTCCCTATGGTGGGGGAAGCTTCAAAGCTGCTGCTGCCCACTCCAGCCAGACTGCATGGGGGCTTGGGAACAGTGACAGGGGGAGCAGTGATGGGTGTGGGCATGAGTTCCCACTCCATGAACCTGCTTCTAGGGAACTGGGAATGGGATGGGAACCTCCCCCCCACCCCGCCAATCAACACTGCTACTGCTGAGGCTCAGTCCAGCCCAGCCCAGCCCAGCCCCAGGCAGTCTGGCAAGAGCAGCTTTGAAGTCAACCCCCCCCCCCCCCCCCCCCCACATTTGGGACAGTAGAATCAGCAGGGAGGTGGGGATGTGCTTTTGAGAACAGAGGGGAAGCGGGGGATTCTTACCTGTTGTGGGGGCTTTAAAAGAAGTCCTTAGGCTCAGTCTATCCTGTGCACACCAGTGAGCTGTGAGCAAGGATGCTAGGAGCAGGGAATGCAGCCATCCCCACAACACAGGTAGCTGCTTTTGCACACCTTTTTGCCAAATCATGTATCCACCCCTGGACTTCCCTCACTGTACAAGCTGCACCAGCTGCACTTGGCCCCCAACACACACTGTGTAGGCTGCAGTGGCAGTATGTGCCCCCCCCCCCACCTCTTATCACATGGGCTGCTTTACCTGGCTGATTCTGGAGGCTAAAGCGTTCATCAACATTATTTAGACCCTTGGGGGCCAACTTTTTGGCAGACATCACAAATTAGCCCTATTCCCTCCCCAAGTGCCACTCCAATTCCCTTACCCAATCTGTTGTTCAGCTTTGTACTGTGCCCAAGCTGCTGCTCTTTGTGCCCTGTGCTCCTTGACTGATCTGATGCTGATTTCTGCTCCCTACTCCATCTGCCACAGGGTTGCCTGTCCCCTCCCTAATCTTACTCACAGAGGTTGACTGTGTTACTTGGGGCATGTGTGCTGCAATTTACCCCCCTCCCCCCTTTAGATAAATCCTCATTGTTACTGAGCCTGTCCCTGGTGGACTATCCAGATGCTGACCTCAAGCTGTATCTCATTTTGCCTATCAGCATGGCAGATAGGGCTCTGGCAGACAGTAGAGCTCAGAATCTGTAGCACATTAGTGCCTTACTCCCACTTTGCCTTGCTTTATGGGTGGATCTTTCAGGGACCAGGACAACTTGTCTGGTCAAGTTTCTGCACCACTGGAGTTCTCCCTTAGTTAGATGCAAGATGATGGGGCCCCTCTCCACCCTTCTAGTTCTACCCAGCGTGCAACAGCCAAGGCAGGCACTCAAATTAGGGCTGTGGGAAGGTCCTGTACTTGGAAACCCCTATGAAGTACTCTAGGAATCTCTGTTTTGGTAGTAGGTATTCACCAGCTATAGCGATGGGCAGCCTAGATCTGCTTTAGAGACATAAAAAACAAGCACCCCCCCCATGCATTTTTTTTTCAGTTTTATTATTTTTTTGTAAAAGTTTAATGTTTGTCTAAAAGATAGTATTTAAAAAATTAAACCCAACAACAGTGAGCATGTAGTAAAATTATATGAAGGCAGCTACAATGAACATGGCTACATAGAAGGAAAGGAGAAAGTCACGTCTAACCAGTGAAGAACATATACACTCAGCAATAAAATTAATACCTATATAAAACTAGCAGTGCAATGATACAAACAGGAAGCAGCTTTACATTAAAAATAGAGCTTTTTAAATATAGAAATAGCACCATTTACAAAGAAATTGAGAAATGTAAACGTGGTAGGTAGATTCAAGTATATAGGTTATACACACACCTCCCAACATGTATTAGAACATAAATTTTTCTCAAACCCTGCATATCATTGAGCATGTGCACTTTCCTCAGCGTACACACAAATCCTGCTGTTCCTAAGCAAGGGTTGTCTGTCTAATGAACACTGTGATAAGAAGTGTAGGCTGCCTTTCCGCCTTGTCTATCCAAAGTACCCTAAATCTAGTTCAGCAGCTTAAATACTGCAAGCAACATTGGTTTGACAGGTTGTTTAAAATGCAGCAGGCCCCATTTCCTTCTTCCATTTACCTCAGTTAGAGCTTGGTCATTGATGTAAATGGGATGGTTCTTCAGACACAGTGTCAACCTTTGCCTACTCAGTAACTTCTAAATTGGCCTGATTTTACTCTCATTAGTACTGGTCAAACTCTACAGGCTTTGGTGGTGGAGTTACTCCTGATTTACATTAGTGTACCCAAGATCAGAATCAGGCTCAGTAGGCTTTAAGGGAAAGGCAAAATGTGGAAGTGGAAATTGGAAACTGAAGATTTATTTTCAGTCCCTGGATTTTCAAGTACAGCGAGGCCAGCCACAGACATGATACCCAGACTGACAAAGTGAGGTGATTTGTGCAATGATGTTTTAGCTGTGGAGCAAAACAAGTTTCAGTATTTTAGGTGATCTTTTCCTCCTCCCCTCTATAAACTGACATTCCACTAACATGCTGCATGTGGTTTATGAAAATGGAGAGTCTACAATACACTCATCACCTAATCTGGTTCCATTTCAGACCAGCTCACATACTGATTTGTACTAGCAGAGGAAGAGTAGCAGCATCAGCAGCTTCACCATGTGCTGCCACTAATTAGAGACTTAATTTCCCTTTGGAAAGCAATTTATGAGTGGGTGTATAAAGAAAAAATGATTCTGATACAATCACTGTAAACTTGCAAATTGTAGTGTAAAAAAAAAAAAAAAAAGACACTTAAAATTTAGCAGTGGTAAGGGTTCCATTCCCCACATTTGAAGTTTCCTATTAAAATTCTACTATACGTTTCTTTTTTTAAAAAGAGGGATAATAATTCCTCATAAGGCTGTTACTTTACCTACTTCTAACATAAGGCCACCACACTCCAACTTCCACCTCCACTAAAGTTCATTCTTAAATTCCATTTTTATAACATATTTCATTACAAAAATACAAAAGCATCTTTTTCTCCCAAGACCAGGGAAATAGCACATCAGACCATACATCTATTCTCAGAGAGAAATACCAGTAAACATATAGGGCGTCTTTATATGTGCTCCAGGATGGGTGGGGGTAGAGGGCATTTTAATTAGAGCATCTCTTGGCAGCCACTCAAATTAAAATGCCTGCAGTGTCTGGTGTATTCAGCATCCTGCACTTAAAAATGGCAGTGGGGGCACTTTAACTAAAGTTTGTTCAATGATCTTTAGTTACAATGCCCCATGCTGCCATTTTGAAACACGGGGACACTGAGTACATGTAATGCTGAGGCTGCTGTAGCACACTAATTAGCATGCTCCAGCTGACTCGATTAATCAAGTGTGCTCTGACATGTTCTAATTGGAACATGTCGGAGCAGGAGTCAGGCATGTGTATAGGTGCCCATAAAGTTCTCACCACGTGAAAAAAGAGCTGATATGGCTATCTATACATTTGCTAAAAACCCAAAGTAACATGATGACAATATTAAATAAAAGGAGAATGCATACTTGTAATTACAGGCTATTCTGTTAGAGAAAACACATCCAAAGTCAGTACTAACCATTACATTATTCTGTATTTTCCTCAAGCACTGACCAATGTCTGGGGACTTAGAATTCTAAATATGACATGCCCCATTTTTCTTACTTCCCTTCTCATGAGGGATAGCAACTGTTTCCCCATGAAAAATGTACGACTCCCAGTCTTTGACAACCTTTTTCCAAAATTTACCCAGGTATGTGCCAAAATGCAATACCTTTCATGATCTTCCTGTGTACTAAGTGTACTGGTCATGGCTTTTCCCACCCTGTCCATCTTGAGCCATATTAAAAATAACCAGTTGCAAACTGAGTAATGGCTACTGATTTTCCATAGATCAGGGCTTTCCAGCTAGGGGCATGAGGCCCAAAAGAAGTTGAAGTTGCCACCCCTAGGTTCTCACCCAGTCACTACTCCCTCACATTTCTATGGCTCTGACTGCAGCCATGGGCTCTGGGCTCCCCTCCCAAGCCTCTCCTGCTGGTGCATGCCATGAAGCACGCATTCTTGGCCTCTTAGAGGTTGGACAGGCCTGCTGTAAATGAAGTTATGCGTTGGACACAAGTCTGGCCATATGAGTAACTGCTCACCCATATTACTTGTCTTTAGAGTCCAAGGCATATGTTATGGGAGATGACAGGTTCACTCACACCTTTTAGAGGCTCACCATTCCCAATTGTATCAGATTTGTTTAGGAACTGGCTTTTGGGTTCTTTATGTCCATTCACTTGTACTGTCTGCTCAGAAAAGGACACACACAAAAAAGGACTAATACAGTTAATTAAACACAACAACAACAATGTTAAAATTCACAGTTATTTTGGTCTTAATCTTTTTTCACATGTATACATTCAACCATATCGTATTATTAAATTACTAGGCTTTTGTAAAACAAGTGCTGGGCAAATTGTACAACAACCAATCGACATTCAAGTAGTCATACCCTGAGGAAATCTGTTCTTCTGAAACTGGAAAATACAAACCAAAAAATCTTTTTGCACTAAATCCCATTCTAATGTACAGAATAAATAACAAGACTTTGCATTGCTGAGGCAGAACTTGACAGACTGGAAGTAAGGAAGCAGCTGGTTTTGCAACTGCAGGAGATTATGTCTTTCCACCACAGATTTACTCAGGGTAAGTAGAATACATGTAAAAAATGTTCACCCTACGTAAGTGCTAGACAGCTCACCTGAAAAAATATAAAGCCATGAGACTCCAGTAGGTCTCTGTTTGCATCTCCCCACAGCAATAACAGCATATTTTTAAATTAAAATTACAACAGTAATTTAATGCTCACATTGCTGTGCCAAGCACAAAGTTTGAATCCAAACTGGTGTTTAAATAAACCATTAATAAACGTATTTTAGCAGTAGGTGATGGCTCATGAGGAAGAAAGTTAGCAGACCTAGTGGGCAACCACATAGCAGGGAAGCATGCCAATAGGGACAACATTTTACCATGCATCTTTTGTTATGTTATAGCTGTAATAGCTATTTGCCATGCAATAGCTTTTGTAACAAGCATGAAGTCCTATTACAATCTGCCCACACTTAACTGCAAGCTGAGTTAGTCAGTGCCATTACTACCAATTTCTAGTCTTCTCTGAACAGAGCTGGAATTTCTGGTCTGGTTGCCTTCAGTTTTTTTCCATGCCACAGGGTCTCCAAGGCTGCCAGGTGTTTTGAAAAAGGCCTCGTTATGTGTAGAACGAATGCTTTTAGGAGTAAGGGGGATTGATGATTGCTATTTTATAAAAGAGAAAAGGCAGTTCAGTAGTGTCTTATCAATAATAGTAATAAAAATACACATGCATGTGTGTTAAGTGGAAGGGACTGAGTGAATCACCAAATAGAGTCCCCTGCTACTGCAGGCAAGCACATCATGAAACTCCTTTTATCAACTGATCAAGCTTCATCTTAAAAAGTGGAAAGAGTTTTTGCATGTCCTCCCCCAACCTCCATCCTCCCTGTTCTTATGTGCGTCAGAACGTCTTTGCTTTTGATGGCAAGACATCTTCTAATTCCGAAACTTTAGACTGGGAATCCATTTCCAGTTTCTACCCATTTATTCTTGTGCCCAACATTGTATTTTTGCTTAAATCACCCCCCACAACCTTTGGTGCTTATCCACACAGGTTATTTCTTAGATATAAGGCTAAAGTTTTCAGAACAGTCTTTTGAATTCTTGTTTAAACAAATGAAAAAAATCAGGTTGTTACTGCTGTATGTGCCTGTCTCATTTTGGAATGTGGATTTAGAAGCTAGCTTTAGACATCTGTTACCATTTGGCCATCTCAGTGTGACCATCTATTTGGTCATCTAGGGTCTCAGGGCCCAGACCTGGGCTGTCCAACTTATTTGGCTCCAAGGGCTGTATACAGACTGCAGGGCTTCTTCTGGATCAGGCAATCTACCTCTGGCAGAAGTGGCAGCTTGTTGGCATAGCTCTTGGGCTAAGGAGGTAAACATTGCTGCCTTTCGTCCCTTCTTTTCCCCTACTGCTGTTTTGCCAGGGGTGACCAAAGACCCTAAATTCAGTGATAGGCAAGAGGGCACAGAGGCAAATGGTGGTGACATTCACTCCCTGGGTTCCAGAGCTGTACCAACCTAGCAGCTCCAACAAGTCACCACCCCAGGGGCCACAATTTAACCCTTTTCAGGCTGCAAGCAACCCACAGGCTGCTAGTTGGACAGCTCTGACCTAGACAACCAAATCCAAATAGGAAGGATTTGATGTTCTAGATTCTTTTCTCAGGGCCTTGTGACAAGGTATTTAGCAGAATTCACAAAAATTTGTTGGAATCTGACATGGCCGTGCCGTGAGCGTTTCTGCTATGGCCTCAACCTCTGGGCTTCTAGTCGCTCGCTGCAGTGTCCATGCCACCGGAGTGGGGTTGGAACATCAGACAATAATAAAATGTCACTCCTACTCTGAAAAAATAAAATAGCTAAAGGTTTATATAATAGCTATAATATCCTTTTTCTGTGGATCCAAAACAATTCCCTCACATTAGCAGTTATATTTTACTGACTCACTTTTGTCAGCAATTTGCTATTGGAATAATTTTTTTTAAGTTTCCAGTTTCCATATCCCAAAAGTGTAATACATTTTAACTGTCTTTGTCATTCTCCAACACCCAAATAAACTATAATTTGAAAAAAATAAGACCAAAGCAGAACCAAGCATAATGATTATGAAGAAGGAAATACTAATGTATTAATTAATGCCTATTTGATCCCAATTATAGTATTAAGCACAATTGAATTCCTCCCCTCTTCTGAATTTGTAATTTCTTTACCCAGGAAAAACCACACAGAACAGTTTATTTTCTTGAATTAAAATCCTTGTTCTTTATGTAGCTTTTGCATTAAATATCTTCACCCCCTGTGATCTAACATGACCCTGCCTGCTAGGAGGGGATATTTAGTGGTTAAGAAATGAGTTTGGCTGGGGGCAGGTGGGAGGCAGGAGGAGATGCACAGACCATACATGATTTTTCAGTGCACTGGCCTCTGAATTAGAACAGAGCCCTTCTGAGCTTGCCTACTGGAGCGACCATGTGATACAGGCTTCTAGTGGGAATGTCAAATCCAGAGTGCTGGGAAAAAACATTGACTCAGATTTCTGAAAATGAGTAATCCCTATGTTCTCTAATGCAATATTTTCTTAAAGCTGACTGCATTATCATGTTACATTTAACCCCCTCTCTCCCAGAGACTGAAATGTAATAACCACTGTAACAGAGCTTATGATCTTCTCTAACAAATGGCGCGCATGCTCACTTAAGCAGAGTAAATACTCAAGGACCAGTTCGCTTGCACTCAGGCTGGCCCAATTATCTCTATCTTGTACAGCCAGCCATCCTTAAACTAATGTTATAAACCAGGGATCCTGGTTTTCTCCATTTAAAAATTGCAAATTCTCTGATAAAAATCTGAAGTTCTCCCATTAAAACCCCCAAAACCGCATGTTTTCTGCGATTAAAATAAAACTCCACTATATCTATAGATATATCTATATCTCCATTGAACACAACGTTTCATTGATATATTTACAATTTTAAACTAATCTGGGAAGCTTACCAATGTCTGACCTGAATCATTCTAACAAAATAAATTCTAAATGCCTCCACAGCCCAGTGGGTAGGACCCAGAGCAGGAAGGCAGAGCAACGTGGTGAGACTCATTGCTGCCACTGGGACGCCGGCACCAGTTACGCCACCAGCCGCATGAGGAGTAATGGACCAGGGCTGGGGGCCCATGTTGCCCTCACCTCCTCCCACCACCAGCCGCTCATGCACTGAGCTGTGGCTCTACCCCATTGCCATGGACCGGCCACTGCTGCTACCCCCTCAGGCTACCCACATTGTCTCCCACACCTCCCCTCCAGGGTAAAGCCATGGCCTGAGGGGAGTGGCAGTAGTGGCAGTAGTGGAGCCATGCCCCAGCATGTAAGCAGCTAGCAGCAGGAGGAAGTGAGGGCAGCAAAGCCGCCCCAGTCTGTTACTCCTTGTGCTACTGGTGGTGTGGCTGGTGCAGAGGTCCTGGAAGCAGCAGTATTGAGCCTCCCTGCCCTGCACCACCTCCTGTGCTGGGTCCCACCCGCTGGGCCATGGAGGCAGCTCCTGCCTATGCCAGTCCAGTCAGGCTACAGTCCCGTGCCCAATTGTGAGCACAGAAATCTGGGAGACATGTGCCCCCCTGCCATGTCACTTATGTCCCCTTATGCATTGCCTATGCCCCCTCTGCCCCATAGACTTACCCGTGAGGAGCCGCTCTCCATCACGCTGCCTAGCTGCCATGTGCATGTGTGCACATGTACATGTATGTGGCACCCCGTGCCGGTGATCATCCTCCTCCTGCTCCCCCAGCCCCAAGCAGCCCCTTGCGGGCTGGAACTGCCAGCCTGCAAGGGAAAATGCACTGTTTCCCACATTTTTCTCCTCTAAAGGGGAAAATTCATGTTTTTCTCCTTAAAGGGAAAATTTGCATTTTTCCTTAGCGAGCAGAAAACCCCCTTTCCCTGGTTATAACTCACCTGCTGTAGCTTACGAAGAGTGACTGGGTGACCCATACAAACTGGGGAGTCCGGTTCAGCAGTGCTGCAGGATCTTCTGAGTACAGGACTCAGGTGCACAGCAAAATCAGCAGAATGAGCCAGTTGCTGTGGATCCACTGAAGGTAACTGGGAGGTCTTTGGAGTAACCATTGCTGTGGTGCCAATGAAAATGGGTGCTGTTGATGCTAGGCCAGGCATAGTGAAACTCATGGATGCGGCATTTGGAAAAGAGCCAGGAGGAACAGGGGAAAGTGGACTGGTGATTGCTGGAGAGCAGATCAGAGGGAAGGGTGCAAAGGCTGTAGATGGCATTACCACACAGGGAACGCTAGGCGAAGGTAACTGGCTTGGAGACAGACCAATTGCACTGTGAGGCTGGTTTGCCGAAAACAGGAAGTTAAAACCACTTAATCCTAAAGCAGAGAGAGAGAAAAAAATATCACAAATTAATGCAGTTGGCAAACTGAAATTATGTTACTACCTCTTTATTCAAAAAGGGGAAAAATAACAGAAGAGAGTGAAGTTGCCTAGGAAACACCAAAAACACAGAAAGTAATGGACCACATGCCTGAGAGACCTGCTCACTATTTATTTTGTACTACACTCTATTGCGTTTTCTCTCAGCTTCTCTCTCTTTGTCTATTTAGATTGTGTTCATAAATACCAACTACCTTGGCTACTGCATAAGTAAGCAATGAAAGATCTATAAGGTGCACCCTGCATGTATAAATTGTTACCACACTAATAGAAATAATTTGTTATTGGACAACATATATTTAAACTTGAAATCAAACAACCCTGCTCCCCATATTCATCGTAGGCCCCATCAAAATTTACTGAATTTAATGGAAAGCCTTTCATTGTTTCCCAATGGAATTGGCCTCAATTTGCCTGATCTTACAAGCACTTTGACTGATATTTTCCTACTAAGGCCTCCATCCTGCAAACTCCATGCAGATAAACCTCTGTACCCACATGAAACCCTGTTGACTTCTATGGCCTCTTCGTCACAGTGAGAGCAGATTCTGAGGCGGTAGCCTCTAAATTCCCCAGCACCCTTCCCTTCCCTCTATCCAGCATGTATACAATCCAGAGTACTTAGTGGGTGTGTCTACACTTGCATTAATGCACTATGGCTACAGTGCATTAAGTTTAGTACCTCTGAGGTACTACATAAATGCACAGTAGTCAGTGCTAAATGTGCAGTAGCAATGGTGCATGGTCTTTTTGTGGCACTTAATACACAGTAGACTAATTCTACTGCACAATAAGCGCGTTAGCACGGTTTTTGCTGTGATGTGTTAGTAGAATTAGTTTACTGTGCATTAAGCATCTCATGTAGATGCACCAACTAATGTCTAATTCTTTGACTGTTTTCAGTTGTTTTTTCTATTCCCATTCTGTCCTCTAGGAGGCCACTTCTTGTCCCTCAGTCTTTTGATGTTATCCAGATGACACCCCTGTCAAATGTGTACCAGTTAACAGAAAAGCTTGTACCAGGCTTTAGCAAGTCAGCTTCTCAGAACCCTAGGTCTCAGTTGCTGTGCTGTCCTGCCTAATTCACCAGCCTAAGCTTATAATTTTCTATACTCTTGAATGCAAACTGTTTTTTCTTGCCACTGTGGAACACCATGGCACTTGTGGTAGTCGCAGACAGGACTGGGAGTTAAAATATAAAGTTTCAGGTACCCGGTAGATTCAGTATGGCCAATTCTGGCAGAATTGCAGATTCTGCCAATCATGGCAGACAGTGACTGAGGTCTATGACATCCTGGAACAAGGCAGATTCCAGGACTATGGAATCCACAGAACCTTGTGTGAAGTTCTCCTAGAATTTTTATTTCACGTCCTCTGCAGGCTCATGCGGCCACCACTGCACTAGTTACGCACATTTAAAGTTTTCTCTCTGCTAGCAATTAGTATTTTCTTTTTTAGGGATAAGAAGGTTTCTAAGGTTCAGAAGTACAATTGCAATGTGAAGAGTAAGGCAGGTAGCTCTGGAATACTTAGAACCCTAGCTATTCACTTAGATCTGCATTTTGCTATTTAAATAAAAAGTGGCCTAGTTTTCAGAGCTGCTGAGAACAAACAGCTCTCACTGAAATCAATGGCCTACTTAATCCACAACACTTATGAGAATTAAGCCATTGCAGCTTACAGAAATACAGATTGCAGAATCTAACTTTAGGTACTTATTTTGAAAACAGGCCTTCATCCTTCAGCCAGAATACATCTAGATGTGATTACAATCCTTACCAGCAGCAGGCTGAAGATAGAGATACTGTGGGAGAAAGGGCTGTTTGCCATTTTCTTGCTCTTTTTCTTGAAGGTCTTTATTCCTCAATGGCTCTTCTTGCTCCAGAGAATCTAAAGGTTTAGCTATAGCCTTTTCTGCAGACTTATCATCTGCAGGAGTTCCTAGGTCAAGATGAAAAGCTCCTATGTGCAGTGTAGATGCACAGCTGCCTTCCAGGAGAGATTCCCTGTCAGCTGACTCAAAAGGCTTCTGAGTGAAACAGAATTGGAAGTGAAGACGACAAATTAAAATAGTGCCATGCTGTAACCTCACACCCTTCCTTGATTTAAAAGTGAGAGTCACACCAGTACAGAGGGGCAGCACAAAAAATTGCACAATTCAAGTTTTGTTCTGAGAGGTTAGATGGGAGGTAAGTGTCTAAGTGGTGCCCAGGCTCTCTGCACAGGGCTGTATTTTGTTTCCAGTGGTTAGGGATATTATTTAGTTTTTATTCTCTTACAGGAACACTCAGGATGCAGCACTGTTTCTTTTAGTTGATTTGAAGGGGAGGAAAAAGCCGCCACCACAATGCCTTTCTATACGCTTCCAACACATCCAGTTCATAACACTGATTTGGAGCCAGAGCACAGCTCCTTGAGCACTTAGAACTCTGGAACCCTCCTCCCTTTGCAGGTGGCTCAGTGGCCCATACTGCAGGGAGTAACTGTCGGATTGGGATGCTATTGAAAGAAGCAGACGGGAGAGAAGGGAGAAGATACCTTTCCCTTCCCTCCCCTCTAGCTCTATGGATTGAACAATGCTGCCAGGCTGGGTCTCACTGGGGCCAGAGCCAACCAGTGTTGAAGCATGGGGCTTCCCAAAGATCTGCCAACTTTGGAAGGAATCTCCATGACAGAACTACACAAAGGGATACAAACAATGGCAAGACTCCTTTCCTGTAAGTTTTTCTAAGGTAACAACTAATCAGGGCCTTGGTTTTGTAGAGCATCTAAGCTGTACCTCGCACATCAAAGCAGATACGTTTCACTGGAAGCACAGTGCACATCTTCCAATTAACACTACACCAGATATATATACCATCAACCCTCCACATTTATATTTGCATGTGGGAGGTGGCATAAATAGATATTAGCAGTGAATTTTCATCTGGGAAAAGACTATTTCAAGTGAGATAATAGCCTTTCCCCTGCCATTATTACTAGTGCAAAACCCAAGCGCTAATTAAATGCACACACTTACCTTGGGTAGTACCAGTGAGATAGGGGCATCACTCTGCTCCATAGCTGGCTTTTTGGCAGCTGGCTCTTCACTGCTCACAAGCATAGAGGGCGATGCTAATTTCTGGGAGCTGCGCTTGTGGCAGGTAACTGAACTTACAGCAGCTTGTGGGTTTAGGGGTGAGGCCTGCTCCTCAGGGCTTCGGTTACCCTTTTCTCCTGAAATAGGGAAGTTCTCCCTTGAGAGACTTTCCTGTAGATTGCCGTACAGCATAAACAGGGACGAGGAAGGGAAGCAAACAAAGGGCTGGTTGGGGAGCACAGCTGGTTTTCCATTCTCTGTTTTGGAGACTGTTGAAATGGCAGGCTGCAGCACTTGGCCATTTGTTCCATTTGGCAGAGAGAGGTACAACATGTCTGATTGAGCAACAGGAAACACTCGGTGAGGCAAAGAGTTAAGGGAATAATCTGAGTCCCTAGGAACCAGAAGAACAGAGAAGGGAGAGATTATGGTTGGGTTCCTTGCTAAATTCAAGATGCCTTCAGGGGCACAAGTTTTATTCCTAAAGAAGGTAAAGAAAGGGGAAATGCATTTAGTGTAGAATTAAACTCCATGCCCCATCCTTGAATAAAACCGTTCTCTGGAGCCAGGTGTGGAGAATACCTGACAAAATGAGTTATTTTCAGATATGGTATGAAGAGAGTCATTTACATTGCATGTCAAATCACTTAGAGGCTGATTCATCAATTCTGCTTCTGCTGCATTATAATTTAGTTCTGTCTGTCAAGGGCTAGCATGGCTGCATAATGACATCCACAGATAAATTCAAACCACGATAGGTACAGACAAAAGATAAGATCATCAAGGAAGCTGGATCGTGACAGTGGAGCAACTCTGCAGTGTGCTTATCTCTTCCCATCACAAAGGTCTGTCCTGTTTTCAACCCTACTCTCTAGGCAAGTGGTTCTCAACCTTTTTCCCCACCTGACCAGATGGGCAGTGCCTGGGGCCAATGGGCAACATCTGGCCATGTGGAGCGGGGCAGCAGGAAGCCTGACCTGACCCTGGCCCCACAGGGGGGAAGGGAGCTTCACCTAGCTCCACAGGGGACCCAATCAGAGTGGGGAGGAGGGGATTGAAAGGGGCGAAGCAGGCATGGCTCAGCCCTGCAGGGGAAGGGGGAGTAGCTCAGTCACAACCCAGCCCTGCGCAGGGGGAGGAGGAAGGCAGGTGTAGCCTGCCTCTGTGTGTGTGGCCTAGTCCCTATGGGGGAGGAAGGGATAGGGTCCCAGCCCATGGAGAAAAGAGGGCATGGCAAATGTGACCTGGCTTTGACCAGGCACATAGGGCTTGGGAATTTGGCAAGAGGGAGTGATGGCTGTATTAACAGACACTGCTCCCCCAATGCCAAACTTTCCAACCTGTGGCAAGCCCCATAGGCCAGATACAATGGTTCTGCAAGCCACATCTGGCCAGTGGGCCAGAGGTTGAGCTATGTTAGCTCTAGACTATGTAGAGGTATTGCTTCCAATTAACATATTGTACCCCAGTTAAGGAGTTAAGTAAGCATTAACTTGCATATAGAACTGGCAAAAAAGGTTTGGAACATTTGGGCTAAGGACAGAAGTTCTACACAAACCGGTATAAATGATCAGAAACAAATTTCAAATGTGTAAGAGAACAGAAGTTCAAAATGGCTGAAACCAGTTTAAGATAAACTGGGATGGATGTATCAGACTTCACTATTTAGTTTAATTGGTTTATTGAACTTCTGTCTCAGGTCCCCTTAAGGCACTCCCAAGGCTGGGAAGGCCCAATGAGCTGACTGGCACTCTTAGCTGCAAGCTCGCCAGGCACCTGGCTTGTTACTCGCCAGTGCAAGGGGAGCCCAGGACCAGCCACAAAATTACTGCATGCATTTTATTAAATAATTTTGTGGCTTATTCCCTGTTTTATTGCACCATTAATTACATGAACATCTGGCCGAGTTACTACTTAAGACATAAATTAACTGGTTAATCATGTCCAGGGTGGATAAAAATCAACAACTTTTTTAAACCACATTTTTTAAAATTGTTTTTCTTAAAATGCTTTTAAAAAAAAAAAAAAGCCTATATAAAGAGAGTTTTAATTTAAGATATGTTAATGGAATAGGGATTATAACTTCTAATTACATACTATTTGAGACAATATATTCATGCAACCTTTTTAGAAAAGGTTTTATAAATAGGTCACAACAGGCCATGGACTATATTAGGGGCCTGATCTTATGGGGTTCCCAGAGGTTTCTCTATAGATTAGTAAAGATTAAAGAAAACCACTTTACCCAGTGGAACTTAGTGCTCAGTCTAGAACAGGGGTCAGCAATATTCTTGGGCAGAGTGCCGAAAACACCCGCAACCTCGACTTGTATGATGTTGGCGCGTCTGGGGTGGATGGTGGGGGAGCCACAAGGTGCCTCATCCTTGTTGAGGCAGTGCAGCCCTGGCCCCTTCCCTGCTACCTGCTCTGAGGTGTGTGTGCCAAGCAAAATGCCTTTGAGTGCCACACTCTGGAAACCCGTGCCGGGGGTTCCCTACCCCTGGTCTAGAAGATCCCATTAAGCATCTCTGTGATGCTTAGTTTCAGTTCTCAAAGTGTGGATTTGTGTCTCCAGAGACAACATCCCTGTTAACAGCAGTATATGAAGGTAAGAGAGAACAGACCTGATTACCCACCTATCAGCCCTGTTGTCTCTCTGCAAGTCTATATACAGAGTCAAGCCCTTACCTCTCTCTAAAAGTGCAAAGTTTCAAGAAGTTAAATGAAGAGGATTATTTGGGGTGGAGTAGATCTGGGCTAGGAGGAGGAGTCTGGAGATGAATGCAAGTAGGGAAGGGCAGTAAAAACAAGAGAGAAACATTTTGGGCAGAATATTTCAGAAGTCTTTTGGAATAAGTTTCTGAGTATAGCCTCTCCATTGATTTGAGATCTAGTGAGGGAATGAATGGTATGGTAGAAGGGAAAACCTATCGTGGTAGCAGGTTTGCTAGGCTGTAAAAGAAGAAAGTGAAGAAAACACCAAGCTAATAACATACGGCTGCAGCACTCATTTGATGTCCCCCTAATACAGCATGGCAAAAATATCCCCCAAATACCCGTGATTAATCTAGTGAATTGGAGACAGTTCACCTCCCAATGACTTCATAAATATCTGTTTCAATTAGCTTTGGTAAATAAAGTAACCAAATCATAATTCAGTTCTCTAATGTAGCTGCAAAATTAATTTGAAAAAATATCAAAATAAAATCACTGCTTTAAAATGTGTAGTGTGTATCTTCTAAAAATTAAACCTACCTCCATCTCCGAGTTGTGAATAATGTTTTAAGGTTGTATCAAACAACAAGAATGCACTTTTTGTAGAAAACAGTAATTAAATGGAGGCTTCCTGACCAGTGATTTAAATTGATTTGATTTTAATTAAATCAACACTGGTCATTTCTTAAATGTAACGTCTGTCTGCCAGGGGCCTAAATTTACTGCTTTAACATTTTCAGCTTTTTCTATATTTAAGACTGATTCATGTTCATGTGGACCTTGTAGAGGAAAATGAAAGAACAAAACACCACTGACCCAATTTTCCTCCCAATGGAAGTCACCTGGGATTATGCATCTCTATCCTATGAACAGCATTTGGCCTTAAATTAAGCAGAAAGGTTATGAACTGGAGCAGAGTATGAGTTTTAATAGGCAGCTCACCTTGTGTCTTCTTCCATTTTCTGTCTACAGACAGCTGCTAAATTTATCATTTTGGAGCAATATTCATCTGAACCCACAATACAAGCTGAAAGAACAATGGGATGTTTAGTTAATTACACACAGATGAATCAAGCATAATCAGATATTGGTAATATAAAACAATGGAAAGCAATGTTTCTACTCGGGTGGGTTTTTATAATATCCACTCATTGTTTGGAGTCAGAACCTGCAATATGCAGGAAGCATTCAGCATCATGAAAAATAAGGCCCATTAGCAGGGCTTATGACTGCTTTTTAATTCTTAAGTGCTATAAACTGGATTGTCACAGTAAGCTCCATCTTACAGGAAGCCATATAGCAAAGTATCTGTTCCCTTTCTATTTAAAGAACCTTAATCTGTCTGTGCCAAATTTCAACAGAAGAAACCTACTACATTTTCAGTCTATAGAGAACAGAACAATTTACTGGAAAATAAGAGCATGGCTCCAGAGCTCTAAGTGACTGCTACTGGAAAATTCAACGGGGTAAGAAAGAGCAAGTCTCCTTGATAGTTACCTGGCCTCTCCCTATGTGGGCTGCTGGGTTCAGAGCTGACCTTCCTTTTGATGCCTTCAGAAGGCTGGCTAGTATTAAACGAAGCATGCCGCGCGAGTCTTTGTTTCCCATTAGCACAAGTTTTATGTTGGGTACACACTCCTCTCTTCATTTCTGGTAAAGCAGCTGATGTTGGAATGTCCATTCTTGGCTCATCTAAAGGAATATTTTTTTTTAAGTTATCATCTAAAGGAAACCTGTTGTCATTCTAGTGTCTGCCTGGCAATGAGCTTTGACCTGGACACTAAAGGAACCTCTGGCTCCAATCCTCTGCAATTTGTAATAACCCAAAAACAACATTAAAATTAGTGTATAAGAAAAGGGCACCCTTCCACTCCCAGAGTCTGCAGTATCCTAGCTCTGCTGACTACAATGAGCAGACAAAGGGACAGAGCAGCAAAGGCAGCAGTAATATTAACCCACCTTTCTCCTTGACTCTGGTACTGTCAACTCTCAAGTACAGAATTAAGCAACAAAAGGACTCTATTTTGCACTAGCTTCCACGCACACTTCTGGTAGCCAAGGATCACCAGGTTGTAGAGATGCCCTTGCCTTGCCCCTTTTTTCTTCTCAGACAAACCATCTATGTCAGGGACCATGAGGCACAGAAGCAGTTCTAGATTAAGTCTATTTCCTCCTTACAGGGAGGATATTCTGCTGCCTGTTTAGGGCAGATTCATGGTCCTCTTTGCAGCACAGTAGACCACAGCCAGGACCAGAACTGAGTGCTGTGGACCTTATTTTTCCATTACTTTGCATGTTGTGTGGTTAGGCAGATCAGTGTAAAATGCAAACAGCCACAGGATCTCAAAGTATCTCCAATCTCAGCAGTTGCTGTGACATTGTGACAATAACATTTTTTAAGGAGCAGCAGGAAACAAACATTAGGAAATTCATCTACTATTTGTACATGGGAATAAAGTCACTTAATTCTGACTCAGTCTGTAGCTGGAACACAGCAGAAGGAGATTGGGAAAGGTGCTCCCAGAGCAAAAGACTCAAATTACCACTTTTTCCACTGAATTCCACAGGCCCAATCCACTTGAAGGCTGGTTTGCGACCCCGCTCTTCTGTGACGTGCACTTTCTTTATGAGCCCCAAGCTGGTCAGAACGTTGGCAATATCATACAATCTTCGTACCTTTGCTGAAAGGTAAACAAGAGTACAAACAAACAGGTTGTGAATATGTCTGAACAAGCCAAGGGCTTTCTGCCAAAAAAGTTGAGATGGATTTCATGAATGGACAGAAAGGGGTAAATCAGCTTATGCACAAGTAACTCTTAAGAACTCTTTCTAATTCCTCTAACTCCAGTGCATTTCATGATGTTTTAGCTGTGTCATGGCATCTTAAATTCAAATTGTGCAGTTAAACTTCTCTTTTCACCCCCTATGCTCCTGAAGTTTTGAGGGCTGGAGAGAGTTTTTTCTATGACAGTCATATGTATTTAATGAAAAAGACTTGGCTCATTCACACTGCAAACTTACACGGCCAGGCTGCAGCACCTCAGACATACCACACTGCTCTGTGCAGGCTACCTCCTAAACCAGCAGTGTAGCTGCATTCATAAAGCATTGTGCCCACACTTATCAGTCCTGATGAGCAACAGCACTAACTAGCTTATATGCAGTGCTGTGTGAATGCACTTCGTTACTGCCAGTTCAGGAAATAAAACATGCAACATGCCTAATTTGGGAAATTGATAGAGCGGACATAGCTTTAATCTCAGAAGATATGATCAACACTGGCTGAGACTGACAAACTACTAAGGCAGGGATCAGCAACTTATGGCCTGCAAGCCTGAACTGGCCAGTGGAAGCATTGGATCCAGCCCATGGGGGCTTCAGCAGCAGGAACCTTCCCTATGTTGTAGCAGGGACAGTGACAGCAACAAAAGGCTTCCCCATGATGTGGGGATACAAGGGGAAAGAGCAGTGGTGACAGCCATGTCCTAGCATGCCCTTTGATCCCATCTGGGTCATTCCTGCCTACAGCCTAAAAGGGTTGCTAATTGCTGACCTAAGAGATTTAAAGCACTATTTCGATTAATGTAAATAGAAACTGGGTACCTAAATCTTCTAAATAGTCTTTAAAAAAATCTCATTTGCTGTTGCAACTAGATGGGAAATTGCTTTCCTCTCCCAAACTGGGATGAAAGTTATAAGTCTCAAAAGAAAAAAACAAAACAAATTTGTGAACCAAAAATCCAAAAAAAAATTTCAGTTAAATAATAAAAATCAAATTACATGTTAACAATCATTTTTAATTTTTATATTTTGTGATAAAAGTCTAAATAGTTAAAAGGGGAAAATGATTTTTTAAAATTGAGTATTTTATGTTATGAATTGGCTGAAATCCTCCCTCCCCCTTTCTGCCAAAAGATGTTTTGTTGAAAGATTCCTTATCTGCTCCAATTATTATCTACTGCTTTTAAGTATGAATATGACCCCATTTTCCTTACTGGGCATACCTATATGTGCAATTAATGCTATTTGGCTTTACGGTGCAGTAAGTGTACTATCTGCACGTGAACTTAATAGATGCATATGCAGGTAGTAAATTTACTGCACAGTAGGTGCCTGCATGTGTAGACGGTGACATTTTACTGCACAGTAGATTTGGCTACTGTGCAGTAAAGTATCTCATGTAAACAAGACCACTCAGTATGTAATTAATTCACCTCTTAACAGTAATCCTTACTTTTAAACTTGCTGTGATCCGCTGCATCCTGGCTTTCTTCAATCAGTATTTTTGCTGCAACGTCGAGAGTGACTATCTTGGTTTTGGAGACAAGGAACAGCATGACAAACTTTTGGCTCATAATCCGCAACGACTTGTCCTTTCTGCTGTTTGCAGATGCTGCATTACAAATAACACCCAAGTCTCAGCATGTGTCATCCATCAAAGCCAAGAAAGCATTAAGTAGGTTTTTCATGCATAAAAAAACCCAGTAAAATATTTCCTTGTTGGGAAGCAGAAATCTTTTTATAAGCAGCAAATAATTGTGTAAAACAGATGGACAAGAAATAGTTTAGCTCTCTTCAAAAGGCAATAAAGCCTAAATCTTAAAGAATTAGCTTTAAATCTAAGAGACTCTGGACCTGATTCTTTGCATCATTACACAACTTTTGTGCCAATGTAATTTTGTGGACTCAGACGAGCTTTATTCCAACATAGAAAGAGCATAACAAAATAGTGAAAAAAATTGGGCCTTCTGACTTCTTTGATCGATAGGAGCAAGGCAATTAGAAGTAGGGATAGAGAGAATTAAAGCATATGATGAAGCCTTGTACAAGAGGCTGCTGGATGCATCATTGGAAGTGCTGCAATCTTTGATGCGCTGTGGGTAAAAGAGGAGCCTTATCTCGTCAGTTCACTGAGTGTTTTTCACAAATAATAAAAATATGTTCTAAATCACAGCAGTCCAGCTAACAGCCCATGGGCCAAATGCAGCCTGCAAAGGATTAATATGCAGCCCCTGGGCTTCTACCTGGTCACTGCTCCTCCTATCACTGCAGCTGCTACTGCAGCAGGGGTCTCTAGGCTCCCCCTCCCTGCACTGTGCTTCCTGGTCCTGCCCCAGGGGGCAGGGTGATGCAGCCCATGACACTGGGGGTCCACAGCACAGTACAGCAAGAGTAGGAGCTGCCCACACGATGCAGCAGTGTGTGGTGTTGGGAGAAGCATTTACAGCAAATACAATGCAGCAGGGGGATGGGGGAAATGCAGCACAGAGACCCTTAATATACACTAGTGCTCTACTGGTGCCCCCAGCCACTTAGAAGTTGAACAGCCCTGTTCTAAGTTAAGGAGAAAATAAAACTTATTGTCTGCTGAAGACAGTGACCAGATCAGCCTGCTCCATCTGAACCATCAGCTTACCAGAGGGGCAGTCTGCCTCCGAAAAGTCAAGCAATGGTCTGTCTTGAGAATCTGAAACATTCTCCTTCTTGCGCTCTCCAAATTTATACTCAAGGTCTTGCTCTTTCTGCTGGAAATATGCCATTAGTTCTTCATACTTCTGCAGCAAGCCTATTTCCTGAAGACTTTTCAGAGTTTGCCTCAGGTTGTGCTGCCCATGCCAACAGTATTGATTCTTGGCCACACGGCTCACGAGGTGCAAGGACTCCAGAACGTTTACTATGTCATAGATACGCCTCCGCTCAACCCCTGTTTCAAGGAAGCATGAAAGGCTTAGAAATCAATTAATTTTTCACAGGCTGGCCAATGGACTACTAATATTAAAATGTTGCTGCCCCCACCCGCTTCTTTTCACACACATGTAAACTGACTAAGATCTTGTCAAACTTCCCAGCATAGTTCCCTCTCCTCATTTTCCTAGGTAAAATTTTATGAAGCCTGATTCTGTCTCCACAAGAATTAATCCTCCAGCCCAACTCCCTGCTCTCGCAATGCATAGTGTGTTGTACACATTGCAAACAAAATAGGCACATCTACACGAGACACTGCCTGTGTAGTAACTTGATACTACTGTGCAGTAGTATTGCATGACAAAAACCATGCCAAGACTCTACTGTTCAGTAGCGTCACTTAAAAGGCGTTCGCCAGCACTACTACATAGTAACTTTGGTTAGTGCACATTTATTTAGCGCTTGTTTACACAAGTGCTAAATAAATACACAGTAATGACTGTGTAGTAGCATCTCACGTAGATGTGCCCACTAGGTGCTAAGGACTTGACACATGAAGCAACAGTTAGGCCGACCACCCCAAATAGGAATTGAAGCAAGCTCTCATTATCTAGCCCAAATATGATTTTTAAAAATTTCTCACCAATGTTAACAGTGGCTCAGCTTTACTAGTGTTAGCAAGTGTTGGAACCTCAATACAAACCCGCCACTGGCTACACTGGCCATTTTAAACATTGTCATCTATCTCTGCTCGAAGCAAGTCTGTGCGACATGGAGCACGAAGAGCTGGCAGCAGCTGTCTGCACCTGGCCATCTGCCACTGCTAGTGGCTGTGGAGCTGAACAACAGTTAATAATACTGGGAAATTGGGAAAGGTTTCCTGAAGGAACACAGGACCTCTAGGTGACTGTTCACCCATCTGGAAAGTATGGAGAATGCTCACCAGCTTCACCTGGGCATTGGGATAATAAATTTATTAATATTTTAAAATGATGTGGAAAACCTTGAATAGAATGCATTACAGAAGAGTGGAGTGCTATGTGCATGCAACCAGTTTTTTTTACAAGGATAGCTTATTTGAACACTAGCATCATAAACCCTCTCCTACATGATTTTATCTACAGAATCCAAGCACAGGGATGGTGTGTTTATAGGAAAGAGAGATAATGGCATGCTTTGTCAAGATACTTGTTTAATGATTGGCAGCCCTCCTAATCTCAGATGCTATACTCTGAAAGCAAATAATGTCAAGATTATATAATCGGTAGTAAACTACATCCGAGCTGCCTTCCCACCTCTGAAATCATCAGCATACTGCCAACTGGTGTGGCAGCTGGCGTTAGAAAAAGCAAGATTTAATCAGTGGAATTGGTGAAAACTGTGCATCCTATGTTTTAAGATATTATTTGTCCTCCATTCATTGTCTGATCCTGCATTTCTTAATGTTTCTTTGGGCCAATGGACTCGTGGGAATTATGGCTGCACAGGGACCACTGGATCAGACAGATGCCCCGTGGCTAAAATTTATTAGCCCGAATGATATTAGGCCTTTTGAAGAATGTGTGCATAAACAGAAAGGGAACAGAAAGAGAAAACATATGAACTAAAGCTGAGAGCTTGACTCAAACCACCCTGTCCCAGTGACAGTGGGATATGGGAAGGCAAACTGTTGCAAAGGGCAGAAGAACAATAACTATTTCCCCCTTTCTCCTGGCACTTAAAGATGGTGACTTTGTACCACTGGCTTCTAAACAAGCTGTTCAAAGCCAGAACCTTTATAAATACAGCCTTATGTATTTACAGCAAATGGTATTAATTCCACTTAGGAATGGAGCACTACAGATGTTTAGCTTTGGGAGGTCACAATATTGAGACTGTCACTCTAGAAAAAGGGGACTAACATTTAAAACTTCAAATTGTCTGAAAACACTTTTTTAAAAATTCCACAGGAGCCAGTCCTTCACTCCATCTGTTTTTCCCCCCAAATCCTTCTGTTGGAACTGTCTCTTCTCTTGCCCAGAAATAAGCACAGATTTTAGGGAGTGGTCTCACCAGCTCTTCAGTCCTGCTCTACTTTTCTTTCCACAGTATATTGCACTGGGTTTTTTCCCTGCAAGTCCACAGCTAATTTGCTGCTTTTTCTTCCTTTAGATATCTGGCTTCTGAATTATTTTTTCTCAGAAGTAGTATTTTACATTAATTCAGTTGTAGTCTTATTCTGCCATGTCCTGTGGAAATTATGCATAACCTCTCTTGGTTCTTTTGTATTATTTTTTCTGTCTTGGCTGATCCTCACAATCTCTCTCAGTTTTTAATTCTTATCTCAAATGATTAATGAAGAAATATAATAATCCTGGATTTAACAATGGTCCCTGAAACAAATGGTTAGATACTTCCACCCAATTTAATTCTTGCACTTTATCACATTCCCCTCTTTGTAGCCCTCTTGCCAGCTTTCATACCAAAAGATAACATTCACAGCTGAGACCATGTGGGTAGGTAAGATTTCTGAAGATATTGTCAGATGCTTTACTGAATCAAAATATAAAACCTACTCAATTTCCCTTATCAATTTGTAACTCTATACAAAAAAAAAAAATCATAATTGATGTGATTTATTCTTTATAAACCCTCTTTCTTGAGAGTTCAGTTAGGCCAAAGCTAAAAATCCAGGCATATATAAATAGTAGCAGCATTTGCTGGAAGATGACACTCAGAAAGCAATCTTGCTTTCTGTGGTTGGGATTTGTGTAAGTGTAAGGTTGGGATTTGTGTAAGTGTTAAAGACTTGCTGCTCCTGTTGAATTCAGGTGGGCTGGAGTATTCAGCATTAAAGCAATCATCCCCTAAGTGTATTCTGTGAACTGGTCTTTTTTAAAATGTGCTTCTGCTTTGTTTTAAGGGATCTTTTATGGGTAAACATTTAAGGACTGAAGTTATCACAGTCTCACACTGGTGCTCACTGGTATACATACCAAGACTTGAAGCCACTTCGTCCAAGGAGATAGTAGTTTTTTCTGTTGACAAAGGGTAACTTGGATAACGAGCTAGAAACTTTTGGCACAAGAGTCCTAAGCTTTTCTGTTTTCTGCTTGGTCTCTGCTTGTCAAATTCATCCACTGCGATGTCATCAACTGTATCATACTGTTAAAAAATAAATGGTATCCCTCTGCTGTAGAACTTCAGAAAGCAGGATGGTAGTAAAACAAGATATTTTTCATGTTCTAGCATTTCTCAAAATACAGACTTCTATTAGAAAAACAAAATACACATGCCCAACCCTAGTTTTCCCTACAGGTTTAAAATGTGATCTTCTCCTAAGTATCTGGGTCATATTTAAGCTAGCAAACCTCTTTTATTCAAAATCCTTGTACAGTACAGCTCAGTAGGAAAACATTTGCCAGGACATTCCCTGGTGGCTAAGTGTTGGAAGACAGACCATGTACGACTGGTATTGTTCCACTAGGGCCATTTATACACGTGTTCTGGGAGTGAGGAAGCAGGGAGAGGCAGGGAATGATTTTAATTAGAGCTGCTCCAAGAGCCAGTCTAATTTGACCTGGCAGGCCACTTAAGGAGTTTTGGTGAGTTGTTGTGAGGTGTGGGAGAAGGGGTGTTGACTCAGCCCCAGACCCCTGTGGGCAGGGCACACTGGGCCAGGCAGATGGTAAGGGTCTGTGGGTGGGCAGGGAGCAGTATCTAGGAGTGGGATGGGCAGGTGGAGCCAGGACTGGGATCGCAGGACAGTGAGAGCGTGGTGCTACAGCCCGGGGCAGAGAGCTAATTGTGTGCAGTCTGTTTGGCCTAAACAAAAAATTAATTGCCCAGGAACTATTTTTAATAACAAAAAGTGGAGTATGTTAACTGCTTCCTGTTGACCATCTTGCAACAAACGACTAATAGCCTTGGTTTTCAAATGGGCCGAAAACATGTTTGGAAGCTATTTCCTCATAAAACAAAACTTTTCACTTCTGCAATCCTATACATGAAGAAAGTTTAAGTGTGTTCAACTTATGTACCAAACTTTACGTCTGAAAATATTCAGATAAGTTGGAGCTGAACTAGATTTTAACTATTATACTTAAAACATGGTTAGTTTAATCAGTAATTACACCCTTTTTTAAAACACTCACCATGTGATTGCTGTGTCACAATTCCTTTGGTGACACACACAACTAAAAACTAACATCGAATAATTCTGTGTACATGGCTTGCTGAGAGCTATGTTGGCAGTTAGCTTTTGATACTTTTGTTTGTTTGGATACTTCCCCCATCTATCCAAATTGGGGAAATGCTACATACTGGTCTGGTAGTATAGTTACTTGCAAACAATGACCTATGCCTGTGTACCTAACTAGTAACACTTTCTTAGCACAAGCACCTGGTGATTAGACTCTAAATAGTTTCCTGTTCCTGGTGTTGGAATCAATTGGGAAATGTATACCATGATAGAAGAGTAATGGTAATGGTTCCTGGATGGCACTGTAAGGTGGCAGTGGTTATGATAATGGTAATGGTTCCTGGAGTAAGATGCAAAAAAAATGAGGATGTGAAACTTGCTACTAAAGAAGAGTTAAATTTGTTCCCTTCCCCCTCCATGCTGTTAGGTGAAGTGCATGGTGGTTTCCTTTCTGAAGAAGGCCAAGAAAGGAAATTCCCCAGTAAGGAAACTTCATGTAAAAAGCTTCTAGCTTCACGATTTAGGGATAAGATAGACTGTTCGAATGAGATTTAAACATTCAGCATCCTGGGTGAGAGAAGGAATATCTGCTAACACCATACTTAAAAATATGCTGAAACTTTATTAGCCTAAGCACCTACAAAACTTATCCACTGGATCTGCTTTTGTAGGGGCCTGGCCTTAGCTGCAAATGGATAAATTTGGTAGTGAAGTGCCCAGCATATTGGTACTATAGAAATGATAACTTTTAAAATGTTTCCATTGGTAGCAACAATGAGTTAAAGGATGGACTGGGAGAAAGTTTGTGTAGCTGCACTACTATTACTCAGTTAAAAAAGTGTCACTAACTAGTAACTCATTACTTTTCACTTGCACTGGGGTAACTGTTCTACACAATCTTATACATTTGAAGTCTCTTACCTGTAGGGAATCAGAAAAAGCCTCATTTTGTTCACTATTTTCAATTGGTCTGAAGAGTTCTTTCTTCTTTTCTCTGTCCCTCATGTCAGGGCTAGCAGCACTAACCAGCATCTTCAGGTTAGAGGTAGGGGTCCATGGATCTGCTAGGGGTCTGTCAACTGGCTTAATCGGTGTAATTGGATTTTTTTCTGGAGTGCAGCCTTTTTGCTTCGATAAATCAATTGGCTCATTTTTCAGGGGAGTCTTTGGAGCGATTCTTGATTGATCACATATGTTTTCCTATTTAAAAGAGAGAGGTTTGTTTAAGCTGACAGGAAAGAAAACGGTCACTGCAGCCATGTGTACTGAATAGACCGCACATAGAATACCACCATGATCTGCGTAAATTGAAATCAGTGAGTCAATCCTGTTGTGTCAGGGTTTTGGGTTTTCACCCTTTCGTTGGCATGGTCAACTCGAAAACACTGGCTAGCCAACTAAAGTGGACTGAGGCTTAAATACCCTACTACTTCTCACTGTCCCTAGTGGGACAACACAGCATTTAAGAACTCCCTAATAGAAAGTACTTTGTTAAGGCTTTAGTACAGGTTATTGTTAGACAGGATGTCTAAATGAATGAACCACTTCCTTCAAATGAAGGGAAGTCTTCTGATTGAAAGATCTGATATTCAAAGCAACAGTATACTTATAAAAAGGATTAACTGATATAGCTGGGCAAGCTGCTGGGAAGTGGAAGACTACACAAGTCACCAGCTGATCCAATTCAGATTTCAGACTGTAAACTAACCTCACTCTTTGCCTCTAGCTAGTTGACTCCTTTCTTAAACTGGCTCCCTGGATCCTACACAGGACTGAGGCCATAATTATCATCTTTTCTTCCTGTTGCTTTCCCTTTGTAGACCAGTTTCTAGTCGACTTAAAACAGGTCGACACAAGGAAGTGACAGTGCTATCCCTTAATTAACTGAGGTTTGTTCTAGAGCAACAAAAGATCCTTCCTCAGGCCATTAACTCAGTGGTACCCAGACGTCTGGCCCCATGAGCTGGATGAGTAGTGCAGGGTCAGTCTGCAGGCTGGATCCTGCACAAGGTCAGTGTATGGAGTAGGTCCACGGGTGAAATCCAGTGCGCCAGCCCAACACTGCTTGCCTGGATCCAGCCCCACAGTGATGTCACCCTGTGCAGGCTTGATCTAATGCAGAGGGCCACATTATCTGGGCAGCCAGACTCCCCACAGATCCAGAAATCTGGCAGCAGGAGTGTGGCAATGCCACTGCTCCCCCACCACCAGATTTCCAGACCTGTGGGGAGCCAGGCAGGCCAGAAGACATGGCTCCACAGACCAGAGGTTGAGTAGCACAGCATTAACTGGACTGGCTTTCCTCTCAGCTCTTACAGGCTGAGGACAAAAGGAAGATGCGAGACTCTTGTGCGCATTTTCTTTGCTGAAGAATATCTGAAACTGATTGACTGAATGTTTCCTGAACCTGCCAAGTACCACCGACTTTTCTTTTTTGGAGAAAGTCACTAGTGCTAAAAGCCATGACAAAATTCTTCTAGCCCTGAGAGATCAAGCCTCAGATCCATCCTATTAATGCTTAATCATTTTTCCATTTTTAATCCTCAAAAATGAGAGAAACTTCCAATTTTTTTCTGGCAGCACAACTCACTGGGTTCTGGATTAGTCAGTCTGAAATGATTGATTGTTGCTAATACCCAAGATAATGAGAAAGCTATTAGTGTTAGATTGCATGACTTTCCAAACTTGGAAGGTAACTTTTTGGTACTACGGGTAAGTGTTTTCAACCATAACGGTAGAAATTAGGCCCCGAGAGGTATTACTTGTTCAATCAAGCAGTGATTTTGGTGCTCTCAGAAAGTCTTACCCTCACGCTAATATTTTAATTGTTGCAACATGAATTTTATAAACAGAGTCAACTTTGCATAACAATTCTTGAGCTACATATTATTGTATCATTCTCGTTTTGTAGATGCTGCAAGGCGTAAGTTAACAAAAAAGTATACAAAATGCAATAAATACCTAAAAATTATTAAGTTTCTCTCTGCTTACTTTAGGAGGAGGATGGCTAAAGCAAATTGATTTCTCGAGTTCTCATATCTTAAACATGATAAAATATAGCCAAATGTCGCAAGGCACTAAGGTGCCTGCTCCTATAAGAGCAGAAACTGCCTGGGGAGAGGGTCCTAAGAGCCTGGCAGAAGCCCACAGGTGCAGGTTACTGTGGCAACAGGCCAACGAGCAAATTCGCCTGCACCTGCACCCAGTCAGCTGACTGGGAGGCAGGGCCCTGGGCAAATATAAACCCCAGGGCTGGGAGCAGGAGAGTTTTCTGTCAGCAGTGGAGTGGGAAAGAGCTCTCGGAGAAGAAGCTCACAAGAGAAGCTTGGCTGCTTGGTCTACCCTGGATAGGATTAAGGGGCTCCAGGAGCTCACCTGAGACTCTGGTTTACAAGGCACTTAGTGCTGGGAGAAGCTGGGTCTTTTAAAGGGACAGAGCACACCTGGAACCGCTTATATTATGTTATAGCCCAGGGGCTCAGATTTTAGTTGCTGTTTGACAGATTGATTGGGCTGAGGCCACTGGGGAAGGAGGAGGCCTCATTGGGGGCCCAAGACAGTGTGGAGAGCTCAGCACCAGCATGGGCGCAGACACAGGGCTGTGGAGAGCCCAGTGGGGACAAGGGGCTGAGGTATAGCAAGGCCCAGGAGAGACAACATCAATACCATCTGCGAGGCTTGGGGCATGGTAAAGGGGCAGTTTGGAGCCACACAAGTAGCCCATAAGGCTTAGGGTGTCCAGTGAATCATCCATTTTGAAGTGGGACGCCAAGGGATCTAAGAACCCACAGGGTTCAGAGAGGTCCAGCAAGACTGTGTACAGACAATAAGATCAAGGGCAGCCTCCCTATATTAAAAGTACCAGCAAGACATGGTGGGCAAGAAAGAGGGTGCCTGTTGGGCAAGATGGGTACAGTCAAGGAACTCTAGGGAGTATCACGGCCATCCCTGGGAACCCCATCCTGTGACACCAACTAATAGAAGGACATCACAGAATAGTTCATGTTTAAATTGCCCTGACTACTTGATCAGAGTGCATTCTAATTGGAATGTAGAAAATGGGATTTGAAGAGCAAACAGCCATATATTACAATTCTTGACTTAAAAAAAATCTTACACAGTTTAGTCTTGGGATGAGGAGACAGCACAAGAGCAGGGAGAAAAGCTGCTAAGCTCTAGGCAGTCTGAACATTTGCATTAGATGCATACATGCAGAACTGGATTAGTCACAAGGATGTAAACTGAGGCATTTTTTTTTCAATTATCTCTTAGTTGTGACAATGCATTGGTGCTTCTTGGAGTACACAGTCAGTGTAAGTGGCACAGTATATCCTTACAGTTTCAAATCTAGTGAGAATTCAAACTTCGATCTGTAATAGAGAAACTCTACCTCCATATATAGTTATTGTTCTTTATGCTTGGTGCTAAAGGAGCTGTAATGGAGCAAACAAGCAATTCATCTTCAAGTTACCTTCCTGAGTGCCAGTTCATACAACCACGTCTGTGAACATTACACTGAGCAACAGTTGTAAGTGGCTGCAGAACACAACTACCCACTGCCTACCCTTTAAACCTTGGTTTCTTGTTGCTATAATTCAGCCTGTCCTAGGAAAAAACCTTCAGACTTTCTGCCATCTGGCCCTTGGGGACCGTTTAGATCCTGAATGTGCCCTCCAATTGCATCCATGTTTTGTGAAAGTTGTTTAACCAAAAGCAGAAGAGATTTCTGGGATCTGTCTTGCTTCAAAGCTAGTGGATCTTGGTTGTGTAAACAAGAATCAAAAACAAATCTCTGATGGAACTGGGGATGGGCAGGTCTCAAGGTGTTCTATTATTGACAAAAAAAATATTGGTATACAACAAACTTCGAATAACTCAAAAATTTAGCACTGCCTGTTTCTGAAACAACATTGCTAAACTACACTAACCTGGAAAACCACCGCAGACTACAGAAAACTATGTATTAAAACATGCAAAACAAACTAAACAGGTTATACTAAGACAGTATTCCACTCCATAGAATTTTAACCTTAAGGCACACATAGGTGTGTCCTATATTTTATAGCAATGGTGTTGATAATTTTTTGATCTCATACCTCTTTACCTACAGAATACTGCCCATACTCCCTACACCCAACACGCTTCTGCACTTTCATCCCTTAGGAAGAGTGTCAACCCTGATATGGCAATTCCGTTACTCACTGTGTGTTGATCACTCAGCAGCTCCACTGCCATTATTAAAATTCAAGCAGGTACTCCCAGGGATATGTGGGGGAGGGAATATGTAAATCATATTCTCCTGACTAACTGGATCATACACCTCCAAACTTGTCTGGTTCATTGCCTACTTCAGATAGTCATCTGCCACGAAGCTCTCTTGGGCAGGGTTAGTCTGGGGTAATGCAAGGCTATGCATTCTGTATCCTTTCACAACCATATGCGACTAACTGGTTTGATGTGCTGTACATACAGTTGTTAGACAATATGGCTCCATACACTAGCTTCTCTATAATCCCTTTCCCAGATGGCAACGGCCTTGTTAAAATCCTCTAATTAATCCTGACTCAATTTTGCCTGCTTCTCAAAAGGGAAGAGAGAACAGGAGCTTTTCTACTCAGTTAAGAGCCAAGATGCTACTCCCTGTTCCCAACCCCAAAACTGTCTACCTGACAAGTGGGAAGAGCAGCCAAACTGGATCATAGCCAGAAGGCCAAGGATCTTCAAGCCTGGTGTCTGTTCTTATCAGCTGAACTAGATGAAGAAACTATGGGAGAGAGGAGCATTACAAGGCTGTCCATCAGGCAGGAGGGCGCTTGTGTACACCTGTGTTGGGCTAAGGGTCATCTTTGGTTGTTTTCCTTTTTTAAATAGCAAGTTTATTCCTGTTTCCCGGTGTCTAATTCCAACACCTGCCGTGTGAGGAACAGCTTTGTGCTCCTCCATGCCAATGGACCTCCCCAACAGACCCGCTCAACAGCCAGGCGTCAGCCCAGTGTATCACTTCCCACTACTTTTACTGGAAACGGTTCTACCTCTGCAAGCCCCCCCGCAAACTTCCCGTTGTCTGCATCTGGGAAAAAACAGCTGACGCAGGTGGAAGCTGAAGGCGCCTCACAGCAAGGCGTGGGCAGGTTTGGCTTCTACTCACTTTCTGGGCGTTGTCTCCGTCTTCATCAGCCAGGCCGGTTCTTGCGGGCCAGGTTCTGCTCAGGTCTTTCAGGGCCAGGCAGCCTCCCTCCATCTGAAAGAGCAAGCTGCAGCACTGAGGGCTTTGTGCACTTCCTAAGGGGCTGATCTCTCCCTCCCAGCCCCCCAGAGCTCTCCCTCCCGCGACCTTGACCAAGCCCCTGCTTTACATCAGGGCTGTCTCTTAGAAGGGGGAAGAGGGGAGCGAAATCCGTAGGCTTGGGACGTGGTGCGAGGGGGCAGGGAGAGCGGGGAGTGGAAAGGGGACGTGTCATGCGAGCTCCGGGGTTCCCGCGGGTCAGTTAGTTTTGGCGCAAAGAGCGATCGCGGCCCCGCTCAAGCCTCCCGCCCCCTCTCCAGCCCGGAGGGTGGGTGCAATGCGTGCGGGCTCTCCCCCACCCCAGCCCGGCTCAGCCGCCTCAGGGGCAGGCTCAGCGCCTACCTCTGGGCTACAGCCCCACGGCAGCTCCGAGCCGTGCGGAGCAGGCAGGCGGCGATGGCATGGGGGCCGCCCCGTGTTGCTGCCGGCGGCGGAGCCCGCACTGGGCGCTCAAGCTTCTATTCTGGCGCCCTGAGACATAGTTTTTCGGATCCGGCCAATCAGGCGCGGCCCAGGGGGGAGCCCTCGCGGCTCTTCCCGCCAATCAGCTCGCGGCCCCGCTCGGAAAGTTTGGCGCTAGAGTCGGCGCGTTCTGCCCGCCCGGGCGCGGCCCCTTGGCTCCGCGCCCCCCGCCCCCGCCCACCTGGGCACCTGGGGCCCTTTGTTCGGCCTGGCTGGGCAGCGCGAGGGGCCCCGCTGTGGCGGGCCGGGCCGGGCCGGGCCGGGCTGGGCCGGGGCGGGGGGCGCCTGGGGCTGGGCAGTACTGGCACTTGGCTTCCTTCCTTTTCCCCGCCCGTCCCCTCCCGGCAACCTGCTGTGGAGGCTGGTGCAGCGCCTGCTGCCTTCCCCGCCGCGGCTCCGGCACGGCCCCGGGGAGCCGCCGGCCTCTGCCGCGAGGCTGCAGGAGGCTCCTTGTTACCAGAAACCCCAGTGAACCGCTGGCAAGGAACCGCACGGGACTCAAACCCACTTCCTTCACCCCCACCTGTCCCCACAGGGGCTCTGAGTCCAGCCCCTCCCCAGTCAGAGCCCTCCCTCCTTCCACTTCTGCCCTCTTCTCGACGGTGTTTGAACAGGTGAGGCACGGGGCAAATGGTTGAAAAGGGCAGTCCGCCCTGCAAGCCCCAGCACCTAAATGAGAGGCCCAGGAGCCCCTGGGGAAGACCGCTCTGCTGCCATGGGATAGTGCCCGCGTAGGTAGTGCGTGGTAAACCTTGGCTTTACGCCCACTTTACTCCTCCCTAGCTTGTTCCTGGGGCCTTATGGCTGAGGGCAGGTGAAACTCAGGGATATCCGAACCCCATGCCTCCTGGTTTGAGCCTGCGAGTTGGATGCCCGCCAAAGGATTTGGGAACATCTGAAGCTCCAGGTGGGGGTGGAGGATGTTTGCCAGTAATACGGCCACTTTTGGGTCTGGACTAACTCATGGATTGTTTTGGCCATTTTGGCTTGCAATACGGACATTTAAAAAAATAAAAATAAATGGGAGGCCCAGATGCACCCACAAGGGCTGAGGTGGACAGCCAGCAAGGCTTAATGCCACGGGAAAAAAAAGGATGCTCCCTAAGAAATGGGGAAAGTCTGCATACAGACCTTTCATACCCAGCTTGTTCCCTGCTGGAGTTCAAGCGGCAGAAGCAAATCGCTTCTAAATGTTACAAGCCTCTGGCCTCTCAAAAGAAGAGTACAGAAATACTTGTGGCCTGAAAAATCCACTATAACGTAGTGCAGCAAGCAGGATGCTGTTTCCACTTGCCAGATGCCCACTTTTTGAAGGAGGTATCAGAAAATGGGCCCAGTGTATTGTACAGCTATACAGTTTATGGCGATGAAGGATTGCTTTTGGGCTTTCCCCCTAGTTTGCTCCTTCAGCGTTTTGGCTGGGGCAAAGACTCTGGGGCAGCTGAACCCTCAGGCCACTCTGCGTGTGGGGTTTGCATGTAGGATGCCTGCCATGGAGTTGAGAGTATCTGAAGCCCCAGACTGATGAATCTGGGAGACAGGGTACTTGCTGGTAGTAGTGCCACACAGGCTTGAACGACTCCGCTCTCTTCAGTTGAAATTTGGAACTTAATTCAGAACTGTTTTGGCTCTGGAGACAAAATGTTATTTTTTTTTTTAAAAAGCAAGCCCACAGAAAAAATGCGGGGGAGACCATGAACGTTCAATATTGGATAGAGTCAAGAAAAGTCAAATAATTGCTGTGCAGTAGTACAGAGTTGAAGTATCCAGTCATCCAAGCTTGAAACCTTTCAGAATGTTCCCAAGTAATTCTCCTGCTGGAAGCTCCTATTTAGTGTCATAAATTAATATTTAAGGTGATTATCCCTTTGCTGCTTTAACAACAAGCCTACTATTATGCCACACTTGGTTTCTATTCTCTTGTCCAAGGATTCTCCCTTCGCAAGTTACTTGCAAGTTTTTATGGCAGTATTTGCATATTTAACTAAAGCAACTATTTCTGATAACCTTGTAAAAGCATTACTTGACATATATTGTTAAACCATTAACTGTAGTGAGCTCTAAATATTGACTTGAGAAATAAGTTCTTCGCTTGGAAATAGGATGATGTGTGGTATTAATTGTACAGATGAAGGCCTTGATTAACTAAGAACTGTAACCTTCTCCTTTCAAGGTTCCTTTCTCAGAAAATTCCCAGTGCTTGCTGAACTGAAAGGAGTATGAACCTAGGAGGAACCTTTTCTTTCTTTTTAAAAGAAGGCGTGGGATTCTTTAGTACTTGTTCTTATGGATTAAGGAAAAACAAACACCAGTTTGTAATCTACAGCATAAGGAATGTTTTGATAATAATTTATGAATCCCTACCAACAATTTCTAGTTCGCAGTTGCACGCTAAAGACAGTTATTCCCAATAGGTAAACTAACATCACACATACAGTGACCTTCAAAATGCACTCAGCTGAAAAAACAAAGTTATAGAAATGCCAGATAAGAAATGTTAAAAGTGTGTGCCACATAAACTTTGTCAGTGCCTGGTTCTGGGCACTGATGTGGGGAGAAAGCAAGGTAAAAAACTAAGAACCTTTTTGGATATGCTACATCTCCCTAAAATATAATCATTCTACCCTGACAAAACCCATGACTTACTGCTGTTTTACACAAAATATAGGTATAAATGTAAGCTATGAAATAGTACTTTTTTAAAAAGCAGCTGTACATTTATTACTAGTCAGAAATTGGCATAGGTCTAGGAAATGTATTTAAAGAAGTAACCCCTTTAACTGCAGTAACCCCTTTAACCCCTTTAACTGTACTGGCTACAGTTCCAGTACAATGACTTTCTAGTTGCTTAAGGGCTTTATGTTGGATCATTTGGTGGAACTCCATGCTCTTGTGTTATGTAGAGGGTCAGAATAAAAAATGCTCTCTGGCGTTAAAAATTGAAGGCCTATAGTTTGGCATGAGACCAGGGAGGCAGAAGTCCAGATACTTGTCATCTATTATCCACTGGTAAATACACAGCCTGTGCTACTTATTTAAAATGCTGCTCTGATTTTTAATACCTTCAACTGGCTGCTGGAATGGACCCAGAGCCTTTAATAGACATTCAGGGCATTGGCTCTTCTCATTTTAGGTTAGATGTCTCTGAGTATAAATAGCTTAGTTTTAAAGCTCTCTAGAAGGGGCCAATTAAAAAGACTCAATGCTTTAATTTGTTTTTAACGTTGCACATGCACACTAATCTTGTCATGCTGAACTTCATGTTGTGGATGCTCAAACATGATGCTGTCTGAACCTACTTAAAAGCTCTTGTGCTGTTAGTAAGGTAATGGATTAAGATAGTGGTTTTCAACTTTTCATTTGCAGACCTAAACAATTTTCAATGGAAGTGCAGATTCTTTTCGGAAATTTTGAATGGAGGTATGGATCCCTTTGAATTGTAAGAATAGGTATTCACATACTTTTGACTTATAATAGTCATCTTTTGTGGACCCCTTAGACATACAGTCTGTGGACCCCCAGGGGCCTACAGACCACAGGTTGAAAACCATTGTATTAAAATATTAGTGCTTGATAAACATGAGTTGGAATAAGTAAAATTGACAATATCTAAGAAATAGTTCTGTGTAGTCTACCCACTCTTAAACGTGCTGAGGCAAACCAGAGATGTGTGACAATAACAAGTAAAGATACCATGAATCAGAAAGTGAGGTGTTGGGCTACTATCCGTTAACTTACAACCTCACTGATGTTAGTGCAATTTCATGGAACATTATCCAGAGTGAAATTTGGCTTGGGACATTTAGGGTGTCTGTACACATGCAGGGATACTGTTCTGACATGTTTTAATTACTTTATGTCAAAGCAAATTCGATTAATCAAGCCTGCTGGAGCATGCTAATTAGCGTGCTCCAGCAGACTCGGTGTGTTGTGTATTCGGCATCTCCACACTTCAGAATGGTGGCGGGGACACTTTAATTAAAGCTCAGAGAATGAGCTTTAGTTAAAGCTCCCCACTACTATTTGAAGTGCTGGATGCTGAATAAACCAGAAATTGTGGATGCTTTAATTAGATCATCTCTCAGAACCACTCTAATTAAAGCACCCCAGCCCCACTCCTTGAGCATATGTAAAGATGCCTGTAGTGATCACTGGATTCAGTAAACATAGGCATATGGGAATGAGAAGGACTAAATAACAAATTTTACTATGGAGCAGCTGACAACCTGCAAGTTCCTGGTCTCTTTAACTAGCTGCCTGCTCCCTGACAGAGGGACATTATCCCAGTTCCCAACTCCCTCAGTCTCCAGTTGGGAAGCATCTCTACATTATAACTGCTATGACTATAGGACAAACTTGTTTTTAATGTGGAATTTGGCCCCTTGTGGCTGGTCAGCAAAAGGCCATCTGTTGCAGAAGGCCTAAATGGAAGGAAGAGAAATTCAGGCAGGGTAGATACAGGGTACTCTGCAATCCTAAGTAGTGAGGAAGTAGAATCCACACTGATCTTGGATGGGCCACTGAAGTGGGAAGCATAAGAGTGGTGTGTGTGCTTTGGGGTAGGAGGAAGAAAGGTGACTTGGCACCTTCAGTAGTCAGTTGCTGAGAACAGTAGTGGAAGGACAGTGGCTTCTGTTCGAGTCCTGGTAAAATGTAGATGGCAGGCAATGTTGGCAGCAGTTTTGATGTAGTTGCTTGCTCTCTTGTAATAAAGCAACTAAAAAACCCCGAAACGATCATGTTCCCTTAAGATCAGAAGCAATAAATTACACCCATGTTACATAAGAGACAAGGTCTTTTTTTGGATGATACATTTCTTTGGATCAAGTACACAGTTGGGATAAAGTCAGACAAGCTTCTTAATGGGTAAAGGAGCACATGCATTTGAAAGCTCATCTAACTTCATCCCAACTGGGCAGGTGGTCCAATAAAGTTATTACCCCCCCCAAAATCCTTGCCACTTGCATAATTCCTGGACCATCATAGTTACATCATCACTCTAACACCTTTGTTACCACATTTAACTAATGCTAACGCTTTCTAAAGGTTGATATGTTACCGTAATGCATTTTAGTAAAATGATTATTTTTCACTGAATCTCTGAGAACATAATGCAAAATATCACTGATTGCTTAGAACCCGTGTTCTTCTCGACTCTATTCAAAATGGTCAGATGTCAAAATAATATGGGTTGTGAGCAATCAGTGTGGGGTCGGGGAGAGGAGGAGGAGCAGAGAGGTGTGCTGCTGATTGACCAAGAGGCAAAAACTGTGGCAAAAATAAGAGAGTAGAAACAGTGCTGCTTGTCATGGAACACCACTGTGCTTTTGGTAGGTCACAGAAAAATGCGGATTCTGCGTGTTTCCATGGGAAAAAGAAAATTAGGATCCCTGGATATAACGGTCTCAATGCCATGGAAGGATGCATGACATGCTAAAAATGGCGGTGGGGGTGCTTTAATTAAAGCTCATCGATTGAGCTCTAGTTAAAGCACCCTGCTGTCATGGGCAGTAAAGTGAACAGGTACCATATCAGATATAATCTTTTTATTTATTTATTTTTTTTGCTTCTAGGGAAACTTTCTGACACATGATCAAACCTATTTGTGGCTTGTCTGCAGAAAATAGTTTAAAGGATACAATATAGTTGTGAAGTTTTGTACACAACTATTATAATAATTAATACATCCTGGAAAAGATGTAAGTTGTGTAATATCTTTTGGCTGTGGGGCTTCCAAAATGGCTTTAATCTTCTCTTGAGATTTATGGAAGCCTTCTGCATCAATAACATGTCCACAATTAGCAATTGACCCTGAAAAATTTGAGTTTTGCACAATTTGCTCACAACCTATATTTTTCTAGGCTCTCTTCAAAACAGTCACATGTTCCTCATCATTTCCCCAGTCAAAATAATCTCATCCAAATAATACTTTGTTGACTGCCTTGTAACACGTGATCCATTGTTCATTGCCATATAGCAGGAGCAGGGGCAATGCCAAACTCTAGTCTATTATACTGCTATGGCATGGTATAACTTTTTGCAAGTTTATGACAAGATAAACATTTTAAATCTTCTATTTCCATCTGTAAGTAAATTTGTGTGGCAGTCTGGCTGGTGGCAGCTTGGCTTTATGGCTTGAGTTGGATGGCTCAGGCTGATTGATGGGGGCATTTCCCTTCCCCACCCATCAGGAGAAGGCAGGAGGAAGGCTTGCCCCGCCCTGGACTAGGGGTGAGGTCAAGAAGGGGACCTGAGTGGAAGCTAACTCCTCAGGCTCTCCCGTTGGTCCGTTTCCAATCTGGGGGTAGAGCCTCCAGAAGGAATCAACTACGCGACACTGGTCAGGCTGCAGCTGGAATACTGTGTCTAGTTCTGGGCACCCCACTTCAAGAGGGATGTGGACAACATTGAGAGGGTCAAGAGGAGGGCCACCCGCATGATCTGGGGACAGCAGGGCAGACCCTACAATGAGAGACTACAGGACCTGAACCTGTTCAGCCTTCACAAGAGAAGGCTGAGGGGGGACCTGGTGACCATCTATAAACTCACTAGCGGGGACCAGAAGGGTTTGAGGGAGACCTTGTTTCCCCTAGCGCCCCCCGGGATAACAAGAAATAATGGCCACAAGTTGTTGGGAGAGTAGGTTCAGATTAGACATCCATAGGAACTACTTCACAGTCAGGGCGGCTAGGATCTGGAACCAGCTTCGAAGGGAAGTGGTGCTGGCTCCTACTCTGGGGGTCTTTAAGAAGCGGCTCGATGCCTACATGGCTGGGGTCACTTGAGCCCAGTTTCTCTCCTGCCCAGGCAGGGGGTCGGACTTGAAGATCTACAAGGTCTCTTCCAACCCTACTTCTATGATTCTATGAACTCTGTTTACCCAGCACATAGCAGCTTCAATGAGGGATGATGAAGACGGGGCTGCAGAAGAGTTGGTAGAGCTGACCAGTAGGGCGGAACAGTTGCCCCAGAAGTGCCCTGAAGATGCCTTTGCCGAGCAGGAAGCATCAGGCAGCTGTCTCAGCCCCGCCATGGAGGGAGCTACGGTGTCGGTGCACAGAGGGTCCAGAGAGCGGATCGGACCTCAGTAGCTGCACAAAGTAGCACAAGTCCCCAACTTTGCACAATGCAGGCGCCCCTTCAATGCACAGGGCGGCGTATGGGGCTAAGAGAGATGAGCGGAGCTGATGAGACATCGCAGCTGCATGAGGTAGCGCAGGTCACCACCCCTGCACAAGGCACCACTCTGTGCATCGGGCTGAGAGAGCACGAGGCAGTTTGGGCCTTCCCGCAGCAAGCAGCTACCAGACAGGTCAAACATACTAGTGAAGAAGGAAGCCTCTGCAGCCAATCCACAGAAAGAGACGAGCTTAGACCACCATGCTGGGAGTCATGAGTCACTCGGGAAGGTGATTGCAGTTCCCAAGAGGGGAAGAGAAGGGAATTTCTACAGGGGAGGAGAGGCCCTCCCCAATTTAGGTGATTAAAGGGAACCCCCATGATGGGGAGGTGGAACGACCTCTTTTGTACGGAGAGAAGAGCTAATGGCCCCATTTATTAAGGATGGCTTCGTGCTTATGCCCCCCCCCCCAGTTGTGTGACCTAGGGGAAGGTGATGGTGTTCCCTTAAGGTAAAAGGTTCTTTCCTCCCCGGTATCATTTCTTCTTTGGGCACAGTTGCTATGCCATTGTTGTGTTCTGGTTCCTTGTGGCGCAGAGGTGACTGATGCCTCCCGAGTCTGGGGGGGCAGAAGTTGGAGGTGGGTCAAAAGCCCCATATCCACTCGTATACTTCTGTGCCGCAGCTTAGTGTCCCCCGCCCTCCGCAACACACTTCACAACCCGCACAGCAAAAAAAACTGCCCCTTCCTGAGCGGTGCTGAGTTGGGGGCCAATCTCAGGGGGGGGCATGTGCCCCCCACCCCCCATAACTCCCCTACCAGTCGCCTGTGCCTTGTGGTGTTGGGATTTTTGCTGTAAACTTGCATCCTTATTTTTGTATTATGAGAGGATTGTAAGCTGCTTTATTTAGCCTGCTAGTAGAGCCTGCTAGCACAACCCCGACTCAACACTTAAATTTATTGTATTGGTTATCTTTATGCATTGTATCTTATTTGATGTAATTTCACTTACGTATGTTTAGCTATTGTTACATCACTGCCAGATCTTCATTTGTTGATTCGCTGTCTAACCTGTGTTTTATCACTGGGTGTTCCCTTGCCTACCACTTGGAAGGCCCTGCTGAGGGCAAGGGCTGCACACTAACTGGAAGGCCAAGGAGGGTCAAAGCCTGTGCTAATATAGTGCCTTTGTCTACCATATCCAGCTAAGATTGCCTGGGTTTAGGGTTAATAAGAGTTGAGGACTTTTAAAAACCTATATCTGTAAATAATGTGTGTGTGTGTGTGTGTACATGTTTATAAGTTTTTATATTATATTGTACAGTTAAACCTGTAAATAGTTAAGCATCACTGGGTGTCCCTGGTCTCTGCTCTGTAGGGAAAGGAGGTGAGCTGGCCTGAAGCTAGGCAGTCACGCTCCCAACATGTCGCATCTGCTAACATCCCTTCAATTGAAGAAGGGGTACCAGCTGCGTACCACCCAGGCTACGTTTGCACTAAATCAGTTTTGCTGAATTGCTGCCCCTCGATAGTGCAGTAAAAATATCTTCAGTTAAAGGCAGGAGACATTGCCAACTTTCAAAACATAGTTTCTAGTAACCAAAATCTCCACATACCCTTACTGTACCCCATTTTTACAATTGGCACTATAGATATGCCCCACTCCAGGTTGCTTTTGAAAGTATGCCCTCTGTGGTTAAGTTCAGCATCTACTTTGGCACATAGGCTGTAAGGAACTGCCCGAGCTTTGTGAAATTGGGTCTGTGCATTTTCTTCTAACATTAAACATATCAGACCTCGGATAATGTTTCTATGCCTTCCCTGAACATTGAGGAGGTATACCTTCCAATGGTTGTTTAACTGTTTTTGCAGAGACTTTTGAACATGGCTGCAACATCTTTATACAATTCCAGTCCAAGGAATTGCTTTTAACCATTCATGACCCCACAGAGCAGGTCCCTCTTTTTCAATGACATGCAAGTCTAGAGGTTCCACTTATTATTATATTCTACTTGCATTGACATCAGCCTCTTTGGCACAATCTTCTCTCCATGTTTTTAACAAGCTACTTATTCCTTAATTTAATATTTTTTTAAAGATTTTCGTATTCTGAATATGAGATAACAGACACTGCAGAACCTGTATCAAACTCTATTTTAATGGCTTTCCCAGCAACCTGGGGTATCAACCGATGGCTTATTTATCATCCTTTTTCACAGGATGCAGGCCCAGACTAGCTACTTCACTCTTGCTATCTGTGTCACTGCTGTTTCTATTTATCATATATGCTTTTTTATTCTCTTTTTCTGTATCTTGTACTCTCTCCTTTATTTCTTTTAGTATGACACACTGCCTGGATATATCTTTTTTATTACTGCTTTTGTAGTAGTATTCCTTAAACTAGCAATCAGTGAGGGTGTAAGATCCTTTTCTACACATTAGGTCGTTGCCTGCACTGGCTCTTCTCTTGTATATTTAATAACTCATTCATTCCTATATCCATAGGCTCTCTTCCTTGCAATCCTATGGCAACCTTTGCTGCAGTTTCCATAGCTGTTCTAGTCTCAACAGCAGATTTAAAGATGAGGTCTTCCTTTTTGAGAGCTTCCTTTGTATGGCTTAATTAAGTAACCCATGCACAAATCTCTCTGAGGGCCTCATTAAGTCCATCTTTAAAATAGCAGTGTTCTGACAATTTATATAACTCTGTTGTAAAAGGCAAAATCAATTCATCTTCAAGTTGATTTCTCTTATGAACTTGAATCTTTGTGCAATAATCAATGGCTTGGTGCCAGATGCTTTTGGATAATTTTCAAAAATTCTTTAAAGGTTTTGCTTGCTGACTTTTCTGGGCTAAGCCTTTGCAGTAAACAGTACATTTTTCATCCCATCAGACTCTCTAGTGTGGTTGCATGTTTCTGTGGGAGAATCTTATTTACCTCAAAATACTATTTTAGCCCCTCTATATGCATAGGCAAGTCTTCCAGGGTCCCATCCTAAGCTCCATTTATTTCACTACAAGTAGCCATTTCGATTCCAACAGATTTCAGGTACTAACAATTACAGAAATTCTTCAGGTTTATTTAATGGGCCATTAAAAATTGGTGACTCCAGCCACAAGTGTGGGAAAGAGTGCTGCCAGACTGGCAAGGGTGAAATATATTGGGTGCAGATAGAAATGACAATTTTTACCCAATCTGACCACAGAAAGCAGTTTATAGCTATGACCAATCACAAGTGCACAGCTGCAGATAGCTTAAAACCCAGCCAATCAGTTGAAAATCTGACCCTTCATTGCATGAGGTATGAGATAAAGACATTTCAAAATGTAGCACCTTTTCTGAGGAGCTCCCGGCCTGTCACTGTTTTCAGAATGGGAAGGGGGAAAGGAAGCAAAGGGACTTCAGTCTGGGGATTTTTCAACACCCTCTTAAAGGGTGGGGTGGGTATATTAGAGCCCCCCCTGGGGCATCATCTGAACAGCCCAAGAATGACCTCTCTCTGCTGTCTTTCCCCCCTCCAGTTCTTAAAACAGTGAGCACTGGCACAGAGCTGTGGCTGCTGCTATGGGAACCTGCTAGAAATGCCTCTCTCCTGGAATCAACAGTGAACTTCTGTTTGGGGTAATGTAACACAGATCACTTTGCAGTAATTGTTTGGAGTCACAGCTGGGAACTGCACTTCTGTCTGCCCCTGTTATTGTAAACAAAGTAAAACTGCATTCACTACCCACAGCAGATTGAACAGGAGGCAACTTTAGCTTTCCATGCGTGCACATAAAACACGTTCACGTATCTTACACCTTCCAAACATGGATTGCAGATAACTTTAAACGTTAATGATTTTAGCCTTCACAACACCCTGTGAGATGCATGTATACTATCCTCCTTTTTTAAGATTTAGGAGCCAAGTTTTGGCTAGTAAAATTACTTATGACGCCTAAAGTTGTGCTAATAGCAGCAGTTCTGGACATGTGTATTGTGGCTGAGTATCTTGGTGCCTACCTTGTGCTTCAGGTCATTTTGGATTTACAAATTAGATATCCCTTCACTGAGAGCGGTGGGTCTCAATCAGGGTGCTGCAGTGCTGGCATTGTTGCTGCCTTCACCTTGGGGTGAATTGCTCTGCGTACCTCTGTTTTCAGGAAGCATGGTGGAGCTGAACTGAGAAGCGGCTGCTGCAAAAAGGTGCGCTGGCTTGGATAACCTAGCTGGCTCCTTCCTAGCACATGCTTAACACAGAGATAGCACTGAATTTGACACAAAGAAAAGCCATTTCCTTTCTGAACAGGATGGGAAGAGACAGTGGTTGTGGTGGGAACTTCATGTGCATTTTTCACACTTTAAATTTGGAAACAAGAAGCCAGGAGCTTTGAGCGACTGGAAACTAGGATTTGCCATCTAGTGGGAGTGCTTTAGGCTACAATCTGACTCCCTGTTGTAGTCTGTTTCTGATCATATGACGTTTGCATTCTTTTCTGCACAATGACACAATTTCAACAAGAGCAGCAGAGAGTATCCACACCCAATTTAGCATATATTCAGGGGCATATTAATGCACAGGCAAACTCAGCACATGCCTAGGGCCCTGACCTGTGGGGGGCCTCGTCCTCCCCTCTGCAGAAGTGGCACGAATGGCCTCGTCCACCTTCCTTACTTTCCCTTCCCCTCCCCTCCGCTGGCCTTGCTACCGTGGGAACTGCTTCCTAGCGGCAGCTCCAAGCCCCACTCCCTGCAGGCGGCAACACCAGGGTGGGAAGGAGGGGGTGGTCTCGGCCAACCCAGGGCCCACAAATTTGTTTGCCTAGGGCCCACTAAAGGGTTAATCTGGCCCTGCCTATATTGTGGTGGTTACGGCACTCCCTTGGGAGATTTGCATTAGAGTTCCCTTGAGGACAAGGTGTCTTCTCAGACCAAAATGGCTACAACCTTTATCCCTTGAGCACAAGGTGACATATAACCATTGTCTGGCTGAGTGCTCTGGTTGCTAGGCTGTTATAAAAGGTTCGTGCTGGCACCATAACTGCTGCTTCGTAGACATTTTTTAGAAAAGGATTCAGTCCAGCTGTCCCCAAAGGGACTGACTTAACCTGTAAGGAGCTTCAAGCTGTGAATGGCAGTTTTAGATTGGATGCATGTCACAGGGGCCTTTTCCTCTCCCACTTTAAGAGGGAAAGAAAAGCTGAGCTAAAAGCTAGCTATATTGGACTGAGCAGCCAGGTAACAGCAGGAGAAGGGCTTATTTGAGCTAAGAAAAAATGCCTGTTCATGATGGATTAGCCATGTGACTGGAAGAGTGGTGCCTACCGCTCAGCTCTGGAACAGGAGGAGACAGTCTGGTTTTGTACTCTGTAGGAGAAAGACTTGAAGTACTCCAGAAAGGAGACAACTGAGAGGGGAGTGTGAAGTGCTGTGGGATAGTGACTCAGAGTGAGGTTTGATCTTTAGTTGAAAGCAATTTGCTTGTGTCTTGATTTATGTTTATAACCAGAGGACCAGGTTGTGGCTGTGGGGGAGATTTGAAGGACATGTAGCAGGGTGCCAAGTGGTGCTCTGAATTTTGAGAACTAGTGCTCAAGGTAAGTACTCTAACTTCTATACACCTGTTCTGAGGTATAGGAATATGTGGCATACAGATTTAAATATAGGTTTCTAATCCATTAAGGACCCAGCAAAGAAGCCCAGTCTGGCCTGCAGAGGTCACAACTGGCATGGAGAATCTGGTATAGAGCAGTGCGAGGCCCATCCCATCTGCAGCACTCCCCTCTTACAGAGGCTGCTGTGCCATTGGGTCTGTGCTTCCCCCATTGCAGATGGGTCTGGTTAGTGCTGTGGGGCAAGAGGGGACAGAGGGACAGAGACTTCTAGACTGCAGACACAACCAGGTTATAAATTCCAGCAGACACTGGCAAATGGTTACTGACTCTTACATTAAGTAGCATATATGGCGATATGCACGTTTATAAGTACATCAAACTCTGATATGGTTGGAATAACCAGAAAAGGAACTTTAGTTTCACTGGATTGTTGTTCTGCTTAACTTACTGTATGCTAACTACTCATATTTTGAGTTATGTTATCAGAGATTTGGGTTTTTACTTCACTGTAAAATAATTAGTTTACTAAAATGCATTGCGGTAAGATAGCCAGTATATCAACCTTTACAAAATGTTGACATTATTTAAATGTGGTAACAGAGGTGTTTAGAGTGGTGGTGTAACCATGATGGTCCAGGAATTATTCAAGCAGCAAGGATTTTGGGGGGTGATGACTTATTGGACTAAGTGCACAGTTGGGATGAAGTTTGACTAGCGTTCAAATGCTTGTGCTCCTTTACACATTAGGAGGCTTGTCTAACTTTTTCCCAACTATGCAGTTGGTCCAAAGAAAGATATCCCCCCAAAATCCTTGCTTCTTGTGTAAGAGGCGCTAGTTTTATTGCTTCTGATCTTGAGGTAAGCTGGTAGTTCTGGGGTTTTGTAGTTTCCTTATTAGGAGGGAGCAAGTGACTACATCAAAACTGCTGCCAACACTTCCTGCCGTCAACATTTTTCCAGGACTGGAATAGAAGTCATTGTCCCTCCGCTGTTGTTCTCAGCAACTGACTGATGAAAGTGCCAAGTCACCCTTCCTCCTCCTACGCCAACGCACGCACGCACGCTTCCCACTGCAGTGGCCCATCCAAGACCAGTGTGGATTTTACTTCCTTATGACAGGATTTCAGAGTACCCTGTGCCTACCCTGCCTGAATTTCTTCCCTCCTCATAGGCCTTCTGCAACAGATGGCCTTTTGCTGACCTGCCACAAGGGGCCAAATTTCACATTAAAAACAAGTTTGTCCTATAGTAATAGAAGTTATAGAGATGTTCCCTAACCAGAGACTGAGGGAGTCAGCAAGAGAAAAGGGGCCAAGGTTGGGAAGGACAAGGCTCAGACCAAGAAATTAGTGTTTAAGCGCAGAGTATACAGCCAGGACTGAGGAGCCCCATGAAATTAAGTGACTGACACCAGTGAAGCATGGGCATAGCTATAGGGTTGAAGGCCGTGAATACAGCTTCTGATGCGTAAGGCATATGTGGGTGAACAACTGGTGCCTGACCAGTGCTGGTAGGACTTGAAATAGTTTCCAGTCCATTACCAAAATGTGACTGAGTAGGTTAAGTTAGAGTTAGGGCATCATCAATAAGATTATTTCAAGACTGTGCGGCAACCTTCCACTGTAATAGAACACTTCCATCAAGCTGGCATAGGTGACACTTGAAGTGAGGGGGTACAAGGAGGAGCTGGAGTAGCCTGCACGGCCATTAGTGTGTGCTGCAGTCGCCCCAGGTCCAGTTCTGTCAAAATGCCTTTCAGACAGATGTAGGGAGGTTTCTAAAACCAGGAGAGATTGACACTCCCCTCTCTTTACAGTTTCCTACTGGTTGGTTCGATGTCTTATTCCCAGTTCCTCCCATTCGTAGGTACCTAATTCTCCCCATGCCTTCTTAATACATGATCTGTACAGAAACCTGGGGCGTGTAACATCAGCTTGTGAATTTCACTTGGGGAACTTAGATGTTAGGTATGGTGATGCCTAGTGTCACTACTATCTACACCAGCGCTCCCCAAACTTTTCCTCAGGATGACTCCATTTCCTCAGTATGGCCCCTCACTCTCAACCCACAGCTCCTCACCTCTGATGTTGCAGCCCCATTTGGGGTCGTGACCTACAGTTTTGGAACTGCTCTTTGTGGACTTTTACCCAATTGATTTGCCTATGACTGGTCACGCTAGAAGCCTGATACCAAACAAAACTGATGGCCTGAACCAGTCTTGCATTTCAGCTGTGTGACCACTTACTCTCTTTACAGGGTCTTGCATCTTTAACAAAGGCAATCTTGTACTCAAGTGTTTTTTCACTTGTTTCAGTTATATAAGTACTAGCAAACATTAAGCACTCTGAACAAAAAAATACTTCCCTCTGTAGCAGATTCGACCAGATTGGTGTCCCATACTGTAAATCTCTCTACTAGCTTTTCTACCAGCTATGGTTTTTCTAGAAAAAGGAATGGACACAGGCTAATATAGGCCCCTTCTCTTCCTTCCCTTGCCTTCCTCCCACCAAGTACTTTATTTCTGGAAATCTCAGGCTTCCCATCTATCCATAAAGAAGGCAAGAGTCTCTCTACCTTTCTTTCCCTTAAAGGTAAAGTTTCGTAATCTCCAGTTTTGTATTGCATTAGACATAGAAACATTCAGCAGCCTATTGTGTTGGATGCTGTTGAGACAACAAGATCATGCCTGCCCCAAAAAGCTTGCAGGTGGTTTTTGGGTTTTTTTTTTTTTTTTTTTACTGTTCTAACTTTAATTCCAGGTTTGCAAATCTAAATGCTGAATTATGGAAATCTAATAAACAGCAAAGGGCAACCATTTCTTCATAAGATCCATAAATAAGATTTTTAGTTCTGTACATGGTGCTGAACATGGACATATTTTGGTGTGTGTATAATGTATATATTCTGTTGCTCAACTGCTACTTTGTTTTGCAAGATGTCCTAGAGGGTGGTGCTCTCTTTATGGACTTGTCACTTGAAAAATTCAGCTTTGTGAATTGTGGTGCAGAAGGCAGCTTAAGTCTCCTTTTCAGCTAGGACAGCAGCTTTTGTTCATTCATTTTAAAAACAACCTCTGTAGACGAAGCGTAGAAAAATTTCAGCTGAAATAGGGAATTGATCTGAAAGTTGGAAGCATCCAAAGGTTGTAATTCATGTCTAGGGTAATTCTAACAAATAGAATGCTTCGCTATTACAAGTCTATGTTCTCTATAGAAATCTAAGTCTTCCTCAAATAGAAGGCTGTATTGTGGTTAAAAATCAAATGTCCAATAAAGAGTCACATTTACCTATGAGACTATAATTTTGTAGCACAGTAGTCTCTGGTTCCATTTGCATTTAGTCCAGGCAATGAATGCCACTTCACTTCCCTTTGTCTCATTATTCTCTCCTCTGTCCCTTGAATCTATAAAACTGCTTCTAGATTATAATGCCAGAAAGAACAATTAGATCATATAGTTTGACCTCCTATATATCTCAGGCCATTAAACTTCACTCATTACCCTATATTGATCCACATAACTTGTGCATGCCCAAAGCACAACTTTAGTACAGACATCCATTATTGATCTGAAGGCCTCAAAAGACTGAGACTCTATCACATCTCTTAGTAGTCTGTTCCAGTGGTAATTGACCTTTTATTAGAATTGTGCCTTATTTCTAGGATGACTTTTGTCTGGCTTTAGGTTCAAGCTATTGGTTCTTGATACAATTTTTCTTCACTATATTAGAGCCTTACTATTGGTTCACAGGATTTCTCCCTGTGAAAATACTTGTACCCTAATCAAATTAGTCTCTCAATCTATTTTGATTGAGCTGCTTCTGGCTCTTACTAAGATACCTAGTGATGGCCTTGAAGTTAATTTTGGCTCTTTTCAGACCCTCTCCAGTTTTCGATATCTTTTAGACTGTGTGCCTTGTAGGAGGTATTTCTTGGTGTTTGTAGGAGGGCTGGGTTTTTTCGCCAAGTTACTCATAACTATGTACTAGTAGCAATAGATATCACACATGAAAGCAGCAGACTAAATTTGATCACTTCTTGCATTTCTGGCCTTTTGGCTAAGATCAAGTTTAGTTTATTGCTACGATGTGTGATATCTTTTGCTATTGGTACATAGTTATGATTTAACTGAGAATTTTGAACTGAATATGGAACGAGGTTTTCCTGAGCCTTTCTAATTCATACATACCTAGCTGTAACAGACTGACTATGGTCCTTGAATGAGAGGACTAGCTTCAATGTTAAATGAGCATCATGCTTCAAAGTATCGCAAGGATGTGATTGGAGAGGTGGGCTGTTCTGTAAAATTAAATATTGCTCCATTTTCTCGTAGAAGAGATACTCCGTTGTTTCTTTCTCTAGTATCTGATTAAATTAATAATTGTTTGTCATCCTTCCTCTGCAGCACAAATGTAGATGTGTATAATTGGCCAGTGCCTAACACATGCCATATCAATGTCATTGGAAATTAAACATGATGGATGTTCTGATCCAGTGCAGTATGGCATGTCTTCATCTAGAGTAGAATCTAGGTCCTTTTAAAAAAACCAACAAAAAGCCCAATTTCTGTGGTACAAGATGAATTGTGTGAGCTTGGTAATTACACTGAAGAATTCTTGGGAACAGATCTGTTGAAACAGTCTCCATTACAGCATCTTTTCAGTCGAGCTGAATGATTGGGAGTGAATCGAACTCATGATCACAGGTTATCTGTCCTCCAGGTTTGTCTAATTCTCAAAAGGAAAAAAGGGGAACTAAAACAAAAAAGTAACAAAGTCGTGGAGAGACATCCATCTTGATATCAAATCCAGTTTAAAGCTGAGTTAATGTTTGTGGCCTTTTCCCCTGTCCAACAGGGTACTTAAACTTGGCTAAGCTGTTGAAGTATTGAGGAAAGTATCTTGTGTAAAAGCTTCTGTGTATTTTGAGAAGTTATTCTTCTTAAATTGTCTAAAATATTAACTAGGTGATCATGTTGGGGTTTTACCACGCACGCACGCACGCACGCACGCACGCACCCCCATGAGAAATATGCAAATGCAAGTGTGTGTGTGCATGGTTAAACTTTAATAGAAAGAAGTTAAGTAACTTCCAAAGCTGTCAGTGAGAGCCATGGGAATGAGTCCTGATTCTCTTCTGATTTAACCACTGGAGGGAGTCATTTCTGGAACAGATTAGAGCATTGTGACCCTTGCCTCAGCAGTTGCTGCTGCTTGCTTGTTCTAACTTGTCCCAGGACATCTGGGCCAGTGACCCAACAGAAATGACTATTAAGTTCTTCCCTGCTGTGGCTGTGTTGATAAGACCAATGCAACTCATTATGTTGTCAGAAATGAATGAAAAGTTACAATTTCTTAGCCACATTTTTTAAATTAAAATTTCTGACTAATTTAACAAGCAGAACATGGCTCTGCTTCAGAAAGACCATTTTTTCTGACAAGGTCACATTTCATAGATTGATCTGGGATTTGTGGGGGGAAGAACAAATGAAAATTACTTATTGGTCTAAGCCTGAATAAGGATTGCATTTTACCTCTGTAAATAAACAAGTTCCTGTTATACTATAGCTTTCTTTATACTTCATATGGTTATTTTTTCATAAATCATGGGAGGAGTATATCTCTTGCTGAATCTTAAAGTACCCTAAATTAACAAGTGGTCTGTCACCCTTGCAATGGCTGTTGCTGTTGGGATCAAGATCTATTTAAGGTAAGCTGTTTTTTAAAAGTGAACAATACTGGACTTGTGTTTTGGAATACCAATATAGGATTTAAGCACTATGAACACTACATAAAACTGTATAATTATGTTGGAATGTGATCTTTTCTCCTACAGCTTTCTGATTGCGCACACTGCAGCTCATTCAGACAATCGGATGATTCCTTGGGGAATTCAGTTATAGCATGAAATTAATCTTTCAGCTGTTCTTGTGAGCAGGTGAAAAGTGGAAATAATTATGAAAGCTCTGTGGCCTCTGATAATTATGTGAATTCTCTGAATATGCCTGTGCCACAGGTTGCTAACATAGTTTGTGATTGTCTGAAATGACTATGCTTAAAACAGACAGTAGTAGTTTCTTGAATGGCTGGGAAGCTTCAAAAATCAGGTAGTCGATCACATGGCTGTTAAAAGCACCTCATTCTTAATGCAAGCTTTGAGCTTGTTGAATAAGCAATTCATTCAATGTCCTAACATTCTCTGAATAGCCTAGACTGTGCATGTAATTAAGCTCAATAGATTGCCTGCCTTCTTGGCCAGAATAACAGGATTGATTTTTGCTAGTAATGCATATATTATCACTTACAATGCTATACCTAACCTAGAGAATTAGAACTGAACCTGAAATGGATGTTTTGGTTAACGGATGTTGTGGTCTTATGCTTAGCCATATCAGCTCCAGTTAAATACGTTCATTGCCTTGTTCTTTGATTGTGTGTCATATGCTACTGAGCTATTTTTTACCCACTTTCAAAATAACTTACAGCAGCTTCTTAATGAGTCAGCAAGTGATTTTTGGCTGTGATTAGTTTCTACTTTAAATAATATACAATAATGAAAAGGTCTTCAGTGGGGCAGTTGAATGGAATAGTTTATTTGCATCTATCCTCCTCAATGATGTAATAAAATGTTGATGAAAATGTCGGGACCCAGGGCAGCCAGCCAGCAGCTCTCCCTGACTCCCACCCGGGCAGTTAAGGATCCGGGGCCTTAGAAGGCCGTCAGGCAGGTATTTGTGACGCTTGGAGTGGAATTAATTAGGCGGACGCTTATCGGTTGTAAAGCAAGATTATTTATTTACGCCGTCAAGGTGGTGAATAGCGGAGGCCAGAGATATTTGGTTAGTTATAGTTTAGGGTTCGTAGGTCATAGGTCGGTCTGTATAAGAGTTCGTCGGTCGGGCAGATAAACGGAGAAAAAAGTCGGGCCGGCAGGTCGTTGATTTATGTCTGATAATTGGGTCGAGACGGGGGAGACTGACAAGTGATTAATTTCTCAGTTATTTTTATGTATATGTTGAGAGGTTTTTTAGGTGTGTGCACGGAGGCCTCCCGTTCTTCACGGAAGTGAAGACGGGTTTTATTTGTGTAATAGCCAATTGTTTTTTGTCACGTCATAAATTTAATTAGAATTGCCAATTATCTAGCGGTCTTCGCTAGGGTGTTATCATAGGGTTATTCCCTGTTTTTTTTGACCAGTTATAATGATTTATGTACAGCACAGAAGGCTAAGTTTTATTTTATGTTGGTGTCGCAGTTATAAACTTTTTTTTGACATGCGCAGCAAAAAAGCGGTTATTATCATTATTGTTAACCCTTAGTTAACCTAGTGTAGAAAAAAACTGTTTTGAATAGTTTTATTTGTTTGTGACATGGGCACTACTTAATTGGGTTGTGACATGCCCCCTTGTCTGTGGCACAGCAAGTCACATCATGTTTATATATAGACCATTTTGTTTATCATTGTTAGTGTTTGGCAAGCGGGTGTATATAAAAGCAAAAAGCGTGGTTAACTTTGTTTTGAGATATTGTAAAATTTCATAACCAAAACACACAAATATAACAATGGCTATTATGATCCATGGTAAACACAAGATAATCAAAAACGCTGACACTTGAATTAACTTAAACGCAGTAAACTGTAACCCTTGATTTTATATAATCTTTTTTAATTCGATTTTTTAAGGTAACTGAGAGTGAGGTATCAGATTAATGTCCCCTATACGGAGGGTTTTTAAAATTGTGGCTTATTATATTTGAGTTAAATCGTAGCTTTGAAAACACCAATTTTTTGTATCGTTATTAGTGGTCTTTTTTTATTTTTTTTATTGTTATCTCTCTTTTTAAATCCTTTTTTTTTTTTTGAATGTATAGGTTCCTTTAGAACCTTGACTGTTTGCCCCCTTCCATCATCATCTCCCTCATCTCTTTTTTTCTGTTTTTTTTAATCAATGCTTTTGTCCACACCCGACCTTTTTGTGATATCCCCTAAACCTTTAGACTATCAATGTTGTTTTTTTTTAATAATTTAGAGCTTTTTATTTAAAACATTATGACTTGGCTTTACTGTGTAAAGTCTTAAAAAGGCTTTAAAACAAAACAAAACAAGTATGTATAAGATCATTAACAGGAAAAGAAAAACCATAAAATGAGTCGTTAGTTATGTCTTTGGCCTAAAATGACAAAAGGTTTAGGACCGAGTTGGAGGTTTTGAAGTTAGCTCCGTTTGTCAAGGAACCTGTTGGTAACAGCAGGAATAGAGTGACGACCCTGCTTGCAACATATGAGCAGGCGGTCATTGTGGCATTGACCCGGGTGTGCTGTAGGTGGGTGCTCGGTGATTTTTGTGATCGGGCAGTCACAGATTGTTTTTTTATCACCGCTGGGCCTGTAAGGGAACAAAATAAACAAACAGACAAACAAACAAAGAAAACTAAAAAACAATAAAATTGTCTTTTGTATATCTACGAGCATAATGTCGTAGTGGTTGGAATAGTTTATAGATGCCCCCTTCGAGTAGTTGTTTGTTGGGGCAGGCTGTGGTGTTATCCGGAATGCGCTGTTAGGCATGGGTGCCTACGGGGCCCGGACCAGTTGGCGGGATCAGTCGAGGTTGGTAGCCTAGTATATGTGTCAGTTGTCGTTGTTTCGCATCTTTTAGGACGTGTAGCCGTTGTTTGGTAAGCGTGAAGTAGTTTAGGAGGAACCCAAACATGGCTCTTTTCTCCGGTGTCCTCTGGGGTGGTAGTCTTGATTTTTTTCGTGAGTTGAATTGGGAATGTTTTGATGTTTGACTGGATATGTAGTAAGATAGCTTAGGGCGACGGCTGAGTTTGTAGTTGTTGATTTTATAAGAGCTTGTAGCCATGGAAGTTGACTTAAAAGATTTTTTGTTGGCTGAGTAACGAGCTGGTTGAGGAGAAGGCGAAGATTGATGGTATCTTCTTCTCTATAAATCTCCATGCATGCTTTGATAACGTCAAGGGTGGTGGTGGTAGTTGCACCCTCTGGGTTGGTTATTTGTTTGGTTATTGTTATAGGATGAGCGGCAGCTGTAGTTGTTATTGTGTCTGATGGGAGGATCGGATTTTCGCTCGTTGCCCCCTCCCTGTGGTACGGAGGTGGGGCCGTTGGGAGCAACGTTATCTCCTGGGGCGGGGTAGCTGGGTGGAGTCCCGCCTGTTTTTTTGTGGCTCTGCCCTTCTTTTTTAGGTCCTCCGGGCAGCTCATATTTTTTTCGGTGTCATTTTTTGGTGGCAATGGAGGGTTTTGGCACGCTGTCATCGCCGCAGCAGCTTTGCTGACTGTAGCTAACTGGGTTTTTAAGTTTATATTTTTACGCAGTAGAAGTGACACTACGTTAATCATCTTTTCTTTGTCCCACTCGGAGCTTGTCCACTCCTTTTTGACTCCCTCCTCTCCTCTCAGCGAGAAGTAGCCGCTGATGCACCCTGTCTCCGCTCCGCTCGCTTGGTGATAAGCGATGTGAGCCCATAATTTATCCGCGTTATCTATGTGGCGCCCCCCACTATATCAGGGGCAGTTTTTAATTAATTTTCACTCCATCACATTTTCTCTTAATCCTGTTCGTGACGCCATGTCGGGACCCAGGGCAGCCGGCCAGCAGCTCTCCCTGACTCCCACCCGGGCAGATAAGGGTCCGGGGCCTTAGAAGGCCGTCAGACAGGTATTTGTGACGCTTGGAGTGGAATTAATTAGGCGGACGCTTATCGGTTGTAAAGCAAGATTATTTATTCATGCCGTCAAGGTGGTGAATAGCGGAGGTCAGAGATATTTGGTTAGTTATAGTTTAGGGTTCGTAGGTCATAGGTCGGTCTGTATAAGAGTTCGTCGGTCGGGCAGATAAACAGAGAAAAAAGTCAGGCCGGCAGGTCGTTGATTTACGTCTGATAATTGGGTCGAGACGGGGGAGACTGACAAGTGATCAATTTGTCAGTTATTTTTACGCATATGTTGAGAAGTTTTTTAGGTGCGTGTGCGGAGGTCTCCCATTCTTCACGGAAGTGAAGACAGGTTTTATTTGTGTAATAGCCAATTGTTTTTCGCCACGTCATAAATTTAATTAGCATCACCAATTATCTAGCGGTCTTCGCTAGGGTGTTATCATAGGGTTATTCCCTGTTTTTTTTGACCAGTTATAATGATTTATGTACAGCACAGAAGGCTAAGTTTTATTTTATGTTGGTGTCGCAGTTATAAATTTTTTTTTGACATGCGCAGCAAAAAAGCGGTTATCATCATTATTGTTAACCCTTAGTTAACCTAGTGTAGAAAAAAACTGTTTTGAAAGGTTTTATTTGTTTGTGACATGGGCACTACTTAATTGGGTTGTGACAGAAAAAAATTTCACTTAACTGTACTCTGGGCTTCTTGTATATTCAGTTTTTAATCTGTAAACCTGGGGCAAGTCCTGTCTATGAACTTTCTCAAGTGGAAACCATGAAGGTCTAGGTACAGTTCAAAGAAAGACTTAAGCCCTGTTCCTAGGTGCCTCAATGGACCCAAAACATGTGAATCCAAAACAGAATCCTGCTCCTCAACTGCCTGACTCAGGAGAAGCCCAGACTAGTGATTCTCAACAGAAGTGCCGTAGCACCCTGGGGTGCAACCAGATTCTGTGAGGAGTGCTTCAAGAGATGGCAGATGGGGGATTGGCTCCACCTGGCCAATCCTCCGTCCCCACTACCTGGCTCCTGTACAAGGAGGTAAACCCTGTAATATAAAAATTAATTGCTGAAATTGGATGCCAGTCAATTTACAAGAGTTAGAGGGGTGCCTTGAGTCCAGCGAGCAGTGCCTCAAGTTTGAAAAGGCTGAGACCCCTGGCCTATACTTTACTACTTGGGCATTCTCTTTTTTTGACATAAAAAATACCTGTCCTTCTTCCTCCTGAACATGTAAAGAATAGTCCTGGCCTCAGCAATGATGTGCCTAGCTTTTGCCTAATACTGGTTTGGATCTAGAAACTAGGCAGAATAGTACTTAATTCTCTTGAGGGCTTAATGTGCTTGGTACACTCCAGGGATGGACACACACCCCTGCCTCCCCCAGCAGTTGCAGAGCTCATTATTATACATGGCAGTTTCATTTTCTGCTTCCAGGGCTACTTTTGTAACCTATCTAATGTAATGTGACAGAAGCTGGCCTGGGATTAGGGACTAGAACCCAGGACTTAATTTTCCCAGGTGAATGCCCCAGCCACTAGGCTACAGAGTCAGGCTAGTTCTTATTCTTTGAATGAATGTTGCATTTCTTTCTGCACAGTTCATCTTCAGCAGGATGGGGAGGGGAGTGCTCCCAGCAAGCCTATCCTTTGTCCTTTGGTAAAGGCATTCTCCTGGCAGGTGGAAGATGAGAACTTGAATTCTTTCAGGCTGAGGCTCTAAAGCTCGTGGGCAAGTTGTATTCTGACCAGGAGAACCGCAAGCCTGCGTGTGCTATTAAAATTACATCATCTTTGTAAGGAACCTGATTCTCTGTGTTAGGTAACCTCAGCACATCATTAAATTAGGAATTTTAGGAGACTTAGGTAGAGGAATGTCGTTCCCAAATCCAGATTATAGGGTAGGTGCTTCTTTTGTATGACAAAAACAGTGTCCGTATTTTTATCTTTGTGCATTTTGGCTTTTTTTTTTTTATTTGGCAGCTCTTGTTCATCAGAGATGTTACCGGGGATCACTACATGGATCTCGTCGATTCCCAGGTAGGTGCTGAACTGTTCAGAGAAGGGTACTTCTAGGCACATGCAGAAATAAAATACAGGCACATGGGGGCTTGAAGTAAGAGAAGGTAGCACCATGGAATTTAGGACTTGTCGACAGGGTTTTTGGATCCCAGCCTTGGACTTGTCTCATAGCCAGAATTAAAACAGTTAAGGAAAGCTGCCCCTTGCAGGAATTCATTTGGTGCAACATGTGGCTTTCTTTGTGAAAACTGCAGCACTTGTCAATGGCAATGGCAAAAGTGTTGTCTTCCCTGGGGACTAACCTTCAATGCATTTGTATGCACCCACTGTGTCTCCCTTCCTGAAGTCTTGAGCATTCCTCTAACTGGGAAGGAGGAACAACTTGCTGGTAAATAGCCTTGCATATCTGTACATCAGTTAACTAAAGCTTCTTAGGTGTTTTGAAAACTACGAAGTGTAATAGATGCAACTATTTAAGTAGCAACTAGAAAAGTGTAAAATGAGTTTGACCATATCAATTGTGGATGCATCCAAATAAAGTATTTTTTTTTAACTGAATACAGGTGCATTGAGCAGGATTTGATTCATGAAGATGCTGATATTCAAAATGATTGGTTGCTAGCACTGACCCTGGAAAGCAATGACCACTAGCAAGATTTGATGATACAATTTTAAGCATCTGTCACCACTTGCTTGTCCTCCTAGGCCATTTTTAAGGATATGGCATCAGTCCATGGTAGCATCTGAAATGACAAACTGCGGTGCTATAAATCAGAGATGAAAGCAATAGTAGGTGCATAGACTGTGGAAGGAAAGTACAGTAGTTTTTAGATGAATAGGATAACACTCAGACTGGTGGTGAGGAGACTATGTTAAATCAAAAAGGGGGACAGACTCGCATCAGCTGGAGTATTCACAGCTAGGCTGTGACTTTTGAAACCCAGTTTATCACCACTCCAAAACCTCCAAAAAATTCTATTCCCTCCATGCACAGCTTCATATAGTTCTAGATGGCAGGAGAGAAGTTTTTCTAACTTGTTTTCTGCAGTTACAGATAACCCACAGGTGCCTAGCTAGTTTGTGCATCTCGTTCACATGCCAAGGGTCGAGGGTCAAGTTGATTGCTCTATTTGGGTTTTCCATTTGCAGAGAAACATGGATTTTCTCCTTTAAGGGTCAAAAACATGGACAATTTCAGGTTTCTGCTTGCAGGCTGGCAGAGTTCCAGCTTGCAAGGGGCTGCTTGGGGCTGGGGGGAGTGGGAGGAGGAGGATCACAGGCAAGGAGTGCCGCATGTATGTGCATGTGCACACATGCACGTGGCAGCCAGGTAACGTGGTGGAGAGCAGCTCCCGCACCTCCTTCCATGTAAGTCTATGGGGCAGGGGGGCATATGTGATGGGGAGGCACATGCCACCTCAGACTTCTTGTGTCCACAGTGGGCATGGGACTGCAGCCTGGCTTGACTGGCATGGGCAGGAGCCACTTCCATGGCCATGCAGGTGGGACCCAGCACAGGAGGTTTGAGTGGGGCAGTGTGAGGAGGCTCAGTGTTGCTGCCACCACTGCCAGGACCTCTGCACCAGCCACACCAGCAGCAGCACGAGGAGTAACAGACTGGGGCAGGAGGGGACTGTGCTGCCCTTACCTTCTCCCACTGCCAGCCTCTTACATGTTGGGCCATGGCTCTACCTTGCTGCTACCACCGCTTCCCTCAGGCTATGGCTTTACCTTGGAGGGGAGGTGGGGGACAATGTAGGTGGCCTGAGCGGGTATCAGCACTGGCCAGTCCATGGCAGCAGGGTAGAGCCACAGCCTGGTGCATGAGTGGCTGGTGGTGGAAGGTGGAGAGGGCAGTGCGGACCCCTTGCCCCCTTGGTCCATTACTCCTTATGCTGCTGGTGGCACAGATGATGCAGGGGTCCTGGTGGCGGCAACAAGTCTCACTGCTCTATTCCACCCTCCTGTGCTGGGTCCCACCTGCTGGGCCACAGAGGTGGCTCTTGCCCATGCCAGTCCAACTGGGCTGCAACTCTGTACCATCTGTGGGCACATAAATCTGGGGGTGGGGGGACACGTGTCCTCCCTGACATGTTGCCTATAGCATTGTCTATGGTCAGGCACCCTCCCCGCCCCACACATCCACCCTTTTCCTCACAGATCGGGGAGCTGTGGCCTGGGGGTGGAGGACAGTGTGTTGGGAGTGAGGGGCACTGGCAGGACTGGGGGGGACAGAAGGCTACAGGTTGGGAGTGAGGGGCACCAGTGGGGACGGGGGAGGGTGGGGAGGAAGATGTGGCTTGGGAGTGACAGGCACTGGCATATCTGGGCTGTTCAGTACCATAAAGCACCAGAGGGAACAGCTGCAGCTGGACCTATGTCCTGGTGAGCAAAGGGGGCAGAGGGAGCTCTGATTTTTCCATGATAAAAAAATCCAAATCAAATGCCAAAATATATAGGTATTTAGAATTTATTTCATTATAATGACTGAGGCACTGGTAGGCTCCCAAATTGCTTTAAAACTGTAAATATATCAATAAAACATTGTGTTCAACTGATACGTGTGTGTGTGTGTGTGTGTGTGTGTGTGTGTGTGTATAGTGGCATTTTATTTTGATCATTGAAAAACACAGATTTGAGGGTTTTTATCAGAGATTTCTAAATTTTTAAACAGAAGACCAGGATCCCTGTGGATCAGGGAGGACTTTTCACTTAGACTAGATGAGGCTTTTGTTTTTGTCCTCCCCTCCTGCCCCCCTTTCTAGCATTCATATGAGCATTCACCTAACCATTTTCTTATTACAGGGGCCTAATATTCAAAGCAACTTTTTTCCTGTTCTCTACCAGTGGCATACATTTAGGTATTTTAGGGCTAAAATATTTGACCTAATATTTTTCATGAGTTGGTCTAGGATCACAGTGTAGCCACACCCCCTTTGGCTCTGTGGTGCATGCACAATGAAGAGTACTCGTTGGGCTGTGCCACACAGCTAAAGGGGATGTGGTCACAGCCCTTTGCTATGATCCTGGATCCCAGTGAGCTCTAAGTGCCACATGTGGTGCTAGTTGTATGAGCTCCCTGGTTTCCCTGCTCTCAAACAGCTTTGGAGCCAGCTGCTGTTTGCTCACCCTCTCCCCTCTTCCTTCCCCCCTCTACCCCCAAATTCAAATTCAGCAGTAAGGAAAAGGAGGGGGTAAGTGTCAGCAGTTTGTCCCCTCCTTTCTCTTGCTACTGAATTCAGAGTTGGGGAGGCAGAGGAGGAAGGGGAAGCGCTCACAGCACATGCAGTGCTCCAGGAGGAGCTGTGCTACACGCTCGGAGAACTTGCTGTGCATGCAGCGTATGGCCAAAGGGGGTTGGTGATTGTGCCATCGCATCTACATATCATTCATATATATATATATATATATATATATATATATATATATGATATGATATGATATGATATAAGGTATCTATATATATATCATATATAATATGAACATAGAGTCACTATTGTATTGATACCATCTTTTGTTTTGACAGTGTCTTTTATAGCCAGCTGTCTATAGCATATAGTGCCATTGTATAGTAAGGTTTAAAATATCACTAATTTTTGGGAGGAGGGGAATGGTGGTAAATAGAACCATAGACTGGGACTTGGGTCTGAGACAGGCCTGTGATGTGACAATGAGCAAGTCATTTCACTGCACCTCACCTCCCAACCTTTTTTTCCTTCTTTGAAGTGGGGATAATGATACTGATCTCTTTTTTTAAGGCAATGTGTGCAATTTTATTTACTAAGTTAGTACTCTATAAGAACTGGGTGTTTTGTATTTATCCAGTGTCCTATTTGTATCACAACCTTATAGTCTCAAATTTCCTAAAATGGTACTTCTAGTCTGGCAGGGTTGAAGAAGAAACTAATTTGGAAGATGGCCGCTTTAAAAGAGCTGCGGGGAGTGGAACAGCTTGACCATGATCCTTTTGCTTTATGCTTCCATTTCTTCTAGGAAATTGACACACACCCGTTAAAAACAGCTCTATTTCCATCTGTATTTTTAGGCTCATGATGTAGCCACCTGTGAAGATGCAGCTGTCAATTCGACCAGCAGTCTGCAAGCCCAAGCTTGTCTTCTCTGCTGTGAGTGGCACAGTAGATGCTCCCAGCATGAAAGTGGGCTGCGTTCTGTTAAACTGTAGAAAGGAGGTGGAGAGGGGAGGCAGACAAAGGAATATTAAGTAACAGAGAAAAATACACAATAATAGAAGGAGAAATAAAATAAAAAAGCAGGATGAGTTTTCTCAGCCCAAATGGGAAGAAAACAAGTAAGAGAATTGTTTCCTCTAGTACTGATGGCATACTCTTTGTATATAACAGGAATACAGCCAGGCTTCCAAAGGCTTCCTAACTTCTCTTGTATTAGTGGCAATTACAGCAGGGCCTGGTGCAGATGGACACAGTGGGAGACACCTAACTGATCTGTCCCTAGGAATATTTCATTAAAAAATACTGAACTGCAGCTCTGCAGTGTTTTAAATTCTCCCTTAATCAGAGCAAATGCCAAGCAGGATCAAACAAGCAGTCCATCTAATCTGTTATCCTGCCTCCTGTGTCTGTCTGTATCTGATTTTCACAGGAAGCCCAACCCCTGGCTTTCAGAACTAAATAATACACCTCATCAGCTGTACAGTGCTGTAAATGGTGGGGAGAAAAGTAGTAATTTCAAAATATCAACCCTATTTTTTTTCTACTGAGTTGCATGAAGGGATCAATATACTGAGGCACTCGAGAGTACTTCAAAGAGATAAAAGTATATAGCTTTCTTCAAACGGAGTCCAGTCTCCAAGTTCATTAACTAGATCTTTGTTCTCTCTTAGCTCTTAGGATCATAATTTAGTTGGCTTCTTATCTTTGTGATGGGAAAATCCTATATGAAGCTTGCAGTCAAACTTTTTTGCAATAATGAGTAAGGTGCATGGGGCTGTTAGGAAAGTGTGGATGGCTACATTTTATAAACCTGTGGCTTAGATATTTAATGATAATTAATTAGTTTGAATATGTTAACTTCTGGAGACCTGACACGAGACCTTTTAAGAAAGGCTTATGTTTCAAAGGGAGTCAGTCAGCATTTTATCAAGAGAAGACACTGAAGGTGTCTCAGGTGGTACTCCCTAAAATCAGGGCACTCCTAGTCACTGGTCAGTTTTGAAAGTCTCAGCCATGTTTATGTCAGAATAGAACATAACAAGCTAAATTCTGGTATCAATGCAACATTTCAGCATTGGTAACATAAACGGACTCTAAAAGTGGAACCAAGGAATCCCGGGTAGGCTTTGTAGGTAGTCCAGTGTTGCTGGCCTGTGCATTAAAAAACCATGATACACAGAACACACCAAAAGGATCCAGACCGTGCCATGACAAGAAATGCAAAACCTGCCCCCACATCTCCACCACCTCCACTATTACTACACCCTACAACAGAGCCATCAGCATCCCAGGATCTTACAGCTGCACCTCCAGGAATGTAGTATACCTCATCCAATGCACCAAATGCCCTGATAGAAGATATGTAGGAGAGACCAGACAACAACTGCGCGCTAGAATGAACACACACCGGAAATCCATCAAAGACAGAAACACCCAATTACCGGTGGGGGCACATTTCTCACAGGAGGGCCACTCTCCCTCCAATCTCTCAGTCCTGATCTTCAAGGGAAATTTACACAACACATCCCAGAGACGAGCCTATGAGTTCCATTTCATCAACCTGCTGGATACTAGAGATCAGGGACTAAACATAGACATTGGATTTTTGATACATTACAACCTGCCTGGCAACTGACTCCCCAGCCCAGCCCAGCCCCTGGCTTGTTTACTTTTCATTCCATCCAGGAAGAGCACGCAGCAACTGCTGCAGCGTCCTTAGCCTGACGAAGGGTTTTTGAACCCGAAAGCTTGCTTAATAACTATTCTCCAACCATTTGGGTTGGTCTAATAAAAGATATCAAATTCACCCAAGGAACCTTGTCTGCCTATATCCTTAGACCAACACAGCTACAACCTAAACCCCTGCATGATACACATATGCATGTACACCATGAGACTGAATATAAATTTCAGATTTATTTGCTTTCTGTGTATGGTACCTTTTGGGGACTATATTTTTAGGCTTTCTCTCTGAAACCTAGAAGGCTGAGGGGGGCAACACCTATAACAATGGGGGCAGTGCTTACTCTTATGCTTGGGGGTGCCAGGGATAGGTTACCTGTGGCTGTTGGTATAGTTGCTTTTCTACTTTCCTTTCTCTACTGAACATGAGTTCAATAGACTTGAATAGCCTGAAAATGGCCAAAGGCTGAAGTGTGCTTTCTTGACTTGTCAGGGGAAGGAAGGTATTGCTTGGATCCATGGTTTTTGGTTCCCAGGGGCTGCACAGCATGATGAGGGCCTGTGATCGAGTAAGGAGTGAGGACATCCCTCATTGTTAGCAAGGAAACTAATTGATTTTTTTTAAGTGCCAACAAAAGGGTGGAGAAGGGGCAGTAGAGTTCTGCTGTGTTCCAGAGCAGCCAGTTGCAGCAGTGTGCGGTTAGGGTGGGGTGGGGGGAAGGGGAGGAGCAGTGCAGTATGGGATATGTAGAGTACTGACAAGACCCACATCACAGAATGCTTGGTGTCTACGTATAACATTACCAGTGAACTAGTTCAAAATACTGCTTGATTTCCATGTACACTTTTGAACTGTTCCAGGTAGATGTAAACCTATTTAGGAGCCTTGTATTTATGTTCACTTTAGGCTTAAACTACATTTTAAACTGTTTGAAGGGTTATGTGGGTCCGTGTCCCCACAACTATTTTTAGTGGTGAAAGTAGAGTTTCCCATAGTTGTATGACTCCAGGAGCTGAGTCTTTAATACTCATATATTGGGGCACTTGCAATAAAAAACTGCAGGAGTGGATCCTGCTGTACCCCTTAACCTGATTCTTTCTCCCCTCCCCGACATTGCAAGCTTTAAAACAGAGTCTTTGTGCCTTTAAAACAGGGGTGCTCAATCCTAACCCATGGGTCAGACGCAACTCATGGAATCATAGCATCTGGCCTGTGGGCTCCCCATGGGGCAGGAACTTTGGTTGTAGGGGAGTGGTTAATACTATCACCTCTCCCCTCTGCCAAATTCCCAAGCCTGCATGGCCAGATCAGGGCTGCTTCCCGTCCCCATCCATGTGGCTGGATTATGCTCACTGACCTGATCTGGCCTGTGGAGGGACTGGGTGCTGGCCATCTGGCCTGTGAGACAAAACGATTGAGCACAACTGCTCTGAAACATATTAGAAACCTGCTGACATGACATTGGTTCCCCAAATAGATGGTACAGTTAAATTGATAGAAGGCAAAGTGTCTGTATACAGAAAAGCACCAAGGTCTTATGTGGCCAAGTACATGGTGACTTCAGCAGAAACATTAGAACTCTTAAGGCCATGGGAATGTCTGGGCATGAATTATGATGATCCATGCACGCATTAGTATTTTATTGAGCAAGTTAAGGATAAAACAGGGAAATCAATCATACTCGAGCAACCCAAAACTAACATACATCCTTAACTGCAGTAGGCAGTATCTTATTTGTGGGCCATAATTCAAGGATGGTGTTTGGAAAATGGCCTCAGTTGCGTGTCGAGTGGGGCACTGAGTAGTGACACCAACCCAGACACGCTCGGGGATGCCAAGTGTGAGAGAGGAAAAAAGCGCGACAAGTAGTAGGTGAAGAAAATTCATAAATTTACTTACAAACCAACAAGATGATTAATGAGTTGAATACTATTTACAGTAGCAGGTAGACACAGATGACATGGTACAGGTAGAAAAATGAACAACTGATGGGTAGCGGGGAGTAACAAGCAAGGTGTAATCGTGAAGGTTGACTGCAGCCGAAAATACTATCAGTACAAGTATGATGCCTAGTTGGGCAACACACAGAGCGTTCCGGATTGCGTGTGGTCTAGCTATAAGCTGTGGTAGCCTATGCTAGGAATCTAGCTAGAGGCCTAGGGGTCTGTCCAGACAAGACAGGTGATCAGGCTGTCTTCCTGAGTTCGGGAGCGTCTGGGGACCTTGCGCCAAGGCGCGCAGCCCCCTTTATAGACTCCCTAGCCAGTCAGGGTCCCCCCTTGATGGAACATTCTGGAGGCCTCAGCATGCTGGTCCAGCCAGTCACGCTCTAGGGGTAACTCCTGATTGGATAGGCTACAAGCGATCACGCACTGTCCGCATGATAGTGCAGGTTAAGGTCATATTCCTCCGCCACTGCATCACCGAATACCAGTCATGGGTAGTCGTGTCACTTAAATGTCCCAAACAACAATCTGGTGGAGTCACATCACCTCCTGACATTATTTAGCTGTACAAGCAAAAACTTTGGTTTCATTATAAATAAAATTAAAAATGGTATTTTTATCTCTGGTCAATCCAAGCTCTGCTGCATAATGGAAGAGAAAGGCAAAATAGCTTAAGGATAAACAATTTATTTTAAAAGCCAATAACTTCATCTCTCTATGCCTAAGGCTTTGTATATGTTTAGGGAAAAAAAATTCTCCTGCTTTGGAACAAAATATTACTTTTCAGACTTTTGATCTTGGTTATGATTTTAATTTGCATTTTGAGGAGGCTGCTGAGGTAAAAGTAGGATCTGAACATGGAGTGCTTTAAGAATTTGTGGAGTGCATGGAGTGCATTTAAGAATTTAAATGGCATGTAAAAGACCAAATCTGAAGAGATTTTTACATTTAGCTAGAAAATGTATTATTAGAGAGAGTAAAATACAAATCTGGCTGTATCTTCTAGAATATAGGGTTTAAACAAGTGAAGCTGTGGAATTTTGTTAAAACAGAGTATGTAAGCTTATTCCAGCTAGCAGTCTGCGTTTTTCTTTGTGAGACGGTGACATGAAAGTGAGGAGGGATGGCTTTGGTCTTGCAAGGTCATGGATTTTCATTGATGTAAGGTCATACTGAGAAGCCCTACACAAGCCAAAGATTCTAGGTATATCCAGTTCAACAGCCAAGTGCTGGAGAATATCAAGTGGACTTGAAATGAGGAGCTGGTCTCATAAGTTTAGGCATCTTTGCATATGATTCTTTCATGTAATGCTCTGGGTAACACTGAAGCTCCATTCTTAATAAACAAAGCTAGCACTATGATAAAAGAAACACTTACAGAGACCCCTGGTCCAGCGGTAAGTTGTCCCTAGCTTTGCACACACATTTGCTTCCTCACTAAATTGTTTCTTCCAGCAACCTGTGTTCAGCTAATTTGATACTTTATAATAATATGTAAGTAGAAATTAGTGTGATAAATGTGCTGAGCAATGAGCATGAACTTTCTGCATTTCTATTCCTCCTGCTGAGGAACTAATAGAGGATGATTTTTTGGCAGTGAAAAGGAGTTGAGGGAGAAAGGGCCTCTTGGTAACTCCAGGAGAATCGTAGTGGAAAAGGCATATGGGGCAGCAATCACCATTAGGGTATACAGACATTCGGTGCTACAGTATGTTTCATCTATGGTTTAGCAGGCAGTGAAGTACTAAGAAAGCTTTCAAAACTAAGGCTAGGTACAGACATTCGGAAAGCCTGAGGTGGATATGAACCAATTTACATGGGTTTCTGTAAGTGGACTAGGCTTAGTGCAGGAGCGAACAGAACACAAATTTTCCCTTTTGGTAGGGGTTGGAGGGGGGAAGCTGGCCAAGGCCAGGAGTTTGGGGGCTTTTCCTCACGCCTCCCAGTGGCCTCCCTGGGCCAGGCCACCCTTGATGGCTGCTGGGCACAGCTTGAGCACCCCTCCCCATATGCCTGGCAGCGTCGGACACAGGCATGACAGCTGTTGGCATGCAGCAGAGGGAATCTTGCTTAGCCATGCCCAGCTTCTGTCCTGTATGAGCTGGCATAGCCTCAATGAACAGGACTGGAGCCAGGCAGGCTTCCTTCCCCCTCTCCCAGCAACAGGTGCACGCAGCCCAATGCTGTGTGGCAGGGAAAAGTAGCCTGCAGTTTTCCAGAGCTCTGAGGAGCCCGATCCTTTCTTCTGTAAAGTGCCTCTTTCCTTGCCACACAGCATGAGGCTGCAGGAGAACTGCTGCCGGGTTCCTTTTGTTCCCTGGGGCTCTAAGGGGCCTGACGCTTCCTTCTGCAGAGCGCCACCCTCCCAGCCTAGGGACATTTGTATAAAGATAAAAAAATGTTGAGCTATAGACACTCCCTTCCTCCTCACACCCCTCCCCTCCCCTCCCCCCCAACCTGTGGCTGACACTTTGGAGTAGCCAAGTATGGCTGAGCCCCAGTGCACTGTATACTTCAAGGGGAGTTAGCAGAGGTCTGCAAACCAGCCTGGGATGCCAGCAGACAGCAACCTAACTTGAATTGGAAGGGTTTAGGAGACTGGAAGAGTAGGAAGTCTCTCTGTAGTTGGAGACAGAGGCAGCTGCATGGGGAAAGGCACTGCTCAAGGGTCTGAAATGGAGTGCAGCTTCCTGTACTGAGGCTGTTGGTAGATATGTGGGGGGGGCGGTCTGAGAGGAAGTTGCAACAAGACTAGCAGGCAAACTTTGAAAAGTTTAGACTGTACAGCTAAAGAGAGAAAATATCTGTCATGTTATTGTCTCCTGGGTTCCTCTTTAGTACAGTGTAGATCACTCTATCAGATTTCACTAAGCTCTGGTACCAATAAAGTTACTGCTGTCAGGCTGTCTAACTTTTGTAATCTGAGCTGATGTAAATCAAGTATCTACAGAGAAGTACAAGAGAATCTCATTACTACCCTTCTCATTACTTTGGGAAATCATACCTTCACTTCCTGAGAGTCATATTTGCAGGAGTGATTTAGGAAAACTTGACTAGTCCCTCACTAACATTGTCCTAGAAATGAACAATCACCATGACATGCACTAGTGATATAGCATGCTTCAGCTGTACTAAAATTCATTTAGAATGCTAAGAATTTAAGGGTTTTTTTTATCAAACTTAGAAAAGTACATGTTCTTGCATTCATCTGTCTTTTTAATTATGTAACATTTGGACAGATACTTAGCTTCAATTCTTGATGACAGGCCAAATATGATAACATTTTTAACTTTCTCATATTTCTCACTACCTCTTCAGTCATAAAGAAGCAGTAGAGTTTCATTTGATTTACCTTTTCTAAATGATAAGAGTATAAAAAGCAAAGGCGGAATGGAGAAAGGATTCAGTAATCTGGAATTAACAAGAAATTTCCAGAAGATGCTGAAGGCTATAATTCTGCAGATATTTCAAAAGTATAGCTTTGCAAACAGGCCATATAAAGATGGATGCAAACAACACTCGATGGTGAAAATGAGGAGGTGAACAATTGAGTTCAGTTATGGACTTTTTACTTCCAAGAAGCAGAGATTTTGTTTTGTTCTCTCAAACTTCATAATATCAATTCAGTTACAGCTCATCTCCATATGTTGACTGTTGTTATCTCCCATTTGATGTAGTGTTGATGGGGAGACCTAGTTTTGCAAGGGCCAGAGTGCTTCCTGAGATGGTGATCCAGTTAGTCTCTGCTGAATTCTTAGGCAGGATTGTCAGATTTCAGTGGGTTTGAGGGCTGCACGTGGTGTAGATGTACACCACTGGGCTGCAGCCCACATGACCCCCAGGATTCGCTCCCCCACTGTGTGGGTAGAATCAGCAGCATGCAGCCCCCACTACCTGCTGCATGGGTTGAATAAGTGGTACATGGCCTTTTGCCCCAGCCGTGTAGGCTTCATGGTGTCATGCAGCTTCCTGTTGTATGGGCTGCTGGGCCACCATTTGAACAACCTGCGACTTAGGTATTAAATCAGGCCATCTAAAACTATTTCAGGAAGAGCCTGGGGCCTTTTAAGGTTGGGCCTGTAATTACTAACAAGACAGAATGAGAAGAAATAAAATGTAGCGTATCACTCATTTGGTTTCAGGAGTCAATGTCCTGAATTTTGATCAATGACTAAAATTAAAAATGAATTCTGCTATGTTTTGAAATAAATACCAATTATTAGATGGAGAGTTTTCAGGATTCCTGTTCTAAATAGCTGTGTTCCTTTCTTCCCACCTGACCTATTGAAAACCTGCTCAATTATCACTTCTGGATGGAAAAAGGACCAGTATCATACTATTTTATTTGCTGAAAAACAAAGTGCATACAGCATTTTTCAATTTAGCTAGCTTATTAGTTTTCTTTTTCTAAAAGTGGGCATAAAAATGAGCCATATCAGAGACACTGTGATCTCAGAAGTTAGATTAATGTGTCAGGTTTACATATACATGCACAACGGAAGAGGAAATGGGTTTGTTTGAGGCCATCTAGAAGTAAGCTTCCTCAGAAATTATATGGCATTCCAGACCCCTCTTATCTGTAACCCAAAATGTTCTCTTTTCCAAAGACACCATGATTAACTAATATTACTCCATTAGAATCATTAATATAAAAGCGAATTTAAAACTTATATTTAAAAGAAATAGTGCGTGGGGGCAGGGAGGGGTGGGGACGATGGGGATGACAAGCTTCGCAGATTTTGCTGGGTTTACTGTTCTAGTGTCCAGTATCTGAGGTGCTTCTCAACCTTTGGATTCTCACTGGTCCCTTTCCCAATCATGTTGAAATGGGATATCAGTCACTATAATAAGCACAGCACTTTGTATTGAAATACAAAGTCAGATTGGCCCTCACTTGAACACAGACACATTATATATGAGGTGAAGTCCAGTTATTAGTGATGAAGCAAATCTTAATACAAAGGGTGAGGCTTCCAAAGGCCTTAATGTAGAGGTTGCTGCCTGTAAAAGGAAGATTGGTTTAAGTGTAATAATTGAAGTTACTGATTTGATTTGAAGTCATTGGGAATTCACATATGGAAGGCTTGTGAGGTTGGGACCCCTGTTAAAAGTTTCCTTTAGGACACCAGCTATGTGATATATGGTATAGGAAATGGCATGTGACTGAGCTTTGTTTTTCAGTATCCTCATTCAGACAGTGGAAACCATTTTGGATACGCTTTTTTTTGTAAGAGTGCTTCCTAGCATACACTTTCAATACTTCCATACTAGATTCTTTCTCCTTCCTTTTTTCTACCCTGCACCTGAGTAAAGTAAAAAATTAAAAAATAGGAATTATAGTCCAGTAATGGAACCATTTAACTTATATATTTTGCATAACAAACTAAAGGAGGACAAAACATTGTGTTCACAGTACAGGTCAACTTCATCCTGATTCAATTTAATGAATTGCAGTGAGTTCTGGGTGCCCAGCAACTTTCAAATCCAGGTATCCTAGTTAAAGTACTCAAACTTGACAATAGCTAGGGACAGACAATACACATAAGCCAGTTTAAGTGATCAGAAACTGGTTTAAACCTGTAACAGAATAGATGTTCAGTGCACATAAACCAGTTTGAAAATAGTTTGAAATAAACCTGGTTGAATGTAGTATTAGACTTACTTGATTTGGATCAAACCAGTTTATGCAATGTCTGCCGCAGACCCCTTCCTGGTTTAAGATGAACCAGACTCTCCCAGCATCCCAGCATGCTCTCTGAACGGGGCTCTCTGCTCCACAGCAGGGCTGGCCCCTTTCATCAGCTCCCTGGCTGGAGCTCAGCAGAGACTGCAGGTTGCTTTCCCCCTCCCCCCCCACTCCCTACTAAGCAGGAATTCCCCCCTCCCCTCTGCCTTGCAGAGAGGTGTCTGTGTATTAGCCAGCAAACCACATGCTGGGTATGGTTCATGCTGTGGCAGACAGACAAAGGCAGAATCAACATGTAGCTGGTAATGTCCCTTTGTTGTTTTCTTAATAGGTAATAAACACTGTTATCAATTCCCTACTGGGCTAATTAAAGCATCCTGCTGGGGCCTGGCCATGCCCCCCCTGAGCTCAGTGCTGTGGAAGGGAAAGGAAGGCTGCTCTAGCAACCCCCGCCTTCTAGCCTGAGCTACGGCAGGCATGTGCCTGCATGTCTGGGATGTCTTTACAGTTACAAACTGATTTAGTTTAGCCAGGTTAGAGTAACCTAAAAAGATTGAATCAATTCAGGCTTAGACTATTTGAATGTCTGCCCTAGCCAATGTCAGCATGCAAGAGCAAATAAGTAAATTGATCCTTTGAGTAAAGATATCACCAATTTTGCTAAATATTAACTTGGCCTATTGAATCTTTAGCAAAAACATACTTAGAAGAATGCTGGATTTCTTGTAAAAGGATGCAGTGAATTTAGGGGAAAAATACACTTCTTTGGGAGAAACAAAACTAGCTTTGTTATATGTAATCCTTTTACCTTTATTATACTAATAGAAAACCTAAATAAAAAGGAATTGCTTTATTTTGCCGTTTTTACTGCTTCATTCTGTTTTGATGGAAAGGGCATAGACAGGGGTAACATCACTTTTTTTTTTTTTTTTACTGTGGCATTGTAAAATATACTCAGTTTAATTTAACAATAGAAAAATCTGGGAAAGGTCTAGGATGACTGACCTTTCTTCTGTTCTTCCACAGCTCCCTTTCATCACTCATACAGTTTAAAACTGTGAAAGTTGCTGGATATATTGGTGCTGCAGCTATTATCCTTCACACAATAGTCAGGAGAGAGGATGATGTAGTTCTGTCAACTCAGTCATGGCTATTATATTTAATTTAGTGTTGCCTTCTGCATCAGCAAATAGTCATGGGGGGCTGATAGTTCAGGGAATTGACAGTAAGCTAGAGGGTGTCATACTTCTAGGTTATTGTGCTGAGTCATCTGAGACTAGTAGTTACTAAAAATAATTAACAGCTGTGATATCTTTGAGCTATGTAAAATGTACTGGCGTATTTGTTGGCAGTTTCATCCGTTCAAGGACTTGAATTGGTAAGAACTGTATTTATGCACCACAGATGATTTATAGCACTAAGGCAAGGGTTATGAGCCAGGTAAGGTGGAGATATCTTCTCTTGATGAATCTTGTGCTGCACCTCTATAGAAAGGAGACTTAAGTTTTCAGGGAATTAAATCTAGCTTCTTTTCATTTATTACAAACATCCATGGGAAGAAATTATAAATATATCCTCCTTGTCTTCTAAGAAGGGGACGGTGGCTTCTCAAATCCCCTCATTGATGCTTAGATATAAGTTGAGAGACACTTGAGTTAAACTTAAAATGATGCTAGTGCATGAGGTCTGAAGAAGACTTTCCAATCTATTGTGTGGATTTGAAGCATTTGGTAGGAAGAGTTGAATTTGGGGCTCCTGTCTGCAAGTGTGACATTTTTAAGGATCTGAACACTTGTAACTGCTGAAACACTGAACAGATTTCATCCTCCAAGTTGGTTTTAAACGGTTTCTACTAGCTAATGCCCATGGTATTGTTTCAGTTATCTAACCAGATGAATAATGTTAATAAGGGAATGTATAGCTAAGTCATTGGGCTCATGATTCTTTCAAGCCAGAGGGTAAGAGCTATTTATGATGCAGCTCTTACTTTTACAAAGAGTAGGATTTTCGGGGTGATATTGTACAACTGGACCAATAAGAGTTGGAAAAGACGCTAGACAAGCTTTCAATCACAGATTTCTTTTCTTCAGGTCTGACCTGTGATTTTTAGCAATTTATAATGTGTTGCAGTTTCCATTTTTTATATAATTGTGTGTGTGTGTGTGTGTGTGTGTGGGGTGGGGTGGGGGGTATTTTCATTTCATGGGAGTGCTGTGAGGAGAAATTAATAATGTAGGTGAGAGGTTCAGAAGATGGTACAGCAATGAGACTCAAATAAAAAATGACTGAGAGGATAGTGCTGTTTCTAGTTCCAGGTCTGTAATTCATGAGCCTTAGTTGATATGGCTTCCACCTGAATCTCTAAAACAAAAGAAATTTTTGTTCTTAGTGGTAATATACATCTTTTACAGGTCGGAGACTTTCCATTAATATTTGCAAAAAAGCAAATAAAAACAGAATTCTTTAAATTGCCACCTAGCTCTGCTTAAAGCACATGACCAACACTCTTTTTTACCTTGAAACTAAATGATGCCAAACCTACACGTGTCAGAACTCTTCAGTGAGATGCTCATATTAAAAATTGAAACTGTACATGACAAAATAGGAAATACAAAAGACTCATTTACTATTATTACTCTCTGTCGCAGGGCACCTTAGTGCCTGCTCCTAGAGAGAGGAGAAACTGCCAGGGAGAGAGTCCTGGCAGAACCAAGGGAGCACAGCTGCGGGTTGCCGGAGCAACTAAGGGGAGCCAGCTGCCTGTAGGGGGCAGGGCCTGGCCCTTATAAAGCTCAGGGCTGAGGCCAGGCTGGCAGTTCTCTGCCAGCAGCTGGAGAGGCAGGAGCTCCCTCGCCCGAGATATGGGAAGGAGCCTAAGTCGCAAGTACAGCTCATGATAGCCCTGGAGGCTTGAGCTATGATGATGAGTTATGGCCATGCGGCTTGCATTTGTGTTACAGCCTAGGGGCTTGTGGTTTTGCTTTGTGTTTGTGTTATTACACCCGGAGGCTTGGGTGAGGCTGTAGGGGTTGGAGGAGGCCTCAATTACTCGCACGCCAGTGCGTGAGCAACTGGCGGCGAGGAGCGCGGCCAGTGGGTCGCGGGCGCAACCCGTAGGTTGCAGATGGGAACCTAGACCCCGGATTGCGTGTGGGGGAACATAGCCCCTGTATAGCGCCAGGGAAGGCGCAGCTCGCACGCCACTGAGCGAGCAGCGGCAGCGAGGAGCGCGGCCAGTGGGTCACGGGCGCAGCCCGTAGGTTGCGAACGGGGACCGAGACCCCGGATTGCGTGTGGGGGAACATAGCCCCCCGGCCCCAGGAAAGGGGCTGGATTACTGAGTAGCCCAGTGTGGGCACGGCGAGCCCCAGAGAAGGGGGGAGGGCCATACTGAGCAGCCCTAGAGAGCGGGGCCATACTGAGTAGCCCAGTGTGGGCACGGCAAGCCCCAGAGAGGGGGAACGCCATTGTGTATTATTGAGCAGCCCAGTGCGGGCGCGGCGAGCCCCAGAGAGGGGGAACGCCATTGTGCTTTGTTGAGTAGGCGAGCCCCAGAGAGGGGGAACGCCATTGTGCTTTGTTGAGTAGCCCAGTGTGGGCGCACGGGCATAGCGAGCCCGGCCGCAGGCTAGTGCGGCAATCCCCCTCAGACCAAGGCAGGGCGCTGCGGTTGCCCCTGAGAAGACAGGGAGTAGCAGCGCGGGGAGCCAGAGTCAGGGAGGGTGTCCGTGCGTTTGGCCCATAGGACCGGAGGCCCGCTAGAGAGTCCCGGAGCGGAACCACACCGGCAGGGGAGGCCCAGAGTGGGCCAGACGAGAGTCCCAGCAAGAGGCTGGGCATGAGAGAGGGAGCCCAGGGTGGGCCACAGTAGAGAGACAGACCGGACAACGTCCTTTACATCTGCGAGGCTTGGGGCATGGTATTAGGGGCTGGTAGGAGCCACGCATAGCCCATAAGGCTAGGGCGCTTGGGTAGCGCCCATTGTACGGGGAGACCCACGAGGGGTCCAGGAGCTGACAGGCCCGAGGAAACACAAGGCAGCCTCCCTATTACATATTCGATCAAGACGTGGCGGGCGAGAATGGAGGGTGCCCTCGGGCCGGAGTAGCGCGGTGAGAGGGCCTCAAGGAGATCACGGCCCTCCGCGAGGACCCCGCCGTGACACTCTCTTAAAAGAATTGATAAAATGCGCACGCACACACTGAGTTGATCAGTATTGGAAGAACTGATGCATTCAATTGTAGCTGTCAGTGCAAATAGTTCTCTGTAGTGGTTGTAAATCTGTATTAATAAAGATGCAGATAAAAGGTTAGGATTAGAGGTTGAATGTTGTTTTGATGCATCATATTATAGGACAATAGAGCTAAATTATGGAACTAAGCCATTGAAAGGCAAGTCACAAATCACAAGAGCAAAGCTTAATTAGAGCATCAGAATTCATCTTACAAAAAGATGGGAAGTATATGTTTTTACCAAATCTTAGTCTTTAGGCACCTGAAACAGTGTTTCTGCATCTGCCAGGCAGTTGCCTTTCAAGGCCACTGCAAAATCTTAACGCACCTTCTCCTATATTCATATACCAAAGACAGTTACTCAGAAATGGATAAAGCAGTCATTAACAAGCAGTTTAAGGAAAACCTCTGACAACTAGTGGTTATTTCCTTCCCTTTGAAGGTGTATTATCAGGCTTAAAAATAAGCCATGCAAGTGCCACTCATTCTATTCTTCTTCCTCGTCTTCATCCTTTTATATGCCCTAACTAGCACAAAATAAAGACATAAATCATACACAGAGCCACCATATACAAATTATATTGTTTTCTAGTTAGGATAGAATCAGAGAAAATTAGAGTTGTAAGGGACCTAAGGAGGTCACCTAGTCCAACCCCCCCTGCTCAAAGCAGGACCATCCCCAACTAGATCATTCCAGCTAGGGCTTTGTCAAGCTAGGCCTTAAAAACCTCCAGGGATGGAAATTCCACCACTTCTCTAAGTAACTTGTTCCAGTGCTTCACCGGTGAGGACGTTTTTCCCAATATCCAACCTAAACCTCCCTTGCTGCAACTTGAGACCATTGCTCCTTGTTCTGTCATCTGCCACTACTGAGAATAGTCTAGCTCCATCCTCTTTGGAACCCCACTTCAGGTAGTTAAAGGCTGCTATCAAATCCCCTCCCAGTCTTCTCTTCTTCAAACTAAATAAACCCAGTTCCTTCAGCTTCTCTTCAGAGGTCAGGTGCCTCAGCCCCTGAACCATTTTCGTTGCCCTCTCCTGGACTCTCTCCAACTTGTTCTCATCCTTTCTGTAGTGAGGGGCCCAAAACTGGATACAGTACTCTAGTGTAGAATAGAGTGGCATAATTAGTTCCCTTGATCTGCTGGCAGCGCTTCTACTAATGCAGCCCAGTATGGCATTAGCCTTCTTAGCAACAAGGGCACACTGCTGACCCATAGCCATCTTATTGTCCACATAACCCCCAGGTCCTTTTCTGCAAAGCTGCTGCCCAACCACTGATGCGTGGGATTGTTCCATCCTAAGTGCAGGACTTTGCACTTGTCCTTGTTGAACCTCACGAGATTTCTTTTGACCTAAACCTCCAATTTATCTAGGGCACTCTGAATCCTAGCCCTATCCTCCAGTGTATCTGCTACATCCTCCAACTTGGTGTCATCTGCAAATCTGCAGAGGATGCAATCCATCCCATCTTCCAGAGGGGTAATGAATATATTGAACAAAACCGGTCCCAGGACCGACCCCTGGGGCACTCCACTTGATACTGGCTACCAGCTAGACATTGAGTAATTGATTACTACTCTTTGAGCCCAATGATCCAGCCAATTTTCTATCCAACTTACAGTCCATTCATCCAAACTAGACTTCTTTAGCTTACTGGCAAGTATGTTGTAGGAGTCCGTATCAAAAGCCTTGCAGAAGTCAAGATATAAAACATCCACTGCTCTCCCCGCATCCAGAGTCAGTCATCTCATCATAGAAGGCAATCAGGTTGGTCAAGCATGACTTACCCTTGGTGAATCCATGCTGACTGTTCCTAATCACCTTCTCTTCTTTCAAGTACTTAGAAATGGATTCTTTGAGGACCTGCTCCATGATATTTTTGGGACTGAGGTGAGGCTGACTGGTCTGTAGTTCCCTGAATCCCTCCTCCTTCCCTTTCTTAAAGATGGGCACTATATTTGCTCTTTTCCTATCATTCAGGACCTGTCAGAGGACAACTCAAAGTCCTCTGGGCAGATGCTGCCCCTTTTGGTGCCTGAGTTAGTTTTGCATAACCTTTGTACTTTTTTCAGGTGCATTGGCTGTAAATGACCTAAGGATTCTTTGAAACCACTAAACCAAACCAATTTGGTACTTACCCAGGAGCTTGGGAAAAACAAATAGCTTTTCTTGGCTTCTTTCTTAGGCAATATTTTCTCAGTTGCAGGCATTGAGTGTGTGCATAAAACAAAATTCAGTGAAGAATGTGAGGTGCAAGGCAGTCATTTGGGAAAATGGAGCGACAATAATTTACCAATTTATCCTAAGTAAGGCAAACAACTGTTCCAACAATATCAAACCTCTGTCTCACTGGCTTTTTTCTTGATCTTTTTTTATTTGTCTGGGGCAAGTTGGTGGACTTTCCTGTTCCCTTAACTATCTCAAAGACTTGCTTCCTTTGTCACAGCTTTCTATAGCAGTTTCTCCAGCATCTGAGTGTAGACTGATATCTCCTTGCTCCTTTACTAGCTGTCACTGTGGAAACTAAAATAAATGTCCTCAGCACCCTCTCATATTCAGAATATGTGATGAAGCACTAACTCTGGGATTATAGAGTTCCCTGCATCCCAAGGTATGGATCACATCTTATAGGGAGGTGCAGAGTAGGCCTGTACAAAGCAGCTAGTATTCGCTTCGGATTCGGCCGATTCAGGGGACAGTGATTCGATTTAGTGATTCGGCTGCTGCTGAATCTCTAAATCAGGCAGGCCCGTCCCCCGCCTGCTCTCCCAGCCCAGCAATGGCTGCCCCACCCACACCAGCTCTTGGCACTTTGAAAAAAAAAGCCCCAGGTTACCAGGTGCTGCCAGGCAGGGGGTCCATCCCCACTGCCCCACGCTGCATGGGGGGCTTTGCACAAGCCCTCTGATCTCCCCCGTTGTCCCAGCCCCGCCCCCTCCATGGCTGTCCCGCTGCCATGAAACGAGAAAAAAACCCAAGAAAAACCCTGGACTCACCGTTTCTGCTGGCAGGGGGTGATCCCTGCTGCCCCCTGCTGCCCTGTGCCATGTGCGGGGCTCTGCATGAGCTCCCCAAAGCCCCAAGGCTGCTGCTGGGGTGGTGAGTCCCAGGTTTTTTCTCGTTTTTTTTTTTTTTCCTCTAAAAGGCCAGAGCTGGGGCAGGCAGGGTAGCCATGGGGGGACTGGGGGAGACAGTGGGGGGTTGGGGGGCTCATGGCAGAGCCCCCCATGTAGCGTGGGGCATTGGGGGGCAGCAGGATCACCCTCCTGCCTGGCAACACCCAGTGAGTCGGGGCTTTTTTTTTAAGCACTGGGGGGGAGTGGGTGGGACAGCCATGGGGGTGCTGGGGGAGTAGGCAGGGGATGGGGCCTGGCAGGGGTCCCCCCATGGTCCCCTCCAACCCCTGCTTCCCCACCCCTACTTACCAGCTCTGAGTCTGGCTGCAGCTCTTTGCTACAGCCACCGGGGACTGTCCAAATCATCGAAGCTCTCCAGATCTTTTCCGAAGATTCGGAGAGCTTTGAATCGATTTGGACCTTTTAATTGGTCCCCTGATTCGATTCAGATATGGAGATTCAGCCGATGAATCTCCTCCAAATAGAATCACCACTGGAAGCTTTGCACAGCCCTAGTGAAGAGGCCTAGCTTTAGGTTTCTTTGATTCTCTGCATCCAATTGGTACCTGCTCCTATTTCAGTGGCATGGTCAAGCTGATCCCTATCTTCAGCAGGTATTGCGACTTAAGGCTACATGTATTCAAGCTCTTGGTGCCACTTTTTGTCAGACCAAAAATTGTCTGCAAATGGTTGTGTCCTTTACTTAAATGGAATGGTTGTTCCAAAAGAACTTAACCCTAAATGCGCAAGGGAAGTCCATCCCGTCCCACAGGAAATGCAGCCAGAGGGCAGGGAAGCCCCCTTGGCTCAACAGGGAACTTGTGGGTCTCCTGAAACAAAAAAGAGAAGCCTACACCAGATGGAAAACTGGAATCATCACCAAGGAGGACTACTCAGCAGTAGCCCGTACCTGTAGGGAGCAGTCCAGAAAAGCCAAGGCAGCAACCAAACTCAGGCTAGCCACTGGAATCAAGGATAACAAAAAGTCATTCCTCAGATACGTGGAAAATCGGAAGAAGAACAAAAGCAACATTGGCCCCCTGTGAAATCAAATGGGGCAGCTGGCGTCTGACACCCAAGAAAAGGCCAATCTCTTAATTGATTACTTCATGTTGGTTTTCCATCTGCCCAAGGGGGTCACACTGTCAGACAGGATGCAAAGCAACCAGGGCTTGGGAGATGGGTCCACAATTGACATAGATCAAGTGAGAGAACACATTGAGAGGCTTGACATTCACAAATCTGTAGGCCCGAATGGATTACACCCAAGAGTCTTAAAAGAGCTGGTGGACATCATAGTATGCCATATAGCCAAGATATTTGAACGCTTGTGGTGCTTGGGTGATGTACCGGAAGACTGGAAAAGAGCCAACGTGGTCCAAATCTTCAAGAAAGGGACGAAGGAAGATCCAGGGAATTACAGACCTATCAGTCTGATGTCCATCCCTGGAAAGACCTTGGAGAAAATTATCAAGGGATCCATCTGCAACAGGCTAACAGAAGGCAACCTAAAGAATGCCAGCCAACATGGGTTTTTTACTGGAAGTTCTTGCCTGACCAACCTCATCTCCTTCTATGACCAGGTGGTGCATTGCCTAGACAAGGGAGATGAGGTTGATGTAATTTATCTGGACTTCAAGAAGGCCTTTGACTTGGTCTCCCATGATGTTCTCATGACCAAGCTGGGGAACTGTGGCCTTGATCATCTCATAGTCCAATGGCTGGGGAACTGGCTCCGGGGTCGGACCCAAAGGGTACTAGTAGATGGGAACAAATCAACATGGCACAAGATTACCAGTAGAGTCCCTCAGGTCTCAGTTCTCAGGCCGGTACTCTTCAATATCTTCATTAATGACCTGGGTTCAGGTGTCGGATACGGACTGGCAAAGGTTGGAGATGACACTAAACTATGGGGGAAGGCGGTCACACTGGAGGACAGGCTGGGGATATAGGTCCACCTGGACACACTTGCAAAGTGGGCAGACAAAACCTGATATATAGAGAAATGCAGGGTACTCCACCTTGAGAGAAAAAAACAGCATCATACTTATAGGCTTGGCTGTGCTACAGTCCCTAGCACTGCGACTGAAAGGGACTTGGGGGTCTTGATTGACCACAAGATGAACACGAGCCCCAGTACGATGCTGTGGCTGGCAGAGCAAACCAAGCTGGCATGCATCTAGCGATGCATCTTGAGCAAAACCAGGGATGTCATCCTCCCACTTTACTTGGCTTTAGTGAGGCCGCAGCTGGAGTTCTCCATCTGGTTTTTCCCCCCCACACTTCAGGAGGGATGTGGATTAGCTCAAGAGAGTCCATAGGAGAGCCACCCATACGATCAAAGGCCAAGAGATCAAGCCTTATGAGGAGAGGCTGAGGGACATGGGACTCTTCAGCCCAGCGAAGAGAAGGCTCAGGGGGGACTTGGTGGCTGCCTATAAGCATATAAGGAGGGTGCATCAGGATCTGTGAGAACACTTGTTCACCAGGGCTCCCCAAGGGATAACTAGGTCTAATGGCTGCAAACATCTAGAAGGTTGATTCAGACTTGATATAAGAAAGAACTTCTTTACAGTCCAAATATCCAAGTTCTGGAACAGAGTCCACCCAGAGGTGGTGCAAGCGCCTACTCTGGACTCATTCAAAAGTCATTTGGATGTTTATCTTGCTGGGATCATCTGATTCCTGCAGACTTCCTGCCTCTGACTGGGGGGCTGGACTTGATGATCTCATGAGGTCCCTTCCACCCACTAAAGCATATGAAATCTAAAGTGTATTGGTTCACAAACAGTGAGTTACAACAGATGTCTAAAATATTAAGCACCATGTTAAGAATAGTTTCTAATGCATTATTTTAATAAGACAATCTCAGGAAGCCAGTGTATTATGTTATATGCAATCCAATCTGATTTCTTGTCAGTGTCCACAAATCCTGTCTCTTCCTTTCCTTCTTGGCTCAGATAATCTAGCATTGGTTTGACAAATGAATATGCTCAGGTGAAAAACTCTGGTAGAATCAATTTATCAGATGATATTGAGGAACCATTTTTACAGACGAGACAGTATTTGTCATATGTCTTCTAATACAGCACCTTTTTCATAATGGGTACTTCAAACTTAAATTATATACAGATCCCTTATGGTTTGCCAGACAGGCCACTGCATTTCATGAATATTAACAGTATACAGCACTGTAGGATAAAAAATGAAGGACACTTTGCCCAGATGAAACTCCTGGAGGAATTTAAGTAGGTGGAATATAAACCCAAGTGTAAAATGTGTCTTACGTCCTAATGGAAATATCCCTTGCTTTTGCAAAACACTCTTTTAAAAAGCCCACTGATCATGGCCACTCCAACAATATACCATCCCTGACTAACACAAAGAAGTATTACAAACTACAGAATTGTCAGTGCCAATTTCTGTATTATCAGCACCTAGATTTTCATTGTAGGTCAAACACCACTTCTGTGGTAGCTGACAAGATTGTAATATGCAAGATGGTATGTCTGAGGTTTAAGTATCTGATTTGCTGCTTTAGTTTTCAATGGAAAGCTAACATTTGAAACGGATGGAATATAACTATTTTATATTTGTACTTGAAATAGAAAGGTGGAGGAATGCATCAATGCACCAAAGATTTGAGTGTTTGCTCTGGTGGATGGAAGTGGATCTGTCCAGTGTTTGGTCTCAATGCGTGAAGCTAGATCTTATGAAGTATAAAACTTTCTAACAGATTCTTCCACAAAATCTTATTAAAAAACACTGAGCTGGCATGTTTCCTGGTTCAACTGTCACAGAAACATCCTTTGATTTTATTGGGAATATTATGAAAACATTAGCTTATGATGTAAGTAACAGAGTGCTTTACTTTTAAAGGTTTCCAGGTTCTCCACAATATCAAAAGACTGGAGAGAGTTTGGCCATTAATCTTTTTAACTGAGATTAAAATTCACCTTTTTAAGGGACTAACTAGAAGTAACATTTTGAGCAGATTCTTTCAGACAATGACTTTGATACTGGATGAGGAAGTCCCATTGATATCAGTGAGGGACTTCTTTGTATGAAGTACTTGACCGCATTATGCCAGAAAAGAGGTGACTTGTTTGGGCAGGTGTTAATGGGTATCTTCCACTCTTAAAATCCTATCATCACAAAATACCTGATCGATTGTTTTGCAGGCAAGATTCTTTGCGTAGATGTGATAGCTTTTATTAGACTAACTGAGTAGTTGGGAAAAAGTTCTTAGCAAGCTTTCGGGTGCAATCACCCTTCTTCAGGCATATAGGAAGTCTCTGCTGTTCTGAGACTCAAAGGAATGCAAGAACCTAAAAGTGTGGCAGGATGTCAGTGAGAATGTAAATAGGTAGAAATTAGGAAAACAAAAGGTAGAGCAGGGAAGGGAGGGGGAAGCTAAATTATTTTGTTTTTCCCAATGCAGTGGAATGTCTCATGAGTTCACACACCTAGTGCCACCAACTCCTTGTACAATGTTAAATCTATGCCTCTTCTAAGAATTTTGCTGTCTCTTCACCCCTACTAACTCAGCTTTTACCCACCCGTATGTTTGCTTTTAAGTCTTTTAAAGAAGTCTTCTTTGAAGAGCTCTATGCAAGTAGTTAACTTGGAGGTTCTATTTGTTGAATACTTTCATTCTTTAAAAAGGATAAAATCTGGAGACCAGGTTTTTGTACTGACATAAAGTTTTGGTTTTATTTTTTCCAGATGATATAAAAGTGACTGGCAGTATGACAAAATCACTGCTTATACATGCTGTTTCCCTAGGTATCTCCTGCTCATAGTTTAGTGGACCTACTCAGTTCCTTCCTCTTTTCTGATGTTCTCGAATGTGGATCCGTCTTCATGGTATCAAAGTGTCAGCTACCAGCCTTGCATCCATAGAGGATTGTTCTAAAAGTCCTGCACAAATTGGGATGCCTAAAGCAATGAATAGTAGATAGTAAGAAATGATTGAGAAACATTATCCAAATCTTCTTTCACAAACTCATATCAGTCAAATTGCCCATTTAAAGTTAGTAGTTGCCCTAGGATAGCTAATCTATCCATGTTCTTAGCCAGGCTAAGGAATATGGGTTGGAGGGGAAGAAACAAAATTCCTTGCTAAAATGTTGGATTATTTTTTACTGTTGCAATTAGAAAAGGGAAAGTCTGACATCTAGAAGTTGGCTGGGAGCACTGAGTTCAGAACAAATATTGCACTTCATGCAATATCATGGAGCACTTTTGTCTACTGTAGCGGCTTTCAAACTTTCTCGACTCAAGACTCCCCGTTAGACTCAAGGCAGCTCTCAGAAAATGCTAGCTCATACCTTTCACTCATTTTTTTGACTGTGGAAAAAACAGAACAATTTTTCTGTTACATAGAACTCATACGGACCACAACAGGTTTTTGACACTATAAATTCCTATGTCAAATCTGTAGGTTTATCTTGTGAATCAAGTGTAGTTGTTTGCTTTCCTAACAGCACCGATATTGCAAGACACCCTTAAAGGATCTCATGGCACCCGAGGGTGTTGTGCCATCCTGGTTGAGAATCACTGGTCTACTGACTCTTGACTTGCACTAGCGTAAATAAGAAGAGAAGAATTTGATCCTATGTGTGAACAGGCAGTATACATGTGTATTGCCACTAGTGCCTTATTTAAACAAAGTTATACCAGTTCAACCAAAGGTATAATTTTTAAAGTGCTCTATATGAACTAGGACAAAAAAGCTTGGTGGACGAGTTATACCAGGCTTATTTTGGTTTAGCTGCATTTGGTTAGGAATCACTTTAAGCTAAATTGCAACTAGTGTCTACTGTCTGTGGTGAATGTTTAGTTAAACCAATGCATTTTAAAAAAGGCTTGGGCTAATTTGGTGCAACTTTATCAGGTCAGCAAAAGGCAAAACTTAAGGAAGCACACACGTTCCATTTTCAAAATACAATTGTAAAGTGTAAATACAAAATACTTGCAAATACAATTGAATTATTAGGCCCACTTCTTCCAAACCTCCCTCCCCACAAAATAAGTCCCTTGGACTTGAAGTTTAAATTCTGCCTAAGTGTGATCTGCTAAAAACATCAAACCTGAAAGACCACAGGCACTTCAATTTTCACCACTAAGTTATGCAAATGCTTAAAGTTCTGTTAGTGGAGGGCACCATGTGGAGGGCACCATTATCTTAGCTGTATTGAACTGGAAGGTCCAGTCCAGAAGGTGTGTTCTGAGCCTTTTCAACAAAAAACACTGAGTTCAGAACAACGCATAGCAACCAGACACTTTAGTAACATGGAGGGTGGTGCTGGGGCTTCCTACATAACAGTCTTGAGATTAGAATCCTTGCCCAGGAAGGGATCCACATTGACTCAACTCTGTGTTAATTAGCCATCTATGGTGTCACAGATGCAACTACACTACATGATTAAATGTGCTCAAGGGTGCTGCTGTCTGGGATATAAATTTGCTATGTTTTTAGATTGCTTGGCTTATATAGAGTGAATAGTCTAAGAACCTACAAAATAATTCCTAGATAGTGAGCCAGACTCTTAGATGAGCCATCCAGAGCTTGGCATCATTTGAAGAGTGTTAAAAAATCTATTTTCAAAAATCCTCCTCTCTGGTGGACTTTATTAACAGCTGGACTGAGATCAGATGCATTTATCAGTCATAATATGCTGCCATCATTTGGAGAGGTGGGAAGAAGTAAGCGGGGAAGGGGAGCCCTAATTGTTACCAGGCAGGCAAAAAGACGACTTTTGGATGAGAATCTATTCCCTCCAGGTCAAAATTAAGACCAAATGGCAGGGTAGAAGCCTTGTCTTGTCTCTGCCAATGCTGTATCTGCTGTCTGAATGAAATTGGCTTCAGTCTGCAGGATTTTGAGGATGCCTTGCAAGTGTCAGTCAACATACATACAAATATATTTAAAGTCTGATTAATATCTATTTCAATAAATAATAATAAACCATTGCCATTCTGATGCCTAAATAGGACTTGAGATACATGTTGCTAAAATAGGAAAACATTATCATATACATTTAAAGCATAGTCAGTCCCTTAGAACACTCCCAAAATAGCATTTGGAAATGTCTTCTTATTTTTAATTCTTGTTCTTCCTTACCTGTTAGACTTCACACATTCCACAAAAAGAAGCAGCCATTGCCCCCCCCCCACTTTTTTTTTAAACTACTTCTAAGCCTATGCCAGCTAAACAGCTTGTGCCACTGATCAATCTGACAAAAGCTGTTCTTCTAAAATTGCAGATAAGTGAATCATATTTACCTAGGCCATCTATTCCCAACTAAATAAATGACTTGGTCCTACAGTAATATAACCTCCTGCTACATGCTGATTAAATATCCCAAATTAAAAAAAAAAATATAGCCGTTTAAATTGGTCAGCGTTTGGGACTGAAAGTGAAACTGCTTTCAACAATGTCGTTAACAGAACAGCCTACCAGAATAAAATAAGGAAAGTTTCATCTTAGACTGCTTTAGAAGGAACTGAAGTATTTGCATCATCCATTTAGATAAAATCTATACTGGAGACTGTTTCTCTACTGTCCTCAAGCCAATCTTACTATCATTACTGCTACAGATACAAATGGATTATGACTTCAGAAAGTCAATTAGGAGACTGGAACTAAAGCCCTCTTGTACCCAATTTCTTTCTGCTGAAGAGACATGTTACTAAGGGAGCAGCATTGTTTCTTAGCACATTGGATGAAGAAAGTTCAATTTATACCCAACAGTGTGCTGGAGGAATAGAGATGTAGTTATGTATGCATTACCTGGAATATAAATCATATAAAGAAAATATCCACCTACTCTGCTACAAGGCATGCGTGAGAATGTCTTTATGGAACAGAAATACTACCAGGAAATACTTAAACTAGAGGTAACTAGAGGTAACTTCAGAACTGAATCCAGATTTCAGCATGTCCCCACCCTATTCTTCTCCCCGCTCCCCCCCTGCAATATAAAAATCTCAGTGGGCGCGTTTACATGAGATGCCAAATGCACAGTAGATTAATTCTACTGCACATTAGCATGTCATGGCAAAAACCATGCTAACACTCAGTAGAATTAGTCTACTGTGCATTAGCATCACTAAAAGACTGTGTGCTGGTGCTACTGCGCAGTAGTGTTGGTTACTGCACATTGAGTTAGTACCTGTTATTACAGGTACTAAACAATACACAGTAACAATGGTGCATTAGTCCAGCACATGATCAAAAGTTTAAGTTCTGGCCCAAGTCTAGATCCTAACATAGCATGAATGAAAATGCAGTCTGTGAACACTTTTTATAATCTGCCATTTTATATGCTCACTTTTCTAAACTCACATTTCACTTACCAAATCAGACAAGTGCATGGGAAAGGAGGCTATTAGTTCCAGCTGTAGGACTTGGGAGGCATGGTTTAAGTTTTCAGCTCAGCTGCAACTTTCTATACAACCTTGGCCAAATCAATTTATCTTGTGCCTCAGTTTCCCAACTATGAAATAGGCAAAGCTTCCCTGTAAGGACAGAAGTCTATGAGGATTAATTCTGCTTATTTTTTAGGTGCTTGGATCTTGTGGTCATAAATTGATGAGCATCCAGACAGCAAAGAGTAAATGATTAGAACTGGACAACTCTTTTTAAAGTTTTTTTCCTTCCCCATACTGGGGAAAAAAAAATGAGATTTGGGTTGACCAAAACATTTTAATAGCATTATGTCAGTTTTTTTTTTAAATCATTTTGGTTTAAAAATCATGTCGGCTTTTTAAATGTTTCAGTTTTAATTCCTAATGTTTTGTTTAAAGACTTAATTTTTATTAAAAATTGAAATGAAATAATTAATTTCAGGCTTGAATGAAGTGTTTTCACCCAAAATCATTTTATTCTTTTAATAGAAATAAACTGAAACTGGTTATTAGCAGTGGCACAGCTCTGTAATAGTTACTGGTTCTCTCATCTGCCACATTTTACCACTTGGCAATATAAATTATCTGGACATGGAATGAGGAGACCTGACTCCTGATTTCAGGTCTGCACATGGGGTGTCCTGCTTGGGCTTGGTCAACTGCTCAGAATATTTTCCATTTCCTATATATCTCTGCAGAGACTACTGTTTGTGCCTTTTTCGTGTATTACAAAGATGTCCAGCTGTGAAGATGTAAATGCTAAATGCTTATTGTAGTATCAATAAATGAGAAGGGGAAAGGCTTTTGTAGAACCTAGTAGTTATTTATAAATAACTAAACTTGACCACTAAAATTTAAGATAACAGTTATTCAAACTTTGGAAAAACTTCTAAAAGAATGGTACGTCTTGGTGGGGAAAAAAATCCTGCTCTTTTTCTGTCACTAGATAAAGGGGAAAAAACCTGCTTTCCTTTAGTGCCTAATCTAAACATGCTTTTTTCCCAGTGGAAGAGGAAAGATGAGGAAATTATAAGAAAAAAGTTAAGAGAAAAATCATACTTCTCCTATATCACTGAAGAAAAATCAGTTACTAAGTCAATTTAAGTGAGAGAAAGTACACAGTTAAGGGGGTTAAAGTGTTCCTTTCAAAAGCAGCACTTTTAGCTCTGATACTTAAGTAAAACGGGTGCTCTGACTGCTTAAAAAAAATTTCCCCACTTTCGCAGCAGATCACAAAGGAGAAAAGTTGAACAAATTGTAGAAGGCCAAAATAATTTCAGCTTTCTCCCCCCAACTCTCTTGAAAAAATTGTTTGATGCTCCATCTTATGGGACAAAATGCAAGTTTTACTTGTTCCATTTTGCTGGATTTGCAAGATTACTTTTGCAACAGTTAACTGGTGAATTGCATGTCCGCCCCCTGCTGGTCCATCTCTGAGCACACCCCAGCCAGGAGTTCAGCCTCAAGCACCAGTCTCTGGTTGACAGGAATGTACATGCACGTGTGCCAAACAGAAACTGAGCCTACTTCCTCCAGCTAAGGACTACTGAGGTAGAGTTAGGAACTTGCATCTCAACCTGTGCTCTCGGCACCTGCTCTCTGTTGGCCTTCAAGATGCACAAAGGAGAAAACGGTTTAATTCAATGCAGAGATGACAAGAGCTGAACCAAGAGTATTGCGTGGGAGGGCTGGGGGATAAGACTGGTACAAGAAACCTGGGTTGGTGACTGGGACTGTCTGGGTAAGGAGACTGGTTCTGGGAGTGGGGAAGAGAAATGTTTTGAGGGAGAGGAGGGAAATCCTGGATGGGTTTCCCCCACTCCAGGATTTAAAAGAGGAGATTTAAAGAGGAGCTTGGCGGAGAATGGGATTTTTGGAACAAAGAAAGTGAGACTGGAAACTGGTGGGTCCAGGGCAATATAAATGGGGAAGGAGCAGTGAGCAAATAGTTTGTATGTGGATGTTGAGACTGGATAAGAAGCCCAGGCATAGAAACTGGGGATGAGCGGTAGTGGGGAATGTGGTTAGGGTGTGTGCAGAGGTAGGGAAAGGAGGTAGATTAGATACCTAGAGGGTTACTAGACCTGGAAATGGAAAAATAAGCAGAGATGGGAGCTGGAAATGATTGTGCAGGAGGCTCAGAGCAGCGGGGACGTGGGGATATGAAGCTGATTTAATTCTTACGCTTCCTATACTTCCAGGGTTGGACTCTTCTTATTTAGGTTTTCTCCGAAGTTCTTTTCTTCATCTTAAATGCAACAAAGCACCTGTATGTGTTCTTGCTTCCCAGATACTCATTCAGCTACAGAGTGAGTTCTCTTTAGTCTGGTGTGGCCACTCACCTGGGAAGTGAGCCAGGTTCAAATTCTTGCTCCAAGTTGGGCCAAGTGGGGAATTGAGTGCCCTAACCACCAACCTTCTCGTAAGGGGTAAGGGTCTGTCTTAACCCTTTCTTTACAAGAAACAAAAAACAGGTCTCACTTGACAGGATTCCGGCTGGGGAATCATTACTAAATGTAGAGTTAATTGACTATGAATCCTTGAAGTCCACCTTTCACCCTCCTACTTCCTGGCTAGTTTAAGCGGTTCCTTGTTCCACCCATTGCCTACTCTGAGTCCCATTCTGAAGTGCACAATCCTCCCCAGGCATTGCATAGGGAGCCTGAAGGCTTGGGGCTAAGGAGTCCACTATAATCATCCCTGGATCACCACAGTGCCACGAGGTGGCAGTGTACCTAACAGTTAGGTGTTGCCGTGCAAAGTGTTTTAAAAATCCTAAATCCCTGCTGTGGATTTGCCCTCATTTCCTATAGATTGTCTCACAGCTTGTCTCCCTGTCTGAGCTCATTGGAGAACTCTGGACTGACACTGGTGACTTGTCCCCCCTCACAGGGAACAAACCATTCTGTTTATTGTTCTTTGATTTCCTGTTTTCTAGTCTGGCTACATCACTTGGGCCTAAAACCTAAATGGATGTCACAGGTTTTTAACTGCATGCTTGGGTATTGCCTTAGAACCCATTGTATCACCTGTCTGCATCTTAATGAAATGGGGTGCATTTAATTTAAGCATTTTAAGCATGTAATAAATATTCCTGTATACCTGTAGCTTCCCCACAGTGACCAGGTAGCAATCGGTGTTCATACAGTTATTACAGAGCAATATTCATAAAGCTTTTTTTCTCTACTCTCCTATTTGCATATTATTTACATGTTTCATATTTTCATAGTAGCTAGGGTCAGGAGGGACCTGAACAGATCATCTAGCCTGACCCCCTGCCACAGGCAGGAATGAATGCTGGGTTCACAAGACCCCAGACAGGTGATCATCCAACCTCCTCTTGAATTTGCCCAAGATAGGGGTGAGGACCACTTCCCTGGGAAGATGGTTCCAGATTATGGCCACCCTAACTGGAAAATATTGCCTCCTGATCTCTAACCTAAACCTGTTCTCCATCAGCTTATGACCATTGTTCCTTGTCATCCCAGGTGGTGCTGGGGAGAAAAGGGCTCTTCCTATTTGCTCATGATGTCCCCTGATGAGTTTGTAGGCAGCCACCAGGTCTCCCCTCAGCCTCCTCTTGCTGAGGCTGAACAGGTTCAGGTCCCTCAGTCTCTCCTCATAGGGCCTGTCCTGCTGCCCTCTCACCAGACGAGTGGCCCTCCTCTGAACTCTCTCCAGGCTGGCCACATCCTTTTTAAAGTGCGGCGCCCAGTAGTGGACACGATGCTCCAATTGTGGCCTGACCAATGTCGCATAGAGGGGTAGTATCACCTCTCTGGACCGGCTTGAGATGCACCTTTGGATGCATGACAAGGTATGGCTGGCCTTGCTGGCTGTGGTCTGGTATTGGCAGCTCATGTTCATCTTGGAGTCAGGAATGACTACGGCGTAAGGTCCCTTTTGCCACACCCACTGTGTAGTTTGACCCGCAGTCTCCGCCCGACCCTCCTCTAACCCGAAGCTAATCCTTGATGATGTGAGTTGCTCTTTGACATAGAGTGCAACCCCCCGGCCTTTCCTCTCTGTCCTGTCCCTTCTATATAGGGTGTATCCCCGAATGCCCACTACCCAGTCATGGGTAGGGTCCCACCAGGTTTCTGTGAGCCCTACTAAGTCCGGGTTCTTACTCGCAATCAGGAAGCACAGTTCCTCCTGTTTGCTCCCCATACTATGAGCATTGGTGTAGAGGCACTTGAGGGCTCCTGAGGGTACATGCACTCTCCCCCCCCGCCCCCTCCCCATCCCAGGACTGTTGTGGCCCCCTACTCCCAGGATGTTGTTGCTTACCTGGGCGTCCCTTTCTCATCACCCTGCATGCTGGCGAAGTACCCTCTCCAGTTGGAGTGGCCCCTTTTCCCGGTGAAGCTAGTTTAAAGCCCGCTGTACGAGATCAGTCAACCTAGAAGAAAAAATACTTTTGCCTTTAGGGGAGAGATGAAGCCCATCCCACCCCAGCATGCCCTCCGTACAAAAATATGCGTCATTGTCAAAAAACCCAAAGCACCAGCTCCAAAGCTGCCGGTTAACTACATCAATGCAGGCCTCATGACATCTACCCCGTCCACTTACTGGGGGAATGGAGGAAAATACCACCTGAACTCCCATCTTCTTGAGTTGGTGTCCCAAGGCCTTGTAGTCTTCAATGATGTTGTCCAGCTTGCCCTTGTATGCATCATTTGTCCCCACATGGACCGCAACCAGTGAATAGTAGTCAGAGGGCTTGATGATTTTCGGGATGGTCTCTGTGATGTCCCGAATCCTTGCTCCAGGCATACAGCAGACCTGCCATGACCAGGGCTCAGAGCAAGAGATTGGACCATTGGTTCCCCTCAGGATGGAGTCCCCGATGACCAGAACTTTACATCTCCTCCTCCTTGGAGTCTGCCTCTTCTCAGCCCATGTTGTAGGTCGAGCAGCATCAATGACTCTGAGGATCTGCTCTTTTGCCTTCTCCTCCAGGGGAGCCAGGGCTGCATACCTGTTCCCAAGGGGTGTCTGGGGAGCAGGCATAGCAGTTGTATGAGCTGCCCTGGCCTTGACAGGACCTGCTGTCACCAATTAGTTGGACATTTTGCATGCGGGGTCTCTCCAGTGGATTCCTGGCCCTGCAGAGAACGGAAATACAAATCAGTTTCATCCTCCATCGCCCAGATCCCTCACAACATGCTCACCTCGGCTTGGAGCTCTGCCACCTACCCCTCCAGAGCCTGAAGACACTCACAAGAGGGGCAGGCAGGGGAGTCACCAGACTTCAGCCCCACCTCCAGGGACCCCACCCAGCTGCCCCCACAGATTGGGGGGCAGGTGGTCACCAGGCCTCCCAAGGGCTCTGTCTGGGTGGCAGCCTCAGAGGAGCCCCGGAAGGGCAGCACCACTGGGGAAGAGCCCCTGGCAGCACTGTGAGTCCTCATCATGGCTCACAGGTAGTCCTTACCTCTTTTCTTGTGCCTTCCTGAGGAAGACTCTCTCACTGCCCCACCTGCTTCCGCTGGCGCAAATGTTGGTGCGCCCTTACAGAGCGCACCTGTTTGCATGCTCTATTTGCCCCCGGCTCGGGAGCACGGCTCCCTGCCTGGCTCAGCAAAGAGGGCTCCGGGGGCTTCCCCTCCGGATCCTCTGCAGCTGCACCGGCACCTGTGCCACCTACCTTTGGGGGATTAGCTGCTGCTGCCCCCTCCGCTGGTTCTGAGCCTTCGCTGCTGTTGGTAAGTTACAGGGGGGCACATGTGTGGTGAGATCCCCCACATGTGCCTACTCAGCCTCCTCTTGCTCCCTCAGCTCCCAACTGATGACCAGAACTTTACGCCTTCTCCTCCTGAGGGTGCACATGCACTTACAGTAAAATTTCTAAAGGGTGCAGAGAACATAATTGCTTGTTTTTAAATTACATCGCACAATTGTAACTAAATATAGAACATCAGGTAAAGAAATATGAGGGTGAACAACTTTGACAGTGTCCATTTGACTTGTTTTAATATTTCACTGATGCACTTGGAGTCATTATTAATCATTCTATAAGCGTAGAGCATCTGGAGGCCCTTGTAACACCTCTGGGTCATGTATGGGAAAGATGGATCTTAAATAGCCCTTTTTACCTGGAAATCTAAAGGCATTCAGGTATCAATGAATTAAATTTCACAACATCTCTGAGAGTAAATATTATGCTCCTCAATCTACAGATGAAGAAAGTAATAAATAGGGAGTGACTCCCTTTCTCTCCCAACTGTTTTCTCTGTAGCCATTTATGTGTGAACAAAATGTGTAGAATGCTGCTACTCCAATAAGGTAGGATTTTGTACACGTCAGTAACTCCAGAAGGTGTATTTTAGTAGAGAATAAATTACTTTAGCAAAGACTGGCAGAGCTACGCATAGGTTTCATATCCAGCTTCCATATCAGTGCCTTGAGCTGAGACTGGTACTCCATAATTAATACGTATTTGATCTTTGTAGGTTTATAGCAGTACTGAAATTCTATTTTAAAATTTTAGTAGGCTAATTTTGGCTTACCCTTTTAACTTAACCCGGAGATGCAAGGCTAAATTAGCTTGATGCTTTAAACAGTTATAGCTACAGTACTTTTAAATGCACAGGAGAAAACATTACAGTTGCCATAACTCTAACATGCTAAGGTACTGAGTCATATTCAGAAGTTTTGTCTTGACAGGTTGAATGCTATATCATATAGAAAATAAGATTAGGTGCCACTAGCCGCAACATAATATAAAGCATACTATCCAGGAAACAGTCAAATGACATTACTTTTTCTGTGGCATTCAGCCAAGATAAGATGCATGCAACAATGTAAATCAGTTGTTCACATGCAGTCTGTGAAACACTGACTGTTATCAACTTTCTCCATAAAAATTAAAAATGTGAGTATCAGTTCTTTCCTTTTCTATGACTCTTACTGATTTGTCTTATCCCAGAACAAGGAATATTGGGACAACTTTATTGCATATAAAGACAAACTGACTCCTGCATTAACTATGTTTCATAACATACGTGACCAAAGCAAGCAATTACAAACACAAAATATGTCTTCAGCACAGATAAATTAGAAGAAGTAGGCTTCATGCATTCTGTGCATAGAGATGACGGTTTTATACAAAATATCTTGGCTATTTAAGCTTTCAGATACCAAGAAGAATACTATGAGTTTATTACCCACACTGTGGTCTGGTATGTATAATTTTTTCTAACAGTTAATTCCAAGTAGTAGCTGAGGTGCTACAGTTTCTTTTCTATATAGTAAATGCAGTAAAGTCAGCAACTGCAGTAGTTGAGTCAGATTTTGGTTTACAGTAAATGCTGAGTTTAGCAGTCATGCATATAAATAAACTATCTAGGTTTTTGATTATAGGTACAGCATCCTGTGACAGGAGCAGAGAGTACATGCTCGTTATAGAGAGAAATTGCATACAAAAACCCAAGCTGAAACCTTATTTTTGCAAAGTGAAACAGTGGAAAGTAAGAAAATGCCGCAGCTAAATTTGCACCTCCAGCTTAATCAGTTTACTTGTGTGCATGCATAATATTCTTCTATTACTGGATTACATGCATTTTTTTCTACCAAAGGCCTGCTTCAATTGGATGCTTAAAAAGTGGGCAGCTGTTCAGTAATTCTTTTAGTCCTTCCATGCATATCCCTGTCTCTTACTTACCCCACATGAAATAGATGTATTAATTTCCTATTAGTTTTTTGTGAAATGCTCGTCACTATGGTATTGGAGTGCTTCACAAATGTATCTTGAACATTTCCCTGTAATAGGCATTTTACCCCATTTTAGTGTTGAATCTTCCTTAATACATACCTGAGTTCTGTTACCAGTTTTGCCAAATATAGCTTTGTGCAGCCCCTATTACCTAACTTATAAAAAGAGGAAAGGTTTTTCTGCCTCATAAGGAAGGTGTGTGGAACCTTGTTCACTAAGGCTAGGGACAGAAGTTACACACAAACTGGTTTCAGTGATCAGAAATAGGTTTAAACATGTAACAGAACAGAAGTTCAGTGCACTTCAACCACTTACAAAATGGCCAAAACCAGTTTAAGATAAAGCTGGTTGGATGTAGTATCAGACTTAACTGATACAAATCAAACTGGTTTACGGAACTTCTGTCCCAGACCCCTTCCTGGTTCAAGTTAAACCACCCCTCCCCTGCTCTGCCTCAGCTTGCTGGTCTGGCCAGCATCTGGCCATGCCCCCTGCCCCTCCACTTGAGCAGGGGAAAAGCCAGGCAGGGGCTACTTCACCCCTGTCATGCAGACCCTGGCTGGGGTCCCTTGCGGGCAGGGGAGAGGGTGTTTAAATCCCTCTCCCACACTTCTGCCTCAGCCTGCTGGCCTGGTCAGCATCTGACTATGCCCCTCCACTTGAGTGGGGAGCAGGGGAAAAGCCAGAGAGGGGCTTCCTGTCTACCCAGGCAGACCCTGGCTGGATGGAAGCAGGCGGTTGCCTTGCTCCAGCCAGATACCTTGCTAAACAGGAGGAACACTGCAGAAGTTTTACTTGGGCTGTGAAGGCCTTGGATGGAAAATGAGCCCAGGGATAGGACACTGCAAGGCTGTTCAGAGAGGCTAGCTTTCAGCTGCATAAAAAAACTGTACACATGTCAATGGCAATTTCAGGGGGCAAACACCAAATTAAGATAGATTTCATGCCTCCCACCATATCCATCCTATGGCTTCATGCTAAGAAATGGTCATTGATTTCCTCTTGCTGATGAGAAATGTCACACATGGCTCTACCTAAGCACCAAGCTACTTCCAATTTTTATGGCACTAGAATTTTTTTGGAGACCAGTTTGTTAATTTAATGTAGGAAAACATATTTCATCAAACTTCTTTTTTGGAAAAAGTTGAGACTAGCCCCTCAGGAAAAAATTCAGCCCAAGGCAGATACCTAGCACAGACAATTCAGTCCAAGGTATTTAGTTTGGTAATGTTAGAAACAACTGATAAGAAGGACTTCATGTGTAAAATGTCAAGCAACTTCAGATATTCATAGATTCATAGATTGTAGAGTCGGAAGGGACCCCGAAGGATCATTGTGTCTGACCCCCTGCCCCAGGCAGGAAAAGGACTGAAGTCAGGCGACCCCAGCCAAGTGCCTATCTAGCCTCCTCTTGAAGACCTCCAAGTTAGCTGATAGTACCACCTTTCTTGGCAGCCCGTTCCAGATTCGGGCCACCCTTGCTGTAAAAATTTTCTTCCTAACGTCTAACCTGAATCTACTCTCCACTAGTTTGTACCCATTATTCCTAGTTACTCCTAGGGCTGCCCTGGTAAATAGCTCATCTTCAACTCTCTGTTGGCCTCCCTTGATAAACTTATAGGCTGCTACAAGGTCTCCCCTGAGACGATTCTTGTGAAGGGTGAAGAGATCCAGATCTCTCAACCTCCCCTCATAGGGTTTTTTATGGAGGCCACTAATCATATGAGTGGCCCTCCTCTGGACCTTTTCCAGATTCTCCGCATCTGTCTTGAAGTGCGGCACCCAGAGCTGGACACAGTATTCCAACTGTGGCCTGACTAGTGCTGTGTAGAGGGAGAGCATCACCTCCATTGATCTGTTGGTCATGCATCTGCTAATGCACTATAAGGTGTGATTGGCTTTGTTGATGGCTTCATTAAACTGCCAGCTCATATTCATTTTGGAGTCAAATATGACTCCAAGATCCCTCTCAGCTGCTGAGCTGCTGAGGAGGTCATCCCACAACCTATAGGTGTGCTGGGGATTCCTCCTCTCTAGGTGGAGTACCTTGCATTTGTCTTTGTTGAATTGCATCCTGTTTCATTCTGCCTATTGGCCAAACCTGTCCAGATCAGCCTGAATCTGCTCCCTGCCCTCCGGTGTGCTAACTTTGTCCCATAACTTGGTGTCATCTGCGAACTTGGACAAGGTGCTCTCCACACCCTCATCCAAATCACTGATGAAGATATTAACTAACACCGGCCCAAGGACCGACCCCTGTGGGACACCACTGCCCACCTCTTTCCAGGTTGAAAACAACCCATCCACCACCACTCTCTGGGTGCAGTCCCTAAGCCAGTTTGCCACCCACCTGACTGTGGGTCAGCATTCATTCACTTCACAGCCTGCTAGCTTCCTTATGAGACTAGGATGTGAAACAGTATTGAAGGCCTGGCTACCTTTCAGCATCTATGCTGGTTACCTTTCAGCATCATTTCCCCTGCTGGGCCTTCACAAATGCGCTCTTTAATGATTTTTTCCAGTGTTTTTCCAAGCATAGAGGTACGACTGACTGGCCTAAAGTTACTCGACTCATCCCTTCTTAAAAATGGGCACCACATAGCCCTTTTCCAGTCCTCAGGGACCTGGTCGGAGTACCATGAGTGCTCAAAAAGCCATGCCAGTGGCTCAGCTATGACACTGGCCAATTCCTTCAGCACCCATAGATGGAGGTCATCCAGGCCTGCTGACTTGTACCCATCCAGCCCCTCCAAGTGCTCCTTGACTAAGTCAACACTAACCATTGGTGGTCTAGTGCCTCCTGGACATCTATCTATGTTCAAATTGGGGGAATTGTCTTGGCCAGTATTTAGGAATACTGAAGCGAAGAACTCATTGAAGAGCTCCACCTTTTTCCCTGTGTCAGCCACCAACTGACCTGATCTGTCCTGCAGTGGTCCTATGTTACTCTGCACCTTCCTTTTGCTTGCAGTGTATCTGTAGAAGGACTTTTTATTGTCCTTGATTGTTGTAGCCAGCCTAAGCTCCAGCCCTGCCTTGGCCTGCATAACTGATTCCCTGCAATAGTGTGCCAGGGAGGTATATTCCTCCTTGGTGGCTGCCCCCTGCTTCCACTGCCTATAGGTCTCTTTCTTTGCCCTCAGTCTTTTCTGGAGTTCCCTGTTCAACCAAGGGGGCTTTTTAGTGCCCTTGCCCCCTTTCCAGCGTAATGAAATAGTCTCCTTTTCTGTCCCAAGGATCACTCCCTTGAGAAACTGCCAACCCTCCTGGACCCCCATATGCTCAGTGCTCTTGAGTTCAACCACCTCACTAACTAGCCCTCTAAGTTTACTAAAATTGGCCCTTCTGAAGTCTAACACTTTAGCCTTGCTGATTATTTTTCCCACCCTTCATTGGATTGTAAATTCGACCAAATGATGGTCACTATCTCCCAGGCTACTGTGCGCTCACAGGTTACCCACGAGATCATCTCCTGTTACTAAGACCAGATCTAGCAAGGCGTTACCCCTGGTGGGGCTGGACACCTCCTGGGTTAGGTGGATGTCCTGCACGCAGTGTAAGAACCTACATGAGCAGTTTGTTTTGGCTGTCTGCTCCTCCCAACAGATGTCTGGGTAATTAAGGTCCCCCATGACCACCACCTCTATCGCCTGAACAGCCTCTGATAGCTGCCTGGCGAATACCAGGTGTAGCTCATCATCCTGATGAGGGGGTCTGTAGCAGACCCCCACTGCCAAATCCTTTTCTCCTGGACCCCCCTGTATCCTGACCCATAGTGCCTCCGTATTCCCCTCCTCTTCCCCTGCCTTGACGATGGTAGATGTGTACTGCTCCCTAACAGAGAGAGCTACACCCCTGCCTTTTTTCCCCACTCTGTCTCACCTATACAACCTGTACCCCTCAATGCCTACCGCCCAGTCATGAGTAGAATCCCACCATGTTTCCATTAAGCCGACCAGGTCATACTGGGTGCTAGCAAGTAGGAGTGTGAGCTCCTCCTGCTTATTCCCCATACTCCTGGCTTTTGTGTAAAGACACGTTAGTAAGGTACTGCCAGCTCTCCTCCTACTAGTATGAGGTTAGAAGTCTGCTTGTGTGTTGATACAAATTGGTTCACCTAGATAAACAGATTTATACAATATTTTATTTTAGCTACTATAAATGGAAAATAATACCATACTAGCAAATTCACACTCAGCAAATTGCACTGAAGTCAGTGGAGAAACTTGATACTTATGCCAAACAGTCCAAAATATATAAAGATATATGGTAATGAACAGAGATGATATACTACTTCACCATTTGTGATTAACACATGCAACTTTTTAATGCAAATAAAAGTGTATTAATACTTGGTACATTTGCTTCCAATAGTCAAAAGAGTAGCACTCCAAATTCTGCCTTTGGGCTCCAAGCAATCTCAGATTGTTGTTATGGGATGCAAGCAGAGGTAGAATTTTTATGGACTTTTATAATAGAGCAATACAGGAACATTAGAAATTGACAGAACTGATAATGAAACAAATGAGCAGGGATCCAGGTTTTCCTTTTCCTACAGAAAAATGAAAAAAACTGCAGATTTTCCATTTTAACAGAGAAAAAAAGCAAATTCTTCATTTTAATGGAAATACCCACATATTTTCCACTTTTGCAAAGCGCTCTCTGCAGGTGAAGAGAGATCCAGCCTGAAAGAGCTTCTTACAAAAAGGCTGGCAAACCCTAAGCCCTGTTCCAAGGGGGAAGGAGAGGGGGAAGGGAAGGGGCCTGAGACTTAAGTCAGTCAGGGCTTGGCTCAGGCTCACTTTCCCTCCTGGAGCATTTGAAATAAATGGGACTTGCAGGGGGCTGGGGGCCAGCTGGGAACCCCATCTGGCAGGTCAGGGATGGTGCAGATGACTGCCAGGGCTTGGGGGAGGCGAGGGGGGAAAGGTTGGGTGCTGTGGGAAGAACCAGTGGGGCTGGTTGTGGGCAGGGCAGGAGTGTGTGCATGGGGTCTGAGGGAGTGGGGAGGTGTCCATGGGAAGCCCCATGTGGAGAGCTGGCCTGGCCTGAAGGCAGGTGGACCAGGAGCTACATGGCACTGGGCTAGGTGGGAAGCCACCCATGGAGGCATTGAGTGACTTGCCATTGGGCCATGTGGGCTCCTGCTTGCCCTCACAGGCAGCTTCCCACTGGAGTTCTGGAAGCCCCACCTGGAGGCATGGAGCTCACCCGGCCCAGTGGCACATGGCTCCCAGTCCACACGCCATTGGGCCGGGCCAGCTGACTCTTTGCCTCCATGTGGGGTTTCCAGTACTCGAGTGGGAAGCCGCCCATTGAGGCATGGAGCTCATCTGCAGTGCCACAATCCACACGTACTAGCATGGAGCCAGCCCAGTCTGGTTTGAAGATGTGCACTAGCAGGCTGGGCTAGCTCCATGCCAGCACATACAGCCCCTGGGATTCAGCCAGAGGCGCACACTGCCAGGGGCTCTGTTGCAGCCATGAGTGCCCCAAGAGCCCACTGGCTGCTGCTGAGCCACTGGCAGTGGGGGCTGTGCACCACAAACGCCACACTTGCCCACAAACCCCACACATACCCCCATACTTGCCCACACCCCTTCACAACGGCCCCCACAAACCCCACACCTGCCCACAAATCCCACATACTCCCATACGTACACACACCCCACATATATACCCACACTCCTCCATACCCCTTCACAAACCCCATACCTGCCTACAAACCCATGTACTCCCATACTCCCACCTGCTCATAAACCTACACCCTTCATACCTTCACAAATCCTGCCCCCCCACACACATCACACACCCACCCCCCAGCCATACAAAGTACTGGCATATATTTCTAAATAACATTCACATTTGCAACCAAAGAATTAGTGATTTTTTTATCAGAGAAAACCAGGATCCCTGCAAATAAGATCTAGTGAAAGGTCTAGTTGGTTGTTAATGATGACAGTGTTGTGATTTACAAATCTATCACTTTGAGTATTTCTTCATTTAATCAGCATTTGACCTAGGAACTTCAATACTTTCTGCTTTCCTAAGAAAATACTATTTATCAAGAAGAATATATAATACTTCAGGGATTTGCAGTTGATTACACTGTCCAGGCACAAAGGACAAGAACACCTGAGCTTTGGCAAATATATAATTAAATTGTGGAACTCATTGCCACAAGAAGTCATTCAGGCCCATTTAATCATTGATGGCCTTATGTCTTTAGTTGATTCCCACACACAAAGTGTATGAGTAGAAATCCCTACCTATTTAGCATAGAACAAATTATGCCCCCAACGAAACTTATCTGGCATAATTTTTCTCCCTTCTTAACTTCCTGCAGCAGATATTTTTTTTCCTGCCATAGAAGTCATTGTGAAAATGCTAAAGGGTGAGTGAGTTGCTTGCTTATGACACCTAAAAATGAATTGTGTTAGGATAAAGAAAATAATGTTACGAAATCTATGGATATAAAGAAATAACAATCCAGCCTTCCTTCAACTGGTACCTCCACAGTTGAAGTAGAGAGGAGTGTTGCCAGAGTGCTGGAGATAGGATGAAGGAAGGAGTGTCTTCAGTCTGCTTCCAGATGCTTTTCCTAGCTGAACACCCCCTGAGAGAGATTGGCCAATGGTCAACTAGGGAAGAACTTGCTACCTACAGACACAGAACTGGCTCATTTTATCCTTGGATATCACTTTTATTCCTGTTTATTATGTTAGCACTTAAGGCCAACCAAGAATTGGGCTCAAACCTGCTAGGCCCTGAATAAACATAGTCATAAGCAGTCCATGCCATGATAAGCTTACTATCTAAGTAGAGAGGGGAGATGGACTGAAGGAGGGCTGTGCCACACAAGCAGAGAAGACAGTGTGGCAGCACACATGTTATTTTCATAATTTTTGTTGAGGGGGAGGAGGAGAAGAGTGCTTTCTGAGAAGGAGATAACCTGAACGAAAAGAAGCAAGTGGGACAAGGGAGACGGAAGAAGAGATAAAGGGATAAAGTGTGGGGTGAAGCTGAGATGAAGAGACCGAGGGCGGGCAGTGTAGCTGGTCAGAGAACACAGCCAGTCAGAACAGGACAGAGAAAGTCCAGCACATCCAGAGGTCCTGTGTGTTGCTGCTGCTTCTTTCTGAGCCCTTTGCTGGCTTCTGTCTGCAGTTTTTCCCCACGGCCTGTGTTGGGAAGGAGAAAAGGAAAGGAGTCACCCTCTGGGTTTTAGTGCCTGAGGGGGTGGTGGTGGGTACTGGGCATCCCCTGCATTGCTCTGGGTCCAAGTGGGTGCTTGGATGATCTTCATAACTTTTTCTTAGAGACTTTTTCCTTAGAAGGTAGATGGATTTGGGCAGGTGTGCATGACAGAATTCAGGTCTGTGGCTTCTGACAGATGAAGCAATCAAACAGGATAACAAATAGTCTCTAGTTTTCAGTATTTGAAAGTCTGCCACAAAAAGATTAAGAAACATTGTTTTCCCCTGCCACAGAGGAAAGCACACAAAGTAGTGGGTTTTAAACTACAGCAGAGCAGATTTAGATCAAATATGGGAAAAAATTCTAAACTGTAAGAACAGCAGAAAATGGAAAAACTGCTTAGGGGAGCAGTGGAATCTCTACTACAGGTTTTCAAGAGGCTTAATAGACATCTATGAGGAATGGTTTAGGAATAGGAATCCTGCATCCTGCAGATGAAACCGTGAGGCCTCTTCAACCATAAGATTTTATGCAAGTTATGAAGCTTGAAAGGATTATGGAGATCCATGGAGATGATAAAAGCCCTTTAAATATATTAGAATAAAGGTACTTTAGTACAATTTTAATATAAATAATAGTTAACTATAATGTCTAGCCCTGTAATAGATACTTATGCTTTTATTTAATCTCATTGCCAACTAAAATCTCTGAACATAAATTTGATCCATTCTGTTCATTTATCTGCTTAAGTTTTATTTTCTTTGGAGTTCAGTATTAAACTGTGGAGACATTAAAATAGGTGAACAACTAGTAAAACTGGCTTCATTCTATACTGTGGTCCCAAAAATGTTGTTAATTTAAGTGTATCAACTGTACAGTTTAATGCAGAGTAAGGAAATAAGGAGAGATCAGAAATGGCTTAAGGAGATCTCCAATTCCTTTTCACAAGGGGACAATTCAGCAGAGCAATTAATCACACGTAGGAGGGGCAAGTTAGCAAGAGCGAATGACTTGGGTATGGTCCAACTCATTACATGCATCTAAAACTCACCTTGTAGTTTCACTTGCATGCAACATTCTGTTATTGCATGCTGGGTTGCTGTAGTATTCTTGTACTTTGTGTATTTATAGCAAAGGGCTGAAACAATTTCTGTATTTAGGTGGGACTGGTCTTTCAAACAAAAAACGTATATAGGCCCAGATTGACAAAAGGCCCTGTACTCTTAACAGACTTTAGGCTGAGTTTGCAAATAACATATCCCTTTTCCAGTTATTTAGATATGTAGAAGGCTGCTGGTTCTCAATTTTTGGCTGGTAAAGTTCTCTGAACACTGAGGCTACTGCCACTGCCAGCGCCCAGAACTGTTGTCATCTTAGATGTCAAGCTACATAACCCTGCTATGTCATACTTCCATCTATTTGGAACTCATAAAGAAGGTGTGCATGCACTGAAGTCCCCTGAGGGACCTAGTTGTATAGATGATCTCTGAGTTCAGTACAAAACAGAGCAGCCCCTATCATTCTCATTCAAAAGTGGTGGCAGTGCTTGCAATGTCCACCTTTTTATATAATAGCCTAGGATGTCTGTAGACTTGCAGGTAGGCTGCTCTGATCCGCTGTAATTACAGAGTTTTGCAGCAGACTCAATTAATTGAGTCTGAGGGAGTGTGCTAATTAGCATGCTCCACCAGTATCAATGTCCTTATGCTTCAAAATGGTGGTAGGGGCGCGTTAACTAAACATTAGATGAGCTTTAGTTTATGTATCCCCACCACCATGCTGAAGTGCAGGGATGCTGCTGATACATGACAAATTCCATACACTTCAATTAGAGCAGCTCTGGGAGCCTCTTTAATTAAAGTGGCACTCTCCCCACCTCCCAGAGCATGTGTAAAAAATACCCCTAGAGGTTAGAGAGCTTGCCCAAGAAATGTGAGACTGCTGCAGGCTGAGAGGATTCAACCTCACACATCCCACTTTCCAGAACAGTAATATAACAGTAGGTTTAGGCTAGACTTGGGGAAGGGAAGGGAAGGGAAGGGAAGAGAAAGAAACACTGTCCATCCTTTCTAGCAAAGTTGTGCTACTATACAGAAAATAATGCAAGATTAAGGGGACCTGAAAGGGTTTATGAGAGGGAGTCTGACTCTCTGTAGCCCAGTGGTTAGGGCAATTGTCTAAGTGTCTCACAACTGCTTATGCATTTGCTAAAAGTAGTCATTGGATAGAAATATGGGGGAAAAAGGCTGAGGAGCAAAGACTAGATTAACTGTAGATTGTGATTTCCATTCTTGATTCAAAAAAGTTGGGTATAGTGAGGCCAAGAATCACCGTTCCTAAGTCATTATGCATGTATTTTCCTTCAAATCCCAGTGTTATTCATAGACTGACTAATAGAAAAGCATCAGGCTCATGTCCATTATTTGTGAAGTGCTATTGGATCGCCTAACATAAGGATCTTTCTATGAGAATTAGTAAGTTATTTTTTACTGTACATATTGCAAGTGTTATCTAAGCGACACTGTAAAATCACCATCTGTCCAAATGAAAGGGAGTTCAGTCCCTCTCCAGTTTGGAGCTCTCTTGTTTTGAACTACAGGATGGAATTAGCACTAATTGTCTCAGTTAACTTGACCACCAGCTGTGCTAGTGCTTCTCTCACTTCGTTGATCTTTGTGTGGTTGAGCTATTCAAACTTGACTTTTGCATACAAACAGCCAAATGTTGAGATAACTGCAGTAGGCAGAGAGCCAAGCTGTAGCTTGTCCAAGCTTCACACCCATAGAATTGTGGAGGGGAGAGGCTGTCCCATGGCAGGGCGCATGGACCTGCACTGCGGCCATCCAGCCTATCCAGAGCTGCACACACTGTTCCCACATTAGAGTGATGGTGATGCAGGTCTCCTTGCAGCGTGCCCCTGCCTCTAGAGCAGCATCATGCCAACTGGTACAAATTGGAAAGCTCACACAGGAGTAAAGAAAAGAAGCTTATATTTCATAGCTTGAACATAAGTGATTATAAGGATTGGGTATATTGACCACTTGTGAAATGATCTTTGTGAAGAATCTCTCATAAATGAGGCTCCACTCCTGATTTCAGACTTGCAAAAATATAATGTAAAATGGACCCTAAGCTACTCAGGCTGTATCACTGTGCAATTTACAGGGGAGCAGTCTGTTGTTCAAATGCAAGAAATACTTCAGGCAAAATGCTGTCTTCATTTTATATCTTTGTAATTCCATTAAAGGTCAGGGGGTTGTATGCAGGATTAATTTGTTTTATTGAGCATTACAGAGAAAATGCGCACAAAAAATCAATGAAAGTCTCGTTGAAACCATCCCATCCCTTACAGTTCTTAGTATACATACTGTAAATGCAAGTGATGAAAGTTTTAATGAAAGCTAGATGCCATTGTCTGATGGTTCCTATATATTCAAAATTTGCAGTTGGGATTTTAAACCACAAGATTTGGCTAGTGTTTCACTTTTTATCGCTTTTGATTAAATCACTGCCTTATAAAAGCAGATTCATCAGTGAGTATACATGTGAAATACTGTCATTTTGATGAGGTGTAAAATATACATTGCTTGAAATTCAGAGCATTTGTTTTGAATGTAGAGGGCATTTTATATTCAGGATGACATTACATCAATTCAAATTTAATATTTATTTTATTTTGATTATGTATGCATATATTTTCTATGTAATTACACTGCACTGTATACACATTTTCTACATAGTGTACATACACCATATGCTGTGAACATACTGGGATTCTGATGTCTCTCGATTTGTAAAATACTTCTCTTGGTACCTTAAAGAGTGACTTAGAGGCTAGAGACGGAAGTTACACATGAATCAGTTTAAGTGAGCAGACACTGGTTTAAAGCTGTAAGAGAACAGAAGTTCTGCGTACATAAACCAGTTTCAAAATGGCCAAAACCAGTTTGAGATAAACCTGACTGAATGTAGTATCAGACTTAACTGATTGAGGTCAAACCAACTTATGCAATGTCTGTCCCAGAACCCTTCCTGGTTCAAGTTAAATCAGAGTCCCCCAGCTTCTTAGCATGCTCTGCAGCCCTGGGCTGGGCTGCGCTGTCTGCTCCAGTGGAGCAGGGTTGTCTCTGCTCCTCTGCTGCCTGGCCAGAGCAGGGGCAGGGGGAAGGCCAGACACTGCCCCCCCTAAGACAGAGGGGGTGGGGAAGAGGTTTATTCCCCCCTCCCTCCCATGTCCCACCAGCATGGACCCCAACCAGGGTTTACCAGGCACTAGTGCAGCACCCCCTGCCAGGCATTTCGCCTCTCTCTGATCTAGCGACAGGTGTGTGGCCAACACCCGCAGCAGTGTGAAGCAAACTGAGACAGGGTTTTAATTCCTCCCTCCAACCCTTGTCCCAGTGACATGGACCCCAGTCAGGGTCTGCCTGGCTGGGGTGCAGCAGCCTGTGTCAGGGTCCCCCCTCTCACTGCTGCAGGGCTGGGTGTGCAGCCAGTCACTAGCTGGCATAGTCCCCTCAGGTGATGTGGGGAGGGACCCAGGACCTCAGCCAGGGTCTGCCTGGCCAGGGTAGATTAGGCCCTGTCAGGCATTTCCCCTGACATTGCTGCTGGAGTGGCAGGGAGCGTGGTCAGACCCAGCTATAGCTTCAAGTGAACTGGGCAGGGAGGGTGCTTAATTTCCTCTCCCTGTCCCATCGGCATGAACCTGAGCTGGGGTCTGCTTGACTGGAGCACAGCAGTGTGTCAGGTTTCTCTCCCCTTGCTGGTGCAGTGGCAGGAGTGGGGGCATGGCCAGTTGCTGGCAAGCATGCCCCACTGAGGCAAAGTGGGCAGGGAGGGGGTTTATTTCCCACCCCCCCCTCCATCTCTTCTGCCCCAGGAGACTGCAGCCAGGGTCTGCTAGCCCCCGGCTGCCACCTCTGCCACTTCCTCCCTGTGTGGGGCGAGTGGCAGAATAAGCTCCCTCCCTGTCCCCTTTGCCAGACGCCAGAGGGAGGGGCAAATAAACCCCTCCCTGCCCCCTTCCCTGAAGGGAGCCATGCCGGCCAGCATTTGCCCATGCCCCTGCCTCTGCCCCTGCCATTGGAGTGACAAGGGAGGAGGGAACCTGATGGGGCAGCAGGCCCCTGTGATGGTGCTCTAGGTGCTCTTCCTGGCGGGGGGGGGGGGGGGGGGGGCTGCACTGTGGGTGAGAGCAGGGTGGGCAGAGCTGCTGCAGACTGTGCAGGGTGAGTGGCAGTGGCATGCTAAAGGGGCCTTGGGGGGCTATGGCCACCCCTCTGAGCCCTGGTGCTACTACTCGCCCCTTGCACTCTGCAGCAGCTCTGCCCACCCTGGTGCCTCCTGCAGCACAGCCTCCCCCACCAGGAAGAAGCTTGGGCTCCCAAGATACCATCACAGGGGCTGCTGCCCTGTCAGGGTCCCTCCCCCCTCACTACTCCAAGGGTCAGGGGCGTGGCCAGATGCTGGCTGGTGTGGCCCCCTTAAGTGAAGGGGGCAGGAAGGGGGTTTATTCTCCCCTCCCTCCAGCATCTGGCAAAGGGGGCAAGGAGGGGTCTTATTTTGCTGCTCACCCTGTGCAGGGTGTGAGCAGTGGAAGCAGTGGCCGGGGGCTGGCACGCCCTGGCTGTGGTCCTCCTAGGGACAGGGGGGATGGCAGGGGGAATAAACCCCTTCCTTGCTCCCTTTTCCTTAGGGGGCCATACCAGCTGGTGTCTGGCCATGCCCCTACTCCTGCAGCAGCGAGGTGGGAGCAACCTAAAACAGGCTGCTGTGCCTCAGCCAGGCACACCCTGGCTTGGGTCTGTGCTGATGGGACAGGGAGGAGGGAATTAAACCCCCTCCCTGGCCAGTTCACTTGAGGCTACTGCCCAGCATGGCCATGCATCCCCCTCCCCGCCATACATCGCTTCCTTGCAGGTGAGGGCTTGTTCTAGCACTCCCCCCCTTCCCCCCAGCTTCTGGTCTGAGCCACTGCAGGCATTTCCTGAGTCAAAAGTAAATGTCTATTCACTTGCAAATTGGTTTGATCTATGCAGGTTAGACTAACCTGCAAAGATTGAATCAATTCGCGCTCCGGCTTTTTGAATGTCTGTCCCTAGCCAGAGGATCAAACAGTCATTTACAAGGCAGATTGTTCACTAAGACAGACCAAAGCGAATACCTATGTGTTTGAAAATGTGGAAAAATCTAATAGAAGCTTTTTACATTTTTAAAACTTAGATCTAAAATTAACTTGGCTTTGGAGCCCTTAGGTTCATCTTTTTTGGTATCAAAAACACCAAACAAAGCATCATTTGTGGAAAGATGGCTTTATTGTGTCTTCCATTCAACCATCTTGGTTGTTTGATGAACATTAACTCATAATCATAAAAATACATTCCAGTTAGGAAAGTAATTTACAGGCAAAGACAAAAGTACACAGAGGTTAAGCAGCTTGCCAAAAGACATATAAAAATTTTGTGGAAAAACAAAGAATAGGATCCAGACATTCTGACTCAGTTTTGTGTAACAGATACTACTGTTTTTCTCACTCTGATTGAATTAAAACCAATGTGCGCTCCATTCTTCAAAGAGGCAGAATTAATAGCATGTCAGTACTTCACATTTAGACATTCAAATGGAAAGCCTTATTCACTGCATAGTTTCCTACAGAGGCCTGTGAGTTTTAACATACTTAGGTACTTCCCAGTATTCAGGTGTGGAATGTGTTAAGGCATTCAGGTTTTAAAACTGGATTTAAATTATCCATATTCAAATAATCACAGCAGATTTTTCCATTGTACAAACAGTAGCCTACCACAGCTCTGGCTTTTTTTCTCTTTCTAAGTTATTTGCTTGATGCATATGCTAATATCCCAGTTTTTCTACCCATCTCTTCATTTGTTGAGGTCCTCTGGCAAAATCTTGTCCAGAAATGATCATAGCTTGGATATCACACTATTTATTGCCTGTAGCCTTGACCTTTAACACAGACCTTGAGGTTGTACTCATCCTTCCCATCCATGTGTTTCTCTCTGACAGGGGCTGCCTATCACATTTTACCTTATCTGACTGCTGGTCTGGACTAAATATCACTGGTCAGATTGACAGAAGTTGTTCCAGCTGTCCTAAAAAGGTGTGTTCCCCATTGGCTTGTCATTATTCGCTACACTGTGTTTAGTATTATTAGCTATTTGAGGGTCATGAAACAAACCCTGCGACATGCTCATTACTAAGTGAGAGCATCTACATGAGATGTTTACTGTGAAGCTGACTAATTAGTTCCACGGCAAAATGTCACCATCTATACATGTGACCCTATCTGGCTGCAGTAGACCAATAAATGCTGCTGCAGGATAGTCCTGCTAAACACAAATAGTACCCTGCATTGATGTTGTTTTGTGCACCACTTTACATGTAGACAGTGATGGGGCTGGCTGGGGCATGAGGGTGCTTCAGCATGGGGGCTGCTTACCAGCTAGCCTGGCACTGGTACATCCTTGTGTCCCAGCCAGCCCCTCTGTAGCATGTTGAGCGGGTTGGAGCAGCCCCAGGGTGGCAGGCTGATCTGGAGGCTGCTGCAGAGCAGCCCTGGGTCCCCTGCCAGCTCAGGGATGTTCTGACTAGGCTCCATTTACAGCAGTGGGGCTGACTGAGGCTCAAGGGTGCTTCAGCCAGTGTTTCATGAGTGCACACGTGTTCCCCGCCATGGGAAAGTCTGTGGGGGAAGGGGCAGGGGGAGGGCAAAAGGCCATAGTAGGGTGGAGAGTGGGGCTGGGGTTGGGACTGGACAGGGATCAGAGCAGAGCTGGGCCCAGGCTCAGGCTCAAGGCCAGGGCCCAGTGTGCCTGTGTGGCTACCCCTTCCCCCATGCCCAGGGTCGTTGTCCAGCGACAGTGCCCCCTGCAAATTCACCCCGCCCCTACCCCACACTGGCCCCAGCTGCCTCTCCACACTGGCCCCGCACTGCCTGGAGGGTCCCAGAGCCAGGGGCCGGAGTGGGGCCAGCCTTGGTTGTACCACCAGGATGGAGCCCATGGGACCCCCGTGCCTGCATCATCCCCAGGAAGAGCCCAGCACAGCTGGGTGACTCCTCCAGAGGTGTGGCGCAAGGGAGCAAAGGAGGGGGGCAGTGGGGCACATGGCCCCAGATCTTTGCACGGGCAAGGGTGGGCTGCAGCTACGAACAGGGCTCTGCCTGGTCCCTGCCTCCACACCTTGCTGCCACCTTTGAAAGCGGTGCAGTGTAGTGCTGTGTGCCTCGCTGCCCGGTCCATCCAGCGGTGTGACACACATGGCTCCACACCTTGCTGCTTTCAAAGCAGCAGCCACAGCAAGGCATGGAGCAGGCAGAACCCAGCTCACAGCTGGGACCTACCCTTGCCCCATGCAAAGAGTGGGGGGCCACATGCCCCCCACTTGGCTCCCTGGTGCAACACCTCTGGAGGAGCATCAGGCTCCAATTGCCCCATGACCTGACCTGGCCTGGCCGGGGCCCCATTCACCATGAATGGGGCCCCAGCTGGGCTGAGTTCTGGTGCAGTCAGAGCCTAGTGGCTCATCCAGGGAAACATACCCCACCCCGTGGCTCCCTCACAGTGTACACAATGGTGGGAGCTGCCCACCCATGCCCCTGGAGGAGCCAACGGGCTCTGACTGCCCCACAACCTGGCCCGGCTGTGAGTGGGGACCCGGCTGTGCCGGATCATCAGACAATCCCCACAGTGTAGCAGGGAGCGGGGCACAGGTGAATAATTCATCCCTGCCCCTACCCCACTCCCTCCTGCACTGTGGGGGTCTCGATCTGCACCCCCCAAGCCCAGGCAGTCATAAAGAAAAGAGACAAAGAAACTTACCTGCCTGCTGAGCCAGCTGCGATTCGTAGGGTATGTGAGTGTGCGTGCCCCTCTACCCCTGCTGCAGCAGCCTGTGGCCAGGAGGCCCCCCAGCCATACCAGCTGCCCTGTGTTTGGGGAGGCTGAGCCCCATTAGCCCCGCCCACCCCCCTTCCGCTGCCTATGTCCTTACCTAGAATAGGGGTAGAAGTCTGTCCTGGCTCACCAACCCTATAGTGGCAAATCACAGCTGTTCAGGTTGGGGACAGTCAGAAAAGGTTTTGAGTTTTAAGGTATGACTGCTCCAAACTCAAGCTAGCACTAACACTGATCAACATCTGAGGAGCTCAAAGTTCAATGTGTAACAAGGCCCTAATACAAGCTTTTTTGTTAGATAGCATAAATCCTTTACACTGGTTAAAACCATGTAACCAACACCATATACTTAAGCATGTTTCTTCAGAAAAAAACCAAAGGTGGGGGAGGGGGAACAGTGTTGTTTTTCAGCAGTCCCTCGCAGCTGAAGGTGATTGTCTTCCATGAATGTCTTATCTGTGGGTCCAAGGATGGCTGATGAGGCCAATCCAGGATCATCTGACTCTGTTGCAACTTGGGCATGCGCTTCCTCACTGGGTGGGTAGCCCTGGATTCTTGATTCAAATAGTGTTACCAGGTTACAAAATGTGTTGACTTATTTCCTAGGTAATTGACTGATTTGAAAGGAAGACTCCTGGACCTCATGTATACTAGATATATATAACTAAGCATGTTTGGCATGTCTAACACATCTTCACAGACAACTTGGTTCACAACTGAACACACTTCCATGGAGAGTAGACTTGGGATCTTCTATGCCAGTCTCTACTAGTTGAATGCTGCTGTGAACAAATGAGGGGATCTATTTTCCTCTCAGTACTATAATGCGCTATCTTTTCCCAAGATACAGTTCACATTTTTTTTCTTCTTAATCTCCTGTGCTAAATTCATCTTTTGTTTTCAATTTTATAGTACTTCATGTGAAGAGATATCTCATAAATATGCCACTTTATTCTCCAGTCTCCTTGCTTTAAAAAAAATACTTTCTGTTGGTATACAAATCTGCAATATGATTAAATTGGTGACTACTTCCTGAGGTTATATGGTTATGTAACAGAACCATATAATTACCATAAAAGGAAGGGAGGCTACAGAGAAGTGTAATTTGGTGCTGATATTCCAGTTACGTAAAGATTTGAATTCTCCCATTTAAAAAAGGTAAAGTGTTTTGAAGAGCGTCAAAGGATAAATCATAGCAGCTGAAGATTTTAGTGTTTTGCGTATACTTTCACACCATGTCTACTTATCAAAACACAATATATTATGCATGTAATAACAAGCAAGGAGAGATGGTAAAAGGATATCTGAAGGTGATGCCTAAATTACTTTCCTCTCAACTGTTTGTAATGACCTTATGGAAGCTTGAAGGTAAACATTCTTTGCTTAACATTTAGTGCAATTCCTGGTGTACGCACAGTAGATTGCTGCTATATATTCTATGTGAATATTCTATGTGACTTGTTGGCTACAGGGCCCTTAGATCCAGATTTTCAAAGGTAGTTGGGTACTCAAGTTCCACTGAAGATATCAGTAGCAGTTAGGTATCTAATACCTGTTAAAATATAAGTCTGAGATGCTTGAAAATTCTACACTGTCTTTTTTTTTTTTTTTGTGCTAAGGATCTACATGCTAAAGGAACATCTGGTATTGAGGAAATCAAATACTTCTGTGTACTTACCTGTAGGGCTTTTCGTACCAAGTACAGTAGTAGTAATTTCATTTACATAAGCACACATGTACCATTTTTGGTTCATTTATGATACCAATACTTATATATTAATGTGATTCAGGTGCATAGGAATAACATTTGTTGTTATAATATGTATGCACCCTGGTCATGGGATAGTGTTTGCTGGATTAATTACCTTTTTAATTTCATTTTCTCACCCTTAAACAGATGCAGGGGATCACCTTGAGAGGCTGGACACCTTCAAATTAGCTGGCCCAGACAGCTTACACTCCAGGGTACTTAAGGAGCTGGCAAGCATCATAGCTCTGCCACTGGCATGGATCTTCAAGAAGTCGTGGCGCTCAGATGAAGTGCCCGAAGATTGGAAGAAGGCCACTGTGGTGCCTATGTTCAAGAAAGGGAGGAAAGTAGATCTGGGGAACTACAGGCCCATCAGCCTGACCTCTATTCTGGGAAAGATCTTGGAAAAAAATCTTCAAATAGACCATTCTTGACAAACTGGCTGAAGACAACTTGCTGAGGGATAGCCAGCACAGGTTGGTTGCGAGTAGGTCTTGCCTGACCAATCTCATCTCCTTTACGACCAGGTGACATATCACCTGGACAAAGGAGAAGTTATTGACGTCATATATCTTGATTTTACAAAAGCTTTCGATCTGGTATCCCATGATCGTTTTATAGAAAAACTGGCCAACTGCGGCTTCGGCTACATCACAGTCCGCTGGCTGGGGAATTGGCTTCGAGGCTGGACCCAGAGAGTAGTAGTTGATTGAAGTCAATCATTGTGGTGCGCTGTGACCAGTGGGGGCCCCCCAGGCTCTGTCCTTGGGCCTATTCTTTTCAACATTTTCATTAACGATGTGGACATTGGTGTCAGAAGCGGACTGGCCATGTTCGCTGATGACACCAAACTTGGGTAAAATGTCCACACCCAAGGACAGGATAGTAATCCAGGCTGACCTTGATAGGCTTGGAAAAAGGATGGACGAAAACCTGATGGCCTTCAACACTGAAAAATGCAAGGTACTCCACCTTGGAAAGAAAAACTTGCAGCATGCTTATAGGCTTGTCAGTGCTACACTTGCTAATACCATGGCCGAAAGGGACGTGGGGGTCATGATTGACCACAAGATGAATATGAGCCACCAGTGTGATGTTGTAGCTGGCAAAATGAGCAAAACTCTGACTTGCGTCCATAGATGCTTCTCTAGCAAATGCCAAAATGTCATCTGCCCGCTGTACTCAGCCTTGGTGAGGCTGCAGCTGAAGTACTGCATCCAATTCTGGGCTCCACAATTCAAAAAGGATGTGGAGAAGCTTGAGAGAGTCCAAAGGAGAGCCACGCACAGGAAAACAGGCCTTATGATGAGCGGCTGAGAGCTATGGGACTCTTCAGCTTGGAAAAGCGCAGGCTCAGCGGGAACCTGGTAGCTGCCTTTAAGTATATAAGGGGTGTACATCAGGATCTGCGGGAACGCCTGTTTACCAGAGTGCCCCATGGGATGACTAGATCAAATGGTCACAAACTTCTCCAAGACTGTTTCAGGCTGGGCGTAAGAAAGAACTTCTTTACAGTCCGAGCCCCCAAGCCCTGGAACAGACTGCCGCCAGAGGTAGTACAAGCACCTACTCTGGACTCCTTTAAGAGTCAATTGGACATGTATCTTGCTGGAATCCTGTGACCCCAGCTGACTTCCTGCCCCTGGGGCAGGGCGCTGGACTCGACGATCTTCTGAGGTCCCCTCCAGCCCTAATGTCTATGAATCTATGAAACTTAAAAGCCAAAGGATGTATGGGAAGATTATTAACATTTTTGCTTAAAACAAAAATGACACATACTTTGCAAAGAAATGTCATTTACATCAGTTCCAGCTCACTAATATTTTAACTAATTTTCAATGTTGTATAGGTGGTAAGAAAAAAAAAGTGTCAATACGATGTTCAGCTCCTGTTCCTGCTTTCATTTAGTGGCAAAGCTCCTGTTGAAGTCAGTAGAAGTGAGTCCTTGTATTCCAAATAACAACAAGGAGGTCTTTCTCCAATGAATGCTTGGGAAAAGTACGGGGCAGGTGACCCCTATTATCGGTTTGGAAGTTTAACATAAAGCACCGATCAGTTGACAGAATAAAAGATTCAAAGAAATGAAGAATTGTATGCTTCATGGTTCATGGGTTTTTTTTAAATATATACATTCTCTGCACTTTCCAAGTTGTAACATTAATTTTATCAGTCATAAAAAGCAACTTTCCTTATTAGGGAGCTAAACTGCTTGTTTGTCAAAAGGATACTATGCTGAGCCTTGCAATATTATGTAGAAAATGAGAGTAAATGCTTTTGGAGATACAGCAATAATTGTGCTGTGATCTTTTTTGGTAACTTCCAATCGTCATGGGTCACACTAAATATCACAAAGCAATTTTTACTGGTTTCAGAGAAATGCAATGCAATGTAATTTATATATGCAGCCATGGTGGGGGGAGGGAGGTAAAAGAGAGGAAGCAGGAAAAAACGAAAGTCTCCCAAAAGGCTGCTCAGATTTTATAGCAATGAAATTACAAATACTCCATGTCTACTCTGAAGCTTATGTTTGCAAGGTGCTATTTTCTAAGATGGTGTAGATTTCCTTTGTCACTGAGACAAAGCTGTCAATATCAAATGTATATTAAAATGAAATTAAGATCTTCTTTGCACTGTCATACTAATAACCAATTGCAGCCATATTAAGCTAAGAAATACTCATTTTTTCCCTCTGAACTGGTACTTGCCTTAAGCCTGCAAAAATACCTGATCCAGTCTTGATGTTTTTCATCAATCCAAATCTTACACAGCATGCATTTTTACTTAGCTCTTGTGTTTTAATCTTAAATTTCTGTAGTGTTTGTTTAAATCTATAGCTGGAAGCTAGGCAGGAGAGGTTTTGAAAAAAGCTCTAGTTAGAAGCTCTAAAGTCTAGCATGTATGTGCATTTTCAGGAATATTTCTGAATTCTACATAAAATAGAATCAGAGAACAGAAATGCTGGAAAACATGTCAGGAAGTCATCTAGTCCAACCCTTGTCCTAGGTAGGATCATTCCTGTCTAAATCATCCTTGACAAATGTTTGTCAAATCTGCCCTTAAATTTCCAAGGATGGAGATTTCACAGTCTCTCTAGGTAATCTGTTCAAATGCTTGGCTACCCTCAGAGTGAGAAGGTTTTTCCTAATATTGAACCTAAATTTCCCTTTGGTGCAATTTGAGATTGTTGCCCTTTGTCCTGTCCTTTGCAGCCACAGAGAATAGTCTGTCAACATCCTCTTCATAACCATTTTTCGTGCATTTGAAGGCTGTTATCAGCTCCCCCTGTCAGTCTGATCTTCCTCAGATTAAAAAACCCCAGTGATAAAAGTTTTGGGAATCAGACATTAGAAGAAGGGCACAGGCAAATTAGAGTCCAGCAGAGTGCAACTAAGATGATTAGAGGTTTGGGAAACATGATTTACAAGGAAAGGATGGAAGAACTGGGGGGTTTTAATCTATCAATGTAATTCAATACACTGCTTTGATGTCACCCAGAATGGTGCAAGGAACTAGACTTTTCAGTTAGCTCTTTATCTCTGATCACACCCTTATCCACCTAAAATGTTGTGATCATGACATCCAAGTTTTTGGCTCAGACCCATCACTAGCTTTAAACACTTCCTAATGTGTATTAAGGCAGTAAGTCTAGCAGGGGTTGGGAATAAAACTTCTGAGTGTCAAGGGACATGAGTCAGGCCTGCAGTTTAGGGGCATTAGGATTTTGTTTCCACATTGCATTGACTTAAAACCAAGTTATTTCTTTATAAAATATACAAATGAGAGTCAAGATGAATGTTAATTAGCAAGAAAATGAAAGAAATGGAATATATTGAGCCATTAATGTGGTCTGGAACAGGCAAACCTCTGATTCAGCAATTAGCTTTTCTAAGGGATGGTCTCATTTATTTCAGTTCAAAGCAGCTCTGGAAGATGGTTCTTGTTATAGATTGCCAATTTAACAAGAAATAAAAAATCAGGAAATTTATACATAAGGATACTAATAGCACATGGCCTGCTCTAGCACTTGTTATCACTAAACATTAAAAACTGTGTGTCCCCCATCCAATTAACAATCTCAACGGTATATTTTTTTCTTTTCTAAAGCTTCAAAACTATAACCAGCCTTGTATGAGTCCAAATCCAAGCTGGCCCAAAACCAATTTACCATTGAGAGGAAGAAACTGGTTAAGACTGCATAGATTCCAGAATGCACTTAAATTTCACTGCTCCCCAGCACAAAAAACCTCCAAAAATTTCTTCTAAAGGATCTAATTCTGAAATCTTTTTAAAGCCCATCTTGCAGTCAATGGGAATTTTACCTGACCAAACTAGGGAGCTTTGTATCTAGAATTGTGAAAAGGGGGTGCAGATGGCAAGGTGCATTATCACATATAAAACACCTTTTACTCTAGTTAAAAAAAAAAGCTAGAAGCTTTACTAATATGCTAGGGTCTTAAGACTGTATTATTCAGTTTAAGATTCAAGCAAAAACAAATAAAACTTTGTTTTTAACTTATTTCAATAATCTGCAGGGCTGTGAAATAGGAGATTCATTACCAAGAGCAGCCAAAAAGACAGCAGAATTCCAGAACACAGGATAGCTTGATAACTGGAACATCAAAACCGCTAAAAAAGAAGAGGGGGCATTAATACCTGTGGAATGAAGAGTTTCAAAGGGATCTGGTAGATTACAATAAGCCATGAAGTCAATTGACTGCCTCAGTGCTACGTGACTAGAAATGGTGCTGCCAAAGCCAGGCAGTTAGTTTTAAACTTCAGGTGGACCAGGAATCAAAATGGGCTGCAAGTGCATTAGTGCACCACCCCTGGATCTGTTCCTGTTTGTGTCCTTTGTTGAGGTCCAGGTTACAGAGCCAGCTGGAGATTTATAGTCCACCCTCATTTGGTGGATTTCTTAGGGATTTATTCATTGTTTCCATTCACAGCATAGCAGTTACAGGCTACCACAATCCCAAAATTGGTGGGGTGAGGACCCTTTTTTCAAACAGTGTTGTATGGTTAAAGTCCAAATACTTGGAGAGATGGGAAAGCAAGGTGCAGACTAGTTCCTTATAGCTATAAACTACTTTAGATAGGTAAACAAAGTTAAATGCTAATTACAGAGTTGTGTCTGTTATAATTCATAATACAGAGTAATTACATAATAGTTACATTCCAATTTCAGTGAAATTACTGTGGTTGTGCTTTGCTTGTAATTACTAACTCATATAAACAGGTTAATACATGACTGAGTCATTACAGTATAGATATAACAAGTTAATGTACCTGGATTCTAAAAATATGCAGTTAATATAAGGCAAAATGGTAATAAGTCATTTAGGCATGTAGACAGACTCCTAGTTATATGAATTGTTGTCTTCAAAAAGTCTTAAACTCTAATTACGATGTAATTATGCAGCACAATTATAATGTGAGCTATAACCACTTTATGATGTATTCCTTAAACATGGGATTTCAGTGTTAAAAATCAGTAGTTTATGTAACTTAACAGAAATTTTTAAAAGCTAAGTTCATTCCATGACATATTAGCATAAACAGTCATTGCAACTTGTTCCATAAATCAGTATCAATTTGCTAAGTAGCCAAATAGTTTATATGTCTACTGATTTTAGAAAAAAGAACCCCTGCCCTGCCCCACAGTATTTGTATTTTGATTTTATGTCATAGACTCAAATGAGGAAGGAAACCAGGCTGTTCCCAGATGACTTCCAAGGCTCAGGAAGAATACCAAAATAAGAGATTAAATCCGGAAACACCTTATGCAGGAGGTCAGACTACAACACATAACACAGACCACAGGACCTCACCCAGTAATTTCTGCATCAAGCTAGAGCACATCCTTATGATGGACAGGTGCGTTTTTGATTTAAAAACTGCAAGTGACAAAGAATCTGCCACATTCCTGGTTAAACTGATATTGGTTATTTATTTTCCCTGCTAGACTGAAGAGCTGCCTACTCTTTAATTATTTCCCATGTAGCTACTTTTAGACTGGGATGCCCTTGTGGATAAATTGAATAGAAGAGAAATACTTGAGTTCCTTGCTTTTCTTCTCAGACCTTATTCCTTCTTTTGCAGCTCTTTTTGAATCAGTGCTAATTTCTTGATAGACTTTTTGAAGTGTATGCACCAGAACTGGCCACAGTATTCCACCAATGATCTCAGAGAGGCTAGGTACAGAGGCTTCCCTGCCCCCCTAGATGCCTGGCCCAGTGTGGCTTCTCTCTCCAGGCCTGTCCCTGACCTTCTGTCAGTGCAGGGCAGAGGGGGGGAAAGCAGAGGCCCCAGTCACATGGACTTCCTTCCCATCCCCAGACCCAGCCAGAACAGCTGGGGGCTCCACTTTACTCCCTCCCCCAATGCTACTGGCAGATGGTGGGGAGAAAAGTCACACTGGCCAGGCAGGTCAGGCAGCTGGCTCAGGGGAGGGGGGACTTGTGCAGGGGCCTCCACTTTCCCCCTGCCCCTCCTTGCCACTGACAGCTGAGGGGGACAGGGCTTGGGAGAGGAGTCAACTGGTCAGCCAGGCCAAAAAGTGGGACAGTGGGGAGGCACCCATTGCGCAACCCTCCCCTCCCCCAGCCATTCTGGTTGGGCCTGGGGGGGCGAATCTGTGCAGTGGGGCTTCTGCTTTCCCTTCTCTGGCATGCTGGGGGTCCTGTGAGAACGCCTCCAGCCTATGCACCCCACCCGCCAAAGAGTGAAGGTGTGTTCTGTTCATTCCCGATCCAATCTACACAGCTTAGAGAAACCTTAGAGAAAGTGTGATTGATTCTGTTATGGGCTCCTTGAATGTCTGTACCTAGCCAGAATGTTGCACATAGAGATAAACCATACTTCTGCTTCTATTTTGCATTCCTGTTTATAAACCCAAGGATTACATTTGTCCTCTGGCATTGTGTTCAACCGCTATCTACTGTATTCCCCTACCCCAAGTCTTCTTCAGGGTCACTGCTTTCTCAGATATAGTCTTGTCTCATAACAGTGAACTATATTCTTTTTTCTTCTTCTGGGAGCATTGCTTTATATATGGCTGTGTTTAAAATAGATGTTCAAATGAGCCAGGTGATCTAGGTTCATCCCATCTTTTTTCCCCTCTCCACTAATCTTTGCCTTCTCTGCAGATTTCACCAGAGATGAAATGATGTAACATTTCAGGATTTCTTAGGGTGATACCTTTTACTGGACCAACAGTGTAGCTGGGATAGAGTTAGACAAGCTTTTGAATGCAAGACATTCTTCCTCTGGTCTGACCATGCTTGGCTTGGTCTGGTCAGGCCTGACAAAGAATGTCTAGTATTTGAAACCTCATCTGATTCCTTCCCAGCTACATGGTTGGTCCAATGAAAGGTATTACCCTAAGAAATCCTTCCCCCTCTCATTAATTTCTGGAACATCAAAGCTACAACATCACTGTTACACTGCTTTAATATTTTGTGTCATTGATGAAGATTCTGATTTTTTCCTGGCATTGGGCTAGGTACAGGTACAGGCCTCATTAGAAAAATGATGCACACTACTTGCTAATTCCCCATTTACAATTACAGTTTGAGAACTGTCAATTTTAACCTTTCTTAACTACTTTAAAGTGAGTATATACTGATTTTATATAGTGCTAATTTTCATCAGGATTAAATCAAATGCCTTAAGAAAGACCTTTATTAGTCGAACTTGTGATATTATGAGATGTATTTTACATGGACTCATATTGATTTCTCAGTAATTGTGCCAGTCTTTTAATTCTTTACTGATTGCTTCCCACTCCATCAGACATTCAATGATTTTATCATGAAATAACTTGAAACTAAACTGTTCATAGCCTTCCTGACTGTCTAGAACTTCTACAGTTTTCTAAGATTTGTTAAGAATTAACTTGTGTGAATCAGAAAGCCCTTTGGCCAATTCTTTGATTACTGTGAGGTATAGGATAGCCAGTCTGGCACCTTTTAAAAACGTTTAAACAGGGGGTATTAACATTTACGGCTCTCTCATGGAATAGAAAGGGTTTTGGTTTTATCACTGCAAGATGAATACATCATCCTGCTTCTTTCCAAATACAGAATGGAAACATTTGTTGAATACTTCTGGCTTTTGTACATTATGATGGATGACATTACCATCCTTTCTAATATCAGATTTATATGATTAATAGGCTTTGATTTTATTCATTCTTAATATATTTAAATAAATCTTCCTTATTGTTCTAATCTTACTAGTTATAGCTATCCCACTGCCAACCATATCATCAATTTGCATTTCCTAACTGCTGATTTTTATTTATTAATACCATTTCCGCATTGTTCTGGGTCTGTATTAAATATAACTTTTGTGGTCATCTCCCATTTTAAAAAGAAGCCTTCTTCCCAAATGCCCTTACCTTTTTTGGCATCCTACAGTATGTCCACAAGGGCAGTCATCATTGTCTGTGCAATCAGGTACTGATTACAGTGTACACATGATAGCATGCAATTCAGTGCAGGCTGATAATCTCACCTGAAAAGCTGGGTAAATACTGAGCTCTGTGCTACCATGGCTACACTGATAGCATCTGAACTATGCCTACTTTCCCCTCTAATTTTCATGTTTAAATATTCCCTCCCCCACAGTTTTGTTCAATTGTTTTTAGCTTTGGGGAACTGGCCTTTTTGAAGCAGCAAGTATGTATTTTATTGGTCAAGACTACATCTCTTTTCACATAGTGAATACAATGAGATCATGATCACTTGCAGCTAGGCAACCATCAATTTTAATTCAAGGATCAATTAATTCTTATCTGCCAGGATGAGGTCTGCCATAGAATAACCCCAAGTATTGTAATACATTTGCTAGACAAGTCAGTAACATCAGTGAATTATCTGTCAAGAAATATCCTATTTGCCCTAATAGATACAGTAGAAGGAGTTTTGATAATGTGCAAAGCCAGGTGTTACCTATTATTTAGAGCATATGACAGCCAAGAGTAAAATCTGTAGTTGAAAAACACAGTAAACTTCACATGTATTGATCCATATGAAACAAATATTAGCCCATAATGCATTTAAAGTGTGAGTTAGTTTCAGATACAAAAATATTATCTGCACTGGATACAGGATGTGCATCTTGATTCACCTGGCTCTGCCTGTCAGGGTCTAACCTGGGGACTTTTAATGTATTACTCAGATGTTATAAGTGTAAGCAAATGCTGATTAGTTTCACTTTTCGAGCCATTACAAAGTAAGTGCACCAATTTGGATGATTGTAAGCTGTTGAAGTTACCATGTGACCTAATTTAGTTTAGGAACCTTAAGGAGCAAGAAAGGCTTTGTCTCTTGCTTTCTGCAAAATTTGCATCTCAACTTATAATAGTAGAAAACTGATCTAATAAATATGGTCCAATACAGATTCTAAGCTCCTTGGGGAAGGGCTTGTCTGCTACTCTGAGCAGTGGGTAGCCCTCAGCCAATACTATAATAAACACGATTAACCATTATGTGTCCAGAGCCAAACAAGTCAATCATTCCCATTTAATTATATTGTATTTGCTACTGGAATACAAATTAAAATAAGTTATAGCAACTAACTGAGGGAAATACAGAAATGAAAAAAGATGGGAAATTTGAGAGGAAGTGATGACAATATGATATAATTCATGATCCTGAGATGGGGAAGGTATGAAGTCAGCAAAATTAAGCTTCTAAAGAGCACAATATAGGAAGCTCAACAAGAAACTGTCTCAGCACAATGGAAGCACAGGAGGAATGTTAAGAGACTGCTGTGGCTGTATAAGTATCCTATTCTAGGATACTTTCAGCGCAAAAAGGAGTGTGGGTTGTAGCTTTGTTGGTCTAAGGCCATAAGAGACATGGAAGATACTGCATTTTGCCATTTGAAATGGAAACTTCATGTAGCAGGCTCACCTTTCAGAGCTTGAGTTGAGTCCCAGGCTTGAAATCATGCTGTTTTGATTGGTGGAACCCATACACCAATCAGGAGGCAGCAGGAGAAATAAAGTCACATCCCTTTGCTGAGGGGAGGGGGAGAAGAGCTCCCCTCGACCTGATTGAAGACTGTAAGCTGTCAGGTCTGAAAGACTTCAGGGGCGGAGCCCTGGAGCGTATAAAAGGAGCTGCGTGCCCAGCGCGAGGGACTTGAGAAGAGCGGAGCCAAGGAAAGCTGGGGAGCTCTCCTCCAGCGGGCAATAGGCCCAAGGCTCCTGAAGCTGCCACTGAAGGAGCAGCCTTGGGAGTGGTGTGAAACTGCTCAGGCTGTTGACGGCACGCAGGGACGGTGCGTTGAGATCTGGCCCTGGGAGTGTTGTGAGATTGCTCAGGCCCATCTCGGTGCATGGAGCCCAGGCTTTGGGAACCGCAAGCGGCGGCTTGAGTCTGCAACCCCGGCAGGGCCAGTGGGCAAAAGGCTTTGGGGCTGCAGTAAGGCAGCTCTGGCCCCATCTCCCGGCAAATGGCCAGGTCCCACAGTGCACAGGGCAGTTTACGGGCCCAAGCCTTGGGAGCCAGGGAGTAGCGGAGGCTGCTTGAGTTAACCACCCAGCATGAGGACAGCTGGCTGGAGCCTGTACTAAGAGAGCCCTCAGTGCCAAGCCAGGGCACGGGGAAATAGTAGTGCTGCAGTGTGAGGCCCAGCACCCAGGAGCCAGTGGTGGTGGTGCAGCAGCTGAAAGGAGCCTAAGCCCTTGGTGCCCAGAGCAGGGCACAGGGTGGGAGGAACCCAGCGGAGCAGGAGAGGCCTGGAGAGGTGCTCCAGCAGAGGAGACCCCATTGAATTGCGCCCTGACCACTGCTACCTGAGGAAGCGTGAGTCATTGGGCCCTTGGGTCCCACAGGGGAAAGATGTTGGGGCGGGCAACCCCAGAGAAGGGGCTGGGTGAGCAGCCCCCCCCCCCACCTAGTCAAGGCCCCAAGGGGAGGGGCCCTGGTGCTTCCTGGACACCTCCCAAGGGATCCCATTGGAAGGAGGACTGTCTCTTGCCATGGGCCAGGGACTATATTAAGGAATAGATGTTATTAAGATTGTTCATGTTTTTGCCTTATATTTTGTAATTGAAATGTTGTATTGTGATGTTGTAAATAGTGTTATTTAGGGTTTGACCTTGGTTATTGGTTAAGAACTTTGGGCTTGGGCTAACTCTATAGAGGAAAGAGGGATCTGCTTGAAATTCTGACATCCCTCTCACAGCCCCCCCCTCCCCCCCCCGCCTACCCATCCCATTCAATTGAGAATAGTGCACACCCTTGTGTGTACCCGGATTACATTCACAACGTGAAAAATAAAGAAACCAGACTCAACAGTGACATATATATTTTCTAAAGCTATGCAAGAAACACAACATCATTCCCAGAGGATTAAACATCTACAATCCTCTGACACACAACTCCAAAACCGACTGATCACCTCAATTTACAATTTAACTGACTGGCTTTCTTGCATATGTACTGGCCTCTGGCTGCTTTACCACTCCATCCAGGAAGAGCACAGACCATTTGCAGATGCTTCCTCAGCCTGATAAAGGGTGTTTGTCCCCGAAACCTTGCTAAGAAGAATTTTTCCAACTATTTGAGTTGGTCTAATAAAAGATATCGGATTTACCCAAAGAATCTTGTCTGCCTTCAGTGCAAGAAAGCATACAGGCAATGGAAAAATGGACAGGTTACTAAGGAAGCATACCAGGAAAATCGCAAAAACCTGCAGGGACAAAATCAGCAAGCCAAATGTAAAAAATGAGCTGCACCTGGCAAGGAAGGTTAAGAAGAGGTGCTATAAGTATGTTGGCAAGAAAAGAAAGACCAAAGCAGCTATGGGTCCACTGTTAAATACCCAGGGGAACTCTTAACAGAAGATGCAAAGAAGACAGAGCTGCTCAACAGCTACTTTGCCTCAGTTTTCATAAAAATGTTAAACTGCAACCAGACATCTAGTAAGGGTTATTTGGATAAGAAAGGGGACAAGTTGAGAGCTGAGATAACAAAAGAAACAGAGAGATTTTGATGAGTGTAAATGAAGTCAGCAAGACCTGTTGAACTTCATCCCAGGGTACTGAAGGAACTGGTAGAGGAGATCTTGGAGTCCCTAGCAATAATATTTGATAGGTGATATACCAGAGGACTAGAAAAGCACCAGTGTAGTTCCCCTCTTTAAAAAAGGCAAAAAGTAGGACTGGAGGACTGTAGATCAGTTAGCCTTACTTAAATATCTGGAAAGTTACTGGAGCGTACTATAAGGAAATCCATTCGTAAGCATCTGGAAGAGGAAAGGCTGATCACAAATAGCCAACATGGATTTATTAAGAAAAAATTATAACAAATTTGATCTCCTTCAACAAAGTAACTACTTGGGAAGATGAAGAGAATGTTGTGGATATAGCGTATCTGGATTTCAGCAAGGCTTTTGACAAAGTCCAATATAACCTTCTCATAAACAAATTTGAGAAATGTGGGCTAGAAAAAACTACTAGAAGGTGGATAGACAACTGGCTCTATAGCCACAAGCAAAGGGTAATTAGAAATGGATCCATGTCAAAATGGCAGAAGGTTTTGTATAGAGTCCCGTTAGGGGTCTGTCTTGGGCCCAGTGCTGTTCAACGTGTTTGTTAATGATTTGGATGCTGGCATAGAGAGCTTTTTGACCAAATATGCAGACAACACAAAACTGTGAAGGATTGCAAACATGTTGGAGGAACAATTCAGAAGGCAACAGATTTGGAAACGGGTTGAACTAAGAAGATGAAATTCTGCTGACAAATGAGAAGTGCTATACCTAGGGAAGAGTCATAAAAAATACTAATACAAACTGAGTGACACTAGATGAATGGCAGATCTAGGACTCTTGGTAGATCATAAACTCAATATGAGTCTTCAGTGTGATGCAGCTGCACAAAATGTGAATGCGGTTTTGGGATGCATCAAGAGAAGCATTGGGCGCAAAACATGGGAGGTGATAGTATTTCTTTACTTGGAAATGGTTAGGGCTCATCTAGAGTATTGTGTCCAGTTCTGGGCTCCACATTTTAAAGAAGTCATGGAGAAGTTAGAGAGGGTCCAGAGGTGGGTGAAAAAATAATAAAGGGCTTAGAAAGCAAGTCACGAGGAAAGGTTGAAGAAAATAGGCATAAGGAAATAGCTTGTGGAACAGGCACTTAAGTGTCTACATGATACCAGTTTTTAAATATCTGAAGGGCTGCCATAAAGAAGAGGGAGAACACCTTTTCTTTCAGGCTGCAAAGAGCAGGGTGTGCACCAATGGTTTGAAGTTTCAGTAAAGGAGATTTTGATTGCCTTCCTGATTTTCTTCAGTCAGTGAGACATGGAATAGACTGACTACGGAAGCATTAGAGGTGTTGAAGAGGAGGTTGGACAAGCATTGGTCACAAATGATCTATGAGTCTAATGCCTATGTTTTACTCTGGGTATTTCCTATGCTTCTGGGCCTTGGTGGCTGCCACATGGGACTGGGATGGAACTTTTTCCCCTCCTGATGCTACATGTGTTGGGGTTGTTTCTTTTTTTTTCTTTCCTCAGAAGCATGGGGTGTTGGCTGCAGCCCAGACTGGGGGTTTTGACTGGGGTATGTCAGCGCCCCTGCTGGGACTTAAGCCCAGAGGTTCCTGACTAGAGGGTCTCACCCCTCTGCTCAGAGTTAGACCAATCACTATATTTGGGGTCAGAACGGAATTTTATTCCAGGGTCAAATTGGTAGAGCAAAGATGGCTTAATTGCTGATCCCAGTAAAATAAAAACAGTAGCTGAAGTTCCTGTTTCACATGTAACAGTGATCTATAGAGACCTATGGGTGTGATAAACTGTTAGGCAAAATTCATTCCAAATCTGTCTAAAAATAGCCTTAAGGTAACTGCTGGAAAGTGACTGTGACAGATCAGCATTAAACTTTCAATTCATGTTTGACATAAGAAAGGAATGTGCAAAGAATAATAGAAATGTGAACTTAGGGTCTTTTAAACTCAACGGTAGGTCTTCACAGCAGGCACAGAAGTAACTGTGATATACTGTAGAAATGCCTGAGCTAGCTTTAAATGTGCTCTAGACATAATAGTCTAGCCATAACAGCATGGAGCTCAGTGCAGGCTAATTTACCTTGCCTTTTTGCAGAGTGCCATTTCAGTGTATGCAGTATAGATATGCAAAGTAGTGGGACAGGTTGCCTGTAAAAGCCAGACTAGTGGAAAACAGCAAAATGTAGATGGCAGGGTAAATATTTTTTGGAAAAAAGCTGCAAAGGTGAGCTAAGAGAGTTGCATGCATCTCCAAAATAATTTTAGGATGTTAAAATAGAATGCATCCGAAGCTCTGAAAATAATGCCAAATGAGTTAGAGGGACCCAAAGAACAGAGATTTCATAACGTATCTCCTTGGAAGATACACGTGAATAAATACTTTGTAGACATGAAGTCAATGGTGCTATACCCATTATTTTAGCTAAGAAGCTGGACCAATATTTGACATGTTGCCTGATAAAAGGATCAGTGGAATAAAGGAAGGATACATCTTTAAGTGGTATTTTTAAACTTCTGATATTCCAGTAATGGCACAGAGGTTGATGACAAGTTTGACATAATTTTAGTGTTAAGCAGTTTTAATCACCTATTACCACAATGCCAGTGGTTATAGACCTGAATATTTTATGCAGACTGTACTAAGAGATGTAACAATCTTCAACTTAGGATATTTTTATACCAAGGGTATGGCCAAACTAAAGTTTTTGCCTTGAGTTACTTGTCAGTTGTTCTAGGAATCAGCCCAGGGTAAGTCATAAATGTTAACCAACTGGAACAACTATCTAGGAAGTACACAGAGGAGCCTTTACAAAAGTGATAACTCCTTTAAGTTTACTGGGAATCAGTGAACTCAAAGAAAGACACTCTAGTGCAGATAAGTCATTTAGAAGTAATGAAGAAAGAATGGCAGTAGTCTACTTATAAGTCTCATTCAAAAGAGCTTGACACAGTATATGTTGCTTCCAGGACTGGAATCTGCCCAGAAGCATGAGGTGAGAACTAAGATCAATAAAGCTAGGCACTTGTGCAGTTTAGAACGCTGATCACCCGCCAGCTTGTTTTAAAATTTTGACTTAAGTAAGCCAGTTGCATTGTCTTTGTAAGGACCAGGTGCCTATTTTATACAGAAGGTACTGGGAGTTGTATTTACATCTCAGCAGAGGAAACTAAATACAGATTGAAAAGGGTATGTTGTCAACGGTTAGATTGTTTTTAAGTTTCCCTCTGTGACAGTTATATCACATGTAGAAGTAAAATCCATGCAATAAATGTTGTATATAATAAATAAAATTCATATCCCTTTGCAATTTATCAAAATGCTGACAGTATTTTCAGCATATTAATCTGCCTCACTGGGACATATTTTAATAGGATTTGAGATGGTTCTCTTTTCCATTTTTTCTCCTTACTGTAACTGTCAGAGGAGTATGTCTCCTTTGTTTTCACCATTCCTTTTCTCCTAAACATGGAATTCTCCACCACTCCTCCCCAAGGATAAAGGCTGGTGAGATTCTGTTGTAGGCTAATAACACTTGTTCTTAAAAATAAAAAATCTGATTTTAAAAGATTATTTCTGGTCACCCTGTACAGGGAGATCCTCAGCTTCTCAACAGCTTCCCAGTTTCCTTGCTTTTAGCCTTGAATTGGCTTAGCATATTGGAGTTTAAAGTTGTGTTTTTTTAGGTATAGGAAAGGTACCTTTTTAAGAGCTGTTTTGTGTTCTAGATTCAAGTTCTTTCTCTGGCAGAGACCTGCACTGTTGAACTGATGCTAGCTGAATCACCGTCTGTATTGGTGCAAAGGAATGTGCATAATTTATATAGAGAGATTTATATGGGGGGATAGAGAGAATTTATTGTCATTTTGGATACCGATTGTGGCATGTGGTCACTGTAACCAGCTCAATGTTATGTTGCTATAAAATCTTCCTACCAGACCCAAGTGTTACTTCCCTGTCTCCCTCACTCTAATGTGTGTCTGTATGTATCAAGTTATAGTTTACAAGGAATGGGATGCTGTACTTGCTGAATACTGAGAACAGATAACAGTTCCAAAGCACAGAACTTCAGGAATTCACTGAGATCTAATAGTGGAATACATCCAATCCGTGCCAAGATAGCCACACAGTAACAGGATGACAAAAAGATCTATTCACACAGTGAAAAATCTCTTAAAGTCAAACATGACAGAGCTTTTTATCTGCCCCTGTTAGAGCTTAGATATACTCCAACAGCAGGACTTACTATTGCAGCAGAAATACTGATGACCAGCTGACAAACACTTTACTCCGTATAAGAGCTCAGTTCGAATCTGGAACCTAAACAATACAAATCTTACTGATATAATAAAGGCAAACAAAACAGCAGCGTTATAGCACCTGCAAGAACAAACTGAGAGTTAGACAACTGAGAACAGATCAGCACAGCTGGAAGCCAGCCAAGAATGTAAGACCATTGCAGAGCGTCACAGTTCTGGTTAAGCTTTTTCTTCTGAATGCTCTCTGAGTCCCACATGCTGGAGCCATGTGCTGTAAAGCGTTCCTTGGTCTGGGTAGATGCCAGCACAGTCTTTTTCTTTGGATTATCTGCTGCATTTCCTGAAACTACGTTACATGACCACCAACCACATTGCACCAGAATCAAGGCCATTTCCATAGCTTTCCTAAACAATGTCCCTATCAGTGATGCTTCTATTGTGCTATAATGGAAGCCTCTTGGGCAGATGCTGTGATTTGGTAATGTAGCAGGCCTGCCTTCTGGAGCTTGGGTTAAGTCCCAGGCTTGAAATCTTGTTGACTGTTTTGACTGGTGGAGCCCATCCACCAATCAGGACGCAGCAAGAGGAGTTAAGTCATGCCCCTTTCCTGAGGGGAGGGGCAGAGGAGTTCCCTGCCACTCCCACACCTGATTGAAGACTGCAACATTCAGGTCCAGAAGACTTCAGGGGCGGAGCCCTGGAGCGTATAAAAGGAGCTGCGTGCCCAGCATGGGGGACATATCTGGGACAGAGAAGAGGAGGGTTTAGAAGAGCTGAGGAGAGCTGCTTAGCAGGGTGAAGCAGTAGCCCAGAAGCACCCTTGAAGGCTTCCATCGGTGGGGAATGGTGGACGGCTCCAGCAGCTAGGCTCTTGGTGTGCAACATAGTGCACAGCGTCCAGATCCTGGGAGCCACGAGAGGCGGCTCGGGTCTGCAACCTCTGGTGCGTGGCCAGAGACATGCTGCACAGGTGGTGCACAGAGTAGGACCTCTGGAGCCCCTGGGATGGCTCAGGTTCTCAGCCCCCGGAACGAGGCTGGGAGTTTGGTGCAGGAGGTGCTGCACAGAGGGCCTGGGAGCAGACTGAGCCTGGTGCTGCACAAGGCAGCCCAGGCCTCTGACCCATAGTAAAAGGTTGAGTCCAGGGAGCCAGATGGTGCTTGGGCTGCTGAGTCAGCAGACAGGGCTGAACCAGAGGCCACAGAAGCCCTGCATAGTGGAGCCCTGTTCCAGGGGACAATGACCCCCCCCCCCCCCCCGGCCGAAGCCCACTGCAGGTGAGAAAGCAGCTTGGTGCAGAGGACAAGGGCCACCCTTCAGGCCTGGAAGCCATGAGTTGCAGGGAAAAGAGGGTTCCCATAGGGGAGGGGGAGTCCCCCCTGGTTGGTTAAGGGCTCCTGAAAGTGGAGGTCCCATTGGGAGGGCCCCGCTAAAGTAAACCAGCTTCCTTGTAGGGCTTGGGAAAAGCCCAAGGGCATTGAGGTTTCCCCTTGGGATTAAGTTTATTGTTGGGGTTCTTGCGCCATAAGTGGTGTGATGGCATGCCTTATATTTTGTGAACTCTCGTGTTTGTAAATTAGTAGATAAGTAGAGTCCTAGGGTTCTGCTGGGACCCCCTGTGCTATTATTTCACCTGTTGTCTATTTGTATTAATTTGTGGCTTATTTATTGCTCACCCATACTTATCTATAGTTTATCTTATCTTTATACTTATTTATAGTTTAGGCTATCTATGTTTATTTTGGGGTTTATCTGTTTCAGATCAGATACTTACCTGTGACTTACCTGTATCTGGAGCACTGTTATTAGGTTTTATGGCATTTACCCAGAGGTTATTGTTTATTCATAGATTCATAGATGTTAGGGTCGGAAGGGACCTCAGTAGATCATCGAGTCCGACCCCCTGCATAAGCAGGAAAGAGTGCTGGGTCTAGATGACCCCAGCTAGATACTCATCTAACCTCCTTCTGAAGACCCCCAGGGTAGGGGAGAGCACCACCTCCCTTGGGAGCCCGTTCCAGACCTTGGCCACTCAAACTGTGAAGAAGTTCTTCCTAATGTCCAATCTAAATCTGCTCTCCGCTAGCTTGTGGCCATTGTTTCTTGTAACCCCCGGGGGCGCCTTGGTGAATAAATACTCACCAATTCCCTTCTGTGCCCCCGTGATGAACTTATAGGCAGCCACAAGGTCGCCTCTCAACCTTCTCTTGCGGAGGCTGAAAAGGTCCAGTTTCTCTAGTCTCTCCTCGTAGGGCTTGGTCTGCAGGCCCTTGAACATTCGAGTGGCCCTTCTCTGGACCCTCTCCAGGTTATCCGCATCCTTCTTGAAGTGCGGCGCCCAGAATTGCACGCAGTACTCCAACTGCAGTCTGACCAGCGCCCGATAAAGGGGAAGTATCACCTCCCTGGACCTATTCGTCATGCATCTGCTGATGCACGATAAAGTGCCATTGGCTTTTCTGATGGCTTCGTCACTCTGCCGGCTTATGTTCATCTTGGAGTCCACTAGGACTCCGAGATCCCTTTCCACCTCTGTGCCACCCAGCAGGTCATTCCCTAGGCTGTAGGTGTGCTGGACATTTTTCCTCCCTAGGTGCAGCACTTTGCATTTCTCCTTGTTGAACAGCATCCTGTTGTTTTCTGCCCACTTGTCCAGCCTATCCAGGTCTGCCTGCAGCTGTTCCCTGCCCTCTGGCGTGTCCACTTCTCCCCATAGCTTTGTGTCATCTGCAAACTTGGACAGAGTACATTTGACTCCCTCGTCCAAGTCGCTGATGAAGACATTAAAGAGTATCGGTCCAAGGACCGAGCCCTGCGGGACCCCACTGCCCACACCCTTCCAGGTCGAGACCGACCCATCCACCACGACTCTTTGGGTGCGACCCTCTAGCCAATTCGCCACCTACCGGACTGTGCAGTCATCCACATCACAGCCTCTTAGCTTGTTCACGAGTATGGGGTGGGATACCGTATCGAAGGCCTTCCTGAAGTCTAAGTATACGACATCCACCCCTCCTCCTGTGTCCAGGCGTTTCGTAACCTGGTCATAGAAAGAGACTAGATTGGTCAGGCACGATCTGCCCGCCACAAACCCGTGCTGGTTTCCCCTCAGCATAATTTGCCCTGCCGGGCTCTCACAAATGTGAGCCTTGATAATTTTTTCAAAGACTTTACCAAGGATGGAGGTGAGACTGACTGGCCTATAATTGCCCGGGTCCTCCTTCCTCCCCTTTTTGAAAATGGGGACCACATTAGCCCTTTTCCAGTCCTCTGGGACTTGACCCGTGCGCCACGAACGTTCAAATATTCCCGCCAGTGGCTCTGCAATGATGTCGGCCAGTGCCTTCAGCACCCTCGGATGGAGCCCATCCGGGCCTGCCGATTTAAAGGCATCCAGTTCTTCCAAATGACTCTGCACCACCTCAGGATCTACGTATGGAAGTCTGGTGCCTTGCTGCTGCCTCTCTACAACCCCAGTGAGAGACTTGTCGTGCCCCTCGCTTAGGAACACTGAGGCAAAGAACTCGTTGAGGAGTTCAGCCTTGTCCCCCCTGTCTGTCACCAATTGTTTCTGCCCATTTAGCAGTGGTCCTATTCCTCCCTGGGCCTTCCTTTTACTCCCAATATATCTATAAAACATTTTCTTGTTGTCTTTTACTTGGGTTGCCATCCTCAGCTCCATGGTAGCTTTGGCCCGCCTAACTGCCTCCCTACAAGCACGAGCAGAGGAGATATATTCATCTTTAGTGATCTCATCCTGTTTCCACTTTTTATGTGCTCCCCTTTTGGCCCTTAGGCTGCCCTGGATTTCTCTGGTCAGCCAGGGAAGCCTCCTGGCCCCTTTCCCTTTTTTGCCTCGCTCGGGGATCGTCTTGCTTTGTGCCCAAAGGATCGTTACCTTTAGGCACAGCCACCCTTCTTGGGCTCCCATCCCTTCAAAACTCCTACTCTGCAGTGCGTCCTTGACTAATCGCCTGAGTGCAATGAGATCAGCTTTCCTAAAGTCTAGCACTTTCACCCTACTAGTTACCTTACCCACTCGACGTCTTATGTTGAATTCTATTATTAGGTGATCACTGTCTCCCAAATGGCTACCGATCTGGAGGTCCCCTATCATGTCATCCCCTGTTGCCAATACCAGATCCAGTATGGCATTCCCCCTAGTGGGACCATGCACCTCCTGTGTCAGGTGGAGGTCCTGTATACAGGTTAGAAACCTGCGTGAGCGATGGGACCTTGCTGTCTGCATCTCCCAGCAGATGTCCGGGTAGTTTAGGTCCCCCATGACTACCGCCTCTTTAGCTTTTATAGTCTCCGAGAGTTGCCTCAGGAGCCCCGCATCTATTTCTTCCCCTTGGTGTGGGGGTCTGTAGCAGACCCCTACCACCAAATCCCTTTCTCCCTGCCCCCCATGTAGCCTAACCCACAATCCTTCTACTTCCTCAACCTCGGATTCTGTCTTGATGAGGGTTGATGTGTATTGCTCACTGACATAAAGTGCAACCCCCCCCCCCTTTCTTCCCTGACCTGTCCTTTCTATACAATCTATAGCCCTCAATATGTACCGCCCAGTCATGGGATGAATCCCTGCAGGTCTCTGTTAGCCCCACTAAGTCATAGGTGTTTAGTGCAAGCAGGAGCGCTAATTCATTCTGCTTGTTCCCCATGCTCCTAGCATTAGTATATAGGCACTTGAGCCCTGCGACTCGTCATTAGTATATAGGCACTTGAGCCCTGCGACTGGTCATTAGTATATAGGCACTTGAGCCCTGCGACTGGTCATTATGTTACTTGTTTAGATATCTTATATTGTACATATGTTTATATCCATGTTCCTTTCCCTTGTAATAAGTTAATGTAAATAAATTTGTATATAGTTATGTCTCTTGACAATCCTGGTTTGGTTCTATAGGGATGGAGGGAATCTGAGCAGTCTGCAGTTCCCCCCCCCCACCCCCACCCCACAGGGCACCTGCCAGCTAACAATCCCCTTCAACTGGAGAAGGGGAGCATGTACCCAAGTTACCTGGGCTACAGTAAAATAATTTAGACCTTATGGTCCGCCCAGGACAACTGCTGACCTGCAAAACGTCAGTTTTTTAAGCATACTACTTTCAGAATTCCAACCTCGTATGCACTGTGATTTTCAGTTTACTTCCCTGGGAGCAAGTAATCATTAAAAGCCAGAACACTCTAGGCTTTGTGAGAATGTCCGTGTGTAGATGAAATGAGAGGAGTGTGTGCACGGCACTTTAAAGTGGGCTAAATGCTTTTGCACTGCTTTTAAGGTGCCCAAAGAGGCCCCACCTCGATGGCGTCTTGCACATTAATTCCAGCTGCTGTAGGAAATTGGGCAGCGTAATGCGCCTTAAACGACTTGGGGTGCAGCAAACTAAAACTCCTTCCAGTTTTAGTTTGCTTCCCCTACAGCCATGGAGCAAAGCACTGGGCTCCATGCAGCTCCACAGCTCTGCAGAAAGTCCTGGAGGCAGCCTGGCAGCAGCCTGGGAAAGCAGGCTCTGCCTAAGAAAAGCTGTGAGCCTGATCTTTCCCCGCCTTGGAGCCTGCCTGAGTTGCATGGGGGCCCGGTGCTTCCCTCTGCAGCTGCAGGTGCCTCCTGGTGGGGGGCACCGCTGTCATGGAGGGAAGCACCAGCCCCACCTCACAGCCAAGGGACGGTTCCTCCCGCTGGCAGCTCACCTTCCCCTCCCTACCACAGAGGCAGGTAATGTCTGTGCACCACGCAGAGGTTTAATCAGCCCTAAATTGAAGCGATGTTCTTTAAAACCCACAGCTTCAATTTAGGGTCCCCATTTCGTCTACACATGCCCAATGATTCTAAAACAATGGCTTGTTGCTTTAGACAGCACAAAAAATCCAGATCCTTACAAAATAATAAATGTCTATGAGTTTTGTTAGAGTTGGAGTTATATTATAGCCATGATTGTTCAGAAAGTATGCAAGAATCAAGGATTTTGTGGGTAATAGCTTCTCTTAGACTTAATTCATGCAGCTGGTCTATCTTGACCATGTAGTTAGTGGTCCAATAAAAGATATAACCCACAAAAATCATTGCCTCTTGTATAAATGCATAGATGTTATTCCTGCCTTTATTTCCCCTCTGTGGGCATGTCCAGATGAGCATGCACATGCCTCTTGCCCCATCTCAAACTCTTTGAGATGGGGGAAGGGGCACGTGTGGGAACGAATAAATGTTCATAAGTAAGGGTTCAGAAGGGCTTGGGGGAGGGGACTATGAGGGTGACCCCTGCTGGCCCCGCCTGCTCCCCCAGCTACCCGCACCCCTGCCCTACCCATCCCCACCCCTCGGCTTCCCCTGGCTCCCCCCAATCACTTTTTTGCCCAGCTCCATCCCTTGCCTGCCCCCTGAGGCCCCCTGATACCTTTTATGCTTGGCCCCATCCGCTGCCTGCCCCCCTGACCCCCCGATCACTTTTCTGCCTGGCCTCATCCCCCGCCTGCCCCCCAGGCCCCCCAATCCCTGCCCTGCCTGGCCCCCAGACCCCCCAGACCCCTGATCACTGCCCCCCCACCCCAGCATCCCAAGAGTTTAAAAAAAAACCAACCCCCCCCCCAGCACTTACTGGCATTCCAGCTGCCGTCTGGGTCAATGTGGCCTCGCCTGCACAGTGCAGGGCAGAAGGACAGACTCAGTGACCCCAGCCCGGGCCCTTCTGCCCCCTGCTGCCCTGTGCTGCTCAGGGGGCCTCTGCCAGGAGGCCCCAGAGCCACCCACCCCTGCTTCTAAGGTAAGTAGAGGGTTTTTTTTTTCTTTTTAAAGTGACTGTGCCTGGGGTTGGGAGGGGCAGCCATGGAGGGTCTGGGGGTGAAAGTGGGGGCTGGGGCTGGATGGGACAGCCATCGGGGGGCTTTAGCAGCTGGCAGGGGATGGGGCCAGGTGGGGCAGCAATCGTGGGGCTGGGTCATGTAGGCCTTCCGGGGGCAGGTAGTAACATCTGCGGGGGCTGTAACCCCTGTGTGGGGGCCAGAGCCCCTGTTGGGGGACAGTAACTCCTGTGCTGGGGCCGTAGCCCCTGTGGGAGGGCAGCAAAATATATATTCATGTTTCATGAATTCATGAATACATGTATTGAGTTCACTTTATTATTATGATAGAGACACTGGTAGGCTTTAACACTGTGCTTTTACACTGTAGATATATCTATAAAACATTGCCTTACTGATCACTGTCTCTTTCTCCCTCTCCCTCTCTCTCTTTATAGTGTTCTTTTGTTTTACTTGTGGAGGAACATGGACTTTGGGATTATTTTTTATCAGGGGTTTTTCAGGTTTCACATAGGGAACACCAGAATCCCTGCTAGGGAGGCCAGTGGCAGGACCCTGCCTGCTCAGAGCTGGCACCTTGGACCCATCTGGCTGTGGCTGACCTCCGGGCCAAATGGAGCCAGGAGGACATGCTTTGACGGTTCAAAGCAGGCCACCACACCCAGAACATCTTCTGAGCGATAGCTGTCCAGTTAGCCGGGCAGGGGGCACACATGGCAGTAGTGCCACACAGAGGCCAACTCTGCAGCCACTGGCAGCTGGCCCAGAGGAGCAGATACCTTTACTGGCTGTGCAGTCCCCATCCGTGTCTGGCAGGTGTGCAGCAGGTCACAGCCAGGCAGCAGCCCCCACTGCCAGACTGCTGCAGTGGGTAGAGGGTGCAGGGAACTCTCAGGGCTGCTTCAGCAGTCCAGCTGGCACAAGGGGTAGTGTCCCCAGGTACCCAAACTGGCTGGGCCCCAGGAACTCCTGAGAACTAGTAGCCCTGAGCTACTTGCCAGAGCACATTTTTGTACTGCTGGGGCCAGGACAGGGCAGCTTTTTATACCGCTGGGGACAGCACAGGTGCTGGCCCCAGGCTCTGGTTCCCCCTGGCTGCAGATCTGGGAGGAGCCAGGCAAGGTTATTTTGCCTCAAGTGGCACAATTTGCTCCACAACAAAGTCCATGTCCAAGCACATACAATGAGGCAAAAAGCCCTGGCTCAAATTTGCACCACTTCTATTTAAGCTGCTGCAAGCGCACATGCTTGCATGTATGGATATGCCCTATTTTACAGCGTCATTTGAGTTTTAAGTATTTTCTAAAGAGTCCAAGACCTTTTCTGTCTCTTTCCCTCTCTCTGCCTGCCTATATATGTCTTCTCTTTTGAACATGTTGAACCCCCTCCAGTCTCCGGTTTCCCATCTTTTTTTGTAAAGTAATGGCTGAAAGTCCCTTTTTCATATAATGTTCAGTTACCTTTGGTAGATGATTCCTTGATCAATGTTATCAGTAATCAAGGACCCCAAGTAGGGGGATCTGTATTACTTTATTGCCAATGTATCTAGACAGACCCATCTTTATGGCTAGTGGCCAGTTCTGTCCAGGGATGGTTTTAGATGAGTTGAGGACCATGAAGATTTAGCAGTCTTTCATTACTACTTCTCAGAAAGTTAATCTGACTTTAACAGAGACCTGAAGGCTCCTGTTACTTTAAGGGTGAAGGAGCAGCAGGGACAGCCTCAGGCAGGGAAAGCTGCTCATTATAAGCTGCCAGGAAATAAGTACCCAGGGGTTTACTGGATACAACCACTTACTGCAGAACTAGCTGTACGATAGTAACATGGGCTAAAGCCCTGCATGGGAGACGAGATATGAACACGGCAGAGGCCAGCATCAGTAGGTTACCCTGGGACTGAGCTGGCAAGATGAATCAGGAAACACCTGTGGCAGCTCAGGGAGACACCTAACTGGAAGAAGGTAGGGCTAGGGAAATGTATAAATACAGACCCTGAGCCAGGAGCGGCAGTCTAGCCCTGGAAGTTGCAGAGGCAGGAGCTCCAGAGCAGGGGAAATGCAAGAGCTGGCATCAGGGCTGTCTTGAGGAATGCAAACAGTGCTGCTGCCCTACAGGGGGGTATTACCTGGGGCAAGGGTAAGCCTTGTTATGCAAGCAGGTAGCTATTGTTTGTCTAAACCCAGAGAGTTTTAGTTGGTGTTTGCTAGAAGGCTTACTCCTTGGGTACAGTTTCAACCAGTGGTTTGGGAGTGACTGAAAGGGGAGTGTGTAGAAGACATGATGGAGCACCAGTGGTTTTTCTGGGCGGTTTAGCCCACAGGAGGGTGTCAGGTGCTATGGGCTTTGATTCAGGTCTTAGACCTGATGGGGAAGTAGAGGCCTAGGCAGAGAAAGATGGAAAGGCTGGAGCCTAGCTTGGACAGGAGCTGGACAAGAGCAAGGGGGCCCAGTGCCCAGGGAGGGCAGAGCCAGGGGCAGGGGGTCTTGTGCATGAGTGGGACAGAGACAGGGGCCAGGGGCCCAGATGGAGCCAGATGTAACTCATTGCCGGAGGCAGGGTAGAGACAGCCCTAGAGGGGCAAGATCAGGGCTAGTGATCCAGAGTCCCAGCAGGGTGCAACCTGAGAGGGCAAGACTTGGGCTGGGACCTAGAAATCACGCCCAGCACAGTGGGCCTAGGCTAGGGAACTGTGAGAGAAAAGGGGTGGAGGCTGGGAAGGCTGAGGCCCCCACGAAAGTGCAAAGGCCTGAGACAGCCTGGTATCAGACTCCGGCCATGTCATTAATTGGTAACACCCGCAAGGCATGGGAAGGTTGGAGGCCATGATTAGCCTCAAGGCTAAGAGATGCCCCGGGGATGCGCCATCAGGGCCAACCTAGCAAGGGCAGGGTTGAGATCAGCAGGAGCCCAGAAGAGCTACTGTCATTTAAAGGAACTGGGCTTGCCCTAGGACACATTAAGCAGCCTTCCTTCCAATCAGTTGCATGAAGGTGTGGCAGGACACTAAGAAAGGGAGGGCACCCTAGTACAGGAGCTGGGTAGGGGTTGTGTGGCCACCAGGGGTGTCACAGTCACCTCTGGAGCCCAAACATGTTTACACTGACCTGGAGGTAGAATGATAACAGAGAAGGCAGACAAGCCTCACTGTGAAAAGGGAGTTTGCAGTTGGAGAAATACAATAGTTCATAATCTCAGACAGGAAGTCATAAACTGCATATATGCAGGCTCTCCAAGCTGTCACAGGGATCCATTATCATGTACTGCAGAAAAAGAGAAACACTGGAGAAACTGTCAACATTCAGTTGAAATAAGACATCCCAGATACTTGTTTTAGGCCGGAGAAAAAAAGCGGGAGCTTGATTGCTCCAAGAGCAGATGGGGATGTACAAGGATCTGTATCAATGCCAGCAAAATTAGTGCAGACATCAGCATTGCTCAGATTCAAGTAGTGCTTGGCTCAAGCGGCAAGATAATCAGACTGGAGTGAATCACATTAGTGGCTGTGTCCTGAGAGCAACGTGCTACCTACAGAACTGAAAAACTGCAGTTGTCTAAGGCCCAGGTCTTCCAAGGTACTTAGATGTCTAAATCCTGTTGATTTTTTTCAAATACTTTGAAGGAGCTAGTCTTAAGTAACTTTGCAAAGTGTTTAGAATCTATTGACCTACATGTATCAATGGTGAGGAGTTAAGAGTAGGCCAGACATTCTTTTGCTTGCTTGGAAGTGATGCCACAAACAGATTTGAAATCTCTAAGGGTGGACAGTGTGAACTAGATGTTTTCAGAAGCTTGAGCAGACTCAGTGCCAGTGTGCTCATGCAGCTAATAGAAGAGTTGTTGTCTCTGAGTGTCCTTCACCTGTTGTCTGATTACCAAACAACACAGCTGCCTAGAAATAACGAACAAACAGCAGTCCTAATTATGTTCCCAAGCAAAAATCATTGTCTCATGCATTGCCACATCAGCTGGAGGCTTTAAGGAAACCCCTAAAGTTAATTTCAGTGATATTCAATAGAAATAGTTCTCGGTTTGCTTCCAGACAGCAGACGACTAAGGTTGTGTTATGCTTTAATTGACCTAACTAGGTCTAAGTGCCAAACTGTACATATGTTTATGGAGTTTAGATTGGTCAAAAAACAGCTGGCTTGATCTTGCATCACCTGCAGAGATGCACTGTGTAGATTGGGCTAATTTGTGCACAGTTGGGCTAATCTAACTGTACATGTGTATATGTTCAGAACGCAGCCCTGGCGATGGTAAGTAGTTTCATAGTTGGTAAGGTCAGAAGGGACCTGAGGAGATCATCAAGTCCGACCCCCTGCAATGGGCAGGAAAGAATGCTGGGGTCAAACGACCCCAGCTAGGTGATTGTCTAGCCTCCTTTGAAGACCCCCAGGGTAGGAGCGAGCACCACTTCCCTTGGAAGTCCAGATCCTAGCTGCCCTGACTGTAAAGTAGTGCTTCCTGATGTCCAGCCTGAACCTACTCTCAGTCAACTCATGGCCATTATTCCTAATTACTCCTGGTAGTGCTTGGGGGAACAGGGTCTCTCCCGTTCCCTGCTGGTCCCCCTTGGTAAGCTTATAGATAGCCACCAGATCCCCTCTCAGCCTTCTCTTGTGGAGGCTGAACAGGTTCAGGTCCCGTAGCCTCCCTTCATAGGGCCTGCCCTGCTGCCACCTGATCATGTGAGTGGCCCTTCTTTGGATCCTCTCAATGGTGTCCTCATCCCTCCTAAAGTGCGGTGCCCAGAACTGGACGCAGTACTCTAACTGTGGCCTGACCAATGTCACATAGAGGGGGAGGATCACCTCCTTGGACCTGCTTGTGATGCATCTGTGGATGCATGACAAGGTGCGGTTGGTCCTACTGACCGTGTCCTCACGTTGGCGGCCCATGTTCATCTTGGAACCAATAATGACTCCAAGATCCTTTTCTGCCTCTGTGCTGTTGAGAAGGGAGTTCCCCAGCCTATAGGTATGCTGCTGGTTCTTTCTCCCCAGGTGTAGTACCTTGCACTTGTCAGTATTGAAACCCATCCTATTCTCATCTGCCCACCCCTGTAACCTGTCCAGATCTAGTTGTAGCCTGTCCCTCCCTTCTTCCCACATCTTAGTGGCCCACTTCTGCCCACTTCTTCCCACATCTTAGTGTCATCCACGAACTTGAACAAGGTGCTTTTCACCCCCTTGTCCAAGTCACTGATGAAGATGTTGAACAGTGTGGGCCCAAGGACCGAGCCCTGGGGGACCCCACTGCCCACATCCCTCCAGGTCGAAAACGAGTTATCCACCACCACTCTCTGGGTGTGGCCCTCCAGCCAATTTGCAACCCATCTGACTGTGTAGGCATCGATGCCTGACCTGACTATTTTTAGCCCTCCAATACGCCATCCATGGACCCACCAACCCCACAGATCTTCTAGCCCCTCCAATGCCACCAACTGCTGACTAATGAACTGACTAACCTCCTCCCCTCACTGTAGACCTGTTAACCTCCCCTAGTTTTGCCTGCCCTCCCACTCACCCTGACTTACTTGAATCACATTCCTGGCATGGCTTCTGGCACTGGAAAACATGTGCACAAGTGGGTCCCAAACGGCAGTCACGTGACTTAAAGTAAGCTACTTGATCGTAGATTAGGTACTGAGAATGTCTGCATGTGCCCTAAATACCTAATAGATTGTATACTGGGGTGCTAATGGCAAAAACTGGACTTGAAAAAAGAATGCCTTGGTTGATGAAGGGGCTGTGCTACTGGATCAGCAAAATATCAGTTTTATTGCCACTGCTAGCATGAAGGTTTGAGTGGTCATGTGGTATTGCACAGTGACAATTATGAAAACCTATGAAATCAAAAGATTATTTCAGTATTTTTGGCCTTCTAGAAGACAGCGTAAGAGAATGGTATTTGACATTATAGTTCTAATCTGTAATTCAATTCTTGACATTGCAACAGTATAAGATATTGCTTGAAATCCTAATTTGCCTGTTATTTTATTAAACTAAAAACTGATCTTTGTGCTTAACATGTTCATTGCTAAGTGCAGAGTGGTGAGAGAAGCCAATTGAAAAAACAATTCTGGAATTTTCAAGATGTTTTCTTCTCATTTAAAGAACTCCCAAATGAAAGATTTGAATGCAACAGACATGAAAACAGTCCAACTCGTTTTAAGTGTATGTAGCTAAAGTGCTTCATCATCAAGAGTTTAAAGTTAAATGGATCTGTGCTTACTGTTTTGAAAAGATAAACACACATTTTGCATTTTGTGATTGCATGTTCTGTCAATTTAATTTCCTGTGATGTAATTATACTAGCCCTTGAAAAGCCACAGCGCAAAAAGCTGAAGCCAATTTGCAGCCTAATCTTTTGTACTGATACGCTGCCTTTTCAAGCATTCAGTAACCCCTGCATTAATATATTGAAGAAATATAAATATATGAAATTAATATGTAAATATATATAAGAAAGACAAAAAAAAAGAAAAGGGTGCTAAACAGGGAATGCATGCTGGTGTGTAATAGTTGTGATATTAATAATTTGCCTGTGACCTGAAAAGTCCAAGCAAATCTCTACACTCATGAACAGCTCCACTGGTTAGCTCTCTTGGCTATCCACTAGGACTCAGTACTGGCATAGATCAAGTGGACAGAACACTCACCTGAGACTCTTGGGTACCTCTACATGTCTATGAATGCGCTTTAGTTAATGCGTATTAAATCTAGTACCTCCATTGTGAGGTACTAAGAAAATGTGCATTGGCCTGTCTTAATGTGCTTTAACGAAAGAGCACAGGGCACCTATACACGAGCACCGAGGCTGCTCCGACATGCAGGAATTCCAGCACGTTGGAGCAGACTCAGTTAATTGGAGCCACTCTAATTAATGCACTGCACCCCCAAAGCACATGTAAACGTGCCCATGGTTTTTAAGTGATGCTTAATACACATTAGTTTATTTTAATGTGCATTAACTAAAAACCAAATTTTTAGTGATATTTTAATGCGCATTAAAATAGGCTAATGCACATTTAAGTGCACACGTAGACACGCCCCTTGCATCCAGTTCACAGCCCTCTTATTTACCTGTTGTATTACTTTAGCAAAGTCACTTATTCTCTCTGTGCCTCTGTTTGGGGACAATGATATTGACTTCCTTTATAAGATGACTTTTTGATCAATGAATGAAAAGTCCATATAAGGACTAGGCATTACTACTACTATTACCACCAGTACTATGGTATTATTGCTGCTATTATTATCATTCTTATCATTATCATTGATGTCTACTTGCTGAGCTCTATAAACAGAATTGTTGGTAACCTCAAGATATTCTATAGTAATTACATAATTACATGGAAGTATGAGGTACTGTTACAGATGGAGAAGGAGCACAATCTATTTATCTTGCTTAATATAGGAAAAATGTTAAGGAACACCACTGTACAAAGATGTATGAATGCGGGGGGGGGGGGGGGAGTTGGTTAGGAGGAGAAAGCACAAATATATCTAAACCCCAACTGGATTAAGACAAAAAATTTCTGAGCAAACGAATAGAAATGTTTAATTCAAAACCCACACAGACATCTGGTAACTGGAACATGCAGTTGGCAAATAGTCTAGAGAGCAGTGATTTTCCACCGGGGTGCTATGGCCTGCTGGGGTGCTATGAGGTCCTTTTAAGGGTGTATGGGGTGATGTTCAGTAGTGGCACTGTTGGGCTTGCAAACACCTACACATGATTAATAAAATAAATCTAGAGGCCACGTCCATATAAGCAAGCACATGCCTGTTGTGGCATCTCGAAGCAGTTTGACATGCTGCAGGAGGCACACCAGGAATGAAAAAAATGTTCCCCACAGTGCAAATATGCAGCATAGACTCTAAGTTTGATGCTGGGAAATCCCAGTATCAAAAGCAAATATAGCAGAAAAAAGCAGCACTGGGTGCACTCCTGAAGCTCACCAGAGCAACTTTTTATACTGCTGGGACCATCGGAGGTGCTGGCTCCAGCCTCTTGGTCCCCCTGGCTGAAAATCCAGGAGGAGCTGGGCAGGCTCAGCTTGCCCCATGTGGCACAATTTGCCCCACACCAAAGTGTATGTTGTTCAGGCACATGTACTGAGGCACAAGTCTCTGGCACAAATTTGTGCCACTGCTACTTGAGCTGCTGCAAGCGCACGTGCTTGCATGTGTGGATGTACCCAGAGACTTCAAACAGGAATCCAGTGTCAAAAACCTGTGGTGGTTTTTCTCTGTAACAGAAGAATTGTTCTGTTATTTTTCTCTACTCAAAAGATGAATGAAAGCTAAGAGCTGGTATTTTGTGGGGGGTGCCTTGATTCTAATGACGGGTCCCTGAAGTCCTACAAGGTTGAGAACTGCCGTTCTAGAGTCTGCCGAAACTCATGTTGCTTACTTGTGTTTTCTAATTCTAATGTGCCTTCTCAGCGTTACTCTTATATGAGCTGACAATACAGTCAAAGACAATCATGTCACTGTGCTGCAGACCATTTTCCTCCTCTTGAAGAGAAAGCTAATTAAATAAATCTTGTTGCTCAAAACAAATTCCAGTGGTTTATTTCCTTTCAAAGCTTTACCTTATATATTCAAGACACTACTTCTCATTTGCCCAACCCTTGATAAGGATGCTTTTAAACATAGAAACAAGAATCAGGTAGGATGAAAATTTTACTATAAGCCAGTGAGTTCCAAGAGCAGGTGCATGAGATGCACTTAATCTTTGTAGGGAATAGCACCAAACCCTTTAACCATCATCTTTCCTTGGCAGTCAGTGAAACTTGTATGATGAAAAGCAGATTGATGATCCCTTCCTGGCGTCAGGTTCACAGAGACTGCAAATAGGAAGCAGGCTGGAGGAAAGGATATGACTAATTGTCACATACAAGCAGTCACTTGTACTCCAGTCTGACCATGGAAATTTGCCTTTTTATGAAACTTTAAATAGCATTCTAGTTAGCAGTTGGGAATCTCACCTCCTCCCCCACCACTCATGTGAGAAAGGCAGCAAACTTAGGATAGCATTTCTCTCTCTATTTTCCTCTCATTTGAGTGGCAAACATCTTGGTTGTTATCCTGGACTAAAAATCCGCTAGAAAAAGCTGTTTATGCTGGTGAAACACATGAACGGCGCATGCCCCCGGTGATGGAGGGAACACGGCAGAAGGAGCCCAGTAGCAGTAAGCATGCAGCTCCTGCAGAGGCTGCCAGCACTGTTGATGTGGGGTGGAGGGGTGGTGAGCGCCTACCAGGGGTTGGCAACCACCCACAGGCACCACCAGCAGTGTTGGTGGTGGCCAGTGGTGATCATGGACTGCCTGCAGATGCCTCCAACAGTGTCGGCAGTGGGGTGACGAGCAGCAACCTTTTTGCAGGGGGTGCACCAACACGCTCAGGGGGTGCACGTGCACCTGCGTGCACCCTCTACGCCTTGCCCCTGGTGAAATGCAACATATATCTTCTTACTCGTTCATTTTTATCTCATATTTTTATTCCAGTCATTTCCAGTGACACCAGAAAGTCTTGATCAGAAATACTTTCTTTCCAGGAACAGTGAAACAAAGGTTGGGAATTGATTGCTGGGAAGTGGGTATGACTAGACATTTGGAATTCTGCTCAGTCAGAGCTTCCACTCTGCAGCTCCCATTAGCAGAGCTCCTGGTGCACCTTCAGTAAAAATTAGCTCCTGCAGCCACAGTTTGTGGAAAAGTAGAAGAGGACAGCAGCTGAAACATTGCTCAGTTTTCCTTCAGAATGTACCCTCCTTGAGCTGTAGGGCCTTTACTGGTATAGGCTTCACCCTGAGATCTAACGGAGTTTTGTCTAACTATAGAAACAGGAATGTGTTTTTTAGTTCACTGCTTTTTTCCTGTAAAAACACCAGGTTTGAGAGGCAGTAATGGTAAAAAACAAAACAAAACAAACAAACAAAAAAAAGTGATCCTAAACCTATTTTTACTGCTCTGTATCTATTCCTTCCATCCTGTTATTTCTAGCAAATTCACTTACTTTGTAATTAAAAATAAATTCTTTTTAATGGCCAACACTTGTTGAGGGCATGGAGACTAAATACAATAGTACTTAAAAAGTACATAGCACTATGGCACAGCTGTTCAAAACAGAACATGAAGGATAAGCTAAGTGTTAGCCAAGCAGAGCATGAAGTGTATTAACTAACATTAATGTAACCATAACATTAACATTAATTCACTCAATGAAAACATAGCTGAGATCCTAGAAATAACATTTCCAGCATCTGACTGAGTGGTGTTTTTAGGCATCATTGAAAAGCCCATGCACTAGTAGCCTTCGCTGGTTTGCTAAAGCACGAATTTAGCTCTAGCTATGCAGGGAAAGGATCTCCTGACAAATCATTTTCTGTGGCATCTACAAAACAGATTCACTGTTTGGTATCCTAATGCTGACCCAGTCCAACTCTGCTTGGTCTTTGAGATAGCAAAATGACAGCCTGGGGTGGTATGGCTCTAGGCATACATAGACTTAAGGCAAATATAAACTATACCTTCACCGTAAACCAGTTGTGTGTGTATTTTTCATCTCATAACCCCTGTTAGATTCATATGTTGTTGGGCATTGACTGGCTGACCTAAGGCTGACCTTAGACTATTTATACCCCAAAAGCTAAAGGAACCTATCACTTAAGTTGTCATTAACATTGATGAAAAATCCTCACCCACTGCACTGAAAACTGCTTATATACTAGTGATCAATTTGCTCTATTTTATTCTTGAAATCAGTAATAAAATAATTCTTTTGGAATATGTTGCAACACACTTTGGCTTCTGGGTGAAAAGTTCCAAATCTCAAAACAGATTTAAAAAAATCGTGGTTTAGAATAAAAGAGCTTGGCTAAATGGTTTGGTTTGGAGAAATCCCTGCAAAATGTGCAAGCAGCTTGTAACTCAAAGAATCCCTGTGGTCAATGGGATACACCACAACATGATTCAATTCCAGGAGGATGCAGTTAAATTAACACAGTTAGAAAACAAACAAAGAAAAGCTTGTTCTCCAGCCTCCTGTAATGTGCCTAGCAATCCTTTAGCAGCATGCCAAACACCTTTCATAGAAGTACAATTCTGTAATGAATAAGCCAAACACTTTTGACAAATGTGTCATTCAGGGCTTTGTCACTCCAAAAAGAAAGCACTGAGGTCTTCTGTCTTGCTAATAGGCATTGCTTTATGGATGCGAATAAACCCAGCAGTGCCCAGTGATATTCAGTGGGGTCAGATCATTGCAAAAATTATGCTTTGTCAAGATGATTGTCATGGTCATTTTGTATCCCTTCCTTTTTATTTTTATATCTGGTTAGCTCCCACTTCATATATGGAGACCATAAATTAGTTGAGTTAAATGATTTAATCAAAGCTCACCATCTCTCAAGACAAATCATGTCCTATGAAACTTCTTTGGTCTGCAAATGACTGCCTTGCCTCTAGCAGTTGGTGTCTGCTAATATAAACCACTCAGTCTGATTAAATGTGACTTTGAGCAGTGGACGTTTTTGTGCTTGTCTCTGTGTGTAAAGGTAAATGTCAGCAAAATGAATGTGTCTTTGGGTCTACCTATGTAGTTAAATACACCTCTTGTAATCTCCCCCTAAAGTTGTTGTAAGAGCATGAATAGATTTCTTGGTTACTTTATAAGGAGCAGCCAAAAACCTAAATTAGAGGTTGCCAAGTTACAAGCCAGATAAGACAAAGGAGGGTTTCCAGATTTATACAAATACTATGCCTTAATCCAAGGGAAGCGTAGCAAGCAGTTTTAGCTCAAGATGGCACCATCTCAGAATAGGTTAGCTTGTAAAATGGATTTTTCTCTCTCTTTCTCTGCATGGTTTTGCTTCTAGCTATATTTTAAAGAGGCATTACAACATTCATAACCTATTACAGCATGTAAAGTACGAGAGAAATAATGCCTAATACCCAGCATGTGGGCTTTTTAATGGTAATATGTAATATTATGCAGCATTTCCCTCCCTGAGTCAAGCTGTGCTGGCCTTGAGTACAATCCTCCTACAACTACACATAAACATGTATATCCGGAGTGCACAGGTCCTTGTTACAGTGCATACAAAGTAGAACTGCCTTCACACACAGATAATACTGACATTAATCCACAGATGGAAGAAATGGGATTTTGAACTGTGCAAATTCCAGTTCAAAGGAGGAAGACTTCTAAGTCTGGATGTCTTTGTTATCAATCTGTGCTTGGCTAATAAATGGTTTATTAGAATTGCATGGCTGTGAGTGGCTTACATACATATTACAGGGTTTAGACACCCTCAGAATCACAATTCATAGCAGAGGGGAGCTGATCAGGAGAGGTCAACATGCTGTAAATGAAGGACTAGGAATGGTAAAGTTCTTTTTCGACAGGCACCATCTTTTCAATCTACTTCACTCCTTAGATTTTATTTTTTCCCCTCTACCAAGGATGCCATCAGGCTAGATGGCAGCACTGCAGAGAAGAATATGGAAGTCATGGTAGGTCACAGGCTCAATATGAGTCTCCAGTGATGCAGCTGCACAAAAGGCAAATGTAATTTGGGGATTCATCAAGAGATGCATTAGGTACAAGACACAGGAGGTGATAGTGCCTCTTTACTCAGTACTGGTTAGGCCTCATATAGAGTATTGTGTTCTATTTTGAGCTCCACATTTTAAACATAGAGGAGTAACAAAGGGTCCAGAGGTGGGTGACAAATAAAGAATTTGGAAAGCAAGGCATATGGGGAGTGGTTGAAGGAAATAGGCATGTTTAGCTTGCAGAAAAGACTCTTAAGAGGGGACATGATAACAGTTGACTACAACATTCTTGCCAGTGAGCTAAGGAAGTATGGGTTGGATAAATGGACTCTAAGTTGGATAGAAAACTGGTTGGATCATCAGGCTCAAAGGGTAGTGACTTGAAGTCTTGATATCTAGATGGTAGCCGGTATCAAATGGAGTGCACCAGGGGTCAGTCCTGGGGCCAGTTTTGTTCAATATCTTCATCAATGACCTGAAAGATAGGATGGAGTGCACCCTTAGCAAGTTGGCAGATGACAGGAACCTGGGGAGAGTAGTAGATATGCTGGAGGGTAGGACTAGGACTCAGAGAGACCTTGTCAAATTCGAGGATTGAACCAAAAGAAATCTCATGAGGTTCAATAAGTGCAGTCCTGTACTTAGGACAGAACAATCCCATGCACTAGTGCAGGCTGGGGACCAACTGGCTAAGCAATAGCTCTGCAGAAAAGGACCTGGGAGCTACAGTGAACAATAAGCTGAATATGAGCCAACAATGTGCCCTTGTTACAAAGAAGCCTAACAGCATACTGGGCTCTATTAGTTGGAACATTACCAGCAGATGGAGGGATGTGATTATTGCCCTATGTTTGGCACTGGGGAGGCCACATCTAGAGTCCTGTGTCCAGTTTTGGGCCCCCCACTACAGAATGGATGTCGACAAATTGGAGAGAGTCCAGCAGAGGGCCATGAAATAATAGACTTCAACTACATGAAAGGTGGTTTCAAAGTGGGTGGAACTAGACTATTCTCAGATGACAGAACAAGGAGCAACAGGGAGCTGCTTGAGAACATGGGTCCTTCTGCATTGCAAGGGGCTCTGTTGCTCTCTTGCTCCTGGAGACATGGTAGAGTACCAACCTCCACTTCCACATGGTGGCTTTAAGGGGTTAATTATGGCGTTTGTCAGCATACCACGCCCCAAAATTCCTAGTTTCAATCCGAGCTCTGCTGGGCAGAAAACTGTAAAAGAACTTGAAGGAAAGGTCAGACCTATCTTGACTTGGCTTGAACTATATCTAGCACCCAGCTTCATTGAGACATAGATTTCATAGACATTAGGACTGGAAGGGACCTCGCAAGATCATCAGGTCCAGCCCCCTGCCCATGGTGCAGAAAGTCAGCTGGGGTCAAATGATCCCAACAAGATAGGCATCCAAGTGTTTTTGGATGTAACCAGAGTAGGTGCTTGCACCGCATCTGGGGAGGGAGTCTATTCCAGGCCCTGGGGACTCAGACAGAAAATAAGTTTTTCCTTATGTCCAGCTTAAAACAGTCTTCCCGGAATTTGTGACTGTTGGATCTTCTCTTCCCGTGAGGTGCTCTGGTGAACAGACATTCTCCCAGTTCCTGATGCACACCCCTTATGTACTTATAGGCTGCCACCAAGTCACACCTAAGCCTTTGCTTTTCCAGGCTGAAGAGTCCCATGGGTCCCAGCCTCTCCTCATAAGGCCTGCTCTCTTGTCCTCTGATCATGTGTGTGGCTCTCTGGACTCTTTCAAGCTTCTCCACATGCTTGCCAAATTGCAGAGCCCAGAATTGGATACAATATTCCAGCTACAGCCTCACCAAGGCTGAGTAAAATGGGAAGGTGACTTCCTGGGTCTTGCTTGAGATGCATTGGTAGATGCAAGGCAGAGTTCTGTTTGCTGGCTGCGGCATCACATAGGTGGCTCATATTCATTTTGCGGTCAGTCATGACCCCCAAATCTCATTCAGTCATGGTGCTAGTGAGTGTAGCACTGCTGAGCCTATAAGTGTGGTGGGGGGTTTTCTCCCAAGGTGGAACACCTTGCATTTCTCAATTTTGAATGCCATTAGGTTTTGATCTGCCCACCTTATAAGCCTGCTGAGGTCAGCCTGAATCGCCAGCCTATCTTCTAGGGTGACCACACTTCCCCATAGTTTGGTGTCATCAGTGAACTTAGCGAGTCTGCTTCTGACACCAGAGTCCAGATCATTTATAAATACAACGAAGAGCACAGGTCTGAGAATGGAGCCCTGGAGGTTGCCACTGGTCACCATGTTAATTCGGTTCCATTGACTATCAATGTCTGGTCTGTCCACAGAGCCAGTTCCCCAGCCATCAGACTGTGAGATTGTCGAGAGCACAGTTCCCTAATTTTTCCATGAGGACATCATGCAACACCAAGTCAAAGGCTTTCTTGAAGTCCAGAAATATGATGTCCACCTCTTCTCCTTTGTCCAGGTGATGCATCACCTTGTCATAGAAGGAAATGGTCAGTCAAGATCTACCCTCAACGAAGCCATGTTGGCTATCTCTCAGGATGTTGCCTTCTGTTAGCCTGTTATTAATGGTTTCTTTGATGATTTTTTCCAAGATCTTTCCAGGGATTGAGGTCAAACTGATTGGCCTGTAGTTTCCCAGATCTTCCTTCCTCCCTTTCTTGAAGATAGGCAACACATTGGCCCTCTTCCAATCATCAGGCATCTTGCTGGAGCACCATGAGTTCTCGAATATCCTTGCCGTTGGCTGCACTATGATGTCAGCTATTTCCTTTAGCAGTTGTGGGTACATTCCATCTGGGCTGGCTGATTTGTGGATGTTCAGCCTCTCCAGATGTTTCCTCAAAAGATCTATGCCAATGATGGGCATGTGTTCTCCCTTTCCCTGGTGATCCTATACTTTGTCAAGGGGGGTGATCCCCTTGGGCTGATGGAAGACCAACACAAAGTAATCGTTAAGGAGATTGGCTTTTTCCCGAGTGTCCATTATCAGCTAGCCCATTTGATTTAGCAAGGGTCCAATGTTGCCCTTGTTTTTTTTCTGTCTTCCCACATATCTGGAGGACTTTTTATTTTCCTTGATTTGTGTAGCCAATTTGAGCTCTTTTTCAGCCTTGGCTTTCCTAATTTGCTCCCTACAGGTGCAAGCCAGTGCTGAATACTCCTCCTTAGTGGTGTTTCCCATCTTCCATCCTTTATAAGCTTCTCTTTTTAGATATAGGAGGTCCATGAGTTCCCTGTTGAGACAATGGGGGTGCCCAGCTCTTTTGCTACTTTTTTATGGCCTGGAATGGACTTCCCTTGTGCTTCAAGTATCGCATCCTTGAGGAGCAACTACTTGTCATGGACACCTCTCGATGTCAGATTATGGCAGGGGTGGGCAAAATACGGCCTGCGAGCTGTATCCGGCCCGCGAGGCCATTCTATCTGGCTTGTGGGGCCCCTAAAAAATTTAGAAGATTAATATTTATCTGTCTTTGGTTTCTGTCAAAAATGACAGCCAAACTGTCAAAAATGACAGCCCAAATCTGCCAGCCAAACTTATGGCTGGGGTTCAGCCACACAGCTAGGTTGAAATGCAATATTTGTGAAACAGCAAAAAAGGGTTTAAGCCTATGGCTGCAGCCTGGACATCCAGTCTCAGCTATGCCACTTTGCTGAGACACTACATTTACAAAACAGAGGGGGCCAGGCCATGTGGCCAGTAGCTGCCAGGGCCCGTTCCTGGTCTGTCTGCATCAGGGATTAACACCCCCATGGTATTATCCCACCTAAGACCTGTGTGCCCAGTAACTGCCAGAACCCCACTCCAGGGGGGTTCAGTCTGCTCCAGAGATCAATAACCCCACTCAAGAAAAAAAATGGGGGAAAGAGGGAGGAAATAGGAGTCTCAGACTCTGAGACAGACTTTCTCCGTACCTGAGGCTTTCCCTTCCTAGCTTTTGCTCACCTCTCCAGTGAAGAGCGGGGGGAGACCCCACATGGGGAGCAGTTTTCTGGCTCCTAATTCAGCTGTGCAGCTCTCAGCAGCCCAACGAGACAGAGAGAAAAACCTTAGTTGTGTTGTTCTTATATACCTCGTGTGACATCACCAAAGCCTTGTCCAATTAGGGAGTGCCATGCTCTAGCTTCTCTCGTTCAATCTGCCTGGAGAATCTTTTGCTTCTGTTTTACATTTTTTGTCCAGATACAGGCCCCAGCTTTCTGTGTGCTGAACACATGGCCAGAACAACAAGAGCCATGTTGCCCACATAAAAACACACACAGACACACGAAAGCCCCGCCACAATATACAGCCAAAGCACTCACTTTACCGTGCACAACCCAAGTGTATGTTTAGGTGTTACATTTGAAAACTTATAATATCATTCCTTAAAAGTCTCCTCCAAACTAAACATTCTCAACCCATAACACGGGTCCACAGCTTGTTTGTTCTTTGGATTGTTTCCAGTTTGTCCTCAAACTTTTTAAAATCTGATGCCCAGAATTGGACACTGTTCTCTAGCGCTACCTTAGCTAGTGCCAGTAATAGAACTAGTTGAGTAGTGCTAATACTTCCTACATCTTGGATATGATGCTTATTTTTATTCAACCACCTGTCTCTCACCTATTGTCTCCCATTCCCTCAGATCGTCACTGCCACACATTTGCATTTTCACAGATCTGCATTTTGCATATTGGCTTCTACCCAAAAGAGCACACAAACACCAACAGACTCTCCCTATGCCTGAAGAAAGGTGTTTGTGCCCAAAAGCTTGCAAAGAACAATTTTCCCAACTATTTAGTTGGTCTAATAAAAGACATCACATCTATTCAAAGAACCTTGTCTGCCTGTGTCCTTAGACCAACACGGCTACAACTAGCAACTCCCCATCAACCAACAAAGCATTTATCTTTGTTGTCATAGCATCACATTATTTAATTTGTGATCTTAATAACTTTCATCTTCTGTTTGGTAGTAACCCCCATTTTGTACTTGGTATTTGGTTTTTCTTTTCTATACAAAGTAGTTATGTTTGTCTTTGATTAATTTACTTAATCAAAGAAAGTTCCCCATTTTATGTAGGGGCACTTTTTATTTTAATTCCAGCTTCTTAAGTAGTTGCTCTCTAACCAGGGATGGGCAAAATACAGCCTGCAGGCCAGATCTGTCCTGTCAAGGGATTTTGTCTGGCCTGCAGCAGGTCCTTCTGTCCTGCCCAGCCCAGGCATGGGGGGCAGTCTGGGCCATGACACGTGCAGCTGGGTGTGCAGCGGGTTGGGTGGTGCACTGATTGGACTTGCTTCCCACCAGGCCCAGTGGTGGTGGATCCTTCTACCACCAGAAGACCTGGCCCCACTTCTCCTCTAGCCATTGGACCTGGCACCGCTGCCTGGGCACCCCAGATGATCCACCCTGCACCCACCGCCAGGGGCAGGACCTGTGCAGGCAAGGTGCTCGGTCAGGAGGCTAGGATGGGGCCACAGGTGGCTGGGCAGGGTCGGGGAGACCCCAGGATCATGAGGTGGTAAGCACATGGGGCTGGAGCCTGCGGCAGAGCCGTGATCTGCTGCCTGTATGGCCCTGGCCTAGTGCTGTCACTGCCCCAAGATCCCAGACCCAGCCATGGATGCAGCTCCCTGCCTGCCTGCAGCCCTATTCCAGCTGCCTGGCTGCCTGCCCTGCCTGCGCAGCTCCCAGGTGGTCTCCATGGAGACCCTGGGATCATGGGCAGTGACAGCATGGGGCTGGAGCCGGGGCAGAGCCATGATCCACTGCCTGCATGTCCCTGTGATGGGTACCAATTCTGCAGGCAGCGATATGCAGGGAGTGCATTGTAGCTCTGCCCCAGTCCTGGCCCCGTGCTGTTACTGACCTGTGATCCCAGGATATCCATGGAGATTGGCTGGGAGCCACATGGACAAGGTGTGCAGCCAGGCAGATGGGATGGAGCAGTGGGCAGGCAGGCAGGGGCCATGTCTATGATCTTGGAGTGGTGACAGCACAGGGCTGGGACCCAGGGAAGAGCCAGGATCCACTCCCTGCATGCCCCTGCCCGTGGAACCTGTGCCTGTTGCAGTGCCGTGCAGGCAGCAGTTTGCTCTTCTGCCATGGGTCCTGGCCCTGCACTGTCACTACCCTGCAATCCTGCCCTGTGACCCGGCCTCTCCTGCCCACCCTGCGCCGGAACACTGCTCCCCACCAGCCTGCGGCTCCAACCCACATAGGGAGTTTTGCTAGGCTGTTGCACAGGTGGGATGCTGCCCTGGCCCGTGGCAGTTCAGCAAAACTCCCTCTGTGGCCCATGGGCCCAAATAATTGCCCACCCCTCCTCTAACCCAATTGTCATTTGCTAATTTGGTGAGTATACTTACCATCCCTTTATCCATGTTGTTGATAAAACTTGAATAGCACTGGACCCAGAACTGATTTCTGTAATATTGCAGTTGATACTAGTTGAATAGTGAGCTATTAGTTATTGTTTGTTACCTGTTGTCTTTCAAACAATCATCTTCCAAAATTATTCTGTGCTATTTCCTGCCTTTCTACAGCTTCCTTAAGAGAATGTGGTATGGCACCGTGTCAAAAGCCTTTCTGAAGTCAAGATATAGTAGGTCTGTTGTATACTCTTAATCCACCAAGTCAATTATCTTGTCAAAGAAGAAAACTAAGTTGATCTGGCATGATTTCTTAACAAATATATGCTGGCTGGTAGTAAGCACCTTTCTTTTGTTCTCTAGAGGCCTACAAATTCGTTGTTTTAGCATTTGTTTGAATAATTTCCCAGGTATTAAAGTCAGGCTAGCCAGTCTATAATTTCCTGAGTGGCCCTTCCCCAACCCTTTGTTATGGATATTGGGCAACACATCACGATAATCATGTACATGTTGAGCTGTACAGCAGAGAATCTTAGACCTGAGGACACTTATTAGGTCTGTTCTATATTTTCTTACAGTGCAGAATTGTTACCAAGGTTATATTTAACATTCAGGAAGATATTTAAATTCAAACTGAGGTCAATTTTAAAAAGCTTTGTCTAAGTCTATCTCCTTGGTGAAAGGAAATTAATTTTTTGAGTTCTTAAATTGTTTTAAAGTGAATTTAATTCTAATGAAAGGTATTAGCTTGATAGTACTAATAACTAAAGCCTTTTCCTATTTATCTACTCTGCTCTTAGGTTAATAATCCAGACTTTTCACAAACATTAAATTCACTTAAGAAGAGAATGACAAGGCCACCAGGTACACACTGTAAGCACTATGCTTTAATCTGGAGGCTATTTGCCTCAAACAGTTACACTACAGAACTCACAACTTCTCTTCAGTTTACAGAATATCCTTATCAAATGTTGTAAAAAAATAACCTCAGGAATATTGTTCTTTGATATAAAAGTCTTTTTCCTTTCAGAGCCTTAAATATGGAAAAGAAATGTCAGCACCAAGAAAAATCTATGCCTGCTTCTCATCTGCTCTAATTTGTCTGTGGCATCTGGACTGAGTTACTCATTGGATGCTAAAAGAAGATCTGCTGCAATAAATATTAAGTCATTTTTGTACATGTTGAAGTCAGAGACCATAGTTACAGCTGCACTAGAAAATAGTCACTTGTATGTTCTGTAGACAGACACCTATGTTTTCCTTCAATTCACTCGTCTTGGCAGGATTTCACATCTGTGACATCTAGTATAAATTAACACAATGGCAAAATTAAGTCTAGACTGAGCATTTTAGTGAATAACTTTGCAAACAGATTTTCTCTTGGTTCCTTGTATATTTGATAAGAAATTAGTCTCTCCCTACTTGCCAGCTGCTGCTTCTATAATATAGCCTTTGCTCTACACTAGTGAAAAATTTAACCAACTCCACCACCATCGTTACAATTTTAACTGGAGCATCACCTTCCTTAATGGGTGGGATTAGAATGATAACTGAAAGAGGAGCTGGAGGAAAATGGTAGTAGATCTTTATACAGTCTTTTTTTCTTAACTCTGTTGCTATAAAAAACCAAGAGGCACAACTCTTCCGTTACAGGAAGCAAGTAATTTGTGTGGAAGTTACTTGTATCATTGTTGTTACTGAGTCTGTGTTAGTTGCTTGTATTCCTAAATGATGGTAAGGAAATTGGGCCTCACAATTTTATATTTCCCTTATAAAAGAAAGTTGCTTGTCTTAGAGTTGTTGCTGGCTGAGAAGTTGACCCTTGACATCCATGAGTATTTTATATTTTTGCTCCAAGTTGGGAGACACAGCATCTGACAGTCTTCACTCAGGCCTACTGTCTTCTGTGGAATTTTTGCTTCAGTAAGGATTGTAGTCACAACTTTTATGATCTGATAATAGGTAACAAATCAAATCTTATATTTCTGCATGTGCACATTCCACCCATTGATCAGGAAAAATATCACCTCCTCATTTGCCAACACAAAGTTCCACTTTCTGCTTGGCCATACAGCTGGTTCTATATTACCAGCCCTTTCAACTCTTGTTATCTTATCACAAGATTCACAACAGTGATTTTTCTAAAAGCCCTTGTTCCTGGAGTCTTGTTATTACTTTAAAAAATGATTTTTTTTTAGCAGTTAATTTGTAGTCCTTATGAACCAAAAGTTGCTTGTACATGAGCATGGAGCCTGATCCGACACATGGTAAATGCAGCACGTCAGATCAGAATCAATTAATTGAGTCAGATGGAGCATGATAATTGCCGTGTTCCAGCCAGCCTCTGCATCTCATGTATCAGCATCCCTTCATTTCAAAATGGTGGCAGGGGTACTTGAACTCAAACTCGTTCATTAAGCTTTAGTTCAAGTGCCCCTCCTACCATTTTGAAGCGTGGGGACACGGATGCATGAGACGCTGTGGCACTTTTAATTCAAACAGCTCTCGGAGCTGCTCTAATTAAAGTGACGCCCCTCCCACCCCCAGAGCATGTCTAAATATGCCCGAAGAAGCTCATCAAATCAGAAAAAAAAAGAACACCTAGAGTTTTATTTAAATCTTCAAGATTTTAAGCCAATCTGATGATTTTTGAACCTCAGGGGCTGGCAATACTGGCCTGGCTATTGACATACGTAACTTTCTGTGTTCAGTGATTCATAATAGTGACCATCATTATTTACATTTTATAAAATAAATGATAAAGGATTCCTTAACATGCCCTTGCTTCAAAGTTTCTGTGATCTGTAAGTCAAATAATGCATAATTTCATCAACAGGTAGTTTGGTGTGTTTTTCAGATCTGTTCACAAAGGGGATTTATCACGCACAGCTCTTCACACCTCAAAAACGGGAGGAGATGAAAGCTCATAGTGAACTTCCTTTGATGATAAATGAGGCCTAGAAATGTTCTGACCCCACTTCCCATCTTCACTATGCTGAGCAGAAGCACAGGAACCTTTTCTGTTATTTCTCTTTATACACATTAACCCTAGCTACTAAGACCATGATACTGGGTCAGGACAATTCTTATCTTCAGGAAATTATGTTTTTACTAGGCTGCTTAAAAACAACTTTGTGTTAAGGACCACATAGTCATTTTTCCCATGCTAAAGCAATCCACTTTTTATTTCCCACCTTCCCCTCCCATTTTTAGACCGGGCTGCAGATAGTTCTTTGTTCAGTGTTGTCCAATATCAGGCCAGGCCAAAGAAATAGCTAATGCACAGGTATATGTTCCTCAAAGTTGTCAGATGCAGCTTTGTCTTTCTTTACTTCCTTTCTCTGGACTTCTTCACTGCTACTTCTGGCTGTATTCTCTGATTTAAGCCTTCATTTACCCTAGGCTCCAATTCTACCATTCATTGCCTTTCAGCACAGTGCTGTGGTCTGTGGAAGCACATTGACTTCAGTGGATATTCATGCCTGAAGAACTGCAGTTTGGTGTCTAAGAATGGAGTATGCACAAGATTTTTATATTACTTAATTACCTTTAAAAACAATTGAACAGGCTTTTTCCCCCCAATAAAGCCAATAATAAGGAAAGTATATCAAAAGACATTAGGGCAGAACTTTTAACAAACATTTTCAGCATAAATTTAAACTTCCTGCTTTTTCCCCCCAAAATCTTCCACAAAATGGTACCCTCAGTTAGACATGATGTATGTGAGATACATTGGGATTGCTTTCTTTTAAAGAAAGTCTGTGCAGGGATTAACAAATGGGATTTAAGGTCCATTGTGGAATGGCCATTGACACTCCTTAATAAACTCTCTGTAGCAGTTATCAGTCCTGATATTGGACCAATGTGTTAAGTTATTAAGGCACTTACAGACTTGCTGTGTTTTGGGTCTCCATCCTGCAATGAGCTCTGTACCGGTGTATTCCTGTAGCTATACACAACCTACTTAGCTTTAATCATATTTGTGGAAGTTCATCCTCACTGAACTAGATGTGAAATTAGAGTCTTAGTTAATGTGTGAGGTAATATGTTAACAAGCTACTAGTCCTTCTTGGACTGATACAGGATTGCGCTGGAGGACATAAATATTTAAAATTTGTATTAGTTATATGGACTGAGTACAATAATATGCTTATATTGTGGAAAGGAAAGAAAGCAGCGCTTCATATCTAGTTTTCATTTATCTAAATACAAAATCCGTGTCCTACTGAGCCTTTATTTATGGTTTATACTATCTTTAGAAAATCTCATGATGTTTTTTAAATTACACCCAGGAAAGTTAGACTGCATGCATTCTTATCTAAACATTGTGGTTACTAAAGAGATTTGAATGGGTTATTGAAAACCAAGTTGAAGTGTGGCATGTTTCACAAATATGGAGGAGGAGTAGGAGCTGGCATATATTATGCCAACATTAACAGTCAAATCAGAGGAAGGTATGCATGGTTCTTTTTAGTTTTGATCAGTTTATATGCACCAGGAGCAGAGTGATAGCAACAGTGTTTTTAAATTACCAAAAAGCTTTCAGGGCTACATTTTGAGAGATCTACAAACAGAAACTTTAAATCAATACAAGTAGTGGCAAAACACAATGTCCCACGATCAAATGAGGTATGGATTTCACATCATTGCAATAAAGAGAGAAAATAAGCCTAAACTATTTACAGTATCTTGTGTTCTGGCATATTTGCTGCACATAGTATGTTTTCAAATTCTCCTTCATGTCTGACATGTATCTGATGAAAATGAAGAACTCGTCAGACACTTTTTGTGCGGGAGATTGCTACCAACAGATCGCTAGGGACTTGTTTTGATAGAGAACTTGCAGGTCAGTTGATGTAATATATCCAGAGCATATAGACACTCTTTGAGAGCCTATGCATAATCAGGCCAGCAGGGACATCAGGAAGCCAAAAAGACTGTGTAGAATTTGCAGAACAATATCTTAGAATACAATGCGTGATGATATCTGCTAATAGAATTCTGCACACAAAGAAGCACACAGTGCTCGGGCCCTGTGAGGAATCTGGGTTAGCTGGTAGTTTAAATAAACAATCTATCAAATGCACACAATTCAAACCAGCACAAGCAAGGCTAGAAAAAGAATAAAAGCTGCCCAGCATGTTTGTCAGTGTCTAATATTTACATTCAGCTAATGGAAAAGCTTACTTTAATATGTACTATTCTAGCATGCAGTGGGGCCAGCTGGTTTTATAAGATATGCAGCATTAAATGCAGAGATGTTCCTCAAATCTGATCATCCAAATATTGGTAAAACAAATAAACTGGAGTAGTCAGAAATCCAGGTTTTGTTTTTCAGTGTTACTTCAGAGAGCCTAATTCCTTCCCACCTCCTTTTACTTAATTTAATTAAAATACATTGAGGGCAGTGCATACAATGGCAGGTTTTGCATTCTGTACTCTTCTCTTCCAGGCTGGACTGTTACTCTCTTCGATGAAGAGAATATTTTAACTTTCATGGTCATTTTATTATGGCCTCTTTTTTACATTGTCACCTTGCCACATAAGTAATAGAGATAATCACTGTTCTTGTGATATGGTTTATGGGAAAGTGGTCCATACCTGAATGCACTCTTTGAACCTTGGACTTCTGCATCCATCAATTCTGACTAATTTTTAATTGAATGGCCCTGTTTAAGTCTGAGAGAGAATAAGTGATGAGTACCCCTCTGGGTTAGCCTTGTTTTACTATTAAATGTAGTTAACTATAAACTCTAAAAAAGTGTGTATAATACTGTACTTTACCCTTGTAAGGAAACTCTCAAATAATGTTTTTCCTCCATTTGTTTTTGCAAATTTCATTCATAAACAATATAAATCACTGTACACTGTGGAAAGGTACGGGTGGGGGAGGATTAAGGGATTTGTTTTAAGGGAAAAGAGGTTGTGCAATATCTTGAGAAAAGCAAACAAATCATATACGTTTGCAGAAAAACATGTCTAGGAAACAAGTTCTAAAATGCGTCAATCCAACACAAAGGACTACCACGCAGATGAAGTTATCTGCTGCGAAAGTTCAGTTACATGGGAAATAAATCAACAACATGGAGAATAGCCATTTAATAGTAATATAAATCATCATAGCTATTTTTTCTTAATAGATTTCCTGTACATACTGTAGTGTTTCTTCCCCAGTGGTGTCAAAGCACTTTGCACATGTTAATAAAAAATTACAACAGTGCTGTAAGCAACTAATTATTCCCCGCCCAGCTTGGGGGTCACTACTAGCTGCCCCACCAGCAGATAGGGGAGGGGGCTGGGACCTGCCCCACCCCTGCAGCTCTTTCCAAGCCCCATGCCTCAATCACCTGCTTGGGGTGCAGGGCTGGGATCTGCCCCTGACTGGTGTGGTTCCCAGCCCCATTCTGTGATTAAAGGACAGGGGCTGGAGACCCTGTTCCCTGCCCAGCTCCATGATCATGGAGCTGGGCAGGGAACAAGCTCCCCATCCCCTGCCAGCAGGGAGCTCCCAGCACTAGTTGCGTGACCGCAGGGTCAGCACTGAGAGATCCTTATCTCCCAGCATCAGGCCTGCGGTTGTGGAGCTGGCACTGGGAGATAAGGATCTCTTAGCCCAAATCCCATGACTGCAGACCTTGGGCTGGGAGAGAAGTATCTCCCAGCCCCCTGCTCCCCGATTGCAAAGCGGGAGGGAGCCAAGAGATAAGGATCTCCCAGCCACTGCTCTTCATTCACAATTTTGGAGTGAATTTTGGGGGGTCTTGGAGCTCCCTGCTGCTGGGGCAGTGGGACATAGTCCCCACCTGGGCTCCAGTGGTAGAGCCTGCCCCAGCAGCAGGCAGCTCCTGGGGCAGGGAGCAATCTCCTGCTCCCTGGTGGCTGCCTGGGGGCAAATTTGCTCCCAGTCATGTGTCTATATGAGTGCTACTGTGCAGTTAGTAATCACAGGTAAATTTTCTACTTGCCTTTGCAGGTGGCAAATTTACTCTCAGTTAATTAGGTTTACTGTGCAGTAAACACATGCATGTCTAGACACACATGCTTGCTGTGCAGTAAACTATGCTACTTCTCAGTAAAGCGTCTCTTGTAGACACACCCAGTAAAATGTAGATGATCTCAGAACAGATTATCTCTAAACAGTTCATAGATTCATAGATGCTAGGGTCGGAAGGGACCTCAACAGATCATCGAGTCCGACCCCCTGCCTAGGCAGGAAAGAGTGCTAGAGTCAGATGACCCCAGCCAGATGCCTAAAGCAGACCAAATCCTCATCCCACCAAATTTATTTAGGAAACTGTAAAAATGTATTATGCACCACATGCAAGCTAACAGGCAACAAAAGGGGAAAAGATGCTGCTCTCAGAGGACTCTGCAGATCTCTAGGTGTCTATACAGCCTTAAGTGTCTCTGCCTGCACAACTAGCTCAGAAATCATGCTGCCAGTAATTCTTCACTCAGTCTTTTGGGGAGAAAGATGGTTCAGTGTTGAGGCTAACTGTGCACTGGCTAGCTGGAGGATGATAAATTGGCTATTGGTAATTTAATAAAGTCACAGAATTATATAAGAGGCAAAAAACTGAAGGAAAACAGGTACTGTTCAAATATGATATCAGAGAAAGTTCTTGCTTTGAAGAGCTTAACTCTAAGTAGACAAAAGGACAAGGAAAATAATTTTAAGACGAGGGACTGAAATACAGCAGTAAAATCCTGTCACCATTGATTCAGATTTTGGAATCACACAGAGAGCTTAACTGGTTTACCCAAGCTTGTACAAGATGTCAGAGCTAGAACTGGGAACTGAAACCAGTTTGCTGAGTCCTGCTGTGTGGAAAGGACTTCCTTCCACACCACCTTCCTTAATTTCCAAAAGCTTTAGTTTTGAATAAATGTGATTGTTGGTTCACGAGGGAGAGAGATGGCTTTTCAGCTCCTCAGCTGGCAATCCTTTCTAGGGAAGCCAGAGATCTGGGGGTTAAAAAAAGGCAGGATCAAGCAGCGAGCTTTCAAAACATGATGTTAAGCACAGTAGGATCATCTTTCTTTTAATGGGGTACAGACAAAGCAGTGTGATTACTGATGTGTTATGAATATGTATAACTGACTGATGCAAACAAATGAGTTAAAATGATGATCTTTTCTTACAGTCTTTATAACTGAACAGCTGCATTTCTGTCCTGCTCTAGAAAGATCTGCCACAAGTTAAATGAATATATATTATATATATTAAATTATATATATAGATTATATTAAATAACTAATACAATGACATTTTATTTCAACTAGATACAAACACACACTAAACAATCACATAATTTGTGTACATATATATGTGTGTGTGTGTATATATAACACACATATACCAAGGTGTATGTGTGTCTATATGTCATAGATTCATAGATTGTAAGGCTGGAAGGGACATATATGTGTGTGTATGTGTGTTTATATGTATGTATACATTTATGTATTGTGTGTGTGTGTGTCTGCACACACATCCATATATATGCTTGGGAGCATTCGATTTTTATATTCAATAAACACTGATTTCAACTCATACTCAAATGGATGAAAAATGATTTCCATCATTATTAATTGAAAGGGGATCTTAGAAAAATAATGGCTGATGGAGTATGTGATTACAGGGAGGAGCAGTTCCACAGAACCATACTGACTGTAGTTTGGACTGTAGCTCCTAGGAACCCCAGGGGACTGGAAACAAAGGAAGAGGAAGTGCCAAAGCGGACAAGGGACCTATGGGCAAGCAGAACTGGGATTGATGGCAGCTCTGCTTCTCAGCTGGTGGCAATCCTACAGTAGTTATGTTTATCATTAATAAATTGTCTGTCCCGCACACTCCTAATTTCATGCAATGCTGAAAAATTAAATTAATCAAAATGGAAAATTTTAATGTTTAAAAATAAACATCTATATTATCTATCAAAATGATTAAAAAAATAAAAATTGAATTCTGCCAAGCCTATCCATACACACACGCACGCACGCACATGCATGCATGTGTGCACACACACAAACACACACATGTATATGTATATGTATAATATTTCCTCTGGGAACAACATTTCTTAAAACACTTAAAAACTCAGTTAATGTACATCTTTAAGGTTTACTGCATTGGTTTAGTCAAAGGCTAAATACTTCCCCCCCACTCTAATTCTACATGGTATTAATCTGTAGACTCACAAATGATTTCAATTTGCAATCATTCCCTTAAACTGATTTTAGTCAGATTAATCTTATTTCTTCTTATTAAACACATCATTCATGCAGAGTGTAAAACAATAATCCTGTTGTAATGCTTATTGGCATTGGCCCTTATCACAAAGAAGGGTGGAGAATTGGAGTTAATGATGATAATGTTGGGTCTACATTTATTCGGCTAAACTTGGAATCTGCTAGTTGGGTGGCAGAGCTTCTGTGAGCTTTTCTGTATTATCTACCAAGGGGATGTAGTGAATGACATTCAGCAGCTGATAGTGTCTTTTTGTATTGACTACAGCATTCAAATTTTGGGCTTTGGCACCCCTTCTGCACTCCTGAAATTGTCCGGAACATGAAAATCACATTCATTCCTTTGTCTACTAAAGATGTAGACATTTAAATTTCATTAATGAAAATAATTACATGTAATTTGAATGAAATAATGTAATAAAAATAATTTGATGTTTTTCTATGTTAGAATTTAGTGCACCTGAGAAGTGTCAGACTGGCTGGTATCCTGTAATTGTCCACAGACTGTTTATAGTGTGGGTAGCAGCGATGGAAGATTCTTGATCATGCCAAGCAACTGTGTGCTTCATCCCTGAAAAGAGCAGAGCTGTTCAACTGGCAGTCTGTAGTTAACTTGTGGCCTGCAGGCTCCCAGTCCAGGTGTCCCTACTCCCAAGGCTGCTGCCGCCTTGGGAGTCTCTAGGCTTCCCCTTCCTTCTGTGGCTTCTGCTGCCTGCCCATGCCCCTGGGGCAGCATCAATGGAGCCTGAAATTGAGTGGCTTGGGGAGACCTGGGGACCACATGCAGTGCAGTAAGGGAATGCCAGTGGGGGGAGTATATTCACTGTGCAATGCAGCAAGGGGGATGTCCCACATGGCATGGCATGCAGGATGCAGAGGCACTGGCACAGTGCAGTGGGAGAAGGGGTGGGGGGATGCATACAACACAGTGCAGCATGCAGACTGCATAACTGGCAGCCCAGGAGAAGTGTGGCTTGTGTAGCTTGTGGCTGGGGCCCATGGCCCCCAGCCACTCCGAGCGGGATAGTAGGGCTGTGCAAAGCTTCAGTTGCTGATTCAATTCGGCAGAGATTTGGCCCGATTTGGTGGATGAATCTCTGAATCCAAATTGAATCAGGAGTCCCATTAATCTCTTCGAATCAAATTGGAACCATCTGAATTGATTTGGCGAGATTCAATGATTCGGACATAGAGACAGCTTTATATGTTTTTTCTACATACCTCAAGGTACCAGGCAACTTGTGAATGCTAAGATGGTGGGGCGGATGGAGCGTCGCATGGGAGGGTTCCCAGCACAGACTCCCCCTGCCCCCTGGCTCAGTGACTGGTGCCTCCTGGATCTGGGGGGGGTATGGGGGGGTCCCACCGCAGCTGATCGCCGAGCTGGAGGGGCATGGGAGAGGGGGTCCCCTCTGTGCTCAGCAGCAGACCCGGAAGTGGACTGGAAGTACTTCCAGTCCATTTCTGGGTCTCCCGTTAAGCACATGGCCCCCTGCCCTCCGTGCTCCTGTGGGATGCTCCATCTGCCCCATGATCTCAGCATTCATGAGCCTGGTACCTCAAAGTATGTAGAAAAAACATTTAAAGCTGTGTCTATGGCCGAATTGCTGATTTCTGAATCAGCATTGAATCTTCAGATTCGGATTTGGGCAAATCAAATCGGGACAGTGATCCGAATCAACAAATTGAATCTCTGTCCCCCGAATCAGGCTGAATCCAAATCAAATACAGCCCACTTTGCACATCCCCACTGGACAGCTCTGACCTAAAGGAATGACTAACCACAGGATTTCCCTGTATCTACTTTTAATGAAACACGGATATTTCTGGTAAGACAGACACCAAGATTTCCAATTAGGATAAATTGGGGCGGGGGGGGGGGCATGTTAATGATATAAACATTTGTTCTAGACCACCAAACTTATTTTAAATGTTTTCAGATTCTGCCACACACTTCAGCTCAGGATTTCAAATCCTTTCCAAAAGCATGTGTGCAATTTTGCATGCCTCCAGCCTGCATGGATATATTGAGAGATTGCTGCGCACAAATGAACGCATACATTAATAGCAGTAAGTTGGAACTGTAGGCCAAAATGTGCTGTTGATTGAATATGTGTCAGGAAAACAGTGACATCAACCCCAACATTACAAATATTTGACTAATGCCAATGACAGCAGTTCTTTTTCAAGTTTCTGTGAACTGAGTTTACAAGAAGGAGCACATGTGCTTTTGCCTATGTGTATCAGAACCATGTTAAAGGCACCTTAGTGATCCTCAAGTTTGTAGCCAGCTAATTATCAAATGTCAATATTTATATAAAAATCAGCACATACAGAGATAATGACACAATTCAATATTTATGCAGAGCAATTTTTTCATAAATGTCAACATTCAGCAATCACCACAGCTACCACAATAATACTTCTGATTTCAGATGATAACAGCTATTTCTTAAAATTTAAAAGCCATAGGCTATCATCATGGCCCTAAGTAAAAGAGAGAGAACTGCTGCCTGGCATGTGTCAGGCTTATCTATCCATTTAAAATAAGATGTTTATGTGAGACAGAGTTCCAGCAGGAAACTCCACTGTTTAATAGAGCAATACCCTATCACTATAGATGATGTCCATGAGGATGTCTCTTTAAAACAAACACATTTTAAAATAAATCCATTTTAAATAACAACGTATATGTATGCTGTTCCTTTATCCTGAAGTAGCCCGAAGCATTTTCAAAATCTTTTAGCTATGGTTATCCAACTACACAATTCACTACCTCTGCTTCCCTCTGTATTACCTTGCTGATTTGCTTATGGGAAACAGAAGGAGAGACAAGTTGTGAGCAGACTGATTGCCAGAAGAACAGGAAACTCAACTGGAGCTTTTCTAGAAATCAGTCAGCCTACCACCTGTCCCTTCTTCTGTGCTTTGTGCTAATTTCAGTGGTAGGTACAGGAAGCTGGGTGCAGGAGGAAAGGTGGTGGCTGCTTGTTCTTCCACTTTGTTTTGCCCTGATGAGTACTTAACAAACTGCAATGGAGAGAGAGATTTAGGGGACATTCACTCTCAGGCTTTGTTGCTTAGTTGTGTTTCTAAGGATGAGCTGGACTGTTGCTAAGGGACATGTTAAGGGTTTAATGTGGATGGCTGGCAAATTAGGGCTAAAGAGAAGGCCTGGCTCTAAGGAGCAGACATATTTTGAATGAACACAAGTCAATACAATCCCAAATACGAGGCTCCAAAACAAAAAGTGAACATAGATCCCTAAATGTGCTGAGGTAGATGGAAGGATTATTTCAGAGTTATTAGGCATTGATGGAGAACACTTTGCTTTATATTGACTACAAGATCAAAGTGTAGGATGGCCAAACTTGTCTTGAAACTCCTGAATGTTTTCCTTTTAACCAATCTTGACATACATGCTCCCTCTTTCTGTCCTCAGTTAAGATAAGTCACCCCCACACAATTAGATGATGGGAAGAATATCCATCACCTTTGTGTCTAATCTAGTGGTGCTCAATCCTTCTGTGGGCATGCTGTGGGCTGGGTGAGTGGTATGATTGTCTTACACTCAATCAGTTCCTTGCACTGATTAAACTAAGATGAAGCTTGGCTGATATCAGATTAATCTGGTGCTGTGGGGCATGCTGTCTTGCTGGCATCAATAGTAACTTATACTTCAGCCCTGAGCACTGCCATGCTTTGCATAAGAGATACCAGTCTCTGCAAAGAGGCAAAATTGTGCCACTAGAAGTGACATCATACATGCGCTTCATAATCATTTTTATAGTGTGGAAGAGGAAGAAATAAAGCGAAGTGGGGGCTTATGCTTAACTGCTTGGAGAAAATGGTGGTGGTAAAATCTAACTTAAAGAAAGCTTAGGTGGCTTTCCTGTTGACAAATGAATATCTGATGAACCAGATACCAGAAACTCCTGAGTTTGTCTGCTGACGGCTTTCTTACTCATTTACTGTCTGACGTTGGCCATGTCACTCAATCTTGGTATGGCTCTTTCTTCATCTGTAAAGTAGGAATTACACATACATCAGTAGTATAGTTAAAGTGTGTATAGTATTCCAAAATAACCTGAATTGCAGTTCTGTAAAGGTAAGCATTTTTTTTTGTCTTGAATTGCAAACAACTCATCTGCAGAGAAAAAGATTGTTATTTAAAAATTTCACTGAGCAGTGATGCAAACAACAAATTAAATCCATATCTGGTAATTCCCAAATCATCAGAAACTATAAAAAGTTAATTTCCTATTTCTTGTCTGCTGCCCTTGTTCATCCAACTGACATTGGCAAAAAAATAAAGCTCCTGATCTTTCTATGGTACAAGTTGACCTCTTTTTTAGCATTCCCTTTTGTGCAGTAATATGAAGAACTTATGACTGCAGGAAGCTAATTTTACCTAATTTTCCTGTGCTAGGGTATAAGGCCTGGAAATTAAATCTGACTTCTATTGAAAAAATATATCAATATTTATAGTGCATTTGAGAAATCTGAATTAACAGTGATTTCCCCAGCTAAATCTTTGACATGATAGTGTGAAGTAGATCCTGAAATAGTAATTTCAAGAAAAGGGTCATATTTTCAAATGTGTATGGAACATTCTCCCTTGTTTCCAAAAGTGTTTGCTGAACCCTTACAGATGCAGGCTTGTTTTGCTGTGAAATGCTATTTTTGCCACCACCTGATAGGAAGAATGAGTCAACATTTAAACAAAATGACCCATTAAGCAACTGTGATCTTGAAAAAGAAACCTACTTCTCATTAACTTTGAATAAAGTATGTTAAAAAAAAAAGACTGATGTTTTACAAAGTTATTTAGAAGAGCGAATGGTTATTTTCAGTCTAGCATTTTCCCTAAAAACAGATTTCATGTTGGCTTTTAATAAACCTCTCTTATTGCAGTAATTCAAAAGAATCTGCTATAGTTTTCTTGGTAGACTATAGTGTTCTTGGTAGACTCCTATTTGCAAGTCTTTTCTGCCAGAGTCACAGAAAGTCTGTTAATCCAAAAGATGGGAATGCCTTCCTCCTCTTTGCTGCTTTTTGTGTTTTAGTTTTAAGGCTAAGAGGAAGATACGTTCCAAAAGTAGACACATTAATGGTTTTTCAGAGTTTCACATAGTATGGAGTAGGGATCCTCATTTAGGTGCCTCTTAGATACCTAATAAGTAGAATAGGCTCTGGCTCCAGACTTCCACCGATTACTACCCCATGGTCCTAGTCCATGTGGGTACTAATGATGCGGCCAGGAGAACCCCCGATCACCTGATGGCGGACTACAGTGCTCTGGGTGGCGTGCTGAAGGAGTTCGGTGCACAGGTGGTTTTCTCTTCCATCCTACCAGTGACTGGACGAGGAAGACGGCAGGAGAACTGCATCCGAGAAACCAACTGGCGGCTTCGGCAGTGGTGTCTTGAGGCAGGCTTCGGCTTCCTGGACAATGACCCGCACATCACGACGAGGGACATGCTCAGCTGGGATGGGCTTCACCTGTCCCCCAAAGGTAAGCGTGTGTTTTCTACTAGGTTGGCGGATCTCCTCTGGCGGGCTTTAAACTAGGCTCATCGGTGGGAGGGGAGTACGAGGGCAGGGGAAGCTGTGGACCACCAAACCATGTGGCACCCACAAGGACAGCCCAGCCTGAAGAAGGAGAACATTGGAAACCTGAAAGCCATGGGGAGACCAGCACTACAGAACAGGTAAGAAACAAGAAGGTAAGAAACAATGGGCCCCTTGGGACTCAGAGCGGGGGGGCAGCAAAGGCACCAGTCGCAGGGCTCAAGTGCCTATATACTAATGCTAGGAGCATGGGGAACAAGCAGGATGAACTAGCGCTCCTGCTTGCACTAAACACCTATGACTTAGTGGGGCTAACAGAGACCTGGTGGGATTCATCCCATGACTGGGCAGTACATATTGAGGGCTATAGATTGTACAGAAAGGACAGGTCGGGGAAGAAAGGGGTGGGGGGTTGCACTTTATGTCAGTGAGCAATATACATCAACCCTCATCAAGACAGAATCCAAGGTTGAGGAAGTAGAAGGATTGTGGGTTAGGCTACATGGGGGGCAAGGAGAAAGGGATTTGGTGGTAGGGGTCTGCTACAAACCACCACACCAAGGGGAAGAAATAGATGCGGGGCTCCTGAGGCAACTCTCGGAGACCATAAAAGCTAAAGAGGCGGTAGTCATGGGGGACCTAATCTACCCGGACATCTGCTGGGAGACGCAGACAGCAAGGTCCCATCGCTCACGCAGATTTCTAACCTGTATACAGGACCTCCACCTGACACAGGAGGTGCATGGTCCCACTAGGGGGAATGCCATACTGGATCTGGTATTGGCAACAGGGGATGACATGATAGGGGACCTCCAGATCGGTAGCCATTTGGGAGACAGTGATCAATAGAATTCAACATAAGACGGCGAGTGGGTAAGGTAACTAGTAGGGTGAAAGTGCTAGACTTTAGGAAAGCTGATCTCAATGCACTCAGGCGATTAGTCAAGGACGCACTGCAGAGTAGGAGTTTTGAAAGGATGGGAGCCCAAGAAGGGTGGCTGTGCCTTAAGGAAACGATCCTTCGGGCACAAAGCAAGACGATACCCGAGCGAGGCAAAAAAGGGAAAGGGGCCAGGAGGCTTCCCTGGCTGACCAGAGAAATCCAGGGCAGCCTAAGGGCCAAAAGGGGAGCACATAAAAAGTGGAAACAGGGTGAGATCACTAAAGATGAATATATCTCCTCTGCTCGTGCTTGTAGGGAGGCAGTTAGGTGGGCCAAAGCTACCATGGAGCTGAGGATGGCAACTCAAGTAAAAGACAACAAGAAATTGTTTTTTAGATATATTGGGAGTAAAAGGAAGGCCCAGGGAGGAATAGGACCCCTGCTAAATGGGCAGAAACAATTGGTGACAGACAGGGGGGACAAGGCTGAACTCCTCAACGAGTTCTTTGCCTCAGTGTTCCTAAGTGAGGGGCACGACAAGTCTCTCACTGGGGTTGTAGAGAGGCAGCAGCAAGGTGCCAGACTTCCATGCGTAGATCCTGAGGTGGTGCAGAGTCACTTGGAAGAACTGGATGCCTTTAAGTCGGCAGGCCCGGATGAGCTCCATCCGAGGGTACTGAAGGCACTGGCCGACATCATTGCAGAGCCACTGGCGGGAATATTCGAACGCTTGTGGCTCACGGGCCAAGTCCCGGAGGACTGGAAAAGGGCTAACGTGGTCCCCATTTTCAAAAAGGGAAGGAAGGAGGACCCGGGCAACTATAGGCCGGTCAGTCTCACCTCCATCCTTGGCAAAGTCTTTGAAAAAATTATCAAGGCTCACATTTGTGAGAGCCCGGCAGGGCAAATTATGCTGAGGGGAAACCAGCACGGGTTTGTGGCGGGCAGATCGTGCCTGACCAATCTAGTCTCTTTCTATGACCAGGTTACGAAACGCCTGGACACAGGAGGAGGGGTGGATGTCGTATACTTAGACTTCAGGAAGGCCTTCGATACAGTATCCCACCCCATACTGGTGAACAAGTTAAGAGGCTGTGATGTGGATGACTACACAGTCCGGTGGGTGGCGAATTGGCTAGAGGGTTGCACCCAAAGAGTCGTGGTGGATGGGTCGGTCTCAACCTGGAAGGGTGTGGGCAATGGGGTCCCGCAGGGCTCGGTCCTTGGACCAATACCCTTTAATGTCTTCATCAGCGACTTGGACGAGGGAGTCAAATGTACTCTGTCCAAGTTTGCAGATGACACAAAGCTATGGGGAGAAGTGGACACTGCTGCAGGCAGACCTGGATAGGTTGGACAAGTGGGCAGAAAACAACAGGATGCAGTTCAACAAGGAGAAATGCAAAGTGCTGCACCTAGGGAGGAAAAATGTCCAGCACACCTACAGCCTAGGGAATGACCTGCTGGGTGGCACAGAGGTGGAAAGGGATCTTGGAGTCCTAGTGGACTCCAAGATGAACATGAGCCGGCAGTGTGACGAAGCCATCAGAAAAGCCAATGGCACTTTATCGTGCATTAGCAGATGCATGATGAATAGGTCCAGGGAGGTGATACTTCCCCTTGATCGGGTGCTGGTCAGACCGCAGTTGGAGTACTGCGTGCAATTCTGGGCACCACACTTCAAGAAGGATGCGGATAACCTGGAGAGGGTCCAGAGAAGGGCAGCTCGTATGGTCAAGGGCCTGCAGACCAAGCCCTACGAGGAGAGACTAGAGAAACTGGACCTTTTCAGCCTCCGCAAGAGAAGGTTGAGAGGCGACCTTGTGGCTGCCTTTTAAGTTCATCACGGGGGCACAGAAGGGAATTGGTGAGTATTTATTCATCAAGGCACCCCCGGGGGTTACAAGAAACAATGGCCACAAGCTAGCAGAGAGCAGGTTTAGATTGGACATTAGGAAGAACTTCTTCACAGTTTGAGTGGCCAAGGTCTGGAACGGGCTCCCAAGGGAGGTGGTGCTCTCCCCTACCCTGGGGGTCTTCAAGAGGAGGTTAGATGAGTATCTAGCTGGGGTCATCTAGACCCAGCACTCTTTCCTGCTTATGCAGGGGGTCGGACTCGATGATTTATTGAGGTCCCTTCCGACCCTAACATCTATGAATCTATGAATTCCTGAGTTCTAGCCCAGGGCACTATCGTGGTACCACCCTGCTGGGATTTGGTTTCCTTAGGTTTAGGTTATTATCAACAAATAATAGATATTCTGTTCTTTGCATCACATATGGGAAATGAATGAGAATCTAAATGCTGCTTATCGCTTATACCATCTGTGGTTTGCTGATTATTTACTGGTCACATAAGTCTGGTTTAAGATACAAAATCAGAAAGAGAGCAGCAGGACACTGAACAGAAGTGTACTAATGGGATCCTGCCATAGTGTGAAGAATATATTAGCTAGTCACTACTGACATGGATGACAGAGACCATGGCATGATTAGCCTGAAATTAAATGAACAAATAAGATATTATTGACATTAACGTTTATGGCATCTACCACCCTTCTTGTGTGGATTTTACTAAACGAGAAAAGTTTGTAGTTTATTATGGGAGTCTTTATAGAAGTCTTATGGATGAAAGACACTGAAGGGATGGTTTGTGTTATTGTATTCTCCTACCATCTTGGCTGTGGCCACTTCCTATCCAATATTGTCTAGTTTATAAGTGGCCTTGGCCTTATTGTGCTCACCATCTTAAGGGAAGTGGAAGCTGTTTGCTGTCTCAACCTCCTTCCTGGAAGCTTGTGTCAAACATGATCCTATGGCAGCATAAATGTAGACTGAATGAAACCTGGGCAGAATAATAGATGACACAGACAGGACAAGATGTACACACAAGGACAAAACCTATGACAAAAAGCAATTTCTTCCTTTATCTCTGTATCCATCTCTTTCTCGCAGTGGAGTGGATGCCCATTTTCTGAAAATCATTGAAAACTAGTATAGATTGAGCCCTATAAAAAGATAATAACATGCCCCAAAGGATGCTAAAGGTATCAAGAGAGGAACCACTCTAAGCTCTTTTCATTATTCATCTGGTGTCTAGGAAAACATTTTGAATGGTGTTATACTATATGCCCAATAGGCTGATGCCAGAGATTCCATTAAAATAGTGTAATGACTATCTGACCTGCCTCATATGCTGGAGGAATCTGCATCCGTATATTAAACTTTATTGATCTATGTGCAAGAGAGAAGAGATTAAACAAAGACTAGAGCTGTATACTGTCTGCCTCTCAGACACACAGTGGTGGTTTCCACTGATGCACAGGGAAGCTTAAAACCCTCATTAATGATAATTGGAACTGAATAAGCTCAGAAAATGAACCTATAGATCACAGTACTGGGATGGGATTGCTGTTGCTGCCTGAAAACTAGACAGAGAGTCTCTCTAATCCTCTTTCCAGGCCGTCAGATGGAGGAGGAGGCGCTAGTTTAGAGTATGACAATGTCTGGAACTGAGCAGACCAGCGTGAAAAAGGCTAATAAGTGTAAATAAACATTGCAGTTTTAATGGTTGGCTCTTCCTTATATCTTTATCCTTCAAGGCCTAAAATGCCATTTCATTAACAATAGGTTCACCTATCCAAAGCTATGTGTGACTACCAACAATGAGAATTGGCTATTCTTAGCCACCTCGGCTCATATGCCTCCTTTGGCCTTCTTCTTTTCTCATCCCCTCATACTGACATAGTCCGTTCTAAGATCCTGTTAGATGTCCTCATTAGCCAGCTGTTCCTTTTTGAGTTTCCTGCTTGCTCATCAAACTCATCTGATGACTACTCTCTCACTCCCTACTCTCTCTGCCTTTCCTTTCTTGGCTGACTCTCCTGCTTTACTCTAGACTGCTTTGGCTCTCAACCTCTTGACCACAACCTCTATCAGAGTTGATACCACTCATATTCACTGGAGAAGAAATTGCCTTTCAACTACTGTATTGCTGATTTCCCCTGACCGCTGATAAAAAACAAAGCTTAGGAATGAAGGAGTTTGTCAATTTATTTATTGTTAATTAAAACTCCTCCAGACACACTGCTGTTGCCCAGGAGTTCTTGGTTATTGTGAAAGTAGTTTTCCAATCTGACTAAGCAGGTAGCAGTACACACATCCACACAAGACTGATTAAAGACCACAAGGCAGCCTAAAATTCAATCTATGTTAGTATTTTGGTGGGCTGCCATATTCCCCAGAAGCAAAACAGTGGTTCAAAATACTGTTTCATTTGCACTCTGAGTCACTTTTGTAAGCCTCATTAATTCCTGAAACTAAATTTTCTTATTCCTACACTTGTCCCCTCCTAGAGTACTGTCATCACACCCAGCGAATAATTTATGGAAATACATGGGAAAAACATTTTATTTGTAATGAAAAGAACTTTCCCAGCACTTCCAATTAACTTGCATCTTAAACCAAGAAAATCTCTTGATTTTCCAGTGGACAACAGCAGAGACACAGCAACATTTGTCTGTTTAATTTAGCTTCTTGTTGTTTTGCTTCCATTATACATCTTCAGTAATGTTCTTTGTTTTACTTATAGAAAAAGACCTGCTCCCAAAGCATTGTTTGGATTATCACAGAAACCACAGCAAAGCAGGGCTGGAAGGAACTTCAAAATGTTACCTAGTCTAGCTTGCTGCTTAAGGTAGGATTATTCATGTCTAAACCATTCCAGGTAAGTGTACCTAACCTGCTCTTAAAAATTTCCAATGGTGGAGTTTCTACAACCACTCTAGGTAATCTGTTCCAGTGCTTGACCACACTCACAATGAGCAAGTTCCTCTTACTATCCAACCTAAATTTCCCCTTCATGTAGTTTGAGATTGTTGCTCCTTATCCTGTCCCTTGTGGCCACAGAGAATAGTTTATCTCCATACTTTGTACAAATAGCTAGTTTTCATGTATTTGAAGACTGTTATCACTCTGCAGACTAAATAATCACCAAAAATAATTTCAACCCTTCCTCATGTTTCTGGACCTCTAATCATTTTTGTTGCTTTCTTCTCTCTAGAGAATATGTCCACATAAGACCAAAATGAGAAGTTCAATCCAAAGTTCATATTCCATTTATTATGTGTTCAAATTAGTGGGGCTAAATAACTGTACTGTCATGGGAGCGGCCTTCTCCATGACAATTTATTTCACATACTATGGCTCCCTCTACATGTGCAGGTAAAGGCATAACGGGATTTAATACATGATCGACATAGTTGCACCTCTTGCCATGCCACACATGCATGGCAGGAGGCATGATCGTGAGATCACACATTAGATCTGAACCTAATTGCCCCTGCACCACCAACAAGCAAGTTTCCCATATGTCAGATGAGGGGTGTGTGAAATGCCTGGGCCTGGAGGATCACAGCTGCCATGATATCCCAGGCTTGGGGGATGCATGAAATCCCCAAGACTGGGAGATCAATGCAGCCATGATCCCCCAGGCCCAGGAGTTTCTTGCACCCCTGAGCCTTGAAGATCACAGCAACCATGATCTTTCATGGCCGGGGGTTTCATGCTGGGCATGGTGCACCCCTGCAGCTGGAAGCTCTGTCAGCTGAGAGGGCTCCCAGCCACAAGAGAGACCTTTCTACACATGCAAATTAAAGCTCAATAGCACCCAGTTATGAAGTTAGTACACATTTTTGAGGCCTAGCTTTATAGCTGGGTTGAGGTTTTTATGGTGTGATAGCTACTTTGCATGTATAGCTGGTCTCAAGGTAACTGCAATAACCAGTTATTAACTTGCATAACCGGTTAACTATGCAACATCTGTAATGTATAGGAGGGGCCTTAGTTACATCTGGCTGGTAGGTAAAGAGTCTGGATAACAGTTCTGTAACCCTGAATGAGAATGTGATAATACAAATGAGCAGTAGTTAGCATGCATATTTCTTATTTAAATATCAGGGGTTTTCAACCTTTTTTATTCTAAGTACCCTCAGTGGCTGGATGCTGAGCAGGTGGAGGTGGGGAGCGAGCACACAGCTGAAAGCTGAGAGGGAGGTGGGACACGGCTGAACATGGAGCTGGGAGACAGGGATGGTGTGTGGGTGGTCGGGGATGGAAGGCTGCTGACTCCCAGGAGCAGGACTGGGGCAGGGCAGAGAAGCTCAGTGAGCTGGGGTGAGGGCAGCAGCAGCCCTCTGCGGGGTGGGGAAGCTCCTTGGGCTGGTGTGTGGTGGTGGTGGCCACCGTGTGCGAGCTTCCCCACCCCACAGAGGGGCACCGCTGCCCTCACCCTAGCCTGGTGAGCTTCTCCGCCCCACCCCGGCCCTACTTCTGGGAAGCGGTGGTGCTCTGTCCCTGCTTGCACATGTGTACCCCCTAGGACTGGGCCAAGTACCTCCAGGGGTACACATACCCCTGGTTGACAGCCCCTGGGATAAATGATAACAGCATCAGAAGACTGTCTGTCTGATATTGAGCCTAATCCTGCTTATTACTTTTGTAAAGTTTTCTCCAAAGCACATAAAATGTGCTTCTTAGTTTTTCTTACTGTCTGGGTAAAGCCCTAGTGAATATCATGAAAGAAATAATCTTGGACGGGTAGAAGAATGATCTGGATGACATAAACCAGCTCTAATTTCTATGATTCATTTTTATGATCTCTTTGTTAGACTAAGTGTATTCATATTTAGAGAACAAAGCAACAGTTATAATGGTGTAACTGTACCCACACTCTACATCGTACCAGTATAATTATTTGGTTAAAAAATCATATTTCTAACCAAATTAGTTATATCAGTTTAATAACTGCATGTAGACCATACTTAACACCCACTTTCATGAAGGGGAGTCTGTGTGGGGGTGTCTTCTGCTATAAACAAGGCACACTTGTTGGGTTTTTCCTGCACTATTTCCTTTAATATTAAACAAAAATGTTTTCAGTCCAGCCATATTGCATATGAATAAAAATAGCAAACACATCAGCTTTTCCCTGTTGATAACTTTTTTCTTTTCCCTCTGCCACCCAGTGAAGGAAAAATTAATGGAGATTTTTAAATATGCTGCTAAAGGAATCATCCTGGCAATAAATAAAATGAGAAGCAGAAAATAAAGGAGAGAGGTGGCAATAATTTGGCTTGTATAAGGGAAGATGCAAGAAGAATAAATACTATTTTAACCCTCAATAATATGGTATTGTCTTTGTATTGGTATACTGGCCTTAATAGGAGGTCACCTGCTATTAATGCCAAATCTGTCTTAGTCTCCTTGTTGAAAATTGATAGGCTGTCATTTCTATGCCACCTCGTAGACACAGGCATATAAATCCTTATGAGGAAAATGAGGAGCAGCTACTAGAGCCATCACCACTACAGGGTGGAGTGGCTCAGAGAGGGTGATATATATTCTGCTGAAGACAGGCTGAAATGATAATATAGTATTTCCTGTTTTATTGCTGCTGTTGTATGTGGTTTGCTTTATCCTCACAAAACTCAGTGGGGATGATAATTGGAGCTACCAAGAACTGGCATAAGTTTACTATTATCAAGACCATTGTTTGAGACACATTGAAGGTTTTCCCCTCCTCCAAGTTAACATGGAACTTTTATCTCTTACTCCCTTACTAGTTATAAACACATGGAGCAGTTCTGGGCTGGTTTTGATTCCCACTTCTGTCAGAATAAAATGTAACACTGCCACTAAGTCCCCTGGAGCTGGCAGAGAAGTGGTGGTGTGTGGCAGGTGGTTGGTTGAAAGGTGGCTCATGGAAACTTGAGCCTTATGTCTGTCATCTGGAGGAAAAAATAGGTTAACAGCATGCATTCCCTTTTGATGAACTATATTTCTTGAACAGGCTTAACACAATCAAAGCAGAAAAGAGTCCTTAATGTTATTGAGTAAAGTTCACCCAGGTCTTAAGATGGGTTAGTGTAGTTCAGAAATTACTCAAAGCCACTGTGCAGGTCTCTAACATCAAGTATCTTTCTTCTAACTGCTTGGGATTACAAAACAACAGCTCTTCCAATGGGACTTGCAAGAGTATCTTAAAGGCATAGATCCCTTGTCTACCTTTCCCAGCCAAACATAACAACAATAATTGTGAAACAACATCCATCTTATACTACTATTCAAATTCAATCTACATACCATCTACTAACAAATTATATTCTATTAATTTCTGTAGTGCCATTCAATGTTGTGTGGATCTCTAGCTTTCCCCAGTGAAATCAATGCCATTCTTGTCTGTCAGTGATCATGTCCACCTGCGGTGGTTATTACATGGCTGAGATCAGAGATTGACTCTGATGCCCTTTTATGCATTTTATTTTTTGGCACTCTTTTTCATCCAGCCTTTGGATTGAATAATAGGGACTAGCAGTTACATATGTACACCTGCTCTTCAACACAGAATGCTTAAACTCATGCTCATTAAATTGTAGACGATTGTTGAGTATTATTCTAACAGTTATAATGTTTCTAGCAAAATTAAGTTGATATGTATAATCACCTGTTTAGATGCAGTATGTTTTAGTAAGGCTATCTCAGAGAAATGGTAATATATATACTAAGGTAAATGCTAAGGATTCTTCAGCCAGTATAAACAAATCTCTACTTTTTGCCGTAGGGGGGCCAGATTTTCCTGTGCCAGCTACCCAAGCTCTTCCTTTGACTTGGTCTGTACTTTAGCTTATGTGAGAAGCCTTAACAGCTTCCTCATTGTCGTTGTTTATTTGGGCCAATGTAAACTATCTGGCCCTCTATTTGGAATTTGCAATCCTTAAATGACCGTTATATATCATTTTTAATATATTTTACTTGAATGCTGTAGGAATCACCAGTCTGGTGACCTTAAAGAAAATTCCATCTAGTAATGACAGCTCCCCCTTTCTTGAGGGTACAGCATGGGAATATGCTGTCCTGTTCCCATTGTGCTGGTAGCCTTAATTATTATTTTTATAGTTCCATCCCCAGCAATAGTTCCAGCAATACGGTCCACATTTTGTCCAAGACTTGAGAGACTGATTTGGCTCTGGAATTTGTTTCACTGCACTCTTGTCAAATACTCTATAGACCACCAAATCTCACTTAAAGTTGTACTCAATTTTCAAATTGTTTGTAGCTGAAAAACTAATTTCTGTATCTTTACAGAGATATATGCCAGACCCTTAGTGGCAATGTACCTTGAAGATATATAATCAGTTTCAGCTAACATTTCCCACTAAATAAAATACTTTTTTCACCCAAAGATTATGGGCAAAGCTTCGTGTTCTAGTTGAATGTATTAACATTCAGTTTTTTGTTTGTGCCTGTGATACAAAAGTCATTCATCTTCAGTTGTGACCATATGATTTTATGAGAACTGTGCCAATGCCCTCCTTGGTGGTATTCACAAACATCTTAGTTTTATATTTGTTCCCCTGGTACTGTAAGATTGGAACCTCTTCAATAAAGGCCTTCCATTTTTCTCGAACTCCTTATTAGCACGTATATCCCATGTCCATTGACCAACTCTGAACAGAAGACATCTTCAAACTCACCTAAATTATTTTGGTTCCCTCTTGCAAAGTGATACAGTCCATTTCAATTTTTTACATTTTCTTCTAAATGCTGGGGATTGCTTTAGTTTGTGTATCCCACACAGTGTGTAGCTTGTTTGTTTTTTTAAACTGTGTCTTTGAGCTGTACATATTTTCTTCTTCAGATTTCTTTTCTTGTAATAGTATTTTTTGATTGTCTGTAGTGTCAGATCACTGCCTGATCTCAATCAATTTAATTCTAGGTAGGATGACTTCCTTTGCTTGGAAAATTCTACTCACTTTGTCAAGAGTTAATTCTGGTTCTTCCAATTGGCACTTTCTGTGTGTTTTGTTGCAGGTCCCAACTGTGATCTCGTCTTTTATTAAGGATTCAAAGAACCCCAAAATTGCAAGACTGACTCTTCAGCCTTAGAGCCATCACATACTATTCTATATCCACTTCATTTGATAGTGTCTTTTTAAAAATAGATCATTTCATTTTTTATGAGGCATGCAGTACACTTCAAATTTCTGTAATACAGTTCAATAGTAAGTCTCCTCTAGATGAGTTAATGAAAAGTGCTTAAAAATATCAAATGCTTTAGAACCAGTTATCAACAGAAATAAAACTACATTCTCCTTATATCTTCAAAAAGCTATGCCAGCAGAAAGGAAAACAGAGTGAAGTACTGTTTAAACCTTCTGTATTTGCTCTCTACCTTTCTGGTGTGTCCTTACCTTGATGGGGCTTCAAATTGTTCCATTCTTCCACTCAAGATATTTTCTTAGTTTGTTACATTTCTGGTACCACGAATTGTTCAGCAATCACTCAGAGCCAATGTGTATGACAGAGGTCTGCTTCATATGGAGTCAGAGTTCTGACTGCCCAGTTTTAAACAACATGAGCCTCTGCAACCAGATGATTTTCAGCTATGGATTCATTAGCCCTCTTTGCTACAGTAAATTTCATCCTAAGCATATGTCACAGAGCACTGAGGTGCCCTGTGCCTAAACAGGGGAAACTGCCGGGGAAAGAACCCTAGCAGTGACTAAGGAGCCCAGCTGTGGGTTGCCGGGGCAACAAAGAGGTCAGCTGACTGAAAGGGGCAGGGCTTGGCCCCTATATAAAGCACAGACAGGAGGCCAAAGGCAGTTTCCTGCCAGCAGCCAGAGAGGCAGGAGCTCCCTAAGGCAGGATGCGAGGAGAAGCCGAACTGCAGGTATAGCTTGACCTGAGTTGAGCAATGTTGTTTTAGCCGAGCGGCTCTACGTTACGTTATAGCCTAGGGGCTTGTGTGTTTTGCTTTGTTGTTGTTATTACCGATGGTATGGGTGAGGCTATTAGGGGTTGGAGGAGGCCTCATAGGGGACTCACAGCGGAGTTTGAAGACCCCAGTGCCAGCGGGCGCAGCGTACGGGGTGCATAGACCCCAGCCCCAGAGAGGGGCATTTGAGAAGCCCCAGGGTGGGCGGCAAGCCCCAGATAGGGGGCAGCATAATTAGGAAGCCCAAGTTGGGCACAGTGAGCCCCAGGGAGGGGGCAGCATCATTAGGGAGCCCAAGTGTGGGCACAGGGAGCCCCAGATGGGTTTCCTAATAGTAATGCCCCCTAAGTGTGAGCACGGAGAAGACAGGCCCAGGGAGAACAGGAAGGGGCCGAATAGGGATAGAATTGAGACAACAGTGATTCCATCGGCGAGGTGTGGACTGTGGTGTAGGGGAGGAAACGGAGCCGCAGAGAGCACCCCCTAGCAGCAGGGTAGTATAAGGGCAGCCTCCCGCTGATTAACACTGATCAATTAATTAAGACCAAGGCATGGCAGGCGAGTAGGTGGGTGGTTGCCCCAGGGACAGGTGTGTGGGCCACATTAAGGGAGGCCCAGAGTGACGACCTGTCACAGGATATCAATAAATAATCAATAAATTCTGAGTACTTAACAATAACTCCACATCTGTTCTCATGCACTGGAGCTAATAGCATACAAGGTGAAAAGATGCAGATATCTTGTACAATTCACATTATAAGATAAATCCCAGTTGATAACCAGAGGCCTCAGGTGTGCCTAGTGTGGTTTTAAAACTGCTCCTTATAATACACAGTGGTATGCTACACATTAGATGCATATGTATGCTAAGAAAGTACAGTTAATTTTCTCATGAGTAATTTGAACTGTTAAACCACTAGCACATACCAAATCATTTAGCAAGTAATCAGTGATTTGGGTCCTGGTTGATCTACACAGGCAAACTTCGTTTGATTAGCGTGGGAATCCCTATGGGATTATGGCTTGATCAGTGGTATTCAACCTTTAGACACCATGGGCCAAATGAGGAGCGTGGGGCCTGTCTGGGATGGATCGGACCCTACATCCCAGGATTGAGCCTCAGGGCCCTATGTGCCTCCACCTGATCCCATATACTAGGTTTGGGCTCTGGGGAGCCTGTGGCACCTCCGCCTGGTCCCACACACCAGGATTGGGCTCCAGGAGTCCTGAGTCACAACCACATGCTGGGTTTCGGCCCATGTTACCCTATACACCTGACCTAGAGGGCAGGATGACAAGGCATTGGAGGTCAGATCTGGCTTGTGGGCTATAGGTTGAGTACCCCTGATGTAGGAGAAGTTTACAAGTGGTAAAATTTATAACTGAAATGGGCTTTAAAAATGGTATGTTGAGTAAAGTTTTTTGGGCCGTTGTTACATTTGCAGTTTAGATTTCATCTAACAGTCAAGAACCTTATTTTAAAAATCTTTTTAAAAAGTTAGTAATCAAGGCATCAAGATACATGGAAGTTACAAACTTTTTTATAGAAGTGTAAGGTCTTAGATCAGAGATTTTTATGGCCTCTGACAAGTATAACATGTAAATATGAATTTAAGGACTTTAAAATGTGGATTATTGGAGCTGTAATTACTATCATTGATGTAAATACAGCAAGTATTTGTTTAAATGGTATTTAAAGAGGATAATACCATGTACAGAGAACAGAATTCAGTTTTACAGTACACAGTAGTTTTCATTCATGGAAGAAAGTCCTTTTTAAATAGTCAAATACTGTGTAGGTGACGTAAGCTAGGCAGAGCCTTCAATATCTACAAGCAGTTTTACTGTAAAAGTGACTGAATAGCGGTTATAGACCTCTTCTTTTTCTGAAGTCTTAGGCAATCTTTAAAGACTATCTGTGCTAGCTATTGCAGGACTTGGGGTGAAATTGTGACTCTGCTAAAATCAATGGAAAGGAAATTCCTTGACTTCAGTGTAAATAGGATTTCCCTTCTGGCAAAAGATGGCTGCCTATAGATGTTCTGGTTCATATTCTAATTAGAACACTCCAACATCGCCTCACCGTCACATGTATTAAGAGTAAAGCTCATCGAATGAACTTTAGTTAAAGTGCCCCCATGGCCATTTTAAAACTTGGTGGGCTTAATACATGTGACAGTGAGCTGTTTTAATTAGGGCAGCTGTCAGGGAACCACTCCAATTAAAATGGCCCCTCCCCACTCCCAAGCATGTGTATAGGCTCCCAAAATACCTTAGTTTAACAAAGTGATATCAAACACACAGTCTGTGGGCTGGAACCAGCCTGCAGAACTGTTTCATCAAGCCAGCCAGTAGCCCACTGGGCTACCAGAAGTTGCGCATGGCTTGTTGCAAAATTTAGGGTCCCTGATGAACATGGCCGTTGGTGACAGCTACTTACGCTGCCCACAACTGCAGCCCTTCATTGATGCACACCCCTGGGCCCATGCTGCTGCCTGGCTCTATACCTGTGCTGCCACCTGAATGTAGCTCTGCACCACATCATGCCCCCAGACCCATGTTGACACCTGATCCTGGACCTGTGCTGCCTCCATGCTGCTACCTGTATGCAGCTCCATCCTGCCACCTAGCCCCAGACTCACATTGCAGCTTTACATGACAGCCTAAATGTGGCGCCACACAATTGCTGCTTGTCCCAATGATCTGGGCGGGGAGAGCCCCTGCACTCCAGATCTAGTCTAGGGCCCAGGGTAATTTTGACCATGTCCCCTCCTGGAACAGATCAGTCAAACATCAACACTTTTAACTCATTTCACTGAAAAGGAACCAATTTGAACTCAGAACTTCCTAGTCAGGTATAAAACTTCAGATAGAGATTCTATTAAAATCTTGAAAGCAATCTATGATGTACAGTCATGTTCCATACCCATCTCCCATAGTTAATCATTTGAAGTCACTGGGAGTTCATGAGAGTATCTCAGAGCAGATTTTTCCCCCTAGGCTATTTGTTTTGTTTTGTTTTGTTTTGTTTTGTTTTTCCTTGTGTGCGCTTATTTTTTTTAAACTAAGAGACAAAAGTGATTGCAGTAGTGTAATATACACATCACTTGTCAAGTTTAGATCAAAGCAACTAGCTGTAATTATGTGAGAATAGAAAACATTGTAACTTGACAAACTATTATTTTTCCTTTGGGGGTTTTCTGTTTGTCTGAAAAGAAAAAAGCTTCACAAAATACACTTTCAACAAGCACCCACTGCTAAAACCCATGTTGCAGCTTTCTTCCTTCCAGTAAAGGATAGTGAGGCTTTTTCCAGATCCAGCCATCACTACTCCTGATGTGCTGAAGAGTGCAGCTGTGTGACACAAGGTATCTTCCTATGTTAGCACTGTGTATATGCAGTGAACAGCATACACAACCTGTTCTCTTCCAAATCAGAAACTCTGATATTAGGCAAATAAAACCAGTGTCATTCACTAGTTCTTTTGTCACTGTGCAACACTGTCTTTATTATGAATGTGTCCTGTTGCCCTCTGCTATTAGAGCATTAGACATGCTCAAGTATTTGGAGGGCTGGTTTAAAAAAAACCCCAAAAAACTCCATCAAAATTGGTTTTCTTTTCAAAGAAAATTTATTTTCTGACACAATACAATTTTCATTTAAAATGTTTCCTTTCTCTAGAATATTTAGATTTTTCTTTTAAGTGGAAATAAAAATGAAATATTTTATTCAGAGCCAATATATATGGATTTGGAAGTGCTTTTGTGGTATCTCTTGGGATTGTAGTTTGGTTGTCTGAGGTCATTTGTCTTCCATGGGTTGAGCACCCTACATGGGCTACATTTCATTGGATGAAACACAATGCACAGCACCCACTTTACAAAATGAGAGACTGTGGTGTTTCTTGGGAGATATGAGCAAAACAAGTAGTCTGTAGGGAGGGAAAAAAAACCCAAAAGCAGTTTTCCTACCCGAGGCCTTATTAATTGTCCCACAAAGCAGGCAAGTACTATCTTACTTTCTATTTAGTTTGAATGGTGTTGGTCTATGGTTCTGATGCATTTGCCTGTGAAATATATATGGTTATAGTAAGTGTGATTGTCCTAACAGATTATCACAAGCTTTATGTGGTCTCAGAATGGCTTTCAGAAATGCTGCTCTGGTTCTGCCTTGGCAGACCTGAAAAGGCTAAAAGGAGAGAGCAGCCAGGAGCATACTTTTACCAAGGATGACTCAGAAGTTTAAATGGACACCTGCTGACTTTGTTTTTCAGAATAGCTGTGGAAGATTGACAGCCAGTGCTGATGCTCAAACCTTACACGGTTTTTGAAAGTTGTCAGTAAATTTGTATGCAGTGAACACTGTTGTATTAAGACTCGCCATTACAATGCAAAGTTACTTTATGAACATCAGATTAAAGGCATGTATACAATATGGTTACACCATCCCATTTAAACAAGCAGTAGACATACGACATATAACCCTACTATAATCTGATGTAGAATTTCCTCTGGAAAAATGAGGGATAAAACTACACCAGCATAAATGTAGTGTCTACTTCTGTTCTGGGGTAGCTGTTTGCTCAATTCAAACAGATTACTACCAGGTCCCTTACCATGTAGTGGTGAGACATTGTTATGTGGCTCATAACTGAAACACACTGATCATGTATCTCACTGGTTCACAGCCTTTTCAGTCAGGGTACCATTCCACAACTTTTTGAATTTGGTGGCACCCCAGTTGAGAGCCACCGTTGTGCTGCCTTCTCAACTAGGGTACTTCTGCTGCTGCCACCAGATAAAGTGCCCCACACACTTGTGGTTAGATAATGCAGGCAGACACAAACTCAGATAAGCACCACCCCTGGGCCACAGCCCTTTCTAGTCCAGCCCCACATGTACCTCCTGGAAACAGAGGTCCATTATGTTGCTATGGTCAGGTGAAATGTTCCCACATCTTGGTTTCCAGGAGACATGTCAAAGCTCATCTGGAAAGTGGCTGTGGCAAGAAGGAGCACTTCTGTCTGCATTATGTCATGCAGGCAGGAATGTCTTTTTCTGATGCAGCTATTTCCTTGTTCATCTCTGCTACATATTTTTCCTTGTTCATCTCTTGTATGTCTCCTGGAAGCCAAGGTGTGCAGGAAAGCTTAACTTGGCTGCAGCCCTGGCTGTGGCAGCATCATCATTGTCATCATCATAGTAATGACAGCCCTGACAGTTCTCGAGGCACCATGGCTATGAACCAATGATCCATCTGCTCTGGTCACCGAGGTAATGTATATCAGTATACAGAACAAATGCAAATTATATTAGTGTTAATATGTCACATGCTCAGGCTCCAAATGTGTTCCTTCATCAGGTGGTATATACTACACCTTTTTATTTATACGATCATTAGGAACTATGAGAAATGGAAATAGCCAAGGCCATATGATCTGGTAGGAAGAAAACAGTGATGGGTAGAGTCCTCCTTCTGGGAAGAAGTTATGGAATCATGGTCATGAGCATCTAGTTCAGTCATTTGCAATCTTTTCCTAGAGCAACCCTTGCTTGGCTGAGTTGACAGATAGGAGCATCTAATGTACCTTCACAAGATACCAGGGTGTAGCTGCCATGTTTTATTCCATTATGTATCTTCTCCTGTCCTTCTTTTAAACTATTTTCCACCTTTTTTCCTCCCTCAGTAGAACAGAAGAAGTCTACATGCTCTTGGAGCAGAGTTGTCTGGTTACATAGGTTCTTGTAGCTTATATGAATTCCATGAGAATAGAAAAGAAAAACAGGAATCTAATTATCTGCCTGAGTCTACAGCTCTGTATGCATGGGCTGCTCCAGTGGCCAGTTGTATTGAAGCCACAGTGAAACATGGTTAGAAAGTGGATGACTTCCCAGGGGACACTTCTTAACTCAGCGCTTCAAGACCATATGTGCATTGAGAGTCAGGTGGTATCCAGTGTTGCATAACTCTCACCATTCCCCCTTACTTAAATTCCTAAATTGTTAGCAAAACACATGGATAATTTTACATAGAAACAATATGTTTGAAAGAAGCATTTTGTCTTTTAATTACTGTATGTCAGGACAAACCAGACGTCTGCTTTTCTGTGACATAGTCTGTTTTTGGTGAACATAGAAGCTTGAACTCTAGCCCTACTAAGAAAAGGACGTTTTAGTTTCCTTTTTAAAAACCTCTGTTTGCAGATTTAAGGTTTTTAGGTCATTTCCATATTTAATCCTATTTTCTAACTGTCACCTAATTGTCAAGACAACTCTTCTTGCCTTGTACCATGAGCTCTGTTGGGGAGAAAGGATGTGTGTTAGCAAGTCTGAGAAAGGGATTACAACCTTCACAGACGACTGCAATGTGAGACACTAATGTAGTATTGACTCTTACAGTCTGCTGCCAGCAACTGTCATCTCTGGCAGCAGCTAACACAAATTATGAAAGGCACAGGCAAATCTTTGGGGAAGCACTGGACTATATGCTTGCTAGTGAGCAAGTCCTCAAGCCATACTTTTCTCTCTTGCATCTGCTGGGAAATGACTCATTTTCTTACTCTGGTTTGAGGGGAAGAGAAAGAAAGTTCTCCTTTAATGTCTATCAAAAGAGGCAGGATGACCACATATTCCCAGAACGGTGTCTGCTGAATGGGTGCCTTGATTAATTCTTCCCCTAAGGGTCATTGGCTCATGGATGAGCTGAAAAATGACCGGGCACATCAATATACCCATGGACAAACAGAGCTGGGTATCTGGCTGCCCTCTTCCCCATGTGGATATTTTAATATGTTCTTTGTACCATCTGTCTTGGGAGCTTATTTTTATGGTGGGAAGAAACAAACAAAAATGATGAAAAGCTCAGATTTCTTGTTTTCCATCTCTCGCATGTGAGGCAGCATATGTAAGTATGCGAAAGAAGAATGTCTTGCACTCCAAAGCTTGTGTAGTTCTATCCCGACTATGCAGTTGGTCTAATAAAAGATATCACCCTAAGAAATCCTGACATCTCATATAATTCCTTGACCAACACAACTGCAACGTCACTTACAGCATCTTAAAGCAATCATTCTGTACATATGTACATCAGAGATGGTGTCTCATCAGCCCAGCTATCAAACCTTGCACCATCTCGCTAAGGAAAACAAGCACCAAACCTTTTGGTGGCCTTGTACAGCTAGAAGTGAAATCACAGAGTTGTCAACTGAGAGCGGATTGATAGTGGGTAAATCCTTTGATCCTGAAGAGCTACAAAAAACTTGTACAGATGTTAGTCTAATGCTGAGAAGCAGTTACTTCTCTGTGGGATAGGTTTTGGGGTGACAAGAGACTTCTGCAGTTTGGAGACAATAACTAAAAGATTTTTAAAAATACGGCCACTTCAGAGAAAAAATGTATCTTCTTACTTAAAAGAAAATTTTTGAAAAAAATGGAACCTCCTGCTCTGTTGTTTTATCCATGTGAACTGGAGTTGGAAACCTCCTGTTGACATCAAAATTATAGCAGCCTACAGAGAGACTGATTAAGTGTTTAGAAAAATGAAAGCTCTCAGTCTAGACTGCAAATTTTTTGTCCTGGAAATCAAATATAAGTATGGATGACTCATTTTTAGTTACCTCAGAGAATACTATATCCTATTCTCTGACTAAGATTTATTACTAAAATCTTTCTGTATATTCTGCATATATTATTTCAAAGGACTTTAAACATGACATGTACTGGCATATACTGTACTGGCATACGGTATAGTTGGTACAACAAGATACGCATAAATGCCTAGACACAGTCCTCTTAGATTATTCTCAGCCAAAACCTCTCTTAAAACCCAGGGAAATAGAGATTGACATAGCAAGTACAATGAGAAATATCCTGAAAAAAGAGTTTGCAACTCTTCTTGGCGCACAGTTTCCCTTTGGCTTAGCTTCCCTACCTAGCCTCTGCCACTTAAAATATACCTCTACTTTCTGGGACTCAGGGTAGGTTTATGTAGATCGGTAGGGATAGCTCATACCTCAGGTTAATAACAAATACATTTTTTTTCCATTTATGAAAGTGTCTCAGAACAATTCTCTCAATATGCTGGGTTTCTTTTCCTGAAATATATTATGCTATGTTTTCTGTGTCAGTGTGATATGTTGACCATGAGAGAAATATATCATTCTTTCCAGTCTCAAAACCTGTAAATGCTACAGCTACAGCCTGCCAGTTGCAAGGTACATGTACCATGTATTTATGATGCAGTTCCTGGCTCCAGGCCTGATCTGTTTTGTGACTATGGGCAATTTACATCACTTCATGCCTCTCTCCTTTCCCATCTTGTCTGTTTAGATTGCTAGCTTTCTGAGGCAGCAACCATTGCGTACTGTGAATATAGTGCCTAAAATAATGAAGCTCCAATATTGGTTGAAGTCTTTATCTCCTACTGTAATATAAATATTAACAAATCATAATGATTTACATACAATGGAAGCATTGGCTTTAGTATACGCCCACCTATCTTGTAATTTATTTTGTGATTGTCTTTGTCCTTTTTTCACTAATATAGAAATAATATTAATTCTGGCATGCATATGTAAAAACCAAAACATTTTTAAGTTATTGTATAAATTACCCTCCTTAGATGACTTCTGATGGCTTGATCCTGTGTAATTCACAACTGAGTAGATTTCTTCCCAATATCTTTTTCACAGTCGCACTCTGATTCTACCATGGCCATCCTCATTAATTATTGGCCAACCCATCTCAGCATTGCAGGTCCCAGTCCTTTCTAAGGGATAATGCTTCCTTACCTTTTTTCTCTGAGGCTTAATTCATTGCTGTTTGTCATCTGCTGAAGGAAGGTGTACGGTATATAAGTGAGATTAACTTATGTGGTAACAACCTTAGTGTTTGCACAACAGTGGGTGTGTCTACATGTGTATTTACATGCACCTAAACTTAATGCGCCTTTGCTTAAGGTGACTTAGGTGAGTGTCTGTATGTGGACATGCTAATGCACATTGAGACCCATTAAATTTAGATGCAAATAGCTAAGTCGCAGTAGTACGCATGCAGCTGCACTAATGCGCATTAACGCGGTGTCTATCCATTGATGCACACCACATCAATGCGCATTAGACCATCTACACGTTTGCTAATACAACTTAGTTATTCACGCATAAATTGGATACTGGCTTTATGCAGGCATTCAATTTAGGCTTGAAAAGCCTAAAATTGTCATTTTAGGGTGCATTAAGAGTGTACAGATGTAGACACATGCAATTAATGTGCCTTAAATTGAGCTAATGCATATTAAATGCACACGTGTGGACATGCCATGTTTGTAAAAGAAGATGGGGGGGGGGGGGGTTGAAACCCAGCTTCTCTGTTCAATTTTTTAATGTACCTTTATTTTAAAGTACTCAGTTGCAGCCTTCCTTTCCCCTAGGAAACATACTCATCTCATCATGATCAGATTTGTTGTGCCTCTTGGTTTACATTACAGTTTCTTATGGCCAGAAATGCTAATAATTATGTAAATCATAGAATTAAACCACAAAGGCCACATAACCTGATTTCAACAGAAATTCCATTCTTAGTTAATTGGCTGTGCCTGAGTGTTTTAGACAATTCCATGATGTGGAAGATTACCTACTAATAGTTTTGAGTTCAAGTCCTAACCTAGGTCACTTTGACTTAAGTCAGAAGGATTGAGGACAGTACAGATGCAGAATTGTTCAACGTATGGTAAGTTGAGAACAACTTGCTCTCAAATGACTGCTGATTAATACTTAGTCTCACGTTCTGGAGGGTGATCTAGGTAGTCCAGGTTTCCCTATATCATTCACTTTTCCCCTCCTCATCCTTTTAGAAGTAACTTGATAAATGTACAGTGCATTTTAAAAATAATTTTGATTGTATAAATGAAGAGCATTTTGAGGGAATCAAAGTGAAAGAAAAGTATTCTAGCATTTTGTCTTGGATGCAGAGATGCCCAAAGCCATTTTTATTTCTTCAGGTAGTTGGTTTCATCATATAAGTCCAGCTCTTATGAAAGTGATGACCATGCAACGTAAATCTTTCCCTGTTTTGATATCTAGTTTTAATGTGCTTGTAGAATGCAGCTGTTATGGGTTATCGTGGCTATGGAATCTTGTGGAGCTTTAAATATGAGGGCCGAGACCATGAATTCGACTCTGTTGCTGCCCATGTATTAGTGGCACTCCCACCTCTATTATGTCAGCAGTCCTCCCCACATCTTTATACATATTGAATAATATACGGAATATGAGTGAACCACACAGGCAAGGCTCTAGAGATGAAAGATCTGTCTCCTGTAAGAACCTCCAGAAGTTGGTTTGAGAGAAATAATCTGAGCCAAGTCAGGATATTTGGTTCCTCCTCTTTGAAATGAGGTGGAAATATTTAATGATTAGTGGCTTCAAATGTTGGAGAGTATGGGCATTATCCCCTCGTGAGTGAATAGGAAATGAAAAAATAAATGTTTTCTCTATACCATGGTCTGGACTAAAACTTGACTTAAAGGAATCTATAATACCAGCCCCTGAGAAGTGTTAGCAGGCGCACCCTAGGGCATGCTGCCGCTTGAAAATTTAGTAAAAGGCACCCCAGCTGCTCACAAAGATTTGCACAACAGCTGTTGCCTAAACAGGGAATCCTCATGCATATCTCTGCCCCTAAGCTGGTACTCTTGACATAATTTACACCTTCTGAAATACTCCTACAGAGCAGTATTGCATTACCATTTGTGTTTAAGCTACCATAGTTCTAGATCCTCTGTACTTTCAGGAAGTTAATAGAACTCCTTATCAGCACTTGCAGTAGGCAGGTAGGCATTGCTTTACCAGCCGATTTCCTTTTTTTCTTTGCGTACAAGGATATTTTTTTTCTACAAGGTTTGATTTGCAGTGTATTGGTCCTTCAAACTAAGAATATGTTTGGTAACCATCTTCTGTCTTTGTGCAACCACAAAATCTTCATTTATGAGAGGTGTCCCGTCATTGTATTTTGCTTTCCTTTTCTATGTTTAGAAAAGCACTTAAATCAACCAGACACACTTAGGTTGCTGGAGGTTATGTGTCTTATACATTTAACTGGAGGTTTATCATGCTGCCATCATAATTTATCATAAATTCTAGTCAACCAGTTTGACCCATGACAGACCACCAGCTATGGATTTTCCAAGCCAGTCTACAGATTTTATTCCTGCATTTCTGTAGCTTCCACCAGGCCTTCAAGAGACAGGCCAAGTGATTCGGAGATTGCTGATAAACATAGAAGATATGACTCAGAGCTGCCCAGTGTTACCTCTTCTTCTGAGGTTACCAGGGCTGTAAACAAGAGAGAACAGAAATGGCCAGACAATCAATTTATAGAACATTGAAAAGGTCAAGATATTACAGTATGCCGCGCTGCACAGAATGTATGAGGCACTCAGATTCTGAAGCTTCGTTCTTAGGAAAATAATTGCAGTGCAAGGATAGAGTGGCACAAAAGTCCAACCTTGTGACAATTATACAAAGCAAATCCATTCCCATTACATTCTTATTGCAGTACTCTTGCGCAGTCCCTTTTGGATGCTGTACTAAGGCTCAGCTATTGTGTCTAAGCACAAATAGCTTATTTAACCAGGAGTTCAATTTGGAAATCTTAATGGCTGGGGATTTTTTTTCTTACATGGCTGAAATTATTCTGCTCATGAAGAACTGCTTGCCATGGTAACCTTGATCAACCTGCCATCACCTACAGGTGGTAGCACTGAATATTAGCTTTCTTTTTTTCTCTCTCTGTACTTTCTACCTTTCTTCCCTTCTGCCTTCCAGTTTTCACTCCCACTTTTTATTCTCTTCCATGTGTTATGGCTCTTCGAGGAGTGAAATTCAGCTGGCAACTCTTGGCTTCCTTCTGACGTGTTTTTTGTTTTGTTTTGTTTTGTTTTGTTTTGTTTTTTTTTTGTTTTAACTTGGTGTCAAATGTACCTAGTGCGTTAGATATGCATATCAATATTAACAAAAAATGGTGCCTATTATAGTAGGATTTTCAAAATTGTCTAAATATTGTAGGTCAGTGGAACATGTGCTCCTAAGTCACTTAGTCTCTTTTGAAGGGTTTGTCTACACTATGGTGGCAGCAGGTCTTGGGAAAGACAAGCCTCAAAATACCACAACTACACCCCACCCACTTGCAGGCCCACTCCAAACCTGGAAGTTTGCTGAGGAGGCTGCTCTGGGCTCTTTTCCAGTACCCACCCTTTAGCCTGTGTTGTCCAGTGTGCCTGAGAAGATCCTTACTGGAAAACTTCTGGATTGGAGCACATCAGCAAGGACAGCTGGGTGGGGCATGGTTGAGGCCTATCCTTGCCAGAACCTATTGCTGCTGCAGTATAGACCAGCCCTGGAGGCCACCAAACAGCCTGGTTAAGCCACTAATATCCTACACATTGAATTATTTTCTTTTAGTCTTTACACAAAAATGAATGGAGTGCAACTCAGGACAGGTCATCACAGAACTTGGTGAATGTCAGGATAGAGGAAAAAAAAAGGATGGGCAGCAAAACATTATTATTAGTTAAACATAAACAAATTATGTAAGGCTGCTGACAGATGTGAAAAAAAATTAAAAACAACGTGGAAGAGGAATAGCATCAGTTTGACCCAGCTCCCCAGCATCTATATAGTTCATGCACTTCAGGGGGGCTTTTGGCACTTTTTGGCACTGATTCAATCAGCGATTAGACAAAAGCTCCAAAAAGCCCCTTTGAAGCATGTGAGCTATACAGACTCTGCGTAAGTTGGGTCAAACTGATGCGATGCCTCTTCTGGGCATGTCCTGCACTTGGCACAGGGGTGTGCTGAGCTGAAAGTAAAGCATGGTTTGGTTTGGGCTTTTTCCACATCTGTAAGCACCCTAAGGGTCTACTTGGAAGCCAACAGTATCATAGCACTAATGCTGTTTCAGAGCTCATTGCAATTTAAAATGTATTCAGTTGTATGTTTGGAAAGTACATTGTTTACTGTGATAGCCTAAAGCTAGTAATGACTCTGCTTATCATTTGGTGGCTGCTATCTTACCCTAGTTGTTTTCAGCATGTTTAGTTAGGTGACAAGTGATAGTAATGTTTTTTTGTTTTTTTTTTATTATCTGCCTTCTGTCCTATTCTAGCCTTAAAAAATCCAGGCGTCGTTCTTGTTGAACAAGCAAAGATTTTGTTTCAGTGGCCACCTCAGGCTTTTGTGATCCGTGGATCCCTCTCTGACCTCTCTAAAGGGGTGATTTAAAGCATGAAAACCCTTGTTCAGCCTTCCACAATGGTAGCACCTAACATGGAGTTTTAGAAAATTAACAGAAGACAAAGTGGTGCATCCTGGCCAAATTGTGGCTGCAGAGAATGGAGGGGGGATGTGACAGCTATAGAATATGTTGGAAACTAGAGAAGCAATATCCCTCTCCCAGCTGGTGGTCTTCACTATCCTTTTTCTTCCACATGAAGATGTAAGATGGAGATTTCTATATTCCAGGGACTTCTTCACTTCTTCCTACAGGAGTATTTCTGGAACAGACTCCAAGTCTCTCTCTCCAAAACCTTTCTCTTTTCTAAATTAAGTGGCATATCACAAAGATCTCCACTGATTTTTTTTTTTTTTTTTTTTTTTTCATTCCTTTCCTCCCCAGTGTGGTGCCCTTCCCTCTTCTGTCTGCAAGATTTACTTCCTTTCTTTCCATATTGTTTTTGGTGGGCCCATTTGCCTTTATATCTCTTTCTTGAAGAGCCCTCCATCTTCTGCTATTCCTTCAGCTACAGCAAACATAGAGTTGCTGTGGGAACACATCAGCAAGATACTTTGAACACCATAACTTCAAAAGTAAAGACAGAAAGAAGGTGCCAGAGCAGAAAAGCAGCTGAAAGACCAAAGACCTGGAAAAATTCCTGGGCTTATTCTGCTTCAAGATCTGTCCCCACCACTCTCCCTACCTTCTCTCCATCCCTACAAAGTCCCCATGGAAATGCCCAACCCACCAGTCACCATGATATTGTGATTTCAAGTCTATGATCTGGTATCAGGGTGCCCAAACTTCCTAACCTCTCTAGTTGAAAATTAAAAGTTTTGACGTGGCTAAGAGCTGCAGGACATACATTTTCAGATGAGCATGCCCCAGTCAGTCATCTCTGTGTAGGTCTCCCAGGTGCAATAATATATATTTTTAATCGACTTAATAAGCAAGAAGAAAATAAAAAATATAATTTCAAGCCAGCAGGTCTCTAAAGAACGTGCTTATTTAACTCTCTCTCTTTCTTCAGGAGCTGCATTTAAACTGGCCAGAAGCCACAAGTCACAACTTGGCTACTTTTATCCTATATAATTGTGTCTCTCAGCATGTTGAAATGAGGTAGTATCATTTTAAATAGGTTGTCAGTTCTCTAATGGTGCTCACTATGTGCTATGGCTTGCAAGCTACCAGTGTTGTTAACATTACATCTATAACCCAACATTTCATTTTTGTGTATAGCTAGTAAATGATTGTTTGGCACCAAACTGTGCCAATGTGATTTCCTCATGTTGTTGATCATTATGTAAAGAGCAAATAAAACATCTGACAGTGCACCAGAGCAGAGTTTGTATTCTCTATCTGACCACCCATTATAACCACTTCGAACACTCTTGTGCTGTTTTATATATTTCCTTTTAAAGTACCCCCTGCACAGTATCTAGGCACAGTTTAGAGGCAGTACTGGAAGAAAAATCCACGATAGCTCTCTTCCCTTCACCCACCCTGAAGAGTTCTGAGTTGATGGGTGCCTTTTTCAAGATGAGTCAGTTGACCCTGCATGATTGATAGGAAAACAGTTGTCCAAAGAGGCGAGCCTTGGGACATAATGACAAAGTTTGTTCTCAGCTTGCTCCCTAGCAGTAGAAGTTCCATGGCCACAACCCTTTTCCTGAGGAAACTTTGTAACATGTTCCCTGGGATCTATCAGTGGTAGCATCCAAGCAGGGCCAGGTTAATCCTTTAGCAGGTCCTAGGCAAAGAAACTTGTGGAACCTGGGCCAATCAAGGCCCCCTGCCCCAGTGCTGTTACCTACAGGGAGCAGGGTTGGAGCCACCACTAGGAAGTGGTTGCCACAGTGTTGAGGCCAGCAGAGGAGGTGGGGAAGGGAATGGAAGGCAGATGGGACCATTTGTGCCATCACCGCAAGAAAAGGACCGCACTTCCCCTTCCCCCCTGCCCTTACAGCTCAGGGCATTAGGCATGTGCCTAGTTTGCCTATGCATTAATCTAGCCCTGGGTCCAAGGAACACTTGTGAAAAAAACAGGGCCTCAGAATCTTGATACTGAATATATAAGCCCAGCATATTAGTGTGATCTAATCTTACTGGTCTGCTGACCCATTCAGAATGAATGAAAAATAAACATTTACCGTGAATAAATCATTTTAGGGCCAGCAAGCATAATTGTTATAGGAAGGTCCTCTTCCTGCATGAACCTGGTTACTGACCTGGCATCTGAAAGATATGGAATGCATTTCTAGCTCTACAGATGGGGGGGGGGGGGGTTCTTTAGTTGAGTAGCTACAGAGAGGGACTATTAGATGAGCACTATTTGCAAAATATAGAAAAGTAAGGCTGGAAGGAATCTCAGGAGGCTATCTGGTCTAGCCTCCGACTCAAGTCATCCTCAGACACAGGGATCTGGGAGGAAGTGTAGCCCAAATCTTCTCTGGTTTTCCAAGATCCTACAACTCTCCTTTCAGTGTTGCAGTTCCAAGAGCCACTGAATATGCTACTTTCAGTTGAAGGCTACAGAGCTAGCCTGGACATTTCCCTGGGGAAGCTACCAGACTACTGGTGGCAGTTTTAGCTCTTGGTTTGGGAATGCAGTCACTGCTGAGCCACTAGGAACAGACTGATGACATCCTTCAAATGTCTTGACTCCTTGTCCAGATCCAGGAAACCACTGCAGAACCAGATGGGAAGATTGATGCACTGGGCAGGAACTCTGAGCCCTCAGGAGCAAAGCTCTGGACTAGTTTTAGCAAAGGTACAGAATTTGTAGGATTAGAGGAAACCTCTTGGGAGTGTATCTGCTCATCCAGTTTTCTTTTCAAATTGGAGGAGCTGACATGCTACTGCCCAGACTGCTCTCATCTTCCTGCTGCTGTTAGTTGTAGTGTGGGGCACAGGAGAGAGACAGAGCTTGGCCCCATGTCCAAGGATGAGGTCATGGAACAGAAGGAGGACCTGAAAATATCAGTCTGCAGGTCTGGTATGATTGGGGTGAGTAAATGGGGAAGTTTGTGGAGTAAGAGCCCTGTGGCCCCCAATTTCAGTGATGTCTCCTCAATTTCTGTTTGTACATTTGGGGCCAGATTCTATTCCATCTGTTAGGCACATAAGTGAATTTAGGCTCCCAAGTACAATTCTATTCCAACCTGCTCAAGTCCCTGAAAAACAGTGAGTGTAAAAGGTGGATTTATCCCCTTGCTGTTTTCTTGTGACTCAGTTTTAAGGTTAAGACAACAGTGTGTTACTACAGTACTGGAATATGCAGAGGATAAGCTTAGAACTAACGGTAGGTTTTGAATGGCTCTTCCAAATCTGAGAACTGCCTGTTCTCTGCCTTTTCATGACTTTTCATTCAGGTGTAATGACCTTTCTCAACATCCACCAGTTATAGCTGTTATGATGCCAGTGTTTTCAGGACAGTGTTTTAGGAAATATTTTCACAGTGGAGTCTGTATTAGAAATAGAACTGTATTGACATAAATTGGTTCTGGCAATACCTATGAACACCTAATAAACCTGATGGGATTTGCACGTATGTGTCAACCAGGCCCCCCCACTTTTTAGACACTGAAGCACCTAACTCTTATTCTGTCACCCAGTGGCAGTCACAGTACTGAGTTAGGCTCCTTACATAATGCATGGGGAGAAGTGGGTGCTTAACAGAGGGATTCACAGATGTCAAGAAGCTGAGCAATGAGGTTCTACTCAGTTAAAAACGTTGAAGGAGAGGGTCTGGGCTTATGTGCCTCAAAGGTAGGTAGGCACCTAATATAGGTTGCTCCCTCTGGCCCACTCTGGGTCATTGTAGGCAGCCAAAGTGAAAGGGGTTGGTGTAGGAGATTAATTTCAAAAGAAAGACCCTTATTGCTACTATTGCCACATCTCCACAGAAGACTTTCTGATTTATGTGAAACTTTGGCAGATCTGACAGAAACTTATTTGTATCTTCCAAGCAGACCTAGGCATCAGCACTTTCTCCCATTTGCCTGCAAAAACTCTACTGCACCAAAGTTGCTAAGCAAGCTGTAGAAGCGTGTTTCTAATGTTAACTTCTAAGCATGGCTAGAAAGCACTTCAGGGTACTCTTGCTTTGTGTTTCTGAAAATGTAACTTTTATAATGGCTTCTGGTTATTGTATTTGTGACACCTCAGTTTTCCAGGTTTATTTTCATCTGAAATAATTTGTGTTTTATTATTCTTAGCCATGAGCCATCTCCCAAAGACAGACTAAACCCAGTGATGTTTTTCACATAAAAAATGAGGGAGAGATCCACCCCACAAGCATACATAGTTGGTTAGAGAGGAGGAGAAGGAGATTGGAGATGGTTTTCATTTCCCAAATCTGCTTTATTTAGTGCAATGTTTTGAACCAAGCTCTCTTGCTATCCAGGAGAGAGCCCTAGCCATTTGTTATCTTCCCAACTTTCTTTTGTTGAAGATGTTCTGATCTGTTTAAATAAATACTTGTTGAATCTTGAATTTGAGCCTGGATCTTCCACATCCTCATAACTGTCCTAAGGACTGGGCTATTTGGGTTTAGTGGGACACACATACATGTCTTGTCCCTAGCTGTCTATTGCATGTGTTACGTACACCCAAAGCATACTTACTGGATTGGGCCTCTCAGGTGAGATGGGTGGGACAAAGCCACCTTTGAGACCCAATCAGGGCTTAGCATGAGGTCGAGCACTGAGTGGGTTAAAAACAACAGGAGATAGGCAGTTTTATGCAGGACTTTGTGCAACTTTATGCAGGACTCTGCAGATATTAAGCACTTGTAAGATTGGACAGTGGTTTTGTGAAAGCCATTTCCACTATTTCAGTTTGGTACCTGAAGGGCAATTTAGGTGCCTAAGTGTCTTTCTGGGTCTGGTGTCTAGGGCAGTCCACAGTAGAAAAGCTTCATAGGAAACTCTGCAGTTATAGTTTATTATTTTTACTTAACTCTTTTCAGCAATGCAAGATTAAGATGCAGCTTTCCCTTTGAACATCCATTTTATTAGCAAATGGATGTGGTATTAGGTGATGGTGTTCTTGTTGCTGAGTGTAAACTGTTGATGCTCTTTATTCTATACCAAAATATACAGGATGTACAACATGGATGAGTTAACAAGTATGATAGCTTTTAGATTTCCCAGCTTTTTAACCTTTACCCTTAGCAGTGCATTAACAGTATATTTTTTTGCCTTCAGTACAGTATGTCTTTTGGAAAAAGAAATACACATTTTCACATGTGAAACATGAATCTTGGGTATAGGCACATGAACAAGGTAAACTAATGTGACGTAAGCTAATATGCCAATTCACAACTCATTACGCTAATCTGTAATTTGTGTGTCTTACTTCACAGTAAATGTAAGGTAGCCTACACTACCTGAGGCATTTACACACAACAAAAGCATTCACATAGGCAGTATTGAACAGTATGCGGCTGGTTATGTTTGCTCCCTAACTTGTTTGTGCCCCCCATACCTCTTATAAAAGAAGTTTTTCCAACATGAAGCTTTAGCAGACATAGGATAGTAATGCACATGATAAGTAATGTTGAACCTTTTTTTTTAATGATTGCTAGAGATTCACCTAGAATTTGTGGATGAGTCCATGGGCAGGTCTAGGATTTTGAAAAGTGGGATGCAGATGGCACTTTGTGCCATTACCTATAACACAGCACATATTTTTCTACAATTGAAACTATAAGTTCACTAAAAGTTTTACTTAGCACTATGTTAGTCAGTTTAAAATCAAAGCAAAACAAATATAATGTGATTGGCACAAGCATTAATTTGCTATATCGTATATTATGTATAAAACAACAACCCACTCAGCAATACTACTCAAAAGATATTGTTTCATTAGTCCAGTAGTCATTAGAATTAAATATTTGTTTTTCAGATTCGTAAGACAAAATCTAGCCCTTTTGAATATCTTGGCAGCATATCCAATGCTCAACTGAAAGTTATTTCCATACCTGAATTAATGCTCACCTGGGTTAACATTTCCATACCTCAGCTAATGTTTTTAGCTAGATTTAAAAGCAGTCTGCACGGCTGTGAAGTGGAAGCTATGTTACCAGGAACAGCTAATAAACAGCAGAATTGCAATGGAAGGGATAGCCTGATTAGTGGAACATCAGTACTATTAAAATGTGAAAGTCATAAGCACCTGTGGAATGAAGGGTTTAGAAGGATTCAAGTAGATTATAATGAGCCATAAAATCAAGTGACTCCCTTATTGCTGCCTGAATAGAAATGGTGCTGTTATTCCCAGAGTCAACTTTAAGCTTTGGGGAGACCAGGAATTAAAGGGGAGAGGGGGCATGCTGCACTGCTGCACCTGCTCTGGATCTGCCCCAGTGAGGTTTTCTGTCCTATCATGATGTAATTTCTAAGAAACTGAACATTTCAAATCCCCAGGACTGGATTTATAATTTTGTCTTTATGTTTTTCTTTGTTTTGCCATTCCACTTATATGAGTAGATAATTGATCTCATTTAAATACACAAGACAAGATACTGCAATTTTAAATTAATGCATTATCCTTAATTATCCTAAATATCTTTGAAATAAATTTACATTTAAACAACCTCATCTTTTGCATGAAATATATGAATTTCTCTCTCATGGGAAGAAACTACAATGTAATTCAGTCTACTATTTTCCTATCCAAAATTTTGCATACCTGATTTACAGATATCTCGAGAGTACCTGAAAGAAAATTCCCCTTCCTTTTCTACTTCTATCTGGCAATATTTCTTTGTTAAGGATGGAAAGACTTGAGAATCAGAATATGTTAGATACTAGAAATACTCCTTGTTTCAAGGTTCCTATAACCTTAGAATCTAAGTACTTAATCATTCCCCAGTAAGCTTCAATAATGTTGGTTATCTACAATAAATGGCAAAGAGACTTAATTTAAGGAAATATTTTCTCTGCAACATTGGAAGCAGCCTCCTGAAATAGTTACAGTCATTGCAAAAATCCTTTCTAGTAAAAAAGGCTCAAAATACATGACAAGCATTTCTTTGACCCAGAGGCTTGCTTTCCAGTGAACTATCAATGACAACCCTTTTCGTCAAGTGATTGGGTTTTGTATTGCTTGGCAGCCTCAGACAGACCAACAAGCTCCCAGCATTGTGTAATGCATGAAGTAAAATGGCTGAGCTAAAAAACAATAAAACACATGCTCCAGGGGAGAAGTATATCCACCCAACTTTGTCAGAAACTGAAAGAGAAGATTACAAATAGAGTAGACCTGGATGGAAAGGAGGTGGAGTATTGTGTACATGCTGCCATCTATTAAAAACTAAACTCTTCTGGAAATTGAAGTATTGTAAACAGAGTAAATGTGACTGTGTCCGTACTTGGAGCAAAACAAATTCATCTGAGTGTAGCTATACCAGCAAACCTGCACTTTGGGCCAGAATAATAAAATCACCATCCTAAAATGAAAAAGCTACTCCAGTGAAAGCAGCATTTAGCCTACTGGCATCTCCATGAGGGGCTTTTCCTGGCACAGCTATGTTGGTCAGCTGGCAGAAATCTGCAATGCAAATAGAGTTTGATGTAATTATTAAATCTGTGTCTGTGGACACTTATAAGAACATTGAGCCAAAGCTCCCTGACTGCTTGGATGACAATTATCATTTGTAATAGATATGTATTACCTGAAGTCTTCTGTCCCAGATATACTGTTTTATTATTAAAATTTTAATACTGTCAGCCTCCATTCTGCTATATGCCTTAAGGAGAGACCGCTCTAAGTGCTCCATAACTTTTTATTGTTCTTTGCAAACTGCAGGCCAAAATCCATTTTATTTTCTTTAGGTAGCATAATTAGTAAATTGCAATTTATGTTGGGATTTGGATAATTGGGCATTTGCAGACTCTTGACTATCAACACCTGCTTTTGGTTTAGCCCTTTCCAATGCACATTCTCATTTCCTTGCATTTAGGTCTTTCAGACTATTATTTTTCTTATGCCTTAATATTTTCCTTACTGGAAATGGCTGGTTTCAGTGGCTGCCATAACTTAGGATGGGCAAGTACCCCAATATTCAGTAGGCTTTTTTTCCTCTAGCCTGAATCTAAGCATCATTTCATTAGCTTATTCCCTTATCTGCCTCAGTGTGCTACTGAGTAGAGGGGATAGCAGCTAACCGGAACTAGCAGTGCTGGCTAGGCCACATAGGTATAAATAGAAACTCCCAAGCCTGGCGGCAGGTAGGAAAAAATAGTTTTAATGAATTGAATTTCAGTCCCAATGGTCTTTCAAGCCTGTGAACAATCTTTCCCCAAGTTACCACTTGCTAAGTACTTCTCTGGACCCCTCATGGCTATGGAGAAGATATCCACACAATCATTGCTAGTGAAGGAGATTGGGAGTGCTGCCCTGTTCCCTTGGTGGATCTGAGGAATGGATCTGGTAGATCCCTTGGTGGATCCCAGGAATGGATCCTGTTCCCTTGGTGGATCTGAGGTGGTCTCTGAGGAATGGCTCTTTGTTGGTTGTTCTCTTTCCACCTCACCCCTGAAATCTTTCTTCTACTATGCAATTAGGCTCCATTTTGTATGCTGGGAGCAGGATGGGTGGACACTTGAGAGTCTGTCTTTCCTCCATCCCCTCTACCTACTCCAGGCAAGTCAACAGCAACAGAGCAGAGAAAGCCATTTGAATACTCTGGGACTAAACATTTCTAAGGGCTGAAATCATTTAGGAGACCTTCCGCACCAAATATAACTGGGCTGTGAAATGTATTTACTGCACTTGGGTATTCTTACTTGCAAAAGTGCCCTTCCTATGGGCTACAGTGGGACTGCCACCATAGGAAATGCAGAGAAAGACTGACAAGAGAGGGGTTACACAAGTGCTTGAAGTGGATCTCTGTGGCATTATGCTAGAGGGTTGTGGAGGATGGAATCAGGTCAGGGGTGTGGTGGTTGCCTAATTGCTTAGACAGCTATATCAAGCCACTGACCACAAACTGTGTTGCCTTTGTTGCTACTTTGTTTAGTAATCTAACTTGATCTCAGCACCAGGATTCCCTCCCCTGTTGAGAGAGGCTCTTTCGGTAGGTGTGATATCTTTTATCTTTTTTTGTCCCAACTATTTAGTTGGTCTAATAAAAGATATCACATCTACCCAAAGAACCCTGTTTGCCTATGTCCTTAGACCAACAAGGCTACAACCAATTCTCCTGTTGAGATCTTTCAGGCAAAGCTCATTTGCTCAGGATTCAACCTGGGGTGAGCACAAGCAGAGAGGTCTTCAGCTCAGAAATGGCAGGTGCGGGGACTGTTTCCTTCCATGTCTTGCATCTCTTCCCTCTGCCCATCCTCCATTGCCAAGCCTGTTTATCTAGCTTGAAAGTTCTTTGGAGCAGGGACTGCCCTCTCCCAGGGGTGCGTGCAGTGCTTAGCGTAGCTGAGCCCCAATCCTTGCTGAGACTCTCAGATACTCTTGTGCCGTTTTACATAGTGCATCATACCTAGTGTCACACCTAACATGCTCCCTGTATACAACAGGTACATAAAGATGCTGGGAGGACTGGTGATAGGATGGAGGTGAGAGTGCTACCAGTGGGAGTCAACTTCCAGTTCTTATGCCCTGTGTGTACAGCTGGACCTTTCCTGCTTCAGGCAGGGGGTTGGACTAGTCACTAAATGACCTCTGGAGGTCCCTTCCAACCCTACTTCTTTCTCTGTCATTTCTATGATTTTAACACCTTTATTGCAGACTCCCTACAGGAGGATTTCAGCGGAAAGGCAACCCCACCTTCCTCCACTGCACACAGGCTTGGAAGTCATTCCAGAGGATGGAGCTAGACCAGCGGTCATCAGTCAGTGGGTCTCGATCCACTGGCAGATCTTGGAGCTTCTTGCGGTAGATGTTGGAGCCTCTGGGAGTTGATCTGAGGCTGGGCTGGGGGGCTGAATGCTCACGTGCATGCGCACACATGCTCCAGCCCAGCAGATCTGTCCGTGCGGGACCTAGATTGAGGTCCCTGTGGTGAGGGACAGTGCTGCGGAGGCAGGAGCAGGGGTAAGTTGAGTGGGGCCCCCGCCAGGTGGGACTTACCTGCTGGGGAGGCACGCCCCTAAATAATTTTTTCTCCCTCTGTCTCCATCTGGCCCCCCACTCTTCCTTCCCCACAGACTTACCTGTTGGACAGGGGGGCGCACGGTAGATCTTGGGTTACTTTTAAATGCCAGAGGTGATCTCCTCCTCAAAAAGGTTGGAGACCACCGAGCTGGACTGTGCTCAGTGGCGGCAGATGACAGAACAAGGAGAAAGGGTCTCCAGAAGTTGAGGATAGATATTAGGAAGCATTTTCTCACTATGCAATAAAACCCTGAAGCAGGGAGGTGGTTGAATCCCCATCCCCGGAGGTGTCAGACCCCACTAGACAAAGCCTCGCCTGGGATGATCCAGCTGGGGAGGATCCTGCCTTGAGCAGGGGGGGTCGGACGGGCTGCGCTCCCCTTCCAGCCCTCATTTTCTGCGCTGCTAGACTCCGATCCCCCTGCCTGCCGCCGGGACCGGCACAGGCGCTCCCCGCCACCCCCCTCAAACCCAGCCGAAGCTCTGGCGCGCTGTCCCTTTAAATTCCAGCTGTGCGGCGGGAAGCAGCACCACTGGCCGCGGCGCAGCGCCGGGCTGGGGGCTGCTGGTGCGAGACAGTCCCTGCGCTTCCAGGCTCGAGGAGCTCCGCGCCGCGCCGCGCCGCGCCGCGCTCCGGGGCCGGGAGGCGAGGACGCCGGGGAGAGGATGCGGGGGGCCGGGGCCGGGCGCCCCCGCGCTGCTCCGGGCGGTTCCCGTCGGGCCGTGGCGGTGCGGGGCCAGGCGGCGCACTGAGCCCCCGGCCGGTCGGCCGGACGCGCGCAGGTAAGGGAGGGGCCCCCGGGCGGGCGGTCGGCGCAGGGGCGCGGGCGGCAGGTGGAGGCCGGTCCCGGGGGGTCTTGCCTCGGAAGAGCGGGCGCCGCTTTGTTCGGTCCTTCCCCGCCGCGCTGCCGGGCTCGCCCCTTCCCCTCCCTCCCTCCCTCCCTCCTTTTGTTGCTTGGAGAAGCCACACGCGTGGGTCCCCCCCGGCCTGCGGCCCCCATCCGGGCGGCTCCAGCCTCAGCCTCACTTCAGTACTTTATTGATCCGCTTCTGCCATCGCGCAGTGGCAGCCTTGTCCCCCTGGGGAGGCTAGACCTGACTGGGATGTGGAATCCCCCTTCCCCCCCCGACAAAGGAATCGCTGCAGAGAAGTTGCCCGTCTCCTCCCGCGCCCCCCCGGGCACCTTCGGTGGGCGGACAAGGCGGGGAGCCTGGCATGGTGCGCGAGGAGCCTGGTGCGTGTGGGAGGAAGGGGGGGCAGGCACCAGTGTGTGAGTGCATCCCTGCCAGGGAGAAAGAGAAAGAGGCCTGGTGTGTGAATTGCCTAGGTGACGGGGCCTGCCCTCCCAGGTGCAGCAGGTCTAGGCACTGGCCAGCGTGCCAGGGCCAGGCCCGGAACTTGCCCCTGCCAGGGGCAGTGTCTGCCCTACCCGGACTGCCCCTCCTCCCTGAGGGAAGAGTCCTGTGTCTGCAGACACATTCAGCATACAGGGGTTTTGTTGCATGTTAATTTTAGGCTCTTACTCCCTGGATTGTCTCCACGCTAACACCAGAAACTAGCTTTAAGCACCCGTTAGGTGGCTTTGAAGTTCCACCACTCTAGGGCAGGTTTCTCTCTGGGCCACGTTCCCTTGCCTCAGTTGCAGTCCTCCCACGATGTTGTCGACTCGCCTGGTCTGTGTAGACAACTCCCAGCTGTAACTCCTAGTGGCAAGTCACAGCTGTGGCAGCTGGGCACAGTCAGAGATGGTTTTTAGCCTGAATGTGGCTACTCCAAACTTGAACTAATGCGAACACCATCCAGTGCTTTAAAGCTTAATGTTCAGCACGTGATGAGGTCCTAAGTTCTGATTCTCTCTCTGGAGGCTGAGAATCAAGCTGCTGTCTTCTCAGTGTCATGCATCATCACCCAGGGGAAATATCCTGGCAAAAGAACTTGGGATTCCTTTTCCTCGGCATGCCTTTGTCGTCTTCAGTGTGGGCCAGGGCTAGGCTGTTGTAGTGCCACTGTGATCAGTTTAGATGGTCAGGTGTATATGAGAGCAGATTTTGACCTTGCTGTGAGAATTAAGCATGGGGCAATCTGGGATTTTGAATAGGGGATAACACAACACGTGTTTCTCCAGGCAAAAAGGAACTAGAAACTTGACTGACATGCTAGGGGCCTAGAGCCATTTTATTCAGTTTAAGATTAAAGCAAAAACAAAGTCACTTGATTGAAATGAGTTAATAACAGTTTGCAGGGCTGTGAAACAGGAGATATATTACCAGGAGCAGCTACCTGATAGAAAGGCTACCTTGATTAGTGGAACATCAAGACCATTAAAAAGGAGAGAGTGTCACTAATACCTGTGGAATGAAGAGTTTAGAAGGAATTGGGTAGATTTTCATGAGCTTTTAATGAAGTTGATTGACTCTCTCACTGCTGCCTGAATAGAAATGATGCTGCCAGTGCCAGGGAGTTGGTTTTTATCTTTGGTGGAACAGAAATTAAAGAGGGGTGCAAGTGCATTAGTGCAACCCCCTGGATCTGTCCCTGAAATTGTGGTAACAGTTTCTTCCATTGCACATGGCCATACTGGGGTTATTGTTGCTGTCTAACTCTAAATTGTGCACACAGAAATTCTCCACTGAACCCAATGTCATTTTATTGCTCTTCTGTTCTCCCATCTCCCCTTTAACTTGTTTCACCCCATAGTATGTCTTCTTAAACAACAAGCTTTTTGTGGAAGGGACTAGGGTTTAGAATCTGTTTGTCCAGCACCTAGCACAATGGCTTGGCTGACCTGGTTGAGGCATCCTAATTAGGATGGGTAATAGTTAATTGGACAACAAAAAGGCATTGCAAAGTGGCTCAAAATGCAAGGGCAACAACTTTTTTAAGTTGTCAGTTTAACATTTATCTTGCATCCACATGAAGTTGTTTTATGAAGCGACAGCAGGGTTTTCAAAAGGACTAAGCCTCTTGCAACATTACTGATCATCAGTGGTTACCATGGGAGTCCATTCTCGTTTAGAAGAGAATTACAAGTTCTAGAATATCCCCCAGCTTTTCTGAAATCTAGCGGTCCAGTTAAGTTACTTTAGATTGCACTGTGACTGCTCCAGCACCAAACATTGTAAGTATTGTTTACTTCCGTTAATTCTCACAATGTGCTAAGTACTTTCCAGGCACATAGAAAGCCGTAATCTCTTGCTTGAAGATTTTGCACTGTAAGAGTGCAGTCCAATGGAGATTAGCATAGGATAATGGTGGTCAACCAGCACCTGGCCTTGTTTCTGAAAATAGAAAAGTTCAGCTTCCTACACCTACCCTTACACCTGTGTGTTCGCACACACATATATGCGATCCGAGAGTACTATCCAGCCTAGCCATGTATGCTACTAGGCATTGTGACAGAGAAAGTGTTTTTAGAGGTATTTGAATGAGGAGGTAAGGGCCTTGCAAAAGAGCTTAACTACACGTAAGCGTGACTTGGAAGTAGCTAGGGAAATCTTTGTTGGAGAAGTTGACAAATGCATAGGGACCTACTTGCATCACAATTTCACAATTTTTGCAGAAAATGCAAAAAATGGCAGTTTCCATGATTGCCACAAAAGATGAGGTTTGCCATGATTTTCCATGGAATTGCTTTCTGCCCCCCATTAAAAAACATACTAAAAATAAAATGCTGGCTCCCCCGTGGGAGATGACAGTCCTCATGGCTGCTGATGCCTGGCCTCGCAGCCCAATGGGGGTGTGAGGAGGCAGGGCTGGAAGACACTGGCTGGTAGAGGGGCATGAACGGGAGCAGGCAAGATGGCTGCCCCCTTGTCCCTCCTCCCCTGCTGGGGCCTCCGTGCCAATCAGCAGCAAGAGGTGGGGCTGCATGAAGGGCAGCTGTCTCTGCCAATCAGCAGGAAGGGGCAGGGCTTCTGGAGCCTCTTGGCCAATCGGTGTCAAGACGCGGGGCTGCCATGAAATGCCTGCAGAGGTGGTTCTTCATGCTGCAAATGGGCTGCAAAAATGCTTCGTCTCACCTTGATTTAGGTAGGTGCCTATAAAAGCACTTTCCATTCCAATGGGCACTAGGGCAGATAAATAGCAAAAGACTGAAATTATATGAGGAGTTGAAGACTCAGATAAAAGGGTTGAAGTAATGAGGCAAATGATGAAATCTTGTTCTTGCATATCAATCTATTAACCCTAAAGAGACAATAAAGCTTGTCTGATATGTAAATTACATAAATACGTGTCATTTGCGACTTAAGTGACAGGTGGCATAGCAGACTGTCTAAAATGGCTGAAAAATGTTGAGCAAAGGATCCAATTGAAAGGTACTAAAGGAAAATATATAAAGATTCAATTTTTTATTTTAAAATTATGGTAGGCTAAATAATTTTAGAGTCCCAGGTCTACCCATAGTAAGACTGGAGGTAATAATTTTAAGGAATTTTTAAAATCTTTCATAAGACTTTTATTTGACCCAGATTAGATTGAAGGGTACTTACAAAAGAACATTTCAGTCAATGCCAGAAATTGCCACCAGGATCAGCACCTTGTACAATAATTTTAGTATCTATATTTCTGAGTCTGGGACTGTTTGCTTCACATGACTGCCCTAAAAATGGTTTATACTCTAAGAGATCAAAGATCCATTCTTTTTGGGTAGCGGTGCAGAGATCTAGTGGTAAAGAAAATATTCTTGAGGAAAAATAGTCTATCTACACTGTGCTTCTTAGAACTAACCTCTGATGTAGAGAGACAAAGAAGAATATGTGGAGGGATCTGTTTTTCATAGTTGGTAGGGTCAGAAGGGACCTGAGCAGATCATCAAGTCCGACCCACTGACATGGGCAGGAAAGAATGCTGGGGTCAAACGACCCTGGCTAGGTGATTATCTAGCCGCATTTTGAGGACCCCCAGGGTTGGAGTGAGCACCGCTTCCCTTGGAAGTTGGTTCGAGATCCTAGCCGGCCTGACTGTGAAGTAGTGCTTCCTGATGTCTAGCCTGAACCTGCTCTCGGTCAATTTATGGCCGTTATTTCCCGTTACTTCTGGTTGTGCTCGGGGGAACAGGGAATCTCCCATAGTCTGCTGGTCCCCCTTGGCCAGTTTGTAGATGGCCACCAGATCCCCTCTCAGCCTTCTCTTGTGGAGGCTGAACAGGTTCGGGTCCCATAGCTTCTGCTCGTAGGGCTTGCCTTGCTGCCCCTGATCATGCGAGTGGCCCTCCTCTGGACCCTCTCAATGCTCTCCACATCCCTTCTGGAGTGCGGCACCTAGAACTGGATGTGGTACTCCAACTGTGGCCTGACCAGTGTTGCATAGAGGGGGAGGATCACCTCCTTGGACCTGCTCATGATGCATCTGTGGATGCATGACAAGGTGCGGTTAGCCTTGGCAGCCCATGTTCATTTTGGAATCAATAATGACACCAAGATCCTTTTCTGCCTCTGTGCTGACGAGAAGGGAGTTCCCCAGCCTGTAAGTATGCTGCTGGTTCTTCCTCCCTAGGTGCAACACCTTGCACTTGTCAGTATTGAATCCCATCCTGTTCTCATCCGCCCACCCCTGTAACCTGTCTAGATCTAGTTGCAGCCTGTTCCTCTCCTCCAGCGTGCCCACTTCTCCCCACATCTTAGTGTCATCCACAAATTTGAACAAGGTGCTTTTCACCCCCTTGTCCAAGTCGCTGTTGAAGATGTTGAACAGTGCGGGCCCAAGGACGGAGCCCTGGGGGACCCCACTGTCCACCTCCCTCCAGGTCGAAAAAGACCCATCCACCACCACTCTTTCAGTGAGGCTTTGGGTATCCAGCCTCCATTTCTTTACATGAAAACTTACATTCATACGATCTGTGCATCATCGCTTGCACCAGTAGGTGATAAATTCTACCATGCAAATGTTAGAGCCTGCATATGCAAAATCCATTGCTATAATGTGCAGGTGTTAATGCAAAGGCAGGTATGCACGTGCCAAATGGTTTCCACACAAATGGAAGCTAGTTTCTGAAGATTAGGTCCAAGGTCTTTCCTTAGAATGGGCCATTTTTATTTATAATGTCACAGAAGCAAGGAAGTCTGGGGACATAACCAGTGACTGCGTTTTAAATTATTTATTGCATTCAGCTTGGGATAATCAGTATGCATGTGACAAATAACAACATAATGGCATCCGTTCATCAGTGAGTGACAGCGGATATTGCAGCTCTTCTACTGACAGGTTTTGCATTTTGTCTTGTGGCTGTAGAGACCAATGTTAAACCTGCAGGGCCTGCCACAGTAGGCATGTGTACAAAGCATCAAAGGCTACTATACTGACAGGTTGCACCAGTTCTATACTGACAGGATGTTTCCTTCAGTCACATTTCTGTTGTAAAATTGAGCTTTTAACCTGTGACTGCCCCCTTCAGTGTTGTGCCCATGAAAGTAGCAAAGATGGAGTATCCTCTCCATTCAGTTTTGGCCGCAGTGGCCTGGGCAGTTGATATATGGGCCATTCAACTATCTCTATATTAAGTTCCCCTCTTAGCCTAGCTGGTTGATCCCACAGGAAGGGCAGAAGGCAGTGCATTTGGAGTCAGCTTGGCTGCAGGAGCTGCCGGTACAAAGAAGATCTTCAAACTGTCTGCCTTTTGTGGCTCTACTCCTAGACTGGTTGCCAGCCAAGACTGGAGAGCCCAGTTCATCCTGTCATGGCATCTGTATTTTGTTGGCATGTCATCGTCCAGGGTAGGACTAGTACCCCTCTCTCTAGGTTGCTCCTCTGCCCAAAGCTGTTGGCACCATAGAGATGGCTAGGTTATTTCCTGCTGCCCAGAGCTTGGCATTGACAGCTGCAGGTAGTATCGTCTACTATCATCATAGTAGCAGACTTGGCCTAATCTAACCCAACTGTGACAAACAACACGGTATAGGTGCAATTCAAATACATTTTTTGTCTTTGGACACACAAGGTTATGGAGATGTTTGAAGTTTGGTTTATAATAGGCATAGAGAATACCATGGTAACACTACCTTTTTGCAAAAGCATTTTGTGGAGATTTTATTGGTGACCACTGTATGTTTGTGACTTTAAAGGATAAAAAGATGCTGTCTACAAATGGTACCTTTTTCTTCCTCAATCAATTTTTCTTCTCCTGTCTATATTTAGAAATAATATCTATTTACTTTAGAACAAAAACAATCCTTTACTTCTGTTAACCCTAAAGAGACAATACAGCAATGAATGAACTGGGTTGTGTTCTTATTCTGTTCTCACTTGTGCAGTAGGAGAATGGTTGAATAAATTCTAATTGCAAAGGCAAATTCTGACTTGGTCAGCATCAATTTTTGTGAAACGTTTCCCCTGAGGCTTGTTGGGACATAATGTCATGAAAGGCTCTTTCAAGCTGTTAGAATCTTGTAAGGCACCATGGAAGAGCTTAGGTAGGGCTAGATGGAAAGCAGAAACATTGTGTGGAGCCAGCATTTCCTCTGTGCTTTCTCTTTGTCTTAACCTGCTGTTTTGGTCTAGCCTCTGTACATAGAAGCAGATGGTATTTAGGCACCTAAATGGCTAGAGGGTAAAACTGCAATAGATTATCTTGGATTATTAAATTTAAAGCATTCTGTACAGCTGTATATGCATCCAATTCATGAAAAACACATTCCTCATTTCCTACCTAATTTCTAATACATATTGTCATACTACTGAGGTGATCAAACAGACTTAAGGAGCCAGTTGCAGATTGTAGATGACTCTTGTCCTCTCTCCTCTCCTCTCTTCTTATGGAGATATAAACCAGAAGTGTTCTTTGGGAAGGATGATGTGCTGGCTATTGTGTAGCTTCCCCTATTAGAATTAAGCTGGCTGCAAAAGGCTTTAATTTTGCATTGCTCCCTCTAAAAGAAATGAGACGAGCTGCCTTTGAATTGCATTACTAGGGAGTTCCACTGCTGGGAAAGTATTACTGAGAATAGTGTTTTTTGTTTTTGTTTTATTCTGATACATAAAGATTTTTTCTCCTAGACTCCATCAGATTTATGTAGAACACAGCCACGTAGGTATTAACCCTGCTCCTGTGACAGTGTGAACTTCAGCTCCGTTGGCCTCACAAACTGAATTTCCTTGCAGGACAAATGCTTGTTGTATGCAAGAATGAACTTATTTGTTTGCATTGAATTAGAGCCTCAAGGACTGGGCTATGGTCACACCCCGTTTTTTGGGGGGCGCAGTCAAAAAACAGAGGCATACATGGTGCCTAATCTAAATCAGATTGAAAACTCTGAATTTGACAACTAGCAACTGTGTGTGACAAACAAAACGAGGCATGGCAGAATCTCTCATTTACCCAGGATTGTGCGTAAATACAAGTACGTAGTTAAGGAAGTACACAACTTGATAGTCCAAAATCTTTTCATTATTACCTGCTTCATTTTTAAAATCCAGTAGAAGTAGTGATCCTCACTTACTTCACATTCTAATTTATAGTGTTTGGATAAGTTCTTCATTTATCATAGCACAATTGAGTTGGCAGGTAAATTGGAAATGAAACTAGTCCCTGATTTCAGCTAGTACAATCTGATGAGGACTCTTAGTACAGGAACAGGACGCTGACAGTAATCTGGTACTGAATGAGAATTGAAGGGTAAAATGATCACAGCAGTGAAAATTGTGGATCGCTGTGAGATTATTTTTTCTGAAGAAGTAGGATGTGCATTTCCAGACTTCTTTCACCCAAGATTCACTTAGTATAAATGTGGAAAAAAAAAAAAGTTGATATAGTTAGAAGAGCTGCTTGACTGAGATTTTTTTACAAGAAATCTCCTTATCTGTCACCTCATCAGTTTTTAATGACATCTTTGCATTTCAAAAACAAATCTTTGGACAGGAGATATGAAATCCCCTTGAACATGCTTGGAGAGAAAATATTTAGTACCAGAAACCTTGCAAGTCTGCTGAGTGGAGCTTGAATCTGAGGGCAAATATATAAAGTAGATTCACATGTTGTAAAAAGTAACATGATTAAATTATGTATTAATTGATGCATAGCCGCCTTTTTCTTTAAGAATGAAACAAGTATTGCTTGTGCTCTCTGTTTGCATTAGCATAGACATTTTTAGATACATTCTTTTAAACTTCTTCCAGCGTCTTTGTTGAATACATTTTTGCAGAACAACTCTCTAAGATTTGAGAGAGATTCTAAGCACTAAATTATGAACTTTGTTTGCTAATTAAAATATTAAATCCTAACCAAATTGTTTCTTTCTTTGGAACATCTACTACATCAAAAGAGATCTGTTTCTCTCATGTTGTTATTTACCTCAAACAGTGATTTTTTTTTTTTCTTTAAAAAAAAAAACAACACCTTGTACATATAATATTTTTATGGTGCTATAAAATGCCTTAATCCATGTATCTTGTGAATACATTGCATCCTTTTCAACATTTGTTATCAATTCATTAGGTTGTTCTTGAGACCAGTTTTCCAGCTGGAATGTCTCATGTTATGAAACCAAGCAAACTCATCATTTCTATAAATTCTAGTTACTAAAAATGAACAGATTTTTTTTGGTAGATCTGTGGTATAATGTAGCGCATTCACCATTGTCCGATTTTTATATAGATATCTTTTCCATTGTCTGCTAGTCATTTGGAAGAATAAACAATTTCCAACAGGAGAGAGAGAGAGAAACTTAGATAAACAATTAGTGGAAAAAAGGCAGGGGAGCATCTGATGAATCTTCAGATCAACGTAGCAAAATAAGAGAGATCTTGATCTCCTTAAGACATAGCAGATGAATGCATTATCTCTATTTTAGAAACATTATTCCTCTCAAGTATCTGCATATACACCGTGCATAGCTTATTTGTCATCCAAACAGCAAAAATAGTTAAAATAAGAAGTAGAGTAGATCTGAGCTTGGAATAGACACAGGAGGATTACTTCAGTTATTTAAATGCCTGTCAATATACATAAGGCATCCTGAGTTATGCTACAAACAATTACATGGAGAATGCTACACTCTAGCTAAAGTAGCATAATTTTATACAAAAGCATTCCCTATGTGGCTTAGATACAAACTTATGGTACTTTGGTTCATGTGTTTTACGCATTTACTCTCAAAACAGCTTCTGCAAATATGTTAAGAATGTATAGATGGCTGTATCTTAAAATTCTCTCTCTGCAAGCTTCTTGAGGAAGGATTGAGTCAAAATGAATTAATGAATGAGGTACATACTAATGTGTTTAGCCCATAGTGAATTTTCCAAATCCTTGCTTACTTCAGGCCATAGACAGTATATGGAATAAAGCCACACAAAATATGCCCAGTGTTTTAAAGTTATGTCATGCCTTTTCCCTAGCTGTTTTCTTCACCTATAGTCAAGAAACTGGGTCATTAGGTTTGGGAGGATTTTGTTTTTCTTAAATTACCAGGCAATGCCTCCTTTTTATTACTGCACTTGTCCTCCTTTTAAATCACAAAGCAGTCCCAGGGTTCTGTGTCATGGTGAGGTAGAGTTAATAATGGTGAGCTTTCTTCAACTTTGCTGTAACAGTGACAATGTCTTGACAATGCACTGGAGATAATTTTATTACCAAGGTGAGGAACCTTAGAATCTGTAAGAAAGTTTCAAGTTTATTAGTTGTATAGAAATAAACAGCTCTTGACTGAGAAGTCAGCTTAAAAACAGACTGTGTGTACCTACTTAGAGCATTGCACTTGTATAAATCAGAGCAGAACATTCCTACTATAGGCAGACACATTGCTCATGATTATTTAAAAAAAAAAAAAAAAGAAAAAATCCCACATCTGCCAAATAATTACATAATTAAAATATTCAACAGCTTTTTATATTGCAGCTATCTCTCATGATGAACATTGCTCACTGTTTGCCCTTGGAAGCATAAGAGGCACTGATATATTTCATATATGCCTGTTGGGGAAACAGTGGTGGTGAACTGATAATGAAATATTCCATTTATAGAGCCATAACCACAGCAACTGAAAGGATGGCTTCCTTTTATGTCTGAAATGTCAATGTATATATTCTTACATCAGATATTTGGAAAGGGGGGGCGGGAAAGGAAAGAGGTGTATATTACTGTGCATTCCCCTGACTCTTAGGTCAGGTACAGACATTACGCTTTTACTGGTATAAGTGACTGGAAACCAGTCTACATTATATGTGCCATAACAGACCAGACATTCAACACACAAAACCAGTCTGTACCTGTAACAGTGCAGAAATTTGGCGCACACAGATTGGTTTAAAATGGCAGAACCCGGTGTAAGATTTGCCTTTCCCACTCCACTCCCCAAAAGGGCAAATGTGTGTTCTGTTTGCTATTGATCTTAAACTACACTACTTACAGAAAACCGTGCAACTGAGATAGATTCTACCTTAGGCTTTTTGAATCTCTGTATATAGCCCATGTGTGGCGGCGAGGCACCCCCACAGGCTCTTGAGGGGAAGAGAGTGGGCCCCAGACCCCGAGAGCAAGTCCCTGGCAGAGCTAGCTTGCCTCCTGCAAGGCAGCCAGAGCAGGAGCCACGCCCACAGCCGCACGAACCGGCATTACGCCGGCTGTTTAATCAGCTGTTTCCGGCATGGGAAACAGCTGGGCCAATCCCAGCGGCTGTACCGGCTGCTGTGGGAAAGTTTTTAAAAGCCCCACCGGATCCAGGGCAGGGAGAGGGCCGGAGAGAGAGAACGGGCTGGCATCTTGTGAGGCGGGCTCCGGCATGGGGAGGAGGCAACCCAGCCTGCGTGGCTGATGCAGGCAGCAGTGGGGAAAGCTTTAAGCCTCCTGCAGGAGGCAAAGCAGGAGCACCCAAACAGCACCTGGAAGAAGCTGACGCTGAGGAAGCAGGGGAGCTCGCTGCCTATGGTAGGAGGGAGGAGGCATCTGAGATCTGTAGAGGGGGCTGGGATAAGAGAGGCAGCCCTGCAGCCCCCTCTTACTCGGAGGGATATTTTTTTTTTAATGTAAAAACAACCCCAAGAGGGGAGAGAGAGCGACGGGAACCCGGTAGACAGGCCCTCGGCTGTCCTACAGGGCCAGAAAACATCATTAACGCATCATCAACCGGTTGGCAAGTGGACGGGGTGTAGGGGAGGTGGAGCCCTGTGGAACATCACGTCCGACGATAGTAAGTACTGCCGTCCACTCGGGAAGGCCCATCCGGGAAAGATCTCCACTGAAGACCCCTCTTATAGTAAGTTTGGCATCAAAGTCGTGGCGGGTGAGTTGAGGGGAGGGGCCACACCCCGATAGGATGGGCGGCCAGAAGGGTGCGAGACGCCACACCTAGTAACTAAGGAATTTTCTAAATGGATTATATATAGATAGAATAATGTTGGGTCCTAAAAGATTTTTCTTTCCCTTGTTACTTTTGTCCACCCAAGTGCCATCTGACACCCCCCCCCCCCCTTTTAAAGACCCAGCAAAAGGTCTTTAAAAGAGAGAGGGCAAGGAAGATAAGAATCTTAAAAGAGAAATTTACAGCAGATTTGCATTTTTATATTGCTACAGGATCATGCAGATGTAATAATTACCTGGCCATAGCTGATGCCTGTTTCTGAGCAGCAGTTTCCCCTCCCTTTTTAAAGGGTCACTATAGTGTACATTTGGCTATGCCCAGGGATTGTCACACATGTCACTAGGAAGACACCAGTACTGTAGACATACTCTTTGATTTAGTAACCACAACTCCATTGGATCACCAGGAAGGGTGTCTTGACCACTACTTTTCTGCATACATGGGTTCTCTGACCTCTACCACAGCCTGTTTAGCCTGCCTCTGCCCCATTACCCTCTTTATTGTTCTATACAGAGACATGAGAAGGGCTGGGGAGGTGGGCATCCTTTGACACATTGGGATGCAGAAGCCTACCCTTAGTCTCTCAGCTAAAGTTTCTCTCTTCCTCAGAGGCCTAATACCTGACTTGCATGGATACATCTACATTTTGTACCTTAGCAAAAGATTAGGAGGAGGATGGTTATGCTAAACAACAATCTGCATAATTCTTGCTCTTGGTCTCTAGTATTGAGGGTACCTTGGTGGGTAATTCAGCCTGGAAGAAGTAGGCAGCATGACACTGCTGCTAAAAAGATGGTGTGAGCCAAACATAAATGCATTATTAGTTTGGATGTCTATGAATGATGACATTTAAATCTGGATTTTTCTCTGTGCTTGGTTTAAATAATGTCATGGCCTCATGGTCACTTTAATATTTTACTGTAGCTGCTCTCTTTCAGCAGGAGACATAACATGGAGTCAGTTTTGATTAAGCTTTTGTAATTTGATGTTCAAAGGTGTATTATTTTAGAGACAAGACATAAATTACTATCTTGTTTACTGTACTTGGCCTTAGGATTATCTTTATGTGATCTCATCCATAGATGACTCAATTAAGCACTGCCATCGTCTTACTATTTATTCTGAATACTTAAATACAAGATTAAGTTTTCATGAAGTTGGTTTATATTTTCATTCTTGGGGATCTACACATGTTTATAAGATATTATTTAGTATATGCTGTCAGTGCCTCTCATTGTTAATCATTTACAGAATGAAACCTGGAAAAATCATCCTATGAGAGGATACAAAGTGACTTAGTAACTTATGACTAGGTGAACACTTAATAAAAGTTCAGTCCTTCTTTCTTTCTTTTGTATGGAGAATAGCAACCACTGTAGTCCAAAACTGAGTTCCCATAACTGGTGAAGAGCTATGGGAGATGGTGATGGGACCCACCCAGAGGGTGGCCTCCAGGGCCTGTCCAGTGTGCTAGTCCTGCTCTTGCCAGTCCTTATGATTCTCTCCACACGCGTACCATGTCTTGTTGAAACAACATACCCAGAGAAGTAGCTTATCCTCTTTAGAAGAGGAGTCTGGTAGTTTTGTTTCCACCCTCCCCCCCCCCCCCCCAATTTTCTCAACTGGATTAAGTCTCTGGTGTTGCCTTGCCTGCCCTATCTGCTCGAATTGTGGTCCTATAGTTCCCAGTTTTTTTTAAGGGCAATAACTGTGACCTCCAACACCCCCATAACCACTCCCATGGCCTGCAGGTTTTGCTCGGTCTGTTTACTGGGCCTTCTGATTATCCGAGTTTAAATTCCTTGGTCCCTAACTCCAGCCCCAGCCTCACCAACTTGTGGCCTTAGCTCCTCTGGTTGGGTCTCTGCTCTGTATTTAAACACAAACAATCCTCAATCAAATCCTCACCCCTTGAGGTGCATTCATTCTAGCTTCCTCTTTTCCTGATAGAAAATTAGGTTTGGAAGGATCTTGGTTGGATTAGATGATCTCCCACCTGCTCAGAGCAGGACCATCCCCAGCTGGTCGTTCTAGCCAGGGATTTGTCAGTTTTCGAAGAGCGTTCCATGCTTAGGGTCAGAGGATCTCTCTGCTCTAGAGGCAGACCTATATACTGGCCAGCTCCTCCCCTTTATGGCCATCTGACCTGGCTGTCTGTTGAACAGGGCCCAGGTGCTGCTAAATCCCCCAGTCAGCAGCCCAGACTTCTTCTGTCAGCAGACTGGACCTTGCAGCCCACTGCACAGGGCTGGCCAGACCTAGTGTTCTCTGCAGCTCGCAACACTTGCTCTGCTGGCTCCATCCTGCTCTGCTGCCTGCATTTCAATGACAATAGTAGGGATCCCCTTTTACAGAGATGCCATATGGAGTTTTGTTTTCCTCCCAGGAAGGGGAAGGCAAAAAGAGGTTGGAAACCACTGATTTAGGGTCTAAGATGTTCTGATTCAGAAGCTATGCCCTTTAATTTCCATGCTCTATAACTACTGATGCTCTTTCCTCCAAGAATTTGTCCAACCCCTCTCAATCTGCCTTAACTGTAGGCTTCCACAACATCTTGTGGCAATGAGTGCCACACTTTAATTATACACTGCGTGAAAAAGAACTTCATTTTGTTAGTTTTAAAATGACTTCATACTAGTTTCATTTTGTGACCCCTTGTTTTTTCTATTGGGAGAGACTAGTAAATAATAAATCTTTCTTTAGTTTCTCGTTACCATTTAGTATTTGGTAAACCCTTATCATGCCCCCCCCCAGCATTTTTTTTTTCTAAACTGAATAAGCCTTGCCTCTTCAGTGTCTTCCCCTCTATATCACAAATCATCCTTTTTGCTCTTCTCTGTACCTTCTCTAGTTATTCTGTATCCTTTTTTGAGGTATGGTGACCAACACTAGGCACAGTATTCAAGGTGTGGACTCATCATAGATGTATATAGGGGCATACTGATGTGATGATGATACTTTCTGTTTTTATTTACAATTACCTTCTTTGTTAACAATTCCCTTTAGAGATGTAGCTCAGTGCCTGGGGCAACTAGGACATACAGGGCAGAAAGGGCTACCGCTGTGCTGATCACACTAGTGTGATCAGCCATTGCGCTGGTGGCAGCTATTTTTTTGCACCTTCCACCAAGGCAACACCCAGAACTGGTGCTTTTGTCATCCCCTATTGATGATGTTAACATTGATGTACAAAGAATCCTGCCCAACTAGCGATGGGGAAACTGCTTGTTGACCTCTGGAGCTGAATGGCAACTCTGTTTTAAGAATAAATTCACTTAATCTCTTTCAGACTATGCCTGTGAAATAAACTTTCGGGTAAACAGCCAGCTCACAAAAATAGAACATTTGCTTTATTGCTGAGCAATGAATTAGTTAAACTTTTGCATTTTTATATTAGTTATTTTCATCATCAATACCTTGTTCAGATAAGAGAAGCAGCACAAATTAGCTTTGGAGAACTATTGTAACAATTTATCTGTCTGCAGATTGAGGACGATAGCACTGTACTCATTTACATTTGATTGGTTCCCTTTACAACTAGAAGGATTCTAGTCTATTGTATTCTAGTTTATTTTTGCAAACTTATCATCACTGAACTTCAATTTGTTTGTTTGGTTTTTTTGCAGCACGGAGCCAAATTTAGATACCAGGACATCTCGGTATCAAAAAAGCGTGCTGAAAAAAGCGGGGCGGGATACATGGAGGTAACATGAACTGCCTGAAACTGGAGCCTGGCCAGCCAGAGCCATGCTGTGGCTGCCGGCTAGGTTCTGCACACCCAGATCGCCACACTGGAGCCCCGGGAAGACCCCAGGACTCCAGGTAAGGCTGCTGGAGCCAGCCCAGGTGCTGGCTCCAAGTCTCCTCGACCCCACCTGGGGCAACATGCTGCATGCCAGAGTGCACGTCCCCGGGGAATGCCCCTGCGTAACTAGCAGCAGCAGCACAAATATATGTGCTCAGGGAAGAGCCCATGTACACTCATCTGGACACTCCCCTAAAGTTCTCTCCCAGGGCATCAAGGGAGAAACAGCCAAGAATCAGCCCAAAGTCCCTGCAGTCTGCTACATTCACAAAAGAAGATTTTTGGTAGGTGCATCTCCTAAGTTGATGTCTACATAGCTTGATGAGGAGGATACCGTCACAAGTGGAATAGAATGAGTGTGTGGTGATTAGGAACAGAGTGCATCGACAGGACTATTATAGCACATCATAGCTAGCCCCTATCTATATCAGTCCTGAGTTTGGGAGGTAGCTGGCAAAATGTACTTCATAAATGAATATCATAGGATTGTATGGAGGGAAGTGACTTAATGAGACTGTTCAGTTTGGTGCCCTTCTCAAGGCAGGATCATCCATGACTAAACCATCCTAGCTAAGTGACTTGCCAACCTCGCCCTTATCTTGAAAGTTTCCATGAATATTCCACAATTTCTCTTGGCAGCCTATTCCAATGCTAGTCAGAAAGGAGGCTCTTAGTTCTGCCCCCCTGGCCATAGGAAAAATCCCATCTCCATCTTCTCTGTAATGGTCCTTCAGGTATTTGAAGACCTTTATCAAATGCCCCCTCAGTTTTCTCTTCTCTGGATTAAATAAGCCCTAGTTTTTCATAAGTCTTGCTTCCCAAGCCACTAATCATTTTTGTGGCTCCAAGCTGGACTCTTTCTGGTCTGTCCACATCCTTCTGGAAATGTGGGGCCCAAAACTAGACACAGTACTCCAGGTGAGGTGCCACCAGTGCTGAAAAGAAAAGAATCGCGTCTCTTGATTTGCAAGTGACACTCCTGTTAATATATAGCTCAGTAGGCTATTGGCTTTTTTGCAACAAGAGCATATTGTTGCACTTATTCAGTTCATGGTCTACTCCAGAGGTTCCCAAACTTTTTTTTTTTCTCTTATTGAATACCCCCTTCCAGACTTACTAGCTGCCTCCATACCCCTACCAACATATATGTTTTATATTTTAACCCTTTAAATGCCTATTATTATTATTATTATTATTATTATTATAATTAAAATTAAATTCACCATTGTACAATTTTTCCTGTATCATTTTCCACCCCCCCCCCCCCCCCAGAGATGTCTTGCATACTCCCAGGGGTACACATACCACAGTTAGAGAGCCCCTGCTCTACTGTAACCTCCAGGTCTTTCTCTGCAGTACTGTAGCCTAGCCAGTCATCCCTTAACCTGTATTTGTTCATGCAGTTGTTTTGTTTCAAGTGCAGGGCTTGCCCTTGTTGAATTTCACCTGATTGATTGTGGACCATTTTTCCAGTCTTTAGGTCATTCTGGATCCTAGCTCTGTCCTCCAGAGTATCTTCAACTGTACTCAACTTGGTGTCATCAACAACTTCGCTAAATACACGCTCAGTCTCATCATCCAAATTATTAGCAAGGTGCTGAACAACACCAGGCCCAGGACTTTGCTTATCATTGGGTGCAGCAAGATCATTATCTAGCAAAATATAAGACTGTACTCTCAACAACCTCAAATTTCAAAGTAAAAAAACCAAGTAGGTAGAGAAGGAATATGTAATAACATGCCCAAAATTCCTTAAGTGGTTTGGTTTGAATTTTTTTTTCTCTGCACTATCAAAGTCCTACATGGTTCCTAGTTCATTATGCTTTTGAATTTCTGGAGACCTCAATAATTAAGGGTTTGGTGCAAGTGGATGTGGTTCTGCTGACTTTAATTGGAGATGCTTTGGTTTATACCTGCTTTAAATTTTGTGTCTCCTGTTTGAACTGATCAACACTGTTTAAATGTTGTGCGCTCTCTCTCTCTCTCTAGATAGATAGATAGATATCTATATGACAACTCCAAGATGCCAGTAAGGACTCCAGAATAACTGCACTTCTGGAACATGTTCAGTCTCCACTGAAGTTGATAGCAATTTTTCTTGAGCACAAAAAATTGACAATGCTCAAAAGAAGCTCTGTTTACATACAGCAATGTTAAGTATGGGAAACTTTTTTTTTTTCCCCTTCTCTCTCCTTACATTTTTAAGATGATTTATATCTCGGGACTCTTGAGGAAGCCTGACTATACAAGAGATCAGTGCTTTATTAGGAATAGAGCTTTTAGCTTCAGCTTTTGGGATTGGCAACCCACTTTCTAGGGTTGCCAATCCAAGAGAACATTTTTACTGACACTTTTTAAAAAAGCAAACAAACTGAGATGTTTTACATGATATAAATGTAACTCTTCTCTCAGCCTCTGCCCTACCTCAGGCCCCAGGCTGGATTCAAATTTAGGGGTTTAACAGCAACTGTAATAAAGTAAAAATGTTTGGTTAACAGTAAAAAGTTTGTAGTAAAAAAAACTGAGGTGACAACCCTGTTCAACTTCAGCAAAGTTTTTATACTATGCTGCCACCCTGGGGTCACTTACTAACCCCCACACCTGATTACCCTTGACCACACTCTGCACCATGCTGCCCACCCCATAGACTGGCCCCACTTGCCTGTCCCGGCGCAGCCCCCAAGGAAGCTTACCTGTGATCCAGCTGTGTTTATAGGTAACCAACAGGACTTGGCAGCAACAGCATGTGGTTAAGGGGAGGGGATTAGAGAGCCCTGATTAAAAGCTTCCTTCATGGTTCTGTGCTTTTGTTTGGACACTAGGTGGAAATGCTATGTTTCCAGCTGTTTTCCCACCAAGGAACATCAATCAGCTCCATATGTTTAGAGTTTTTACAAATGGCTCAATTTTTTTTTTACAGATTTTAGGGATGCGTTTTTAGCTTGATTCTTTACTGATGGTCTGTAAATTTACAGGCAGTTAGGAACCCTGCAACATTGTCTCTTAATTCTCCTTTAGTCTCTAAGACCTGATTGTCTCTTGTAATAAGCTTACTTCGTTGTTTCATGTTGCAGTTTGGGTATTGGCAGCCTCCAGCTCTGTTCTCATTTTTATAATGACCAGTCAGCACATTCAGTTTGCTTTAGCTATCAGTTGCCATGAAGTCTCAGAGATTTGAACTGTGAGAAATATTCTGTCCTTCCAATGATCTCTCTAGATATTTAAACTATGCTTTTCCATAAATCCAAGGTAATTGAAGCTATTTTGTTTTTAGTTCCTCCTTTTACTTTTATTACCGTTCCAAGCATTGTATGTTTATTGGAAAGTGCTGGGAAGAGCCTGTCTGCGCTATGGAGCTTAAGCTGATTATAGTTATGTTGACAGCCCAAGTGGAGATGCATCATTCAGAGAAGTGGTGCAACCATCCTGGCAGAAAAAAACCTCCTATCACTGAACACTGTAAGTGAAGTTGACAGAAGCCCTCTTCAGTTGGCATAACTGCTTCTGCACCAAGGGTTTTGCTGACATATGTACCTCAGCTCAGGGTATGTAGTCTTTTCCCCACCCCTAGCCAACACAGCTATGCTAGTGAAACTTGTGTAGTGTAACACCTGCAAGAGATACTTTGTGTTTTTTAATCATGAGGTGCCAAGTAGCTGTGATTCTCCACAGTACGTGGAAGATGGGGATTTCATAGACATTGGCTAGTCACTGAGTAAGCTGTTTCCATTGTTCCTGTGAGAAATGCAATAGTCACCATACAGCTTTTCTGTAAATCCTGCTGATGTCAATAGGAACTCTTCACAAGAACTAGGGGAGAACATACTGAGTGGAGGAACAGCCATTTCCATGTTTACCGTGTAGTTCACTGAGTCCTCAGTGCGCGTTGGGTATAAAATACTCTCGTGTCCAGAAAGAGGCCTTCTGATACTAGTGGGTGCAAGGCCAGCCACTGATTTCAACATACATACTAGGTCTGAAGTTAATTTCTCATTATGCCAAATGACACACACGTATCTTTATTTTGTAAGGAAAATCTGTCACCTCATTAAAAATGCTTTTTAATTGGGCTAAGAGCAGGAGTACAGTAATCTGAGGATTGTTCTGAGAGAACTACCTGTTCACTGCCTGTCCCAACTTTGCAGACTTATGAATGAGCTGGAACTTGCAGTTAAGAAAGTAGCAGTCCAGTAGTGTCACCTATCAGATATGCATATATGTAGTGCTTTCATATGTTTTCCCACTGTGGTTTTTTGAGAGCCAGCAGTAAAATAGAAATTTACAGAAATTCTACCTCCAGATATCTTTTTTGTGAGATCTCCTCCTTTTAGGGAACCATTGGCATAAAGTAGCTGATCGTGTTCAGTGACCTATACAAGGAGTTCCCTCTTTGGGAGATTGAAATTGATTTTCTTTGCCTGACGTGAGTGTGTGCCCCTTGACCCATTGCCTGAAAGTATACAGTGGAACAAGTGGCAGATATTTGTGCTTTTAGGACAGCACAAACCTGCCTTGAGAGCACCAGAACAAGCAGTTTTCCTGACCTGTGTTATGAAACAACCAGCATACTATATTGCAACAGTCTCTATCAGGATTTCCATAGTCGGCAGTTGTAAACGCTTAGATTTAATTGGGGTAAGGTTTTCCTTACTCTGTTACGTATGGACCAGAGCTCTGATCTGTGCAGCGCATTCCCTAGAGGGCTACTCACCAAGCAGTAGAACAGTGACAGGTCCACTGCTTAAGGAACTGCATCACTCAAAGAATACAGGTTCATGTCAGTCATCGTGTTTTGCACTGTTACTGTGATGTTTATGTCATGGGTTCTGGATCCACACATGATGGACCCATCTCTGACCATAAATCTACATATGACCTTGTGTATCAGCTGGCCTCTGAAAAATACTCACCATAATTTTCATATGAAAGCAACACCTGCTATCAGATCCATGCATAACTCTGTGGAAAAAATCAACAGTTTTGTGCTAGATGAAATCTCCTGGGCACAGGCAAAAAAAAATCACATAAGTCTTTCTGCTCTGTGAATGCATTTTTGAGAAGGGAAGAATGTAGACAGAAGTGTTAAAGTTCTGACCTCATTCTGCCTTTGTAAGTTCAGAAATTAAAAAATTTTTTTTGGTTTTTGGGTTGTTTTGTTGTTTTTTGGGGGGGTTGGGGTTTTTTTTGTTTAACATATGGTTGCAAGCTTTGCTAGACATTGAGGAGTCAAATCTTTAATTCTGACCTTCTTTGATTTTTTTTTTTTTAATTTTTTTTTTTATTTAAACACCCTTGATGACTAAAGGTTATGCAATGTTATTTGTGAATTCTGCCCCTAAAAGGGGGGGGGGGAATGGGGGGAGGGGGGAAGAGTCCTCCTGTAAATAACATTTTAAAAACTTATATTGCTATAGTGATTTGGGATAAGGAAGTGTTTTAAATAAAATCTTCGTAGCTAGAAATAGAAAAGATTTCTCATCACAAAAAACACTGGAATAAATCCTAGGTTGATATACACTCCTTGTATTTCCATTGTCTCCATTAGTATTTCACCAGTTCAAATCGATTTAGGTTTTGGTCCATGGTGCTATTGCTGTGAAGCAATGAAACCGATAGCTGTTTTTTTTTGGTTTGTTTTTAAAGAATGTTAATTAAGACAAATGTATAGTTTTAAAAATAAGTTCTTATGATTAATTTCTGACGTGTTTAGAGCATATTTTACAAATTTTGGAATTAACTCGAACACAAAAGAGATCCATGCTAAAGAGCACGTTTTGTTATTGATATGAGTTATTTAGATAAAATTAAGATGCGTTTCGCTTTCAAGTGCACTGGTAAAACCATGCCATCCTTCTGTTTAACTGTTAGCATGACCTTGAATTAGTAATAAGTAACTTTAGAATCAGAGTTTGGTCCATCATGTCTGGGTACCCTCCTGTTTTACACCAGTGTTATCCTGATTTTAGAGTCAGGAGTGTGAATCTTTAAAATAACATGACAAACATATTAGAAACGATAGTTTCTCACTAGTGAGCCAGCTTTTCACACTTTGGAAAAGGAGGAAAATATTGTTTTCTGTGGAGCAATACTCCAAAGATTGAATGCTAAATAATTACTACTTTACAGGCTTATGAATCGGTAGAATAGAAGGCAAGTATAGGGCAAGGGAGTCTTTGAAAGACTAAAAGGAGGTGATGGTGTTAATGGAAAAGATGTGGGTGGCAATCGCATATTAAAGACCTTGGAATATTAACCTTTGACACGCACATGTTGTTTATTTCATGCTTGGTTTATAGTTTAAAAATTTAAAAGGACAAAAGGTGCCTTTCCTCCAAAACAAAACAAAATGTTTGTGAAACAGTTTTTTCTTTATTTTGTTTGTTTGTTGAAAAGCAGGAACTTGAGTGGTGTTGGTCAGACTGACAGTCATTTGATTGCATTTATAGCGGTAGCTGAAAGTCTCTTATTTGGAGACCATATGATTTCATTTGGAGTGCAACACATGCTGCATTCATTGAGAGGATTAGCTGAATTCCATGAATTAGGAGGGTGACCTTGCAGAGCATTATATAGTTGACTACATGAGAAACTTTCGTTCTGTTTTTCTTTTTACTGTTTTTTATATTTCTGAAGTTCGTTTGTTCAGATAGTCCTTATTTATGTTTTTCTGTCCTCATGTAAATGTGCACCCTTGATGGTTTTTGTGGGAGGGCCATATTTATAATAGTGAGAGCAGGATTTGGCCTAGAGATCTACAGTCATGCAGTAGAATAGGCTAGCTGTAGGATAATCTACCAGAGTTGAATCTTAATTGAATCCTAGCCTATTTGAATACTGTTTAGTAGATTTTACATTTTAACTTCTAGGCTAACTAGTTGTCTTCTATATGACTCACCCCAGTATCTGTCCAAGATGAATAAACTAGGTTCTGTATAGAGGTTAAGGTTGAGATTTTCAAAGCTGCTTTAAGGGCTTTGGATATCTGGTTCATCTTGGGTTTCCAAATTCCCTAGGTGGCTATAAAAAAAAAAAAAAATTGAGCTCTAAAGATTTCAAAAAGTAGAAGTCCTCAGCCAAACTTTCCCGTTTTCTTAAGACAGGTGTCACATGCTTTGCGTAGCTTCATTCCAGGTTCCTACCTTTGCACTATAAGGATCTATATTGTAGTGCTAACGGGACTTCTCCCTCTGGCTTCTTTCCTATTCCATTCGGGAAGAGCACAGAACTGTAGACGCTTCCTTAGCCTGATGAAAGGTATTTGTACCTGAAAGCTTGCAAAAAAGAATTTTTCCAACTATTTGAGTTGGTCTAATAAACGATATCAGATTTACCCAAAGAACCTTGTCTGCCTATGTCCTTAGACCAACACGGCTGTGATCTATGCTTAGCATTTTCCATTGGTTGCCTGTAGGTGACTCTCTGCTCTATGCTTATTAGGGCTGTGCAAAATGGGCCCTATTTGATTCAGATTGAGCCTGAATTGGGGACAGTGATTCAATCCGTTGATTTGGATCGCTGTCTCCAATTCGATTCGGCCAAATCCGAATCTGAATATTCGATGCTGATTCGGTGAATCAGCAATTTGGACTCAAGCACAGCTTTAAAAGTTTTTTTTTTTTTTCTACATACCTTGAGGTAGCAGGCATGGCTTGTGATAGCTGTGGTGCTGGGGTGTATGGAGCATCCCACAGGAGCATGGGGGGGCTCTCCAGCATGCTTGGCAGGGAACCTGGAAGTGGACAGGAAGTACTTCCAGTCCACTTCTGGATCTGCCGTGGAGCATGCTGTGCCCACCTCAGCCCCAGGAGGCACCAGTCACTGAGCCAGAGGGTGCAGGGGGGCCAGCAACCTCCCCAGTGGACCAGGAGGTGGACCAGAAGTGCTTCTGGTCCACTTCCGGGTCTGCTGCCAAGCGTGCTGAGGAGCCCCCCACGCTCCTGTGAGATGCTGCATCTGCCCCAGCACTGCAGTGTTCAGAGCCCCTGCTACCTAGAGGTATGTTGAAAAAACATTTAAAGCTGTATCTACGTCCAAATTGCTGGACCTCTCCGAATCAAATCGGAGGACCCTTTAATTTCTTCGAATCTATTCGGATTCAGAGATTTGGCCACCAAATTGGGCTGAATATCCATTGAATCAAATCGGGGACTGAAGCTTCACACAGCCCTAATACTCATCTCCTCTGTTGGTACATAAAATTGTTCATTGCCAGAATGTAAGCCTCCCCAGAGTAGAATGGGATCAAACTCTAGAGGCATATTAGCTTGTTAGTTGGGAGAATGGGAAACTCAAACACTTGAAAGGCAGAAGAGGATTGCCCTCCTGAGGAAGGTATAATATTGGGGTGTCCCAATACCAGGTCCGTAGTGTAATAGGATCTGGATCTGGGTCTTAATTGCATTGTGGCAGTAGTGAAAAAAGAGAGATGATAAAAAAAGAAAAAAGAGTGACTACTATATGGAATATGGCTGTTTACTGAGAGTTCTGTCAAGAACCAAAGTTTACGTGGCTGCGAAAGTAGTTTTTAGATGTGGAAATATTGGTATTTGAACTGTTGTCAGAAATATACCAGGGTAGCTCTGTGCCCTGAGCATCAGGGATGCCTGGGGCAGAGCTGAGTACCATGGTGCTGATGGGGCTGGCTATTTCTGAGCCCTCCCAAAGGAAGCACCCAGTCTACTGTCCTGGTTACCTCTACCACCTACCCACCCCTCCTCTAAGTATGCTAATGTTGGTGGTGCCTGTGTAAGTTTCTTGAAGTAAAGATAAATGTATTATTGAAGGCAATTTAAAGTAATACAGCTGGTGAGACAACCTGTTTAACTCATTCCTTTTTTTATGTAACTCTCCATTTAGGTCAGCAGGGCAGTACAATAAGTTGCATATAAGGTGAAAGACATTGCGGAAAAGCTCACATAAATAGCATGCAATAGCATATCTTTAGAAGAAACAAGACTATCATGAGTACCTCACCCTTGCTCTACATATTCTTTTGGCTTCCCATTCAACTCTGAAAACATTGTTGGTCTCTAGTACTTTCACACTCAATGCGCTAAGGCTTGTCTGTCTCAGACTACTTCTGCAGAACGGGAGGGGATGCCAAGCACAGGGGATACTGTTGTGGCTGTGTCAGTAGCACAGGCTCCCTGTGGGCTGTCCCCAGCCAGCCCACCCCAAATTGTGCTCCTGGATATACTAAACATGTGACACATGGGAGTGATGGAAATGAGACTGAGCTTTACTTCCTGGCTGCCATAATGTAATATGGGTTTAGCTATAGCTATGCCAAAAGCAACTGTAAAAAAAAAAAAGTTATAGAACAAATCATGAGATTTAAAATCTCATTGGTTTTCATCTACTTTTTTTGAGTTTAAAATAGGGTGTAGTTATATCATCAGGTTCAAAATTCAACCTGCTTGTATTCAAAACTCTTGCCACCCTACTGGCTGCTCCTGTGGGACACTGCTAAACTTGTCATTTCCCAGCTTGAAGTTTGCTGTGCATTTTCCCTCCATCTCCATCTGCCCTCTTTCCTGACTTATCCTCGTAGCCCAGTCTTTATCTGTCTCCTGCCCCAGGTTTTTAACTGAAGACTGGATATGCTGTACAAGATGTTCTGTAACTCAAATGGGAATCGATTCAGGAAATCCTTTGGTCCAGACAGTGCAGTCTAGATGATTCTGGTGTTGCTTTTTAATGTGTGAATCTATACACCCACATTCTTTCTCTTTTATTGTCTCCTAAGTTGTCTATTGTTCTTGTAATTAACTTTCCCTAATGTTTTTTCCTAGCTTTCTCATCTCTCACCTTCTAACTTGTAGCATCCCATGCTCCCTTTTGTATTGCCCCACTGTCCTCTGCTTTGAACAAATAGAGCAAATAGATGGTGGACATCTTCCCTGATCGGAAGGTGGGACTGTAGCTTCTTTTCTGTTAGTTGTCAAGACACTGGGAGATCAGATATCATCTCTTGTTATGTTTGTGATAATACTGCAGGAGCTAACAGTTTGGGATATAGTAGTTTATATTCCTGTCACATAGGAAGGCTCAGAATCCAGTAACTCCATTTGCTACTGTTACAGAGTAGGCAATTTTACAGACCAGATCAGTAGCCTTAACTTTACCAGCCACCTGGATACCATAGTTAGGGACACACTAGAAATACTCTCTGGAGGTAATATTTAATAATAAAATATTAATATTTTTCCCTGCTATAGCTCATGGCTAAGTTCACCTCGGGCTTCTTGAAAGCCTGTAAGCTCTCCAAGTATAGTGCAGACAAGGTTCCTTGGGTGAATTTGATACCTTTTATTAGACCAACCCAAATAGTTGGAGAATAGTTATTAAGCAAGCTTTCGGGTTCAAAAACCCTTCGTCAGGCTAAGGAAGTTTCAGCAGTTGGTGTGTGTTCTTCCTGGATGGAATGAAAAGTATAGTGCTGTTCTCAAAGTGCTCTACATTAGGTTCAGACAGAACTGAACACACACGTGCTGGGCAGGGGCGGTGTTTGGAGCCTGTGAAGTATGTGGCCACTTGGGGGTGCTCCTGCATGGTCTCCCAGGAGGCTGCCGGAGCAGCCAAGCAGTCAGCCATCTGTGAGTGGCCAGTGGGGCTCCTCTCCCCTGGCCCCCACCGCTGCCAGTGGCTGTAGTGGTTGGAGGAGGAAATGGAGCCTGTCCATCCCATAGACCATGCTTGGTTCCCAACAAAGAACCATTCCCCCAAGCTGGGGGAGAGGGTGGGGCAGAGGGGGGAAGATCTGTGTGGCAAAGAGGCTCCATTTCCTCATGCTCTGGGCTGCAGCTTGAGAAATGGAGCTCTTTTGCTACATGGACCCAGCCCATGCCCACAAGCTTGCAGGGGGGATCCATGGAGGAGGGAGGCTTTGTTTTCCCCAGCTGCAGCCAGGAGCCTGGGGAAACGGAGCCTCTCTGCTGCACAGACTGGCCTGTGTGGCTGTTGTGAAAGACCCTGGGCTCCTTCCTCTGCAGCACCCCAGGCCTGGCTGTAGTGTGTTGCTGGGCTGGGGTGGATGCGGGGACAGAAACACTTCTTATTTCACCACCATCCCCAGCCAGACTACGTGTAGGGCTGGGATCAGAGGTTGTCACAGATTCGGGTCAGTGGCAACCAAGGGGATAGGGCCAGCCTGGCATTTGTATAGAGCAGACGAGCTCTGCCCAAGGCTAGAGCACGGCTCTGCGCAACGCTGCCAGGGATGGCAGCTATCATGCTCTAAGTTAACCCTTGGTGGGATTTGGCACAGATGTTCAATAAAGCACTGCAACAAAGTGCTTTAATCTAGTACCTCATTCATTGAGGGTTAACTTAGAACACTTTTAGAGTGAGATCCACCATTTTTAGAGCCACGAGCATCACTCAGTTATGGCTTTAGAGTGCTTTTTGCCTGCTTAAAGCAAGATAACTATAGGTTCTGTACCTAGGCTGTAAGAGAATGGCATAAAATACCAGTCTAGGCTTAGTACTTGCGTTGCTGTGCCTTTTCAGTGGATTGATTATGAAAGGAATACTAAATCACGATGTTTTGCTAATTCTTACTCCAGCTGTCAAGTGTGGGTTGTCCCTTGTCACATCTTTCATGCAAGCAGAACTGTTGGGAGGAGATCTTAAGGTTGCCCATGCTTTGTTTTTGGAGGGACCACTTTTTTGTGCTGGAAAAAATACAAGTGGGAAAATGCAAATTTTCTGACTGTTAATTCAGAAAAGTTCACCCACAGGCAAATTGAAAGGGAAGTAGACTGCATTGTAGAAGCAAACATACTCAACAGTCTGAAATCACTGCTGCTCAAACAGAACACAGTGTGGCTAAACCTGGATAGTTGCATATATCTGATTAAAGTTTATCCAGCAAGGTGCTAGGCTCTCCGGCCTTAATTCGATCTTAAGGGTAAGCCCTCCAATCCTAAGGGTAAGCTTAAACTGAAGTGCTTGTCTGGGTTCTAGGGTTAAGAATCTTGCCAGATCAAATCCATATGTCAATCTTGTTCTGTCATTTAAGGCCAAGATTTGCCAATTACCAAGTTAAAAAAAAGTTCACTGTGCCATAGTTCACTATAGATCCATAGATGCTAGGGTCAGAAGGGACCTCAATAGATCATCGAATCCGACCCCCTGCATAAGCAGGAAAGAGTGCTGGGTTTAGATGACCCCAGCTAGATGCTCATCTAACCTCCTCCTGAAGACCCCCAGGGTAGGGGAGAGCACCACCTCCCTTGGGAGCCCGTTCCAGACCTTGGCCACTCGAACTGTGAAGAAGTTCTTCCTAATGTCCAATCTAAATCTGCTCTCTGCTAGCTTGTGGCCATTATTTCTTGTAACCCCTGGGGGTGCCTTGATGAATAAATACTCACCTATTCCCTTCTGTGCCCCCATGATGAACTTATAGGCAGCCACAAGGTCGCCTCTCAACCTTCTCTTGTAGAGGCTGAAAAGGTCCAGTTTCTCTAGTCTCTCCTCGTAGGGCTTGGTCTGCAGGCCCTTGACCATATGAGTGGCCCTTCTCTGGACCCTCTCCAGGTTATCCGCATCCTTCTTGAAGTGAGGCGCCCAGAATTGCACGCAGTACTCCAACTGCAGTCTGACCAGTGCCCGATAGAGGGGAAGTATCACCTCCTTGGATCTATTTGTCATGCACCTGCTGATGCACGATAAAGTGCCATTGGCTTTTCTGACGGCTTCGTCACACTGCCGACTCATGTTCATCTTGGAGTCCACTAGGACTCCAAGGTCCCTTTCCACTTCCGTGCCACCCAGCAGGTCATTCCCTAGGCTGTAGGTGTGCTGGACATTCTTCCTCCCTAGGTGCAGCACTTTGCATTTCTCCTTGTTGAACTGCATCCTGTTGTTTTCTGCCCACTTGTCCAACCTGTCCAGGTCTGCTTGGAGCTGTTCCCTGCCCTCCGGCGTGTCCACATCTCCCCATAGCTTTGTGTCATCTGCAAACTTGGACAGAGTACATTTGACTCCCTCGTCCAAGTCACTGATGAAGACATTAAAGAGTATCGGTCCAAGGACCGAGCCCTGCGGGACCCCACTGCCCACACCCTTCCAGGTCGAAACCGACCCATCCACCACGACTCTCTGGGTGCGACCCTCTAGCCAATTTGCCACCCACCGGACTGTGTAGTCATCCAAGTCACAGCCTCTTAACTTGTTCACCAGTATGGGGTGGGATACCGTATCGAAGGCCTTCCTGAAGTCTAAGTATATGACATCCACCCCTCCTCCTGTGTCCAGGCGTTTCGTAACCTGGTCATAAAAAGAGACTAGATTGGAGAGGCATGATCTGCCTGCCATGAATCCGTGCTGATTTTCCCTCAGCATAATTTGTCCTGCTGGGCTCTCACAGACGTGAGCCTTGATAATTTTTTCAAAGACTTTGCCAAGGATGGAGGTGAGACTGACTGACTGGCCTATAGTTGCCATGTTTTATATTTTTTATATATTGACTATGTTTTATACCATTCAGGCAAGGACCATACCTGATACTGTCCTGCAAAGCCTGTAGCATATGTTTGTGTATACCTCATTATAAAAAGAACACCTGCTAAAGATGTAACTTTTTTGTTTATGAACCTCGCCAAGGATTTATCATAAACCCTCAAACCAAGTAAATGGCATTTATAAAAACCATAATGCTTTATGCTATTCAGAAAGAATCCTGCTATCATAGATTGCTAGATGTTAATGCCCAAAGAAGGTATTTGTTTTCTTCTTTGACCTCAAAGTCTTTATGCACATCTAGACCTCAGTGGGGCAATGTATGAGAGTCAGGTGTGCAATATTTAGCTGCATAGCCCACATGTGGCTGATTTTCTGTATTTTTTCCACCAAAGGTCATCTTTCTTTCTGTGAACCTGCATTCCTCAAGTTCATGTGATAAAAGATGTTGGGTTGAATTTTGAAAAGGCACCAGAACTCCAAGTCACCGGGTTTTAGGTCCCCAAGTCACACAAGTGCTTTTGAAAATGTTACCCATTTTCTCACTCCGGGAAGCAAGGCTATGATGCTAAGCAATTTTTCCTTTAAAATTCTGTATGTATTTTATAATAGCTGTGGGAGGACTCAGTGTTAGCGAGAAGCAGGTGTTTTTACTGCTGTACATTTTTGCAGCATGTGCTGCCTGTTACTGTAATATGGGGATTCAGGGCTCCTAAAACATCTTTATGGTTACAGGTAAACAGCAGTAGTTTCCCTTTTTATAATATCAAAGGGAAAAACTCACATTTTGTCTTTTGTTTCCCACATGTATAACCACCCTATTATTTCTCACTCTCCTAATACAAAGCCTTCCTCTCTCATATAAGAATTTTTTATTATACAAAAAAGGCAAGGCCAGTACATGCTGGTTTAAAAAAAAAAATAAAAAAAATCATCTAATAGCATCCTTTGTTCTCTCTTCACTATCATTTTCTTCCTCCCCTTCTCTTTTCCCAACTTCTTTCTTCAGTCATAGCCAGTAATACAAGCAGTGCTCTCATATCATAAGTAAATTTGCTTAGCTGTGATTAAATATTTGGCCTATAGGTAATATTGCACATATCGAAGAAAACACCCCTCATGTGGCAGGTTGGGGCCAGGTAAGGATTCAAAATACTCCAAGCAGGATACTTGAGAATACTGGGTGCACCTACACATGTACTTTACTGTGGAGCAGACTAATTAGCTCTGCAGTAAAGTGTCACCATCTACACATGCAGCGGTATTGAGGCACAGTATCTTACGGTAGAGTAATTTGCTGTACTGAAATGTACGTATGGATGCTGACTGCAGGCATAAATTGCAGGCCCCCAGTCAGCCCAGCCTGCCGGGGGCTTGCTCTGGCCTGGCTCAAATTGCTGCTGTCTCGGGTGCGTGTGTAGACGCTGCACCTGGGAGCAGTTTCCTGCAGCTCAGATGGCACCAGAGTTTATTGCATCACATTAATTGCATGTGGTAGGTGCACCTACTGTGTGTGTAGATGTCAGTCTGGATCCCTCAGTGATTTCTGTTTCTCTACCTGCTATTTTAGTGGGTTAGATGCTTCTTGACGTTCTTAGTACTTCCTCCTTTCTCAGGTGACAAATGATGGTACGTCTACACTGCAGCTGCTGCACAACTGCAAGTAGCTACTAGGTTTGACTGCTTCTAGTAGTCTAGCCACAGCAGCACGGATGTAATTATGGTCTATAACTGCCTAGGTAGCTTCTTGTGCAAAACATGGGATACTCAGGTTTTCGCAGGTATTCTATTGGCAGAACCTAGATCAAACTAGCCTAAGTGTCAGGACTACACTGAAGTACAGCATTGAACACAATGTATTCACACTCGCTTGCACAGAGATGTCGACAGGTTAATTCAGTTCCTCTTTCTGTTTCTACCTGTTTCTTCACTGAAACGTTTAGCTCTCTTGCGGATTGTAAAATAGTGTGTCTTGCTTTTCAGGTCTGTTACAGCAATTTGATTCTCCAGTTCCAAGCAGTCACACTGATTACATTAAATCTAATGATTTTGGAATGCAGTCATATTAGGAGTCTGCCAGGAAGCCTACGTGAATGCTTTTCAGTGATATCTGGCAAGACTCAATTCTGCTCTTGTATATCTTTGCATGTGTCAGTGGGAGATGTTCATTCAGAGGACAAATTAGCCCTGAATGTGAAGCAACACTCTTCCATACAGTTTGCTGAGCAAAATACAGGAAAGTAAAAATATTAATGAATTTTCATTGTATGGTAACAGGGAACCTCCAACCAGGTATTAGGCCCCATTGCCCTGGACACCACAGAAGCAGAACCACCATGTTGCAGATAAGCTAAATAAATTAACAAAGTAATGGAGAGAAGGTGAAGAGAACAAGGTGACAAGAAAGGCAAGTTTGTTTCCATGTAGACATCATTTGCAAGAACAGTAATCCTGTACTGGCAGGGGATAGATTAAATGAAATAAAGCCAGGAAGAAAAAAGATCTTTTATGAAATAACTAGGGTCTGTTTTAGTGGCAAGAACCTGTTTGCTAGTCTTTCTGAGATGGTAAGGAAACTACCTATATACTTTCTATCATGCTTAACAACTAGGGTCTCAACCCTGCTGTGCAATTCAGTCAAAATATCCTCTGAACATCTTGGGTAATACTTTATGATGGTGACTTTCAGATGTCACTCTCATGTCATTTCTAATATTCTCATTAACTAACAGACAGCTGCAGTGCATCTTCCCTCATGTTCCACTACTAGTGAGCTCAGGGCCCTTGTGAAAAATCCATGGGAGTGAAGCAATTCAGTCTTCACGCAATGAGGGTCTTGGGCTTCTTTCCTGTAGTTGGTAGAAAATAGTGCTAGTCTTACGTAATGGCTTTGTGATCTAGTTGGCTCAACCAGGTCAGAGTGCAGACCACCAATTCAGTTGAATTTCAAACACAATCCCAGGCGTGAACAGCTAGTGTTTTATGCAACAAGCTGCAATTTAGTTACCATAACAACTTGGTGCTCTCTTTATAATATTGGCATTCTGCCTCTGTGTGATGTACAACCCTAGCAAGTGAAAAGTGCTTTTATCTTTGTAATATTTATTAGTAAATACTGGCTTCCCTTGCTTTATGTGGGTTTTGTACGTGCGAATTTGCTCTTATGTGATGACCCTCTTTATACCAAAAATTCGTTATATGTGAGGTAAATTCACTCTTGAATCAGTAAATGCAATTGGTGTGGTGGAAGCCAGCAGTCAGCTGCTTTGTGTGGTGCATTGTGGGAGTGACACGCACCAAAATATCCTGTGTGGATCTGTGCTCCTTGCTTACTGTCTGTAACATGTGTTTCTGTAGTTGCCATTCCCATTATGATAGTTCCCTGTGCTTGTGTGTGCTGTCTGCTGTTGGTGAGTACCAAAATTGTCTTGTAAAAGTGGGTCTATGGGTTGGTACAGTCGAGGTCTTGGAACGTATCTCTATTTGTTACATTGTAAAGCGGGTTCCCTTTATTCAAATTCCAGTAATGTGCCGTTTTCCAGGAACACATGTACAGCATAAAGCAAGGGGAAAACTGTAGCGGCTTTTTTGGATAGGAGGACAGCAGCTCAGAATCATTGCTCTTTATTGGGTTTGTGCCAACCTTTCATAAACTTCATGGGTATACAGCATGTGGATGCCACAATGATGCTGTTTTGTACTCTATTATGAAAAAACCTGTCTCTGCACATATACTGCATGCATACATAAACTGTATGTTTCATTAACACACACACACACAAAATGCTTGTGGGTTATCGCTTTAATTTTTGGGGATTTGAAGGTCACAATAACTGCTGTTGTCTCCCTGCCCCACCCTGACCCCACCAGCAACAGAAAGAGTTCTGTGATTGTACTAATATTGTATTATTCCTGTAGCATGCAGTGACTGGAAACTGTTAGGGCAGAAGTAATGTGACATAGGTTATTAGTGTAATCCATTTATCACTGTAGGGGGAAAAAACACTTTAATTAAACTCCCATATTAAAGGGACATTGTCAAGAATGACATGTTAACAGTTGCCTTTTTCTTTCTTTTGTATGTCTGTTTGAATGTTTGAGATTTCCTATTTGATCTGTTTTTCCTTGTTCATTTGACATAATTTTATTTTCACCTGGATACTAATGGTAGTTTAGGTCCCAATCCATACACAACATGAAGTAAATGACTCGCCTTCCTGAATTCAGTCGGACTTCTCACATGCTTCATATTAAGCATATGCTTAGTGCTTTCCCAGATGGGAGTTTGAGCAGGTCAGAATCTACTGTCTTTCCTCTACTATTTTGTTTGACACAGTGGAGATTTGTCAACTCTGCCTAAGGGTACAGAGTGGGTGTGCTAACTCCACACCCAGTCTATATTCATGCAGCTGACTTTAAGCTGTGTAAAAGTAGACCAGGATTGGCAAGTGCAGCCATTCTCTGCTTCTAGAAGCCAAGTGAGGAAACTGATGCAAGTAACTTAAGGCGTGGGGTGGGACACATAGGATTGGAGGGGGCTGGTGGGTTCAAGGTAGGGTTTGGCAGGTCCAGGGGGCTTTGGTTGGATTAGGAAGGCTGACAGGTTTGCGGGGGGAGGGCAGTGGGGGAAAGGGTGTCAGGGTAGGGGGTTACAAATAGCATAATCCTGGGGCTGGCTTGAGCAGCTGGGTTTTCCCAGCTGTGGGGCTGTGCTGAGAGCACACACAGGCATCTCAGTACCAAGTTAATTCTTTCTTAGTTTGGGTTAACCCAATCTCGACCTAAATTAGAGCACCTTCTTGGGTGAACTTAGATCAGGCATGCCATTTTTTGGGTAATTTTAAGTCCTCTGAATGACTGGGCACTTAGATTGAGCTAACCCTAGTTAGGTCAGTCTAAATGTAGTGCCTGCATATACCTTAAGGGTAAGTACTGACAGTCCAAAAAGCCCAAGGGTGAATCTATTCTATCTTCACAGGTTAGTTTAAGCTGTGTAGATTGAACCAATAAGGAAATGGACAGACATTCACTGTTAACTCTGGAAATGCAGCCACATGCCTGATCAGCTAGAGTAGACAGCTTGGGCCAAAGCTAGCCCACCCACTCTGTAAGGTGGGGGTTTGCAGAAGAGGAACAAAACATCCTGGGATGCTGGGGGATTATAAGTTGACTTGAATCTGGAGGGGATCTGGGACAGAAATTCAATAAACTGATTTAACCTCCTCAACGAGAACTCCTCAACGAATTCTTTGCCTCAGTGTTTCTAAGTGAGGGGCACGACAAGTCTCTCACTGGGGTTGTAGAGAGGCAGCAGCAAGGCACCAGACTTCCATACGTAGATCCTGAGGTGGTGCAGAGTCATTTGGAAGAACTGGATGCCTTTAAATCGGCAGGCCCGGATGGGCTCCATCTAAGGGTGCTGAAGGCACTGGCCGACATCATTGCAGAGCCACTGGCAGGAATATTCAAATGCTCGTGGCGCACGGGCCAAGTCCCAGAAGACTGGAAAAGGGCCAACGTGGTCCCCATTTTCAAAAAGGGGAGGAAGGAGGACCCGGGCAACTATAGGCCAGTCAGTCTCACCTCCATCCTTGGTAAAGTCTTTGAAAAAATTATCAAGGCTCACATTTGTGAGAGCCCGGCAGGGCAAATTATGCTGAGGGGAAACCAGCACGGGTTTGTGGCGGGCAGATCGTGCCTGACCAATCTAGTCTCTTTCTATGACCAGGTTACGAAACGCCTGGACACAGGAGGAGGGGTGGATGTCGTATACCTGGACTTCAGGAAGGCCTTCGATACGGTATCCCACCCCATACTGGTGAACAAGCTAAGAGGCTGTGATGTGGATGACTGCACAGTCCGGTGGGTGGCGAATTGGCTAGAGGGTCACACCCAAAGAGTCGTGGTAGATGGGTCGGTCTCAACCTGGAAGGGTGTGGGCAGTGGGGTCCCGCAGGGTTCGGTCCTTGGACCGATACTCTTTAATGTCTTCATCAGCGACTTGGACAAGGGAGTCAAATGTACTCTGTCCAAGTTTGCAGATGACACAAAGCTATGGGGAGAAGTGGACATGCCGGAGGGCAGGGAACAGCTGCAGGCAGACCTGGATAGGTTGGACAAGTGGGCAGAAAACAACAGGATGCAGTTCAACAAGGAGAAATGCAAAGTGCTGCACCTAGGGAGGAAAAATGTCCAGCACACCTACAGCCTAGGGAATGACTTGCTGGGTGGCACAGAGGTGGAAAGGGATCTTGGTGTCCTAGTGGACTCCAAGATGAACATGAGCCGGCAGTGTGACGAAGCCATCACAAAAGCCAATGGCACTTTATCGTACATCAGCAGATGCATGACGAATAGGTCCAGGGAGGTGATACTTCCCCTCTATAGGGCGTTGGTCAGACCGCAGTTGGAGTACTGCGTGCAATTCTGGGCGCCACACTTCAAGAAGGATGCGGATAACCTGGAGAGGGTCCAGAGAAGGGCAACTCGTATGGTCAAGGGCCTGCAGACCAAGCCCTACGAGGAGAGACTAGAGAAACTGGACCTTTTCAGCCTCCGCAAGAGAAGGTTGAGAGGCGACCTTGTGGCTGCCTATAAGTTCATCACGGGGGCACAGAAGGGAATTGGTGAGGATTTATTCACCAAGGCGCCCCCGGGGGTTACAAGAAACAATGGCCACAAGCTAGCAGAGAGCAGATTTAGACTGGACATTAGGAAGAACTTCTTCACAGTTCGAGTGGCCAAGGTCTGGAACGGGCTCCCATGGGAGGTGGTGCTCTCCCCTACCCTGGGGGTCTTCAAGAGGAGGTTAGACGAGCATCTAGCTGGGGTCATCTAAACCCAGCACTCTTTCCTGCTTATGCAGGGGGTCGGACTTGATGATCTATTGAGGTCCCTTCCGACCCTAACATCTATGAACCTAAATCAGTTAAATCTGATACTACATCCATCTAAGTTATCTTAAACTTGTTTTGATCATTTTGTAAGTCGTTTATATGCACTGAACTTCTGTGTGAACCAGTTTCCAGTCACTTATACCAGTCCACGTGTAATTTCTGTCCCTTTCTAAACGTCCACATCTCGAGGATGTGTCCAAAATTTCACTGTGTACCTATGTTGTTTTTAAACTGGCCATCTGTGTGTTGCTTAAGTAGCTTTCCAGTGTGCAAATATAAGGTTGTGTATTTGTATCGGCCAAAGAGATAGGCAAATAATTACCTAGTACTTGAGCATAAAATTGGTTCCTTTATAACTTTGCAGATATAAATGTAGTTCGTAAAACTTGTCCCACATTCATGAACGCAGGACACAATAGCCTGTTTGTGTGTGCAAAGAAAAATCATAGATTAAGACTTTTTAAAGTGCCCTGTTTTTGGGTGCCTCAGTTTTGGTGATGAACATAAGACTCCTTACAGGTACCTGGTTTTCAGAAACTCCCCTCTGAAAATCAGGTCAATTTTGGTCATCCAAAAAAACCTTGTAATTTTGAGTATTTTGGCCTAACACATTTTAGGTGTTGTTGCAAGTAACGATATATACAAATTTATTTATTTTTTTTAAATGATGAAAAATACCAAAACAATTTTTTAAGTTCTGTCCCCTGATACACAAACAAAAATGTCAAGCTAGACAATTATTCTTATAACCATTTTGAAAGAGGGCATGACTAGTTTATCCTCAAGGAATAAAATGAAAAGTTGAAAGAATGAGAAACCTTAGTTTAAATTTCCATGGAATCCCAGTGAAATGCAGAATCCAGTGGAGCAAGTCTGCTTCATAATGGTAAATCATTGTAATTACCTCTTCCTTTTTCAAACCCACAGGGCAACAGCTCCAAAGTCCTGTCTTCCTGCCTGGATGTACTGAAGCAGTGCATTTTTATTAATCTGTGTGGGTATGCATATATGTGTGTGTATGTATGTCGCCCATTTGCGATTCCTAATCCAAATAGTAGTGCCAAGAATTTAACCACAATCCCTTGAGTGCAGCATACTAGTTTACTGTTTAGCTGAGTCAGTACTCCAGTTGGTTCCTTAATTCAGGGTGGTTTTTGATGTGCCATTCCAGCTGCCACTAGTTTACATTATCCAAACAAATAACAATGCCCTACAAATACTTGCGGGAGTTGTACAAAGGAAACGCTTTCCATTTCCTTATTTGTTCTATTTAAATTTTTCTATTATGCATTTCAGGTTCTCAGTATTTTGTTTTTTCCTAATAGATTTAGCATTTTCATTTTGGCTAGAAAAATAGGAAAGGCCTGACATAAAGTTGCTTTACTTATCAAGTGCTGCTTGTACTATTTGCTAGAAAAATTGCATAAGATAATAATTTGAGGGCTCCCTCCCTTCCTCCTGAAAAATATGTGCTTCCATAAAAAAGCACATTATAATCTGGCTTACAGAAAAAAAAAAAGTTTGTAAAAATCTGCAAACAATAACAGGATTTAGGAGGACCTTCAAAGTAATTTTGGTATCATCAGCAGTCCATAAATATCAGTGGCTCATTAGAGTTCCACAATGCTGACTCTAATTATTAAGTTTGTTCAAAAGAAAAATATAAATTTTAAAAAATTTGAATGACTGATCACACAGGAATATGCAATTCTAAGAAGAATTTTGTGAGAGTGTTTTGTGCACTAAATTAAATATTTATTTCAGGTCCTATTTTTAGACCAAGCATCAGATAAAAGAAACGTTTCAAAACATGATTCATATATAATTTTAATATTCATACAATTGTGCAATTGTTTTTAAGACTTCACATAGTTATCACCTTAGGGGAAGGTATGAAGAATAAATGGAATGGGAGTCTCCTGAGAAGAAATATGGATCTCAAATCTTTTTGCTTAAGAAACATTGGCTATCTGCAGGGCATATGAAGAAAGAATGTGTTAACACTATATTGCAGCTTCAGCACAACAGCAATGAAACTGGAAAAAAACTATACTTACTCTAAGCTTGCACGCAAATGGAACTCTCTATTTACATGGAAATCCTTTTGGAGTTGGACAGAAATGACAGGTTTTAAATCCGCTTTATTCATTTTTTTTTACCCACTAGACTTCTAACACCAGCACGAGTTGAAGCTTTTGAAGTGTGATCAAAGATACCACATCAGCTGATGCGCAGTGAAAATGAAGACTGCTAAAGTTTTGTTGCTTTATGTAGCTGCAAATACAATTTTTTCATTGCGACTATGGTCTTCATCAACATCGTTTTCAGAAAAAGAATAAAAATACAAATTACTCCATAGTGTAGGTGATGCCCGTGTGTCTGGAATCCAGTTGCTAAATTTTCAGTAGTCCAGTGACCAACTAATATCCTACTACACTTTCCCCCTCATCTCTTCTGTTCTAATCACTTCTTACTTTATTCTTAAGTCTCTAGCAGATGACTTTTGTGCTTGTTTTTGGTTTGCAGATAAAAATGCATTTCTATGTATTTATATGTAGTCCTACAAATACCTTTCACACATGTGCCCTCTCCCTGTTAAGCAGTTACCTTGGAAAAGAGATGGATTTTGCAATATTTGTATCATAATAAGGAACAAATCCAAGATGAAGCATTTCTGTAGATAGTGCTTGTTCCCACCATGTAGAGGAGTGCATTCTTGGCTGGAGTGCCTTGGCTCATCTTGTGACCGATGAGACAAATCCCAAGAAGCAAACAAACAGTTTGTCAGAGAACCCATAAGGTTTTCTTTTCCTGATTGCTATTTATTTGTTTAATCTGTGGCGGGGGGGGGGATGTCTTTCTCCCCTAACTTATCTTTCTTCTCCCTCATCCCTACCTTGGTAGCTGGGAGAGAGCTTCTAGTCTTGTTCAAGAGAAAAGACAGGTTCCATGGCTGTTTTTCCTTTTATCCTTTTCAAGACCTACTCTAGAAACAAGTTTTGGATGGGTGGGGGGGCTATGAAGTCTCCTCTAGACACCATGGCTAGGGCAGACATTACACACACACCAGTTTAAATGATCAGAAACTGGTTTAAACGTGTGACAGAACAGATGTTCACTGCACATTAAACCAGTTTGAAAATGGCTGAAACCTGTTTGAGATGATAAACCTGGTTGAATGTAGTATCAGACTTAGCTGATTTGGGTCAAACTAGTTTATGCAATGTCTGATCCAGACCCCTTCCTAGTTTAATTTTAAACCAGAATCCCCCAGCATCCCAAATGCTTTGCAGCCCTGGACAGGGCTCCAGAGAGTTGGGCTGGCCCCTCCCCTCTACTCCCTAGATGGAGCTCTGGCAGAGATGGTAGGCACAGCCATGTCTGCTTGGCTTTCCTGTGCCCTCCACCTCCCCACAACCATTCCCTGCTCAAGCAGAGATTTCCTCCCCCCCCATTGCCCGGACTGTAGCCAGCATGTGGTATGCTAGCTAATGCTGAGAGGTGTCTGTGTAAGGCAGACAGGACAGTGTCTGCTTAGGGCTTTTTGGAGTTAATCAGCAGATCAGTTGGTAATGTCCCTCCATTCTTTTCTTGGAAAAAGTTGTTTAAGAAGAGCTTGAACTAATGAGAGGCTTTTGGTTTTTTTTTAATGGGCTGATAATCACTCTGTTATCAACTCCTTGCTGAGCTGATCAGGAGCAGTGAGGGGAGGGGGCCCTCCCTAATTAGAGCATCCTGCCAGGGCCTGGCCATGCCCCTACCCATTAAGCTCAGCACCGTAGAAGGGAAGGGAGGGCTGCTGTAGCGCTCCCCTGGCTTTTAGCCTGAGCCACTGCAGGCATGTGCCTGCATTTCTTTCATCCAGAGGGGATGTTTGTGTGGTTACAAACGAGTCGGCCTAGCCAAGTTAGACTAACCTGAAAAGATTGCATCAATTCAGGCTCAGGCTTTTTGAATGTCTGCCCCTAGCCAATGTTTCTGAGGAGGGACTGTGTATTTTTTTTTTTTTCTCAATTCTCTATCCACCAGCTTGTTTAGCAATAAGCTGTGCTGCTGCCTAGGGGTCAGCCTCTCTCCTGGTTGAAAGGAAGGCTCCAGCCACACCCTGGTGTCTTAGCTGCTTTCACATCTGGTACACTCTCTCTCTTGCTGCCTACATCCAGTGTCAGTGTAGGGAAATACCAAGTTAACCAAAACATTTTGATTAGTCAGCAACAGGATACCCACAAGCTAGCTATTTTGCTAACCTCAGCATTTTCTACCTGCAGAATAAAAAAAAAAAAAAAAAAGTTTCTGTATTTCTCTTATTCCGTGCCTTGGCTGCATTTCACTGTCATCTTACATAGGTTCACATTTCATCTTGTGATTCAAAGTAATTGAATGCATAGTGTAAGGAATTATTTTTATTACCTGTAGCAGATAAATAAGACCTGAATGAGAAGAGCTTTTTGTAGTGGTTTGGAAACAAGAGCAGTATAGAACTCACACAAGACTGTGAAGAGGGGCTGGAATTATGGACAGGGCATGAGTCAATCGAATTCTGTTTCCTGACAGCCTCATTTATTTAAATGTTTCCTGATAAATGAGGGGCAGAAAATGACATTAAAATGACTTGTGATGTTGGCAAGCATTGCTGCCTGGAAATGTCACATTGTACCATTGCACTGAGAGATCAGAAACCAACATTACCTGTTGTGTTCACTCTATAATCAGAGTCAGTTTCTGTTCCCTTCTTGTTGCCAACAGGGAAAAAAGACCTTTTGACCAGAAGGAGGGAAGAGAAAATGGAAACAGCCTTTGTGTATTGCATAGCTGGTATATTAGTCATTTTTGTAGAAAATTCTAATAAATATTTTTGTTTAAAAAATAACGTATTGAAATATTTCCTATTTTGAGGGTGGTTAGAACAACTTATTGCATTATTATATAATATTATATTATATTATTTATTAGATTTTTGATCTGATCCTCCCATTTAATGAATGACAATATACAGCCCTGTTTCAGGGGTATTCATTGTAGTCATGTTGGTCTAAGGACATAGGCGGACAAGGTTCTTTGGGTAAAGCTGATGTCTTTTTATTAGATCAACTCGAATAGCTGGGAAAAATCTTTCCAAGCTTTTGGGTATAAATACTGTTTGTCAGGCTGAGGAAGCATCTGCAGTTGGTCTGTGCTCTTTACTATTCTATCCCATCCAGGAAGAAGCCAGAGGCTTGTATGCATGCAAGAAAGCCAGTCAATGAAGACGTAAATTGAGGAGTCAGTGGGTGAGAGACAGGTTGGGTGAGGGGAGGGTGGAATGAATGTAGCTGGTAAGTAGTGGAGAGGTACCTGAGGAATCAGATCTTAGGCAGGTTATAATGTGTCACAAATCCAGTGTCTATATTTAGTCCATGATTTTATTTATTTTTGTAGCCAGGAGGTTGATTGGAATGAAGTCTGTAGGCTCGTCTGAGAGGTGTTTTTTAAATTCTCTTTAGGTTTAGAACTGAGAAATTCGAGAGACAGTGGTTTTCTTATGAAAAATGTGCACCTACAGGTAATTGGGTATTTTTGTCTGATAGATTTCCAGTGTGTGTTCATTTGGTCCACAGTTATTGTTTGGTGTCTCCTACATATTTTCCACCAGGGCATTTGGTGCATTGGATGAGAGGTTACACTTCTGGAGGTGTAACCTCTCAGCTGTAAGATCTAGGAATGCTGATTGTTCTGTTGTGGGGTATAGTTATTGAGGGGGTGATGGTGATATATCTCCAGGTTTCATGTTTCTTGTCGGGATCCATTCAGAAAGCTTGCAAATATTTTTTCCAACTATTTTAGTTGGTCTAATAAAAGATATCAGATTTACCCAAAAAACCTTGTCTGGCAACATACAGCTCTGTTATATAATGGGACCTGTAACTGTGATTCTTTCCCATTCAGTTAAAGTGAAGTCAGTGGGAGTTTTTTGCTTGAGTTAGAGGGAATGATTGGACCTATAGTTTTTGCTGACTCTCAGGCCTCCTTTTGGTGTTCTCAGAATTATTTTGTTTTTTCTATCATAACAGTATTTTCATAGTAAGTAGGTGGATGGCATGAAATGTGTTTTATGGTTGTTGTAGCATCTTTTTTTTTTAATACAGAAATTAAAAGGAATAGTGTAGTTAAAATCAGAGGGTGCATACACATGTACTAACTTTCTGACAGTTAAGTTGACTTAACTTTTTTTTAAGTTGCCTTAACTGTCAGAGTGTACATATTCAATGTCTGTCGCAGATTCCAGCATACTCTCTGGGCTGGTCGGAGCTCTGCTGTCTGCTCCAGTGAGCTGGGCTGTCCCTTCTCTTCTCTCTAGCCAGAACAGGGGCACAGTGTGGTCACACAGTAGCCTGCCATGGCCCCTGAGGCAAATTCTTCCCTCTGTCCCTTTCTCTTTCCCTCCCCACTGCTGGCAAACCCTGGGGACCACAGCTGGAGTTTGCCAGCCCCAGCCACACCTCCATGGCTTGCCTGCAGCCAGGCAGGGAGGGGATTGATTCCATAGGATGTACCGGAGCAGGGGGAGAGAAGCAAACTAGTCCTCTGTGTGCAGATCCAAGCCCTGAACCTGTGAGCCTATAGCTAAGACATGCAGGACCAGATTGAGAGGTGGGAAGTGTTGGCAAAAACCTGACGATCATCACACATAATGGAGATGGAGTTATGAGAAGTTGCAGACAGCTTCACCAAAGAATGCAGAAAGCTATATTTACATTATGAAGCAGAATGTGTAAAAGGTGGGACTACCTAAACGAAGCCTTTCTGAGTGCTTGGCTATAAGGAGACACTCTGTTCTCAGGATTAGTAAAACTTATTTTTGTCTTCCTGGTTTACATTTTAAGTTAGACTTAGTTGTGTATGCTGTATTTTACTGGGCTGTATCTTAGCTTAGGCAAAGATTTTTGGTAGTTCCCTGTTGTATGCTTTGCAAATTGCTGTGTTCAATACATGCTTGTTTCGGAGAAAAGACTTTTTTCCCCATCCCCACTCATCAGTCTGGCAGTAGTTGCCCCACCCCCTGAGGCTAATGGCTGGCATTTCATGTGTTGTGCTAGCCCTGGCTGGTGCCTGGCCATACCCCCTTATGCTCCAGCAGGAAGGGGTGAGAGCCTTGGAGGGCATCTTTCTTCCCTCTCCTTTGGCAGTGGCTGGCAGACATGCTCTAGCATACCTTCCCCCCATGCCCCAGCTTCTGGCTTGAGCCACTGCAGGCATGTGGCTGCATTTCCTGATTTAACAGAGAATGTCTGTCCAGTTATTAATCAGTTTAAGCTGCACAGTTTAGACTAACCTGCAACGAGTGAATCAATTCGGGCTCAGGCTTTTTGAATGGGTGTCCTTAGCCTGAGAGTCCTTTCAGATGACTAGGGCTCCCAACTGTGGGTATGTACCATGAGGGGATTTCCAGTTTCAGAGACATGTGTTACTGCAGCTGGGAGCCCCATCAGCTTGGGCTCCTGGATTTGGGGGTGCATGGTGTACCCTCATGGCCCAGGAGCCCCAATTGTCTGAAGGAGCTTCCAGCTGCAATGGTTTACTGGCCACACATTCAATTAATGGCATCAAAGAAACTAGACACAAAGTTATGACATACTTTGTGAAAACTTTAGCTTATTCCTCCTTTATCATGCCATTAATTGATTACCTGTGTGGTTGGGTTTCACTTTAAGATGTGATTAATTGGTAAGCATCTTTTTAAGTGTAATGTGTGACAGGGGCCTATGAATCTAGTACAAGGGTTGGAAACCTACAGCCGACGGGCTGGATCCATCCTATGAAAAGATTGGATCCAGCTCAAGGCAGCTCAAGGCATCAGCAGTACACTGTAGCTGAGGCAGCAGAGGACATGTTCCCAGAGTGCTGCCACCTGCCTTGTTCCATATATTCCTTCCACAGCATCTACTGACCACCCATCCTTCCCTGATCTGTTCCTATGGCACTGCTGAACTGAATATATCCATTGCCATTGGCCACTTGAATCAGTGGTGAGGATTAAATGTGGGCAGTTTGGGCACTCTGGGGTGTGAAGATTTGCAAGCAGCAGTCCATGGCAGCCAAAGCTTGCCAACTCATGGTCTGGTGCAGCTAGACTCCCAAAGTCGGTGGTACGTTGCTTCTGTCCCCACCTAATTGCTGTACTGGACCCCAGTTTTTGTCCCGAAAGAGAGCCTGGGAAACAGCATATATATATATTTTTTTTAAAGCAGAGTTGCAGTGGCTGCAGTCCCTGCTCTTATCTATGGGAAAAAAAATTGTATCATTGATTCACTATTGGTGCAACTCCAACAGTGGCAGCTGTAGTGTAGATAAAGCTCAGGTTCACTGATGTATTTTAGAACTCAGTCTTGATGGCTGCTAGTCTGATGAAGCTGCCCAAGTGATGCATGATAGACTAATTTTACCAGCATAGACACAGTCTGCTTTTGAGTTCCAGGAGGCATTATGCTTCTTGGAGGCACATTTAAGGAAGTCCATGCTGAGAACCTTCTCTTGTGTGCCCCAAAGTATTGGCCAATAACTGAAGAGCCTTGGCATAGTTTTTATTTCAAAACCAAAATGGATTTTTAAGGGATTAGCAGAATTCCATCCAAGCTGCGCAGCCACGCAGGCGCGCTCATGCCGCATTGCCAGGTGCACCTGTGTGGCTGTGCACACCATGCATCTTAGAGGGCACGCTGGGGATGAGTTCTTAAGTCCTTGTTTGGACCAATTCCCATTGGCTTCCCAAGTCTTGTTTTTCAAGCTTGTTTAAAAAAAACCCCAATGGACTGAGGGAAAGCACATTCTTTATCCTTCCTGTTTTATTCACACTAGTGGCTCTGCTGAAGCCAGTGGGACTATGTTTGTAAATAGGGCAAGTCAGATTTGTCAGGGCTTTTAAAAAAGGCACAATACTAGTTTTACGATTTAAGCTCTACTTACTTTTTTTCCTGATTTCTAGGTCCATTGAAATAGCTGGAAAGAGGCTTGTTGGTTTCAGTGGGCTGTGAATGAAGCTATGACTTGTACACTGGAAGTAGGTTAGCATGCTCTGCTCTGTAGTACTTGTGCACTGATACAGGTTTTTGCTGTGCTTGGGTTGCAGAAGCTGCTAGGGCATGATAGATGGAAATAAAAGCTTCTGTGTTGTTGTTTAAGCTAAGAAAACATTTCTACTAATTTTATAAACATGATCTTGAAAACAGTTGGGTGTAATCTTGTGAACTAGTTCCCTGAAGTCCTGCGTTAGGACTTCAAAAGCCTTATTTTGTTATTTTCTTTTAAGTAAAATCTGTATTTGAGCTCTTGTATCTGGAAGCATTCCTTTTGTTCACATCTATAAGTACACTTAAAATATTACTGTGGTTGGTATCTTACTGTTTTGCATTGCGCTATGGGTTAGCTCTGCTGTTAAGGTTTGAATTTTGTGAATAAATACATTTCACCACAAGTAAAGCCCATTTGGTCTCTTTTTATATAGCAAATTTCATTCCTGTTGTTACCAAATTTGCCCATTACTTTGGGGTGTGCTCATTTATTAGGGATAGTTTCTAGGGTCTTAGTGATTCTGTCAATGTGCTGCTTGTGTTACTATACAGAGCTGTATTTCTCCCTTCTGCAAGCCCTCACCCCCAGTGGAGCTATCTTGCAGGACTCAATCTCAATGGGACTGGGTTCCTCCAGTCACCAAATCAGTCATACACACACAAATTAACGTGACACGCCTGATCTGGCCGGGCTGATCAGCATGGACAGGCTGACACCCTCATATGCCAAGAATCAGTTCATAAGAGCAACAATAAAATGCAGTCAAACACAAGCACACAGGTAAACAGAATCCCTCTGAATCCGGCTGGGTGTCCAGCTGACACCCTCATGGGCCAGCATTCAGTTCATAAGGGCACATCTGAGTCAAACTGGGTCAATCAGCCTGTACAAGCTGATCCCCTTATGTGTTTCAAACTCAGCACGTCCCAATCTTTGGCCTCTTGATGAGCAGACCCCACAATAATTTAGGCTTCACAGGGATCTTTAGCATAGGTAAAAGAAGCGTTGCTGCAGAGCACAGGAGGAAAAAGAAGCAGAGAAGGAAAAATATACCCAATTACTTCCAGTTTGCCTATAAAAGTTATTTATTGCTAAGCATATGAAATATATAATAGTACTAGTAGTAATAGACATGCAAAAGAAAAACAAACACAAACAATGACAATACTACCCTGGTTTCACTAAGTATTTGGGGAAACTTAGCTCAAGCTTAACTGATACAGGTCAGGATCAGAAGTTTATGCCTAGAAAGAAGAGAGAAAGCTGGGAATCTCACCGAGTCCACGGTACCCAGGCTGCAAAGCTGACAGGCACAGTCTGTAGCACAATCCTTGAAGAGAGAGACGATCTGTTCTTCCAGTGTCCCAAGAACGACAGGGGATGGTATCAGCACAGGAGTTTTCTTCTTCTTTCTTTCTCCTTTTCTTTCTCCCTGCTTCTTCTTCTTCTTTCTTCTCTTTCTTCTTTTTTTTTTTTTTTTTTTATGCACACACACTTACAGATTTTTATACCCTCAGTTCAGCTGCTTTGAAGCACCCTCAGTAGTGTAAATCATTGTCTTTTCTATTGACAAGGGGTTATCTGGTTTGGACCATCTCAGGAAACTGATTGATAATCAGGAAACACTTAAGATTAGGGAGTAACCCAAATACTTGGGAGCCAGCTTGAGATTCCTATGGATGGCAGATATCCTGATGGGATATCTCATGGTTTCTTCAGGAACAATAGATAGCTTGCAGTATCAGGATTTTGGATTTTTACTTGTTGTGCACAAGCCTCAGCTTAGCATGACTTTTCCAGATTTTACTATAGTCTTTTAACAGACTTAAAGCAATTATTGGGGTGCTCATAACCTTTTGTGGAGAGGACTCCCACCAGTCGTCTCGGGAAAGATACGACAACACCTGGGATTAGGGCTCCAGCAGGCTGGATGCTGTGATGAACCCTTAACCATTGTTCAAATGTTGCCCGTACCCCCTCGGACTCGGTCTCTTGCCTCAGCATTCCCTAACCCGGCAACCGAGTTTTAGTCAATCAAGTTTAAACAGGCCTCCCATAGTGGGACCGGGGAATGTACGGCCCGAAATGCCTATTAAACTTAGAGCTGTGTGTGTGTGTCTGGGGGGAGAAAAGTCCTTAGCAAATCCAGATTAGAACTGGTCTGATAAATGCTGAGCTGGGTGTGTGTGAACATGGGTTAATTAACATTGGGAGCACAGATTCCCCATCATGCAGCGCTCTCCTGCTTCTCTGGTCCCAGAATTCACTGCAGTCTCTGCTTCAGGCTTTCTGTTTTCCATCTCTCATGTAAATGAATGGTCATCTGGTTCCATCTCAGATGTAAATGAGACCTAGGGCAGTTGTTTCACTCTTATCACCCTTATCTGGAGAATTTTAGGTGCGTCTCTCACTGCATCTTAATCAGTTTCGTTTAAGTAGGGGGGGAGGAGGGAGTCCTTTGTGAGTCAGACAGACTGCATCCTGTGCCAGGGTTGCCCAAGAATACAGAGCTGAGGCGTAACACTGTGTCTCAAGGCTTTTTACGAAAGGAAAGATAAGTAATGCTTAGTTTAATTTTTTATCGATGGAGGAGGAGTCACAAAGTAGTAAAGTGGTTTATTCAAGGTCGTACAACAATTCAGTGTCAGACCCACGTATAGAACTTGATAGCTTACTGCTTTGCTTACTAGAGCCTGCTGTCTCCATGTAAATGAGTTAGAAATTGCCACAACTTAAAAGGAGCCTTAGAATATGTATCTTGACCAAACCCAGTTCATGTTTAATTTAAATGAATTCCCTTGCCCAGTCTTGAAACATTACAGCCATGAAGAGGGGGGGAAAAAAAGAAAAGCTTATAGCTACTTGCAGTTTACACACTTCTAATTAGATGTTTCATTAGAGCCAATTTTATTCTTCTGACTCTTTAAAACATTGTATTTTTTAATGTAAATTTGCTTCCATATATATCTGATTTAAAGCCCAAAGTCTTCTCCAATATGCTGGTCTCAGGGGACATACCCATGAATTCCCACCGGTGTGAGCAGACAGCCCAGAATCAAGTAAGCAGGTTGTGCTCAGTCATGTGTAACACACTGCTACAGTGGGCCACATTGTTGGGATTTTATATTAATTTGGATTAAAAAAAAATCCCTGTTTTGTTTTATACCTTTGACCTTTTTGAGGTGTCTTTTTAGTGCCTCTGTAGGAACCCATACTTTCAGCTTGGATAGGTTCCTAAGGCTGCAAGCTTTTGTCTTCGTGCATATTTTAAAAAGTACCTATGTGCCAACCTTTAATATGAATTCTTTTGTCAGCTCATCAACTCATCAAATATTTTGAGGTAATTAGAAAACTATTAATCGCCACAATGTTTCACATCATAGGAATCTGCTAATGGTACGGTACACATCTTCTTGTGAGCCTTTAAAAAAATCATGGCTTGCTATACTCTAACCAACAGCCATTCTGCAACACTGCTGGTAGTTGTATTCATTTGTGTAGGTATACTGTATCACGGAGAGGTTTTATTTTGTGTGTGTAAAGCACATTTAAGAGAAGACTTTCAAAAATAAAAGTGCATAACCAATGCCATTTTTAAAAAAAAAAACAAAAATTCTTGAGATCATTTTATTAATCGTATACACAATATCCTTCCTGTCAAACAGTAGAATTTAGATGGCAGAATCAATAATGGAGCATCCACATGGGAGTTGCTAATACACAAATTAGTGCATGGCACTTCTGCACTTGATAAGAACAAAAGCCTGTATTCTTCCAGTCTTTTATTGCTGTGTAATCAAGGAGAATTATGAAGACAAACAATTCAATAAAATAAAGTGGAATATTTCACAAACTGCAATGTTTACCAACAAGAGTTGAAGCAGTGCTTTAAAAGCATAGCTGCACACAATAATGGGCAGAGAGGTGTGGGGGAAGTGCATACTTCAGCAATGAAAGGCAAATTATTAGCAAGCTCTTCTGAAAGTCCAATATTGAGTTAAGGGACAATCTACTAAAATCTAATAGCATTAATGGGAATTTTGTCTTTTTTCTCCTTGGTATACTTGAATATTCCTTGTCAATGGCTCCCTTGTTCTGAGACATTTTATTCTATAGAGCAATATTTTTTTTTCAGGTTACTGTGTAAAAATATTAAGGGTGTCAATTAGATGCAATGAAATGATATAATCTGTTGTTTAATGGCAATAATAATGATCCAAATATACCTAAGATGCAGCACCAAGTGACTGACTGCCCTGGTAATTGCTCAGATATGTGCTGATTAAAAAAACAAGCATATTACTCAGACTATCTTCTGCAGAATTTATTACCTCATTTCCAGTTTCACACTACTTAAATATTCAGTAGGCAGTCCCACAGAAAATTACGATCTCTACGGAAAACAAACTGGTGTCAGAGGTCAGGGTTCTCCGTTTTCATGCCATTGAAATGACTCTTTAATATTCTAAAAGGGCAAAAAGCATGCTATTTGTATTAAAAGCACTGTTCTCTTGTGTTACATTCCATTGTGTACATCTTTTAGATGGTGGACATTTATCATAACATTGCTCTTGAATCTGGAAACGCTGCAGAAGGTAGCTGAAGAACGTTTGCAATCATGCAGTACAAGGTAATAAATCAGAAACTGTCACATGATTACTATGGTAACCATCAAGTCTGTCGTGTTGCAAGCTTTACAGAAGGGTAGGTTCAATTTTCAGCTCATCACCATGAACACTTGATTTACTTGTTGACACTGCACATTTGATATAGCAGCATTAACACCCTCTTGAATCACAAGGGACTAATACCAATACCCCACTTTATAAGACGATCTGCCATTGTGACCTCGGGGAATCATTTTAAATTGTAGAATCTCATTTATGTCCACTAATACATAAAGTGGCATAAATTACTGGCTTTAGAATGCTATTTTTTAACCTGTCTGTAGTAACTTGGTGTGAACGGTATTCTCAAAATACTTACAGATAAAGGACTTATTCAGATTTGGTAAGAAAATCCTACATTTACTTAAGTATTTATAGAAAGGATACATCCGTGACATCCCACATATTGTATGAGTCTGCACATGCAACATCATCCCATTCTGTGCTGGAAGGATTGTGACAGTTGTATTCTACAATATGGAATTTGTCTGTGTTAGGGTATTCTCCATGGAGAAGTACTCCTGAATGTCTGAAATGCTGTCATACATACTGGTGTCTTGGACAAATTAGTTGAAAATGGTCTAGTTTGCTTTTAAGACTGTATTTTACAAACTTTGTTGCTTTCTCTCAAAGCCATAATTAGCATTTTGAATCTAAGTATCAGGTAGGGAATCTAGTAGTTAGATCAGACCCAGGAGGTTTGTTGGATAATTTGAGCTATTCATTCATTTTTGTGATGTTTCCACAAAAAAAAAGTCTCTTTGGATATCATGGGGTCTACACACGCATACTAATTTTCTGGCAGTTAAGCCGACTTAAATTTTTTTAAGTTGACTTAACTGTCACAGCATACACATGTATATGGAACAGAGATGACTCAAATGCTATATAAGATAATATGACTCAAGATAATACACCTCAGAGGCATATTAGTTGACTAAGCTCACAAAATGGCTGCCACCATGTCAAGGAGTTGTATGTTTGTACTCTCCAATGTGGCTTATTCATAGATTCATAGATGTTAGGGTCGGAAGGGACCTCAATAGATCATCGAGTCCCACCCCCTGCATAGGCAGGAAAGAGTGCTGGGTCTAGATGACTCCAGCTAGATGCTCATCTAACCTCCTCTTGAAGACCCCCAGGGTAGGGGAGAGCACCACCTCCCTTGGGAGCCCGTTCCAGACCCTGGCCACTCGAACTGTGAAGAAGTTCTTCCTAATGTCCAATCTAAATCTGCTCTCTGCTAGCTTGTGGCCATTATTTCTTGTAACCCCCGGGGGCGCCTTGGTGAATAAATGCTCACCAATACCCTTTTGTGCCCCAGTGATGAACTTATAGGCGGCCACAAGGTCGCCTCTCAACCTTCTCTTGCGGAGGCTGAAAAGATCCAGTTTCTCTAGTCTCTCCTTGTAGGGCTTGGTCTGCAGGCCCTTAACCATACGAGTGGCCTTTCTCTGGACCCTCTCCAGGTTATCTGCAACCCTCTTGAAGTGCGGCGCCCAGAATTGCACGCAGTACTCCAACTGCGGTCTGACCAGCGCCCAGTAGAGGGGAAGTATCACCTCCTTGGACCTATTCGTCACGCATCTGCTGATGCACGATAAAGTGCCATTGGCTTTTTTGATGGCTTCATCACTCTGCTGACTCATGTTCATCTTGGAGTCCACTAGGACTCCAAGGTCCCTTACCACTTCCGTGCCACCCAGCAGGTCATTCCCTAGGCTGTAGGTGTGCTGGACATTTTTCCTCCCTAGGTGCAGCACTTTGCATTTCTCCTTGTTGAACTGCATCCTGTTGTTTTCTGCCCACTTGTCCAACCTGTCCAGGTCTGCTTGCAGCTGTTCCCTGCCCTCCGGCGTGTTCACTTCTCCCCATAGCTTTGTGTCATCTGCAAACTTGGACAGAGTACATTTGACTCCCTCGTCCAAGTCACTGATGAAGACATTAAAGAGTATCGGTCCAAGGACCGAGCCCTGCGGGACCCCACTGCCCACACCCTTCCAGGTCAACCGACCCATCCACCACGACTCTCTGGGTGCGATCCTCCAGCCAATTTGCCACCCACCGGACTGTGTAGTCATCCAAGTCACAGCCTCTTAACTTGTTCACCAGTATGGGGTGGGATACCGTATCGAAGGCCTTCCTGAAGTCTAAGTATATGACATCCACCCCTCCTCCTGTGTCCAGGCGTTTCGTAACCTGGTCATAGAAAGAGACTAGACTGGTCAGGCACGATCTGCCTGCCACGAACCCGTGCTGATTTCCCCTCAGCATAATTTGTCCTGCCGGGCTCTCACAAATGTGAGCCTTGATAATTTTTTCAAAGACTTTGCCAAGGATGGAGGTGAGACTGACCGGCCTATAATTGCCCGGGTCCTCCTTCCTCCCCTTTTTGAAAATGGGGACCACATTGGCCCTTTTCCAGTCCTCCGGGACTTGGCCCGTGCTCCACGAGCGTTCAAATATTCCCGCCAGTGGCTGTGCAATGATGTCGGCCAGTGCCTTCAGCACCCTCGGATGGAGCTCATCCGGGCCTGCCAACTTAAAGGCATCCAGTTCTTCCAAGTGACTCTGCACCATCTCAGGGTCTACGCATGGAAGTCTGGCACCTTGCTGCTGCCTCTCTACAACCCCAGTGAGAGACTTGTCGTGCCCCTCACTTAGGAACACTGAGGCAAAGAACTCGTTGAGGAGTTCAGCCTTGTCCCCCCTGTCTGTCACCAATTGTTTCTGCCCATTTAGCAGGGGTCCTATTCTTCCCTGGGCCTTCCTTTTACTCCCTGTATATCTAAAAAACAATTTCTTGTTGTCTTTTACTTGGGTTGCCATCCTCAGCTCCATGGTAGCTTTGGCCTGTCTAACTGCCTACCTACAAGCACGAGCAGAGGAGATATATTCATCTTTAGTGATCTCTCCCTGTTTCCACTTTTTATGTGCTCCCCTTCTGTCCCTTAGGCTGCCCTGGATTTCTCTGGTCAGCCAGGGAAGCCTCCTGGCCCCTTTCCCTCCTTTGCCTCGCTCAGGGATCGTCTTGCTTTGTGCCTGAAGGATCGTCTCCTTAAGGCACAGCCACCCTTCTTGGGCTTCCATTTCTTCAAATCTCCTACTCTGCAGTGCGTCCTTGACTAATTGCCTGAGTTCATTGAGATCAGCTTTCCTAAAGTCTAGCACTTTCACCCTACTAGTTACCTTACCCACTTGACCTCTTATGGTGTATTCTATTATTAGGTGATCACTGTCCTCCAGATGGCTACCGATCTGGAGGTCCCCTACCATGTCATCTCCCATTGCCAATACCAGATCCAGTATGGTATTCCCCCTAGTGGGACTGTGTACCTCCTGTGTCAGATGGAGGTCCTGTACACAGGTTAGAAACCTGCGTGAGTGATGGGACTTTGCTGTCTGCGTCTCCCAGCAAATGTCCAGGTAGTTTAGGTCCCCCATGACTACTGCCTCTTTAGCTTTTATGGTCTCCGAGAGTTGCCTCAGGAGCCCCGCATCTATTTCTTCCCCTTGGTGTGGGGGTCTGTAGCAGACCCCTACCACCAAATCCCTTTCTCCTTGCCCCCCATGTAGCCTAACCCACAATCCTTCTTCATCCTTGGATTCTGTCTTGATGGGGGTTGATGTATATTGCTCACTGACATACAGCGCAAACCCTCCCCCTTTCTTCCCTGACCTGTCCTTTCTGTACAATCTATAGCCCTCAATATGTACCGCCCAGTCATGGGATGAATCCCACCAGGTCTCTGTTAGCCCCACTAAGTCATAGGTGTTTAGTGCAAGCAGGAGCGCTAGTTCATCCTGCTTGTTCCCTATGCTCCTAGCATTAGTATATAGGCACTTGAGCCCTGCGACTGGTGCCTTTGCTGCCCCCCCGCTCCGAGTCCCAAGGGGCCCTTTGATTCTTACCTTCTCATTTGTTACCTGTGCCGTAGTGCTGGCCTCCCCATGGCTTTCAGGTTCCCAATGCTCTCTTTCTTCAGGCTGGGCTGTCCTTGTGGGTGCCACATGGTTTGGTGGTCCACAGCTTCCCCCGCCCTCATCTTCCCCTTCCCCTGATGAGTTGACTTAAGGCAACTTAACGTAAGTCAACTTAATTAAGTCAACTTAGTACATGTGTATGCACCTGTGGAGACTAGGAATAGATGTTGCATTTGTCCCTAGACACATTGTGCTGGCATTTTGTCCTGAAGCAGAAATTTCCTGGGATTTGTGTGTATACACCTCTCCTTTTCTAATTAGCGTTTAGTGGCCATCTGAATTCACTGCTGCTTTTCTGCCATTGCTTCAATGATGAAGTCCCAGGATAACTGTTCAGATGCATTTTTGCAATCTCCTGGGTTAAACTGTTAGTACTTCTTATCCTGTGAACCTTTTCAGGATGTGTCCCAGGACAGTGGATATGAATATCTGAATAGTTGCATCTTTATCCAAGGATAAAATGGTTTGTATTGGGACAGATGTGACATCTTCAGCCCAAGGCAATGCAGCTGTACAAGTAAGAAGCAGAAGCATGGCTAAAAAAGCAAGCAACCAAACAGAAAAAAACCCCAGATACTGGACCCACTTTTACCTTTCAGCTTAAAAAATTAGGGGTGCACCAATACAGACTTTTGGGGCTGGTGCTGATGGCCGATTTTATTAATGAGCCATATTGGCCGATACCAATCTGATTGCTGATTATGTATCCTGGCAGCTTGGAGAGCAGCGTCGGGCTGGTAACTTTTGTGGGGAAAAGGGGGCGGGGGAGGGAAGGGGTGTGGTGGGACAGACCGAGGCCCCTGTGGTGAGGGAGGGAATGGGGCTTGGGGCAAGGGCAGGTGCTGCTTAGCTGGGGCGGGATGGGGAGGAGTGCAGGATGGAGCCATGAGTGGCTCATCTGGGGGTGTGGAGGGGGGAGCTCCCACCACTGGGGCACCTCAGGGGACGCACAGAGGGGTACATGCCCCCCAGATCTGTGTGCAGGGTGAGGGCGGGCTGATGCTTTGGGCTGGGGCCAGGGCTTTGTGCAGGGCAGGCAGCGGTGGTGCTGGGAGGAGGGACAACCAGGAGGGTACTATGGCAAATTCTGGGGCGGCCACAGCCCACTCCATAGCCCCCTGCCAGGAAGAGCCCAGTGCTGTTTCTGACTCCAGCCCAGAGTGGCAGCCCACCTTTGCCCTGTGCAGAGATTTGGAGGTCATGTGCCCCTTTGTGCCTTCCCCAGGACGCACTAGCAGCAGCAGCAGGAGTTGCGCCCCCTCCCTCCCCATGTCCCCAGACGAGTCACTTGTGGCCCCACCCCGGCTGTACAGCACCTGCTCACTCCCTCCCTCACCACAGGGGGCCTTGATCTGCCCCCACTTCCCCTTCCCTTCCCTTTCCCCACACAGACTTACCAGCTGGATGCTGCTCTCCAAGCTGCCAGACTTTACACAACATTTATCGGTGACATTATCAGCCACATCAGCCAATACAAGCTGATCGCCAATAATGTCAATTTTGCTTTTATCGGTGCAGATACAATATAATCCAATGTGTTGGTGTACCTCTTTTTTTTTTTAAGTGTAGAAGAATATTAAATGACATCCATTTGGGAGAAAGAAAAGTGCCCATTCACTCAGAAAAAGCTGTTACCCTGTTTGAAATAACATCTTTGCTGATAGAGCCTGTTACTAAATATCTCGGGCTAATTGTCATAAGAACAGGGTTCTGCTCCAGTCTCACCGGCCCAGCTTTCTTCCTCTTTCACAGCTGTAAAGCATGTACCTTCCCAGTAGTGCTTATGTTCTGGTCTAGCAGAAACCTCTTTGTTTTTTTCATGCTTTTTGAATCTGAGGGAGCCAGAAACACAGTCTAGTCTTTGTGCCAGTTCCTGAATAGTAGAAATGTTGCATTAACTTGTGCTACTTAAACCCAGCTGATGGCTCCCTGAGGTACTAGAAAGCAGCTTAAAGCAAAAAGATTATCATACCTAATGGCAGCCCTGCTGGTCTGGGCAGCACCTCCCTTTCCAGCTTTTTAGGAACCTCATAATTCTTATTTGCATTTTCCTTCAGGTTGGTCACTGCATGGGCCTCGCCATCACTGTCCCTGCTTCGGGACCCCTGTCTGCCTTCATCATAGGCGACTAGTAGGGAGTGCATGGGGGTGCATGTGCCCCCCCTGCCCTCCTCTGATGGCCAACACTGATGCTGTCAGTAGGGCTGGTGCCCCCCTGACAGGGCTGCTGCTGTCGGTGGCTTCTGTGGGTGCCCCCCTAGATTCAGGAGGCACCAGTCACTCATGGTCTTCATCACAAGGAGACAGACAAAGGACCCTTAACAAGAATGAGGCTCCACCCTTAGATACAAGGGAAGGGCCTCACCAGGGATCCACCAGTGGTGGGGAAAAGAGCTCCTGCCAGAGAAGGTAAAACAGGCAAGTTCTCAGGATGGTAGGATGCACTAAAGGACATTGCAGACTGTAACAGCTGGAAGAGACTTTGCTCACGGAGACCCTGAGAGGGTGAGAGGCACTATGCTTGGCCAGTAAGGCTTTTTTCTCTAGGCACCTGGCCACTGACAAAACAGCATGGCATGGCAGGTGAGTGAGGCAGGGAACCTGAGAGTGAAAGGACAACCTGCTTTGTATGGGATCTGCTGTTTGCATAGGGAAGGGGGCAGCAATGAGGGTCCACAGTACAAATATTGTGGGCTAATCCTTGAGGGTCTGGAGCTTTCTTACCATAGCTTCTCTGCTAATTGATATTCTAGCCCTTTCCCTATACAGGCCCATGGAGGTGTCAGCTGGCAGAATGCTACTTGAAAACCGAGCTTTGCGTCACACAGCTCCCCTCCCAGACTTATTTAGGTGAGTCTGTCTGTGGCAGAGATGTGTGGTTTGAGGTGTTCCAAAATGGAGTTTGCTCAATCTCAATCCAAACACATCTTTGTTTAGGGCAGTGTGTATTGCACACAGGCCTGGAGGACTGTTAGTTGGCAAAATGGCACTCAAAAAGTAGTGGGGACAACTTCCTGATGCAAGTGCTGGAGCAGCCAACTAGGGGCCATGCTTTTGACCTGCTGCTCACAAACAGGGAAGAATTGGTGGGGAATGTAGTAGTGGATGGCAATTTGGGCAGCAGTGACCACAAGATGATTTGAGTTCAGGATCCTAAGGAAAGGAAGGAAGGAGAGCAGCAGAGTAAGGACCCTGGACTTCAGAAAAGCAGACTTTGACTTTGTCAGGGAACTCATGGGCAGGATACCCTGGGAAGCCCATGTGAGCGGGGAAAGGAGTCCAGGAGAGCTGGCTGTATTTCAAAGAAGCCTTACTGAGAGTGCAGGGACAAATTATCTTGATGCGCAGGAAGACTAGGAACTATGGCAGAAGACCAGCTTGGTTTAGCAGGGAACTCTTCCATAAAGTAAATCACAAAAAGGCAGCTTATAAGAAGTGGGCAGCTTATTATAAGAAATAGCTAGTGAAGAATATAAGAGCATTACTCGAGGATTCGGGGATGAAGCCAGGAAGGCCAAAGCACAATTGGAGTTGCAGCTAGCAAGGGATGTGAAGGGTAATAAGGGTTTCTACAAGAATGTCAGTAACGAGGAGGATCAGGGAAAGTGTGGGTCCCTTATTTAATGGGGAAGGCAACCTCACAACAGAGGATGCAGAAAAGGCTGAAACGTTCAATGCCTTTTTTGCCTCGGTCTTCACAGGCAACGTCGGCTTGCAGACTACTGCACCAGGCAGCACAGTTTAGGGAGGAGGTAAAAAAACAGGTTAGGGACTGTTTAGAAAAGCTAGACACATACAAGTCCATGGGGCTCGATGGGATGCACCTGAGGATGCTGAGGGAGTTGGCTGATATGATTGCAGAGCTATTGGCCATCATCTTTGAAAAGTCCTGGCAATCAGGAGAGGTCCTGGATGATGGAAAAGGGCAAACATAGTGCCCACATTTTAAGAAAGGGAAAAAGGAGGATCTATGGGACTATAGACTGGTCAGCCTCACCTCAGCCCCTGGGAAGATCATGGAGCAGATCCTCAAGGAATCCATTTCTAAGCAGTTGGAGAAGAAGGTGATTAGGAACATTCAGCATGGATTCACCAACTGCAAGTCATGCCTGACCAACCTGATTTGCCATCTTTGAGATGAGTGGTTCTGTGGATGTGGTGCACCTTGATTTTTAGCAAGTCTTTTAATATGGTCTCCCACAGCATTCTCCTAGGCAAGCTAAAGAAGAATGGACTGGATGGTGGATAGAAAACTGGTTGAAGCACTGGGCTCAGAGTAGTAATCGATGGCTCAATATCTGGTTGGCAGCCGGTATCAAGTGGAGTGCTGTGGGTCCTGAGGCCAGTTTTGTTCAATGTCTTCATCAGTGACCTGGAAGATAGCCTAGAGTGCACCCCCAGCAAGTTTGCAAGTGATACCAAGCTGGGGGGAGTAGTGGATATGCTGGAGGGTCCAGCGGAGAGAGACAAAAATGGTGAGGGGCTGTGGGACATGACTTCTGAGGAAAGACTGAGGGAACTGGGCTTATTTAGTTTAAAGAAGAGGAGACTGAGAGGGGATTTAATAGCAGCCTTCAACTAGCTGTAGTGGGGGTGGTTCAAAAGAGGATGGAGCTAGACTGTTCTCAGTGGTGACAGATGACAGAAGAAGGAGCAACTGTCTTAAGTTGTAGCAAAGGAAGTGTAGGTTAAATATTAGGAAGTAAGTTCTCACTAGGATGGTAATAAAACATTGGAACAGATTACCCAGAGAGGTAGTGGAAGCTCCATTCTTGGAGGCTTTCAAAACCCGGCTAGACAAAGCTTTGGCTGGGATGATCTAGTTGGTGATGGTCTTGCTTTGAGCAGGGGGTTGGACTATATTACCTCCTGAGGTCCTGTCCAACTCTAACTTGCTATGATTTTCTTTGATTTAAGGTCGGCAGTGCTATGCCCAGGCTTCTTCAGGGTAGTTTCCTGATGGTGGAGATGTGTGGTTTAGGGTGACCTGAAGCAGATTTTGCCTCATAATCCCAGTCCATCTTGGCTTCAGGGCAATTTACTTGATATCGAGTCATCAAGAAGTAGGGCTGGAAGAGAAACCCAGAGGTCATCTAGTTCAAACCCCTGCCTGAGGGAGGATTATTCCTACCCAAACCATCCCATACAACTGTAATCTAAACTCTACATAAGACTATCCCCAACCCTGACACAACGTAGCCCTCGCAGCATAACCTGCTACAGGTAAAGCAGGGGTACCACAGCAGCCAATGTCCTGCTTCTATAAAATGTTGTCATATACTCAAGAAGTCCTGGGTGGAGGGTCATATTGTCCACTACAAAGGAAGTTTTATCACAGTTCATGCCCATTTGACCGTAGGGTAAAATTCCTTCCTGACTCCAGATATGGTGATTGGTCTGACCCCAAGTAGAGTGAGGAACTTCTGGCTTTTGCTTCTAGCAGGAGAATTGATGCACCCCAGTTGAAGTCCCCAGTCTTAGCTGTAGCCAGCACCCAGCATTTCCGGGGAGGCTTGAAAACACCCTGACACGTATAGCAGAAAAGAGCAGGGCACAGTTGGGCGCAACCAGCAAAGCCCAGAAGCATGATAAATAGGCATTGCTACACTTAGATAATCTCTGACCAGGGGCTATTCAACCTCTTCTTGAACACCTGCAGTGAGGGAGAGTCCACAACTTCTCTAGGCAGTCTGTTTCATTGCCTCACTATTCTAACAGTGAAGAAGCTTTTTTCTGGATATCCAACATAAAGATAACTTGCTGCCACTTAGGCCATTTGTCTGCAGCAAGGGAGGAAAAAGTGCTTTCCCTCTTCTTTATGGTGGCCCTTCAAGTATTTGAAAACTGCTCTTGACCCCTCTTAAGGACCTTTTTCCACAAGCTGAACATTCCTAGGTTCTTCAGCCTCTCTTCATATGACTTGCTTTCCAAGCTCTTGGTCATATTTGCCTGCCTCTGGATTCTTTCACACTTGTCCACATCCTCTTTTAAAATGTGGAGTCCAGAGCTGTACACAGTACTCCAGATGAGGCCAAGCAAAGAGGCACAATCACCTCCCATGTCAAGCACTAAATCCTTCTATTGACACAGCCCAAAACTTCATTCAGCTTTTGTGTGGTTGCATCACACTGTAGACCGGGGTGGGCAAAATGTGGCCCTCCGGTCAGATACAGCCCACCGGGCCATTCTATCTGGCCTGCGGTGCCCCTAAAAATTTAGAAAATTCATATTCATCTGCCCCTGGCTGCCTGGCATGCCAAAACTCAGTAAGCGGCCTTCCACTTGAAATAATTTCCCATCCCTGCTGTAGACTTATTGACTGTAGACTCTGTGGTCTATCAAGACTCCTAAGTCCTTTTCCATATAGCTGCCATCCAGCCAGGTGTCTGCCATTTTATGTTTTTAATCATTCCTCACAAGGTGTAGCACCTTGCATTTGTTTGCTTTGAACTTTATCTTGTTAGCTCTAGCCCAACTTTCCAATCTGTCAAGATCCTTCTGAATTGTACTTGCATCTGCCAACATGTTCACAATCCTTCCTAGTTTCATGTCATTCACAAAGTTGCTCAAGAAGCTTTCTATGCAAGCATCCAAATCCATAATGAACACGTTGAACAGCACTGGGCCAAGGACAGACGCCTGTGGAACTCCACTCAAAACCTCCTGTCATTCTGACATGGACCTGTTTATAATGACCATTTACTTGTCGCTATTGAGCCAGTTATCTGTGCAGCTCATAGTAGTTTTATCCAGCCCACATTTCTCCCAATTTGTTTATGAGAAGGTCACGTGGGACCTTGTCAAAGGCCTTGCTGAAGTTCAGATACACTATATCTACATCATTCCCTTCATTCACCCAAGTAGTTATTTTGCTGAAGTAGGCGATCGGGTTTGTTTGACATGATTTGCTTTTCATAAATCCATGCTGGCTGTTTGCAATCAGCCTTTCCTCCTTCAGATGCAAATTGCCTTCCTATGGATATGCTCCAAGAACTTCCCAGGTATCGAGGTGAGGTTAATTGGTCTGTAGTTCACAGTGATCTTCCTTCTAGCCTTTTTAAAAAGAGGGGCGCTATGTTGACCCTTTTCTAGTCCTCTGGAACCTGGCCTGTCTCCCACAACTTCATGAAGAAATTACATTTTTATTAGCCAGTATACATTTTTGATTAAACATGTAGCTCTTTACCATGTCTAATTAATTGGTAACAACCTTTAAATGTAGAAAGAGGAACTTTGAAAACAACTGGGAATAAGGAATCAGAAATAAGGAACCAGCTTCAGTCATTTTTTGTGGATGGAAAGAGATTTAATGGGAAACAATACTACAGGATACAATACTACATTATCTTCTGTATGGAAATCTTAGGTTTGAGGAGAGATTTTGTTATAAACTCCCCAGACTTTTACTCTTTCAAGGCATCTCAGTGTTGACTTGGGATGTAAGGGGGTACAGTAAGATTGGGGAGTAAAAAGAAGCATACCTCAGTTACTTTGCTCCCTTCTTGTTCCCATTAAGGGATTTTATTCCCTACTGTGTATGCGGTCAAAGGGAGCATATCAGTCCTCAACCATAGTTCCTAATGTGCTTTGGGATTCTTTAGGGTAGGGGTGGCTAACCTGCAGCATAGGTGCCGCAAGTGGCATGGTCAGCCTCTGTGTGTGGCACATGGTAGATTGGGAAGTGAACAGACAGTACAGTGCTGAGGGCAGAAAGCAGAGCAGCAGATTGGGCAGGAGAAGGGGATTTAAGGTGGCACTTGCAGGTCAATTTGTGACATGCCTGGCAAAAAGGCTGGCTCCCACTACTTGGGGTGAAAAGCTTCATGCACAATTATCAGCATTTATCTACAATTTCCACAGACTGGTATCTCCAGCGCTGCAGTTATCTCCAAATGACACCGTACCAGTTTATACCATCTGAGATGCTACACAGGTGGGTGTATCTGTTTGAGAGCAGGAAAGATTGATTACATGTACATTTCAATAGCATGGTTCTGGCAATGCCCCTTTGGAAAACAGGAGTATGTAACTTAAGTGCAGAGAGGTCAGCATGGAAATGACAACTCAAAGTGCCTATACTTCTAAAGGTAGAAAATAAACTATAAATCAAATCTGAAGGCAGAGGAGAAGTAATTTATGACATCATGCTGTTGCTATAGTGACATTTGTCTGAAACGATAAACAAAGAAGTTAATTTCTCTGTAAAGGCTTTGTTTTCTTTTTTTATTAAGACCTAATTAAATAATCATCACCATCCTGTCAAATGACTTGTAGCCTTGTGTGCTCTGTATCAGTTGTGCATAATACTTCAAGGTCTTGGCTTTTATATAGGACAAACATAAAAGTAAACTACTGTACGTTGCCTGGGAAGAAATGAAGGAAATTTGCAAAAGAAAGAATGTGTTTTTGGTTAAAACGATGATGATGATAGATGCTGCTTGGCATTACTTTCCAGACCACAGTTGCTTAAAGGCAATAGTTTAAAGTTCCCTTTTTTTTTTTTTTTTTTTTTTTTTGGCAGGTTAAAGCTTCATTTGAAACATTTGTTTTGGCTTTGCTGCTAAGTGGCAAACAAATAAGCATTCATGCTTTCACAGCCCTTATTAAAGCCCTATCTATGTTTTTAGATTTGACTTCCCCTAGACACACAGGTTTGAATCCAGCTCTTGTGTAAAGAAAAGAAAAAGTTGCCAAAAAGATTTCTGTAGTTGGTGTGCACAATCATCTCTGCAAGCTACAATCCAGATCAGGGGTTAGTAACCTACAACCTGTGGGTCAGATCTCAGAGCTATTTGGTCCAGTCTGCAGATCTGGGTCTTTGGTGGCAACTGGCTGTGGAGAGGTATGGTCACCACTTTGGGGAGAAGGGGTGGCATTTTCCCTCTTGCATTGTGGGGAGAAACTCTTGCCTTCCTTTCTACTTCTGAACTAAACTGGGTTATTCCTGCCCACAAGCTAAAAACATTGCTGACCTGCTGGTCTAGATACTTACCTGGAGAGAAATGGTTAGCTCTTCATAGCTAGAAGTATGTGCAAAAATAGTTTCTATATAGATACTAATATGGTTTCTGATTTCTGGATACATAAGGCCTAAGAAAAAAAAATACTACAAATACAAAAAGTAATATGGATATAGTGAGAGTCCTCTAGAATCTTCTACAAAATTAACCCTCTGCTACAGAGCTATGTTCCAGAATCATTACCAAAAAAGTGTTCCTATCACCTCCTATTGCAACAAAAACCTTTAAAATGTGATCTAAAATTGTTCTCTCACAGGATTTTCCAACCTGAAACCATAGCTATGACAGGTATGGGCTGTTGACTTTGAAACCTAATGTTGGTATTTAACATCAGCCTGGTTACATATTATACTTCTAGCCTTTTTAGTGCATATCAAGATAATTCCACATTCCCAAAATATAGTAAAATGGTTTTCTCATTCAATTTAAAAACTGAAGCTGCTGCAGAATTTCCATTTGAGGTTACAAAATTAAGGGACCCACTTGCAAAATTTAGATCCAGCTTGCCAGAAATAACACAGAGCATTGGTCATAGCTGTATTTTCCCATTAATGTTGTTGCACCAAGTTTTTGCTGACCCTGTTCTTGGGCACCTCTAAGATTGTATTGATAGGTCTTCCAATGAAAGGAAAGCAGAGATTCAACACTAACTTTTATTGCACTGGTACTCTGTAAAGACAATCCATTAGTCCAGTATGCTAAGACTGGTAAACGCCAATAAACAGAGGCTAACATAATTACTGTTACTGTTAGGCAATAGCTGAGCTGCAGCCTTTTGCAATGTTTTCACCTAGTGCTATTTATATATTGCATCACTGTGCAGTCACTACTGTCTCATTGCTGTATTTTTTTTTTAATGCACTATCTTTCAAAAATGCTTGAAGTGAAATCGTCTCTTTCTTACTCTCCATATTGGAAGGAGGAAACAGAATGATGTTATCATTCCCACCAAACACAGGGTTTATTTTGTTAAACAGATTCCTTTTCAGTTCAAAAGGGCACCTAGCCTTCTGGTGCCAGAGGTGAGGAAAATCATCTTTCAGCAGAGGAGATTGATGACAGGTCTTTTCCAGAATGCAAAACCTAGTGAAGGAAGTAGCCAATATGGGAGGATCATGTGTCTGCAGAGGGTAGCTCTTGAGCGTCCTGGTATGAGAGAGGGTGAGTACAGGCAGAGGCAGATCTGGGAGAGGGGGTGCAGTTTCACTGGTGCGCTTGTACCCTGGTTTGATTCTTGGTCCACCCAAAGTTTAAAACCAATTGCTAGTCAGTTGACTTCATGGCTTATTATAACTTATTGGATCCCTTCTTAACATGTCATTCAATGGGTGTTAATGACCCTCTCTTCTTTTTAATGGTCTTGGTGTTCCAGCCATCAAGCTATCCCGTGTTCTGCAATTCCGGTGTCTTTTGAGCTGCTCCTGGTAAGGCATCTCCTATTTCATAGCCCTGCAGATGGTTTTTAACTCATTCCAAGGAAGTTGTATTTGTTTTTGCTTCAATCTTAAACTGAATAATACAGCCCTGGGCCCTAGTATATTAGTAAAGCTTCTAGTTTATTTTTAACTGGAGAAAAATACATGTGGTTTTATATGTGGAAATACACCTCACCATCTGCACCCCTCTTTTCAAAACTCTAGATCCACCAATGAGTAAAGGAGGTTCTAATGGAAAGGCAGAGCATTAAAGGTAGAAAGGGTGGGGTGGCAGGTGTTTTACAGGAAATGAAAATACAAGCTAGGTGACTTTCTGGTGTGAACAGGGATGAGAGTTTTATCTGTTGAAGGATGCATCTGGTTGGTAATATATACAGGGGTGAAGATATCTCGTAGAATGGGCAGGGGAGATGGAGAAAATGCCTGCTGAGGTCAGTATCTCTGAGCAGCTTGCAAGGTAGAGATACTCCCTAGTGCAGGAATGTATTGAAAAATGCATAGAGAACATTTGGGAAGCAGCAAGCCACCAGCAGTGTTCCTTATATGACTCTAATATCCCCAGAAGAATCCAAGAAGCCATTAGTCATCTCTTCTTTAAAAAATAAACAAGCAAAAAAATACAACCCTTCCACCCCCCTGCAAAAAAACCCCAAAACAACAAACCTTCCCCAGGAGCGCACATATCATGTGGCTTATCAGCATATCTTATTTTGAAGTCAGTATCTTTAACTCGTAGTATCATAGTAGCTGGGGTCAGGAGGGACCTGAACAGATCATCTAGCCTGACCCCTTGCCACAGGCAGGAATGAATGCTGGGTTCACAAGACCCCAGACAGGTGATCATCCAACCTCCTCTTGAATTTGCCCAAGGTAGGGGTGAGGACCACTTCCTTGGGAAGTTGGTTCCAGATTTTGGCCACCCTAACTGTAAAATATTGTCTTCTGATCTCTAACCCAAACCTATTCTCCATTAGCTTATGACCATTGTTCCTTGTTACCCCAGGTGGTGCTGGGGAGAAAAGGGCTCTGCCTATTTGCTGTTGATCCCCCCGATGAGTTTGTAGGCAGCCACCATGTCCCCCCTCAGCCTCCTCTTGCCGAGGCTGAACAGGTTCAGGTCCTTCAGTCTTTCCTCGTAGGGCCTGTCCTGCTGCCCTCTCACCAGACGGGTGGCCCTCCTCTGAACCCTCTCCAGGCTGGCCACATCCCTTTTGATGTGCGGCGCCCAGTACTGGACACAGTACTCCAACTGCGGCCTGACCAAAGTTGCATAGAGGGGGAGTATCGCCTCTCTGGACCGGCTTGAGATGCACCTTTGGATGCATGACAAGGTATGGCTGGCCTTGCTGGCTGCAGTCTGGCATTGGCAGCTCATGTTCATCTTGGAGTCAATAATGACTCCAAGATCCCTTTCTGCCTCTGTGCTTTCAAGAGGGGAACTCCCCAGCCTGTACGTATGCTGTAGATTCCTTCTCCCAAGGTGTAGCACTGTGCACTTGTCTACGTTGAACCCCATCCTGTTCTCGTCTGCCCACTTTTGTAGTCTGTCTAAATCTAGTTGCAGCCTCTCTCCCCCTTCAAGTGTGTCCACCTTGCCCCACATCTTAGTGTCATCAGCAAACTCGGACAGCATGCTTTCCACCCCCTCGTCCAAGTCACTGATGAAGATGTTAAACAGTGCGGGCCGGAAGACCAAGCCCTGGGGTACCCCACTGCTCACATCTTGCCAGGTAGAGTACAACCCGTCCACCGCTACTCTCTGGGTGTGCCCCATCAGCCAATTTTTACCTATCCAACTGTGTAGGCATCAATGCCACAGTCGCTTAATTTATTGATGAGGTTGGGGTGAGAGACAGTGTCAAAGGCCTTCTTAAAGTCTAGAAAGACTACATCTACGGTGACACCATCATCCAAGGATTTAGTTACTTGGTCATAAAAGGCAATCGGGTTGGTCAGGCAGGACCTGCCTTTAATGAACCCATGCTGATTGCCTCTGAGCATGATCTCCCCTGCAGGCCCCCCACAGATGTGATCCTTGATGATTCTCTCCAAGATCTTCCCGAGCACTTAGGTGAGGCTTACAGGCCTATAGTTACTTGGGTCCTTCTTCCTCCCACACATACGCACACACAACATACACTGTGGCTATATTTAATTTTGTTTCAACAAGTATCCACTAAATTACATATTATTAGTAGTAAGAAGTTCATTGCACAACAATTTTTTGTTTATTCTTTCATTACGTAATTATCATACTCTAATTATGTAATAGAGTACGTTTACATTCTTCCCAACTGATATGTTACTAGATCATATAAGTCAAGGTATATAAGATATGCCTGAATCAAAGATGGGCTCTTTGTGGTGATAGTGGCAATCTGAATTAGCACTGCTGTGTTTTTCTAGGTGACAGGTATATTATGATTATGGGTTTATATCATTTTATTCATCTGAACTGAACTGTCTCCACTCTAACAAGTGTCTAAACTGTCAAGCAGACAGCAATATATATTTATCTTCTCTCAAGTGCTCCATGCCCTGTACCAGAGGCCAGTATCCCCACAACTGATTCGAGTCATTCTTGCTCGTTTTGTAGATTGAGATAAGATGACATATATTCCTCATGGCTTGTAAGAGCCTGTAAGGAGGTGCAGTCTCCAGGGGCTACAGCTGCAAGTAGGCAGTAGTTCATAAGCTGCTTGGCTGGGAAGCTGGGAGTCAGCTGAAGTTTTAATGATTAGCCAATGAAGGTACAGCCATGTTCAGTTGTTCTCCATACTGGAGCAACATGGAGGGTTTTTGTTTGTTTGTTTGTTTGTTTGTTTTTGACCCCTGGATATACAGCAGTCAAAAAACCCACAGAAAAAAAAATTGGAGTAGTATATGCAACAGCAGCATACACTGCCCAAAGCCGGAGCCTGTTACCAGATTTGCCCATTACTTTGGGGTGTGCTCATTTATTAGGGATACATTTCTAGGGTCTTGGTAATTCTGTCAATATGCTGCTTGTGTTTCTATACGGAGCTGTATCTCTCCCTTCTGCAAGTCCTCACCCCCAATGGAGCTATCTTGGAGGACTCAGTTTCAGTGGGGCTAGGTTCCTCCAGTCACCAAATCAGTCATACACACAAACAAACACACACAAATTAACATGACACGCCTGACCCGGCTGGGTTGATCAGCATGGACAGGCTGACACCCTCATATGCCAAGAATCAGTTCATCAGAGAAACAATAAACTGCAGTCAGACACAAGCCCACAGGTAAACAGAATCCCTCTGAATCTGGCTGGCTGTCCAGCTGACACCCTTATGGGCCAGCATTCAGTTCATTAGGGCACATCTGAGTTAAACTGGGTCAATCAGCCTGTCCAAGCTGATCCCTTTATGTGTTTCAAACTCAGCACGTCCCAATCTTTGGCCTCTTGATGAGCAGACCCCACAGTATTTTTGGGCTTCACAGGGATCTTTAGCTTAGGTAAAAGAAGCATTGCTGCAGAGCATGGGAGGAAAGAGAAGTAGAGAAGGAAAACTGTACCCAGTTAATACCAGTTTGACTATAAAAGTTATTTATTGCTAAGTATATGAAATCTATAATGGTACTAGTAGTAATAGACATGCAAAAGAAAAACAAACACAAACAATTACAGTACTGCCCTGGTTTCACTAAGTATTTGGGGAAACTTAGCTCAAGCTTAACTAATACAGTTCAGGTTCAGAAATTTACACCTAGAGAGAGAGTGCTGGGATCTCACCAGTCCAAGGTACTTGGGCTGCAAAGCTGACAGGCACAGTCCGTAGCCCAATCCTTGAAGAGAGAGACAATCTGTTCTTCCAGCGTCCCAAGAACAACAGGGGATGGTGTCAGCACAGGAGTTTTCTCTTGAAGCACACTCACACTGCTGCTTTTTTACAGATTTTTATACCCTCAGTTCAGCTGCTTCGTAGCATTCTCAATAGTGTAAATCATTGTCTTTTCTATTGACAAGAGATTATCTGGTTTGGAACATGTCAACAAACTGATTGATAATCAGGAAACACATAAGGTTAGGGAGTAACCAGATACTTGGGAGCCAGCTTGAAATTCCTATGGATAGCAGATATACTGATGGGATATCTCATGGCTTCTTCAGAAACAATAGATAGCTTGCAGCATCAGGATTTTGGATTTTTACTTGTTGTGCACAAGCCTCAGCTTAGCATGACTTTTCCAGATCTTACTATAGTCTTTTAACAGACTTAAGGCAATTATTGGGGTGCTCGTAACCTTTTGTGGAGAGGACTTCCACCAGTCGTCTCGGGAAAAGTATGGCAACACCTGTGATTAGGGCTCCAACGGGCTGGACGCTGTGACTAACCCTTAATCATTGTTCAAATGTTGCCCGTACCCCCTCGGACTCGGTCTCTTGCCTCAGCATTCCCTAACCCGGCAACCGAGTTTTAGTCAATCAAGTTTAAATAGGCCTCCCATAGTGGGACCAGGGAATGTACGGCCCAAGATGCCTATTAAACTTAGAGTTGTGTGTGTCTGGGGGGCGGGGGGGAAAGTCCTTTGTAAAGCCAGATTAGAACTGGTCTGATAAATGCTGAGCTGGGTGTGTGTGAACATGGGTTGATTAGCATTTGGAGCACAGATTCCCCATCATGCAGTGCTCCCCTGCTTCTCTGATCCCAGAATTAACTGCAGTCTCTGCTTCAGGCTTTCAGTTCTCCATCTCTCATGTAAATGAATGGTCATCTGGTTCCATCTCGGATGCAAATGAGACCTAGGGCAGTTGGTTCACTCTTGTCACCCTTACCTTGAGAGTCTTAGGTGTGTCTCTCACTGTATCTTAATCAGTTTCATTTATGTAGAGGAGGGGAGGGAGGGGGAATTCTTTGTGAGTCAGACTGCATCCTGTGCCAGGGTTCTCAAGAACACACAGCTAAGACGTAACACCTGGCCAGCCGAACCATGCTCCATTGCCAGCCAGGCTCCATGTGGCAGGATCAATGCTGCTGCAGGCCCAGAAATCCTCCAGGACCCCAGGTATGGCTGCTGGGCCTGGCCCCAGCTTCCCCTACCCTACCCGGGGTAACTTGCTAGAGCATGTGTGGCACAGGTGTTCCCTGGGGAAAACTAGTGGAAGCACAGGGCGCTAGTTGTCTCTGGGGAACCAAATGTCCATGCACGTCTGGACACAGCCGAAGATGTATAAAAAGCTCTGGAAGCAGAGTTGACAGGGAGAGTGGGATGTCTGTGGTGCTGATGGAGAAGTACAGAGCCTGTGTTACTTTCTCAGGGTATGAGAAAAGATGGCAGATTTTTGTTTTTCTGTCATTTTGTTGTTTTGCAAGCTTGCTTGTTTGTTGCTTGTTTTATATCTGTGGGGATGTTTGCTCCATGAAAAATAAATGGTCTGGAAACACAGAATACAATGCTGACTGGCACTGAGAAGGGAGCTGGGTGAGTGACCCGCTTACATTTGAGTATACACAGCTTAGCTGTTGAAGGACAGAAAATTTAGCTTATCATTATGCAAAACTTGTCTAAAGAAATAATCTTAACTCTGGCAAGTAACATGGAATCATATGCAGACAGAGAGAGACTTCATTTGTTTCGGGGTTTTGAGTTTTGTTACCTTGAGATTTGTGTTTGGTTGGCCTTGTACTGTTCCACTCTTCTTTTCTATTTTCTTTTCTCTTGTTCTCTCAGTTTTTCTGTATACTATCATTTTCATTTCATTTGGGTGGCTGATTTTATTTATTTATTCAGCTATTCCTGTCTGCTTATAAGTGTAGATTTTTTTTTTCTTTTCTTTTCTTTTCTTTTTTTCATCAGCAAAACAATCTTTTCTGGAGGATTTTAAAACAGCTTAGATATGCGTGGCATATCGTCACAGCATCAGTTCAGCAGGTAGTTCCTCTCTCTTCAGATTCATGCAGGGGGTGAAAATTTATCTCCTCTTTAAATTCTGCTGGGCTCATGGATTATGGTATGCTAAATTTACTGTATTTATAGATTATTCTGCAATATGGTGCTAAAACATTTTCCTAAAATGCAGGCCCCTTGCTCTTTTTATGATATTCTGTTGGTTGTGCATCAACTGTTTTGTATAGAGACTGGATCTAAATTTGCACAAGCTTCATGACTGAGTAGTCACTTAATTATAGCTTTCCAGCTGCTGTTTGACTTATGGTTTTCTCAATCCTGTTTCTGTTGCTCAGGTTCACTCAGCACAAACATTAGCACCTTTATTGGCAGAGAAGTTAAGCGGAGATGGGGACTGGTTTAGCATTGCAAGGGGATTGTCCCCACACATCAGCAATAAGGTTCTTGGAGTATGAGGCATGGAAGCTTATCACTGGTGCTGTCTGCATAATGCAGATGTACTTCTTTCAGTCTCCAGGGATGTTGAGTCATAACTGCAAATAGGCTTTAAAGAGAATCAAGATTGCAAGGTGAAGTAATATTTTTTTTTTTATTGGACCAACTTGCATATTTGGAAAGAGAGACAAGCTTTCAGAGTGCAAGTGCCCTTCATCAGGTCAGGGAAAGGAGATGTCCTAATTCAAGATAAATACAAGTAAGAATAGTTTTGCTCTAGTTTAATCTAATCATGTTAATTAATTTGGCCACTTGAAAGGGAAGTAGGCAGTTATTGCCTGTGGAGTAAAAAGAAATTAGTAGAGGATAGGTGAAATGTAAATTTCATAATGAGTCATAAAACCACAAATTTTCATGTCCAGTAAAGTTATGAATTTCTGTTCCCATGCCCATCTCTTGAAGGTATTGGGTAGGTTTAATTTGAGGAGAAAGTCTTTTGAGGTCTGAGGTGGACTGCTTGTTTTTGTGAAGTGTTCACCCACTGTGTTGGATGATGATGATGAAAGTGGGGAGATATGGGCAAATTTTGCATTTGTGTTTTGATAAGGTCTGGGTCCATTTTAATACCTTCACTCTCAAATCTTGCTTTTCTTCTATCCTCAGAACTTCATGACCACAACAACAATTTTGCAATTTTTTTTGTAGAAGGCACACCCTATCCCCACCTTTTCCCTTTACAATAATGGCAAGTAAAGAGATTTCTGTTTCTTCTTTCCCCCATACTAATGTGCTACTTCTGTGTTTTCCCTCCATCCTAATATTAAGCTTACTAATTTGCAGTGTCCTATATTTTCTGTGCATTTTTCTTAAAGTCGATGCCAGAACAAGAGAGTAGATTTTCTTCAGGTCATTGGCAGCTCCTCTGTTTTTAAGGAGATTTTCTTAAGCATGTCTGCCAGAGGTTCTCTTGTCTATCCCAGTTCCTTTCAGGTGTTTGGTATTGATCTCTCCCTAGCTTTTTAAACTTGGATCCTCCGAGGTTGTAGTTTGGGGGGGGGGGGGGGGGTTGTTGTTGTTGTTAGGGTTATGTTTTTGTTTTATTTTTTTAGTGTTGATGCTCCACTTAGCAAGTGAAGGGGAACTAATGCAAACTGGAAGCTGTTGCCAATAGAGGGCAGAGTGCTCACTCTGCATAGGGCAATGTTAACTCCTGTACAGTCTGTGGAAGTGTAGGTGGGTCCTGCAAGTAAGGAGGGTCCACTGTTCATTCAGAGTAACTCTTGAGCCAGTGGATCTTGGGGATGTAGTTTCCTACCAGTCTCTGGCAATTACAGGTTTAGGACCCAGAGGCTAGGTACAGCCATTACACTTTTACCAGTATAAGTGATTGGAAGCTGGTCTATACCCATAACAGAACAGAAGTTCAGCACACACAGAGTAGTTTACAAATGGCAGAACCTGGTCTAAGATATGCACGCTCTCCTCTCTCCCCACTTCCTATGTTTGTTCTGTTCACTCCCAGTCTAAACTACACCAGTTACAGAAAACTGTGTAACTTGTATCAATTCTGCCTTGGGCTTTTTGAATAGCTGAATATCTGTGCCTAGCCTATATTTGAAGTACTGTATTTGTAGGCCCCAAGATCATCCTGCTAGAAAGGATGATGTATCAGTAAGCTCTCAGTCCCCTTTATAGCTCCATCTTGCAGGTTTCTTCGTGTGAAGAGACTCCTGTTTTTATACAATATTGACTTTCTTCTGGATTTCTCTATCCTCCAATGAAAAATACATCTTCTTGTGACACCTCTTCCACATGAAGGCAAAGAATACATTTTACTTTATGGCAGTGTCTGTTGCTTCTGGAAATAAATTACTTTCCTGATTGACCTACCAGTCTTGCTTTCCCCTTTGCTCATTTTTATATTCCTTTAACATGCTAAAGGAGTTATTTATCATAACATCTTAGTCTACTGTACTTCCTATTGTACTTGTATTCAGATTTGAATTTGGTTTTAAGTTCATTGTCTTTACTTTCAAACCCCTTCACAGTGTGTAGCCCCTTTTACTCCCCTCCTGCCCACACCTTTTAAACACTTACCATCTCTGATTAATAGGAGGAATCGGACCTGCCTTTTGATCTACTGTTCCCAGTTACATTTTCAAGCAAGCACACTTTGCTTTATCCCATCACCCCTTCATGTTCAGGTGGAGCGCCACAAAGTTGCTTCAGCACTGTCCTTTAAATACATCCTTAAAATGCCCTTTTCCCAGGGTATTTACAAAAAAATAATTACATTGTTGAGACCGCTGCTTATTGCACTAGCCAATATTTATTTTACTGTACTCTCCCTTCCCTCAGCAATCTTTAACTGTCCTCAAGAAAGTTCTTAACCTACACTTGCTAAGTTAGTTGTGTCCCTGACAAAAAATAAGGTATGTACTCAAATCTAAGACAAGGGTTTTTTTCCTCGCCAATTAGCTTGGGGGGGGTGGCGGGGTGGGGAGGCGGGGCTCTCATCTTGGATGTGCATACAAAGGCGGGGGGAGCTTGGAGGCAGCTGTGGCTCTGACTTTTGGCTCTGAGCCTGGGTTGGAGCCAGAGTCGGACCCACAGCTGCCTCCTACCCCACACCCTGGTTTACCCTCTGCAGCTTCTGCCCCAATTTCCCCCTCCCCACCCTTGTACTCTCAGGTGCAACCTGACTCCAGCTCAGTCTGGATTCTCTCTTGGGCACAGAGCACATGGAAACTTTGTCCCCTGTCTGTGCATTCAGGGACAGTCAGCAGTGCTGCTGCTGCTGCTACATGGCCCAGGAAGGGCTGTGCTTCCATATGCTGTGCTCCAGGAGGGAACTCAGCCTGAGCAATATCTGACAGTAAGAAGTAGAGGGTGGGAAGAGGCAAGGACATGGGGAATGGGTGGGGCGCAGGGTGTGTGGGGAGGGGTAGATTGTGGGGAGTGAAAGGAGGGCAGAGGCTGTGGGTATGGGGTGCAGGTGGCATAGGGGACAAGAAGGCTGGAGGGGGCAGAAGGGTGGGGGAAGAGGGCAAGGGGCCCTCCAGCCAATGCTTTCCATGCTACAGTAATGGGAGGGAAATGAGTTTAAGACAACCGGCTGATAAGTTACATTCTTTGCCTGGAAAATTGTAACAAATTTATACCTTTTCCATATATAGAATCTTATTATTGGGGGAGTAGTCTTAAACTCAGGGTGAACTAAATTTGAGTAGATACAGTATGTTGGGTAGCTCTGGCTGAGCACATGAGAACCATGGAAGTCTTGTGGAAATGCTAATGGAGCAGTCAGCTCCTTAACCATACCTTGAATTTGCCTCTGCAGTGCCGAGGGCTGGGCCAGAGAGGGGGACAGAACTGCTTTGAAACCCCCCCCCCCCACCCAACTCCTGAACACCCCAGTGTGTGTATTCCAGTTGGAGCTCAGTACAGAGTCCCCTTCATTCGCACATTCTTTTGAAAATGCTACTGTTACTACTTCTAATCCAAAACTTTATACACTCTTGCATAAAGAACTGTGTATACAGGCACAACTAGGACTGCCTGCACATAGCTCTACAGGTGTAGGGATTTGTCTACGTTATTGAGACAAATGTTCTAAAATTGGCTTGGAGATCCTAAATAAAATATTATGTATGAAACACTGCATGGCCCCTAGTATGTGAACATGCTTTCCTTGTCACTGTACATGTTTTCTACCAAATGTCTATAAGTACCCAGGGTGGGTACTTGTAGATTCTACAAGTACTTGTCGGTGCTTGTTCATTCTGGTGTTTTGGTATGGAAAACAAACTACGGTGCCAGTAGGGTTCAGGTTTGCCAACTGGACAGTCCACTTAAAAAAAAAAAAAAAAAAAATGCTAAATCTGCCTGTCCATGAAGTCCATAAAAAAAAATATGGAGCCATCCATAAAACCCCACTAAGAAACTGTAAGATAGATTGAAGCTCCTGTGAGGGCTAGGCAGAGCAGTGCCACCTGGTATCTGGGTGGGAGCATAGCACCCTGTAATGAGCTCTTTTAGAACTTTTTGGCCAATGAGAACTTCTATTCTCCTCTCCCAGCCTCAGCCATGTGCTGCTGCTGCTACATCTCATCACGTGCCTGTAACACTGGTGGGTCACGTGTATGCAGAGCCCTACAGCCCAATCTTGGGTAGGAAACTCTGATAGGGCTTAATGCTTTACTCCACAATTTTGGAGGAGTATAAAGGACCTTATCCTCCACAACCTATGTAAAGATTCAAAAGCCAGATTGGTTTCTAGCCCTTAGATCTGTTGTGCAACTGTTAATTACCTAACCAAAGAAACCACAGTTTCCTTAAAGAATCGAAGAGGTTTGTAGCACCAGAGAGAAAGGAAGAAACAGACAGAACAAGCAAGCCAACAGATGGAAGGAAATAGTATTGGGCAGTGAAACAGATATGGTAAAGTCTAGAGAGCCAAACATATTGGGGAATAGCACTTAAGATGTCACAGTCACGCAGAGGACATTTCACTTGAATTGGACACATTAAATACAAGAAACATGACAAATAAAAGAAAGGGGCCAGAATGACAAGCACATACAATGGCTTTTATCATTCTGGACTTTACTGAAACCTGACAGGAGGAATGAAAAATGAAGAGGGTAAATGCGAAGGGTTATTTTAAAATGTTTTGAAGAGTAAGAGGAACCAAAAGGGAAGCAATAAACTTATACACAAAAACCTGTGTCAAAGACCTCCTTTATTAAAAAAAAAAAATGATGTGCCCAAGAGACCAGAATATCTGCAAGCGCTTTACAATGTTAGATTACCTAGTTATTGAGTAACAAGCTCTCCAGCATCACCCGAGACTGTTTTTGTACTAGGACGTATACAAAAATATATTGCTTCAATTGGGAACAATTCTGTACAATGTTCTTTTTTTAATAGAAAGATCAGGCATCAGTTTAATATAGTAAACATTTTTACATGATTTTTTGAAGTAGGTCTCTACAGTTAGGCTTCTGATTTTTTTTTTTTTTTTTTCCAAGGTGCTCAGTACCCTGCCATATTCATTGCGTATGAGTTTTATTTCATTGTGTCTACAGCAAAAGGCAGATGTACATATTTTGAAAATGACCCTTATTTATTAAAAATAAGCAGTTTTATTTATAGATCCATATAAATCTGGAACCCTACTACTGATTTCTTTGAAGTGTTACTGATGTAAATAAGAACAGAATCTGACCTTCAGTGCTTTATAAACAATAAGTTATTGATCTCCAGATATAGTTATGATTTTTTTTTTTTTTGGTGGGATTTCCCCTTAAATTCAAGTAAAATCCTCAGCCCAACTGTATTAAAAGACTTTTACAATAGAACTTTATATCTGTTCCTTGAGTTGTTTGATACAGGTTTTATTGTACCACAACAGAGGTTTAAAAGTAGTAGATGTTACATGTTTGAGAGATAATAGGGTTGAATCATGGCTGCTTGGAGCAGGGATTAAAAAAGGGGACGATATTTATTAAAATGAAACAGTTGCTCATTGTCGTGTACAATCCCTGATTGTAGATACCCAACTCCCAGGAAGACAGGACAATCATTTCCTAAAGATCTTTTATATATAGGGCAAGACAATTGAGATGGTGGGTCGGGGAGTCTGAGGCATCTGGGTTTTGTCACTTCTGGTGGGTTGTTGTGGCAACCACTGCCTGCAGCAGACCACCTTACCATACACATGCAGTTGGGTGAAACAAAGGGAAAGGAACAGAGAAATGTCCCTCTCCAGAGAGGGTCTGTGAGATGAGAATTTTCCTTGCATTCAACATTTTAATAGTATGGCTCAGAGACTATCATGCATTGTCTAATGAGGAGTAGGGGAACAGAAGACCTCTGCCATTGCGGTCTATTGGTCTTTTGCCAAGGCCTGTTGAGGGGTGCGATTGAGAGAACCAGTAATGCAAGCTGCAAGGCTTCCTGTATGTTATAGCTGAGAGTGACAACAATGACTATCCTTCCTCACATGGTGCAGGAGTTCTAGGAGATGCTCTAGGATGGACATAACTTGCAAATCTAGGGAGGGCTTTCACTATGGCTAACTACAAGCAATCAAAAAGCGTGAGGCTGAATCAATTTTCAGTCTTTGCAAGTTGGTCTAAGCTGCAGAGATTAAACTGAGAAACTACTGGACACACGTTCACATTTTATTCAGAAAATGCAGCCACATGTCTGCAGTGGCTCAGGCCAGAAGCTGGGGGGTGGGGAGCACTAGAGCATGGCTCTCTGGCATGTACCCAGCATGGGCTATGTGGTTACTTCCTCTTCCTGCTGCCCCCGAGGTCTCTGGAATTTGCAGTCCAGAATCACAGCAGCAGGACTCTGCAGGGTTGCTCATCACTTCCTCTTCCTGCTTCTAGGGTTCTGTGGGATTTGTAGTCAACAGTCGCAGCCAGCAGTAAGTTTCAGTAAGTGTAGCAGCAGGGCAGCTCTGTACTCAGGGTAAGGTGGGCTTAACTCCCCTCCCTGGCCCCAGCCCCCAGCTGGGGTTTGCCTGGGGGCTGCCAGTCCCTGAGGTTTCCCTGGCGTGGGGGCCAGTCCCACCTCAAACCTCTTTTGCTGCAGCCAGCCCAGGGCTGGAAAGCATGCTGGGATGCTGGGGGACTGAGAGTTAACTTGAACCAGGAAGAGGTCTGGGACAGAAGTTTCATAGATTGGTTTGACCCAAATCAGTTAAGTCTGATACTACATTCAACTAGGTTTATCTTAAACTGGTTTCAGCCATTTTGCAACTGGTTTATGTGCACTGAGCTTCTGTTCTGTTAAAGGTTTAAACCAATTTCTGATTACTTAAACTGGTTTATGTGTAACTTCTGTCCCTAGCCTATGAATGGGAGATTAGGATAGAAACCATATGTCCTCCATAAATGTTTTATGTTTGTCCGTATGTACTTGTTCTAGTGAGAGGTTTTTCTGCCAAAACCTGCTATTACTCCTGCATACAAATCATTTAAAAAATAGTGCTAAGTCCTACCTTATTTTCTGCTCTTTTCTTCTATCAGGTGCTCTCTCCCTTTTTATAATTGATATGCTTATGCTTTTCCATCTTTTTTTCCTTGTTTTGTCACTTTCTTCTGTCCACTCCATCAGTCAGTCCTTTTCTCTTCTCTTTGTGTGTGTGTGTATGTGTAAGTGTATGTATATAATTTTGCAGTATTTTCTTTTTTTCCTCCTTATATATTCTCCTCTCCTAAACTTTGCCACTCAAAATAAATAGGATCTCTTGTTTCTCAGTGCCCTATCCTAAGTTATTTCTCACTTCTGGGGCTTCTAAACAGCCTGTTTTACTGGTCTTTGTCCAAACTAGGTCAGAGAAGTACTTATTTATTGATGGTTGTATGTCTGAGCTGTCTATTAGCCTACTGTTCACAGAATCTGAAGTTCTTCTGGCTTTGCTTGTCAGTGAAGGTCTTGAGACTTTGTATGGAAAAGAGAGCTCCCTGGAAAGCCTGTTAGAAATGCAGTGCAATAATGTTTAATAGACGTAGTTGTGTTTTTGAAAATAGGGACACACTTGCTGTCAACCAAGTTTCACAAGTCAATTCACTAACTTGGATGATAATAAGGGGCATTTATACACATACATTTGTCTGCTCTGATGCGCTGGAAATCCAGCGCATCAGAGCAGATTCGATTGACTGAGTTTGCTCTGCATGTGAGCTGACGCACCTGGTGCTGTGTTGCATGCATTTATATAAATGGCAAAATGTGCGTCAGCACTGAGAAAATGGTGGTGTGCTTTTTAACTAAAACACCTTCAGCGTGTTTTAGTTTAAAAGCATGCCACTGCCATTTGCTCAGCACGGACACACATTTTGCCATTTATACAAATAGATGCGCTGCAGCATTGGGCGCTTTTAAAAGCGTCTGGCGCTGTGGTGCAAACGTATACAAATGCCTAAGGCTACTGCACCACTGTGTAAAAAAACAAACCTGGGCATGGGGACAAGCTTTGGAAACAAGTACATATCATGCTTCTGGGAACTCAAGTCCAGCCTGAGCCAAGGACTCCTTAAAATTAAATGTCTCAGATTTGGAATGCTCTCCCAGAGAGGAGTGATACACATTCACAAAACAAAACCCACATCAGGGGGGTTGCACAAATGGAGCTTGTGACTTAAGCTTTCATTCACAAGGAATGAATTTTTTTCTTTTTCTTTACAACAAAAGCTGCTTGGAGCAGGGCCTGTTTTTTCCCCTCTATATTTGCATGGTGCAGTGAAGTCCTGAAACCTTATTGGGAGACTCTAGAGGCTACTCTAACAATAATAATAATGAAACCTTACATCCTTGTATCGTTGATCATAACACGTAGATGTTTTCTCATCATCATTTTGCCATTTCAGTTTTATTACAGTTTTTTATGCTTTAAGTTATAAAAATCATCCTTGAGTAATAATTTTTTTTTAGAAAAAGTGTTTATGATCTGTGATTGAACTATTTAAATGTTAACATTTAGCTATCAAGGTGAAACATAACAACACATGTTAGAATCTTTTGTGACAAAGCAGAAAATGACTTAAGCTTGCTTTCCTCCGTTTGTCCACAAACATGATTATATTATTCTGCTTTCTGTTGATCAGTTACTGACTTACCGGCACCAGGATTAGACTATGCAGTGAACAAATTACCACGGGGAAAAAATATGTTGCTGTCCAGCAATAATCAGCTTTCTTGGTTGTTGCTTTCACGGAAGTGTTTAAGATATATTAGCAGCTGAGTTTCCTCCTCTTTGTAAAGAATTGTCACAAAATAGTATCCCTGGCAGGGCAGTCTGATACCTCGCATCTTATCAGTAGTTGTTTGTTTTTAAGGCAGGCTATTGGACAGTGTAAGGAAGTCATTCACCTCAATGATAGCACTTGGTAAAATTACCAGAGTACAACTATAAACATTCAGACAGGAATAAAAACATTGGGAGGGGGAGAAAATGTCATCCAAACACCACTTGTGGGAAGAAACACAATATCTAGGGATATGTTTTCAGAGAATAGTTAACCCGGGTATTTGGGTCAGCCTTATCTGTGTGAGCACAGCAAACCTTGCCCATGCTACTTTTCTGTCTTTGTTTCCGCACTGCCCATGTGTATTTGGCAATATAACCCATGATTTATTCATTTTGTGATACCTTTAGAATCCTTTCCCATTCATATGACATTGACCACAGCACTGCCTGAAGAAAGTGTTCATGATACCCACCCTACTCCCTCCTTCTCTCCCTCCTCTTTTACAATTGACTTCCCCGACAAGGCATGTTGGAAAGGAATGTTTCATGTACTAAGAGTGCAGTTTCTGACACTGCCCAAGTTTATCCAAATCCCTATTCCATCACTACTCTGCACACACAACCTGTGCAAAAGAGATGATATGGCCCCAAGCAGCTTGTAGCTGCAAGAAGCAGTTTCACACTGAGCTATTTTCTTTCTTTCTGAGCCCTTCTTCACATGCAGGTAAAGGCATGATGGGATCTAGACCAGCTTGGCTTAGCAGGGAACTCTTTAGTAAACTAAATCAGAAAAAGGAAGCTTATAAGAAGTGGGAACTTGGACAAATAACTAGAGAGAATATAAGAGCATTGCTCGGGCATGCAGGGATGAAGCCAGGAAGGCCAAAGTGCAACTGGAGTTGCAGCTAGCAAGGGATTTGAAGGATAACAAGAAGGGTTTCTACAAGTGTGTAGGTAGCAAGAGGAGGATCAAGGAAAGTGTGGGTCCCTTACTGAATGGGGGAAGATGCAGAAAAGGCTGAAGTGCCCAATGCCTTTTTTCCCTTTTGTCTCAGTCTTCTTAGGCCAGGTCAGCTCCCAGACTACTGCACTAGGCAGCACAGTTTGGGGAGGAGGTGAGCAACCCTCAGTGGTAAAAGGACAGGTTAGGGACTACCTAGAAAAGCTAGATGTGTACAAGACCATGGGGCTGGAGTTGGCTGAGGTGATTGCAGAGCCATTAGCCATCATCTTTGAAAACTCATGGCAATCAAGAGAGGTCCTGGATGATTGGAAAAGGGCAAACATAGTGCCCATATTTAAGAAAGGGGAAAAAGAAGGTTCCAGGGAACTACAGACCAGTCAACCTCAATTCACGTCAGTCCCTGGAAAAAATCATGGAGCAGATCCTCAAGGAATCCAAGCACTTGGAGAAAAAGGTGATTAGGAACAGTCACCCTGGATTCATTAGGGGCAAGTCATGTCTGCCCAACCCGATTGCCTTCTCTGATGAGGTAACTGGCTCTGTGGATATGAGGAGACTAGTGGATGTGGTGAACCTTGATTTTAGCAAGGTTTTTGATATGGTCTCCCACAGCATTCTTGCAGGCAAACTAAGAAAGTACAGGCTGGATGAATGGTCTGTAAGGTGGATAGACAACTGTCTGGAGCATTGGGCTCAGAGAAATGGCTCAATGGCTAGTTGGCAGCCGGTATCAAGTGGAGTGCTCCAGGTGTTGGACCTGGGGCCAGTTTTGTTCAATGTCTTCATCAATGACCTGGAAGATGGCATACGGTGTGCCCTCAGCAAGTTTGTAGATGACACCAAGCTGGGGGGAGTAGTAGATGTGCTGGAGGGTAAGGCTAGGATTCAGAGTGACCTAGACAAATTGGAGGTTTGGGCCAAAAGGAATCTCATGAGGTCCAACAAAGACAAGTGCAAAGTCCTGCACTTATGACAGAACAATCCCATGCACCAGCACTGGCTGGGGGCTGACTGGCTGGGCAGCAACTCTGCAGAAAAGGACCTGGGGGTTACAGTGGACAATAAGCTGAATATGAGCCAGTGCTGTGCCCTTGTTGCCAAGAAGGCTAATGGCATACTGGGCTGCATTGGTAGGAGCGTTGCCAGTAGGTTGAGGGAAGTGACTATTGTCTTCTATTTGGTAGTGCTGAGGCCACATCTGGATTACTGTGTCCAGTTTTGAGCCCCCCACTACAGAAATGATGTGCATAAAAATTGGAGAGAGTCTAGCAGAGGGTGACAAAAATGGTGAGGGGCTGGGGGACATGACTTCTGAGGGAACTGGACTTATTTAGTCTAGGGAAGAGGAGACTGAGGGGACTTAATAGCAGCCTTCAACTACCTGAAGTGGGGTTCAAAAGAGGATGGAACTAGACTGTTCTCAGTGGTGGCAGATGATCGAGCTAGGAGCAATGGTTTCAAGTTGCAGCAAGGGAAATTTAGGTTAGATATTAGGAAGATTTTTTTCACTAGGAGAATAGTAAAACACTGGAACAGGTTACTCGAAGAGGTGATGGAAACTTCATCCATAGAGGTTTTCAAAACCCAGCTAGACAAAGCTTTGGCTGGGATGATGTAGTTGGGGATGGTCCTGCTTTGAACAGGGGGTTAGACTAAATGACTTCCTGAGGTGCCTTCTAACCCTTACTTTCTATGATTTTACTGCATGATCCACAGTTGCAGGGCAGGAGGCATGATTGTGGGATTATGTATTAGATCCCATCATGCCTTATTGCCAGTGCAGGAGGAGCCTGATCTGGTGCAGGGGGAGCCTGAGAAAGAAGCAAGCTCCCATGTCTGGGAGCTCCCTCAGTTTTACACACTCTCCAGGCTGGAAGACTGCAGCTACTATGATGCCCCATCCTGACCCCAGGGGTTTCACGTGCCTCCCCCAGGCTGGGAGATTGTGGCAGCTGTTATCTCCCAGCCCCAGAGGCTTTATGTACCCCAAGGGTAGGGAGATGGTAGTCATGCCCTGCAGCTACTGGGCCCCAGCTGGGTCCTGACATTAGGAAGCATGCTGCGGGAACCTAGCCTCCACAGCTATGAGACACTGGGTTCTGACAGCTAGGAGGTACTACTGGAACCCAGAGTTGGCAGCTGCTGGGGATGAGACTCCCCTCAGCTGTGGGACTCCTAGCTCCAGCTAGGCATGGTGCATCCCTGCATCTGGGAGCCTTGTCAGCTGACAGGGCTCCCAGCCACAGGGAAGACCGTGCTAAATGTGCAAATTAAAGCTCGGTAGCAACCAGCTATAAAGTTAGCACAGATGTTCCAGATCTAACTTTATAGCTGGTTGAAGCTTTTTATTGTGTGATAGCTAATTTGCATGTGTAGCTGGTCTTCAGATAATGGCACAGTACCTCTAATGTGTGGCCTCTCTTTCTTTTGTGATAGTTTTGCATTGAGAAGGCTGCAGCATTACGGCCTGAACTGCACTGTCCTTTTTTTCCAAGCAAAATATTCTGTTGCTTGTTATTGCTCTCAGACTTCAAAGATAGACAGTGGGGTTTAAAGTGTCAATATGTTTTTAATTCTGCTGTGGCAAGTTCCTGGCACTAGTCATTCAGATGAAGAGCTGTGATAAAGTGTAACAGTTTAAAAATACAGCAAGTTCAAGGTAGATACTGTGATTTAAGTGCTGTATCTTCAGAGGAAGAACTGTGATGAAATTGGTGAACCCTGATTAATCATTTGTTAATCATGCCAATGGTCTGAGTTGACACAACTGCCTGCCCTTACAAAATACTGTGCTGCCATTTCTTACTATGCTGTCACTCTAACAGACTCATGCAAAGAATGGTTTTAAAAAATGAAGTAGAAGCAAGTAGCAGGTACCAGAATTCTAATAAACCCAATTTCACAGCATAAGTGAAAACTATAACAAATGCACTACCATGTCTTTCAAGATTTTGTGAAGGTGTAGAGTGAAGTGTGATTTTACTTAGAAAAAGTAATTCTAAACCAGTAGGATCACATTACTTTGTGTATTGGCACCTTTTGTGGTGTTGACCATTACCAACTTGGCTGGGCAAGTGCAAGATCTAACAGCTTGATACTGTGTGGCCAATATGGTTTTGAGAAAGCAGGCTGCAGAAACTGTCCTGGGTATTGTAGGACCCTATGGGCTCTGACAAACATGCAGCTCCCCACTGTAACTCATGGCGCTTTACAGGAAGTGTCATGAGTTACAGCAATCCCCCTGACTCAACAGACGTTCTCTCGATCCTGGTGCTGGGGGATCAAGCTCTAGCTTGGAGACAGCTGAATGTCTGCAGCCTCTCTTCCCTAGCCCCACCCTGCCAGCTCCACTGCTCTCCTGTCTTCAGGATGGGAGGGAGCTTGGTTTGTGGTTTGCTCAGACCTTGCTCAGGAGAGGGGCCTCCAATCCAACCCCTCCCTCCAGCAAAGACTGGGCAAACTCTAAACCAAGCTCTCTCCCCTCTTTTCTCCCCCGTCTCATCCTGAAGAAAGCACCGATGGGGGGTTTAGGTTGCATCAGCACTTTTAGAGAGCTGATTGCATAACAAAACATCACTTTTTGTCAGTGCCCTCTGAGATGGATTCCACCCAACTTTTTATCTGTGCCATCTCCTTCCCAATTTAGTGAGCTTTCTCTTCCTCTGGTTCTGTGACCTTTGGCAAAACCTTTGCTTACAGGTACTGGTAAACCATTTAGTGGAGTCCAAGTGCCACTTTCTAAGTAGCTGAGGAAAGGGAACTTCACCATCTTCAGTGGCCTCCTCCTAAAAAAAGAAGCCCAGAAGGAAAAATGAGTAGGATGCTCTGATTTGGTGCTGAAGGAACATATCTGACGGGGGATGTAGGTAACTGTGTAGGCAATAGGATACCATGGCTGCATGTGGCTCTTTTCTGCATTGTGACTCATTGGCAAAACTGTCATCTCCTAGTTGGAGCAGGTCTAGAACAAGAGGCAGGAATTAAAATAGCTTGATTTATTTTGAGATCCCAGGCTGAGTTCACAATACTTGCAGTTCATAAAACATATTTTGATTTGCAAATGGGTATGAGAGTTACTGAGAGAAGATAAGTATAGAACTCCATAATGTCATCTTCACTTACTGTCAGGGCAATAACCATATTTTTAAAAATGCAGGTTAAACTTTTTGAGAGCTTTCACTTGCTTGGAAAGATGTTTATCTGCTGCCATATTTTTTATTTTTTAGAAAAATTTTAGGATGCATTTTGAACCTACTCCATAAATACTAATTTTTTCCCTAGTAATATGTCTGTTTCTTAAAATAATAATCTGGAAATTCTTTACAATCTTTATTTCTGACTAATGCAGGAACATTATCATCCATCTTACAGACTGCTAAACAAGCAAAAATGAAATGACACATGGGGAGTAATTAAAAATGTGTTCCTTGTTGTGCACCCCCTCTCCTTCAACTTTTTACATGTGGCACCTTGAAAGCTGTGCATTAGAATCTTAGATATTCATTGTCCCCTAACACCCATCATCAAACTTCTGCAAATTATCTGAAGTTTGGGAAGACTCAAGTAGGAAAAGCCAATTCCTTTCCTTTAAAGAATTTTAAGCCTATGTGGACCCATTTATAATGGGAATTTCTTCCTCCCCAAAAGAAACAACTAAGCTTGCCAGAAAGTGACATAAATGCCCAAGGCTTCTGTTGTGTACCATGTCAGTTTGGATACAATGGGGAGTTACTGTTTCACAAACAGAAACAGATTTGTGAGTGGGACAGGATGTTGTGCAACATTGTGAGAGGGCAAAGATGCAACAAAAAAGAGATTATAGCAAGGAATTATATTTGGATAGCTAATTGCCATTCAGTTTTAAAGTAATAGCGCAGAGAAATGTTATGGCTGGTGGTAGTGGCACTGGCTTCCTGTTATGAAACAGTGATTCATAGATGTAGGGACGCTATAAAACTAGTTGAATTCTTATAAAGTTGTGGTGATTCCTGTTTTTGAAAACATGGGGACTCAAAACGTATGACTAAATATATTCTTATTGTCTTCTCACTATCCCTCCCCTGATTTCATTTTTCCCCCTTGGGCATTTTGCAGTGTATCCCTTGACTTTCTGGATGCTTCTTCTCATCTTTTTATGATTGGAAATAAAAATGTTAAGGCCATATATGCTGCCAGGTTTGTGCTCAAATTAGGCTTTATTTATATACCGAAGGGACTTCTGCTGGATTTATATCTTCTCTACATCTGCAAAGGGAAAATGGCATAACCCAAAGGAGGTAGAATTAGCCCAAATTATTATATCTTTAGAGAATATTATAATAACATATAGAAGGGTGTAGTTACAGGAGATTATTTTAAGTGTTAATTAATTCCAATTTAGCTGGAATAACTTGGTCTCTCCTCTGCAGCTGCATAATCTCTAATGAATTGACTGACTGCGTCTACTATTTGCATCCGTCAGCTAAACCTAAGACGCAAATACAGAATCCTAGTATTCAGAAGTTTTGTAGATTTATGACAGGCTAAAGATTATAGGTATGTAAACCAATGATTAGATTAGTGAGACATTTCCCTCCCTGCCAGATGTAAATGTTCATGTTAGTTTAAGACAACCATGCCCATTTTCCTCAATAATTTTTCCAAAATTCGGAAGAGAAGGAACACCTCCAACTTTTGAATGAACTGCAAAAAGTATGAAGCATTAGTTTGCAATATGCTTTGGGACTTCATGCTTTTATAAGAAAAGAAGGCAGATCAAAGAATTCATTTTTCTGATTTTTTTTTCTACACTATTTTATTAATACTCTTAGTTCAGAATTTTAATCCACAATGTGAGGTGCTGGTTACAGTATGTAGTTGATGTGCACAGCACTTCACATTAATGGTTTTGGGCAATGGGAAGTACAGCCTATGTCATAAGCACAGCCTAACAACTGTGCTTAGCTGACTGACAATATTGGGCAGAACACTGATGGTAAAAGGTATCGATTTATAACAGGTACATTGCATTGTTGAATTATAATTGATTGCTTGATGTATCCTGATTATTTTATGAGATGTTACTTGGAAGTTTTCAGGTACTGCATAGAGTATTTCAGGGGCAAATTTTATACACCCTCTTTATGTCCTCAAATAGAAAATAGAACATGCAGAGTGCCTCTACTACACAATCATAAATATTATGTAATATTGGTTTGTGTTGCATTTTTTAAGTGTTGTCAGGCAAGTTTAATAATCCATTTTTTATCTGTCTTCCAGTTATCAACTGATGCTATTTTTGCTGGCCATTAAGTATCCTTAATTTGGAACAGTGTTGTTCAACCTTTTTCGCAGTGAACCAGATGGGCAGTGTCTAATCTGAATGCAGGCTAGATAGTGGTTCCAAACCAGCACCCAGGGCTGGCATCACAGGCAGCATCCAGCCACACAGGGTGGGTGGAGGGCAGGGGAGCAGGGGGAAGCCCAGCCCAAGCTTGGCCCTGCGGTGGAAGTTAACCCAATCTTGAACCACATTAGTATGTTGGCTACAAAGGACCAACTCACAGGATCATCATAAAATTCTAGTTTATTAGATGGATGTAAAAGTCAGATCATAAACCTTGGGGCAGATCCCCTCAACACACACACATTCAGGCACATGCACACACTCACAGTAACTAGCTATGAACACTAAGCACTGATGTCAAGATATACCTATCCCCAAGCGCTGGACTCTGGCATTGATGGCCAGTTCAGACTTCTGAAGCAACATCGCACTGAAAGAAGGGGGTTGCCAGCCAGTCTTTCTGGCTGGGCAGGCAGGGTGCTGGTCAGGTCAAAGAGGGTGCTGTTGGGGGGGGTCATGTTTTGCTGCCTTTTATCCCTCTCTGGCAGACTTTGGTGACTCCCCAATTTTCAGGCTTGCCCAATCCAGGGATCATTGACCTCATGGGACGTCCCCCTTGGTGCCTGGATGACAGCTGTCAGCCCCAGGGGTCATGTCTGCAGGTACATGCAGTCTTGGGAGTCAGTTGATTTAAAGTTTGATTAATTCACTGCTGTGATTAGTTCAAACCAGGGCTTCTGTACCTTTAAAGTTTCAGGGGGTTCCTAGCTCTGTATTGATCCTTTACTCTCCTTTAGCCTGTGGTTTGGTAGGTGTTAATTGCCACTTGTTAGCTTGTTCCTGTCTAGCTAGTGTTATGCAATCAATCAAGATTCATTCAGGGACCCACTCCATACAGAGAAGCTGTGGCTTCATTCCCGCCCTTGCTAACATTGTTACATGGTACAACTTACTTTTAAACTTAAAGTACATTTGTTACAAAGTTAAAAAGCATAGACTATAAAACATAAAAAGGTGAAGTGCCATGGCACATACAACAAATAGACCAAATACAATAGGGTAGGGTGGAGGCATACTGATGCAGAACACTATTTTATACCCATAAAAGCATCTACAAACTATATTTTTATTACAAGTACACCTTATATTCAGTAGTAATAGAAGAAGAGGGAGGGAGGAAGAAAAGGTAGAAAAGAGAAAGCATCCCCAAAAGGGGGCAAGTACTGCAAAAGGGGCTTTTTGCCATATGGAGGGGCTTCACATCTGGGGTGGGGGTGGGGGGACAGGCTAAAAAAAAGGTTGCTTGCTACAAGTATACTTCCTCAAGTGAACTAACTTAGATTGGGTGCACCATTTTGGGGGCAATTTAAGCTCTCTGCACCCTTGGATGAGTGGTCCATCTAAATGTAACACCTGTATGTACCTTCATGGTTCAAGTTAAATCTACGTAATGTAAGCTGCCAAAAGCAGAAGAAAAATCTGTATGTCTTGGCACTAGATTCTAACGGTGTAGTTTCTGAAAGAATCAAGCCTATTGTGATCATACATTTTAAATCTATGTCTGTGAGTACTAACTAGTTAGATATTGCAGTGTTTCTGAAGTGGGCAATTTAATATTTCAGAAACAGTTTATGGATGACTCTCTCATCAACTAATTATGTTGGGGGTTTTTTTTGGGGGGGGGGGGGGGCATTTAATATCAGATTTACCTGTCTGATTTACTCGGGAATTTGGTACCTAGGTGCCTTTGTGGTTATGGGCCTTGGTAAGCATGTCTCATGTCCTTACTTGCTTGTTTTACTTGACTCAGGACCACAGTGGTCTAATTAACATCATGCCGTGTCTACTGTATCAGCATCCCCACACTTAAAAATGGTGGTGGAGGCCCTTGAACTAAAGTTTGTTGGACAGGCTTTAGTTCAAGGGCCTCCACCACCATTTTTAAGCACTGAGACACTGATACACAAGACACAGGAAGCTGCTGGGGTGCAGCAATTGCCATTCTCCAGCAGACTTGATTAATCCTGTTTGCTCTAAGGCAGTGGAATTCCAGTGCATCAGAGCAGCCTCAGCCCTTGTGTATAGGTGCCCAAAGTATTAGACTAGGATTTAAAAAAAAAACCCCAAAAACCTAAGTGGGTAGCTGTCTAAAAATCAATCAGAATCAAATGGCAGTTGGGTGCTTATATATCTTGGCATTCTTTAAACATCTTGGATAAACAGCTGTTAAGAGCAGAAAGCTTGATCACCATGGTCCTGAGTCAAGTAAAACAAGTGAGTCAAGTGAGTAAGAACATGAGACATATGCTTACCAAGGCCCATAACTACAAAGGCATTTAAGCACCAAACTTTAAGCTAATTGAAGCTTTCTGCCCCCCCCCGTCCCTAGAACACATGTAAAAATGCCCTCAGTTTGTAACTATGTTATGCAGTGGATGTAAGGCACTTATTGTGGCTAGTTTGGGGCTCTTTTGTTTCATAGGCCTCTACTATAATTACTGTTGTTTTCTATAATAGTAGCATTTACAAGTTCCTACTGTGATTTGGACCCTCCTTATCTGGCACTGTATAGAGACCTAATGAGAGACAGTTCCTGCTCTGATTATGTTTTAATATAGACAAGCAAAATGGAATGAGGAAAACAGTTTTCTTTCTCTGTAGATGGGGAATTAAATCGGAGTGAAATTTAAGAGGAAGAAAAGGGTGTCAAATTCAAAGGTTCAAAGGGTGTTAAATGTTCATTTCCTGTTGGAAGTCAGTGCCTTTGAAAAATTTCCCCTAAGTGACTTACTAAACATCACACGGGAAGTTAATGTCAGACTTGGGTTATGAGCTTGGATTTCCCGAGTCCCAGTTCAGTCTTAACAACATTCTCTGTCCACTTACATCTATCCTTATATTTTGAACACTTCGCCCTCCATGAAGTAATCATTAATTCAAAGACATGTTTTCAATATAGTTGGTAAAAAGAGTTGTATACAGTCTTCCTATAAAAATATGAAAATTGATGGGCTAGTCATAGAAATTAAGATTTGTTAATTTTATTAAACAAAGGTATACCATTAAATTGTATTATGTAATTATGGGACTGCTTGCCTGGTGGAACAACCACAGAAGCCCAGTTGAAGGCATCTTCTATCAAGATTAGGCCTAGTAACTGTTGAGTTAGGAAGTTGATTATCTTGTTTTAATTATGGAAGACGTATTTACTGCCAATGTCTTCCAATAAGTATATTTTTAAAAAATTACAAGATCGTAAAGAAGTCAGTGATTCTTATGTGAAACAAAAGTGAGGCATCTTAATTTTTGTCTTTCAGATTTCTGTGCTTTCTTGTGTTTTGTGCATTATTGCTGTGAGAGAACAGAATTGCATTTCTATTCCAGCTTATAATACATGTACCTCATGCTTTTCAGACTCACGAACTCTATTTTGTGAACAGAGATGCAATATCCTTGATGCTGTAAGACTGCTCTTTGTTTTCATTTACTCGCCCACTCTCCTTTGTCTGTCTCCTGCTGCATAGGTCCTCTATGCCAATGCCCTAAGTGACAACCAGTGGCAGTAATGAGGCTGCAGACTTCTTTATAATTGAACCCTGTCAGTGCTGCCCATTAAGTTTGCAGCATGTGCACTGGCTCATTAATCCAAGCCACTATATGTTCTTCTCTGGGTTTTTCTCCCCCCTGCCCACCCCCCACCCCGCTTCTATAACATGGCACTTGTTCAAATAATGAATCCCTCTCTTACATGCTGTGGTACAGGAATGGGTTGCTAATTGCAGCCACTGTTATCAGCTTGGCTAGTAACACAGTAAAATCGGTCAGTTGGAGGGAGCCAAATGACCTACAGGTCAGTGTTAGATAGTATTGCTGATTATGTACATAAACACAGATATGTGACTCTGTTGAAACTGAATTCTTTCCATTCGGTTTTCATAGTTTCATTGTTGATAGTGTCAGAAGGGACCTAAGCAGATCATCAAGTCCAGCCCCCTACCATGGGCAGGAAAGGATGCTGGAGTCAAACGACCCTGGCTAGGTGATTGTCTAGCCTCCTTTTGAACACCCCCAGGGTAGGGGCGAGCACTACTTCCCTTGGAAGTTGGTTCCAGATCCTAGCCGCCCTGACTGTGTTTCATGCACCTTAAATGTGAAATGCTGGATTGCATATGATTTGCAGGGAGTCCTCTCTAAAATCAGGAATTATTTATTGGGGCCGATTAAATGCTCGTGATGCACGCAACCGCAGCGCAGCACTCGGGCAGTGAGAAGCAGAACCGGCAGTGTGGAAAGCTGCCCCCAGCTGGTCAGTCCATTGTGGGAGAAGGGGAGGGAAGGGCCATGGTGGGGCAGATCACCACTTCCCACAGTGAGGGAGGGGCCAGGGGCAGGCGCTGCCCAGGCAGGGTGGGGGGAGGGCTGGAACTGTGACTCATAGTGGTGGGGCGGTGAGGTGGTTCCTGCCACTGCTTGCACCCTGGGAGAATGGGTGTGTTGGGGGGAGGCATGTGCCCCCTGATCTGTGCAGGGTGGGGCAGGCTGCAGCTGGGACTGCATGGTGTTCTTCTTGGTAGGGGCTGGGCTTGGAGCAGGCACCGGCAGTGCTGGGAGGATGATGCATCCACCACAAATTTTGTTGTATCTCAGCTTCCAATGCTGCTGTTGCCAGCTGCCCAGTGCAGCCCTGACTCTTCCTGGTGCATGGGTAGAGAAAGGGCATTGAGCTGGAGCAGCGCTGGGTGGCTGGCAGCGGCAGTGTTGGGAGCTGAGCAGTGATGAAATTTGGAGTGGATGCAGTATCCTCCCAGCGTCGCAAGTGCCTGCTCCGAGACCATCCCCCACAGAGAAGAGCCCTGTGCAGACCTGGCTGCAGCCTGCCCTGTCCCATGTAGATCTGGGGGGCACCCCCCCATGTCCTCTTGGGTTGCAAGCAGCAGTGGGAGCTGCCTTTTTGCCCCACCTGCCCCCTCCCTCCCTTACCATGGTGGGGCATTGTTCTGCCCCCCTCCCCTTCCACCACACTGGACTTATCAGCTGGAGGCAGCTGTATTGGAAATTGGATTGGTATCAGCCAATATGCTTTCTTAAATATCGGATATTGGTATTGGCCTCCCAAATCTCTATCGGTACATCCCTGTTAAAAATAGTCTTCAGAGTTGTGAAACGGAAGAGAGGCATTACAGGAATGGCTAAAAGACTAAATTGAAGAAGAAAAGATAGCTTGATTAGTAGAACATTATATAGATATAGATGTCAGTTGAACACAATGTTTTATTGATATATTTACAATTTTAAAGCAATTTGGAAGCCTACCAGTGCCTCAGTCACCATAATAAAATACATTCTAAATACCTATAAATGTTGATGTTTGAGTTTGAATTTTTTATTATGGAAAATCAGAGCTTCTCCTACCCCCTTCACTCACCAAGATGTGGGTCCAGCTGTGGCTGCCCCCCCACCATCCCCCACTTTGTGGCACTGAGCAGCCTTGATATGGCAGTGCCCTGCCCATGCCATTGTCTTTCACTCTCCACCCACAGCTCCCCACCTCTGCTGATGCCTCTCATCCAGGGCTATGGGGCCAGGAGCCTGGGTCTGCAGCCCCCTGCCCACCCCAGTAGTGCCTGAGCCCCAGTCACTGCTTGTGGGAGGTAGCGGCTGCTATGGTTGAGCCAGAGCATGAAACCTGGCTCCCCTTCCCCCACGAGCAGCATGGCTAGAGCGGAGCCCGCGGGAGGGGCAGGGATGGGCTGCCCTGCCCTGCTGCAGGTCTCCTTGCCCTGCTGCCTTCCCCTTGGCCTCTGCAGTGCAGTGGGCAGGATCCAGCACACCAGGGCAGAGTGGGGCTGGGTGGGGAAAACATGGTGCCATCACTGAGCCCTGTGCTGCCATGGTGAGGCACCCCCTGCCATACCAGCAGCTGCAAGGGGCACAACTCTACACTGCCATCCCTGCTGATGCCAAGTGGGAAGGGGGCGCTTTGCTATGGTGGCATGGGGCTCACAGCAGCAGCACTGAGTTTCCCCACCCTGTCTGCCCTGCCACACCCAGGTCTCACCTGCTCGCTTGTGGAAGCCCCAGGGGGAGGGCAGCATGGTAGGGAGACCTGAGCCTACAGCGGGCAGCCCACACCTCCCCTACCTCATGAACAAATCTGGGGAGCACGTGTCCCCCTGGCACCACCCCCTCCCCCCCCCCCGGAGTGCACACAGTGACAGAGAGCCAGTCTGCCTGCCGCCCCCTAGATGAGCTGCCTGCAGCTTCATCCTGTTCCCTGCTAGGGCCCTGTGGCTGCACATTGCAGCCCTAGGCCCTAAGCCCTAGGCACAGCCCACACTGGGAAGCAGCCTCAGCCCTGTCCAACTACCTCCCTCCCTTTCTCTCTCCCTCCCTCCCTCCCTCCCTCACTATGGGAGCCTCAATCTCCTGCCCCCTTCCAGAATTACCTGCAGGGAGCTGGTCTCCAGGCTATCTGCTAGCCATGTGAATGTGTATGTCTGCACATGTACATGGTGCCGCCAGCCCCTTGCAGACTGAAACTCTGCCAGCCTGCAAGGGGAAACCCACCGCTTTCCACGTTTTTCTCCTTTAAAGGAGGAAATCCAGGAACTTCTCTTTTTAAAGGAGGAAATCTGGGTTTTACCACGTTTTTCCATGGCAAATGGAAAACCTGGATCCCTGCATATAACTAACAAAACTAATAACCAAGTGAACTCTAAGCCATTAAGTTAGAAGAAAACATACTGATTAGAGCAGTTAGTTAACTTCACTGGCAGAGAGATCTTCTTCCAGCAATCCATTTTTTAGTACTTCTTTCCAGGGTAGTTCCTTGCGAAAGGGTTTCTACCAGTTCCCTTAGGAGATAATTTGACAGCAACTTTGAGGAAGTTTTCTCTGATATTTAGCATAATTATTCCCTCTCACTTTTATCTTAATGATCATCTCCCCCCTTCCTTTTTTTAACAGCATTCTTCTGATAGATGATTGGTTCACCTTCTGTCTAGTTACCTGTCTATATTGCCAAACATATGACACTAGAAGAGCTATACAGAGAGGTGTCTTGTGTAAAACCTGTGAGTTTAAAAAAACATAACTTTAAATATAAAAATAAAATATAGAATCTGATACACCCGCAATGCAGAGAACAGGTTTGTACTGGTATGTAGAAAGAAGCAATGGTCTGAGCACAGAAATGAGAACAAAAGGCTTCAGAGTTTTGATTGGATATATAAGATCTATGTGTAAGCCGCTTCACTCTCAGTGCAGAATGACATGGCTCCAAAATTTGCACCTGCCTACTGTAGGGCTGAATCTTATGCTGCACTTCTCATGCAGTCTTTGAAGTGAGAAAAGGAGGTGAAGTAATTCAATAACACACTTAATAATTATGCCTAGTCTTTATATAGCATTTTTTGTGTATAAATCTTCAAGCTATTTACAAAGCAAGTTAATACAATGATCATAGTATTATAGATGGAGGAACTGAGATGGAGCATGGGAATGTGACTTGCCAAAGGTCAGTTGTAGAGTCTAGAATGGCACTGGGTCTCCTGAATCTGTTCAGTGCTCAGAATGAAATAATTAATTTCATACTTCTTGAATGTGACATTTGGCTTCACCCACTTGTGGAAAACAAAAATGTTTGCTTGTTGGTTGCATTTGTGTGTATTTTTAGGAACTATCCATTTAGGAACTGTCATTTTGTTTTAATTTGAAGCTGCTGTTGGTGAAGAATTTTTTTTCCCTTGATGGGAATCTCTTGATGGCTGTTTGGTGCTTTGGTTGCTTTTTTATTTCTATGATATACAGGGACAGTTATCCAATGTTCTAATATGATGCTAATGTTTTCATTTCCAAGAAGAAGTTCATAAATCAGAAATAACGTGCACCGCAGTTATTTGTGCATTTTTATCATTCTCCTAAGAGTTTTCATTTTCCTATAGGGTTTAATAAGACCATATATTATATTTGTTCATAATACCTGAAAAAGCATTAAAATGTAAATGAGAGCAACTGGGTGCAGTACAGTAAAACTGATTGCAAACAGTTAATAAACCACATCTGTGCCATTTCTGCAAAAAGATCAAATTAATTTCCAGTAAATGCATACAGCCTGGTTCTGTTGATTGACAGAATAAATGCAGAACCTCAGGGATAATATATACACATTAGAAATTTCTTCAGGATTTCACTACATCTATTTAAAAAAAAAAAAAAAAAAAAAAAAAAGAACCTTGACATTATGTAACATGGAACATTCCCCCTCCAAGCCTTTGCTTAAGGATAAGGAACGAAAAGCTTTGTGTGGGTTTAAAAACAAAGAATCTGTATCTGTAAGGCAATATTCTGGGTTTTTTTTACAGCATCAAAACAGAGATGACTGTGGATGCTACACAGCAGTACCTTCAAGGTGCAGCAGCACAGCTTTGAATCTGACAAGCTGAAGCTTTGAATTGGATTCTGCTGACAACTTTGGTCCTGCAGCCATTCCTCTTAAAGTGGTAAGCTGAAAAACAATGTTCTATTTAAAAATGTGTGTGTAAAATGTATTGCTGTTGAGAAGAGAACACTGCTGAAATGTTAAGAGACTCCCAAATGGACTAGCAAAAATTGGTCGGCTAATAGAGGGTATTTTTAACTATAGGTCAAGCATAAATATCTTGGAAATTTCAGGGATGGTTTAAAGTGGTCTCTTGAGATAATCAGCTTCCTGCTAGGGTTGATCCTTAGTGCAGGCTTCACTGTATACATTATTTATCACCAGTGTTTCTGTGTTTCAAAGAATACTGAAAATTGAGCTTATTTTGTTGCTACGTGAAGTGATGGAATGGCAAGTCAAGTCTCATTCAGACTCTTGCATTTTCTTAAGCTCCTATGTTTTGTAATATGACCAAATGGGAGAAGTATGAAAGCTATTTAGGAATATTGACAACACTGAAATAAAATGTATTACCAAGTCCTACAACACTAATGAGCCTGAGTAAAACAATTATGGGATATTAAAAAAAATAACTTGTTGGTTGGAATCATTGGGCACACTTCAATCACATCAGCAACTTTTTGTAAAAGTGCCAGAAAGTTCCCTTTTTAAAATTTCAATTGAGATTTTGCTGTAATTCTTGAATTGAAGAATCTTAAAAAAATATCATGAAACTAATGTTGAAACCATTAGACTCGGCATGTCTCAAAATGCTGTGTGTTCTAGCTAACTCTGAGATCTAGCAATTTTATATAAATGACCCCAAAGCACCATGTTCCATTGGTCTTTACAGTCTATGACTTCATTTGTTTTGGGATGACTACGTTCTGGGATTTTTCTTTCAGTAATTTGCTCTTTAGATAAAAGAAAACTAACCTTATAAGACAGTTCTTCTGGAATAGCGGAAGCATGTTGAATGCACTGGTGGGGCAAAAGTTACTTTCAGCCTCCCTTCCCCCTGCCCTTCCCACTTTTTTTGCCTTCAAATCCCTGAGCCAGTCTGCAAAATCTCTCTATGCCTGTTCAATGTTGCATCAACTCCCAAGAGTCCTTAAAATAGCCATCCTGAAAGCCAAGCTTAATGGTGTGTAGCCAGTATGTCATTTCCCATGGTACATGTTTGGAGTGGTGGGTTAGGAGTGATGGTGCTGGGAAGAATGCTAACTTTAGTTCTGGAAATGACTGGTTGAATATTAACGGTGCCATTGTATTAGGTAGTTCATAACCAGGGATCCTGGTTTTCTCTGATTTAAAAAAAAAAAAATTGCAAATTCTCTGATTTTAAAAAAACTCAATTCATGTTTTTCCACGATTAAAATGAAACATCACTATATATATATATATATATATATATATATATATATAATGAGAGAGAGAGATCAGTTGAACACAATGTTTTATTGACATATTTACAATTTTAAAGCAATTTGGAAGCCTACCAGTTGTTATAAGCAGACAAGGTTCTTTGAAGGTAAATGTGAAATCTTTTATTAGATGAATTAAATAGTCGGAAAAAATTGTTTTTTGCTAACTTTCAGGCACAAACACCCTTCTTCAGGTATAGGGGGAGTTTGCTTGTGTTTTTGTGTTCTCCTGAATGGAACAGAAGCCAATATGCAAAATGCAGATTTCTGAAAATGTAGATGTGTGGCAGTGAGGATCAGAGGCCATGGAAGATAAGGGTGAGACAAGTGGTGATGGGGTGGGAAGGAGAGAATGTTGACCTCGTGCTAGAATGTAACTGGTAAAATGTAGAGAGATTACCTGGGGTTATCAGATGGCAGGCAGGTTATAATGTGCCATAAATCCAATGTCTATATTTAGTCCATGGTTTTTTGTATCCAGTAGATTTTATGAAGTGAAGTTCATAGGTTTGTCTACAAAAGGTGCTTTGTAATTTCCATTTGAGGATTAGAATTGAGAGATTGGAGAGAGAGAGTGATCATCTTATGAAAAATGTGCCCCCACAGGTAATTGGGTATTTTTGTCTTTGATAGATTTTCGGTGTGCATTCATTCTGGTAAGCAGTTCTTGCTTAGTTTTTCCTACATATTTTCCATCAGAGCACTTAGTGCACTGGATGAGGTTGTATTACATTTCTGGAGGTGCAGGTGTAAGATCCAGGAATGGTCATGGTTCTGTTGTGGGGTGTAGTTATGGTGGGAGTGATGGAGACATGTTGGCAGGCTTTACATTTCTTCTCCTGGCATGGTCTGGATCCATTCGGTATGCTTTGGGCCATAAGAAGTTTGCTTCTGGTGATGAGGTTGGTGAGCTTTGGTGTTTATTTAAAAGTTAGGATGGATGGTTTGAGAAAGAAATCTCTTTAAGAATTGGGTCGTTTTTTAGTATGGGTTGCAATTGTTTGAGGATTTTTTGTATAGGTTCCAGGGAGGGATGGTATGTCATAACTAATGGTGCACAATTTGTACACCCTCAATCATTATAATAAATAAAGAAATACATATATATTTTGGGTTTTTATTTTGTTTCTTTTATAATGGAAAATCAGAGCTCTCCCTACCCCCTCTGCCCAGGATGCAGATCCAACTGCAGCTGGCCCCCTTGCTGCTTTTGTGACACTGAGCAGCCCTGATATGTTGGTGCCATACCCCTGCCCATACTGTTGCGCCTCGTTCCCAAGCCACAGACCCCACCAGGCCTGCTGATGCCCCTCACTCTGAACCCACTTCCCTCCGCCCCCTAGGACACCAGTGTATGGGGAAGGAGAGGTGTGGCCATAGGTGACATGTGGAGGATGGGGCACAGGTGATGGCATAGTGGGGAAGGACAAGTGCCCCCTGAGATTTCTGCGCTCAGTGGGGTGCGGAGCACGGAGCTGCAACCAAGCTGGCCCAGCTCCAGGCAGGAGCTGCCTCTGCAGCCCAGCAGGCAGAATCCAGTGTGGGAGGGAGCACTGTGCTGCCATGGCCGGCAAGGTGAGGCACAGTGACAGTGTAGAGTTGTGCCCCCCACTGCTGCTGGGCAGAGAAGGGGTACCTCATCTTGGCAGCCATGGTGGTGTGGCACTCCCTTCTACATATATTTTATAGCACTTATTGAAAAATGCATGGGACTTGCGAGTACCTGTCAGTTTGCTGGAGACAGCATGAAGAAGCAGGGAGAGGGAGGTTGAAAATCTCAGCATCATCAACAGATGCATGCACTACATGCAAGCAATCCTCCTCCATCCCTCTTTGCCTTAGAGTGCTAGCCAGGGGTCAGGGTCTGGCAATGCTCCTGCCACTTGAAGTAAGCCAGGAAAAGTCTGGCTACTTCCCCCTCCTCCTCCAGGCACACCCCAGCTGGGGACTGTGCAGGCTAGGGTTGGGGTCTAAGCCCCTCCCTAATTGGAGCATCCTGCCAGGGCCTGGCCTCCTCCTCTCAGCTCAGCGCTGTGGAAGAGACGAAGGGCAGCTCTAGCATCCCCCACTGAGCCACTGCAGGCATGTGCCTGCATTTTGATTCAAAAGTGAATGTCTATTCATTTGCAAATTGGTTCAAGCTCTGCAGGTGAGACTAACCTGAAAAGATTGAATCAATTCAGGCTCAGGCTTTTTGAATGTCTGTCCCTAGCCAGGGGGTTCTGGATAAAGAGTTCTTAAGTATGTGAAATAAGGAGTGATCTGTATGACTCTTCACTGACCTGCCATCCTGGCTCTTTCTTCCTTTCCTACATGCATAGTTCTTGAATGAATGTTCTGTTATTCATCAGGAACCTGAGTGGAAGACACAGAAGGAAGCCCCTAGGGAGTTTTAGTACAAAGCTGAATGAATTCCTAGGTAGATTCCTGCATTTGCAACCCTGTACATCTCTCCCAAATTACAGAAAGTGTCTGTAATTCACACTTGCCTAAAACTTGACTGAAAAGAATTTAGAGAAGGAATACCAAAAAATTATGCACTAAATAGAAAAGGGAACTTGGCTAGAATATAATTTTACATTTCAGATCTCATTAGTATTGAAAGACATGATATAGCTAGAAATCACTTCTCTAAATTAAATTGCAAATTAGGCTGCTAATAAAATTTTGCATGGTAGTATGATAAGAACTAAAATATAATATTACAAAAGCAGCGGTAGGTTGAAGATCTATTATTTACATTTGAATTTTAGCTTTCAGTAAAAGGATTTAAAAGTCAAAATAATAGTTTTGTAGTGAATATACGCTAACTTTATTCAAGGGATACGTAAATAACCTTTTGGAAATTAAATCTTCTTGAACTATGCAGAGCTCTGTAATCATTACACCCTAGGCTATTTTTAATTAAGACTTATCAGCATTTTTCAACCAGATTAAAAAATGTAAAGCTCTGAGGCATGTGAATGAACAATACAGGGTAAATTTGCTGCACCAGTGTTCCTCCCCTTCTTCAAACCCTGGAAGCCATCAAGTCAGAAAATAGTATTTAACTACATTTATTTTAGCTGGTCCTCTTGTTATTTAAAATTGGGAGTGTTTTGGGCTCTAATTATCTGTTGTTTCCAAGTGAAGTAGTCCATATTTCTACATAATTTGAGCACAAACTTATCATTATTCTCCTGCTTAGCTTCTAGTGTGTGTCTCTGGAAGCTGACCAAAATCAGAGGTGGGAGCAAGGGGGTATTTACTTCCAAGAGGGCTGAGGGAGAAAATTGCTCAGTTGTTAAGCATCAAGCGACACGCCCCTGCATTCCTTATAGAACCAAGACTTCACTGAAGTTAGTGGTCACCTTGCCAAATATGGACAATCAGCCTCACATTTCATGCAGTTAGTCTTTCTTGAGCTACCTGTTTATATTCCAGCAGGAATGATTTAGTCCTTCATCTTCTCAAGGTAGAAAAATAAGTGCTATGCAATGTACTGCATTATTTTAGGGTTTTGGTGAAGGGAAGACGGAAAAGAAAGGGAATCTTTTCAATGTGACTTGCACTGAATATCTCATGACTACCACTTGGCTCTCTTCACCATAGTAACCGAATGCCTCCATGACCAGACATTTCTTCCCTCAAACCGAACTGTCTTTCAGCATTCTACAACCACGTGGCTGCTGCTGTCTATCACAGAAGCAATGGTATAGTCTTTTTGGTTGTTCAGTATCTCAAAATCCTTCAGGATGAAGGGCATTATAAAAACATCAAATATTATGGGAACTGACTAACATGAGCAGAATTTTTTTAAATCTTAGGGGAAAGACATTCAGTGCAGAAGTTAAGGCTTCCTCCAGTTACATGAGCACTGACATGTGTTGTAAGCACTTGAGGTTGAAGTCAGCAACCAAGTTGACCTACACACGGAGTGGATCCTGTCCTACTCAGCTATTAGCCAAAAGCCTGACTGTATCTGCTAATATCTCTAGTTACATGTTGACTAATAATAAATAATATATTTTTCCTTCATTTTATTCTGGTGCAAAATAAAAACACACTGAACTAAAATCAATTGTAGTCCAGAAATCCATTTCAAGATAGCATGTGATGTACACAAAGACACACAGTTAACTTTATCTTGACTCTGCTATTTGGGCGGGGAGTGTGTGTGTGTGGGGGGGGGGAAGTATTTGGACAGTTTCACAATAATAAATAAAGCTATTATAACTGAAATCAGTTTGGGGAACTGTGGTCCAGAAACAACACATCAGAATATAGATTCAGACATAGGTTTTATTCCTGGCTATTATATTGATTAGCTGTGTGACCTTGGGTAAAGTACTTCACCTTTCAGTAGACACGTTTTGTTTTAGGTTTTTTTTCTTTCTCATGGCATTGATAACACTTGGTTCTATATGGACTTTTGCCTTCACATCTTCAAATATTATACAATGCAAGGTACCATTACCCCCATTTAGTGAACTGAAAAACTCAAGCAGAAGCCTAAAATATTAAAAAATAAATAAATACAAAAATAAATAAAAAGAAGACAACAACTTCATGCTTTTTGAGTGTTTTTATTTTAATTGGTCTTTGTTCACATCAGGTCCCACTAAGGTCAATATGAATAAGGACTTTGTAACTGAGCTCTTAGAGTTTACTCTGGTGGGTTTGACTTTAATTAAATTATTTTGTATCTCAGTTTCCTTTTCTGCAAATGAAATGAAATAAATCATTTTCAATCAGGCTGATGCAATATAACTTGAATGACTGGTTCCTCCTGAGACTGGGGGCCACAATTTGTGACCGCCCACAGAAGCCAGTGGCGGCTGAGGCGAGTGGCAACTGGTGACCGCCCGCAGAAGTCAGCAGGAAGGCACATGCTCCCCTGTGCCTCCCCCCCCCACCATGTGTTGCCTATGCAATACAAGGCACAGTTGAGCCAAATAGCATATTAGGGACATCAGGTGGTGATCCTGATATGTGATGGTTTTGATTTCATGAGACACCATCCTGAAAAGACATGCAAATATTTTTAATGCCACTACAAATCTAACCTATCACTAAACATGTATTCACATATATGTGTAGATGACTAAATAGGCGTTTGATAAACATTCTTTTGAACACACATTGCTCCAGGCATAGCCATAATGTAAACATTTATATTTAAGATCATTATGCTCCATTTAATTCAGCTGAACATGCTAATTTTTCAAATTTTATTGAGGAAAACTGTAGTATGATTTTATTCTGTTTTATCATTTGTGAAGACAGATTAGGATTTAAGCAACTGTAAAACAAACTCTGATCTTTCAGGGATTCAGTTTGTCAAGCTATAAGTAGGGTTAGTTATATTTTATACAATGATGCTGTTTTTTACCAGTCTTCATAAGCACACATGCACCCCCTTAGATTGGCAGTCCACCCCCTGCAAAAATCTCTTGTGGCGGTGCCTGCAGGTGGTCACCACTCACCACCCACCCCTTCACCACTGGCATGGCTGGCGGTGTCTGCGGGCAGTCCCCAATCATCGCTGGCTGACGTTGCCACTGTCAGCAGCATCTGCGGGTGGTTGCTGACTGCCGGCCCATGCCTGCAGCCCCTCTCTCCCCCCTGCCACTGCCATGGCCACTTGCAGTAGCTCACTGCTGCCACGTCCACGCCACTGACAGCAGTGCCACTGCCAGCGGGAGCTTGCCATGGCCTCGCAGCCTCCGGGGTCACGCGACATTCAAGTATACATGCTTCGCATGTGCTGGCCAGAAAGTCAATATATAGGGCTGTGTGTACTCAGTTTTATCTCAGTTCAGTACTTACGTAGGCTTTGGGAGCAAGGGATGAAGGAAATACAGACACTTGGGCATGGTGCCTACACAGACACCCCATGAACATTTGTGCTGATTTTGAAGTTGTCCCCATAATAGTGTGTATTATTGTAAAGTGTTGCCACAGAATAAATAATAATGAAAATAACTAATGAATGACTGTTTTATTTTGGCCTTGGTTCAATGACTGCAGCTTGGTGTCTGCTGAGTAGACGTCTGTAGCGTTGTACTGTCTCCTAGATTGGACATCAGAGAGAACTTGGATTTCTGTGGAATAATGCATTTCTAACTTGTCTTAAGCAATAACATTGTAAAGAGCGAATAGTGGTACAAAGTGTGAAATGTTTTGGCATTCCCTGTTTTTTTTATTATGCATTATTTTAATGCAGTAAACTGAAATGGATTGGTTGACTCTGTGCTATAAAAAGGATATTGCCAGTTTGCCAGTACTGGAGTTTGGCTGGGGTCAAAAGGTCATGGACTGAAACTATAGTTGCAAAATATGGGTATCTTTCCAGGTCAGGGCGTTAAGTGTTCACTTTCTAATAACCCAAAAGGCTTCTGTAGAAGAAAACAAGGAGTATGTTTTCAGCATGGTGTATAGAAATCAGTGGCAGTGGTAATTAGTGCTGGAGAGCACGTTAATGTAGCAACTTGCAATTAACGCTGCTACTGCTCCCTGCTGCCAAATTTGTATCGTTATGGGGAGCCCCACAGGCTGGATTACACAGCTATGCAGGCTGGATCTGGCCCATGTGCTGTAGGTTGAGTGCCACTGGGTTATATTATTCAGATTTATATTTGTTCATTGGATTTCACATATTGGTATCAGAACTAAATCAGAACTTCCTAAACCTTAAATGTGGGAGGCTGCAGGTGAGAGAGTCCCTGTTTACTGTCCCTTTTAGCATTCACTGTCTGCCACTGTGTGACCCAAGCAAGATGGACTTATGGTCTGACCCAATAAATGGCTGTTCTTATGTTCTAATAGGTTTAGGTTGGGTGGGGCGTGACTGCCAGCTACAGAGTGGTGCAAACACTTGACGTCAGAGGGCTACAACTGTTATCCCTTAGCCTGACCATGGACAGAAATACTCCCGGAATGGGCCTTATCCTTTATTCATTGCCCCGCCTCCTCAAATGCTCCCTGGATCCACTCTGTGCCCCATTTTCGCACACATCACTCCCATGCTCTACCCCATCCTATCATGCCATTCCCCCTAATGCCCCAGTGTGCCATTCCCTACCTCTTACTGCCCCCATGAATACACTGCACACTTCTGCATATGGCTGTATCTCTAGTATGGTCTTGTATAAAATGGATTCAGTAATCATTTCCATTAAGTGGAATATGCTTGGTGTTTGTTGCTTCTCCGACTTTGGACAGTGACACTCCTTGGTAATAATACGACATTTTTCTTATTGTTTTTGTAGATCTATTTAACCTGTAGACTTTTAACATTTCAGGCTTTGATTGCATCAGATCTCTCAAACTAATGTTTGAGGGTCTGTCTTTTAGATCTGGTTAATTTCTCTCAGGGTGACCTGCTGGTATTTTAGTAGGTGGCACTGTTCTCTCTGAATATGAAAATTGCCAGTAGTACCCAAAGCCAGAATGAACAGGGTTTTTGCAGGGAATTGTGCAGGAGGCTGGAAGGTTCAGGAGTAGTAAGTTACTAGAAAAACTATGACTGTGATCCAAGATGCCTTTAAACTTATCGACAGCTGCTAGTCCAGTTCTTAGCTAATAGTAGCAGCCGACCTAGCACACTCGCTTTAGTGCAGTCATAGACTGAATGGCAATACCTCAACTGCCCTGCTCCATGGTGGACTCAATGGGCCCAGCACCATTGAGAGTGACAGATTGGTCTGATTCACAAAGTGCAGGTCCAGGACTGAGTTGCCTGAAAGTCTGGATATGTTTAGATGAAGCACATTTTCATTTTGGCCCATCTCCATTGTCTAAAAGTCTATTCTGCATATTTACAGAAAATTCCACCTGCTTACTCTTTGCAGTCTTTTAGATAGTGTCTGCTCAAGTAGGTTGTTTCTCCATCTCTGTTACTAGGGACTGTTTGTTGTCACTTCCAACTTGACTAGGGCGATCAAAGCATTTTTCAGCACCCCTACCTCTCTCAGACACTCATTGGGGAGGTGCTGCTGAAACCTGCTATACAACCACCTCTGGGGTGATTAACTGGAAGATTATCCTAGCTTGCCTAGACTCCAAAAAAAAAAAGTCATCCTGTACAGCCCTTATGAAACCAGTTTTTAATTTTAACGTTAAATGGATGGATTACTTCATGTCTCACACATGCTCAAAAACAGCATCTTGATGACATTCAAGCAACAGTATTTCACTGTGCTATATTTCATATCATTTCAAGAGACTTAGTGGAATTTTTCATTGGAAAGAGAAATGGATTCCTTTTACACTTCAGTTATACTATAAAATATTGTTATACTGTTGGGTTCTGCAAGAGGGTGCCCTGATTGGTGCAGACTCCGGTCCAAGTCTGTGAGAGACTAGAGATTATATTCAAAAGCTTTGTTTACCTTAGTTGCTTGCTTTTAATTGGAACAGCTGTGGTAAAGCTTATTAGTTTTCCTCATCCAATTTTGGAACAAAATTTACATTAGAAATGTGCATGGGGTTGGAAATGCTGATCCAAAATAGCCAGAAGGCACATGGATTGAAATCAGTAACAGCCACACTGGAATGCTGAATAGGGTCTTGTAGAGGGAGGTTCTGTCTGGCATCAGAGCTAGGCTCAGTGCAATTGAAAGCATTAGCACTCTAACTACAGGTCTAACTTTGTCAGGCAGCTCTAAGTCTGGGCTTCTTATTAGTGGAGATATGATGTATGGTAGTGGAGCAGAACCATAATTCCTATTCGTCCTTGACATGGGACCCAATTTTGGGGCAAAGAAGCAGCAACAGCAACTTGAAGTTTAGCAATAGTGCATATGCAGAGGGTTTTTTACTGGTGATATGTGACAGAATAAATGGTGCCAAAGGACTGTTTCAGGCTTGGAAATCTGGCCCTATGTCTTTTTTTGTGCATGGGATGGTCCTTTATATCGTTAGGCATGCATAAGATTAGCATCAAATTGTGTGCTATAGATGAACATGTGCAATGGTGAATAAGCTGATACCCATGGCTGTGTCAGGAAGAGGGTCTAACATATTGCAGCTTCCACATCTCATTGAAAGCTACATCCACTTCTCCATGGTCCCTTTCCACCCACTACCCCAACACAAACACGCTCTTCTGTGACTTCAGCATCATCCCAAGCATGTGTGCAGGAGAGCCCATTTTCACATAAATGAGGAAATGTCTTGACGAACTTGGCATGATTTTTGAATATGTAATAAGCCATGGGTGTTTCATGTAATTTTGTTCACAAAGTTCTAGAAATAAAACGGTCCCATTTGCTGGGGCTTGAGGTAAGTGCACTGTCACTTTGTTTATACTTGCTGTGTTTTAGAATTGTTCACATTAGACAAAAAGAAGAAGGTATAACTCTTTGTTTTATTAATTTTACATTGAAACTATTTGCTCCTGCATGAGGCAATGTAAACATTCTCATTGATTTCATTGGTAAAAAGAATCGGTCCTAATTCCTGCACTTGGATGGCTGTCTTCACTAAAGAATTAATGCCATCTAGTACAGAGGAAGTGTACAGAGTACAAGATTGGTGAGAAGCATTGAAACAGATCCTCAGTAGGTATCCAAGTCTCTCAGAATGGTTCTTTGGATTTTGTACCTTCTCCCAGTAGTGGCCTTGGCAGAATTCAGGTTCTCTCCTTATGCAGGTTTGATAGGACGGAACTGGAATAGTACTCTGAGACTAAGTACAGACTGTCAAAAAGCCTGAGGCTGAAATGATTCAGTCTTTGCAGGTTAGTCTAAGCTGCAGAGATTAAACTGAGAAACAACTGAATAGACATTCACTTTTGATTCAGGAAATGCAGCCACATACCTGCAGTAGCTCAGGCCAGAAGCTGGGGAGCTCAAGAGCATGGCTCTGTGGCATGTAGCCAGCATAGGCTGTGTTTGCTTCCTCTTGCTGCTGTCCCTGAGATCTCTGGGATTTGCAGTCCAGAATCACACCAGCAGGACTCTGCAAGGTTGCCCATAACTTCCTCTTCCTGGTTCCTGGTGCCTTTGGGATTTATAGTCCACAGTCACACCCAGCAGCAAGTTTTAAGCAAGGTAGGGCAGCTCTGTACTCAGGGGATGGGAAGTTTAACTCCCCTCCCAGGCCCCAGACCCCAGCTGGGATTTGCCCTGGGGGGGGGAGCAGTCCTTGCCTCCAATCCCCCTCCCTACCCCCAACTCTTCTCTGCTGGAGCAGACAGCACAGCACATCGCAGGGCTGAAAAGCATGCTGGGAGACTCTAGAAGGGGTCTGGGAAAGAAGTTCCATAAACCGGTTTGACCCAAATCAGTTAAATCTGATACTACATTCAGCTGGGTTTATTTTAAACCAGTTTTGGCCATTCTGAAACTGGTTTATGTATGCTGAGCTTCTGTTACAGGTTTAAACCAGTTTCTGATCACTTAAACCAGTTTATGTGTAACTTCTGTCCCTAGATCCAATCTCCTTAATTGGGAGAAGTCACTAATTTAGGGAGCACAATCTGGCCCCAATTTAAGACCCACATGTAAAAATAGATGCATCTTTATATAGGAGCTGGGATGCCATAAAAACAGTACTAGATACCATAACAAAGTCTGTATTGATATGGCTGGCAAAGGT